>NC_060138.1:1004898640-1006132140 GCF_021461385.2 Schistocerca piceifrons
GTACAGCAGTACTCTAGCATAGGATGGACAGGTCTAGTGTAGGTAGTCTCTTCAGTAGACATGTTTCATGTTCTAAGTATTCTGCCAATAAAACACAGTCTTTGGTTTGCCTTCCCTGAAACTTTATCTGAGTGATCGTTCCAATTTAATTTAGCCGAAGTAAAAGGCTTCAGATCTATGTAATTTATTTTGTACCCGAAATTTAACAGATTTCTTTACATGTTTTAATTACTCTGTTCGTTCTTCTTCTCCTTTTTCTTCTTCTTCTTCTTCTCCTCTTCTTCTTAACCATTTTTATACCTACAGCCATATAACTTTAGCTTTCTGCCTGCCAGTTATTTCTAAAGCAGCTAATTTTTCACTGAGCTTAGCGCGTTTTGCCCTCACACTCCGCTACGCTCTTTCAGCCAGAATAATTCGGTCTGCTTTGCGTCTGTCTCGCAAACTGTCTGGGATCATTGCATAAGCAATTTCGTATTCCTTGCTCACTGTATCTAACGGATGCTGTCCACATCACCTCTATTAAGCTGTTCCGTCGATTACAGGTAAGTTGTTAATAACACAATTAAGAAGAGATCCACCGTGTTTCCTCTTCTATTCTTCATTACTCATATTCCACCTCACGATTGTTGCACTAGAATCTAGACAACGCTCTTGTAAATTAATTGCTGCATGGCAGAAGAATTCTTAATGCGTTTCTAGACGCAGTTAAGAAGTAAGTCATGCCGATGGGATGTTAAACCCTAATCTCCCTTCCTCTTTCTTCCACGTAGCATGCACTTCAACTTCCAATGAGCCCTTTTACTGATGAAAGTGGGTTACAACTACAGGATCGCTAACATAGCGACCTCTCTTTCTGGGTACATATATGTGCATCATGTCTAGTGCTTTCATGTGTGGAAAAGAGAATGTGATTATCATATTTATACTTCTTGCAAACAGTCTCATATTTAAGAACATGTATATACTTCCCAAAACACTTCAGCAATATAAATCTAAATGTTTACGACAAGCATTTGAACATTTAAATAGTGTTCGAAAATTCACATTTTCAGATAAGGAAGTTGTAATATCACCCAATGAAGCAATACCCCTTTCCATTTTTATTTTCGATGAGATTGCTTATCATAAACAAGTTAACATGAAGTCGTACGTATCTGCGATTTTCCATTAAGGAGTTACAGCTTTTATCTGTGCCAAACATATAGCGAAATTCCTAAACAGTTAATTACAGACAATGCTAATATAATTATGCTTTCCAAACAAGATGAACATAATTTGAGGTGTGTATTCGTCTATTATATTAATCCAGATATGACTCTTAACGCATACTATGAAATGTACAAATAATCTTAGGGTAAGTATGCATGAAAATTTTCTGGTCACAAGCAACGTTAATTCAAAATGTTCAAATGTGTGTGAAATCTTGTGAGACTTAACTGCTAAGGTCATCAGTCCCTAAGCTTACACACTACTTAACCTAAATTATCCTATGGACAAACACACACACCCATGCCCGAGGGAGGACTCGAATCTTCTCCGGGACCAGCCGCACAGTCCATGACTGCAGCGCCCTAGACCGCTCGGCTAATCCCACTCGGCAACGTTAATTATTTTCCTGATGGCTTTTATTGTATTAATTTCCATAGCTACATTTGTATTTGGCGTATCAGCTTCGAATGAGCCGTTCTGCGTTGTGGCGTAAATTGAGACATTTGCATACAACCAGTTCAGATAGTGATTGGCCATTGAAGCTGTCAACATGTTTCCCAATTTTATAAGTCAAGTGTTGAAAAGTTACGTTGGTGCAAAAATGACAAGCTGAAGTGGAGTCTGTAGATGGAAGAGCAATTAGATCTGTAACTCAACCGCTAGATAGACTAATTCAAGAATTCTGAAAAGACAAGTAAGAGCAGGACGAAAGAGAGCAATGTATTTGTGCAAGTGGAAAGCGAAAAAGAAGAAGAAGATGATGATAAAGAATATGGCACGGAAGGTGACGAAAATGTTGAACATGAATCACGAAAGAAAATTATGTCAGAGACTGGAGATAAGCTGTCACAGAACACGTGATGTTATGTACAACAGGCTTAATCTGATAGCAAAATTGTGAATATTGGTAATTCCCACGTAAGGAAACTATTTATTAATTAACAACGTAAAATACCAGCGAAAAGGAGGATTGTGAAATCTATGTTTTAAAATGAATCTCCTTGAAAAGAGTTATATAACACAAGTTCTTCATAATTAAGTTACCAGCACTCAAAAGCAAAGTGGTCTCTCCCACGATCCATTAGATTCAAATAAACGCTATAAAACCATACAAATCGTTAAGTCTGCATTAAATAAAAGTGGCAGACTAGTTATGACAAATGATACTGAGATGTTCCGTCCCGTTGATAGTCGTGGTGTCGTCGTTCTCTGGTTTTGTAAGTTCTTTGTTGGTATAAATTGGATTATTGAATGCTTCTCTTCTTTCAGAAACTGCCAGATCGTAGCCGGTGTATTCTAGATATTATAAGACATAATAAGTCCAGTATTGTTCGAAATATGTTATGCGTCACTAACTCAAGGCCTTTTTGCAGAGAGACTAAAATATGCCGTTGTTAAACGCCTCTTTAAGAATGGTGATAAGAGAGACGTCAGTAACTACAGGCATATTTCACTGCTGACATCATTTGCCAAAATTTTTTGAGAAGGTGATGTATTCTAGAATAGTATCTCACCTTGGCCACAATAACATCCTTGTAAAATCACAGTTTGGGTTTCAGAAGTACTGCTCTGCTGAGAACGCAATTTAAATATTCACATACCAGATATTACAAGCATTAAATAACAAAATAGCACAGGGAGGTATTTTCATGACCTGTCCAAACATTGGATGCTGTGAAAAATAGTATACTCTTAGATAAATTGAAGTTTTATGGGACTGATGGTATAGCCAACCACTGGATCATGTCATATCTAACGAAAAGATTGCAGAAAGTTGTGCTTAGTAGTAATTCAAGCAACAGCATTGAGGAACATAATTCTGACTGGGAAGAAGTCACGTATTGGGTTCACCAAGGCTCAATCTTAGGACCATTACTGTTTCTCATATATGTAAATGATCTACCGTCTAATGTACAACAAGCAGAATTAGTTTTTTCTGCAGATGACACCAATATTGTAATCACTCCTAATATACATACAGAAATGGAAGAAATAGTGAACAAAGTTTTCAGAAGTATCATTGACTGGTTTTCTACGAATGGTCTCATTCTGAATTTCACAAAGACACATCTTATTCAGTTCTGCACCTCTAGGGGTACTGCACCAGTGATAAGTGTAACACATGGCGATGAAATAATACATAGGGTGGAAAGTTCAAAATTCTTAGGTGTCCATAATGATGAGAATTTAAATTGGAAAAAACACATTTTGGAATTCCTGAAACAACTTAGTTGCTCTTAGAATCATAGTAAATTTAGGGAGAGAGAAATCAGTAAGTTGACATTTTAGCTTATTTTCATTCAATAATATCATGTGGAATAATTTTCTGGGGTAATTCATCTTTAACCCTAAGACACCCAAGCCTTTTTCTCTAACTTGGATGCCTAAGGGAGGGGTTCAGCGAGCCCACAGGTATTAAATAAGTTTACTGACGAAAAATTACAACTTTCAAATGGTTATGTATTTTAACTAAGGCGTTGGTTTATAAATGTTGCTAATTGTTATAAATATTGTATTGAGTGAATAGATAATTGATATATTACAATACAAAATACAGATGTGTTCATATACAATAGAGTACTCTGAGCCCTCAACTCCAAGGCAAGAGACACACTTCACAATTTTTTCTGAATGTGTGTTACACACATGTTGCTGGATGAATATGGTGGTTGCATTGACAGCACAAATGGCGATGAGAGAGTAAAATACAGATAGAGACCATCGCTTTGTTCCCCTCTTGCAGGTGTACATACGCGCCATTTGATTAATGGTATCAGTTCCACCTTTAGTAGAATTATGATATGCATTTATCTTGGTTTTATTCTTCTCTCCTCCAACAATGCCTTTATCTTGGTGCATTGTTGACAACATCAGTAAGTTTTTACTTGGTTTCGTTTTTGCTATGTAGGACACCAAAGTTACTGTAGGCCTACCTGTTGATGGGTCTGTGAACAAGAACATTGATGAATATAGCTCTCGATTTGATGTGTTCTTCATTATGTCTGGAATATGCTTCCTGTTTGACCGGAGAGTCCCTACTGTATTAACTTTGTAGTCTTGGTATAACTTTTCCGCCAAATCCAACGATGTGTAGTATCGGTCTGTAGTAATATGTCGAACAGTATTTTTCACAGGTGCTACCAGACGATTGACGATGGCTGCTGAACCCCATTCTTCTTTCTACAAATTCTGAACATTACCTGCATAGGGTTCCATATTCAAGACGTACCTGTCAACTGCATTGGACATCATGCGTATAAGGATGCCATACATGCCCGGTTTATCCTTCATAAATACTTTGAAGGGGCAGCGCCCTCTAAACAAGCTGAGTATCTCATGAATGGTGAGGTGGACCCCTCGGTTATACAGTAGTGGAAACCTATCATTCACTTTGTTGAAAACATCACGGATTCCCGTGAACTTGTCTGCTTCCCTTCTTAGCTGGCAGGTACTTTTGTTATCAAACCTTATAATCGCAATAAGTTCCTTGAAACGTTCTCTTGCCATAATACCCTTGTAAACTCGCCGACCCATTAGGTCTGACCAAAGATCGTGTACACTGACAGAATTGTCCTTATTTGCCCCCATAAGTATCAGGATTCCTATAAAGGCATACGATTGTTTCTCAGTAGTCAAAGTAACATTTCGCCTAACTGCCTCTTCATTTGAATGTTTTACTATAACATCCACGATCTCAGGCGTAAGAAGTAACTTCAAGGCTTCTCCAGGTGAATGGCAAACACCAGCTGGAGTTACTCTTGCCTACTCTCTTACTATATTAGCAACAGGCTTCCGAGGAATTATAGATTGTGTGGTTACGCACCTTCTTCCAGACTTGGCCACAATAACATCTTGATGGTCACTGTCTGAAGCTTCGCTACCATTATCTTCTCTAACATCCACATCTCTTTCCCGATCTGAATCATACTCCATAACACCATCCTCATATTCACTTTCACCCCCTGAGTCAGAATCTTCATCTAAAATTTCATTCAGAACTCTTTCTAAAAACGAGTCACGTATTCTTTTAGTCATTTCTAAGTCTGGGTGTGAACAGTAGGGGACTGCACTAACTCACTGCAAGTTTACAAGATAAATAACAGCTGACTGACATCAACAATCACTTCCTCTGAAAGTAAACCGATTGTTGTGAATATCAAGAATAGCAACCAACAAGAAACTAACTTGCATTGTTGTAGAGATGAGAAAAACGAAATCCTACTAGGGGAAATTTTCTATAGCATGGAAGGCTAAGGGGGAGAGGGTTTGTTGGACCCATAATAAGTTTATTTATTTTTTCTTTCAAAGCAGGAATTTTCTATAAAATATATTGACGCTAACGTTTCATAAAATAGCCAACAAACAATAACTCAAAGGGAATATGTAGTATGAAAGTTACTTGGGCGAAAACAGGGGACATAAAAAATTGTGGGTTCAACGGACCCTCCCCCCTCCCCTTAGGCGTCCTAGGGTTAAGAAAGAAGGTCTTCATTACCCAAAAACGTGCTGTAAGAATAATATGTGGTACTCACCCACGATAATCTTGTAGACATCTGTTTAAGTAGTTTGGCATTCTGACTACTGCTTCACAGTATATTTATTCCCACATGAAGTATGTTGTAAATAATCCACTACATTTCAAAAGGAACAATGGGATACATAATTACAATGCTAGAAGAAAAATGACATTCGGTACTCAACATTATGGCTGTCTTTAGCACAGAAAAAGATGCACTAAGCTGCAACAAAAATTTGTGACCATTTACCCAGTGATTAAAATGTCTAAAAGACAGCAAGGTAAAATTTGAAAATAAATTGAAAAAATTTCTGCTTGACAACTCCTTATATTCTGTAGAAGAACTGCTATTTTCGTAATGTGTAGAAAGTGGTGGGTAGGAATTGCTAACTCAGTCTGTATACCTTGTTTTCATTTCGGGGGAAAGTAATTATATGGTGATGTTAAGAGTACAAATAGATGTACAAATTAATTTGCAATATGAATGTAAAATGAGTCGTTCCACAACATGACGATTATCGTGCAAAATAATTCATAGAACATGTAACTAACTAATTAACTAATCGAGAGATCGTAACAATAGAACAGGCCAGCTCAGCGACTTCGAACATGGACTAGTCACTGTATGCCAGCAGAGTAACAAATCCATTACGGACATTGAACCTTTCTATAGCTGCTGAAGTCTACTGTTGAAGAAGTAATTGTGCAGTTGAAACGCGAAGGAACACCCATATTTCCAACTAGCCCAATTACTATGCGTTGTTGTTGTGGTCTTCAGTCCTGAGACTGGTTTGATGCAGCTCTCCATGCTGCTCTACCCTGTGCAAGCTTCTTCATCTCCCAGTACTTACTGCAACCTACATCCTTCTGAATCTGCTTAGTGTATTTATCTCTTGGTCTCCCTCTACGATTTTTACCCTCCACGCTGCCCTCCAATACTAAATTGGTGATCCCTTAATGCCTCAACACATGTCCTACCAACCAATCCCTTCTTCTAGTCAAGTTGTGCCACAAACTTCTCTTCTCCCCAATCCTATTCAATACTTCCTCATTAGTTACGTGATCCACTCATCTAATCTTCAGCATTCTTCTGTAGCACCACATTTCAGAAGCTTCTATTCTCTTCTTGTCCAAACTATTTATCATCCATGTTTCACTTCCATACATGGCTACACTCCATACAGATATTTTCAGAAATGACTTCCTGACACTTAAATCTATACTCGATGTTAATAAATTTCTCTTCTTCAGAAACGCTTTCCTTGCCATTGCCAGTCTACATTTTATATCCTCTCTACTTGGACCATCATCAGTTATTTTGCCCCTCAAATAGCAAAATTCCTTTACTATTTTAAGTGTCTCATTTCCTAATCTAATTCCCTCAGCATCACCCGAATTAATTCGACTACATTCCATTATCCTCGTTTTGCTTTCGTTGATGTTCGTCTTATACCCTCCTTTCAAGACACTATCCATTCCATTCAACTGCTCTTCCAAGTCCTTTGCTGTCTCTGACAGAATTATAATGTCATTACTGTGCGTATGGGATTAAAAAGAATGGAGTACAATGGTTGAATACATTTCTGTAGAAAGTGCTAATTGAGGCTTGGGGTGGTGTAAAGAGCGATGTCACTGGACAGCGGATGACGGAAAAGAGGGCTGAATCGCTGTATGCCCCGTGGCAATTTGATGGAAGGCCTTTGGTTTAGCGAATACCTGGAGAACGTTACACGCCACCATGTGTAGTGCCAAACGTGAGGTGTGGTGGAGTCGGTGGTACGGTATGAATGTGGTTTCTCAGGCTAGGGTGTGGTCTCGTTATTGCGTTTAAGGAGATGCTAAATTCGGAAGGATCTGAACATATTTTACAGAATTGTTTACTGTGCCCAGTGGAGGAACGGTTCGGAGTTGTTGACCTTATCAGCAAGAAAATTCGCCCTAGTCCAAACCAGCATCTGTGTGGACAAAAATATTCCTGTAATGTACTGCTACTCAACACCACTACCTTCTCCGGTTTCGTTTGATGAAGAATGGTTTTCCTTTCCTAACTGAAAGTGTCCCCAGCAGAAACCGTCATAAGGGCGAAGAGTGGACACACGTCACACTAACAGGTGTCCGGGCACTTTTGATCAGCTAGTTTACTGTGTTGTAGTTTCACACTAGGAGTCAATATTTCCGTGTGACTCCTACTAGAGGACTCTCTTTTAACCTACGACGTTTGTGCTCCTATGGGGAGATCACTGTGTGGGGCTGTACGTGCTACTCATTAGCGACCACTTTAAATTGGTGATTGTGCGACACAAAACCAAGATGTACCAATTCACAACAGGACCCTACTTTGTCTGAAGTCAATACAAATATGACGGATACGATGCATTCCATCCCCGTGTCAAACTAAACTATCCTCTTTTCATTTTTTGCAGTATGCCTAGCTCTCTACTGGAGAGAATGGTCCGCCGTTTTCTATAATATCGCCACGCAGAGTGAATTAAAACATAGTGTTTAAATAGTACGTATTCTACACGAGGTAATATAGCAGATGGAAAAAAGCGACATCTATAAGAAAAACGTTCTGAGGAGCAATTCACAGGGTCATCTACTGGTGTAGAACTATACCTGTAAATCAGGTCGATAAACAGAAACGAACATGTCTATGTTTTCAACGTGACGGGCATTTTCAAAACCGCTGTCTTGGGAAAAAGGTGAATACACTATGTGATCAAAAGTATCCGGGCAACCCCGAAAGCATACGTTTTTCATATTAGATGCATTGTGCTGCCACCTACTGCCAGGTACTCCGTATCAGTTAACTCAGTAGTCATCAGACATCGTGGGATGAACTTCGAACATAGTCAGGTGATTCAGTGTCACCTGTGTCATACGTCTGCACGTGGGGTTTTCACACTCCTAAACTTCCCTAGGTCCACTGTTTCCATTGTGATAGTGAAGTGGAAGCGTGAAGGGACACGTACAGCACAAATGCGTACATGCCGGCCTCCTCTGTTGACTGACAGAGACTGCCGACAGTTGAAGAGGGTCGTAATGTGTAATAGGCAGACATCTATCCAGACCATCACACAGGAATTCGAAACTGCATCAGGATCCATTGCAAGTACTTTGACAGTTAGGCGGGAAAGAAGAAACTTGGATTTCATGGTGGTGAAGCTGCTCGTAAACTACAAATCACGCCGGTAAACGGTAAACGACGCCTCCTTCGGTGTAAGGAAAGTAAAGAGTGAACAACTGAACAGTGGAAAAACATTGTGTAGAGTGTCGAATCACGGTACACAATGTGGGGATCCAATGGCACAGTGTCCGTATGGCGAATTTGCCAGTATGTGTAGTGCCAACAGTAAAATTCGGAGGCGGTGGTGTTATGGTGTGGTCGTACTTTTCATGGAGGGGCTTGCACCCCTTGTTGTTTTACCTGGCACTATCACAGCACAGGCATACTGTGTTGTTTCAAGCACCTTCTTGCTTCCCACTGTTGAAGAGCAATTCGGGGATGGCAATTGCATCTTTCAACACGATCGAGCACCTGTTCATAATGCACGGCCTTTGGTGGGGTGGTAATGGACTGGCCTCCACAGAGTCCTGACCTGAATCCTACAGAACACCTCAACGACCGACATCGATACATCTCTTCAGTGCAGCACTCCGTGAAGAATGGGCTCCTATTCCGCAAGAAACCTTCCAGCACCTGGTTGAACGCATTCCTGCGAGAGTGGAAGCTGTCATCAGGGTTAAGGGTGCGCCAAGATAATATTGAAATTTAACATTACCGATGAAGGGCGCCACGAACTTACAAGTCATTTTCAGCCAGGTGTCCGAATACTTTTGATGACGTAGTGTATCAAATCGAGAATTACACATGAAAAAACGGTATCTTTTACTTCGGCATAGATTTATTGAGTGTCAGATTGTATTACATTTTTTTACAGAATAACGAAAATGCTGGTAATAACACATAAAGGCTACAGTATGTGCTTGGTCTATTGTCCAGCACGTTGAAACGCTGATAACTGTAACACCCATTTCTCATTGTGTTAAACCAACAGATGTACTGCAGTACGAGAACAAATCTGAATAATTCTATCCCTGAGGTGTGCAAGGTTGCTTTTTTTATTTTTATTTTATTTTTATTTTTTGGGTCATCGGTCTTCCGACTGGTTTGATGCGGCCAGCCACGAATTCCTCTCTTGTGCCAACCTCTTCACCTCATAGAAGCACTTGCACCCTAGGTCCTCAGTTATTTGCTGGATGTATTCTTCATCTACAGTTTTTATCCTCTATAGCTCCCTCTAGTACCACAGAAGTCAGCAGTTGTCCTACCATCCAGTCCCTCCTTCTTGTCAGTGTTTTCCATACATTCCTTTCCTCGCCAGTTCTGTGAAGAACTTCCTCATTCTCTAACTTACTAGTCCACCTAATTTTCATCATTCTTCTATAGCAAATACGTAACGTATATACAATTACCCACTAATGACCACAGATAGGGTGGCTTCAAACCTCTATGATCTGTACATCTCAGTATAGATGTACAGCTGAACCCAGTTTCCTACAGGATGCGGAGAGCACTACAAGACGGTCTCAATGCGTCCTGCTCGTGCTCACGCCATCAGATTTCACGTCACGAATAGGGAAGAATTACACCAGTCATAACAATTATGCTCAGATTGAAGCCACCGTTGTTTTCCTCTTGCAGTCACTTGTCTAATTTGTCACATGAGTGTCTTTCGATTTGAAATTACAAGCTGCATCCAAGATGGCGGCTTGAAAAATGACAGATTTTGCATCACTCTCACATTCTACTACATTACTTTGATTCAGGTTTGTAAGTTTGTATTACAGTTGGAAGCGTGATTTCAAACCTATTGGCCCCCTGTATACCAGACCGAAGTCATAGTCAAGCATAGTTGGTTATAACTCAACAGGCATAAAGTCGGGTCATACTTGAGCTTACACTGATCAACCGTCACGTGTTCCGCAGCGTGCCTGCCAGTTCCCCTTGAACAGTCGTAAGCGAGCGGGCGGCAGTGTCGGCGTAACGACTGTTTGCGGCCGCGGGCTGCGCCGCGCGTTTGATCTGGAGCTCGTGTACACAGACGGCACCGCCCGGCCACTGCTGTCCACACAGGCGGCTGGCCACACCGCCCGACCGCCGGATGGGTCCGCCCTCTGTACACGCGCCGTGTCCGCGCTCCTAGCACGCCATTGTGCCCATTCTCGAGTACCGCCATTTTATATCCACAATTATACATCTGTAAGGCCTTCGACACACACTTCAAAAGATTGCCGCTACCCAACGTTGTAGTCGCCAAAAATCCCAAGTTGGCGGCGGTGTGGAATTAAGAAATGCAAGTTATGATGACGTGGAATTTAAAGACAATCATGATAGACACAGTGGTAAATTGAAGAATACAAGATGGCGGTAGTGAGGGGAAATTTAAAAACAGTGAAAAATGGCGGAACTAGCCCAGATTTGCTTCGTGCCCCCTCTCCCTGACATCTCCAGGCAATAACGGCTGGTATTTTAGTGGGTATTAAAATGGTGTAGCCAATTACAGTATAGTAGTCAGATTACGTAACCTGTACCTGGATTGAGTAGAAATCTTGACATATTCAAAGATATTTGCCTCTGAATTGCCTGAAATGACGTCATGTTGAAAGAGATGTAATATTTCGATGTCAAAACATACGGAAATGTGACTTGAACTCGCACCATGTTCAAAGATATTTCTCTCTGAATTACATGAATTGGTGCTATCACCTTCACACATGCACACACCTCTGCTTTTCATCTTTCTCTGTCTTTGCGTTTTCATATGTCAAATAAAGTACTCCTTATACATGTCATCTCCCTCTCTCCCCCTCTCGCACTTATCTACGTGTCTGTAATGCTTACTTTAATAAGACAACAACATTATAAACTGCCGGGGTACCCGGCTTCACTCAGGGAGTTGATACGAGATTTTGTGGATGATGGAATAAAAGTATAAACTTTAAAGTAGAAGAGGTAAAACAAATGAAAGCATATTACAACTATTTACAGTACTTGTTAAAGTATAAGAGGTAAAAAAAATTATTGACAACTTATTCTAACTATTTACAATACTTGTTTATGAACAACATTTTTCATTTTGTTTTTCGGGATATACGAGTATATGTACAGATTTTTCTTCTTTCCTACTCTGAGAGGAAGTTACATACCGCTGACCGTCAGAGAAGCAGGAGTCATTGAGGTTGATGCCGCAATATTTTAAAGTTTGTCCTTGCGCTTCGTTAATTGTATAACTGCAGGCTATTTTGATTGGAAATGGCAGTCTTTTTAAATTGGAATGGCAGATCAGTAGAGATCAGTGGTATTCTAGGAATAAATTGTGCGTGTCCGTTGTACTTTTCAGTTGTAAGTTCGGCTTCGAGGATGTTATTCGATAGCTGTCTGACGATCATCCTTGTTCCATTAGACAGTTTTGGTGAGTTGGGATTTCTGAGTAGTATGATCGGAGGCAGTGCAAGGGCATTCTCGAAATTCTGTAGGGAAGTTCACACTTTCTTCAACGCGTACCATCGTGTCGTTCGATTTCTATATACTCTCTTCGCCGGGAATTTTCTTTTGAATATTAAAGTTTATATCGTCAACTATGTTATTTTTAGTTGTCAAAATTACCCTTTGATATACCCAGTCCGGTCTGGTATAATTGTGAACCATAACATATAGTTTTGGGTGGGGTCCGCCTTTAGAAAAAGACAGTTTTGTTTGTTGTCCCAGACAAAGGCGGACCCCACCCAAAAATATATGTTATTGTTAAAACAAACACAGACAAAAGAGCGTCAAACTCAAGATGATTGTGAACAATGTTTGGACAAATTTGGTCGATGAGTTCGTTTTCAGCAGTGACTATATTGCAGAAATCACTTTTGAGTTTAATGATGCCTGTCGTACGGTCAGTACGATATGTGCCATTGTCTGTTTGTAAAAGTTGTAGAACAAAATGCGGTTTTTTGTATTTAGACACTTCAACTCTCATTTTTTTCGTTAGTCGCAGTATTTGTATGTGTGGCCATACATGTGATTTTCTTAAAGCACGCATTGATCTCGTTTGCGCTGTTGACGTGGGGGTAACTGGAAGTGTTTGTCAAAAATCACCTGAGAATATGAGTTGACCTCCTCCCATCACTTGAGAGTTGCCTCGCAGGGCTTGTAATGTTCTGGCCATGGCTTCGAGTCATTTTGTATGTCCCATTGTGGATTCGTAGTAGACGATAATTTTACTTTGCTTTAGAAGTTCACACCGTCCAGATGCTCTTGTTGAGAATTGTTCTTCAGCTCTATTCGAAAGTAGTTTGTAGGGCAGTATTGGCAGTTCGTCCTCTTTCTATAAGTGTGGCTGTAGTGCCGGAGAATACCACTGCAAGTGCGATGTGTTGTTTAGCACATATTTCCGCCAGAAATAGATTTTTTGGCAACGTTTTCAAGTTGCCGCCTGGTGCGTCCAAGTAAATAATTCCTCCAATTTTTTTGTGGATCCGGCCCATGATAACGTTGTGAAGTTTCTTTTCATTCTCATTGAGCACTGGTTTGTTGTAAACAATGTATTGAAGTAGTTCGTTGACGTAGCTTTTTTTCTTTGTAATTTCGAAGTTTAGGCTCACTGACAGAATATTTTTCTGGTTCTTGTATCCCAAGTTGTACTAAGATCTGGTTGCTTACTGCTTGATTATCTAGGCGACAGAGTGTTTCATTGAAGACGTGGTCGTCGAATTCGATGGGCAATTCAGGATGAGTTTGTCGGATTTGGTACAATATGTCATCACTCATACTCTCTTTCAAGGAGTTCCACAGCTGTTTTGGATTCGATGACTTACAAGTTATTAGAAGTCTCTCAGTTGTTCAGCCGAGGCTGTGAGTGACGCTTCTTGTTGTGTTAATTCCCAATAGTCTTAAGCGTTGGAATTCTTCTCTGTACGTCTGGAACAGGTAACCATCAACAGTCTTGAGATCTGTGAAACATGTTGGTCCCCATATTTCGTGTAGCAGCATCCGGAGCTGGAAACATTCGGCGCTTCTACTGGAATTCCTTGCTTTTGTAGTTGAAATATTTTTCTTGTTGAGTTTCACGTAGGGATGTCGATATATAGTAATGTTTTCGTGAATGGATCTGTTTGGCACAGGTGATAAAAAGCTGTTAATGTATTCTGAGGTGGTTCGTTTGCAGTTTTTCTGGTGGTGCCTATTGTGAAGTAAACTGTCTGTCCATTCTCCAAATGCATTGCTAGATGTAACACAGTTGGTTCGCGTTCGACTATGGGAAAACCGAAAATCCACCACGCTGCTTTTTTACTATTGATGTATTTTCCCATTTGCTACATGAGGATCTCATCGTTTCTATTTTACTGTTCTCTGTCTATGGCTATTTGAAATACTGCCATGTCACGGGTATCGTTCACATACTTACAGACATGTTTGATAGATTTCACTGAATTGCAATATTCTACGTTTATGTGTGCTTGGAACATTTTTGAAAGTATTGTGTTACATGTTAGTACTCATAGATTATCCACTTCCACTTGTCGCTGCATCATATTCGTAATATTAGTATTTCTGCTGTGAAACCATCATTTTTGGGTGATCATTTTCTGTGTCTGGGATAGCGATCAACTCCGGTTTGTGTGTCTTCCAAATACGGTGATGTTTATTTCGTGTATGTTCCATCACTTACACTTGGCTAATTGGGGTTTAATGGTCCACATGATCCGTGAATAATGTTTTTCACTACTATCTCGCACAGTTCCGGATCTTATTCTGGATTGGGAAATTCAGTATGGATGATTTTGTTGATATCCTTGGGATGAATTCTATCATGTACCCACATGAGAATGTGTGAGTGACGCAGTTCCCGTTTCTGAGATTTGACTGTGTACATCCAGCATCTAACGGCTTCAAAGATGTGGCATTTTGTGATGACTTCAATAATTCTCTATTAAAAACCAAAATTAAAAAATGAACTCCGTTTGTAGTAGAGTACCCAAAAAATTTCATTTCAATGTATCCTTGAGAATTCCTTTGAAATAGTGAAACAGTCGTGCAAAGAATTATGCGTAATGTATAAGTACACTATCCAAATTAAGACACGTGGACGTCTTCCGTACGTTGGGCGCATCGCGTGTCAACAACACGGTTTTGTAAACATCTCTGTGCAAGCAGCTCCTCATAGCTCTCTAGACGGCTATCGTTTTCGCCAACAGCCATTTTCGCTTCGCAGTTGAAAGCTGTCAAGAGCACTGCAATGTATCAGTGATTTCCGTAAGTTAACTCGGCTATAGGAGTGTCTTAGCGGTAAAGAATGAATGTATTAAAACCTCATGCAAGATGTGGCATTTTTTACACATCTGTGTTTGTGACGTTCATTTCTTGAACTTCGAATCTTACTGTGATATATTCGTGTTGGTACATTCAGCGGCATACGTGAATACCGTCATCTAAATGTGTTTCAAATAGAGTAAGTAAGAAAAAAGCAATAAATTTAAAGGTCATGCCCTTCATGCAAGATGCGGCTCTATTTCACACTTCTCACTGTTTATGACGTCATATCTCTTGGGCTATGTGTGGTTCTAAGAAGTACTTTTGTAAAAGCGTTTAGAGCTTTCAGAGCGAAAACAGTTAGTAACAAAGAAGTTAAAAATTTAAGCGTCATGCATGATGGCCTTGTCGCAGTGGCAACGCCGGTTTCCGTCAGATCACTGAAGTTAAGCCTTGTCCCTCTTAGCTAACACTTGTGTGGATGACCGTCCGGGTCTATCGAGAGCTGTTGGTTAGCGGCGTGTACTCAGCCCTTGGGAAGCCAATGGAGGGGCTACTCGACTGAGAAGAGTGGCTCAGGTCACGAAAACTGATAACGACGGTCGGGAGAGCAAGTGCTGACCACATGCTCCGCCATATCCTCATTCAGTTACGCCTACCGGCCAAGGATGACGCGGCAGTCAGTACCTTTGGACCTCCCGAGGCGTGTTCGGACGGAGGCGGCATGATGCGGCAGTTTCACAAACATTTCAGTGTTTACGACGTCACATCTCCTGAACTATGAGTGGTACCATGATATATACTTTTGTAGGTACATTTAGCGGCATATGTGGATACATCCTGCGAAATTTATTGGGAATGTAGTTAGTAGCACAGAAGTAATACATTTAAAGGTCGTGCATGATGCGGCAATTTTGCATGTATCTCATTGTTTATGATCTCATATCTCCTGAACTATGGTAGGTACGTCGTTCTTGCCCCACAGCGATTGCCTGACAGTAGGAGCAATGTGTACCAAAATTGGCTGAAATCGGTCAGGTCGTTTATGGGATGTGGAAAACACACACACACGTTTATGTTACGTATGGATTACGTACCTTGACAATCGCCTTTCTGCAAGGAACAGTCGAGTTTGTTATGTTTGTGCCTAGTATAATGGGCACGAATAAGATATAATGCTAGAATATTAGGTGTGAGTTTGACTCTTACTTAAAAAGATCATCTGTGACGTATAACATCCACGATATATAAATTTTTTTATTACGAGTGGAATATGAACGTGTGGATAATATTCATTTAATTAAGTAATTATTTCTTAAAAAAAGATGATAATTATGTAAAACAAAGACAATATTTATCTCACATTCTTTGTTAATCTACGTCATTCTTTTCTTTTGTTTTGCGCCCTTTTGTCGTCTTCTTCTGATGTACATCGCCGACGCAAGACGAAAATCGATTTGAGGTCTGTTAAATGAAAAATATTTAATGTGAAATTATTGTACTATTATGTTCATTTGCTGGTAAAAACAAATTGAGCCAAACGCGTTAAAACTATTTATGATTAATTATTGAAAATTCACTTCCTCTTTTAATTATAATTTTGTACTAATTGTTTTATCATAGCTGCAAGAAGCGCAGCAATTGTTAGTTGCGATTATATAGCAACTTCGTCTGTACTTCTAGTTGAAATTCAAACTAATTTGCAAAACAATTTAATTTTTTTATTGGTGGCATCAATTTAAATGATTAACTATTTATTGGGAATAGCAAAATCTTAATTAAAAAAGAAATCCTCTATCTTTTGTTGGCTGCCATCTTAACTTTTATTACAGCGGCAAATTTAAATTACTTGAAACTCCAAACAATATTCCGATGTGTAAAAAATATATGTACACCGGTGGTACTAAACTCTATTTACAAAAGAAAAAAAATTAATCGAATCAGACTGCATTTTCTAAGAATAGTGCTGATGGTATTTATTGTTAAACTACGGACGAATCACGGCGAAAAATATTTTTTGGTAGCATACGTCAGTGTTGTGTGCGGGTGGTATTGTGTGGTTCCTTTTTATGATCAATTTGCTAAGAATAATTAAATCCATCGAAGACAAAAAAATTATAAAATCTCTGATGTACGATCTGTAACTTTAGTGATATGAACACAGTTTAAAGTCAACATTATTATGCTACGTCAGGTGGAATTCTTGTGCAATTTGAAGAAAATAATTATCCGGGAGAAGTTGTAGTTTGAATAATGCATAATACATGTGTATAATATTGTCAGTATCATTTACAAAATTAAATCAATGCAACTGCTAAAAAAAAATTAGAGTGAATTCAAACAGCAGAATACCATAGAGTATCGTATCATCCATATTCATTGCACTTGTCCATGTTGATGATACACAAAAACCGCCACAGACGTACGATATGCCAAAAGATGCATACTCAATGAATGCTCAAGTTGGATCTACACTTAACACACTCTGATGTTAGTAAGTACTGGTACTCGAGGGTATTTTATGCCATGTTTACAGAATTCTGTAGAGGGAAGATATGAAATTTTGAACTAAGACTTTACAGTGTAATCATGAAGAGACTAGTATTGCACGGGGGAAAAAGAGATAAGAACGAATTGTGAATCACTACGTTTCGTTCATATCAGAAAGCTTTGCCGTCTTATTCGTCTCGTAGCAGGATATTGTACTTCAATTGGTAAGTTGTTGAGCTTAACTTAACGATTAATGAACACCATGTGCAGTCTCAGAGCGACGATAAGGAAGACAGGGTCATATCTGTTTTCGCCATTACCTCATCCGTTTGGTCTGTGGGGACATTTTATTTAATCTCACGATGGTCTCCTTGTCAGCGACTAACATTTTCGCCCTTGGTATACAGTCGACTAGCAACACTGGAGCTTTAGTAACGTACTACGTATAAATAAAATCTGCGTAATAACTATGCTACTGATTTCTGTAAAACAAACAGCTTGCAATGAATCTAGAGCCAACGTACCAAGTGCCTTGCAACGGTGCTCTTCACGCTGACGAAAATGCTGCATCACTCCGAAGAGGAACACTGCAGGACAGAGGATTTTTCCTATAATTAAAATTTATTTTTATGAATGGTGAGCTCCAGTATCCGAAAGGATTTTATTGTGATGGTAATTAACAGCGAAAGCTTGCAGACATAACTACAATGCATTACTCTAGCACCTTTGAAAAAGAAACTTCTTTCTATAGACTTCGCAAAGGAAAACTGGCCCAGAAAGTGTACATAAACTGCTTGACAAAAGATTGAAACACTCAGATGGGGCGGGGTGGAGACAACGAAATGAAACTTCACGATTGAGAGAATTACTATGTTGTTTCAGTAATTACAAAATGAGGTCCAATTTACAAATAGCTCGCCAGTATGAGACGGCTTGTCGGTATGACATTGCATTCCCTATTGCCTGGATGCCTGCACTGATCCGATTGAGAAGCGGGCACCCTTGTAACCCGTTGTATCCTTTCCTGAGGAAAGCTGGTCCACATATGTTGCAACCGGTCCTAGATGACCAGTGTACTCTCGCTTTAACAGTCTCTTTCCTTCTTCCTTCCCATTTCTCCCCAAACACCCCACCCTCCACACCCCACCCCCACCTTTCTTACCACTCCCTTTCAAATGCGCACCTACTTATTAATTTTAAATGAACCACTAATCTTTTAATCTTAAATATCGTCTGCTCAGTCCAGCCAATATATAAACCAAGAAAATAACTGTTAAAAATAATCCCAACACCAGTACTCTACATTTTAATAGAAACACCGTCTAGGAATCTAGTTTCATACAGCTTGTAAATTGTACATGTTAATTAACAGCTCTATTTTTACTAATTTAATTTGGCATTAATATTTCCTACAAGAAAGACACAATCTTCAACAATGGAGAAAAATTTTAGTAATTTAAGTTAATTTGGCATTTAATTCAGTGTCAGTAAGATATAATCTTCATCATTGTGAGTGTTAACCAACAAGGCCTTTTGTTCAACACAAAATCTTTGAGCCTATAGTTTAGTCACAGTCATTGATTTGTTTACAGTTTATGAAACGTGGAAATTGGTGTGTGTGGCGAAGTCTGTTAAATGTCGTGTGAAAGCAATTCGAAAATGTGAATAAAGTTTTCCAAAGTGCTACACGAAACAAATGTATATCTGCAGAATCTATTAACTGTAAGTAACACCTTTGAGTAGAACTTATATTGTACTCGTAAATATTTCGTGAAATTGTGCCTCATGTCGTTTTCTATCTTGCCTCACAAAGCTACAACAAAAAAGCACTATATATACACTCATACATACACACACACACATATATATATATATATATATATATATATATATATATATATATATATATATATATAGTGTTCGTGTACCATATGACGATGAGCTGTTAGACAGCATCTATTTCAAAAGGCTATTGGTTGTGGTAGTTACTGAAAACCTTATTTATAGAAGATGCAAAAAGTAACCTCCTTCAACATCTAAGCATATTTAGACACATCGGAGTAAAATTCGGATCTCGATGGCAGCAACTTCACGGCTCATGTTGTCTTTCAGTTCCTGCATCCTGTGTGATGGACTTGCTGAAAGAAGCAGTACTGCCTATCTTATTCAGTGGGTTGAGCACAATATGTGTTAAAAATTTCCATATATGCAACCTTCTTGAGGACAATGTTAAAAATATCGGTTCAATTATGTGCGTTCCTGTTACATCGCACTAAAAGTCGATTTTTTCATCACAGAGTGGTTGCTGACTTACACTGTTAGGGCTCACCGTAGCCCAGCACCCCATTTTCCATGAACTCATGTGACCAGAAAGATGAAGCCATGCGTCATCACTCATGATATAATGGAAATGTTATTCAAAAGCCGCGTGCTGTAATCTACACGTTTCTGATCGTCACCCTCTCGTAACTGCTACACAACCGTCACACGATATGGCTTCGGATTAAGACATTTCAGTATCCGCTGGCAACTCCTCTTGCTTAAGTGAACCTTTTGGATCAATTCACGTGTAGACTTCTTTGGGTTTTGAATAATTCTTCGGTGGATGTCTTCAATAACTTCTGGTGTGCATATTGAAATAATTCCTTGTCATTTTACATTTTGCACAGATGCGTAGGAGCGTCAATTTTTTACAGATTTTGTTTTGTTTTCTTTGTTGGTAGTTCTCCATCCGGATACTTGATCGCGAAAATTTCCCGAATTTCCTATAGTGAACCAGTTTTCGCATATGCTTCAACAATTTCAATTCGTACTTCTATCGAGAAAGCTATTTTGCAGTACACGAAGAAAAACGTCTAACTTCACTGATGAAATAAACTGAAATGCTTACAGAATAACGCTAACAATCGATTATTGCATAAAACTGTGCATTGTTGTAGCTGTTTGCTCTATTTCACATGTCGAAATATTACATTCGCATTCAAAGAGTAGGCCACGCATCTGGCATCACAAGACTGAATGGACCCGGCTCCAGTCCTCAACCAAGGAAAAATCACAGGCAGTACCAGGAGCCGAGCTCTTGTCAAATTTTCAAATGTGTGTGAACTCCTTAGGGACCAAACTGCTTAGATCATCGGTTCCTAGACTTACACAATACTTAAACTAATTTTTGCTAAGAACAACACACACACCCATGCCCGAGGGAGGACTCCAACCTCCAGCGGGAGGGGCCGCGCAGTCCGTGCAAGACGCCCTTAACCGCGCGGCCAAACCGCGCGGTGAGCTCTTGTCCCCTGCACCATATTTACTCAAATGAAACATAAAAGTCATAAAAAAAACAATTTTTTTGTGTGTGTAGTCAAGCTAAAAACAGCTGAAGGTGGTACGACCACGTTGAAAATCTAGCACTTACCGTGCTAAAATATCAGTCTTGGCTCAGATTTGGTCTTGGACATATTGCATGTTACTTGTGGTAACAGATTTCTGCACTCCTAAGCTGGTCGGCGCTTGAGACAGGGATTGGGGAATTTGAAATAATTCTATTATTTTTCTACAATGTATGTAGCTAGAAGGTATAGCTGACAGGCGTTGGCGGAAAAATGAGAGTTTCGTGCAGTTTTCTTAGTTCGAATGGATAGAGTATTTGGCTCCTTTAAATAACTATCGGTACCATGTCAGACCCTCATAGCTGGATGTATTACGACGTGCTGTCGTTACCCATAGCATGTGAGGATGACCTGTAAAGCAGAAATTAACAAATTGTGTGAAACGAAATAAAGTTAATACTTGGTAATTAAGCAATAGCGAAGTTGGAAGCATGACCCTTTGCATCATCATCATCATCGTCGTCATCATCATCTTCCTTTCAAGGATTAGGCTGTTGCCTGCTCCGACCCGACAAACAAAATCATTCCCATCTTTTTCGAAGTCTTCCAATATCTCTGTTCCCATTCGGCTCATAGTGCTGGACCTTCGAGGAATGTTCTGAAGTGCTATTCTCACGAGGTGTTGCCTCTAGCCTTCATGATATTTTTTGAATTTTTTCACTCATGTTGAAAATATTTAATTCTGTTCTAATATCTTCATTTTGAAATATATCTCTGCTTGTGCAGCCCTTCGTATATCTTAGGAAAGTCATATCTGCAGGTTGATTTTTTTTCTTTTTGTGGTAACGCAACTTTCACTTCCAAAGGATAACACAGGAACCACCATAACTTCATATAATTTCATGATGGTTTCTTTTTGTACTTTATGGCCCAATTTTCTGCTAATGGTATCATAGACAGTTGGAATTTGGGTATTTTATTTTCAATATCAAGGTCAAAATCAATACACAGCCTAAGTAAGAGATTTGAGACATTTGTTATAGAACTGAATTATTTAAAACAACGTTTGATCTGACTGGATATTTTCCTTGGGATGCCATTATTTTTGTTTTGTTGCTAGAAATTTGAAAGTTGTATTTCTTGCAAATTTCGTTCGGTTGGTATACTGATCTTTGGAGGTTCATTTTTCATCCTCTTGAATAATAACGCTGTCATTAGCAACCAAAAGAATATTCAGGTATTCCTCATTAGTTATCTTAATTCCTTTGTTTACATTTCCATTTGCGAATAATAAAGTCAATGTAAATATTAAAAAATGTAGGCTATAATCCAAACACTTGCCTAACGCCTTGGTAAGTAATTATTTCTTCTAACCGATTCCTACCTGTGTTTATAACAAAGCGTGCAGTTTTTTATAGGGTCGCCATGCAGTTGCTAACATGGTCTGTTATTTTAAGTGATTGGTTTTACTGATGTGACAAGCCCTTCATTCTAGGGGTCTTAATTTTTACATAAGGACATACAAACTGTTGCCGATACATGTCGTTTGGAGACAGCTTTTACTGAATGAATTGCTAATGTGAAGTTTATTTGTGCTTCTGAAGAAGACGTGTTTAAATCCGTCGAAATTACGGTAAAGCTTATTTAGAAATCACCATTTATTGCAACTGTTTGGCTGTCGTTTATACCTGCTGTTCTGTAACAGCTGCTGTAGTGCAGCCATGTTCAAAATGTTGAGTTTTGTAAAATTTTTTCATCGCCTCTATTACGTGAGATGGATATCCACATTCAGACACTCTTCCATAGGCTGTCGCGGCTCACACGGTCAATAGCCTTCTCAAGGTCGATAAAGGCCATATGGATTTCTATATTAAATTCAATGTGTTATCTCATGATGGTTTTAATAACAAACATATTGTTTGCTCATGAGCGATCTGATCTAAATTCGTTTTCTTCTTCAGTGATAATAGCTTCTGTGATACCCTTCATGTGGTTGTTATCTGTGAGTGCAGTTTGTGGCCACTGTTTAGAGGCTCTGAGCACTATGGGACTTAACATCTATGGTCATCAGACCCTAGAACCTAGAACTACTTAAACCTAACTAACCTAAGGACATCACACAACACCCAGTCATCACGAGGCAGAGAAAATCCCTGACCCCGCCGGGAATCGAGCCCGAGAACCCGGGCGTGGGAAGCGAGAACGCTACCGCACAACCACGAGTTGCGGACCACTGTTTAGAGCTCTGGTGCCACGGCAGATTTTACAGGTATTACGTTTCCCTTTTTTGACAAGAGAGACTACTTGCGCTGTGTACCAAGCGTCTGGAAACCTGCAGTTCGACCACTATTCCTTTTTCTTTAACAAATATCAATTTATGGCATCGCGTATATAAATCCACGACCTTTGCACCAAGGCACACTAATCACCTAGTCAATCTCAAGCAAATAAACTTATTTTCAGACAGTAGGTGCTGTATCAGGTAACATACTGAATTTTACCTATACCGCTGAAATCAGACGGCCGCCGTCTCGGCGTTTGGTACAAATAAGTACAGAAGCATCATACTTAAAGTTCCAGCATCAAAACGCAGTAAAAACCGGAATGTTATCGAATAAGGGGAAAAGTTATGGAAATGAAATAACAAAGCCGGCCGGTGTGGCCGAGCGGTTCAAGGCGCTTCAGTCAGACCGCGCGACCGCTACGGTCGCAGGTTCGAATCCTGCCTCGGGCATTGATGTGTGTGATGTCCTTAGGTTAGTTAGGTGTAAGTAGTTCTAAGTTCTAGGGGACAGATGACCTCAGATGTTAAGTGCCATAGTGCTCAGAGCCATCTGAACCATTTGAAAAAACAAAAACAATCAACGAAAATGCCGCTGTAAATGGTGGAATATGAGAGATAAATGATGCGGAGTAGACGGCTCCTGCGTTTGCGTCTGAGACCCTCGCCATGATCCTCAATGCAGGATTTTAAAAACAGCATTTTGAGCCACAAGCTGTACTTTTTTTTCATCAGTCTTCTGACTAGTTTGATGCGGCCCGCCACGAATTCATCTCCTGTGCTAACCTCTTCATCTCAGAGTAGCACTTGCAACATACGTCATCAATTATTTGCTGGATGTACTCCAATCTCTATCTTCCTCTACGGTTTTTGCGCTCCACAGCTCCCTCTAGTACCATGGAAGTCATTCTCTCATGTCTTAACAGATGTCCTAACATCCTGTCCCTTCTCCTTATCAGTACTTTCCACATATTCCTTTCCTCCTTTCCTCTCTGATTCTGCGCAGAACTTCCTCGTTCCTTACCTTATCAGTCCAGCTAATTTTCAGCGTTCGCCTGTGGTTTCACATCTCAAATGCTTCTATTCTCTTCTGTTCCGGTTTTCCTCAGCCCATGTATCACTACCATATAACGCTGATCTCCAGACGTGGATTCTCAGAAATTTCTTCCTCAAATTAAGGCCGATTTTTTATATTAATAGACGTCACTTGACCAGGAATGCCCTTTTTGCCATTGCTAGTCTGTTTTTGATGTCCTCCTTGCTGCGTCCGTCATTGGTTACTTTAGTGCTTAGGTAGCAGAATTCCTTAACTTCATCTACTTCGTGACCATCAGTCCTGATGTTAAGTTTCTCGCTGTTCTCTTTCTACAACTTTTCATTACCTTCGTCTTTCTTCGATTTACTCTCAATCCCTACTCTGTGCTCATTAGACTGTTCATTCCGTTGAGCAGCTCATACAGTTCTTCTTCACTTTCACTCAAGATAGCAATGTCATCAGCGAATCGTATCATTGTTATTCCTTCACCTTGAATTTTAATTCCACTCCTGAACCTTTCTTGTATTTCCATCATTGCTTCCTCGATGTACAAAGTGAACAGTAGGGGTGAAAGGCTACAGCCTTGTCTTACACCCTTTTTAATACGAGCACTTCGTTCTTGGTCGTCCACTCATATTATTCCCTCTTGGCTATTGTACGTGTTGTATATGACCCGTCTCTCCCTATAGCTTACCCCTACTTTTTTCAGAGTTTCGAACATCTTGCACCATCTTATACTGTCCAACGCTTTTTCCAGATCGACAATCCTATGAAAGTGTCTCTATTTTTCTTTATTCTTGCTTCCATTATTAACCGCAATGTCAGAATTGTCTCTCTCGTGTCTTTACCTATCCCCAAGCTGATCGTCATCTAGCGAAACCTCAATTTTCTTTTCCATTCTTCTGTATATTATTCTTGTTAGCAACTTGGATACATGTGCTGTTAAGCTGATTGTGCGATAATTCTCGCACTTTCAGCTATTACCGTCTTCTAAATTGTGGCGGAGATGCTTTTCCGAAAGTCAGATGGTATGTCGCCAGACTCATACGTTCTACACACCAATGTGAATAGTCGTTTTGTTGCCTCTTCCCCCAATGATTTCAGAAATTCTGAAGGAATGATATCTGTACCTTCTGCCTTACTTTATCTTAAGTCCTCCAAAGCTCTTTTAAATTCTGATTCTAATACTGGATCCCCTATCTCTTCTAACTCGACTCCTGTTTCTTCTTCTATCACATCAAACAAAGCTTCCCCCTCATAGAGGCTTTCAATGTATTCTTTCTACATATCCGCTCTCTCCTCTAAATTTAACAGTGGAATTGCCGTTGCTCTCTTAATGTTACCACCCTTGATTTTAATATCACCGAAGGTTGTTTTGACTTTACTGTATAGTGAGACTGTCCTTCCGACAATCATTTCATTTTTCCTGCAGCCATTTCGTATTAGCTTCCCTGAACATCCTATTTACTTTAAATCCTCAGCGACTTGTATTTATGTATTCCTGAATTTCCCGGAACATTTTTGTACTTCCTCCTTTCATCGATCAATTAAAGTGTTTCATTTGTTACCAATGGTTTCTTCGCAGTTACCTTCTTTGTACCTATGTTTTCTTTCCCAACTTCTGTGATTGCCTACTGAGCTATTCCTTATTGCTGTATCTATAGCCTTACAGAACTTCAAGCGTATTTCGTCATTCCTTAGAACTTCTGTATCCACTCCTTTGCGTATTGATTCTTCCTGAGTAATGTCTTAATCTTCAGCCTACTCTTCATCGCTACTATATTGTAATCTGAGTCTATATCTGCTCCTGGGTACGACTTGCAGTCCAGTATCTGATTTCGGAATTTCTATCTGACCACAATGTAATCGAACTGAAATCTTTCCATATCACCTGACCATTTCCAATATAGACTGAAATATAGTATTGTTAAACCACTGTATATAAAAGGGGATAGGTTTGTTCGCAAATGGTAGGAAATATCGCAAAAGTGGATGGAAAATGTTGAACATGTTATGTCAGCACATAACGTACCTCACCGCAGGTGTAGGGGCACCTGATCATCCCAGTTGAGGGTTCGAGTCTTGCGTCTGAGAGTTAGTATTTTTTTCATTGCGCTAGAAAATTATTTGTTTACATTGAGGTAAGATTTATTATTTTATTTACTGGTCTTGCGGTATCGGTTGGTTTATTTCAAAAACATCTTTTTTGAGTTGCCTATTGCTCCTCAACTTAATTGTCTTTTTTTTTTCTAAGCTACTCATTATCTCAGTGTCTATAGCCTCACAGAACTTCAAGCATATCTCTTCATTTCTTAGTACTTACGTACCACATTACTTTAAACATTGATTCTTCCTGACTAGCCTCTCAAACATCAGCCTGCTCTTCATCACAACTGTATTGTGATTTGAATCATTTCTGCTCATGGCTACGCCTTACAATCCATTATCCGATTTCGGAATCTCTGTCTGACCATGATGTAATCTAACTCAACTCTTCCCGTATCACTCGGCCTTTTCCAAGTATACCTACTCTTCTTGTGATTCTTGTACACGGCAGATAACAAGCTCTGAACTACAGCTGTGACCGCTTTAGCACGGCGCCTTCCTTGAGTCCATCGCCGTTCTCCTGTTAATTAAGAAGTCGTTTCACGTTCCTGACTGTGGTGAGGAGACCCCAGCCGAACCGTGCCTCGAGGGGGAGGAACAATTGAATTAGACGGTCGCCCAGCGCCACGGCGACGGCTGCTATCTCCCCTCCTGCAAAGCGCGTGCGAGGGCCTCTCCGCCCGGCCTGCAAAGCGCTCAGGTTTTCAACCTGCTGTCTACGTAGCAAGACCTAGCAAGTGATATTATTGAACGACGTAAAAGTCGTAGGAGAACAATGTGTACCTCCGAGACAGTCGCATTTTCTACACAAAAATGAAGATTGTTGAAGAACATCACGGCAAAATAGTAAAAAAGAAAAAAAATTCAAAATTCAAAATATTAAAGGCGATATAACAAGGAAAACATATATTTTAAAAAGTTCTTAGACAGAACTCTTAGGTTTTAAGAGTGTTACTTGTTACACAATACACCAAACTTTAATTTTTAGTGCTCTTTGAAAGCACCTATGATGGACAGAGGAAGGACCAAGTGAGTAAGGACGAAGACACTTATCTCATACAAAAAAAAAACGAATAACATAAAAACTGATGATTTATGGCGCAAGGTCACAGTCCCAGGCATAATTCTCTGCCTAAATTTTCGTCTTCAACTGCTGGAGACATCATCAGAAGCTTTAACGAGTCAGAAAGTTGTTAAAGACTCAAACAAGCTGAGGAAACGGAAATGTTTATATTTATATGTATACATACAAGCATATAAACATATTGATATGGATACATATAAAAGGTTCGGTTTGCTGATGTTGAGTCTATAACAGCTTTTTGTGTCGTTAAATGTTTTTATAACGTCTCCAACAATGGACCACAGCCTTATTCCCATAAATCATGTAAGTGTTTTGCTTTTCACACTGCTAGCCACTTAAACTTCACCACTAGAAAGAATAGCAGATACCGTAATTTCACCTACAGTGCGTATAACGGATAGTAAGAAGAACACATCAACTTATAGGTAATTTGGGGGTTTGCATGGTGCGAAACTCAGTACAGAGGGCAGCCAACGCTGGCAGCAAACATGTTTATAACCCGGGTGACAGGTATGAATACATCGTTCCGAGCTACTTCAGCACCATTCCAGAGTTAACCAATCATTATGGTCGGCGAGGGGTAGAGTTCGTCTTTTGGCAATACCTGTGTGTCGTTTAATTTCCTGTACATATCAAAGCCATCCACTGTATCACCAAAAGCCGTGGATAACAGTTATACACTACTGGCCATTAAAATTGCTGCACCACGAAGTTGACGTGCTACAGACGCGAAATCTAGCCGACAGGAAGAAGATGCTGTGATATGCAAATGATTAGCTTTTCAGAGCATTCACACAAGGTTGACGCCGGTGGCGGCACCTACAACGTGCTGACATGAAGAAAGTTTCCGACCGATTTCTCATACACAAACAGCAGTTGACCGACGCTGCCTGGTGAAATAGTTGTTGCGATGCCTCGTGTAAGGAGGAGAAATGCGTAGCATCACGTTTCCGACTTTGATAACGTTCGTATTGTAGCCTATCGTGATTGCGGTTTATCGTATCGCGGCATTGCTGCTCGCGTTGGTCGAGATCCAATGACTGTTAGCAGAATATGGAATAGATGGGTTCAGGAGGGTAATACGGAACGCCATGCTGGATCCCAACGGCCTCATATCACTAATAGTGACAGGCATCTTATCCGCATGACTGTAACGGGTCGTGCAGCCACGTCTCGATCCCTGAGTCGACAGATAGGGACGTTCGCAAGACAACAACCATCTGCACGAACAGTTCGACGACGTTTTTCAGCAGCATAGACTATCAGCTCGGAGACCATGACTGCGGTTACCCTTGACGCTGCATCACAGACAGGAGCGCCTACGATGGTGGGGCAACGACGAACCTGGGTGCCCGAATGGCAGAACGTCATTTTTTCGGATGAATCCAGATTGTGTTTACAGCATCATGATGGCCGCATGCGTGTTTCGCGACATCGCGGTGAACGCACATTGGAAGCGTGTATTCGTCATCGCCATACTGGCGTATCACCCGGCGTGATGGTATGGCGTGCCATTGGTTACACTTCTCAATCACCTCTTGTTCGCATTGACGGCACCTTGAACGGTGGACGTGACATTTCAGATGTGTTACGACCCGTGGCTCTACCCTTCATTCGATCGTTGCGAAACCCTACGTTTCAGCAGGATAATGCACGACCGCATTGATCCGTGAATTTACTGTCGAAACCTTTTCTTAAGGCTTTATTTACTAGCTATTCATCAAGAACATTAACACATTTAATCACACTACGTGAGGGTGGACATAGTTGCCAGTGGGTAACTTATGAAACCAAATCAAATTTCTTTCAACAAATGGAAATTTTATTCCTAAAAGCCTTTATTTAATAGATTGACAATTGTAATCAGAAAGCACCCTCTAAATATCAAGTTACAATTTATTTAGAGCCAGAAAGAACAAATTTTTGACTGTATGAGCTATCGGGCTGAAAACCTTGCCGCTCACTTTTGCCACGGCCGTATTCACGACCGCTCACAACAACCTCTGACAGACTATGTTGGTGCAAATCTGCAACACACCAGATTACTTTAAACTAAAACTTCTAACAACTCACGTAAGCACATAAACTATATACCCCGTAGGAGGGATGGAAATGGTACAAAACACTAACATTCAAAGATTAACTTGTAACTTGATTTAAAATAAAAAAAAAACTCTTACGGTGGAAGGGTGGTAACTTTATATACTAAAATGACCATTTAAATTAAAACTCATGAAATGCAGTCTTACGTAAAATATATAAGGTTGGGCAAGCATGCTCTACATTACCCACATATCGCCACTCAAGATGATAGGTAAGATAAAAACATATTTCAGGAATTGGGCCGTTACACTTCAAACAATAAATTCGTTAACACCGAATCCGACAAACATAACAGAGGCAGCTAATAACGTACGGCAGACCGACAGACAGACAGACAGACACTAACTGCCTAACAAATGCGGACGAGAGACATACGAGCAAGCTGGGAACGAGAAACTGACCAAGAAAACAAGTAGAATTTAACAAGTAAATGAAACAACACATCACGAATCACTTATAATAAACAGTGATGTCTGGCGAAGACCTGGCGCAGCACACCCAAAACGCTCTCCCGAACCGTCCGCTGCCAGCCGCTTCAACGGACGCAGGAAGGCGCACCGATCTCCCGTCTCACCGCGTCGGAGCTCGCCCCGGACAGACAGATGTCGTGGGTTGACTCCTGTTGCTCTCGTGTCGGCCGCGAAGCCACTACCCCTCGCTGTACGACACGGCCCACTGGGCTCACGTGGCAACCTCACATGCGCCGACGCTCAAAGCGGACAAGTCATCTTGTGTCTCAGTGCGCGACCGACCAACCGATAGATCCAACCGATAATGACCGTTGCCCGAGCAGCACGAGCAGACTGGCGACCTAACGCGCAGACTCAGATGCAGGAACTCAGCCCCGACCGGGCGATCACTAGCTGAGTTCTGTTACTGGTGGAGTGGCAAGACTCTCATTTTGCCAGCTTTTAAAGTTTGATCCAATCGCCAGACATACTAGCACTCCGAACGACAGACAGAGACTGACTGCCCCTCACTGACCCGGCTCACCAACTACCCAGACTTCCTCCTTAGCGAGCTCATAGCATCCCTTAAATGCACGTGAACAGGCTACCTTTCCCCTTTCCCACCAGAGGGAGACACCAAAGCTGCGATTGCCACAGCGGCGCCACCGCCAGAAACGGAGGGCGACTGCTTCACACAACGCGCTCTGGCGCGCTCTTCAAAATAACAATTTTCGCCACGGTTCACGCATGTTGCAGGTCTTGTACGGGCCTTTCTGCATACAGAAAATGTTCGACTGCTGCCCTAACCAGCACATTCTCCAGATCTCTCACCAATTGAAAACGTCTGGTCAATGGTGGCCGAGCAACTGGCCCGTCACAATACGCCAGTCACTACTCTTGATGAACTCTGGTATCGTGTTGAAGTTGCATGGGTAGCTGTACCTGTACACGCCATCCAAGCTCTGTTTGACTCAATGCGCAGGCGTATCGAGGCCGTTATTACGACCAAAGGTGGTTGTTCTGGGTACTGATTTCTCAGGATCCACGCACCCAAAGTGCGTGAAAATGTAATCACATGTCAGTTCTAGTATAATATATTTGTCCAATGAATACCCGTTTATCACCTGCATTACTTCTTGGTGTAGCACTTTTAATGGCCAGTAGTGTATAAAGAAAGGAAACACGATTTGGACCAGATGAACAAGCGCGTCGTCCCATCCGCTGTGTCACACTCTGTCACGTGGTGTCGTTTGGAGCGGTGTCGAGGGGCGTGGGGATGGCCCACAGCTCTCCAGTAGCTCCTCAACAGGCTGAAGTGCCTGAGCACACTTCTCTCCAGTATACTGAGACAAATACTGGATTAATAAACTTCGGGGTTGATTTGGGGGGAAATATCGCAGTCGCTTTCGAAATATCGTCTCGAAGAAAATATTTATCCATCCCCAATTACGACTAATCTTACCAAGTATAAAATGACACTACTCTAAACAAGTCGAGTTCCTATGTACTATCAACCAAATAGTTTACACTCTTTCGCTTCACAACGTAGAGTGTTCCGTAATGAAACTGCGTAACAAACTAAAACTGCGAGTAGTTTTCCTGTCTCTGTACATCAGATCGAAGCTCTGACTCAAGTCGTTTAGTATAGCATCGAGGTGCGAGCCGCACGCGATACAACGACTTCCTTATAGCTAACGTTAGTACATCAGCCTCTGAACGAAAGGGAGCGAAATGACACATACCTTAAGATCAAAACTATCCGATATCTGCTAGTGGACACTAATACTAGACACTGGGTGTTGTGTGATGTCCTTAGGTTAGTTAGGTTTAAGTAGTTCTAAGTTCTAGGGGACTGATGACCATAGATGTTAAGTCCCATAGTGCTCAGAGCCATTTGAACCAACTAATACTAGACGGGTCCTCCTCTCACTTTTGCACGGGACTTCACTCTTCTGGGGACACTTTCAGTGAGATGTCTGAACGTCTGTGGATGAATGGAAGTCCTCTACAGTGTCGAAACCAGGAAAGGTAATGGCGTTGGACGCTGGAGTCTTCCTCGACGTCAATGTCCTAACTCATCCCAAAACTGTTCAATTGGTTTCAGTTCGGAATTTTGGGCAGGCCAGCTAATTTCAGTACATTAAGTCTGCCTGGCCCTCATCCGCTGTTGTTCCTCCGCGTTTCCACTTCACAGTCACATCACCAAAAGTCATCTTGGACAGTTTCAGAAGGGTTGAAATGTCCCTGGTGTATCTGTTACTCAGGCGACATCCAGTGACTAGTCCATGTTCGAAGTTACCCAGCTGTCCTGACGGACCCATTCTGCTGATGTCAGTTATCTACTGACAACATAATCCCCTCCCCCTCCCCCCCACCAAAGGATGTGGCCCCTCCACGCCCACACAAACGTGGTGACCAAACCAAAAGTTCTACTGTCACCTCCGTATAACATGTCTGATTTTCAATCAAGAGTCACAGGATTCGGGCTGTTATGTTATCGGTGCGTCTGGGTAAGATTACTCATTTACAAGGTCCATCAGGAGATAGAAAGTGGACGAAAGCGATCGAAGGGTAGCGGATGTAAGGGCAGAGGAAAAAAAGTACCAAGGCAAGCGCCAAGGGAAAAACCTCTGCGACCGTAGGACGGGTAGTAAGGGCAGTAGCGGCTTGCTAGCTGCGACAGTGCATGCAAGGTGTGGCTGTGTTTGTGCGAGGTATCGAGCATCGTTACTTTTGTCGTTGCGGGCTTGCGTTGTAGGGCTTGCTGCAGTTGCTGCGTCCCTGTAACAGTTCAAGGTCGTCATACATTAGTGAGCGATCGGTCATAGATCGGCTCACAGTGTAGGGGGTGTGTGTGGCTGGTTTGCGTGCTGTGTACAGTACGGTTTCCCTGCGATTGCCTGTTTTTCGGCGTGTCGAGCATCTGGGGTTACCAGTAGTAGCTGTGTTGCAGGGGCTCGCCAGTACTGTCATGTAAGCGTGCTGTGGACCATAGATGTTTAGTTCCTTGCCATTAGTGTCTTTGGTCTATTAGTTTCCATTTATGGTTGTGCTCGTTGTTACCCAGAGAATGGATAAACGGGTTACGCCTCCCTCTTTTATTCTTGTGGGTTCGCCTCTCGTGACATCTAGTGATGCGTTCCGCATTATATAGATGTGTTCGAATACTTTTGATCATATGGTATATGTTTTATCAAAAAACAGCACTCACAGTATAGAAATTATTCATCAATGGTTCCAACCTACAGATTTCCTTTGAACTGATCTTTAGCCAAAGAACGGCTGTAGCGTTTCAGACGTAGGGCCGGCCTGTGTAGCCGAGCGGTTCTAGGCGCTTCAGTCTGGAACCGCGCGACCGCTACTGTCGCAGGTTGGTATCCTGCCTCGTGCATTGACGTGTGTGATTTCCTTAGGGTAGTTAGGTTTAAGTAGTTCTAAGTTCTAGGGGACTGATGACCTCAGATGTTAAGTCCCATAGTGCTCAGAGCCATTTGAACCATTTCAGACGTAGGAAAAGAGTTTATGCTTCACTTTGCCAACAGTACAATGATTGGAGGAGCTTCATATCTGCAGTCACACCTGAGTTTCAGTCATGGCTGCTTCAAGACACGTATCCACCGCATCAGTGATACACAGTCCCCGGTGTGTGCATGTGATGAGTGTATCTTCTTTGGTTGCATAAATCGGCATGATTACGTTAGTGGTCTGTTTCGAGATGTCTGTAAAACACCTACCTATTTCGTAATGGACTAGAATTACAAAGTAAGCAGTGCCATATACAGGTGTTGGAAATCTGCCATTAATAGCGAAGTACACAGAATATAGTATGAAATTAGCAGCAAGCTGTAAACTTTTTGTTTGTATTACTTATGATTTAGTAACAAAATTTTAATATAGGTTGCTTCAGGCAGTTCATTAGATTAATACCCACTAGTAAATAAGCAGTGACCCATTTCACCGTATTAGTTGCTGCTTTCTGAATTTCAGGTGTTTCATTTGTTTACTTTGTTAACTGATAATGTGATACATACCGGGTGATTATACTTAAACTGACGGTATTGCAAGTAGTGTAGTGTGGACTGTATACACCACAGGACGCTGAAACATTGTAGGATTATTCATTAATCGGTGCGCACGTGAAATATTCTGAAAAAAGCTACACTTTTTCCCACCAATTGGAAGTATGGTGCTGTAAGCAGTCAGAACGAGGAATGTTTCCTGTAATTGTCGCTTGGCGATGTCTGTTAATTTCTTTTGCGAAGTGACTTTGGTCCAGAGGATTGAGCAGGTTAAAGTTTTCCATAAGAAATGCAACGGCTATTGAAAAGAAAGTCTGTCCACTACTGGTGAAGCTGTTTTCTCAGAACGGCAGCAACAGCAGCACTGCATTGCGCGAATATCGCCGACAGAAACAACTACGACGAGGACCCGTTTCAATAAGTGGTCTTAAGAATATTTGAAGAAGCAGATGCATTATGTTGTGCAGCAGAGGAGGGAGATGGTCCGTTCCCATTGGCAGTTTGTGGTGAAGTTGTAGCTATAGCTACCCGTGCAGCACACGCCTCTAATTCTGCAGCTAATGATCGAGCTTTGTCGTGGGAATTGTCTTTACCCTGGTCAACAGTTCAAAAGATTTTACGATGCATCTTACACTGCTATCCGTACAACATTCAAAATGTGTACCAGCTGAAGTCTCAAGATAATTTATAAAGCTGTGACTTTGCCGTTCGATTCGTGGCCGGGGAATATTGTTTGGAGGGGTGAGGCACATTTTACTCAGCACGGTGCCTTGAATGCACAAACTGTCGTACAGTAAATGGGATTCTACTCCACCACATGTTGAGCAGGAACATCTACTGCCCTCAGCTTATGCATGGTGCTGTTCCACAATCTCCTTCATGCGTGGTCCGTTTTCCTTCGAGGAGATACTGTATAGTGACATCTGCATACAATAAAGACGTCCTTCTTTAACACGTGATTCCAGCTTAGCAAAGACATAAATGTGTACACTCCACTAATTCATGCAAGATAAGCCAACACTAGACGTCGCTTTCCAGGTGCACATTTTTTGTGAAACTTTCGGGAACGATCTCCTTATCTCTAGACAAATTCAAGATGTGTGGCCTTCCAAATACGCCGACCTAAATCCACGTGACTTCTGGTCGTGGGGATATCTGAAATGTTGGGTCCATCAGAGATGAATACGGACTCTTCCTGATCTGAAGGATAGCATATGAAAAGACATTGCTCTGATTATATTGCATACGCTGTGAGCAACTGTCCACCATGCCGTGTTATGGATACAGCATGCTTTAACTTGTAACGGTATCCCAATAAGCCGGCCGGGGTGGCCGAGCGGTTCTAGGCGCTACAGTCTGGAACCGCGCGACCGCTACGGTCGCAGGTTCGAATGCTGCCACGGGCATGGATGTTTGTGATGTCATTAGGTTGGTTAGGTTTAAGTAGTTCTAAGTTCTAGGGGACTGATGACCTCAGAAGTTAAGTCCCATAGTGCTCAGAGCCATTTGAACCATTTGAGTATCCCAATAAACGTGCCAGAACCAGCGTTATTAGGTGTTTGACCGTTCCTTTTCCTTCACCCACACCACATTCTGACTGTTTACAGCCCCAGTTTTTCACCTGGTGGTAGAAAGAGGAAGTTTTCTTTCTCAGCTTACTTCAAGAGCGCCCCCGTTAATGAACACACCAACGATATTTCAGCGTCCTGCAGTGTAGACAGCTCACACTGCAGCGCTTTGAACACCGTCAGTTTAATTATAACCTTGCCGTATATAACTAGAAAGGTGAACCCTTTGAGGACTATTGTTGCATTGATTTCCATGCAAATAAGTATTACTATTTAATACATGGTAACATTTTCGTGGTAGGATCGTCATTCTTTTTCTGTGCAGCGAGGACATGAAATAACAGTAGTACCTTATTGCAGATCTGCTTATTGTAGATCTGAGACGATGGCCAGGAGTCTGTAAGCCCCCAGGAAGTGTTCTCAGTGGCCCAGAATGAGTTTGCCGCTAACGAGATGAGGGAATTTGTAAATTTTCTATTATAGCAGGTACCAGTTTGAGGTTCCAGAACCGCGCACAAGGATTTAAATGAAAACTAAATTCAGTACTTCACGATTTTTTGGTTTTTGCATCTAAATTTTAATGAATATCTCAGAATGATGATCATGGCGTGATATTCGTTCCGATCGATGCATGAATCAATTCTGAACAAGTAAATAAAAATAAAAGTGAACTACGCTGAAGAGAAGGCAATTTTCCCCAAATTCGATTCTGTGCCTTTTGTAGCACCATATCTTAAAAAGTCCTCTTTTTGTCTCAACGTTTTGTCGTGCACATTCCATTCCGTGCAGTGCTACACTTCAGATAAGTACCTACAGAAACGAATCTTTTCGTTCTTTGCCAGTTTACATTTAATACGTATATCCTCCTTACATTAGTCATCGTCAGTTATTTCTTCCCCCAGTACCTGTAGTGTCACAATTCCAAATCTAACTGCTTGAAGTCTGATTTAATTCAACTAAACTTCATTACCCTTCTTTTACTTCTCCTGTATTCATCTTATAACCTCTTTTCAGGACTCCATCTGTTCCTTATCAGCTGATCTTCCAATTCTATTGCCACCACCGAAAGCATTACAGTATCGGTAAACTCCAAAGTTTTAATTTTCTCTCCGAACTTCAGTTTAGTTTCCACATATTTTGTTGGTTTCCTTCAGAGCCTGCTGAATATATAGTTTGCTTAAAATCTGGGATGAACTACAGCCTTGACCTACTCCGCTCCCAACCACCGCTTTTCTTTCGTGTCCTTTGGCGCTCATAACTGCAAGCTGTTTTCCGCACAAAACGTTGAGAAACTTTCGCTCCTGTATTTCATCTCTTACGTTAAGAATTACAAATTCTGCATCGTCAAAAACACTCTCGAAAATGTTATGGAAAGAAGGAAGTCAATCTATCTTCCAAGATAAGTCTTAGGTAATCCAAACTGATCTCCACCGAGTTGGTTTCTGTCAGTTTTTCTGTTCTTCAATAAATAAAATTCCTCGAAGTAATGTTGCACAGAACAATTCTGAAAATTAGATGGGTAAATCAGATAATTAATGAAGAGGTACTCAATCGAACCGAGGTGAAAAAGTATTGAATTCAGAACTGAATGTTAGATTGGGGGAGGCGGGAGGGGGGGGGGGGAGGTTTGCAGAGGGAGCTCAGTGTCCAAGTGCAAGAGTGAAAGGGATGTAAGGTGTAATAGGCATGCAGAGATGATGTACAGGCTGGAGACCACCATGAAATGATTGAACAATTTACCATCTTCTTATGATGAGGTGACAAAAGTCATGGGATATCTCCTGATATCGTGTAGAATCTTCTTTTGGCCGGCGTGGTCCAGTAACTCGACAAGGCATGGACTCAAAGACTGGTTGGAAGTCCCCTGCAGAAATATTGAGCCACGCTAACTCTTTAGCCGTCCATAACCGCGAAAGTGGCGCCGGTGCAGGATTTTGTGAACGAACTGATCTCCCATATATGTTTCATCAATGTTCGATGGGATTCATACTGGGCTATCCGGAAGGCCAAATCATTCACTCACATTGCCCAGAATGTTCTTCAAACTAGTCACGAACAATTGTGGCCAAGTGAAATGGCGCAGTCATCCATAAAAATGATGTACATATATGTCTGCGAATGGCCTCCAAGTAGCTTAACATAACCATTTCCAGTCAATGGTCAGGTTTCAGTTGGTCCATTGCAGATAAATACAGAACATACCATTATAGAGCCAGCACTAACTTGCACAGTGCCTTATTGACAACTTGTGTTCATGGCTTCGGGGGGGGGGGGGGGGGGGGGGGTCTGCACCAGGGGTCTACACCACACTCGAAACCTGCCATCAGCACTTACCAACTGAAATCGGGACTCATCTGACAAGGCCACGATATGGTCACGAGCCCAGGAGAAGTGTTGTAGGCGATGTCGTGCTGTTAGCAGAGGCACTCGCGTCGGTTGTCTGTCGTCATAACCCATTACCGCAAAATTTCGCCGCACCCTCCTAAAGGAAACGTTCGTCGTACGTCCTACATTGATTTCTGCTGTTATTTCTATAGTGTTGCTTTTCTGTTAACACTGACAACTCTACGAAAATAGCGCTGCTCTCGGTCGTTAAGTAAAGGTTCAAAATGGTTCAAATGGCTCTGAGCACTATGGGACTTAACTTCTAAGGCCATCAGTCCCCTAGAACTTAGAACTACTTAAACCTAACTAACCTAAGGACATCACACACGTCCATGCCCGAGGCAGGATTCGAACCTGCGACCTTTGCGGTCGCGCGGTTCCAGACTGTAGCGCCTAGAACCGCTTGGCCACTCAGGCCGGCGTTAAGTAAAGGCCGCTGAGAGATAACGCCTGATTTTTTTTTAGTTCTCGGGAGACTCTTGACGCTGTGGTTCTAGGAATATTGAATCCTCTACTTATTTCCGAAATAGAGCGTCCCATGTGTCTAGCTCCAACTACCATTCCGCCTTCAAAGCCGGTTACTTCCCAATGTGCGGTCATAATCATGTCGGAATCACCTGCATACAAATGAGAGCTCCGTCAGTGTACTGCCCTTTTATACCTTGCGGAAGCTATGTTACTGTCATCTGTGCATGTGCATATCGCTATCCTATGGCTTTAGTCACCTCAGTGTGTGTTGCTGACGTGTGTCGTTAGGCGGTACAAAAACCTAAGACGTGTTTTGGTCTAAATGGATTATAGGAGGGCTCTCTTCATTTCATTAAGTAGATTACATGCTCTGCCCATTCGTTTTTCTTAACAACGCAAGGAATAGCATGTTATGAAATAGCAAGCCACAGTGGACGCTGTATCTTCTGATGGACAACATAACAATAAAGCCGCCTCTGAACGGGCTCTTCAGCCGAGAGCGCCACACGCCTCAGAGCTGACGACGCAGAGCCGAGAGAGCGCAATAGGAAGTGGGCGGTTGCGCCCTGTTGGCTCCAGTAAACACGCCCCCGCGCCCAGCCCCCCACCCGCAGGGCATCCCCGCGCTTCCACGGCGGAGGCCTCGCCTTCGCCAAACACGCACATAACTTGCGACGCCCCATACGTCACGGCACATTCCCCTCGGGAACTTTCCGCTCCCGCGACAGCTCTGTCCTCTTACACTGGAATTGGCCGACATCAGAGAAGCCGCGGCCGAAGGAACAAGGCGTCTCCTGCCGCCGGCACCAGAACCGGCGCTTGTAACTTAGGTCCCGAGCGTGGGCGGCCACGTCGGGAATAATTTGACTAAGTGCTCGCTAGAGCCTCAGCAAACACGCTTCCTTCGCGACGCAGGTTCTCTTAATTTCTCTGACGGTGCAGTAACAAATGACTGAGGTAAATGGACCTTGAGTTAAAATAGTTTCTCGAAGTAGTCGGTCTGAATACCTTCGGCATAGCGGAAAAGATTATATAACCTGAAATCAGCAGGCCTTGCTGACGACGCTAGCTTTTATAAACTATCACTTTCGATCAACCTGTGATCATCAGGTGCTACCAATTGATTTAAGTCATCGTACTTTGCAAAAATCTTAACTTTGGCGTCAAAAACGTAATAAAAAGCCGCCTTACGTCACTGAAACTACTTACAACAGAATAATGCTGTTTATAGTATGTGCAAAGAAGAAAAGACAGTATATCTTCCTTTCCCTCGATAGTGCTGGCTGTAATCATTGTGATGACATTTCCACAAATCAGTTACTTAAGGAAAATACACTAGGCTATTTTCTCAGTTCATATGTGGCTGTTCACACTTGCGTCCAGCCATTCACATTTACCTCAAATGGTTCAAATGGCTCTAAGCACTATGGGACTTAACATCTGAGGTCATCAGTCCCCTACACTTGGAACTACTTAAACCCAACTAACCTAAGGACATCACACACATCCATGCCCGAGGCACGATTCGAACCTGCGACCGTAGCAGCAGCGCGGTTCCAGGCTGAAGCGCCTAGAACCGCCCGGCCACAGCGGCCGGCCTCACATTTAGCCTTTCTGTGAATTCACTAAATCGTTTGAGGCAAATGCCGGGATTGTTCCTTTGTAAGGGAATGGTGGCTGGTTTCTTTCCCCATCCTTGAAAACAAATAATCCGAGCTTGTATTTCGTCTTTAACGACATCTTCCTTACGCGACGTTAAAACCTTAATGTTCTGCCTCTGCCTCTGCCTTGGCCTCCGCCTCGGCCTCCGTCTGTCTCCGTCTCCGTCCGTTTTCGTCTCTGTCTCTCTCTCTCTCTCTCTGTCTCTCTCTCTCTCTGTCTGTCTGTCTGTCTCTCTCTCTCTCTCTCTCTCTCTCTCTCTATTTCTCTGTCTCTTTGTGTCTCTCTCTGTCTCTGTCTCTCTCTCTCTCTCTCTCTCTCTCTCTCTCACACACACACACACACACACACACACACACACACACACACACACACACACACACAAGATCGAGTGTGTGAAAAAGTGCAGTTAAAAAAAATGCTAAACCTAGTGGTCATCTCTTCTTTGACTGGTTTCAAGTCATCCTCCATCTCTAGCAGTCTACCCATCACAGCCACCATACTCACCTTCAGTCTGTTCTGTGTACTATGATTTCCACTCTTGCTACTCTATAAGGAACATTTTTGATGTATGATTGAAAGTAAATTTCGTTAAGCGTTATCTCATGAAAGGTCCCCGTGGGTTTTATTGTTTATTTCTATTTCATCTATAAGTATCTCATTCCTTACATAGTTTCATAACGTAACACGACAGTTTGAAGATAATTGTCACCATTCACCTAATTTAATGGTAGTTAACACAATTCATCATTGCGTTTTGAGAAATAATGCTGTCATTACCTGACTGACAACAAAACAGTTTGAGGTATTAATAAAATAAAATGCGTTTTTAGGGTTTTTTTGTTTTCACCCTAGGCCTAAATTCTGAGTGCTACATTGTCAACATTGCTAAACAATCGCTACTTCATATCCGAGAAATGGATATTACTATACCATGTGAGACCGTGTTTTCACTTTCCTGCAATCCATACTGCTCCAAAATTCCTGAACTCGTCGTTAAAAACTGATTCAAGTAGACCCGTCCTGCTAATGCAAGATCTCTTCCCCTTTTGCTGCCTCCTTCTGATATGTACCTACGGTTTATTGGCCAAGTTGGTTCGTTCAGTTTTCTAGATAGCAGAATTTTAATTTTTCCCCATTACAGTAGACCCTATGCTCATTTTCAGTCTGCATCTAACTTCTTTTGCTCCCGTCATAGCTTTGGTTATGAACGCTTGCATTACAATAACATGTAACCAATTATTGCATTCAACAGTTCTACATATTCCATATTTTTTGACAGAAAAGCTATCTTACTTCAGTTTCTAACAACGATTTATTGACAGGATAGTAAACGAAAAACGTAGCCATGGTATTTGCTCCACACTTACCATACTATCTGTCTTTCGAGAAAGAATTTATGTAAGAATTATGATAAGCTGCAACCGTGCCTATTTGCTTTCTTAATATGGGTATACCTGTCTTCATTTTCCACTTCGGTTATTCCCACTACACAGACGAACCATGTGTGAAAGTACCCTGTCAACACTTCAAATCAATTCCATTTTTTAAAGTGCGAGCTCAGAACTGTTTCTCTGATACACTTACGTTTACTAAATTTGTGGGGTCGCGCATTTTCTAATGGTAATCAGTGTAGTAGATAAGCATTAGCGCTACAGGCTATGGTTTCAGCGGCGGCAAGGGTAAAATGCGATTACTGCCCAGTTACGCTTGTGAAAACTACACCAGGTATTTTTGCCTCCGTCTCTTGTCAAGACCAAGAGTGGTTCGACAAGATGAAATAGAAAACATATGGAGATCAAATTAAATTCCAACCGTCCGAACATCGATTAGACTTTTTAATATGTGACGCCTAAAAGCAACTTGTAAAATTTATTTCGGTGCTGTTAGTCATTTTCCGTCAGACTTCAAAGTTGAAAATGTTATATATCATTCGCAAAATTTTGCTAATTTTTTATTTTCGGGGAATATGTTGTCGGTGGTAGGAATGAAAGAAATGAGAACGACTAATTAACTTCTGCAGTAAATGACAGCTAGTAATGACGATTACGCTGTCCAAAAATCAGAAGAGAAAAACGAATGCTTGGAAAAGGCAGAGAGAGACGAGATGATTCCAGCGGGACGCTGTCATGATGAGGCAGAGATACCGAAATTAGATATTGTAGTACCCAGGAGCAGATATAGACTTAAACCATAAGTTAGTAACGGTTAAAAGTACAATGAAATTTCAGAGAATCTTCTCAAAGAATCAATGTGAAAAGAAGTGAGATATTTAAGTGCTATGGAATGATGAGTGGTATTTGCAAACAGCTTGAAAGCCGAAGCTGAAGATGAAGCTAAGCTCAAAATGAATGGACAGCTCTAAAGGAAGGGAAATCACGGAAGTTGAACATTTATAAGTACAAGGAAGGTTACAGTGAAGAAAAAATATTTAAATTAATCGACGTAGGCCGTTTCATAATGTTCAGAAAAATACTGCAAAGTAGCACTGAACGCATTTAATACGAAGTGACTGCGGAGACATGGCTTAGCCACAGCCTGGGGGATGTTTCCAGAATTATTCTGGAATTATCTTCTAGTTCAATATTAACGTTACCATTTTCTTTTGTCTTCCCTACTAGTTCTTTAGCAGCTACCTCTACGGCCTCTTTGAATCCTTCCCATCCTTCCCTGTTACCTATCAGGTTATCGGTCAGTTCTTTCATTGACCTTTCCTGAGACAAGGGTAAATCATGTTCTTAGCACTCTGTCATGAGCCAAAAAGGGTTTCATATTTTAGTCCTATGATGAAAGACATAACAGATATTAAGCTGATAAGAACAGAAGTTTTTAGCTGATGAAAGAATACATATAGGAAATACAACCCATGCCATAGTGTTGTACAGGCTATTCACACTGAAAATCAGCAAGTGACGATACTTCAACGATGTGAAAACGTGTGTTTGAACTGATTTCTTGTCCTCAAAAATAACGCATCTACATTTCGTGTGAGAAATTCGAGGTTATGGACAACAACATCCCTTTATGGATTGGATAAAGCAGACTTTTTACTCTGCGGAGCCTATGCCAATGGTGGAACTGCAATTAGAACTCTAATGTCCAAGCTGCCCCTGCTTGTCTCGCAGTGGGCTAGGATTCAGCGACGCCGGTGCTTGGCCAGCGGCATGAGTGGTCACCAGGACCTTGCAGACCGGAAGGAGCGGCGTAGTCCGTGTCCTACGTAAGCATCAGAAGCGACCGACCGCGAGCAACGTCGGGATGCGCGACGCTCCAACGATAAGCAGCAGCATCGCGCGCAAAGCTCGGGTGTCCTGTGCGAGAGCAACAATCTCGCGCTACAAGATGGCTGCTTAGAGCCGACCAGCTGTTTCTACAGAAAGGCGCCCTAAACTGTACAATACTGTAGCTGGAGAGTAAGGCTACGAAATTACTTTGCTTAGGAAAATAAAGCGAAACGAAATGTTGTGCATGAAATTTACAACAGGAAGAAGCTTCATGGAGACTTTCATAATTTATATCATCAACTACGAAGATCACCAGACAATTCTTCGAATACACGTGAATGAGTATTGGAGCATTCGACTATATCATCAATAACTTAATGACGAATGCGTTTAACGTGATCAAGAACTTTTAACAGTCGATAAATGTAGAAGAATGGCTGCCTTCTCTAAATACAAAGAATAAGCACTCATAAACAAGAGTGAGCAGTGGTATAACGATAGCGTTCGAGATTTCTGAATCTACTGGGTGATCAAAAGTCAGTTAAATTTGAAAACTGAATAAATCACGGAATAATGTAGATAGAGAGGTACAAATTGACACACATGCTTGGAATGACATGGAGTTTTATTAGAACCAAAAGAAACGCAAACTTTCAAAAAATGTCAGACAGATGGACATCTCATCAGAATAGCAATAATTAGCATAAAAAAGTAAGACAAAGCAAAGATGATGTTCTTTACAGGAAATGCTCAATATGTCCACCATCATTCCTCAACAATAGCTGTACTCGAGGAATAATGTTGTGAACAGCACTGTAAAGCATGTCCGGAGTTATGGTGAGGCATTGGCGCAGGATGTTGTCTTTCAGCATCCCTAGAGACGTCGGTCGATCACGATACACTTGCGATTTCAGGTAACCCCAAAGCCAATAATCGCACGGACTTAGGTCTGGGTACCTGGCAGGCCAAGCATGACGCAAGTGGTGGCTGAGCGCATGATCATCACGAAACGACGCGCGCAAGAGATCTTTCACTCATCTAGCAATATGGTTTTTTTTTCTTTTTGTTCTAATAAACCCCATGTCATTCCAAGCATGTGTGTCAATTTTTACCTCTCTATCTACGTTATTACATGGTTTATTAAGTTTTCAAATTTATACTGACTTTTTGATCACCCGATACAATTCTGCATACTTCACGTATACTGTTTACACTGCATCGCTAAGTGTAATTTTAAGGTCTTGCCAAAGTACTTGTTCTTTAAGTGTATACACACGTATACCAGTACATCACGCACCTTACATTCCTAATAAATAACAATGAAAAACCATGAAATTTTACAGATATTTGATGTTGCGAAAGCAATTGATCAGTAGCCAGTGTTAAGGTCAAGCATTTCAGTTAATCTAAGTAGTCTCTAAAAGTAAAGGTTACAAAATTTTTGAGAAGAAAATCAAACGTTTTGTGAAATAATTTGTCTAAAGGTATGAAATAAAAAATATTAAGCAAACGTTTGATGCACCTCATTTTCTGTTCATGATTTCGAGCATCCTTGAAAAGCACGTAGAAGATTCCTCTGGTCTATTTATTTCTTTTGCACAAACCATTTCACAAAATATTTGACCGATTTCTTTCAAGTTTTACTCAGAAAACATGATCTTGCTGAGACCTCATTTGCCTTCCTAACGTCTTCTGTTCTCGAAAATCCTAACTTTGGTACTTGATTCGAAGGAAGCCCTTTTGACAATTTTGAACAGATGAACTTTTTCACACTCCATTTATATAGCTTGGCAGCAGCTTTTCGTGAAATATTTCAATTTTTCCTTAATTAATTAATTACGTTTTCTTTAATTACTCTGATTACTTTCAAACAGTTAAATATTTTCATGCAAAACTACACCTCACCTATGAAAATTCGGACAAAACCTCATGTGTAATTTGTAGGGAGTCTTGTTTTCTCACCGAGCGAGGTGGCTCAGTGGTTAGACACTGGACTCGCATTCGGGAGGACGACGGTTCAATCCCGCGACCGGCCATCCTGATTTAGGTTTTCCGAGATTTCCCTAAATCGCTCCAGGCAAATGCCGGGATGGTTCCTTTCAAAGGGGCACGGCCAACTTCCTTCCCTGTCCTTCCTTAATCCGATGAGACCGATGACCTCGGTGTCTGGTCTCCTTCCCCCAACAAACCAACCAATCTTGTTTTCTCTCTGCTCACGCATTTACAAAAACGTATCGAGTGTAAATCATACGATAAAATAGTCCTTTCTGGGTGCTGTCATTTCCAAAAAACGGCCTTTCGGTATCTTGCACCGTTTATGAGATACGGTTTTTGCGACCACTTGAATCCCGAAGCGCGGGAAAGGATTTGGACGCGCCGCGAGCAACCCGTTCGCGGAGATAACAACCAATATCTCAAGAATGAAAAGAGATATCATTCCGGACGAAACTTTAAATACGATTTAGACATATTGGTTACATTTCACACACAACAGTGTATGGCCTTAAATGAACTACACAGAAGGTCACGCAATGTGATTTTACCTCTGTGTGCAGCCATGTACTCAGTTTCGTGCAGCACAGTAACTATGACGAATAGCGAAAATAAATTCACACCTTTATCGAGCAAAGATATGAAGCTACAACATGGTGAAGAATCAATTTTTTTCAACGAATAGTTTTTTTTTTTCTTAATCGGATGATAAGTATTTCGTAACAGTAGTCGCGTCCGCTCCACTGCTTTGCCGAGAACACACATGGCTGTCGCTCTCACGTTTGAATTCAAACTCCGCTAGTTGTAGCAGAGAACAGGCAGAGCCACGGATGTCACCCACGTAGGATACTTCCGCAACCATACCTGCGGTAGTGTTTAGTCGTCTGAAGTCGTCGCTTGCTGTCGGTCGCTTCCATCGCTTATGCAGGACACGGCCGTAGCCTATTGTAACCGGCAGGTACAAATAAAAGCTCCGGCTGGTCGGTTCCTCATGTACACAATACACTCAGTAGATGGTGCTGGACTAGAAAAGAAGTAACTGGTCAGCTTTTCGTCTTGAGATGCCGTGTTCAAGTAAGATAGTGAACACTACTTTCATAACAAATGTCGTAAGATATAATTCCCACATTTCTGTTGGCGTCGTTTAAGCACTCACGAATGACTGTGGTACTTACCATGTTTAAAGAAGACCAAAAAGAAAAAAATAAAGAAGAAGAAAATAGTGACACTTAACATACGACAACTTAGAGGAAATACTCCTACATACAGGTTACTATTGGTTCTCAAAGCCATTATTTAAGCGTTCGAATCGACAGGCGTGCGTATACAGTTAGTTTGGACACACAGTGCCGTTTATAGTTCTTTAAATCAGAATAGCATTCCGATATACAGAAAGTCCTGACACTACACCGGTTCCTTATTGTCTTTTTGTGTTTGGAGTGCTAACTATAAAAAGAAACAAGCTTTTTTTAGTCACCTAGCGACATAGCACAGAAGTGTGGTACGGGTTTAAAATCGTCGCCTCGATTTCAAAAGGTTTTCACGGGTAGGCGGGTGCGGGTAGTAATTTGGCAGACGGCATGCATATGTATGATGTCAAGCTCAATTTAAAGATATCTGTATTCGTGAAGGCGCAATTTCGCTAAAGCCGTTCCAAGCGGAGGCGACGCGAGTCCGCCTGCGACGTGGGCGGTACTAAACATGTAAATTCCCGGCAGTTTCCTCTCCCTGTGTCCGAAACTGATGGCTGATGCTGTGCGATAGCTGCCTAGCCCTCTAAGCCCAGCCAAAAAGCGACAGATCTTACCGTGCGCTACGCTCGGACATGTGTTGTTCCCATCCACATCTATAAACCACACACAGCCCAGCTGATGGTGCGGGACGAAGATTCTTTCCTCTGTCCCTTATTATTCTTGTTCCATTCGAGAATGCGCTGAGGAGAAATAGCATCTGTACGTCTATATCAGTTCGGCTTGCTCTGTTATCTCCTGCTCAGGGCATTTCTAAAAATGTGCGTGGGAAGTATTATGTTGCCTCACCCTTCTTTTAACGTACACAATAAACCTCTCAGTTATGAACAAAGCCTGTATTGAAGTAAACATATTTCTGTTGCTCTCGCGCCTGTCTTTTTAAATCCTACCTAGTTAAAACCAACAGACCTAAAGACAGTTCTCAAGAATCGGTGGAACCGGGTTTTGTAAGATACATCCTTCGTGCTTGGATTGCTTTTCTTTAAGATTCCCTCTGAACTGACGCTCGTAGACATTTTGAGATTTTCTCTGTGCCCAAATAATACTTGCGAACAATACGTTTCATTTCTTATATTGCATGGGGGCTAATTAAAAATATGAATGCATATACTTTTTATTTATTTTTTAGTAGCTGTATGTCCGATTACGAAGTCTCGTAAACAGTTGGCCCTGATTACTATTAGTACGCAATCTGACTGCATAGAATAACAACAAAGAATGAGAGAAAACTTCCGTTAACACAATTAATTAATTAAGTCCCCAGAAACTATAAAACCTACGAAACAACAAAACACAAGTGTAGCTGTTCTGTGTGTGGAAGTGTGATTCAACCTACACATCTGGCACGGTTCTTCCTCAATAAGAGCAGATATTTTAAACACCATTTATACTGAAGTAATTAAATAAAAAACAGAAATACTATAATTGCACATAGAAACCAGAAATACAGTCTAATACAAGAACACGAGCCAGATGCTTTGTTGACTGAACCTGTAACCAATAGGCATTATTGTTTAAGACATTGAAATAATACAAAAAAAGGAATTTTTTTACCTTCATATATATTGACGCAAAGCACACTCTGATCATTACAGCATCCCCAATCCAACAATATCTGGTGTCTAGCCCATCAAAACAATATGACAACATCTGAACAAGCACTCTCCATGGGAACCTCTCAACATCGACTCACCACTGCTACATCTCAATAAGTACTGCCTATTGCTACTTCTCAATAAGCACTGCCTATTGCTACTTCTCATTAAGCACTGTCTACTACGACTTCTCGACAAGAACTGCCAGTGGAGGCGGCTGACTAATACTCTTTGGCGCAATCTGTGGCGCTGTGGCTCAGTGTAGCCACCTTTCAATATTTACTGTGAGCTGGCAGTTAATGTATCGAGCGTCGATCCCCTACTGATCGTCATGCTTTTCGTATCCATGTTCTGCTATTGAGGCTTTCCTCTATTCTACTTTATGCATGTATGTCTCTTGTTATTTGTTTTATTTAGCGGCAAGCCACAAAGAAATCCAATTTCGTGACAAAATCGATTAAAGAGGGCATATTATCGTTACAATTTCCAGTTAAACAGCAATGAAATCACATTAACATTAATACAATTGTTGGAGCACACATAGGCACTGTAATTCAGCTTACATGAAGAATAATCCAAGCTCCATACACTGATACACAGAAACTCGAGTCGTCAATTAGCCACTCACTAGAGAAAGAGCACAGTACTCTCATACTTTTCATGAGCAACTGGGTAAAATTCTCATATATGGACAGAAAAAAAACAATATACTTCGTCTTAGTGCAAAATTATTTATTGTTCCCTGATGCCACCAATGAACCACAGCAGGGGGTTTGGTTAGAGCATTTCTTAGCACTCTGTTAAAAATCAAAGTTATATGTAGCCATTTAAGAAAGGAAGGAACAGTGAGAATGCCAATTTTAATTGGTTAATGCCAGACTAAAGTCGAATTCCACAGACCTCCCACGAATGAATTCTGGTCCACGATTATGATGTGGCAGAGTTCATCCACATTTGTCTTATAAACCTCCCACACCAGCTGCAATCGGAAAGTGTCTTGACGAGGAGAGGAGAGCAAAACACTCACTCATTTTAGAACCTTTTACAGGAATTAGGTTATGACTGTGTATCGGAGAGAGATCACTGTATGGAGTGGTCGGGAGAAGATTCACCTCGGAGCCGAGGATATGGTGACAGGATGAATCACAACCCCGGAGTCTCATGAAGTCAAGATGATACATAGCGACGTGGAAACCGGGCCATAATTCGTGGAGTTCGTCTGCCTACAATAAAGATAAACAACACTTCAATCGACGTGCATCACACACATACAATGGACTGCGTGCACATACAATGGAAGTATGGTCAATAGACCCATACAACAATGAAGATCGCGAAAGATAGAATTAATTTACATGTAACTGTCTGAAGGCGAAACAGAGAGTCGGGGGTGTGAGATGGTGGAGAAAGAGTTTGTTGCATATACACTGAAGAGCGAAACAAATTGGTATACCTGCCTAATATCAAGTTGGGCCCCCGTGAACACGCAGAAGTGTTACAACACGACGTGGCATGGACTCGACTACTGTCTGAAGTAGTGCTGGGTGGAACTGACACCATGAATCCTGCAGGGCTGTCCATAAATCCGTAAGCTTACGACGGCGTGGAGATTTGTTCCGAACAGCACGTTGCAAGACGTCCCAGATATGCTCAATAATGTTCATGTCTGGGGATTTTGGTGGCCAGCGGAAGTGTTTAAACTCAGAAGAGTATTCCTGGAGCCACTCCGTAGCAGTTCTGAAAGTGTGGAGTGTCGCATTGTTCTGCTGGAGCTGCTGACGTCCGTCGGAATGCACAATGGACATGAATGGATGCAAGTGATCAGACAGGGTGCTTACGTACGTGTCACCTGTGAGAGTCGTATCTAGATGTATCAGGGTCCCTATATTACTCAAACTGCACACGCCCCACACTATACAGAGCCTCCACCAGTTTGAATAGTCCCCTGCTGACATGTAGCTTCCATTCGCTCGAAACAATCTGTTGATAGCCCAGAATTTAAATCTACAGCAATTTGCGAAAGGGTTGCACTTTCGTAACATTGAACGATTCTCTTCAGTCGTCGTTGGTCCCTTTCCTGCAGGATTTCCTTCCAGCTGCAGTGATGTCGGAGATTTGATGTTTTATCGGATTCCTGATATTCACGGTACACTCGTGAAATGGTCGTACGGAAAATCCCCAGTTCATCGCCACGTCGGAGATGTTGTGTCCCATCATTGGTGCGCCGAATACAACACCACGTTCAAACTCACTTAAATTTTGATAACCTGCCATTGTAGCAGCAGTAACCGATCTAACAACTGCGCTAGACCCTTGTCGTATTATACAAGTGCAGATCTCTGTATTTCAATACGCATGCCTATATCAGTTTCTTTGGTGCTTCGGTGTAGATTTCGATAATGTTAGAAACAGCTGGAAGGGAGTGAGGCAGTAAACTCCGCTGTGTGTCCCACAGTGAATATAAGAATAAGCAATGTTATAATTCAACGAATCCTTGACTCCGGCAATAAGATCTTCACGTTGAAAGAATATGTGTTTAAAGACTGTGGATGGCATGAACGTTACCATCTAACATGGTTGCAGAAAACGGATGTTCGTGGGACAGTCCACTGCAAAACTGTGGATGTCGGCCAACAGTCTACTTGAGGTCATTTGCCAATCGTCTCGTTAGAGGCGAATTTCTTATGTGCAAGTAAGGTCTGCTGAGCGCAGCATCATTCCTTTCTTCCGGGTTGCTGGACACAGGATCTCTCCTCGCGACACATCACTTATGCATTTACGAAAGTTAAGCTAGAGTCGCCCTTTGGAACAAACAATGTTATTTGCGTTGATGTTCATTGAAAGGCTCTCTACAGTTTGCTCCAAAATCTTATTTGTCAGACATGTATTGCACTCATCGAATTTTAATCTGGAACAAAGTGCCATAAAGACAACGTTTTCCCCGGCTGTAAAAATCCACTTTTGTATTTTATCACACACTCGAGGACAAAGAATTAGTTTTCCTCTTAAAAGAGGACAATAGTCGGTTTAGTGCGCTGTAGTTAGTGTGGAACTGGTACCAGTGTTCTGTAATCCTCCACCTCTGACCTACACTGTTTGTCAAATATATCGGGACGCTGCTACGTAATGTTCAGTTGACCACCAGATATCACGATAGGCGGACCCCCCAGTATAAGAAGAAGCGGGGAATATTGCGTTGTCAGTAGATAAGCAGTAACAATGGAATGGGTGGGTCAGGAGAGCTCAGTGAATTCGAATAGTAATTGGATGTCACCTGATGAACAAATCCATTAGCGACTTTTCAACCCTTCTGAGGCTGCCTCACTGTTTGTGATGTGATTGTGATTGTGGAGGATCAACCACAGCTTCACAACGCCAAGCAGACTTCGTGTAACGACGGAAAGACGCAGTCGAACATTGCGGAGGATGGATGTAAAAAATCCCATGAAATCAAGTGAGTTACAAAGGGCTACCAGCAGTCCAGCTGGTACCACGGCTGTACTTGACGTGGTATGAAGAGAGACGCCACTGGACAGAGGATAGCTGGAAATGAGTGATTTGGTGCGATGAAACGTGCTGTATCGAGCGGCAGTCCTCTGGAAAGGTTTTGACAGTCGAATGTCTGGAGAATGCCACCTGCATTCATATGCAGTGCCAACAATGAAGTCCCGAGGAGATGTAGTGCAACGTAAGGGGGTGATTCTCGCGGTTAGGTTGTGGTCTCCTTACTAAGGTCAAGAAAACACGTAATGCGGAAGGGTATGAACACATTTTACACCACTGTCTTCTGTGTACGGTTCCTTTGAAAGGGCACGGTGGACTTCTCTCCTCGTCCTTCCTTAATCAGATTGGACCGATGACTTCGCTGGTTGGACCCAACACCCAAATTAAATACGCAACCAACTGCTAACGGTACACGAACAGTTAGGAAACGATGACCGTTTCCGTCAGAATGACAATGTTCCCTTTTATCAAGCGCGTCTGTGAGGTAATGGGTTACTGCACCGTAGTCGAGCCTGCCGCGCTAAACACTTACCCTCGTAAGTAGGCTGTTTAGGGTTTTATGATGGTAACGCCACGTAGCGCTCTGTATGAGAATCACTGACTGTGCTGTGTGCAGTCGGTGGCTGGTTGGACTCATTGTCGGAATATTCGCTATTGTAGTGTTGGGCGGTTGGGTGTGAACAGCGCGTAGCGTTGGACATTTGGAAGTGATTTTTGTGAGGTAAGTGATTCATGAAAGGTATAGGTTATTGTTAGTCAGGGCCATTCTTTTGTAGGGATTATTGAAAGTCAGATTGCGTTGCGCTAAAAAATGTTGGTGGGTTCAATCAGTGATTGTTTTAAAACATACATGTATTATATAACTGAGACATTCTTAAGGGACCCCATGAATTATGGACCATAATGACACAGTCAAATGCAGAATTTGTGCACAGTGTATAATTTTCAGTAGCGAAAACTGTCATAGGCGAAAGTATACTATAATATAAGCAAGAATTTTCCTACAAACATGAGTCCTCAAAGGAGCTGTTGATGAGATATTTCAGTATCAGTAATTGTCTTAGCTCGTACAAATGTCTTTGAAATGCATACTTTCGATGAAATCTCCATTTAATTTGACCTAGTTGATTTAACGTCTTAAAAATTGCCTTTTATAACGCAGAAAGGATCTACATCTACATCTACATTTATACTCCGCAAGCCACCCAACGGTGTGTGGCGGAGGACACTTTGCATGCCACTGTCATTACCTCCCTTTCCTGTTCCAGTCGCGTATGGTTCGCGGGAAGAACGACTGCCGGAAAGCCTCCGTGCGCGCTCGAATCTCTCTAATTTTACATTCGTGATCTCCTCGGGAGGTATAAGTAGGAGGAAGCAATATATTCGATATCTCATCCAGAAACGCACCCTCTCGAAACCTGGACAGCAAGCTACACCGCGGTGCAGAGCGCCTCTCTTGCAGAGTCTGCCACTTGAGTTTGCTAAACACCTCCGTAACGCTATCACGCTTACCAAATAACCCTGTGACGAAACGCGCCGCTCTTCTTTGGATCTTCTCTATCTCCTCCGTCAACCCGACTTGCTTCGGATCCCACACTGATGAGCAATACTCAAGTATAGGTCGAACGAGTGTTTTGTGAGCCACCTCTTTTGTTGATGGACTACATTTTCTCAGGACTCTCCCAATGAATCTCAACCTGGCCCCCGCCTTACCAACAATTAATTTTATATGATCATTCCACTTCAAATCGTTCCGTACGCATACTCCCAGATATTTTACAGAAGTAACTGCTGCCAGTGTTTGTTCCGCTATCATATAATTATACAATAAAGGATCCTTCTTTCTATGTATTCGCAATACATTACATCTGTCTAGGTTAAGGATCAGTTACCACTCCCTGCACCAAGTGCCTATCCGCTGCAGATCTTCCTGCATTTCGCTGCAGTTTTCTAATGCTGCAACGTCTCTGCTTACTACAGTATCATCCGCGAAAAGCCGCATGGAATGAGGCGCCTTACACGTTCGTAACTTATTGGCTCACAACAGGCAATGTCTATATGAAATAAGCAATGATATCGACAGATTCTTGTACAAAGAGGTGCTTTTCAAGTAACAGGTGATAACTCTCCTGCCGATAAGATAGATACAAGATTTACTCCAGCAAACTAAATGAGAAAATTCTCGAACTGTGAGGAAAAATCCATACAGAGTGGCTTATTTATTCTGTTTCAAAAATTCGATTTTTTTTTGTATTTGCTGTAAAGTCTTCATTTCTGGAAACATCCCGCTTGCAGGTAGGTAAGAGTTTTCAGACTGGAAAAATTCCAACCATACTACGAATTAACATTACTCTGTCGTCTAGGCAAAATGTTTGATGAAGAAAATCACAGCCTCATTCAGCCTGAGACTGAACATTGGTATCAGGTAATATAACGGGTGCTTTGCTTTATCACGTTTGATGTTGTGTTTGAAATACATTTGCAGTGAGTACGTTCTCATGAGTCCAATGTTCACTATCTAAGAGAAGAAATAAGTAACGAATTCATCACTCTGTCGTCAATATCTTTTGAAGGTAACATATAAGAGATCGTTTCAGGCTTATGAGGAATTATAATAAAACTTTCATCCTTCTATGAAATCGTCAATATCTGCAGATATGGAATAGTGGAAAACCAGAAGTTGCGTATATGGTTCTTGAGAATGTGTTAAGTGATGGTGAATGTGATTTCAATAGAAAGAAACAAAACAACAAAAATTTTAATCTTAAAGCACATTCTTCCTAATGAACGATATGCACAAAAGTCATTTTCTTATACTGTAAAAAGCCATTTATTGACAGTTTCCCCCATACTTTTGTAAGTTTACCAATCCTCCTAAATTTTGATATATCTGTAACTAGTGGTGATACGAGTTTTTCAAAACTCAGGTCGATAAAGACATATTTAGTCAACAACAATTCTGAGGATCATTCCCTGTAGGAGTCGAAAAAAAATACAGGAATCTAATTGACTCAGATTCTGTATGTTTTTTTTTATATTTTTGTAGAAAAAATAGACAAGAAGACTTGAATTATATCTATAAATTATTTAAATATGTCGATGCGCGCTTAACCTGACTTATAGGTTGAACCTGTTGATGTGTAAGTCGATCAGCTGGGTTTTAAGAATTAGAGCAGCCTCTCTCTCTATACAGGAGTCATTGACGTATACGCTAGTAATAAAACAAAACGCCACTGAAAATGGGTATTGTTTCTCCAAAATAGATTCACAGAAATGCTGAATAATTTCCAAACACAAACTAGTGAACGTTTCTATATAACTGCCAATGTCATTAAATTAACATATCCTTGACCGCAATAAACAAGACTTCCGTTTCATCGAATCAAAGTGTAATATCTCGGATTAGGCATGAAACCAAACAATACAGACTCATACTGATGGAGAAAACTAATTGAGAATTTTGCTTCTAGATCTGATTTACAGCATACGTCAGGAGCAATATTTTTTACTAGTTCAAGTAACTTTAAAATTCTGGCATCTTGAAACATTTACAAATGGCTTTTCAAAGTCCATTGTAAACGCAAATACACAGACGCATTCCACATACCGAAAAACCAGTTTTCGTTACAAATATATTGTTCATAAAAATGAATTATTCGCAATAGGATCACTCATTTTTTTATTTTTTTAAATCGTGTGAGTCGCATATGCGATTTCCTTTTGGCATTTCGGTCCTGCTACTATTAAATTACTCGTACCCTCTGGCGAGCGTGGCGCTCCATTAACCTTTCAATATAAAGGCGTTCAAGTTTTCTCCCCTCATTACCAGCGTCAGGCTATCAATGGACGTTTTAATGTTACAGTTACGCTCATCAAAGAAGGGACGCTCTCATTAACGGCTGAAACTGCTGCGGGAAGCGTTCATTATCCGGGTTACGGCCCCGGCTACAGACGGGAAAGAGCGGCCGTCGTTTCGTCGTACTCGGCACACGTTGCTGACGATGGGCAATGAGTTTGATCCAGTATACAGTACGACATTGAATAGGATTAAAGCTGCATTCTCATCATCTTTGTATCGTAAACATTTCAAGTTCTTAGACCTAACTTCCGTTACACGTACTGCTTCGTTTTAATTACTTTACTTTTTAGAAATACGTAATATGAGTTTCAGGACAATTTCATCACGTATTACACGAGTACAGGGTGTTGCTCAGTTCCTCGGTGGACTTCATGTTAACAAAGCTAATTACATGAACTACCTATGTCAGATGTTATTTGGTATGCCTTGGGAAAGGTTGTCGCATACTTTTACTTCAGTGTATAACAAAATAGAGACAAGAATTATGTACACATAATAGGCTTTATTGAAGGAATACATCCAGAGTGAAGTGACACGTAATTGGAAATTGTATAAGATATTATATACAACTTCGTGCTGAAATACAGTTTGTATCAATGTTGGCTAGAATTCACACGAAACGAATTGTAAATAATATTCAGTAGATTTAAGGATTTTACTATGGCTTCTACCCTTCAAACCTATTTTTGTTTGCAAGAAAAGTTGCAAATTTATATTACAGCGCAATTGCAACCATTGTAAGTAATACCGCTAATCTGTACTAGTCTCATATTCCACACGCTGCTGGGATATAAATCGAACATAAACCCTAAGTATCAGCTCTCCGAGGAACACTTTTAATAAGACTCTTTTACTGGGTAATTGCGGCAGTACTCTTTAACTCTTAACTTAGTGCAGTTTTTATTACAGCTTGACTTCATAAGATTGGGAAATCGAAAGGAACACCCAAAACGTCTACATCTATACTCTACAAAGTTCTGCGAAATGAGAAGTACAACGCTTTTATTACGGTGCCACATACAGTGTGGAGAAAAATAATCTGATAAAATCAGAGGAGGGTCTGTGACATCGAATACAGTAAAACAGTCCAGAATATACACATAAACGCAGTCTGCGGCCATAAAACGACTGCCAATCAGTGACGAGCATAAGACCTTCCGTCTTGACATACCACGTCGACCCTTTTCGCGTAACTGATACCATACAACCGACTTGCAAAAACACGCCACTTCACTGCCAGAATCTGTCTGATCAAAAGTATCCGGACATCTCTTAATTAACGTTGATAATATGCGTGCTCACCGTTCAGCTCCATGTAAAGCAAAACCAAAGCCTCTGTGACAGCTTGAACTCTTTTGGGGACGCTTTCAATGAGGTGTCTTGAATGTCTTTGGGGGAATGGCACTCCATTCCTCTTCAACAGCCGAAATCAGAGAAGGTAGTGATGTTGGATGCTGGGGTATGGAGAGAAGTCGACATTGTAGCTCATCCCAAAGCGTTCCATTGGGTTCACGTGAGGACTCTGGGAAGCTAGTAAATTTCAGGGATGTTATTGTCCGTAAACCAAGCAAGCGACACTCGCTGATGGAATACAGGATAAAGGAGATTAAAATAGCATCCACGGAAATAAATTAAACAAAAGAGCCAGCTTGATCCATCTTGTCCACAGAGAGTTTAATGCAGTCTTGTCAGGGTGAAAAATCCCCTACGAAAAATTATGAATGACTGTGCTGGTAAACTCCTGTGTTATTTGATTTTCAAACAGCTGAGCAAAACTCAACGTACTCAAACAGTTTTCTCTTTACTTATTTTGATTATCACTAAACTGACACACAATATATTTAGCGCAACGCAATCTCACTTTCAATAATCCCTACAAAAGAAAGGCCCTGGCTAACAATAACCTATACCTTTCATGAATCGCTTACCTCACAAAAATCTTCGTTACTCGAACTACTGCAATACAGCGAGCGCCAATACTGCCAGCTAAATAAAACATTCTAACTACTGAAGACACTAACTACGGATAGGCATAGTTAGCAAACGAAAGATTTTGATAGGGAACAAACAGTGTATTTACCTTCATAGTGTTCAAAAGTCATCATATATATATCTATCAATTCATGGCATCCATCTTTAAATTTCCTTTTTCTGACTGACACAAGTCCAGATCGTCCGCTTATAGCAACCTCTCAAAACTCTGGCATCTCTCTATCCACATCCACCACTGCTGGCGGCTCACCTCCAACTGCACGACGCTGTGCACTGTTCACATCCAACTGTCCTACACTACACTAGCGAATATTCCAACAATGAGTCCAACCAGTCACAGACTGCACACAGCGCAGACAGCGATTTTCATACAGAGCACTACGTGGCATTACCAACATAAAAACCAGAACAGCCTACTTACATAGCACCCATTCTCCCCACAAAAAATTTTACAAATTGTTCTGGGCAGTGCCCAATACATATTTGCTAAAAAATCTTATATTAACGATAGCAAATATCTCAAATGCACACACTTATTGACACACTGTTGGTCAAAAGTAGGAATTGTCCTCACAGTCCATACACAACCACTTGTGCAAACTTTTTGGAATGTCCTTAGAACAAGCAGTGCTGTTAAACAGTCCGTTACAGAATTATCAACTTACATGCGAGCACCTACAGTCCTTTTCTTTTTTTAACTTCTCACGTATTGTGCATATACTATGGCCAAATAGAAACGTGTGCAGTGAAACGAAACTTCGTTTGAAGAGCTGGTGTTTGTACAATTATAAATTTGAATACAATTACAAAGGAACAAAATACATCATTAAAGAACATAATAGTACAGATAATATTTGAAGTAATATGGGCTTTACAAAAGAATAGAAATAAACACATACATCAGTGTTACAGGAATTATGACATAAGTAAATAAATGAGAATATTTAAACATTAATTTGACATATGATCATTAAAGGAAAACATAACAGAGTAAATAATATCCAAACATTTTTCCAAAGTATTTGAGGATAACAGTATTCCTCATCATAGTGAATGTAGCTTAGTATTAGAAAAATTCTACAATATAACTCTTATCAGATAAACACATAAAGACAGGAAGAACACAGATACACAAGGGTACACAAACACATATCGTAATAACACAAAAGGAAGCGACAGGGTTTGTTTTGAGTGTAACATTTGTTACTGTAGTCCAATCCAAAAGTTCTTTCCATAGATCTTTCCTCTTGTTCCCACTAAACAAAAAGACTGCTTTCCAAGCATGCTTTCTGTGTTTATATGTTCACATATTTCTTACCTCATTATTTACTTTCCATTATCTTACTTCATTTGTTTCCAAGAAAATTCTACCTAAACCTGTTGTCCCTAAACCCTACTTTTTTGTTCATAACCTGTTTCAAAATAATTATTCTTCAATGTACACTCCTTTTTTTGGACAAACCTTTTCCTTATAGCTTCTCAATGCATTTATTCCAATTTATCGCAGCTCATTCTCTTATATAGCCTACCCCCTCTTAAGCTAACTTAAACCTGCTGAGCTCAGATATAAATACTAGAAAATGAGGCAATGCAGCAGCACAAACCAATTAACACAAACAGCAATGACAAAAAAAATTCAAATTGGCAAAGCAAGCAGCAGTATATCTGAATTAGGAAAGCAAATACAACATTACCACCAATATGAGCGAATGTGCAGCAACAATAAATATAAATCAGTAGTAAAACTGGCTTATACGATGTAAAATTCAGTAGAACTATGCCTCACAAACAGCAGCAGCAAATGCAATAACTTATACCTTAACATGATAAAGCTCAATCAGAAAAAATATTACAGTATAGATAGGAAATGTCTAATACTTGCAGCTGGGCCTCCACTGTGCATTACGTCAAGGTTACCTACCTTCCTTACCAAAATATTGCGACAGCAGTTTCCCCTACAGTGACAGTCTCATATAAAAAAATTTCACAGGTTGAAAATTTACATTAGAAGTGTGTAGAAACAAAATCTCATGAATAGAAGTATTTAAAAATTTCTTTGAGCATTATGATACAGTCATGCATGTACACACATTTCATAACACTTAAAGTACAATTCTTGGTTTTCAACATCCCTTTCACAAATCAGAGTTCCTAACCACTACTGATTATTCCTTACCTTATCACAAATACACATATTCGTCGACACTTCTTCAATATTTCATCATAATAAACATGTAGCATAATCAAATTCCTCATGTAGCATCATCTCATTGGTCATAAACATACCTCAACAGCATAATACACATCTTCGTCGTAATAATATCATCATAACATCGCAGTCAAATCTCAAAATCATCGTAGCTTCCTCCAATAATCTCAAAACCTTTACATATTCTCTCTGTTCGCTTCAATAGTGTCATTACCTCAAACGTACTTCAAAACTCGTGATCCCATACCAAATACATCATTCAAAGGTCTCATAGTATCACAATGGTTCCAAAAAAATATGAGCAGTTCACAAAGTATAGACAAAATACAATTTCATTAGTGTGAATTAATTTATCTGTGTAATTACGTAAATATGTGTCACTGACGTAGAAAAAAATGTTTGTTTCTCTGTTAAATAATCAGATAGCTGTGTAATTCTGTGTTAGAGAAATATGGTACCGATATGTAAAGTAGTATAAGCAAATACCATATTAGCTAGGGCTCCTAGCGCTTGCCACACGCCTAGTACACTAAGTAGGCGTGTACCCCCTGAGGATTAATGTAATTATACCCTCAGGTGTTACAGATTACAGCAACGGAATGAGACGTCTCAGTGAAAACCTTCTTTGAATCTTTGTGATTCAAGAATCTTTCTAAAAATGTTCCAAGTACAAAAATTTAATCACTCAAATGCGTTTCCTGTAGCGCTATGCCGTGCATCTTGCTGTAAGATAATTTCTGTCATTACTTGACGGTAAAAATGTGTCAAGTGTCGTAGTTATGGTCCTCCATAAGCAAAGTTCTGCAGAATTCAATGTACTTACCTCGTCATAAACAAAAGTGAAATGCTGTGCATGTAGATATCGTAGTTGTTATTCTTATTGCCGTGATCAAGGAAGTACTATACTGTAATGTATTGTTGTGCTATGGAAAAGGCTGTCTCATTGTAGCTATACCATAAAAATTACTACTAAAACATGTTTTACTTTCCAGAATAATACATAAAAACTGTGCAGATATAAAATAGATACAGCACAAAAGCAACAATGTAAATTGTATCACTCATTAATAGCGACATGATATAATCGTGCAGCTGTCAAACAAAGCAAATACTAAGTCATCTCTAATCTCTCAGAAACTACTTTAACTCCAGAATGTATTTTCAAATAAAACAAAATGTTGCATTAAAATCTCATTAGCAGTATACATTCTAAGTATGTAAGCCTTATAGACGTTATGTAATCGTGCATCTAACAAGCAAGATTGTACACACAATAACACTGTGTCGTCTGTTCACTATAAAAATGCAATCTTAATTACTGTTTAAATAAGTTCCCTAGGTTCTTGACTGTATAGTTAACTTCAAAACATTGATGCATGTTAACAGTTTCTAAGTGTGACAAAGCGTACTAGTAACGAAAAGTAGAAATCTTATAGCAACGACTAATTCAGAAAGCAAGTTATCTCTCAATAAACTGTTTTACATGTGAAATGTGGTGTAAACCTTTACTCTTCCTAGTACGCAGAGTTTCAACTTCAACGCAATTATCATCTGGTATATGTTGGATTCTGTAAGGTTCATTGTAAATCAGAAAGAATTTGTGACTTAAGTGTTTCTTCTTATGTGACAATGAATGAGCTTTAATGAGAACTTTCTGACCAATATAAAGTTTCTTTGCATTTGCTTTTCTGTGTAGTTTTCTCCTTTTGCCTGCAGCAGAATTTATATTTTTAATAGCCAAATCAATTATGGCTTTGTGTCGAAGTTTACGTGTATTCGGAAATGGTACAAGCTCTCTGATTCTCTTTGGTGGTTCTTCATTCCTCAGTACAAGAATAGGTGGTAAGGCAGTGGAGTCATGAGGCATTTCATTCAGCACGTTTTGAAATAAGTGTAAGTATCTGTCCCTGTACTGGTGTTTTCTGTGACAATAAAGTCTGCAAAGCTTATTGATTTCTTTCATAGTCCGTTGAGATGGGTTACAATGTGGCGAGTACAATGAAATAAAAATAGGTTTGATTTTATGATTCTGAAGCATGTGTTACCAAACAGGAGATCTGAATTTCGGTCCATTATCTGAAATGCCTTTAGCAACGTGTCCAGCTATACGTAAGAAAGTTTTAACAAAGGCGTTGGATACAGACCGTCCAGTGGCTTTACGTAACAGAGTGAAAGAAACAAATTTTGAAGTAAGTTCAACAGCTACTAGAACGTACGCAAATCCATTCGATGTTCTGACAAGGGGTCCCAAGAGATCAAGAGCAATATTTTTTTTTAATTTTGAGGGAATGATAGGAAACAACGGAGTACGATGTGAGATGGTAGATGGTTTAGCTTTTTGACAGAGTTTACAAATAGACAAGAATCTCCGAATTCTCTTTTCCATATGGTTAAAATAACTAGCCATCCAAATAATATGATAACATTTTCGTGGACCAAAATGTGTGTAGCTGAAATGAATGTACCAGATGAGCTTATTAACAAAACCGTCAGGAATGCAAAGTACCCATAGATTGTCATCAACAGTCAACGTTTGAAGAGTATGCTGTTTCCAACGAGATAATAATGCCGAATCTGTGTGTGTATCTTTTCGTGCCATTTATTTTGATGTCTTTCCAAATCGGATCTTTATCTTGTTCATGAGCTATATCCTTTAAAGATGGTGATGAAGTTTTCGAAGGCGATTTTCTGGATGTAAAGAATACTAAAATTTTTTTTTCGAGATTCCATTCTGTGTTACTTTTCTCAAGCCCAGCCGGTGCACGTGATAGTGCGTTCGCAACAATGTTCTCCTTGCCGGGAATGTAAGACTATTGTGAAGTGCAGTTCTTGCAGAAACAATGTCCAACATTTTAACCTGTCATGATTTAACTTTGAAGACATAAGAAATTGTAATGCACGATGATCGCTGTATACTTTTACGTGTTTACCAGAAAGAAATAAACGGAAATTGTTAAATGCCCAAACGATAGCTAAAGCTTCTAATTCAGTAACAGAATAAATTTTTTCAGATTTTGCTAGAACGCGGCTAGCAAATGCAATGGTTTTCTGTCAGTAGTGTCATTTTCTATGACTTCTTGAAATAAATGGGCAACAAGACCGACTTTACCGTAGAAGAATCCATGATAAGGCACAAATCTTTTGACAGATCTGGATGAGCTAGTATTGGCGTGTTAAGTAGCGCTTCTATCAAAGAATTGAATTCCAACTGTGCCTGTTTGTCCCAGTTTTAAATAGTATTTTTCCGGTGAGAGAACAAAGTTTTGATGGTACTAGAACTTGCATATTCAGAAACCGACGGTAATAATTTACGAGACCTAGAAAACTTGTTTTTTTTGTGGATGGGTCTGGAATGGCTCTGACTGATTCTAACTTTTCAGGATCCGGATGAATGCCTTCAGAAGATCTAATGTGTCCCATAAACTTCACCTTTAACCTACCGAATTCAGACTTTTCCAAGTTAACTGTAATTTCAGATTCTGCAAAAATACATAACACGCTATTGAGGATGCAATTATGTTGTTCCCAGGAGGCTTCTGCTATTAGAATATCTTCCACATATCAGGTGATATGACGTTTTAAGAACTCAGGTAATATGGAATTTAGTCCACGAATGAATGCTGCCGAAGAAATGTTCAAACCAAAAGGAACTGATAACAAACGCCGAAAAAAGAAAAGCTATGTATTTTCTACATTGTGGATGATGTTCGATTTGATAAAAGCTGGATCTGAGACAATAGAAGACAACATTTTTACACCATTAAAATTTTGAAGAAGTTCCTCCAACATTTGCGATCTGTCTCTTTCAGGAATGATGATAGTATTGATTTGTCTCGATTCTAAGGCAAGCCTGTTCGATCCATTTTTCTTCTCAACAACATGTAATGGATTGTTGTATGAACTTACTGCAGGCTAAATAATGCAGTCAGAAGAGAGATTGGGCAGTAGTTGTTGACATCAGACTATCACCTTTTTATGCAGTGGTTTAATAATGGCATACTTCAGTCTATCTAGGAAATTAACCTACTTCACAGAGCTCTTACATATGTAGCTAAGAATCCCACTTATCTCTTGCGAACAAGCTTTTATAATACTGCTGGAAATGCCATCAATTTCATGTGAGCTTTTATTCTCGTCCCTGTCAATACTTGCAGAGTGATTGTTGGTATCAAGTTCCGTCGAAAGTTCCGAACTGTTGTCTAACAAGAGGTAAAGCCGGTTAATTTCCTCGTCATGATCTGAGAGCCAATCTTCAAACCACAAAGCTATTGACTTACCTTCTTTCTCTAAAGTGATTTCAGCATCGTGAAAGTTTAAGATTGCTTTGTATTCATTCAAAAATTCTATTCCCAATATAATTTCTGTCGACAATAATGGAACAATAAGAAAGTTCATAGAGAGTCCGTGGTTTTGACAAAAGAATTGTTGATGTACATCTACATCTTTCCAAAGATTGCACCTTGTAATTTAATATTACGTAATAGAAGTGTGGGGCAATCGTTCGATTTGTTGCATTTGCTAAAACCTGTTTCACTAATTACTGAAATGGGACTGCCAGACTCAAGTACTGCCATAAATTTTACGTCATTTACTGTACTGTGAATTAAGGGAAATGCAATGTTGTTCAGTTTTACGTCGTGTTCCTGGAGTAAAATGTCCCAAGTGTAGTCCATTTTTACGTAATTAATAGCCACGGCAGCTACGTCGTCAGCTTCATAAGTTCGTTTTGTTGCTGCCAACGGTGTGAATCATTGTCTACTGTCTCTTTGTTGCCACGTGTCGTTATTAAGATTAGGAGATCTAACCTCTACAGTTTCAACTTGTCCAGAGGACCCTGCCCTGTTTGAATCCCGCCAGTTCTGATTAAATTCTGCTCAGTTGTTAAGATTATATCGTCTGGCATCTTGTGGGTAGTTTCCATAGTTGCTTTCTTGTCGTTCACGTGTTGGAGAATTTCTCCCAGAATTGTAACTGTAAGGTGGACCATTGTGTCTGAAGTTATTATGTAAGAATTTCTGAAGTAGTTGCAGTGTACTAACATGCCGGAAACTATCCATAACAATAGATACTCTTAAAATGTCAAGGTGAGCGTGCATGTTCGACATGAAAATTGTACCACCACCAATGGTGGAAACGTATGGGACACGCACTAAGATGACAAAAGTCGTGGGTTACCTCATAATATCTTGTCGGAACTCTTTTATCCGCGGTTGTGTAGAAACTCGACGTGGCATGGACTCAACAAGTCGCTGGAAGTCCTCTGCAGAAATATTGAGCTATGCTGACACTACAGCTATCCATAATTGCGAAAGTCTCATCGGTGTAGCATTATATTCTCAAACTGACATCTCAGTTATGACTCATAAGTCTGCGACGCGATTCATTTCAGGCGATCTGGGTAGCCATATCATTCGCTCGAACTGTTTCTAAACTTCTTCAAACCAATCGTGAACAACTGTGGAACGGTGACGTAAAGTACTTTCGTCCATAAAAATTCCATTAATTTTTGATGGAAATGGTCTCCAAATAGCTTAACATAACAATTTCCAGTCAATGATCGGTTTAGTTGAACCGGAGGACCCAAATCATTCAGTGTAAACACACCCAACACTACTACGGAGCCACCACCAGCTTGCACAGCGTCTTGTTGACAACTTGGGCTCACGACTTCGTGGGGTCTGCGACACACTCGAACCCTACCATCAGCTGTTATCGACTGAAATCGGGACTCAGCAGATCAGAACACAATTTTGCAGTCGCCTAGGCTCCAACCGATATGGTCACGAACCCAGGAGAGATGCTGCAGGCAATATCGTGTTTTTAGCAAAGGCAATTGCATCGGTCATCTGCTGCCAGTGCCCATTAACGTCAGATTTAACAGCACTGAACTAACGAATACGTTCGTCACGAGTCCCACATTAATTTCTGGGGTTATTTCACGCAGTATTGCTTGACTGTTAGTAATGACAACTCCAAGCAAACGCCGCTGCTCTCGGTCGTTAAGTGAAGGCAGTTGGCCACTGCGTTGTCAGTGATGAGAGTTAATGCCTTAAATTTGGTATTTCAGCACGCTCTTCATACTGTAGATCTCGGAATATTGAATTACCTAACGACTTCCAAAGTGTAATGTCCCATGTGTCTTGCTCCTACTACCATTCAGTGTTCAGAGTCTGTTAATTTCCGTCGTACGGTCATAATGACATCTGGAACCTTCTTCACTTGAATCACCTGGATACAAAATGAGAGCTCTGCCTATGCACTGCCCTTTTATGTCTTGTGTGCGCGATGCTACTGCCATCTGTTTATGTGCATTTCGCTATCCCATATCTTTTGCCACCTCACTGTAATTTGCGAAGTGTGACATGTATAACAAAATTGTCAGAAGTGTTCTTCTGAACAGTGCACACTAATAACGTGTAATTGTATAACATTTTGTTCAAATAAACTGATTGAAACAGGTCATTGTTTCTGCCGCGCCCTGTATATTGAAGATCTCCTTATGAAATGGAATGATGAAGTATTAAAGTAGTGTTGATAACACAATTAAATACTGATTTATATGTTGACAGTCAGATAACTCCACAGCAAACAGAATTTACAAAGAGTAGCATATGGATTGAGCCAAAACGTAATGTTTAAAATAACGAAAACTTCACCAGTTTTGATACTTAGCACAACGCGTTTCAAGAATTTATCCTCAGTTTCAAGGTGATTTGTTGATTTGTTTGCGTGAATGTATTTGGTGATGTCTGCATGTGTGATTTTTGTGCCCCTCTTGCGTCTTTTTTGTGATGGAAGGTATTGTTCCTCCTCCATTATATAGAATATCACATACACGCAAATCTCCACTTACGTCGTTTGTTTACAATGCATGCAACAAAGATATTACGTCGTCGACGATGGAGGTCGGATGTGACATGAAGCACGGATGGAGGCTCCTCGTCGGTGGTGTCTTTGACGGCGTTACCGCTCCACTGAACCTCGTATTTTGTCGCGGTCAAGGGACAGAAGTTTGGCTCTGATACGTTGGCGTTCGCGATGCAAATCCGTCGACGGTGGGAGCGCATCACATTCGCATAAGGTGTAGTATACCAGTTGCAACGCCCTCGTATCGCTGCCGCTTTGGATAAACTCTTTCTTGTCGCCGTCTTCGCACAAGAGATCCACCTCAGCAGCATTGAGGGGTACCGAGGAAGACGTTGCTCGCACGATGACCTCGTAGCAGCGTACGCGTTGTCGACAAACCGGGTGGTGAAGGAGAGAGGAATTGAGCTTCCAGGGTTGTCGACCGCACCGAAGTTGTTGTGACGGCAGGAGTAGAGCGCAGACGAACGCGCAATGGTCGGAAAAGGCCAGAGACCACATTTCCGTGGAGGACACCACACGCGCCAGAAGCGCTGCAAAAATGTAAATCCGATCGAGTTGGCTTGCTGAATGGCTTGTGTGTTAGCTGTATCCAGGAGTCACCGTATATGATTTCCCGTGCGCTGAGGATATGAAATGTACACCCTCTTCATTGTTTGCTGCAACGACCCAATCATCATTATAGAAAAGTCAGTACATATACTGGTTCCGTACTTCAATCCCCATTTCAATGCATTTTCAACATCATAGATTCAGTGCCTTCTGCGCAATAATCTTGAAGAGTGTGGGAGACAAACAGCACACTTGCTTCAGTCCTTCATGACCTCTATATCAAATGGTGTGAGAGACAAACTTCATCCAGATGGGAGAACAACCACATTGTGACCGGGATACCTCTCCGGATGTAGATGGTCACACCGCACGCCGTGTGACTGTCACTGACGAAACGCATCCACTAATCCATAAAGAGTCGGAATGGCAGCAAGATGCACCTCTTGTAAATGGGTGACGTCTACTTCTGACGCCCTGAGCACGTCGTGCTGGAGTTGCCACTTCACTGTGTTGTTCGCCATATTGTTATCAAGCATTGCAAACTTTTACTGTTGCGTTGTGTTACTAGGAGCGGGTCTGCTATCGTCTGAAGCGGCGGAGGGTGGTGGCGCTGTTCCACAGTCTGAAGGGAGGAAAGTCGTGTGGCGACTGTGGAAACACTGTGGTTTCAACCAGTGCGTCCTACACGGACCCATCCATAGTATGCGTTGGCGCCAAAGCTGCCGGCCGCGGTGGTCGAGCGGTTCTAGGCGCTTCAGCCCGGAACCGCGCGACTGCTACGGTCGCAGGTTCGAAACCTGCCTCGGGCATGGATGTATGTGATGTCCTTGTGTTAGATAGGTTTAAATAGTTGTAAGTTCTATGGGACTGATGACATCAGATGTTAGGTCCCATAGTGCTCAGAGCCATTTGAACCATTCAACCGTCGCTCAAAGCTTTCCGTCGCTGTCGCCTTCGGCTGACATCAACATGTGAGTGACTTCTGGCGAGGTGGGATTAGCGTTTTTGTACGGAGGAAGGTCTCCGGGGCTCAAGAATGACCGATGGCAGCGTTTGTGTCGGCGTGATGATCGTTGTTCTTGATTGTTGCTTACGAATGTGCTCTTTCTTTCCCGACTCGAAGACCACCGTAGGCGCAATAAATGTGCCGATCGGTCGTAGGGTGGAGTCACTCTTCAGTTGTGGGCAAGTAAAGACAGCCCTAAGGCAGCCTCATCATTGTTAATGGCTGCAATGACGTCAGAGTGATGGTGGAGAGACGTGTGCTGCTGGTCATGGTGGCTCCTTCCACCAACTAGAGCATACGCGTCGTTCATCATTCTAAAAAATTATGGCCCTGCAACCTGGAGAAAGGATGTTACGAGACACGGTTTAGCGACAGCCAGAGGCCACGCGGAGTGGCCGCGCGGTTTGAGGCGTCATGTCACGGACTGCGCTGCCCCTCCCGCCGGAGGGCATGGGTGTGTGTTTTGTTCTTAGCATAAGTTAATTTAAGTTAGTTTATGTAGTGTGCAAGTCTAGTGACCGATGAAAGAAAATGGCTCTGAGCACTATGGGACTTACCTTCTAAGTTCATCAGTTAGGGACCGATGACCTAAGTAGTTTGGTCCCTTAGGAATTCACAGATATGTGAACATTTGACATCCAGGGGGATTGTTTCCAAAAGGAATTTTCACTCTGCAGTGGAGTGTGCGCTGGTACGAAGCTTCCTGGCAAGTTTCGCAGGAGAGTTTCTGTGGAGTTTGTAGTAGAAGATGATGTGGTGGCAGAAGTAAAGGTGTGAGGAGCGTGCAGGAGACGTGCTCAGGTAGTTTGATCGGTAGAGCACTTGCCCACAAAATGGCGAGAGCCTGGGTTCGAGTCTTGGTCTGACACGCACTTTTAATCTGGCAGGAACTGTCATATCTGCGGTCATTCCTCACTGGATGCTTATATGGAGGGCCATGTGGTCAGCACACCGCTCTCCCGGCCGTATGTCAGTTTCCGAGACCGGAGCCGCTACTTCTCAATCAAGTAGCCCCTCATTTTGCCTCACAAGCGCTGAGTGCGCCCCGCTTGCCAACAGCGCTCGGCAGACTCGGTCAACCATCCAAGTGCTAGCCCAGCCCGATAGCGCTTAACTTTGGTGATCTGACGGGAGCCAGTGTTACCACTGCGCCGGCCGCGGTGGCCGAGCGGTTCTATGCGCTTCAGGCCGGAACCGCGAGACTGCTACGGTCTCAGGTTCGAATCCTGCCTCGGTCATGGACGTGTGTGATGTCCTTAGATTAGTTCGGTTTAAGTAGTTCTAAGTTCTAGTGGACTGGTGACCTCAGATGTAAAGTCCCATAGTGCTCAGAGACATTTGAGCTATTTATTACCACTGCGGCAAGGCCATTGGCTCAGGATGACCTAATGAAACCCCGATATTGCACTTCGTGCATCGAAAGTTAGCTATTTCACTGCAGAACGAACGTAAGTCAGTAGACAAGCGAAGCAACATTAAGGATCTCGAAATGTTGCCAGCAAATCTTACGCTAAGCTGCAAAATGCTGGCCGCAACCGCACCACACTTTTGTAACTCACCGTTCGACAGTGACTATCGGAAAGCAATATTAAAGCAAGTCACAACAGTAGTCCATAACAAAAAAATCCGGAAGCTCAGTCACGAACATCGCCAGAGCAGTTCACGGAAAGCTGCCCGGGAACGCAGACACGAATATACTAGAATGCTTAGCGTCATTCAAACGTGGCTCACACAGAGACCACTCTGCTACAAGAGCCGAAAAGTGGCTCGCAGCCACATTCTCCAAAGCACCTCTTAAAAAAAAAAATAAATAAAAAAAGTGTGTGTAATCTTCTGGTACTTAACTGCTGTCATTAGTCCCTAAGCTTACTCACCACTTAACCTAAAGTAGCCTAAGGCCAAACACAGACACTGGTGCTCCAAGGAGGACTGGAACCTCCGCCAGGACCAGGGACCCTACTGCTGTCATCAGTCCCTAAGCTTACACACTACTTAACCTAAATTAGCCTAAGGCCAAACACACACACCCATGCCCCAGGGAGGACTGGAACCTCCGCTGGGGCCAGTCCCTAAGCTTACTCACCACTAACCTAAATTAGCCTAAGGCCAAACACACACACCGGTGCTCCAGTAGCCTAAGGTCAAACACAGACACCGGTGCTCCAGGGAGGACTGGAACCTCCGCCAGGACCAGGGACCCTACTGCTGTCATCAGTCCCTAAGCTTACACACTACTCAACCTAAATTAGCCTAAGGCCAAACACGCACACCCATGCCCCAGGGAGGACTGGAACCTCCGCCGGGACCAATCCCTAAGCTTACTCACCACTTAACCTAAAGTAGCTTAAGGCTAAACACAGACACCGGTGCTCCAGGGAGGACTGGAACCTCCGCCAGGACCAGGGACCTTACTGTTGTCATCAGTCCCTAAGCTTACACACTACTTAACCTAAATTAGCCTAAGGGCAAACACACACACCCATGCCCCAGGGAGGACTGGAACCTCCGCCGGGACCAGCCGCACAGTCCATGACTGCAGTGCCTTAGACCGAGCACCTCTTAGCATGCATGAGTACTCGGGTAGTTGGTCTCGGTGGAGGTTCGAGTCCTCCACCGCGCGTGGGTGTGTGTGCTTGTCCTTAGGATAATTTAGGTTAAGTAGTGCGTAAGCTTAGAGACTGATGACCTTAGCAGTTAAGTCCCATAAGATTTCACACTCATTTTTACAACTCGGGTAGTCAAAGACTTTGCTACCTTCAGTGCACATTTCGTACACATCATGTTTGCAATGTATTTGTGATTAGAATAATTTTTAAAGGCGACATCCTAAGAAGCAATTTCAAAAAAATTGTTCAAATGTCTCTGAGCACTATGGCACTTAACTTCTGAGGTCATCAGTCCCCTAGAACTTAGAACTACTTAAACATAACTAACCTAAGGACATCACACACATCCATGCTTGAGGCAGGATTCGAACCTGCGACTGTAGCAGCCGCGCGGTTCCAGACTGTAGCGCCTAGAACCGCTTGGCCACCCCGGCCGGCGCAATTTTCAGTTGGGTTTATTGGACTTCTTTCTTTCGACAATTACCGCCACTTCTTTTAATGTTCTTTTCATGAATTTAGTTACAGCTGTTCGCATAGATAGAGATTAATGACCTAAAATGTCGTGGCTTATTGTCTCGAAGTTTCAAGCCGCCGCGCCGGTGCAGGAGCAGAGCTGTAACGAGACTTGCGAGGACTGCGGGGGCGACGCGCGGCGGCGATAATTCAGAGCGCCATTACCGCTTATCACGGTTTGCTCGGCCCCGGCCCGTCCCACCCCACAACTCCACACCGCCAGTCCGCCACAGCGCCGCGGCCCCATTATTCGAGCCCCACCCGAGAACGGCTGCAGTTTCCGCCCAGCCAATACTGCCGCTGCTGGCCTCGATGGCCAGTAGCCGCCGCGCACGAGCCTTTGATCGTGCCAGGACCCTTCAAAGGCACCGGCCGTGCCTCGTCTCCCTTTCAGACTGTATGTTCCCCCTCAACTCCACGGCTTTTGCGCTGTGTCTCACGAAGGAGACCGGCGTCAGAGCTAACAGACCGCAGAGGCCGGCCTCGTCACGGCTCACTTGTCGCGCGCTGCCCACGTGGCCGATACACGCTCCGGCTGCAGATAGTATGCGTCTGATACATGCTCTACTTTCATATCGCACCTTCGGTAATACTGATCGAGCTTCTTGCTTGACTAGAGAGTGATCAGGAGAGTACTTCAAAAAATGGTTCAAGTGGCTCTGAGCGCTATGGAACTTAACATCTGAGGTCATCAGTCCCCTAGAACTTAGAACTACTTAAACCTAACTAACCTAAGGACATCACACACGTCCATGACCGAGGCAGGATTCGAACCTGCGACAGCAGTCGCGCGGTTCCGGACTGAAGTGCCTAGAACCGCTCGGCCACAGCGGCCGGCGCAGAGTACTTCAATAGGAAATAGTTTTACTAATTTGTTGGAAGGAGAGGCCCTGGATCTATACAGTCGATAGCCACACGTGGGGTCGACTCCAATCTGCAACAGGCCCACATCAGCGATAAACATAAGCTGAGGGTGGATTACATGTAAATGATGGCCCACGAGAGTGGATCCCTCTTAAGCAGGTATCAACCAAAATTCCGAATTGCCCTCCCACAAGGAGCGCTTTGAGTACAAGGTCGCAGAAGGCCAATGATGCAGGCGCAATATTAGCTGTTAACGGTAACAGGGCAGGGCTGGAAGTACCCAGTGGTGAGCACAGCATGAGGCTATCAGCCGTAGTTGAACTGCTTAGTTGACAAGTAACTTAAAACAGTGCTACAGTGCTAGAGGCGTTGATACTAAACAGAGACCCGGCCAGGGTGGCCGTGCGATTCTAGGCGCTTCAGTCTGGAACCGCGTGACCGCTACGGTCGCAGGTTCGAATCCTGCCTCGGGCATGGATGTGTGTGATGTCCTTAGGTTAGTTAGGTTTAAGTAGTTCTATGTTCTAGGGGACTGATGACCACAGATGTTAAGTCCCATAGTGCTCAGAGCCATTTGAACCAACTAAACAGAGAAATAGTTACCGTAAACAAAGGAAACATTGCGTTATACCTGTAACAACAGTAGCCGAAATTGACATTTCGTCAGAAAGGAACCCAAGGAGCATCGCAGATTGACAAAGAAGTGGCAGATGTAATATTAACTTTTCTGTAAAATGAGTTAGAGGAATGTATGGAGTCGTATACACTCGACTGTGTCAACGATGTTCGTGAGTAGTACAATGATGACGATACGTGCTTAACAAATGAAAGTGATATAGAAACGTTTTGAGCCATGTAGTTCATCTTCCTTGTCGAACAGGGAGCGGCAGATCCTGTCTCCAGTGAAACGTGGTAAAGAACAATCGTTGTTAGAACAGCGGGTGCTAAATATAATTAAGTACACGGGAAGGCCACCCACAGCACAGTAAAACTATTATGAACAGATTTCGAATAAGTCCGCCGCAATACGCGTGTAGTCCATAAGAAAAACTACCGATATTCAGGGGACGCACTTGTACAAAAGCTGTTATTTGTACGTTTCAAGGATGCTCCATATAGCACACAGGTTGTACGTGATAGTAACCTACTACGTTATGCACATGAAATTATGCGCAACATAGATTACAGTGATTTCAAGGCAGTTGATGGCTGCATAACTCCAAACAATGTTACATAATTGGGAGAGGTACAATTACGAAATTTCAAACGAAGCGTCAACCTGAGGAAGCACAGCAGAACTGCCGAATCGGCCTGAAAATTTGTAGGTGAGATAAACAAACTTATCCCATCGATCAGTAAGGACTTTTTTCTTAACTCTGACCAGTCAGGATTTGAAGAGGAAACGTAGGTGAAAGGAACCCTAGTAATTAGCAGTACCAAGAGTTTGTATCAAGATCAACTAACGCCAATGCCTTAACGCATCCGCATACGATTATGTCGACCGTTAATCTGGATGGTAAATTGGCTCTATAGTTATTTATTGTGATGCGAGGAGTTGGAGGTACTCTTCCCCAGACAATTTTTCCTCGTTTGGATGATCTTGCAAGGGCTGTAGTGAATGTTTACGTCACAGCAAGCAAGAGTGGGAAAATGGGCGTAAGACTACAACTATGGTATGAGGACACATTTTGGCGAGTAGCTAGTCAAAATAACTTGCTTTTGCTTGATTCCCGGTCTGCGTACAAAAATCATACTCCTCCAGAGCAAAATATCCCTCCTCAAAATTATGTGACGTCACTGTTCGTCCCACCTGAAACTACCGGACAAATTCAGCCTCTGCATTTTTGTTTTCTACGTGCGCATAAAATATATATGTGCAGCTACGTCTTGAAGGACAGCCATTTTCGTGATAAGCTCCAAGACGAACTCTTTCGTGCCGGCCGCGGTGGTCTAGCGGTTAAGGCGCTCAGTCCGGAACGGCGCGACTGCTACGGTCGCAGGTTCGAATCCTGCCTCGGGCATGGATGTGTGTGATGTCCTTAGGTTAGTTAGGTTTAAGTAGTTCTAAGTTCTAGGGGACTGATGACCACAGATGTTGAGTCCCATAGTGCTCAGAGCCATTTGAACCATTTGAACTCTTTCGCATTCGCTACATGCCATCACATTCCATCAGTTCTGGTAGTGGTGGTGGTGGTTAGTGTTTAACGTCCCGTCCACAACGAGGTCATTAGAGACGGAGCGCAAGCTCGGGTTAGGGAAGGATTCGGAAGGAAATCGGCCGTGCCCTTTCAAAGGAACCATCCCGGCATTTGCCTGAAACGATTTAGGGAAATCACGGAACACCATCAGTTCTCATCACTCCATTACACCAATATGATTCTATATGCGTTCTCTAAGAGTGGATACCTATCGGAACATGTTGCACTGTTTGTAACTTCCAAGGGGTTCGCCTTCGATCTTGATGGTGCGAACGTTTATGATCACTATGGCGCGCCGCTATTCAGCGTGTGTTCATGGTGCGAGTTACTGGTTTCTTTTCAGCATTTATTGAATATTTACAATGTACATTTTCCGAACTGTAACACATACGTCCCATAGAAGGTTGATCCCCGCAGCTCTCAGACAGTCATTTCCTGTCGTCCTCCTAATGCCTGGTGAGTCAATAGCAGCTAGTATTTTGCCTGTCATAACTGTTCACACAACACTTTCAACTGAACCTTACTTAAGCTTGAACTTGTGGCTGAGCACTCAAGTATTTCCTTGTCAGAACGATCATTGTTTGTCTCGTCAGCTAAGAGAGAGGGTGAAACAACACTGTTTTCATTCTCCTGCCTGCAGCATACAGCGACATAATAATCTTGATTCTGTTAAGTATTACATCTCGCTTTTCCTCAGCAAGTGGAAATGGTTTCTGGCAGTGTCCGTTATGCGCCAGCAACCGCTTCCTCCTCATCATGATATTTATTAATTTCCGACACAACACAAGACAGCACAACAAGCACTTTTCCATGGCTACATACGCAAGGTTCTGATTTACATCGGCAAGTTTGGTAGCGGCTGCACACAAAACAAGAGCACGTCGAAGTCGATGGACTTCTACCGACTTCTGCCGATCCAGAATCAGGAAATCATCGTTCATCTCTTTGTTCAAATGGCTCTCAGCGCTATGGGACTTAACATCTGAGGTCATCAGTCCCCTAGAACTTAGAACTACTTAAACCTAACTAACCTAAGAACATCGTACACAATCATGCCCGAAGCACGATTCGAACCTGCGACCGAAGCGGTCTTGCGGTTCGAGACTGAAGCGCCTAGAACCGCTCGGCTACTCCGGCTGGCCCATCTCTTTGTGAACAGACTATAGCTTCCTGGCAGATTGAAACTGAGTATCAGACCGAGACTCGAACTCGGAACCTTTGCCTTTCATGGGCAAGCACTCTACCGAGTGAACTAACCAAGCACAACTCACAGCTCGACCTCACAGCTTAATTCCGCTACTATCTCATCTCCTACCTTCCACTCGTCGTGCGGAACTTGCAAGAGTAGTCCTCCTGTAGAAACGATATTGCGGAGACAGGGCTTAGCTACGGCATGGGGGACGTTTCCAGAACGAAATGCTCACTCTTCAGCGAAGTGTGTGCTGATCAGAAACTTTCGGGCAGATTAAAAATGTGTGCCAGACCGCGACTCGAACAGGCTGTAGTTAGGTGTCATACAAGTTAAAGTGAAATACTGTCATGTTTGGGAATGGCAGAGATAAGATTTTTTTCAAATTTTCTACATCTACATCTACATCTACATCTACATTGATACTCCGCAAGCCACCCAACGGTGTGTGGCGGAGGGAACTTAACGTGCCACTGTCATTACCTCCCTTTCCTGTTCCAGTCGCGTATGGTTCGCGGGAAGAACGACTGTCTGAAAGCCTCCGTGCGCGCTCTAATCTCTCTAATTTTACATTCGTGATCTCCTCGGGAGGTATAAGTAGGGGGAAGCAATATATTCGATACCTCATCCAGAAACGCACCCGCTCGAAACCTGGCGAGCAAGCTACACCGCGATGCAGAGCGCCTCTCTTGCAGAGTCTGCCACTTGAGTTTATTAAACATCTCCGTAACGCTATCACGGTTACCAAATAACCCTGTGACGAAACGCGCCGCTCTTCTTTGGATCTTCTCTATCTCCTTCGTCAGACCGATCTGGTACGGATCCCACACTGATGAGCAATACTCAAGTATAGGTCGAACGAGTGTTTTGTAAGCCACCTCCTTTGTTGATGGACTACATTTTCTAAGCACTCTCCCAATGAATCTCAACCTGGTACCCGCCTTACCAACAATTAATTCTGGTGTAGTTCCTTCGATTCTGTTGACATGCTGCGATCATAACGTGAAGTTGAGAAAAAATTGGCATGTGATCTACGATACAAAAATGTTTGAAGACCTCTGGCCCACACTGTAGACACTGTACTGTGTAATGGAGTAAGCAACCCAGTGCTTGGTTAGAAGACTGTTTCAAACGTTGTCCTGTTGCCTTCCAGCATCAACCATCATTTGTAGAGACGCATATACTTTACTATGGTCCGGCCGTCAAAAGTGTTTGAAGACCTCTGGCCTACACTGTAGACACTGAACTGTGTAATGGAGTAAGCAACCCAGTGCTTGGTTAGACGACTGTTTCAAACGTTGTCCTGTTGCCTTCCAGCATCAACCATCATTTGTAGAGACGCATATACTTTACTATGGTCCGGCCGTCATTTCTAATTTGGCGTATTATTTCCAGAGAACGGAGTTTGTTGGAGGATGGTAGGAATTTCACAATGTTTCTGTAAAATGTACTAATTCTCCGCCATGTTTTCTAATGTTTGGTAAAGCGTATTTTTACATCATGCAGTAATTTTAGGGGTACTGCGTAGTTAAATATCTGGCTTATAATTTCCGTTTTAAGAGAGAATCGAGAGCTTGAAGTCATCTACAGGTGTGCGTAGTTTTGGGCAGTGAGAAGCTACATGAGCAGAGTACAAATGTCTTTCATCTTATTAAGTTAACTTGCTCCAAGTGAGTACAAACACCAGAGGAAAGTACGTTAGACAATCCCTTTATGGCAGCACATTTTTCAAGACACTGGCCACAGAATCGGTAGGATGGGGGCACATACTCTGTTTGGACGTCCGTGTTCATAAATCACTTGATGCATGTGCAGGCAATTTCTTCACAAAGCCACACCTTCTCTTTTTCTTAAATGAAGCTGAAAAACTCTGTATCATTCTAAATTTATCCTGTAATAAATAAATTACTAAATTTTGATTTGGTGACTTAACGACTATTTATGCTGTGGGGTATTCTGGGATCTTCTGGCTCATGAAGAACAAATCGTTTTACATCGAGTATGTTACCTGGCGTTTGGAATATCTAGAGCAATTCACATGATTAGACAAATTTGTCGAGTTCTTCTTCGTAAATAATAAATACATAATGAAGTATTTTTACAGCTCTCTGGCTGCGGCTCTCAAAAGCCGTTGTTGAAATTCTTCCTACTGATAAAAATTGATGAAAAATGGAACTGACTGACGACTACCCACTGATACTGAGAGGCTCTACGACTAGGTCTCAAGGACCATGCTCTGACACCAGCTGCCAAAAGTCATCGGATATCTATATATGTGGACCATGTGCTAGGCGCGAACTATCCCAACCCAATAATATCTTAAATTAGATTAGATCTGATTCAGTTTCCGTTCCATAGATCCAAAAAATAAGATACATTTGAATGTAATACTGATCATTTGTCAGGAGATCGTCAAAATAGGTTAATACATTACAGAAAATTGTGACTGATAATAATTACAAAATTAACAAATTGTTGGTATGAAACATAGTTATGCATTTTTAATAAACTTATCGTACACAAAATACCTAATCTTGACTGTTGTGACCAAGTGTCGGCAAAAACTGAAATGTAACAGACACTTTTACTTAAGCTACTCTAACAGTTCATGTTAAGATATCCACCTATAGGGTAGGAGTTGCCTATCAAAAAGTCTTTCAAACTCAGTGTAAACTGTGCTTTATCTGAAAATAAGGTTTTAATGATTGCTGGCAATTTATTGAAAATCTGTGTTCCTGAATATTGGACCCCTCTTAACTCTTTATGTAGACGGTTCTTATACCTAGTATTGATACTACTTGTTGAGATCTTGGTTGGGTATAGGGATATAGTACTTTAAAAAAACTTCGTTAAGAAATAAATATACCGAGAAGCAGTGGCTAGAATACAAAGTAGCTTGAACAGGTTCCTGCATAATGTTCTTTAACTTACAACACAAATGATTCTTACTACACGCTTTTGCACACTAAAAATTTTTGCTCAGTTTGATGAGTTAACCCAGAAAATGATCCCATATGACATACTAGAATGAAAGTAAGCAAAATATGCAAGTTTTTTTTATATTTATTGCTCCTAAATCTGGCATCATTCTCACTGTAAATAGATACTACACTCCTGGAAATTGAAATAAGAACACCGTGAATTCATTGTCCCAGGAAGGGGAAACTTTATTGACACATTCCTGGGGTCAGATACATCACATGATCACACTGACAGAACCACAGGCACATAGACACAGGCAACAGAGCATGCACAATGTCGGCACTAGTACAGTGTATATCCACCTTTCGCAGCAATGCAGGCTGCTATTCTCCCATGGAGACGATCGTAGAGATGCTGGATGTAGTCCTGTGGAACGGCTTGCCATGCCATTTCCACCTGGCGCCTCAGTTGGACCAGCGTTCGTGCTGGACGTGCAGACCGCGTGAGACGGCGCTTCATCCAGTCCCAAACATGCTCAATGGGGGACAGATCCGGAGATCTTGCTGGCCAGGGTAGTTGACTTACACCTTCTAGAGCACGTTGGGTGGCACGGGATACATGCGGACGTGCATTGTCCTGTTGGAACAGCAAGTTCCCTTGCCGTTCTATGAATGGTAGAACGATGGGTTCGATGACGGTTGGGATGTACCGTGCACTATTCAGTGTCTCCTCGACGATCACCAGTGGTGTACGGCCAGTGTAGGAGATCGCTCCCCACACCATGATGCCGGGTGTTGGCCCTGTGTGCCTCGGTCGTATTGTGGCGCTCACCTGCACGGCGCCAAACACGCATACGACCATCATTGGCACCAAGACAGAAGCGACTCTCATCGCTGAAGACGACACGTCTCCATGCGTCCCTCCATTCACGCCTGTCGCGACACCACTGGAGGCGGGCTGCACGATGTTGGGGCGTGAGCGGAAGACGGCCTAACGGTGTGCGGGACCGTAGCCCAGCTTCATGGAGACGGTTGCGAATGGTCCTCGCCGATACCCCAGGAGCAACAGTGTCCCTAATTTGCTGGGAAGTGGCGGTGCGGTCCCCTACGGCACTGCGTAGGATCCTACGGTCTTGGCGTGCATCCGTACGTCGCTGCGGTCCGGTCCCTGGTCGACGGGCACGTGCACCTTCCGCCGACCACTGGCGACAACATCGATGTACTGTGGAGACCTCACGCCCCACGTGTTGAGCAATTCGGCGGTACGTCCACCCGGCCTCCCGCATGCCCACTATACGCCCTCGCTCAAAGTCCGTCAACTGCACGTACGGTTCACGTCCACGCTGTCGCGGCATGCTACCAGTGTTAAAGACTGCGATGGAGCTCCGTATGTCACGGCAAACTGGCTGACACTGACGGCGGCGGTGCACAAATGCTGCGCAGCTAGCGCCATTCGACGGCCAACACCGCGGTTCCTGGTGTGTCCGCTGTGCCGTGCGTGTGATCATTGCTTGTACAGCCCCCTCGCAGTGTCCGGAGCAAGTATGGTGGGTCTGACACACCGGTGTCAATGTGTTCTTTTTTCCATTTCCAGGAGTGTATTTTGCGGCTGAGCAATTCTGTGGTATGCCCTTCGCAACTGAATTTATTATCGAGTTTTAATCCCAGAAATTTAACACAATCAACCTCTTCGATATGCAAGTCTTCGTGTGTTATTCACATCTCTCGCAGCTTCTGAACTGCATATAGTGGGTCTTTCCAAAGTTTAATGACACTGAATTAACTTTTAACTCTTTATTAAGATTAGTGAAAATTTGATTTACAGCCATTTCGAAATCTGCACTTGAATTGCTACTTGTTGCAATGTTTGTATCATCTGCAAACAAAACAAACTTTGCATCTGGCAATGTAACAGGCGAGAGGTCATTAATGCACACAAAAAAAGCAACGGACCCAAGATGGAACCTTGAGTAACGCCACATTTAATTAATTCCCAATCAGATGAAGGCTGACTGATTAGACATAGGTATTTCACAACGACACTCTTTGTTTCTTGTTGGTTAGGTAATACTCAAACCATTTTGCAGCACTCCCGATGACACGATAATATCCTAATTTGTGTAAGAGAATGCTGTGATCTACACAGTCAAAGAGTTTTGACAGGTCACAGAAAATAACAGCAGCCTCTAATTTGTTATCTAATGAATTAAGCACATTATCACTGTATGTATAAATTGCGTTCGCCATATCAAAAAGCTTAAAAAACCCAAGCTGTGATTAGGACACTATATTTTTTGCAGTCAGATGATTAAGGAAACATATGAACACAAACATTTCTTAAGGATTTTGTGAAGGATGCTACTTCTTTGGCAGACGTGAGTCTCATTTCCATTTTACTGAAGTTATTAGTAAAGACTGGTCTCAGACACTCCATTGCACTGTTTACCAAACAAGATAACACCAAGCTGTAAGCGACAGAGACAAAACACTTGTTTAAGAGGTTTGCAGCACTAGATGCACTTGTTAGCATTGTCTTATTTATTTTAGAGCTATCTGTTCCTCTTCCTTTCGGGGCCATCTGTCTCTGTCTTCACTCTACTCCATAAAGCGTTTTTTTGTTGCCTTATGTAATTATCTTTTCCTCCTGATAAAGCTGCCTTGATTTCTGGATTACTTGTTTCAATATTTTGCAGTATTCTTTCTAATGCAATAAAATTCTAACGACAGAGCTGTTCGTAGATAGGAAGTACAGTCTCCCTTGTGTTCCACATGGAGTGTTTATTCCTTGTGTAACCCATGATTTATTTTTAGACTTCAGTTTGATTTGTGTTACCTGTAGGGGAAAATGGTTTTCAAGAGAGGAAGTAACTTTATTAATGAATGCTTTGTATTTTCCATTTGAGTCAGAAGTGGTGAACATGTATTACTTCATGTCATCTCCTAAAATTCTCAATTTTTGACCGATTTGTTGCTCTCCTGTATTCAAATTTAATAGATTTTTCATCCTGACGAGTTCCAACATTTAACACAAGATGCTGCATGTCATGATCAGACAGCCCATTTACTATTGGTTTTGTCATATGACTATTTCCTAAATTTGTCTACAAAGATATTATCAATAGCAGTCTTAGAGCATTTACATAACCTAGTTGCCAAGATCACACCAGGCATTAAACCGAATGACAGTGTTAATGATTGCAATAATTCTTCGCTGACAGGGCTTTCCGATATGTTGTTGTTGTTGTGGTCTTCAGTCCTGAGACTGGTTTGATGCAGCTCTCCATGCTACTCTATCCTGTGCAAGCTTCTTCATCTCCCAGCACCTACTGCAACCTACATCCTTCTGAATCTGCTTTGTGTATTCATCTCTTGATCTCCCCCTACGATTATTACCGTCCACACTGCCCTCCAATACTAAATTGGTGATCCCTTGGTGCCTCAGAACATGTCCTACCAACCGATCCCTTCTACTGGTCAAGTTGTGCCACAAGCTTCTCTTCTCCCCAATCCTATTCAATACTTCCTCATTAGTTATGTGATCTACCCATCTAATCTTCAGCATTCTTCTGTAGCACCACATTTCGAAAGCTTCTATTCTCTTCTTGTCCAAACTATTTATCGTCCATGTTTCACTTCCATACGTGGCTACACTCCATACAAATACTTTCAGAAATGACTTCCTGACACTTAAATATATACTCGAAGTTAACAAATTTCTCTTCTTCAGAAACTCTTTCCTTGCCATTGCCAGTCTACATTTTATATCCTCTCTACTTCGACCATCATCAGTTATTTTGCTCCCCAAATAGCAAAACTCCTTTACTATTTTAAGTGTCTTATTTCCTAATCTAATATTCTCAACATCACCCGACTTAATTCGACTACATTCCATTATACTCGTTTTGCTTTTGTTGATGTTCATCTTATATCCTCCCTTCAAGACACTGTCCATTCCGTTCAACTGCTCTTCCAAGTCCTTTGCTGTCTCTGACAGAATTACAATGTCATCGGCGAACCTCAAAGTTTTTATTTCTTCTCCATGGATTTTAATACCTACTCCGAATTTTTCTTTTGTTTCCTTTACTGCTTGCTCAATATACAGATTGAATAACACCGGGAAGAGGCTACAACCTTGTCTTACTCCCTTCCCAACCACTGCTTCCCTTTCATGTCCCTCGACTCTTATAACTGCCATATGGTTTCTGTACAAATTGTAAATAGCCTTTCGCTCCCTGTATTTTACCCCTGCCACCTTTAGAATTTGAAAGAGAGTATTCCAATCAACATTGTCAAAAGCTTTCTCTAAGTCTACAAATGCTAGATACGTAGGTTTGCCTTTCCTTAATCTTTCTTCTAAGATAAGTTGTAAGGTCAGTATTGCCTCACGTGTTCCAGTATTTCTACGGAATCCAAACTGATCTTCCCCGAGGTCGGCTTCTACTAGTTTTTCCATTCGTCTGCAAAGAATTCGTGTTAGTATTTTGCAGCTGTGGCTTATTAAACTAATTGTTCGGTAATTTTCACATCTGTCAACACCTGATTTCTTTGGGATTGGCATTATTATATTCTTCTTGAAGTCTGAGGGTATTTCGCCTGTTTCATACATCTTGCTCACCAGATGGTAGAGTTTTGTCAGGACTGGTTCTCCCAAGACTGTCAGTAGTTCTAATGGAATGTTGTCTACTCCCGGGGCCTTGTTTCGACTCAGGTCTTTCAGTGCTCTGTCAAACTCTTCACGCAGTATCATATCTCCCATTTCATCTTCATCTACATCCTCTTCCATTTCCATAATATTGTCCTCAAGTACATCGCCCTTGTATAGACGCTCTATATACTCCTTCCACCTTTCTGCCTTCCCTTCTTTGCTTAGAACTGGGTTGCCATCTGAGCTCTTGATATTCATACAAGTGGTTCTCTTCTCTCCAAAGGTCTCTTTAATTTTCCTGTAGGCAGTATCTATCTTACCCCTAGTGAGATAAGCCTCTACATCCTTACATTTGTCCTCTAGCCATCCCTGCTTAGCCATTTTGCACTTCTTGTCGATCTCGTTTTTGAGACGTTTGTATTCCTTTTTGCCTGCTTCATTTACTGCATTTTCATATTTTCTCCTTTCATCAATTAAATTCAATAATTCTTCTGTTACCCAAGGATTTCTACTAGCCCTCGTCTTTTTACCTACTTGATCCTCTGCTGCCTTCACTATTTCATCCCTCAAAGCTACCCATTCTTCTTATATTGTATGTCTTTCCCCCGTTCCTGTCAATTGTCCCCTTACGCTCTCCCTGAAACTCTGTACAACCTCTGGTTCTTTCAGTTTATCCAGGTCCCATCTCATTAAATTCCCACCTTTTTGCAGTTTCTTCAGTTTTAATCTACAGGTCATAAACAATACATTGTGGTCAGAGTCCACATCTGCCCCTGGAAATGTCTTACAATTTAAAACCTGGTTCCTAAATCTCTGTCTTACCATTATATAATCTATCTGATACCTTTTAGTATCTCCAGGGTTCTTCCATGTACACAACCTTCTATCATGATTCTTAAACCAAGTGTTAGCTATGATTAAGTTGTGCTCTGTACAAAATTCTACGAGGCGGCTTCCTCTTTCATTTCTTAGCCCCAATCCATATTCACCTACTATGTGTCCTTCTCTCCCTTTTCCTACACTCGAATTCCAGTCACCCATGACTATTAAATTTTCGTCTCCCTTCACTATCTGAATAATTTCTTTTATTTCATCATACATTTCTTCAATTTCTTCGTCATCTGCAGAGCTAGTTGGCATATAAACTTGTACTACTGTAGTAGGTGTGGACTTCGTATCTATCTTGGCCACAATAATGCGTTCACTATGCTGTTTGTAGTAGGTTACCCGCATTCCTATTTTCCTATTCATTATTAAACCTACTCCTGCATTACCCCTATTTGACTTTGTGTTTGTAACCCTGCAGTCATCTGACCAGAAGTCTTGTTCCTCCTGCCACCGAACTTCACTAATTCCCACTATATCTAACTTTAACCTATCCATTTCCCTTTTTAAATTTTCTAACCTACCTGCCCGATTAAGGGATCTGACATTCCACGCTCCGATCCGTAGAACGCCAGTTTTCTTTCTCCCGATAACGACATCCTCTTGAGTAGTCCCCGCCCGGAGATCCGAATGGGGGACTATTTTACCTCCGGAATATTTTACCCAAGAGGACGCCATCATCATTTAATCATACAGTAAAGCTGCATGCCCTCGGGAAAAATTACGGCCATAGTTTCCCCTTGCTTTCAGCCGTTCGCAGTACCAGCACAGCAAGGCCGTTTTGGTTATTGTTACAAGGCCAAATCCGTCAATCATCCAGACTGTTGCCCTTGCAACTACTGAAAAGGCTGCTGCCCCTCTTCAGGAACCACATGTTTGTCTGGCCTCTCAACAGATACCCCTCCGTTGTGGTTGCACCTACGGTACGGCTATCTGTATCGCTGAGGCACGCAAGCCTCCCCACCAACGGCAAGGTCCATGGTTCATGGAGGGACCTTTCCGATATATCCACATTAAAATGACCATCAACCACTATTTCCTTGGTTTTTACTGTGAGATGGGACAACAGAGCATCCAGGTTTTTATAAAGAGGTAAAAAGTTCCTAAAGGTGCTCTGTATATACTTACTATTATAAAGGACTTATTACGAAATACTAATATTGTTGTACTCAACCTGGAGTTGCTACCAGGCGGTTATAACTTAAGTGCTGCTACACAGAGAGGTCCAGTCTGCACTTTAATTATCGTATGGCAAGGAAATTTGGTAGATATTTTGATGCGTTAATGCGGAGCCAATTTATCCTGGAAAACAATTAGTTCCAGTTTTTGCCACCAGGTGCAAATCTGGCGCTGTGAGTGCAAGTAAGACGTATAGATATGTGTGTAATGAATCAGGAACTTAGCGAGTGCAGAAAAGGTCAAATAAGCGAGAAGAGCCGAATGTTGAATTTATTATTAACCGTCACTTACACCTAGCTGCCAAAATTTGGAACTAGTTTTCTCCAGCGTAAATTGGTTCCGCAGTAACTCACTACAGCTCTTGTGGCTCCCTCAGTTCCTGTCAGCAAGCTCGAAGGGCCTGTTAAAATTTTGTAAAACAAAGACATCAAAATTATGATTAGAAAGTATTCCTTTTAAAATTTTGTTATTTCTAAATTATTATCGTTCTCTTAAGAAGCCATGAGAGTACGAGAGTTAAGCATTTATATGAACCACATGCATTCTAGGACAAAAATGTTGGCTGAAGGACTCACTGTTACCATTCGACAGTTGAAAGTCCGTTCTACTTCGACCGTGTCACACAGCCTGGATGTCACTCAATAATAAATGACGGCTCGTAACCTTCAGTAGGTATATTGTGATTAGGAGTAGGCAACGTCATTCAATCTCGGCGATTCAATACAATATTTTTAAACAGGCGACCCAAATGTAGTAATGTAATTAGTTTTATTACTAGTGCATAACCCTGGAAGATTGAAGCTCCGAGCTCCGAAAAGTTGGCATTTCAAACTTGCTGGCATTTCTAACTTCTCGTATTAAGAGGCGAGAAATTGAAATCAGCTGGAAAACTGAGACACCCTCCTACCAGCCCCCTCCTCCCCCGCCTATTCACAAATAATTTCTCATTAAACGGCGGAAATTCTAAAAAAAAAAAAAAAGTCTGTCTGCAGCTTTCTCTTCGTACGTCTGTTCCTTTCAAATCATAGAACTACTCAGTTTCATTACTTCATTACTTCTCTCTCTACGACCACAAGATTCTCATTTTCCACGTTTTCTCCTCTTCCTTGCGCCACGTACGTAATAGACAGCAGTCTTTTAGGTATATTTGGATTTCCAATGCGGTATGCAACCTCCACCACAGTTCATCTTGTAAATGATGGCTCAAGCCATTTTAACCAGACTGGCATTCGGAGAAATCCCTTCACTCACACAGACCTTCTACGTTTCAGTCGATTTACTTTATCAATTATCTGCAGAGCATGCAATAATGGAAGCAGATTGAGCTTTCAAGTTTTGCAAGTCGTAAATGTAGCGGCCATTCGGGGAACCCCAACAAATGCTTTCCTAGTAAACACGGCATTATCTCCGTTGAACTTACGAATTTGGAAACATGCGATCACCATTCAAAACGAAGAAATTACCAGTGCCACATTAGAGCTATGTAAGAGAAAATGTCATACCTTGATATAGGTCGCAAACCTTTGCTATTTTATTTTCCATCAACAATGCGAAGACAGCGGTCGCTGTGGTCTGTAGCTGTGCTTTACTGCTGCATTTTATTCTGCACTGAATGTAAATATGGCGGGATATTACATTCGTTACCATGGTTCAGAGTAAAAGTAAGCTGCAGGCCACCCTTTTAACTGGCTGACTCTGTCAGTTGAAAAGTCAGAGAAAGGCAGTGGCAATCGACCTACAATGTGTGATAACCTAGTAAAGTAATGGAGTATTCAAACCATCCTAAGCTTTGAGACAGCTTTTGTTTGCTTAATGTAATTCATGATTCTAACCTTGGTGCTATCAAATATCTACAATCTTTTATCTGGCAGCTCTCTGCGAGGTGGAGCCGCCATAGATGCTACTACGTAGTTATGTCATAGAAACATTCGTTGCCTATAAATGCAGAAAAAATGATTTTTTTTCCTAATCGGAGACCTGCAACGAAATCCAGAATTGCTCCATGTGTAACGAAGTCTCGAATATTGTGTCAAAAAGTGCTACAGACGATTCATCAGTCTTTTCTGTCGTCTAGCCTCACTAGTTGTCTTCAGTCTGCGTTCTTTAATTACATTAATTGAACTATTATTGAATAAATTTATAGTTGCTGTCTGCTGCATCCTGATGACCAACTCCACACAAAAAAGAAAATGCCCGACATTTTCACGTTGACACCCGCTGTTAGGTTTTTAAACTTAGTTAATAGAAATTTGCCTCAGATGTTTCCAGCAGTATAAAATTCTCATGAACTGTTCAGCCATGTGGTTCTCCCGCCCCCCTCCTTGCCCACACTCATAGAATATAGCTATCCGCGAGCGCCACATTAACTTGCCTGGATGCCTTGTATATAAATTAATAATGGGAAAATATATAAAAACGTTTTATATAATAATAATAATAATAATAATTTGTTTACCTCATTAGTTACTACAGTGGTTTTCATTTTTAAGGCAGGATAATGACTCAAGTTGTAACACCTATTTTTGACCTATTTTGTATCTGTATCGATATTTCTAAGTTCTATTGCTTATTTATAATGTCGTATCTGTCATAGAAATTCTTTGACTTTGTATACATATTTCAGTTGTGTGAACTTTTGAGCGATGCTGTTTAAATTGTGCATGTGAATTTAAATAACTACTGTAATGATTGTTATGTAATGTACTGCAAATTACTTGATCTATAGTTAGAGAACATATGGTTGAATGTAAAAGATGTGGGTAAACCCCGCAGCTACGGAAGTAGCCTGGCAGAGTGGAGAAAGGGTGGTTGGCGCGCAAGTGGCAACTCGTCCTTTGTGACGAGCAAGGAGTCTGGGCTGAGCAGTGCTGTGGTTAACACCTCGCTAGCAGTAACGGATCATTGTGGCTCATATTCCTGGAGTTTTGAGGCCATAAGAGTTTTAGGGCAGTATTTACGGGCCTCAGATGCTGCATTTTGTGATGCCATTATCATGGCATGGTTTTTGGCCCTATAAATGTAATTCCGACGCGAAGAAGATATGTAACAGGGAGAGGCCAACAGTATTCTGATGACTGCATCGCCGCCTAGTTGATAGCCACTGTTAATTACGGCACCAGTACCACCAGCCTTCCACTAAATTATTTATATTTGGCACTCTGTAATTGGACCAGGTGTTTGCAAAATTTGGTTGATTTCATAATAATAACTGTGGTGTTGCTAAAAACTCTATCTTGTACGCGTGATTATCCCAAATCACAAACCTGGACAGGAATCCTATCCTAGTGAATTTGATTCCGAGTATCCTAATTTATTATGAGAAAGTGGCTGAACTTGAATTTAATGTTGTGTTGTCATTTGCACAGCTAATCATATTATTGAGTAGGTCAAAAGACTGCATTTGAAAGTATATTTGTTATTTTAAGAGTTATAGTTTGACGTGTTTTACTTAATTAATGATTAATGATAAGAAAACTTAGCATTTCCCATACCTACTGGTGTAGTTTTGTTAATGAGCATGGTACTTCAAACCATGAAAGTTTAAGGGTCCTCATGTATTAGGCTAGTTAGTAAATGAAGCAATGCAAACGCTCTTTCAGAGCCAGTGTAGTTAGATTTGCATTCTATTTAGTTGCTTCAAACGGAGGTGTTATCTATCATAATGCAAGTAGGTTAATGTACAGGCATAGAGACCCTGTACCAAGAAATGAAGTTGTAGAGTATGATTATTAGCAATTTCAATTCAGAATCATTCCAAGCTTTTCCTTGTTCAGTATTGCTACCAGTTTCATATGTGTCGGTAAATGATTTTATAAACTGTTGCACCTAGTTCGTTTAAGGTACGTGTTGTTGATGGTTCAAATGACTCTGAGCACTATGGGACTTAACATCTGTGGTCATCAGTCCCCTAGAACTTAGAACTACTTAAACCTAACTAACCTAAGGACATCACATACATCCATTCCCGAGGCAGGATTCGAACCTGCGACCGTAGCGACGTGTTGTTGAGAGGCATATGTTACGGTTTATTATCTCATTGGCCATTTCTTTGTCTGACTTACTAGTTAGTAGCACATTTATCTGCAAGGTTAGGTTACTGTGTTGTAGTGTGAATAGACACAAGGAAAGAGTTTAGAGTGTGTGTCAAGGAAGGTTAGGTTAGCCTTAGCACTGCCTTCTGCTTTATCATTTTGCTTGACACAAGAATGTCTAATTAGGCGGGCGACCGATTTTAATATGTAATGTTATAACTTACTTTTGTGCTGGGATAACGTGTGTTCCTGTCCCATCTGTTTACTGTAGGTTATACTCTGCTGGAGTGTTTCGGAAACGAAGCCCCGTTCGATTGTTCTGTTTCCATTAGGTTATCTCACGGTCAACTTTCCCAAAACTTCCTCGCAGAGGTATAACGTTAGCATCAATATTATCGTGTAAGGTGGTCGGTGGTACCATTACTCCTTCCCACCACCGCAGTCTCTCCACACGCCGCACTAGGATTCACATCTGCTGCACATATGGGCAGGCGAATGGGAGGCAGATTCTTTTCACTATTATATTATTATCTAATTTATCTGTATTAAGTTACAGATAAAAAATAAATATAGTTATGCTGAACGTCTATGTGCTTATTACTATATTTTTATCTATTAAATGTTGATTTACTACACTATATACGTTGCTTAATTTTACTTCACGAATTTCTCGTTGACGGCAAAAATACATATCACTTATTTCTTTTGACTTATTAACAGTTAGAAACTTTGGAAATACTTCTTCAATCTTCGATACAGTTTTGTGACAAGATAATATGCCTCTTAAGTGTTTCCTTGTGCTCTACCGTATTAAAGTATTGCAAAATGTAGCAATCAGTTACTTCCCAACGTTCTCTAATTCTGATGCAGTTAATGCATAAGGTTTATATTGGTGTGGGTATTCATGACTGGACACATGTCATGTAATTAAAGTCGTTTTTATGAGTAAAGATCGTGCGACGTGTGTATCATGGATACATCATGATTATTTTTGCTTTGTGAACATTGAGTCCAATTATGGATATTTTCATTGCATTTAAAATTAACATGAAAAAACGTGCAGAACGAGGAGAGATAGGAGGAAACGAAATGGAACTGCTCGGTTGATAGGGTATGTGGTGTTATTTTAGTGATTACAGTACCGTGTCCAATTTACAAAGAAATTTGCAGTATGAGCCCACTAACCAACACGACGGTGCACCACCTCTGGTCTAGATGCGCTGCATAAAGTCGCTTCGGAAGCATGACATTGAGTGGTTGTATACCCTTCTCAGGTAAGCTGACCCACTGTTGTAAATGGTCCCTGATATCGTGAATACTGCCACTGAGATGGAGTTGAAGTCAGGGCTGGTCCCAGAAGATGGTTCAAAAGGCTCTGAGCACTATGGCACTTAACTGCTGAGGTCATCAGTCCCCTAGAACTTAGAACTACTTAAACCTAACTAACCTAAGGACATCACACACATCCATGCCCGAGGCAGGATTCGAACCTGCAACCGTAGCGGTCGCGCGGTTTCAGACTGTAGCGCCTAGAACCGCTCGGCCACTCCGGCCGGCGGTGGGGGTCCTACACATGGTCTGTTGCGGATCTTGGTGGCCACAGATGAACACCAACATCACGCCGAAAGTTCATGGAGCCACTTTCCACGTTTGGATGAGCGTTGTCCTGTGGTGAAATGCCATCATGATGCTGTCGTCACTGAGAGGTGACATTTGAGCACGAATAATCGTGAGGTACCGTTGAGCCATCAGATTTCACGCAATCGCAACCAACCGTAGCCCGTTGGCTTCCTACAATACGTCACTAGTTCCAGGTTGCCGCCAACGACGATGATCATCTGGGGTTGCCCATAACTGCGACTCACCGCTGAAAACAACGCGACACCTTTCATCAACAGCCCATCCTTCCCAATAGTTACATCACTCCAGAATGTTACCGTTTTTGTTGTGTGCTAACGGCAGCTTACAAATGGGTCGGGAATATCGTAGTCTTGTTACTGCTACTCTCCGATAAATGGTGCAAGGTAACACAGATTCAGGGAGACCATTGCTTGTATCCGGATCGCAAGCGCAGATGTGGAGCGTTCTTGGTGAACAATGCGGAGATCCTCCTATGTGGTAGTCAGATGTCATTGATTTGGACCCTGACGACAAGCGCAGCTGCCCTCACATTTTCATGGAGTACGTCATCAGTTCACTATCAATTCTAAATGCCCCTTTAACCTCTATATGGCACTATTCGACAAGGCGACCGAATGGGGACCCACAATTCAGCTCCTTTCAAATTCTGCTAAGTGCTGATAACGCTGTCTCATGGGAGTGTGTAGCGTCTCAGTATCCTTCACGATGCTCACTCAACATGTGACGGTGCTCACGCCCCATACACACCCTGCTAGTGTAGACACATTCTCCCACCTAGAATCTGGGTACAGCCCTTCTATTCATTATTTTCCTACATTTCTAGTTATGATTCCTGCGAATTCGTTAAGCTGCTGATTTAACTGAGGAGGGGATTCATCGGCACCTCATAAAAACGCCCATAAAGGACTAAGTGGAAGGATTGAATCTTGTGGGAGACAGACCCTCATTCACCTTTTATTAAACACAAGTGTTATTCACGTAAACAGTTAATTGAAGTAACTGCTACGGTCGCAGGCTCGAATCGTGCCTCGGCATGGATGTGTGTGATGTCCTTAGGTTAGTTAGGTTTAAGTAGTTCCAAGTTCTAGCGGACTGATGACCCCAGATGTTAAGTCCCATAGTGCTTTGAGCCATTTGATCCATTTGTCGCCCCGACCAATACTGTGAGGCATGTAAGTCTCAGCCCAACTTTGTCTCACATGTACACCATCAAATAGTATTAACTTCAGGACAGCCAACTGTTACAGAGTATACCTGGAGCGTAAACGGAACATTAAAATCTACTAAATAAGAAAGACACGGAAAGGGCCCGAAGGCGTAGGACAGAGCCACAGCCCAGGCTCAGAGAAACGACCAATAGTAAGAAATTATGATCCAATAGATTGCGCTCCCCAATACAATAACGAATACGCTGCGACTTAACCTCCGTAAATAAATAATCCTACACTAACGAACCTAAGGCAGTGCATTTAGAGCAATATTAGATAAAACAGCACTAACGAAGCACCAAAACACGTTAAGCAAATTGTCACTGCTTCCTAGTAGTAACCGAATCACACTCAAACCTCAGGTATTTCAAACCAGCAATTTAAATCGCACTCATGTAAGATTACTTCAGGGAAAGGCATAAAATAATAAATTAGCCTCACAATAATTACACGGCCTTGATGGACGCAAACATTCAAGAATCCGCGGGAAGATCTGGCAGAATGACTACACATCCGTTCAGTGTCACACAGTGCTTTCTGAAACAGACTAAACGCTAAGATTACGAAATAATACACAGTAAGCCCCAAGGTTTAAACGGTAAACCAGAATATCGACGCCATCAGACGCTAACACGAATTACTATAGTCAGAATGGCACAACAAGTTTAGTAGCGGCGAACCACAAAATAAATAGTACACGGAGTTTCACGATTGAGAATCAACCACAATCTGTTCATCACACATGCAAAACGGAGGGCACAGATTGTGCCTCCAACGCATGACGTAAATACAGTGATATCTCCTTATTACGTCATTTGATGGTCCGTGTCCAACAGCAGCGGAAAGGAAGGTCACGAGTCAGGACCCCCAACAACATATAACCGGCTAACGAACACCAAACGTTTTCGCTACACGTCCATCCCAAAACGCGCCCAATACAGCCAGCACCGACCCGAATGAACGTTATCATCGCTACAGCATTCGCCGCCAAGGTTACCTGTCGTGTTCACTACCAGCCACACGCTAACTGCCCCTGACTCCGCACGTTGGCTCGGTCGATCACCTCTCTCGTGTGTGCCACCCCACGACCGCATCACGAGCGCCGAAAGGCTACGATCTCTGGAGGAGAATCGATAGGGCGATAGCCGGTACGGCTCATTATCATTGCCGACAGCGACGACGAATACTGAAACTTTAGCAGTCACTATACAGGGTGGTCCATTGATCGTGACCGGGCCAAATATCTCACGGAATAAGCATCAAACGAAAAAACTACAAACAACGAAACTAGTCTAGCTTGAAGGGGGAAACCAGATGGCGCTATAGTTGGCCCGCTAGATGGCGCTGCCATAGGTCAAGCGGATACAACTGCGTTTTTTTTTAAAAATAGGAACCCCTATTTTTTATTACATATTCATGTAGTACGTAAAAAAATATGAATGTTTTAGTTGGACCACTTTTTTCGCTTTGTGACAGATGGCGCTGTAATAGTCGCAAACGTATAAGTACGTAGTATCACGCAACATTCCGCCAGTTCGGACGGTATTTGCTTCGTGATACGTTAGCCGTGCTACAATGGACCGTTTACCAATCGCGGAAAAGGTCGAAATCGTGTTGATGTATGGCTATTGTGATCAAAATGCCCAACGGGCGTGTGCTATGTATGCTGCTCGGTATCCTGGACGGCATCATTCAAGTGTCCGGACCGTTCACCGGATAGTTAAGTTATTTAAGGAAACAGGAAGTGTTCAGCCACATGTGAAACGTCAACCACGACGAGCAACGAATGATGATGCCCAAGTAGGTGTTTTAGCTGCTGTCGCGGCTAATCCGCACATCATTAGCAGATAAACTGCGCGAGAATCGGGAATCTCAAAAAAGTCGGTGTTGAGAATGCTACATCAACATCGATTACACCCGTTCCATATTTCTATGCACCAGGAATTGCATGGCGACGACTCTGAACGCCGTGTACAGTTCTGCCACTGCGCACAAGAGAAATTACGGAACGATGGCAGATTTTTGCACGATTCTATTTAGCGACGAAGCGTCATTCACCAACAGCGGTAACGTAAACCGGCATAATATGCACTAGTGGGCAACGGAAAATCCACGATAGCTGCGAAAAGTGGAGCATCAGCGACCTTGGCGGGTTAATGTATGGTGCGGCATTATGGGAGGAAGGATAATTGGCCCCCACAAGTTAGGTTCTTTGTAGTTTTTTCGTTTGACACTTATTTCGTGAGATATTTGGCCCGGTCACGATCAATGGACCACCCTGTATATCTTGAGTTTTCTTTGATGTCATTACGTTCAAGCAAGTTATCCCGATACTTTAATGCGACTGCGCTTTCGGCGCTGATCTGCAATCAAGACGGATGCGTTCATTTACAGAACCCTGCTGAAATAAGGTCTTCAATCTATTACCTGTCGTATCTTCGTTCACACCTCAGCGAAATGTATAAAGAAACCAATCTGTCATCCTGGAGCATGTATTCCGTCGTCGATACCCAACACAATAAATATTACAGCAGTAAACATGCCAATCACCCTTCTCAAGGCTCATAAGGACGCCCCTTGATGCACAGCGGAATCGCAGCTGTATTTTAACATTTCTCTGTAGAAAAAGAAAATCCATAATGTGTTATGGATTGTGCACTTAGTTTTACATGACACAACTACCGCAGTAGTTAATCTCTAACATATCACTCGAAAAAAATAAAAATGTGAAATATCGAGGTCAAAAAATGTGCTCTCCAGGATTAGGAACTTCTCTGAGTCTACATACAGTCACAGAGCTACGAATTTTGCGTTCCAGTTGGCATGCTACACAATAAGACTAAACCACAGAAACAAAGATTACCTTGGTCGAGTCCCAGGCTGCCTGAAGTTGATTCTACCAGTCACTATTTTTTTCTTTTATACTGCCGCAATTTGACCGTTCAGGTACAATATTGTGGCGCATAACTATGTATTGGTTAGCAATTTCGTATAAAGAAAGTCTGCAATATATTTAGGCGTTTTAGAGACGTTCACACTTTCACTAATGACAGATCTGACCTATATGACCAGATATCCTTCTTCGACAAGGATTTTCAAAAACCATTTATAATGCATCAAATCAGATTTTTATTTCATACCAGTCTGATGTCTATTGGCATTTAAATAGGTTTTTGTATTTGAAAATGCCCTGAGCATCAGTCAAAAAATTTACCGCGACAGGGCTTCGGTCAAAATAAAAATTATTGATTTTATGGTGGTTTTGGAAGGTTTCCGACTGTCACTTAGTTGTATATCGGCTCTGGGCTACACTTTATCTAACCAGCCTAAGGAAATGCAGCTTTCTAAATACATTTTGTCCAACTTCAGTTATACCTGTCGACACTAAAAATTCTAAATCTGGAAAGTAATGCAAAAAAAAAATCATTAATGTGAACAAATGTGAAATTTTATAAGAAAACGAAGTGTTATAGAGGGTGTCAGAGTTGAATTAGACATTTTTATTATTTATTTCCTGTTTCTCAACTTAACGTGGCATTTTTATTGGTATCCAGCAACATTTTCTAAGTGATACTGCCGTTTCTTCCTTTTTCAGATTTTTAATTTTCAGTTTCAGCCTCACATTATGGGTGTATGAAAAAAATATTTTTGTGAATATTTTCCAGCTTTATTTCAAAATTCGTTGGATATCCTGAATGTAATCATATGAAGATGTAATATTATTAACATGAAAAAATGTACTTTGCATACACTAATGAAATACGCTTACCGTTAGGTAAGAACTAATCTGCTTTAAAAATATTGAGAAAAACTTTCAGACAAGTTCTATAGGTGAATTACAGTGTTTTGCAATTATAATGAAACTCTTATTAAGACTAGACGACTTTCGCTTTATTCTAAAGCATCTTCAGGGGTCAGGTTTTCTTTTTGTCCTTCCACGTGTATGTGTTCGGTTTTCAGCATACAGCATTTTCATTGCACTAAATGTACTCACATTTCTGTGTTGAGACGAACCACTACGTTAGAAATAGCGAGATGACAGTGGTTCGTCTCAACACAGAAACGTGAATATGTTTAGTGCTGAATATATTCAGTGCAATGAAAGTGCTATGTGCTGAATATCCAACACATAGACGTGAAAGAACAAGAGGAACGAAGCAAACAACCAAAGCAAATGATCCTGAAGATGCTTTAGAATAAAGCGAAACGCATCTGGTCTTAATAAGAGTTTCATTACAATTGCAAGAGACGGTGATTAACTTATACAACTTGTATGTCTACAACTAGACGAAAGGCAAAGAAGACAACATGTGAGTTTCAAACTTTTGACGTAGAACAAGCTTCGTATACTTCTAGTGAAATTTAGTTTTTGGACCTCTACATGTCGCCAAACTTGTCAGTTATATAAAAACCCTGAGTTATGAATCTTGCCCCCTACTGGAAAAATTTCTGCGCTCGCCTACTTTTAATAAACACAACAGATACACATATTAGATACTTTAGTCGTCAATATATTAATATTCTCCTTCTCTATTTACGACAGTCCGCCAACACTGAAGTAACTGTTGGATTCCGCAACTGTAGAGGAAAAGAACTTGTCGATCCATGTTTGGAGCTTACTTTCATACGAAAAGGAAGTTCCTCGAAGGTCGTTCGATAGAGAGCGGTAAAGGTGAAAACCGGAGGGTGCAAAATACAGTGAATAAGGTAAGCGCCGAATGATTTTCCAACCCAACTACTGTGTAGCGTTTTGTGTCAGTCAAGTAGAAAGCGGGCGGGTGTTATCTACAAGGAGCATCACCACACGCAGTCCTTCTGGTCGTTTTTCCTGGATTGCGTCTGCAGGACGTCTCAGCTGTTGACAATAAATATCAATGGTGATGGTTACACCTCGGGGAATCAGTTTGTATTACACCACACCGTCGCTGTTGCACCAGGTGCATAACATCAGCTTTCGATACATTAGCTTTTGTGGATACGCGCAGGCCTTAGTGCGGGGAAGTTGTTGGTTTGTTTGGGCTCAACCGTTCCTTTCTTTTCCTTATGTTAGCATAAAGACATCATTTCTCGTTCAAATGGTTCAAAGGGCTCTGAGCACTATGGGACTTAACTTCTGAGGTCATCAGTCCCCTAGAACTTAGAACTACTTAAACCTAACTAACCTAAGGACATCACACACATCTACGCCCGAGGCAGGATTAGATCCTGCAACCGTAGCGGTCGGGCGGTTCCAGACTGTAGCGCCTACAACCGCTCGGTCACACCGGCCGGCTCATTTCTCGTTACCATGGTCGGTGTTGTTCACGAGCCAATTGACGACGAGCAAGCACAGATGCACATATAGCTACACGCTGTTTTCGTGATTTTGGCTTAGAGTATGCGGTACCTATACACCCTATTTTGAACCTTCCCTATTGCATACAAGTGTCGCAGGATGGTGGAATGACCACAGTTCATCAAATTTGCCAGCTCTCGAGTACACTGACTTGGATCATTGTGGTCTGATCTTCATCAACTCCCGAAGTTCTTCCTGACTATGGAGAGTAACTAACGTTAAAACGGTCCTCCTTAAAACGAGAAAATCATTTTCTGCCGTACTCTGTCGTATGGCATTGTCCTCATATACGACGCAATGTTTCTCGCTGCATCCGTTACTGCCACCTCTCTAATGAAATCGAGGAAAAGAATTTGTCGCAAATATTTCTATTTCTCCACTTGGAACTGCATTACCTAGCGTTCACAGCTCCACTCACTATTCATACTTGGTAAAATTACAATATGTTAACTTTAATAGCAACAGTAAATTACGAATAAAAACGACAATCGATAAATAAACCTAAAGCAACCAGCATACCCATGCACAAAACAACAACGCTACGAACTTACATACCAATGTAACGGATACCTGAGGATAGGTCTTTGCTGGATCAAGTCTGGCAGTTTGAATAAGGCGATACTAAGTTATTGTCGCAGATCAAGACGATTACGTAATTAATAAAAAGGATGAGTAAGAAGAAAAAATACAATAGCAAATTGGGTGCGTACTGCTGCAAGTTGTTATGCATGGAAAATTCAGGTGGAGGACCTTATCGAAGAGAGGGTGTCAACCTGATGCTGACAATGAATATGTAAAAGTGCATCGCGACGATTTAAAAACACAAACTTAGGCGGTAACTCTCCGCTCTTCCTCTGCTCCCAGATCACGTTTCCGGTTTCGGGGTCACCAGCCCCGTTTCCTTTGTGTGGCGACCACCATCCAATACCGGGAAAGCGGTCCCGCAATTTATTTAAGTTGTGTGTCGCAGAGCAGTGTAGCGGCACGCTGCTTGCGGGTTGGCACGACAAAGGCCACAAGCCGCTGGTTGGACGGCGAACGGCGCTCCGGGCAAAGAGGTGGCGTGCAAAATTGATGCGCCGCCCTGCGCTACGACCGCGGACACCTTCGCGTGTCGCTGCGAGCTGCACGGGGACAGCACCCAGTGGCAATGCGTACAGCTATAAAAGAAACACGGCAAGCCGGCGCCGTAAATTGCTCACAGCCGAGGCTGCACTCATCAACACGTAAAGCGCTATTCCACCATCCGAAGTACTTCCCTCCCATACCTCAGAAAGGAATTAATGCTTGTAATGTTCCTTTTTGTGGAGCTATAAACGAAATCGTTCACTAGACAGCAATCAACTACAGGGTTGTTGCCGGCCGCTGTGGCCGAGTGGTTCTAGGCGCTACAGTCTGGAACTGCGTGACTGCTACGGTCGCAGGGTCGAATCCTGCCTCGGACATGGATGTGTGTGATGTCCTTAGGTTAGTTAGGTTTAAGTAGGTCTAAGTCTGGGGGACTGATGACCTCAGATGTTAAGTCCCATAGTGCTCAGAGCCATTTGAATTTTGAACATGGTTGTTACAGGTACAAACGAAGCTGGCAAGTAGAGGACAATAAAACCGTCAAACAGTCGTAGTAAATTCAGATCCAGGAAACAAGATTTTCCCTGTTGTTGTTGTTGTGGTCTATCCTGTGCAAGCTTCTTCATCTCCCAGTACCTACTGCAACCTACATCCTTCTTAATCTGCTTAGTGTATTCATCTCTTGGTCTCCCCCTACGATTTTTACCCTCCACGCTGCTCTCCAATACTAAATTGGTGATCCCTTGATGCCTCAGAACATGTCCTACCAACCGATCCCTTCTTCTGGTCAAGTTGTGCCACAAACTCCTCTTCTCCCCAATCCTATTAAGTACCTCCTCATTAGTTATGTGATCTACCCATCTAATCTTCAGCATTCTTCTGTAGCACCACATTTCGAAAGCTTCTATTCTCTTCTTGTCCAAACTATTTACCGTCCATGTTTCACTCCCATACATGGCTGCACTCCATACAAATGCTTTCAGAAATGACTTCCTGACACTTAAATCTATACTCGATGTTAACAAATTTCTCTTCTTCAGAAACGCTTTCCTTGCCATTGCCAGTCTACATTTTATATCCTCTCTACTTCGACCATCATCAGTTATTTTGCTCCTCAAATAGCAAAACTCCTTTACTACTTTAAGTGTCTCATTTCCTAATCAAATACCCTCAGCATCACCCGACTTAATTCGACTACATGTTCATCTTATATCCTCCCTTCAAGACACCATCCATTCCGTTCAACTGCTCTTCGAAGTCCTTTGCTGTCTCTGACAGAATTACAATGTCATCGGTGAACCTCAAAGTTCTTATTTCTTCTCCATGGATTTTAATACCTACTCCGAATTTTTCTTATATTTCCTTTACTGCTTGCTCAATATACAGATTGATATACAGGTTTTCCCTACACAAATGAATTAAATTCATTAGCTGCCAGTGGACATTGTGCCGGATGTGATTCGAACTCGGGTCTCATGCTTTCAACTCGTCCCATTGCTATAAATTGATGCCCACTGGCAGCTAATGTCTTTCATTTCCTTGTGTCTTGATCCTTAATCTGCAGGATCAAAGAGGTGTCTTTTCTTATGTACATGACCGAAAGAGTAGATACCGTTATTAAGGCGATGAAGGCTAATGATCCCTTCAGTTCAGTTGCACACCAAGCTCTAACTATGACAGGAATCGGCGAGATGCTGCGTGTAATGAGGCTAATGAGTAGGAACACTGCATCAAATGAAAAATTCGGTCTGACGGGAAGTGCTCTTGGATAGTCCATGCGATTGTGGTGAGCACTGTGTCCGGATTGTATAGTGGTCAGTGAAACTGCCTAGCAAGCAGAAGACGCTGGTTCGTATCCCAGTCCAGCACAAATTTTCAACGTGCCCCACCGGTATAAAAATGCTCACTGACAGCTAATGGCTTTAATTCCTTTGCGTTGATTCATAGTGGCTGAAGAGTCGAAAAGTTGTCTATTTATTCGGAAATGTTCTAAAAAACAGACACCGCATATACAGGGTGAACATTAATAACACCGACAAACTGCAGGGTCTTAATTCTAGCTGGAGATGGGGGAAAAAAGGTCCATGAACATGTGTCCAGAAATGCATCATTGCCACGATATATGGTGCCGAAAAGTGTATGTTCCTCTAACCACGTTCCGTCTATTCCTTTTGTGTTGCAGGCTGTGTGATTGGCGCAGCGTACAGTAAGTAGCAAAATCGTTCGTTATTCTTGTCCGGAACAAAATGAGATGATGTTTGTGTACGGCCATGCAGATAGAAGCGGTCGATAGGCGGCACGGCTACACCAGAACAAGTACCCGGATGGATACCAAAGTTATCACAACATTTTAAGGCCGTTTTGGGAATTTGTGTAATCGTGTCTACTATGAGACAGACGAATGTACAGGGAGGCGGCGGACTGTGCCAGATTTGGAGGACCGGGTTCTACGGGATATCGAGACGAACTCTGTCTAAGCGACTATGTGGAGAAGTGGCTACTAGATTTAGCTAAATGTTAGAAATAAAACACTTTTTTTTTATTTTCACTGCGATTTAGAATTCGCGACCGATCGGAGGCTAAAATAAAAAGCAGCCCTCGATTATTTTGCAAGCCACCTTACGATGTGTTCTGCAGAGTTGTTTGTGTACTTCTCGTCCTCCTTTTCTGTTTCCAGTCTCGAATGATTCCGGAGAACAACGATTTTTTCGTTATTCTCAGTTTGGTTACGAATCTCTTTGATGTTACTTTCGTTTCCTTTCTGCGAGATGTACTTGGAAGGAAGGAATATTTTCGTTGACTCTTCTAGGAACATTCGCTTTTTAACAGTAAATCTCACCGTCATACTGAACGCCTCTATTGCAGCACTGGAGTCGACTGAGCATATCCGTGACTCTTTCGCGCTTCCAAAGTGAACATGCAACGAAACGTGCTGCTCTCTTTTGGATCTGCTCTGTTTTCCCTTTCATTTCTATCTAGTACGGATCCCAAACTGACGAGCAGTATTCAACTAGTGGAGGAGCGAGGGTGTTATAAGCTACCTCCTTTATAGGTGAACTGCATTTCCTTAGGATTCTCTCAATAAATCTCTGTCTGGTATCTGCCTTAGTGTCATTACTTATCAGTGGTCGTTCCACTTTAAATTGATCTGCAAGCATACTCCTAGCCATTTTGTTGATGTAACTGCTTCCAGAGATTGCTCTGCAATAGTGTAATCAAATAACAGATCGGACCGTTTCTTTATGCACAGTACGCTATATTTATGATTATGATGAACTATCAACCCCGGCACCAAGCATTGACGCTCCGCAGGTTCCATTCTATTTTCCCGCAATATTTTAGTGTTGTGACTACTCCGTATAACATCATCACCCACGAACAGCCTCAAGGAGCTTTCGACCTCGTCCACCAGGTCATTGTCCGCCCCGGTAGCTGAGTGGTCAGTGTGACAGACTGTCAATCCTAAGGGCCCGGGTTCGATTCCCCGCTGGGTGGGAAATTTTCTCAGCTCAGGGACTGGGTGTTGTGTTGTCCCAATCATCATCATTTCATCCCCATCGACGCGCAGGTCGCCGAAGTGGCGTCAAATCGAAAGACCTGCACCAGGCGAACGGGCTACCCGACGGGAGGCCCTAGCCACATGACATTTCCATTATTTACCAGGTCATTTGGACACTGACGGAAAAAAACCGCAACACCAAAAATAGTTATTACACAGTAATGAAATTTCGCGAATACATTTGTCTATGTAAAATATTTAATTGATTAACATTGCGGAATCAAGGGTTAATGAAGGCGCTAGATAAGCCATTGCAAATGTGAGCCGGCCGGTGTGGCCGAGCGGTTCTAGGCGCTTCAGTCTGGAACCACCTGACCTCTACGGTCGCATGTTCGAATTCTGCCTCGGGCATGGATGCGTGTGATGTCCTTAGGTTAGTTATGTTAAAACATGACGTAATTCCTCCAGCTGTATTAAGGTGTTGGTTTTATTAGCAACTAGTTTCGATGTTGTTACATCATCTTCATGTCCATACTTGTTGACAGTAACCGTATATGTCTAACACTAATAGTCAGTGGTGAGATAGGCAGGTAGTAACTATGGGCATACGAAGATTAGGTTACTTGAGTTTAAGTGGTTCTAAGTTCTAGGGGACTGATGACCTCATATGTTAAGTTCCATAGTGCTCAGAGCCATTTGAGCCATTTTTTTGCAAATGTGAAATACTGTTGCATTAATAACCGGCGGAACTGCCAGAATGTTGACCTCAGGCCTGCAAAGGTGCATGCATTGTATAGCACAGATGCCGGATGTCATTTCGTGCCTGTTTAACTCTGTCACCCAATACAGGTACCGTCAATGCTGTTTGTGGATGACGCTGGAGCTGTCGTCCGATGATGTCCCGTATGTCCTCGGATTTAGACGGATCTGGTGACTGATACTCTGTAGAGCACGAAGTGCCATGTGGGTGACCGTTATCCTGTTGAAAAACCCTCCCTGCAATGTTGTTTATGAATAGGAGCACAGCAGGTCGAATCACCAGAGACCGACGTACAAGTCTGCAGTCAGGGTGCGTGGTATAACCACGAGAGTGCACCAACCGTCATACGAAATCACAGCCCAGACCGTAACTCCAGGTGCAGGTCCAGCACATAGACCGGTGGTTGTAGATCCTCAACTGACCTTCTTCCAACCAACACAGCCGTCACTGGCACCGAGGCAAAACCAGCTTTCATCAGAAGAGACTAACAGACCTCCACCCTGCCCTCCAATGAGCTCTCGCTTGACACCACTTAAGTCACAAATGCGGTGGTTTTGGGTCAGTGGAATGCACGGTACAGGCCGTCTGGCTCGGAGCTGGCCTTGAAGTAATCGAGTTGTAAGAGTTCGTTATGTCACTGGGGTGCCAACTGCTGCTTAAATTGCTGTTGCAGACGCAGTACGAAGCGTCAGATCCATACGCCGAACACAATGGTCTTCCCTCTCTGTAGTGGCACATGGGAGTCCAGAGCCCAGTCTTCTTGCGACCGTGCGTTCTCGTGACTACCGCTGCCAGCAATCTTGTGCAATGGCTACACTCCTGTCGTGTCTTCTACGATATCGCAGAAGAAAACAATGGTTAAAATGGCCCTGAGCACTATGGGACTTAACATCTGAGATCATCAGTCCCCTAGAACTTAGAACTACTTAAACCTAACTAACCTAAAGACAACACACACACACACACACACACCCATGCCCGAACAGGATTCGAACGTGTGAGCGTAGCAGCTGCGTGGTTCCGGACTGAAGCGCCTAGAACCGCTCGGCCACAGCGGCTGGCTATCGCAGAAGAAACATCCAGCTTCTCGCAGCCCTTTTACACCACCTTGTTCACAGAGAGGTGTTGATAATGGTATCTTTTTCCCCTTAAAGGCATTCTTGACTAACATCAGCTCACCACGTCTGATTTCAAGGGTAACTATCGCTCACGACCGTTACAACCTGATTTGCATCCCCATAATGGCGCTACTAGCGCTACTGTTGTGCGACTGGCGCGAAATCTGAATAGATATCATCTTTAAGATGTAGAAGCACACCTACCATTTACGTCGCACAATTCCATCTTTGTGCTGCGACTTTTTTCCGTCAATGTATATTGTGTACGGTGATGAGCCTAGAACACTTCCTTGGTTTATACAGCTACTCAATTTTCCCATCACTAACAATGAGAAGGATCTTGAGACGCCATTTGAAATTTGACTCAAATACAGAATTGCCAAAACCTGAAACTTTTTGCTAATTTTTAATTACGGTAGGATTTCATGACTTCAGTTTACGTTTCTAAATTCGAGAAACATCATCTGAAAAGTATTTCAGACTAGTTCTGATGACAGATGTATTGAACGCTGATGCATTTGTAGTATCTCGACACCATTATAAGAAACCGCTCTTTAATATGGTAGACATACAGAAGATTCAGGCTGCCCAAAACAGCATCACGTTTTGCAGACAGCTGTATTATAGTATTATTGGCCAATATCTTCAGTATTGAAACTTACTGGACTCCAATGTTGATTCACTCAAAGAGTGTAATAGGAAGAATGACCTGGAAGTCTTGCTCGGTTCTTTCAATTTGACATCTGTCATTGATTTTCCTACTAGGGTATTTATTTTATTATTTTTATTTATTGCTAAATTATAGACCTAATACCTGATATTTGAAACAGGTCGTACATCTTACAATTTTCGTTTTTCATCTTTTTACAGTTTTCTTTTCTTTTATTTTACCTACAACATTTACAAAGAATGATACTTTTCTAAATAACAATAATTTACGGTTGAGATATGAAAAAATTTTGTTGTTTTTTAAGAAGAATATAAAAAGAAGATACGATAGAGGAGAGATTGGTTAGTACCATCACCGATTGTGACTGACGGTGAATACCTCGGAATGGTTTCTTCGAGCCGTTGACCGCCAGTCACACACACACACACACACACACACACACACACACACACATGGTTATTAGTAGAGAAATAATGTTGCTTATCCTATTTATTACTAATACTATGTATTAACTACTTTAGGTGCCTATCCATGTACAGCATTTGATGATTTCTTGGCGAGATCGCCAGCACCTTATGCTTATTTACTGTCACATCTCAGCTTCCTCCTCCTGTTCCTCCTCATTGTCATTATTTTCGCTGTCACTGTAGGTATCGCTGTCCACCCTCTGGAGATTTCTGTTACGCTGCACATAGGCATGTCTGTAATGTAGTGTCCGCATGTACTCTTCATGTGTTGTTTTTGAAATACTGTTTGTCAGTGCGTTTAATTTTGCTCATTGTTCTTCGTCTCTTATTGCCGTGTATATATCTATGTCTGTATCTGTGTAGTCGTAGTGTATGTCTATTGTTCGCGTATTGCCCGCAGAAAATGTCAGTGTGTTCTGGGGAACCTTCTTCCCCACATGTGCACGTGGGTGTCTGCTTCAGACTCACGCGGTTTAAGTGCGTGGGATAAGGTCCGTGTCCGGTTAAAAAATGTAGCATACCGCGGTTGGCATCGATATCTCTCATTCTCAACCGCTCCCTTATGTCAGGGAGGAAGTCGTGCAGTCTGCGTCCCTTATCACTTACATCCCACTCACCTTGCCATGTATCCAAACGCCAACTTTTAAGGTGACGTATCGTCTCTATCGGCACACCGGTTATTGCGTGTACCTTAACTAATCTCCCCAACTTTAACCAGTACCTTGCAGCTCTGTATTTGATCGTGATATCTATGGGTCATATTCCGAGCACCACACACAATGCATCCGCTAAGGTGGTACCGAAGGCTCCAGATAGGTTAAGTAGGACACTTCTCTGCCCTCATCTGACGGATGCTATGTTGGCGACGACGTTCAGTCTATGTGCCCACGTGCTAGCTCGAAGCTCAGTACTGATTCGAAGAGCGCACCGTGGTACGTACGTATGACTCGTAGTCTGTACTGTTGAATTTAGCCTGACAAGTTTGTGTAGTATTTTTATCTGCTTTGTCTATTGTTAGTCTTATGTGTTCGTGGAAATTCAATTTTTCATCTATGTGTACCCCAAGATAGCGCGTAACGTGTGCTCGTTTGATGTTTGTGTCCCCAATTGTAATAGAAGGATTCCTTTGGAGTGATCCTTTCAGTAAAGTGTATGTTGATTTGATTCCGGCTATCCTGAGTTTATTGTTATGACACCACTGAGTAATTGTTTGTAGTATTCCACTGGCTTTCTCTTCTAACTGGGCTCTATTGTTTGCAGTGACTAAAACTAATAGGTCATCTGTGTAGGCGACAATTCCGTCTGACCTGTCATCCCCATCCAGAAGTTGCAGGAGGGGTTCGATTGTTATGTTCCAGAAGATGGGGCCGCAGGTCGACCCTTGAGGACAACCTTTGGTAATTCTTTCAATTACTTACTGGCTGTCCATCTTCCATTCGACTACTCGGTCTTTACAGTAGTCCAGAAAACTGTTGTACAGTAACTGCGGTACCTCAAGATGCCTTAGCCTCTGAAACAGTGCGGACCACCAGAGATTATCAAATTCTCCGGCAATGTCAATCGTTATTGCCGTGGCGTATTTCTAACTGGTTCAACTGGCTCTGAGCACTATGGGATTTAACATCTGTGGTCATCAGTCCCCTAGAACTTAGAACTACTTAAACCTAACTAACCTAAGGACATCACAAACATCCATGCCCCAGGCAGGATTCGAACCTGCGACCGTAGCGGTCACGCGGTTCCAGACTGAAGCACCTAGAACAGCACGGCCACACCGGCCGGCTGGCGTATTTCTGTTTTGTGGTGTTCACTATGTGCAGGGCCTGGTTGATAGCATCATCTATTGATTTGCCAGTTCTGAAGCCGAACTAGTGTTGGCTCACACCCCTGAGAGCTCTGTGTGTCTGCAGGCGCTTACACAGCAGCTTCTCCTGAATCTTTGCTAGGGTGTTTATTAGGCATATTGACCTGTAAGTCTTTGGATCCGAAGGATCCCTGTCCTCTGATTTCTTAATAATGACTGCTTTGGGGGTTTTCCATACCGTAGGTACCCTGCCCAACCGTAAGGCATCGTTCAGTAACGTTCTTAGGAACGGAGTGATCTGCGGTGCTAGTTTTTTCAGTGTTTCCGAGTGGATACCATCTGGTCCAGGTGCTTTCTTGTTTTTGAGCTCTGAGGTTGCTAGCGCAATCTCTTCCTGCGCAAAACTACAGGCGACAGTTGCAGTGTAGTATGGTGTGTGTAGGTTTTCTCTTAGTGTTTTATGATATTGTGTGTCTGTATTTATAACGTCGTCAGGGAGCAGTTTCTACAGCAGAAACTCCGCTGTATTCTCCCATCCCCTCGTCATCGTGCCGTCATCCTGCCTTAGCGTTCCCAGAACTAGAGGGGTTTTATCTTTTCTGTCAGTATTTTGTATGGTTTCCCCCATATATTTTGCTTTGTTTGTGTTGTTACAAATAGCTCCCATTGTTGTCTACGCGTGTGGCATAGGGTTTGCCTATGTAAGTCTTGTGCATGCCTATATGCTACAAGTCTTATTCGTCTGTCCCTATCTGCTATCGGCCTTTGACATAATTTTCGTTTGCGTCTTGCATCTTGTTTGAGTCTCATAGGTTCGTTGGTCCATGGTACTGGTGAGCATTTTGTGTTCTTTGCTGTCGGTACTGAAGTGTTTTGTGCATGTTGTATTACATGTGTTAGCCTGTGGGCTCTATAGTCGATACTTCCATTGATGTTTTCTAGGTCGTGTCGTTGGATAATTTCCGTTAATTTGTTCCAGTCTGCTTTGTGCAACAACAAGTATCTGGTGTGTGATTTGGTCATTGTGTTCTGAGTGTGAGTTAGTGTGTATGTTATGACAAAATGATCACTACTGGTTATGTTGTCGTGTACAGTCCACTTTGTTACTATTCGGGTAGTAAAGTACAACAGCACATTGATAGATAACACTTTTATAGACCAAGATAAGATTAAAAACATAAATTCTTGTCCTGTTGAGAATGGCCTTTCTGATCGTGGTGCTTAGCTAGTTACAGTATATGACATAGTTCCATTCAGTAATTCAAAACTACCCTCCAAAGTTGTGCGTTCAGTTAATGACTCAACAATTAGAAATTTCAGAGAAAATCTTCAGCAGTTAGACTGGGATGAGGTGTACAAGGAACCCACTGCTAATTTAAAATATAACTTATTTCATGATACACTAGTAAGAGAAATTGAAAACTGTTTCCCCAAGAAAGTAGTTAAATCTAATTATATAAAACCATGCAAAAAACTTTGGCTTACTAAAGGAAGAAAAATATCTTGTAACCACAAAAGGGAACTGTATCTAACAACAAGAAAGAGTAATGACCCAGAAACAGCCAAATATTATAAAAAAATACTGTGCTACATTAAGAAAGGTTATTAAAAAGTCCAGAAGCATGTGCATCATGTCTGAGATTAATACCTCTGATAACAAAATCAAAACAATTTGGAATATTATTGCAAGGGAGACAGGGCAACCAAGAGTACAGGATGACGGCATTACCATCAAAGCGAATGGAAACTTGACAAACAACAAGCCGGAAGTCGAAAACATTTTGAATAATCGTTTTTTAAATGTTGTAGAGAAATTAGGATCTAAATGTTCATTAGAACAAGCAAGGCAGTTAATGGAATTGGCCTCACCCACACAATTTGATACAATTGAAATTCCACCCACCTCTCCTTCTGAAATTAAGAAGATAATAAACTCTCTCAAGAATAAAAGCTCACATTGAATTGATGGTATTTCCAGCACGATAATAAAAGTTTGTTCCCAAGAGATAAGTGGGATTCTTGGCCACATATGCACTAGCTCTCTGAAGCAGGGTATTTTCCCAGATAGACTGAAGTATGCCATTGTTAAACCACTGCATAAAAAAGGGGATATGTCTGATGTCAACAATTAGCACCCAATCTCTCTTCTGACTGCCTTATACAAAATTCTTGAAAAAGTAATGTTTTGTAGAGTAGCTTCACACCTTTGTAAAAATAAAGTTTTAACAAAGTGTCAGTTTTGTTTCCAGAAAAGTTTTTCAACGGCAAATGCTATATATACTTTCAATAATAAAATATTAAATGCTCTGAGTAACCGGTAATCACTCGTTGGGATTTTTTGTGATCTCTCAAAGACTTTTGACTGTGAAAATCATGGAATACTTCTAGGTAAGCTCAAGTACTGTGATATGAATGGGACAGCGGTCAGATGGTTTAAATCATACCTAACTGGAAGAGTGCAGAAAGTTGAAATAAGCAGTTCTCATAACATGCAAAAAACTGGTGATTTCTCAAACTGGGGAACAATCAAGAATGGGGTGCTGCAAGGTTTGGTCTTAGGTCCTCTGCTGTTCTTAAAATATATTAATGACTTATATTCACGAAGATGCAAAGCTGGTAGTTTTTGCCGATGATACAAGTATAGCTGTCAAACCCAACAGACAAGAATTAACTCATGAAATTGTAAACGATGTTTTTCAGAAAATCATTAAGTGGTTCTGTGCAAATGGGCTCTCATTAAACTTTGACAAAACACAGTATATACAGTTCCACACAGTAAATGGAATGACACCATTAATAAATATAGACTTCGATCAGAAATCGGTAGCTAAGGTAGAATATTCAAAATTTCTAGGTGTATGCATTGATGAGGGGTTGGAATGGAAAAAACACACTGAAGATCTGCTGAAACGTTTGAGTTCAGCTACTTATGCTATTAGGGTCATTGCAAATTTTGGCGATATACATCTCAGTAAATTAGCTTACCACGCATATTTTCATTCTCTGCTTTCGTATGGCATCATCTGGGGTAATTCATCACTGAGTAAAAGAGAGTTCATTGCACAAAAGCGTGTAATCAGAATAATTGCTGGAGCTCATCCTAGATCATCCTGTAGACACTTATTTAAAGAGCTAGAGATCTTCACTGTAGCCTCACAATATATATATTCACTTATGAAATTTGTTATTAACAATCCAAAGGAATTCAAAAGTAATAGCAGTGTACATGGCTACAACACTAGGAGAGAGGATGATCTTCACTACTCAAGGTTAAATCTAACTTCGGCTCAGAAAGGGGTAAATTATGCTGCCACAAAAGTCTTTGTTCACTTACCTAATAGCATCAATAGTCTGACAGATAGCCACATAGCATTTAAAAGGAAATTAAAAGAATTTCTGAATGACAACCCCTTCCACTCATCAGATGAATTTTTGGATATATTAAGTGGGTAATTCCCCCCCACCCCCACCCAAGAAAACTGCCATGTAGTATTTTGTGTAATGTTATATCTCGTATAGATACCCTTTATTAACCTGACACGTTCCACATCATTACGAAGTGTCATATTCATGATCTAAGGAACAAGTACTAATCTAATCTAATCTACTGGGAGACTACTAACAATTGATTTACAAAATGCTTTAGAGGCAAAATAATGCTTTCCCGGTATTAGCAATAAATTCTAGACGTATACTGAATTTAATTAACTTAGTCACTCATGCTGGATAAATTCTTCCAGCACAAAACCTGCTATAGTCATATATTAACACGCTTCGTGTGATTAACCAATGTACAGGCAAGAACACAGAATGAAAGTAGTCATTTATGTTTTCAAATAGCAACAGTGTGTTTTCCATATCTAACGAAATATCGGTCTTGTTGATGTAATTGTTCCATGAAATACGTCGTAAACTCACTTACTGCCTTTTTATTAACAATATCTAACCATAGTTGTAGAGTCTAATTCAAACTGTAAGTCAACAATAAGTGAACAATTATTAGATCAGGCAGTAAACATTTTATAGTAAAATAAACCTACATTCATCATGTGGGTGTAGCAATAAGTTCAGAGCATTTACAGGATGCTGTGCAGAGACAGGGATTGGACGAAAATACGGGAACACCGCGAGAAATTTACACTTCATCATAAATGCAGATGCCAGCGAAGCCGGCAAGTTGCGCCATTGTATCTGACAACGAAAGCCACTTGAGCAATGGCCTCAATATGCTGACAATATCGTCCATGGTCAGAACAGTATTCCGTATAGTTTCAGTGGATTATGTGAGCATGGTGGGTGCTTCCGTAACCAAGGTGGGCTAAGAGCTTGATGTTTAAAGAGGAACCGTATTGATGAAGATTTACACAGCGTACAGGGAACGCGGACGAAAGTAACACATACGTTATTCAAGAGGACTGTGACGAAAAATAAGGCAACAGCTGCAAAAACTGTGGAATGGAATGTCGTACCCGCGAACCATGTTAGTATAAAGGCAACATGAAGAGAGCTCCATAATAAGGGAATTTCAGGGCCAGGGCCAGCTGGAATTCGATAATCACTCATCCATGGTGCAAATGACCGGAACAGGAAAACGTGGTACGAAGCCATAAAACCTGGATTACGGAGAAATGGAAGAATGCAATTTGGTAGGCTGAGTCATGTTGCACACTCGTTCAAACTTCTGGCCAAGCTCAGATCCAAGAGTGAATCACGACTGTGGTTCGACCATGGTTTAGGCAACCCATGGTTACTCTGCAAGTTCGCACTACTGACAAAAGTATGTGACTATTTTGGCTGATTAGGACCATACCATGGTACAGCGTCTGTTCCTCAAGTGTCAGGTTGTGTTCCAAGGTGACAGGAGCCCTGTTCACGAGATTCGCACCGTCCAGGACTGGTTTTGCGAGCACGAGGATGAACTGCCGAATCTCTCCTGACCACCACAGTCACCAGATCTCAATACAACTCAGCCTTTGTGGTTACCTTTGGACAACGGTGCGCGATCGCTGTTCACCTCCAGCACCGTTACTGGAACATGGCACTACTTTTCAAGAAAAGTGCCGTTAGGCTAGGTAGTGATAAGCCACGCGGCTGCAGTTTGACATCTGTAGCTCTCGACACACAGAGAGATAGACATGGAACTATACTACATCACAGTGAACAGCTTCAAAACTACAAGCCTTTAATGCGAATTTGGCAAACGCTAAATAAAATAAATTTTAAATCTCTGTATTATTCTTTACTAGATCCTTAGAATATTGTTAAAATTTTACATAAAGTAATAGAGTATCAGTACATTAAAATGATATGGAAAAGAGTTTGGAAATTTTTTGGTGAGGTCTTATGGGACCAAACTGCTGAGGTCATCGGTCAACATGCTTACGCACCACTTAATCTAACTTAAACTAACTTACGCTAAGGACAACACATACACCCATGCACGAGGGAGGACTCGAACCTCCGACGGGGGGAGCCGCGCGGACAGTGACAAGCCTCCTCAGACTGCGCGGCTACCCAGCGCCGCAGAATGTTATAAATGTTAACCATAGAACAGTAGCACTATATACGACCGTGTGTCAGCATCTAAGCTGTTTATGAAACCAGTCGCGTGCATATTATTACCTAATACAATGTTCCTAATTTTTGGGATGAGGAGATTGCCAATCAGGGTTATGTATACGTGGTCACGTACTCTTTTAGTGGATACCTATCAGTCATAATTAAAGATCAAACACCATCTACGAAAACTGGTAAAACTCCGAACACCTTGAATGTATCTTCTAGCAAGTTCTCTGTAGTAGCACTTCTTTCAAACATCGACAGTACTGAATTACCCATTCGGAAAACTTCAGACAAGGACTAAAGTAATCTGTTGTCGAGTGCATTTACGATTAGCTACGAGACACATCTTGGGCGCATCAACATTACGTTAGCGTCTGTCTTCCTAACAGGAAGTACGCAGTTCATCCAAAATTCTGCCCAGCTATCCTGAATTAATTTGTCGGTTTTAGAAGTTGTCATTGTGGTCATAAAAGTAAAATGAAATTACCAGCGTATGGAAATTCGTTTTTTAAATCTGTGTATAAGACTTTCATCACCTTCCGAAGATGTTTCACTCTTTTAGAATGATCAGCCAGTTCGGGATTAATGCTGTTAAGAAAGTTGAATTTGAGATACGTCGCGTTATTTGAACTCAGCACGCATAAATGTGTTACGGAAATGATGGTCCTTCTGCTACACTTTTTAATATACCCTGAGCGACCAGTTGAGGATGACTGCAGTCTAGTAATACCTACAAAGGTAACCAGATTCTCCTAGGCTATCATTCAATATATTCTGAAACAGAGCCTAAATCATAACCTTAAACATGCGTCAGACTTCACTTACACTAGATGCAATGTGTCAATAGAGATAATTATGATAGGACAAGAACCTATAACTGCGGCCAGATACGACGAACCACTCAGATATTCCTAACTAACCAGAAATTTATGTTACTGTTCTTTAGGGCAATACCTGCCCCATTTTTTCCACAAAAGAAACGAAAACTTGACGCTTGCGAATTCAGAAATTTCGAGGGCGTAGTATTCCACTTTTGAAGGGTATTTCAGATAACGAGTGATACATATTAATCATCGTCATCATCATTCTTGCGTTAACAGACCTTTAAGGCCTGTAGCAGAGAAAGGAAAGAAATAACCACACTACAAAAGGAAAAAAATACAAAAAGAAATAAATATTGTAACAGGTAAACGAAATAAATAAAGAAAGCACGAGACTGAACCATTTTGCACTTGGTGCCTAGCCGGGAGCTTTTGCTGGTGGACGCTTGGAGATGTTGACGACTTTGGAGGATACCAACTAAGCGTACTGTAACAGGCTACTTAGCGTAATCCCTTAGTGAATAATAGTTATTGTTACTACTGTTACAAATACTATGAGAAGAAGAGGAAAGGAGGAAGAGAAGGAGGTGGACAAAGATGATGAAGAAGAAGACGATGATTTTGACGTGAAAAGATCAAGGAATCTTAGTTTCCTCAAATGAATTTACATAAATGTCTGGATGATCCCTATTGTACGGCAATTCTGTTAATTCCTCCCCCCGCCCCCCAATTGCCTCTCATTGAGTTAATGTTGCGAATCAACTTACATCTGCGTCGACGAGACGTTAAACCACAACCTACCTGGATTTTCTCATTTTGAGAGTACCGAAGGAGCGATCTGTTTTACTTGCTAAAACATTCGACAACCTCAGCCTATATCGCACAAATGTTTCTTTATTTGAGACTCTGCTGTCATTTTCAGGTCTTAAAAATCTTTTTGATGTGAAATGTGTTCATTTTACGTTGGACCTCACGCCAAGTTGTCTTGTGGATAAAACTCAGCACGTTATAAAAGGTTTGTCACAACTAAAATGTTTAAAAATTATAGAATCTTGTGCAAATGATATGTATGACTGGAGTACAACTTTGTATGGGAGCGAATCATGGACTGCAGATAAATCAGGAAATAAAAGATTCGAAGCGTTTGAGGTGTGCCACAGAAGGATGCCTAAAATTAAGTGGACTGACAAAATAAGAGCTAGGAAGTACCTTGTATAAACAGCGAGGACAGGAACATGTAGAAAACACTGACCTGAAGAAAGAACAAAATAACACTATATGTGTTAATGTACCAGGGATTAGATTCAGTTTTAGTATAGGAGGCAATAGTGAACAGAACTTGTAGGGGAAGATAGAAATCGGAATACATCAAATAACCGAGAACATTGGTCTATATGCTACTCTGAAGCGACTGGCACGGGATTTGAAATCATGGATGCTCCCATCAAAGCGAAAGATTGGCCAAGTGCGGGTAGGACACGGGCGCTGAGAGTGCCGTACAGTTTAACCATCCTGCGGATCCAGAGTCTCTACGATTTTACCTGTTATCGATATCGATCCTGACGAAAATTCGTACCGAGAATACCATGACTGTATCAAACTCTACAGTAATGCCTCAAACTAGGCTGGACATACAAAAAGAAGCGAGCAGGGAAATTCAGTTTATATATGGACGAAGAGAAGATTTAATAAAACATTTTATGTTTGCATGCAATAATTTTCGTCTGCTATGCTTTTGACGAATGATGAATGCAATGTGATGTTCAAATGGCAAAATACATATTTTTATGTGATATACTTACAATTCAAAGTTCTACAGAGTTTTTACTTTGCTTGCACTGTGGCACTTTACTTCTTACGGAATTCCGTGCCTCTAGGCCAACGGGAAATACCATAGAGGTGTTCAGGAATGAATTTGGGGGTATTAAAGTAAGCGACGTAAACGACCGAACCTTTTATTCTACTTACTTAGAAGCTTAAATTTGCCACACCGTCAAGGGACGATAGACTTTAGAATGTGACATAAATGTGATCTGGGTACGACAACCTGTTCCAGAAGAAAGGGGTCGTAAAACACGAATATATGGATAAAGGGACCATAGATTTTAGTGTTTTACATGAATTTGAACTTGACACGCCAAACTTCCAGAGAAGAAGGGTCTTAACAGACAGACATATGGATAAAAAAAATTTTTTTCGTGTCATATAATTACAAATTAGAAATTTTCTGATTTTTTTCCTTTACTTGTACTGCGAAGCCTTGCTTTTTGTCAAATTTTGTTATTCTGAGTCAACTGAAAGAAACCTATAGGTTTCCATGAGTGAGTTTTCCAGTACCAAAACATGTGACGTAAATGCCTGTATCATTTGAATGCTTAAATTATTTTTCACCTCCAAGAACCACAGACCTTAGTATGTAACACAAATCTGAAATTGATACTTCTGCTGCTTCCTGCCACAAAGGGTTCTTAACAGACGAGCAGACACATGGACAACAAAACGATCCTATAAGAATTACGCTTTTACAGACTGATTCAAGGAACAATAAAAAATAACTGTAACTGGGAGAGGACTTCAAATATATCTCTTGAACAGAGTAAGACATCTCTGTACACGTTTTCCCCCGCCCCCTGTAACATTCCGTTCCAAATTCACTTCGTTGCTAACTACTTGATCTCGGTGTTCTTAACTGGGAACGACTCTCGGATAATACCCTTCAGTATACTGCCACGCAACCTGCAGATGTGTTCCGTGAGATACAGACCTTCGTAAGGTAATCGTGTTAAGGGCTCTGTAGCCCGCTCCGCCGTTGTGCTTCGTTACCTCAGGAATCTCGTGTTACTCGCCTTGGGGAGGCACATATTGCAGTTACTTCTGGGGTCGCCCGCCAGGAGTTACCTACAACGCTATCCAGAGAGCCACAGCACTCACAGGTCCTCAGCTGCACACTTATATCGCTTTACAATACACTGTCAACTCACATTGTTACGAGTACATTCTAGATGCGGAGCCTGCAACAGGAACATTCTCCACCATCTACTGGTTGTGTCATTTCGAAGGAATATTATCGCGATATTACTCAATACCAAGCTCCAGGTGGACGCACACTAAACACAGTTGCCTACTAATCAAACTCACGTTGATATCCGCGCAAAGATTTTCTCCTCTTAGGAGAGGGCATATGTTGAAGGGCGATTGAATAGTATCCTGCAGTAAAGGAATGTGACTTGTTGCACGACTAATTCCGATTCCTCCTGAGTCCCAGCTGGTGCTTCGCTGTGATATGCGTTAAGACTGTCATCCTTGCTTTCTTGTTAATTTTTCTAAATTTTATCATAACGATATATCCTTCGCCCGGATATGAAGCGGAATGATTATCATGTGCGATTTTAACGCATCAGATTTACGTAAAAGTGGTCCATTAAGGCCAACAAGAGATGTTCAGAAACCTGGAGTCCAGATCGAAATACTAAGACGCTATCAACTTACAAAGCTGTACGTAGATATTTCTTCCAGTGTCAACAGCTTTTAGTTCAGGATCTACCTACAAACCACCCTCAATAAACAAGAGTAATGTTTCTGTGATATCAACATCATCAAGTTCCAAATTCAATAAATCAGGTCGTAAAACATATTCATCAACATACATTGAAAGCATGTTTGTGCTTGATGGTTCCAACGAATTTAATTTCGATACAAAATGCTTGAATGTACGACGCTTTTATTTATAGGAAAGTCACAACGCCAGATAATTGTACGGAAATGCTAGAAACGCTGCAGAGGACTAACACTTGTTGGTTAATGATTAACACAAATGAAAGTCTAAATGATAACACTTCGGCCATGTGACTGCCATTTCACATTCATTTTCACACAATTGCAGCTTCGGCTCTTTAGCCATTAATTAATAACCATCCTAATTAATTATTATCCTATGGTAATTAGTCAAAATGAATGCCATAGCACACGTGGTAAGACCACTGATATTTTCTATAGACATAAATGACCTGGCGCTCAAGATAGGCAGCAATCAGAGGTTGTGTGCTGATTATGCAGTGGTGTATGGGAAGGTGTCGAAGTTGAGTGACTGTAAAAGGATACAAGATGACCTAGACATGATTTCTATTTGGTCTGATGAATGGCAGCTACCTCTAAATGTAGAAAAATGTAAGGTAATGTGGATGAGTACGAAAAACAAACTCTTAGTGCTCGGGTACAACATTAGTAGTGTCCTTCTTGGCACACTTCAGGTCGTCAGGTGCGGAGTCGCACAGTTTCTATCACGTCTTCTAATGAAGCATTTCTGTAACGACTGAATCCACGATATCCAGTGATTTATGGAGGTATATGACAAATTTGTGTATTAGGATAGATATGTATAGGGCCAGAAGATGGCATAATGAAATGCCGAAACTGGTTGCCTTCACAATAAAATAAAGTAATATCTAAAAGTGCACCGCTGTTGGTGAATTTTACTGAGACTGACAATTGCAAACTACCGTATCAAATGTACAGATTTTTTTATCGATCTGGCCAACAGTGAAGAATCCAAAATAATAAAAATTTACCGCAATTTCATAAACTGACAGTAAAATTGTGTAGTATTTCCAAATCTACTCTATTACGTAGTAACAGTGCAGTAACATAGGCAGAATCCCTAGATATACGTGTCCGCAGCTCGTGGTCGTGCGGTAGCGTTATCGCTTCCCGCGCCCGGGTTCCCGGGTTCGATTCTCGGCGGGGTCAGGGATTTTCTCTGCCTCGTGATGGCTGGGTGTTGTGTGATGTCCTTAGGTTAGTTAGGTTTAAGTAGTTCTAAGTTCTAGGGGACTGATGACCATAGATGTTAAGTCCCATAGTGCTCAGAGCCAGCCTAGATACACGAGCACGCGTTTTGATTCTCCAAGATCGGAGTTTAAAACAAGACGAAAAGCTACAGAATTTGATGATTTTAGCAAAAGGTTAGAACGTAGAACTTGGTTACTACGACAGAGCAGTATACACAACAGCAATAAAAATAGAGAGTGACCTCCCTGAAAAGAAATAATTATTCTGGCTCAGATATAACAGCTGTTCTTCTTCTCCTCTCATTTGGTTTTTGATTCAGAAAGAGTAATGGTCGGTGAAATTTTTTACTGGAATGCAATAACACTACGGCAGTAAGAGCGAATTTTTTGTTGAAAATGCTGTTATTGCAGACTGAGGGCAGTAGTTTTGTAGTATAATTCGTTAATACTTCTGTTTCACAAAACCTTACGAACAAATATTTTGCTCTATTTCAACGGAAATAATATCTGAAAGTACCTAAAGCTACTTTTGTACTGGAACAAAAACCATGGTAGCGGCATACAAGTATTGTGCTCTGTCGCGCGTGAAGTCTCTTGTAAATAAAATGTGTTGTAGGTGACACGATACAATGATAGTTCAGGTGTTAAAAAATTAATTTTATAATTTTCGTAGCAACTTTTTCGCTGGGAATTTCTACGAGGACTAACAGAATGCAAATTCATCAGTGACGACATTTTGTTTCACGCATGGGGAAAAGTTTCATAGATTTTCGGCATTTATTTTTCATCTTGAAACACTTTTACGTTTTCACCGTCAAGTATGTCACATGCGTCTATAAATGTTAAGAATATTCATGCATTTTTCAGTTCATATGTGCTACTGCTTATGTTTTCTTTTTTTCCACAGGTTCAAAAAGAAATTCTTGTTGCGTTAGTGTTTATTTATTTATTTTTTCGTGACGACTGGAAAGAATTTTCTTTTGGAAAATACTCCATCGTATTCTACATTAAAAGTAAAGAAGCGTCACTTTTTCGGAATTTTTATTGGTGCTTGAATTTGTCACTAACTGGCAGTACTCTAAGAAGGGGAAATGATCTCGATCTGTCTTGTTTCGTGACAGCGACTATAGCCACCTTGGTTCTGCGCAAGGCGTTGGTGTGTGGTGCTTTCCTCACTGGTTAAGAGGTTAGATGAACCCTCTTACTCTGCATAGCTGTGGTGTGTAATAGTGTACGTGTGAGAGCTTTGTGTGACTGCGGTGCTCCAGTGTCTTGGCTATGTAAAGCTGGGTAGCCTTGCTATTCCGGTCACACAGAGGAGATACTCATCACGATATGTATCACCGACTCACATTTGAGCATGAGCAGATAGTGTGTCGCAATCAGCTTCTTCGTACTGAAGGACGGAACTCGGTTCGCGCCGGAAATAACTCGGGGCCGAGAGCGGCATTCGGTACACGAGTAACCCCCGGAGCGCCGAGTGGTGGGAATCCCCTCCGCTTCCACTGCTGCTGCTGCTGCTCGAGTTATCTGCCCCAGTGAGCAGCTAATTAAAGCGAGTGCGGTGGTATTCTCGCGCTGCTAATGAATCAAGTTGCGTGATGCGCCCGCGTTGCATTAATGCCCGCGCACTTGCCGACTCGCCGCGCCGTCTTCAGCGCCACAGCTCAGACAAGTGCCGGCTGAGGAGTTCCGTGCGCATGCGTCGTGCCCAATGGAGTGCCGATAGCACCCTCTTGGCGAGGCGCCTAAATTTTATCCATCGGGTGGAAACATAGGGTGAGTCAAAACGGACTTTGGAATTATAGAGAAAATTATTAACATAACTTAGAGAATAGGTAGATATGTCATTTTGCAGCAAACAACCTCAAGTTTTTCACAAAAGTGTGGTGTGACATCTTGGTTCCATTTGATTAAAATTTTTGATGCGGCAAACATCCCATGGGTATCAATGTCTTCCCACACTCCTTGCTGCAAATCGGGTGTAATTTGTGCAAAGACAGCGTTGATTAGATTAAATTGTTTGGTATGGGAGGAACATACACACGATTTTTAATGAAATCCTAGAGAAAGACATATAGTGGTGCAAAGTCTGGGGAGAGAGGTGGCTTTGCGACTGGGCCTTTACGGCCAATCCACCGACCTGGGAAGCGATTACCGAGGAGACCTCGAACTTCCGTGAGGAAATGAGATGGTACACGGTCTTGCTGGTAGTGAGCTATCCCATCTGGATCATCGTCATCGATCTGTGGAATTAAAATATTTTCGAACATATCCAGACAACGCAACATCAGTGACAGCTTTCTCTATGAAGAAGAAAGGGTCGTACACATTCAGCTTGCCAAGGACACAAAACATGTTAACTTTGGGGCTGTCAAGAGCGTGTTCCAGAGTTGCATGTGGATTTTCGCTCCCCGGTATTTTGGATATGAAATGTTGACTCATCGATGTAGATTATTGTGTTCAGGAATGTCTCGTCGTCCTGTGTCCGATGCAACGTTTTTGCTCAGAATTCCCCACGAGCGACCTTATCTGCATCACTGACGTGCTGTGCTGTTGTTGACCTGTGTGATTTCAAGTGTAAACGTCTACGTAGTACTCTCCAATCTTCTGTGGAATAACACACAGCGAGCACGTTCCACACCAGTGAAAGTAGATACTTTAACTGTCCGCTACGCTGGCGCTCCTGGTGGCGGAACGAGGTACTGATGCACTACGTGAATCAAACTTGGATTGTTTGCTACATAATGATACATCTACCGATTCTGTAAGTAATAAATTTCTATATCATTCCAAGGTTGTAAAGTTCTTTCTCACTCACCCTGTACATGGACACCTAGACCGTCCTACTTTGGAGCTTGCGTTGCTGGTTTCCAGTTTTTACTGCCCCACGAGGTCACACCGATGTCCATTGCACGATGCCAAAGTCAATCGACAAGGCCGGTTTCGCAGTCATTATTTGGGAGTCTTGGTACAGTACGAACACTAGTGAACTGATAGGTCCACGAGAACCTCATTTATCTGTACTAAATGGGATCAGATGTAATCCGACTTAGAGAAGATCCGAACAATCCGAAAATATTTTATTGGTAGACAACTGCTGAAGAGGGCCGATTAACATATTTCAACGCCAGGAAAGTTTTGATTTTCCTAACAGGGGATTTGTGTTTTCCGGATGCATTACTACAAGGCATAATTGTAACTCGATCTTTTCGCCTCTTATAACCCCTTATCTAATTAGGAGGCTACTGCCTTACTGGACAGATTTCGATAAAAAAAATTCCAGATACATTATCATCATAAATCTGGTGTGGGGTTAAGTTTTCAGAGGAAATTACTTCTTCAAATTCTTGTTTGAAATTTTATGCAGCCTTCGTATCCCTCGAGATACTTTCACTTGTCACTGAAAGCTAGCATATGTCATGACGACCTTCCCATCTTTTCATCCAACCCTGGCTGGTCGTGAACTTAGGAACCTCATCGGATAGCTTGTTATATTAACTTTAGCGCCTTTCCCTGCAGAACTGGACCGGGTAATGGAACACCATGCTCTTTTTTCTCGCTGAAACAAAAGAACACTGCTTCATCCAGTGTTTCATTTCTTTCTTTCTATATTGCACCGCGGTTCTGCAAACTTTCTATAGTCATCATTCTGAAGTAAAAGTTTTCGGGTTATTTTCGGTTTTTCCTCCAATCTCACAACATTGATGTTCCTAAACCGGCTATATTTTCCTACAGTTCTCGTTGTCTATTTTCAGTGCTTCCTACTTTTTATCCATCGGAACAACCACTCACGTACACTCAAAACACGGAACCAAAAGTACAATACCAGTACACCTTCCTAAATTTGTGAGGAGCAAACCTTCGTTAGTAACGGTAACTGAAAGCTTCAGACCGGCGATCTCTGTTGTATCTGCGCTGCCAACATGACAACTGTTTGTATACGCTCCGCACTAACTGTATAACACATTTTCGCGTTAAAAAAGGGAAAATAAAACAAAAAATGAATACAGATAAACCGGAAATCTGGATTTATCAGGACCATTTTAATGTAGTTCTTGTGTATCAGGAAACCGAAATTAAATGTGTCGCAGGAAAAGTATTTGTAAAACGTATTTATTACGTATTGGACGTCAAACAGCATGGGTTTGAAAGAAAGTTGTAATTATTTTTGCACGCTGTTTAAAGAAAGTGTCTCATATTCTTATGGGGTTTGGTACCGGTCCATCCAAGTTCTCTACGAGCTCATTACCTAGCTGCTTGTGGAGAGCCGTTGTATGTTGTTCTGTCGTGGTGCGTCTCTTTATCATGATGTATGGTCCCTTTTTAATTGTCTCCTGGCTATGTCGGCTTGCAGCTCGCAAGCTCCTCATAACCCATTATCTAACAGACTGGCGTTCCATAATAGCCTACGAGGTTAGAGAGGTGAACGTGGAATGTCCCGGAAGTAAAATTGTGAAAAACGTCACCAAAGACAAGCCACAGGGGTCTGTTAATGGTCCAAAGTTGGAATTGGTCAATGACGTTTGGCACATATCCATTGAAATACTTAGAAAATAAAGTTAATAATAGCACACAAAACACTGTGATGTGTAGCGTGTCGTGTCGTGTAATGTCTGTTTGTATGAATCGTGTTATTTTATTAATGTATTGTAAGTACATACATACGCTGTGAAATGTATCGTACGAATCTGCTAAAGTTTGTTTGTGTACAGTAAATCTTAGGATTTTGGTCTAGATTAATATTGTTTGCATAATATTTTACATGAAACATTCAAAATATAAACTGAAAACAATCTGCGAGTATCTTGAATGTATTAAAATTCAGGTATCTAGCTTTATCTCTGAAACATCCTTTAAACTGAAGCAGCATGCGAATACGTAATAGCAGTTCTCTTTGATGGTAAGATTCTGTTAACTGTTCATCTGCTTTATCAGAAAATACGTCTCACCTATACCCACAAACTACAACAACACCGAGCGAGGTGGCGCAGTCGTTAGCACACCGGTCTCGCATTCGGGAGAACGACGGTTCAATCCCGCGTCCGGCCATCCTGATTTAGGTTTTCCGGGATTTCTCTGAATCGCTCCGGGCAAATGCCAGGATGGTTTCTTTGAAATAGCACGGCCGACTTCCTTTCCAATCCTTCCCTAATCCGATGAGACCGATGACCTGGCTCTTTGGTCTCCTCCCCCAAACAACCCAACCTAACCCCTACAACCGCATCGTATTAAACTGCCTTTCGTGGGTAGTGCTATAAGTTCAGACTAGTAAGTTCTCAGGGCTATCTTTTTATTAAATATCAATATAGTTGTTTAATAAAATAGCCAGTATCATGGGTAACGTCCTAGTATGAACAACTGTGTGTTCCATCTCGTAAAATTTAAACTTCTCTCGATAAATATTTGTTTTCTTAATTGATGAAACATCGTCTTTATCACAGGTTCTATCAGCACACACAAGCACGATGTTTTCACGTAAAATTCCTTGAAATTAAGCAAAATACCTATACACTCTGAAGGAGTATTATTAATATTTTTTAACCAAGTCTGGGTTGAGTATTATTAATCAGTTCAGAAATATAGTGAAATAACGTTATCGATCTTAAGATGGCCTACAACAATATGAATAGCTTCCGCGCCTCTCGCGCGTTATTTAAAATATCCACAGACACTCCTTAAAGCGTAGGCTGGTGCGGTTAGCAAATACTACAATAAGAGAGTACAAAAGTAAGTAAAATTTCATCTGTTGCTTGAAATTACGCTTAACAGCAACCATATCTGCCCTCCAGCACACTCAAGATAAGACATCAGAAATCGAAGAAGAAGAAGAAGTGAGAACGAAAAAATTCATCAGATTATTTGTTCTAAGAATGACAGTGATCATAGATATTATATAACAGTTCTTTGTAGGTCATGACACATTTAACAAATTTTTTGCGTAATACTTGTATGAAGAAAGTTCATCTTCATCAGTTTTTGTCACTTTATAACTCGTAACGTAGTTTTTCGTGGTAAATAAAGTTCACTTTCACGAAAGGTTATCGCACAAGTTTTCCTGCAGAGGGCAATCGGTACAATGCGTTATATGCGAAGAAAAGGAACGTTATCAAGAGCGAGAAATCACACAATCGGAATTAACAACTCACCTCTGAAGAGAAAGATGTATATAGGTGCCTTTATGTGTTGTTGTTGTTGTCTTCAGTCCTGAGACTGGTATGATGCAGCTCTCCATGCTACTCTATCCTGAGCAAGCTTCTTCATCTCCCAGTGCTTACTGCAACCTACATCCTTCTGAATCTGCTTAGTGTATTCATCTCTTGGTCTCCCTCTACGATTTTTACTCTCCACGCTGCCCTCCAACGCTAAATTTGTGATCTTTTCATGCCTCAGAACATGTCCTACCAACCGGTCCCTTCTTCTTGTCAAGTTGTGCCACAAACTCCTCCCCAATTCTATTCTAAACCTCCTACTAGTTATGGGATCTACCCATCTAATCTTCAGCATTCTTACGTAGCACCACATTTCAAAATCTTCTATTCTCTTCTTGTCCAAACTATTTATCGTCTATGTTTCACTTCCATACATGGCTACACTCCATACAAATACTTTCAGAATCGACTTCCTGACACATAAATCTATACTCGATGTTAACAAATTTCTCTTCTTCAGAAACGCTTTCCTTGCCATTGTCAGTCTACATTTTATATCCTCTCTACTTCGACCACCGTCAGTTATTTTGCTCCCCAAATAGCAAAACTCCTTTACCACTTTAAGTGTCTCATTTCCTAATCTAATTCCCTCAGCATCACCAGACTTAATTCGTCTACATTCCATTATCCTCGTTTTGCTTTTGTTGATGTTCATCTTATGTCCTCCTTTCAAGACACTGTCCATTCCGTTCAACTGCTCTTCCAAGTCCTTTGCTGTCTCTGACAGAATTACAATGTCATCGGCGAACCTCAACGTTTTTATTTCTTCTCCATGGATTTTAATACCAGCTCCGAACTTTTCTATTGTTTCCTTTACTGCTTGCTCAATATACAGTTTGAATAACATCGGGGATAGGCTACAACCCTGTCTCACTCCCTTCCCAACCGCTGCTTCCCTTTCATGCCCCTCGACTCTTATAACTGCCATCTGGTTTCTGTTCAAATTGTAAATAGCCTTTCGGTCCCTGTATTTTACCCCTGCCATCTTTAGAATTTGAAAGAGAGTATTCCAGTCAACATTGTCAAAAGCTTTCTCTAAGTCTACAAACGCTAGAAACGTAGGTTTGCCTTCCCTTAATCTATTTACTAAGATAAGTCGTAGGGTAAGTATTGCCTCACGTGTTCCAACATTTCTGCGGGATCCATACTGATCTTCCCCGAGGTCGGCTTCTACCAGTTTTTCCATTCGTCTGTAAAGAATTTGCGTTAGTATTTTGCAGCTGTGACTTATTAAACTGATAGTTCGGTCATTTTCACATCTGTCAACACCTGCTTTCTTAGGGATTGGAATTATTATATTCTTCTTTAAGTCTGAGGGTATTTTGCCTGTCTCATACATCTTGCTTACTAGATGGTAGAGTTTTGTCAGGACTGGCTCTCCCAAGGCCGTCAGTAGTTCTAATGGAATGTTGTCTACTCCTGGGGCCTTTTTTCGACTCAGGTCTTTCAGTGCTCTGTCAAATTCTTCACACAGTATCATATCTCCCATTTCATCTTCATCTACATCCTCTTCCATTTCCATAATATTGTCCTCAAGTACATCGCCCTTGTATAGACCCTCTAGATACTCCTTCCACCTTTCTGCTTTCCCTTCTTTGCTTAGAACTGGGTTTCCATCTGAGCTCTTGATATTCGTATAAGTGGTTCTCTTTTCTCCAAAGGTCCTGTAGGCAGTATCTATCTTACCCCTAGTGAGATAAGCCTCTACATCCTTACATTTGTCCTCTAACCATCCCTGCTTAGCCATTTTGCACTTCCTATCGATCTCATTTTTGAGACGTTTGTATTCCTTTTTGCCTGCTTCATTTACTGCGTTTTTGTATTTTCTCCTTTCATCAATTAAATTCAATATTTCTTCTGTTATCCAAGGATTTCTACTAACCCTTGTCTTTTTACCTACTTAATCTTCTGCTGCCTTCACTACTTCATCCCTCAGAGCTACCCATTCTTCTTCTACTGTATTCCTTTCCCCCATTCATGTCAATTGTTTCCTTATGCTCTCCCTGGAACTCTGCACAACCTCTGGTTCTTTCAGTCTATCCAGGTCCCATCTCCTTAAATTCCAACCTTTTTGCAGTTTCTTCAGTTTTAATCTACAGTGCATAACCAATAGATTGTGGTCAGAGTCCACATCTGCCCCTGAAAATGTCTTACAATTTAAAACTTGTTTCCTAAATCCCTGTCTTACCATTATATAATCTATCTGATACGTTCTAGTATCTCCAGGCTTCTTCCATGTATACAACATCCTTTTATGATTCTTGAACCAAGTGTTGGCTATGATTAAGTTATGCTCTGTGCAAAATTCTACCAGACGGTTTCCTCTTTCATTTGTCTCCCCCAATCCATATTCACCCACCATGTTTCCTTCTCTCCCTTTTCCTACTCTCGAATTCCAGTCACCCATGACTATTAAATTTTCGTCTCCCTTCACTACCTGAATAATTTCTTTTATCTCATCATACATTTAATCAATTTATTCATCATCTGCAGAGACAGTTGCCATATAAACTTGAACTACCGTAGTAGGCATGGGCTTCGTGTCTATCTTGGCCACAATAATGCGTTCACTATGCTGTTTGTAGTAGCTTACCCGCACTCCTATTTTTTTACTCATTATTAAACCTACTCCTGCATTACCCCTATTTCATTTTGTATTTATAACCCTGTATTCACCTGACCAAAAGCCTTGTTCCTCCTGACACCTAACTTCACTAATTCCCACTATATTTAACATTAACCTGTCCATTTCCCTTTTTAAATTTTCTAACCTATCTGCCCGATTAAGGGATCCGACATTCCACGCTCCGATCCGTAGAACGCCAGTTTTCTTTCTTCTGATAATGTAAACATTATGTAAACATTGATAAAAAAACAAAACTTGCATAAATACGTCGAAACAGTTTGCGTAAGAGACATTAAAGTTCTGAACAAAATATCAACAATTGGCCAATGAAACTTCCAACTGCCTCTTAAGTGCAATAAGATCTTAATCGCTATTGTGGGCTGCAGGTCGTGCCTATGGGCTCTTGTAGCAAGAAAGATAAAGACAACACAGGCTCTTCGGCGAGCACAGAGAAATGTACAACAACAACTGTAGGGACGGCGAAAGAAGTTCTCTGACGGAAACGATGGTTCTGTACAGAGGTGTGACAACACTGCGGCGTTGCCGTACAGACGTATTCAAGATCGCATTGCGGCGTGTACACGTCTTACTAAAGAAGGCCACGGACGACGGAGACTGGATTCGGCCGAACGTTAGTCGCGAATGCATTTACGTTCGGCTTCTCATTCGCGCCAAACGAAGGGCTTGGGGCCAAGGAATTCGGCTACATGGAATTCGCAGTTGGCTCTGATGACTTGTTGACTTTGCTCTCGTTTTGTTATTGTTATAAAATTGCGTTTTAATCACAGTTTCACCGGTCGATACTGGGAGGGAGGTAGAACATTACACATGTGCAGCATTTATTGTACTGTAACAAGGTAATCTCCAGAAAATGAAGAAGAAGAAATGACCCTGGTGGACAACCCTCTTTTGAAAAGTAGGTGGAAGTGCGTTGGGACAAGTGCGTTACCTGAAAGTTGAATTGGAATATGGGCTATTAATTTTTTAATTTTTTTATTTTTGCAAATAAAAGCTACAGGTTTAGAACTGTTACTGAATTGTGTAGGTCCTAAGATATCCAAGGAAAACACTTCTTTTAGGAGAACTGCACCTGCCGCGGAATATTAAAAGTCACTCACTCCCAGTTATGTTTGTTTCTCTTTCTCCTTCACGGCGAAATGATGTAATAAAGACACCATTTTCTTTTTCACTCGTGCATATCACTGTCCAATAACTGAGTTACTCCCCTCCAGGTGCCTAGTCTTTTCATTTCTTTTTATAACCGCAGACCTTAAGGGCCCATAAGCATTCCCACTCACGATAAAACTCCTTATTAGTCTTAAATCTCTCTCCGTACCACATTCCATACTCCGGTATTTTTAAACACAATAAATACACAGCGAGACCAGGCAGTGCCTGCAAAGGAAACAGCGATTGTTGAAATTAAGTTTTTCAAGACGTCCACAAGTCACAATCATTATGGTTTATTCGCTGATTTCGTTACATAATTTAACACTCAATTACAGTAAATTCCATGGTTTCTGACGAACCTCCTGTGAAATTGAAGAGCGAAACCAATAAAACATACCAAGAGCGATTTGTGGCTTTCCTGAAAAATTCAGATACACACCTGTTCTAGAAACACACCAAATCGTTACTGAACGAAGAAGCGTTCGACCCGACGTCCACACTGGGAGAGTGACTCCAACGCCAACCTAACGCCAAGGCGAAGGTGTTACCGTTAGCAGACCGAACGGCAACCAACGGCTTTATTGACTCCGATTTGCAGTCCGTACACATCAAGAAAATCTCGGCTAACGAAGCGGTTGGCAGCCGTACATTCGCCTTCGTTGACCTAGTGTGCACGCGCCTTTGTGTGGCTGGTCGAATCAGACGCACGAAGCGTCCACGCCGAGTCCTCCACTGTACCTGTCAGGGAAGTTCTTCCACTGACTCTACCATAGCTTTCTACTAATGTATACAGCCATAAGAAATAAAAGGTACAGCATATTGGCTTAAAGAACACGAATAATATGATGAAGAAGATACCGGGCACAAAAACCATATTCTTTGACAAAGAATGGCAAGAAATCTGGTGTGACGGGATCGGGAGGGGAGGGGGGGGGGGGCAAGGAGGAAACCGTACCAGCTCGTAACATAAAAGAAAGATAAGAAGTGTCATATCCATACGGAGTAAGAGAGCTAAGTGAGCTATACAGGTCGTCTCAGATCTCCAGTGTCAAATTGAAACAGGTGATAATGGGTCCACTACCAATATACTGAGCTTACGGTATAGTGGTTCAAAAATGGCTCTGAGCACTATGGGACTTAACATCTGAGGTCATCAGTCCCCTAGAACTTAGAACTACTTAAACCTAACCAACCTAAGGACAACACACACATCCATGGCCGAGGCAGGATTCGAACCTGCGACCATACCGGTCGCGTGGTTCCAGGCTGAAGCGGCTATAACCGCTCGGCCACATCGGCCGGCACGGTATAGTGGAAAAGATTGTTAGTGGTGGTAAGTTCCTATGGGATCAAACTGCTGAGGTCATCGTATCGGTCCCTAGGCTTTACTTAAACTAACTTACTCTAAGGACAACACGCGCATTCATGCCCGGGGGAGGACTCGAACCTCCAACGGGGTGGGGGGGGTGGGGGTTGGGGGTTTGGGGGAGAGCTGCGCGAACCGTGACTAGACGCCTTAGACCACGGGGCTACTCCATGTGGCGGGTGGAAAATAGAGAATAATGACAGAGAGGGACTTATGTGGCTATGATGAATCCCTTCCTTCGAGAATTTCTCTCCGCCATACCTCCTGTGTGTCATTGATGGCATTTGTACTAAGACTGCTGTACATCCGAGGTCCCTATTTGCTTCCACGGCCCTGGGGAATGCATAAGTTCTAATTAACGTTCACCAACATGAAATCTTCCGTAATTGTTGTCCTCTGCGCATAAGACAGAACGTAGGTCATGAATCTATTATCTTGAGGATGTAATAAACTCTTAGATACGAACTGATATTGTATAAATAATTAAATTTCCGATTAATTTGTTTATACGGGATGACACTCGCTTTTTATTACCGGAATACGAGAAACTGCACAACTATATTCCACTTAATGACTCACAAGTAATTTCCATTCTTCACACTTTCACAGAAAATAGAACAATAAACTGCGTATTTGGGTAATTACTGTTAAGCTGTTCTCAATTACATATCCAAATAATCAGAGATTGCTAATAAAGTTCTTAGCCGATACCGATCAAGGCAGACAACTTGTCTATCCACCGAGATTCTCGAACCAGCTGTGATCATACAGCCGAACCACTTAGCCCCCTATCCAAGAGAGGCGCCATCCGAAGATCCCCGAAGTGCTTCGTATGCCTTTTCATTTAGTAATTGTTTATTATTCTGCTGGTAATTAACACTTTGAAATAATGAAATGGTAGCCTGCTATTGAGAGGCTTTTGTATGAAATCAAGTAATTCACTGATTAGATTTTCTAATATTAGTAACAGAAGTTTATTATTTTGGTGCGCTACTTCCGAACGCAGCAGCCAGTCGCGGAGGAGGATCACAATTTAGGCGGTACCTGTGCTGAACAACCCATCTGTCATCGGTACCTCACATCACATTACGTCATCTTCTCGCTGCTGCCTTCTCAACTGCTCTAAGAAGAGCTTGTTGTAGCTGAAAATGACTGCTGTAATGCCAGAAATATTACGAGGTACGGAATCAATGGGCGGAAATGCATATTTATTGTATTGTGGATATAAGCAGCGCACTCCGCATAAAAACAACGTAGTTCATAGTAATTATTCAGAGCAACGTCCGCCAGTTTCAGTTCACGCCTGGCAACGGAGCATGAAGTTCTGCCACACTCTCTCATAGGTTTCTGACGTCTGTTGTACCACGAGGCAGAGAGCTTGGAACCTATCAATCACGTCTTCATTCGTTTCTTCAGAGGGTTACATACACCAACGTCTTGACGTAACCCAAGTGGAAAAAGTCAAGGCCGCCGCTGTGGCCGAGTGGTTCCAGGCGCTTCAGTCCGGAACTGCGCTGCTGCTACCGTCGCAGGTTCGAATACTGCCATGGGCATGAATGTGTGTGATGTCCTTAGGTTAGTCAGGTTTAAGTAGGGGCTGCTGACCTCAGTGCTTAGAGCCATTTGAACCATTTTTGAAAAAGTCGAGACGCGAGATCCGGCGATCACGCTGGTCTTGGGACAAATGATGGCTCTGAGCACATATGAGACTTAACTTCAGAGGTCATCAGTCCCCTAGAACTTAGAACTACTTAAACCTAACCTAACCTAAGGACATCACACACATCCATTCGAACCAGCGACCGTAGCGGTCGCGCGGTTCCAGACTGTAGCGCCTAGAACCGCTCGGCCACCCAGGCCAGCTGTCATGGGACAGGACATCAACTTGCCATCCAACGATGTGGTTGCGTGTTGTTCAGGTGCTAGTGGAGATTAACATCGAAGAGGGCTGGTGCAGTGTGTTATTGAATCCAAATCACTTCTCAGACATAAAGCGATACGGTATCCAAGAGTAGCACATTTCGCAGAAACAGCAGGTAATGTGGAACGATAAAACAGGAGAGCAGCAACTAAGGTCCTAGTGACGACGGCCATCCGTACGTTGACAGAGAATTGTCGCCAGTGGCCACCGATATGGGTGGAGTGGGAACTGTCCTCCATCCACACATGCTGTTACAGCTGTTGAAAACATCATCATAGGTGAACGAGGTACAAATTGGTCAGGGGTGTGTGCTGTTTATCACCAGCTGCATGTTTCAGTGTACAACAGACACCAGAGATCTTTGCGAGAGTGCGGCAGAACTGCGAGCGTCTTGCAATGCATGCACTAAGACTGGCGGTCATCGCTTTCACCAGTCCTATGAGCTACGTCGTTGTTATGAATTCAATGCTTTGTATGTCCAAACACAATAAATTTGCATTTCCGACAATTAGTTCCCTATCTAAATATAATTGTTCGTGGTCCTTGTATCACCTGTGAAAATGTTACCTAAAAGGTTTGAGATACCCTGTACACTAAATGTCGCGACATGGTACATGTCCCAGCTACACTACTGGCCATTAACATTGCTACACCGCGAAGATGAGGTGCTACAGACGCGAAATTTAACCGACAGGAAGAAGATGCTGTGATATGCAAATTATTAGCTTTTCAGAGCATTCACAGAAGATTGGCGCCGTTGGCGGCACCTACAACGTTCTGACATGAGGAAAGTTTCCAACCGATTTCTCATAAACAAGCAGCAGTTGACCGGCGTTGCCTGGTGAAACGTTGTTGTGATGCCTCAGGTAAGGAGGCGAAATGCGTACCATCACATTTCCGACTTTGATAAAGGTCGGATTGTAGCCTATCGCGATTGCGGTTTATCGTATCGCAACATTGCTGCTCGCGTTGGTCGAGACCCAATGACTGTTAGCAGAATGTGGAATCGGTGGGTTCAGGAGGGTTATACGGAACGCCGTGCTGGATCCCGACGGCCTCGTATCACTAGTAGTCGAGATGACAGGCATCTTATCCGCATGGCTGTAACGGATCGTGCAGCCACGTCTCGATCCCTGAGTCAACAGATCGGGATGTTTGCAAGACAATAACTATCTGCACGAACAGTTCGACGACGTTTGCAGCAGCATGGACAAACAGCTCGGAGACCTTGTCGGCGGTTACCCTTGACGCTGAATCACAGACAGGAGCGCCTGCGATGGTGTACTCAACGACGAACCTGGGTGCACGAATGGCAAAACGTCATTTTTTCGGATGAATCCAGGTTCGTTTTACAGCGTTATGATGGTCGCATCCGTGTTTAGCAACATCGCTGTGAACGCACATTGGAAGCGTGTATTCGTCATCGCCATACTGGCGTATCACCCGGCGTGATGGCATGGGGTGACATTGGTTACACGTCTCGGTCACCTCTTGTTCGCATTGATGGCACTTTGAACAGTGGACATTTCAGATGTGTCACGACCCGTGGCTCTACCCTTCATTCGATCCCTGCAAAACCCTACATTTCAGCAGGATAATGCACGATCGCATGTTGCAGGTCCTGTGCGGGCCTTTCTGGACACAGAAAATGTTCCACTGGTGGCCTGGCCAGCACATTCTCCAGATCTCTCAGCAGAAGTGGTTGTTCTGGGTACTGAGTTCTCAGGATCTATGCACTCAAATTGCGTGAAAATGTAATTATATGTCAGTTCTAGTATAATATATTTGTACAATGAATACCTGTTTATTATCTGAATTTCTTCCTGGTGTAGCAATTTTATTGGCCAGTAGTGTACTTACTGAAGACAATCAGTCGCATCACAGGCACTTGTCAATGTGCAGCAGCCGGTATCCCGGACTACATCTGTGCGAGAGTGCCAATAGACAAGACGTTACAGACCATGGTAGGAACGTCTCTGGCAAAATGGAGGTATGCCTCGGGAGGGCAGAAAGTGAGTAGTCAGCTCTAGCGATATCCACATATACGGATGGCTGTAGTGTTGCGTACACAAGGTATAAAAGGTCAGTACATTGACGGAGCTGTCATTTGTACTCGGGAGATTCGTGTGAAAAGGAGTCGGGCGCGGATACGGCCTGACGACGGGAATTAACAAACTCTGAACACGGAATGGTAGTTGGAACAAGACGCCTGTACATTTCAGTTCGAAAATCGTGAAGGAATTCAATATTCCGAGATCCATAGTGGCAAGAGACTTAACGACCGAAAGCAGCCGTTTTCAGTGCTAACAGATAAGCAACATTGCGTGAAATAACAGCAGAAATCAGCGTGGGACTTACGATGAACGTATCTGTTAGGACACTGAGGTGAAATATGGCTTTAAAGGGCTATGAAAAGGGCTATGACAGCAGACGAATGCATTTGCTAGCACCACTACATCGCCTGCAGCGTCCCTCCTGGGTTAGTGATGACAGTGGTTGAATCTTAGACCATGAACAAACCGTGGCCTGGTCAGATGAGTCCCAATTTCAGTTGATAAAAGCTGATGGTAATGTTCAAATGTGGTGCAGACACCACAAAGCCGTGGACCAAGATCGTCAACAAGCCACTGTGCAAGCCGGTTGTGGCTCTATAATGGTGTCGGTTGTATTTACATGGAAGAGACTGGGTCCTCTGGTCAAACTGAAGCAGTCATTGACTGGAAATGGTTTTGCTGGACTATCTGGCGCCATTTGCAGCCATTCATGGATTTCATGTTCCCAAACAACTATGTGATTTTTATAGACACCAATGCTTCATGTTACCGGAACACAATTGTTCGCGATTGGATAGAAGAACATTCTGGACAATTCGAGCGAATGACTTGGCCACCCAGATCGATGTGAATTCCGTCGAACAACTGTGGGATGTAATCGAAAGGTCCCAAAATTCTACACCGGCTACACGTTCGCAATTATGGATGGCAATAGAGGCAGCATGGCTCATTATTTCTTCAGGGGATTTCCAACTACTTGCTGAGTCCAAGCCATGTAGAGTTGTTCCACTACGCCGGACGCCGGAGGTCTACACGGTATTCGGAGGTATTCCACTCCTTTTTTCACCTCCGTGTAAAGCGCAATGGCACACATTCTGCCAGGTACCATCTTAAATGACTGAGTGCAAGAATGATCATTTAGCACAGAATAATAAATCATAAAATATGCAAGTAAGAAGAAATTTTAGTACCACTGAAATCTGCGTTATAGGAATCTTCTGTGCCATGAACGTGTGAATGCTGTTTGTATAATTTGCCACATGCATGAGAATTTCTTTAGCGCACAGATAGAATAAGTTCCCGTTTACAGATCTGGGGCTGTTATATTATATATTTGATGAGAGAAGATCTGTAAACAGTGATGATTGTGGTGCTGCTGTTGCTACCCCTGTTTTATAACTGCACAACTCGCCTTTTACCGACGAAATTCACTCAGTATGAAACAGGAGAAAGCAGCAGCACTGCTCGTTGTGTGAAACATTTGTAGTGGCTGACTCAGTTAAATGAAGAAAGGGTGCTTATTGCAGGTCATGACTGCAATTAAGAAAGTGGTGAAAGCAAAAGATATGTCGGAAGGAAAGAGTCGTACAACCACAATATTTGTTAGTAATTCACTCAGTTCATAAAAAGTACTTTCACGGGACAAACAAGTCTGCAATGAGGGTCATTACTCAACATCATGCGAACATGTTAAGTGAAATACAAGATAAGTACAAAATTGGTTTCATTGTGGAAAAGATTTTAAATTATGACTTCCAGCAGTCGGAGAGGCTTGCTACCAATTGAGAGAGGGCACGTTATGACGCAGAGTTTCGTCCTAAGTAATTTATATGTGTCAGTGTAACAGTACACTCTCCTTTCTTAATTGTGTATGCTTTCAGTGGTGAATTGTTACTTTTGCTGTTGTCTTAATACAAAGACTAAACATACATATCTATTTTGGAATGTTAGAAATTGTATTTGCTAATGTATTAATTTTTGTACTTTTCTGTAGTACTAACATAAATCATGTGGCTTATGTAACTTAGTACCATGCCGATAATGTTCTAATTATTATCTATTTTAGGTAAATGAAGGGGAAGACAGTTGAAAGGAGTTAAGTGTGAGCATAATTTCATGGAGCACACGTTAGTGAAAAAAGGTTTAAGTAACATTCAAAGAAGTGTTTAGAAGCGGTAGTCATATTGTGACTTGCGTAGAATTATTCAGGACGAAGTACTGTAATGGAAAGGGGTTAAAACGAAACTATTTGGAGAAAATTCAAACTAATGAAGTGCGGTGCAGCGAACAGTAGTGAAACTGCGCTAGAAAGGGTCGACGAATTGTAGACTGAGGCATCTCATACACAAGAATTATTTAATTCACTGTAGAGTTAAGTCGTGAAAAGCAGAGAAGGCGATTCTAAGATAGAAGAGGAATGGCATTAATTTTCTGGTGAAGCTTTAAAAGAGATTAATGACAGACGGAGATTCATTGTATGCAAGGGACTGAGTAGCTAAAGGGACTCTTATTTATATCTGGTGAGCAAGACAGGAGAATGAACTGTGATTATGGAGTGTGAACTTAAAGAAAACTGGAAAACTGTTGTGTCGGCTACGGATTGTGTAGTGCAGATGGGGTGTGGCAAATGAACGAAATTTCTTTTAATTTTTTTTTGTTATTTTGTTATAGTTGTTGAGTGTTACATAGACTCTCATCGTGTTCGACGGATAATTGGGAATTGCTTTAGCTATCTGTGAAAGATCTGCAAAAATTAAGTTTTGGATAAAAGTGCACCCCACTCATACAAATACGTGTAATAGTGAGACTGCGTATTGTAGCCATTGTTTTCGCACAAATATGTCATCTGAATCTCATCCACATGTTGCCGATGGGTAAGTTTTCCAGAGTTGCGTGTTTGACAAAATAATTTTAAGAGTATTATTCAAATTCGAAGCGGGACAGCCATCTTAGATCAGCAAGGACTCTTAGGTCTAGAGACACATCTCTCAGTTTCCCGCTACCAGGAGCTGTCCCCAGAGAGACATCTCTGATCACCAACATAATCGTACCAATTTTTAAGAGAACACGCAGTCCAGTAGTCATCAGGTAGGTTATGCAATCAAAGCAGGTGAAGAACTGGCGATCGAAATAGTTACAGGATCTGTCCTTCATCTAAAGTTAACAGTTGGGAATGTGAGTGACAAGGACTTGACCCACGTAACACCACTCTCCTAGATCAGAGATTCGCCAGTTCAGAGCAAACAGATGGGAAAGTCAGTAAGAAGAACTTGACCCACTCAACCCCATTCCATTCCGGAATAAATTCAAGAGTATCATGGGCAAAACCGTCACCGAAGAACTGGCTTCACGAATCAATGATCACATCACGGCGGACATTATTACTAGAGAACTTCATTCACTTCTATACAAAAGTACCATAGCAGCCGATCATCAACTATTGAAAGAAAATGTCAGAGTATGAGATAGTCTCTGTCATACTGACAGGCAAAAATACCACTCATGGAAATGACGGCATTGCACTTCTACCACAGGGACTTGTTCAAAAACTAAAACCGTTATTTATTGCAGACTTAACTAAAAAAACTGTAGGATCATAATGGAAACACGCACATATTATGATTCCGAAACCTGGAAAACCCAAAAGCAACTGTAACTCATACAGACCCATCAGATTACATACTTCCAATAACTGTCAAAATCTATGAAGTAACAACAATTTGCAGAAGACTACAGCATTGTACCACATGAACAAGCTGGTTTCAGAATCGGTCACAGTACGCTGATCCATTATTAACCCTTAACTTGTAAAGTAGCAGAACAAACTGCCTGTTGGCTTCAGTCTCGGCCGACGTTCGTCTGATGATTTTACTGACATTTCGCCAGCACGAGTGGCTGGCATTGTCAAAGCTTCACACTCCGCTGCCGGTGGTGAACTGGGAACCGAGGGTGAAGCTTTGAAACTGCCAGCCACTCGTGCTGGCGAAACGTCAGTAAAATCACCAGACGAACGTCGGCCGAAGAACCCGTGACAGAAGCCAACAGGCAGTTTGTCAACAAGTGGACACGAAAGCCTTAACAATTTTGTAAAGAAGCAGAAGCTTGCAACTTAACAGATGTAACTGTTGCCCGTTTTCTGAAGACACTCGCCGCCTTCGATAACGCATAGCGTACAGGGCTTCTTCAAAAAATGCTAAAATACTGCTTTCCACCTGAAACAGTAAAATTAATAGAAAACCACATAGGAAAGCAAATGTCGGGATTGGGAATGAAGGAAACATAATGAAGAACATCTGTCTCTCAACTACCATCCATATGCAGTTAAAAATCTCACAAAATTAAATAAACGCCCAATTGTCATAAATAAATGGTGTCACAATAGCACAAACTACAACCATTGCCTGAAAAAGGCTATGCTCTCCTACAGCCCACCATCTACTTCAGAGATGGAATGAAAGATTAAAAACTTTTTTTTCTATTCTTCCTGCAAAATAATGGTAAATTCAGGTAACAATAGTGACAGTTAGCGAATATTCACCGTCCTCTTAGGCCACAAACTCTCAATCTGGTATCTGGCCACAAACTCTCAATCTGGTATCTGGTATCTGGTGCCTGGTGGCCAGGTAAGATGCGATTGTTCATTCCAGGTCTCACACAGTCAGTCTTGGACGATGTGAGCTGTGGCGATAGGGGCGCTGTCGTTATGAGCTGTTAGCCCAGAAGCAAAAAACTTAATGGACATTGGTACGGATAATGCCTATGTCATGGTTGGACTAAATAACGGCCTATTTACGAAATTGAAAGAAGAGGTACCTCACCTGCTTTTGGTACGTTGCTTGCACCATTCCTTGCAACTGGCTGTTTCACCTGCTGCAAAAGGATTTTTTCCGAGAAATTTGAAGTTTTTAATTAAAGAGACATATGGTTGGCTCAGTTCCTCCTCTTCCAGACATTCTCTTTATAAAGAGCTATACAAAACCATCAACTATGGACAGAAACCGTTAAAAATAGTTCAAGCGTGCCGGTAAAGGTGGTTATCAATAGAATCCACTATATGAAGAATACACATGCAATGGTCAGAGCCAAAAACACATTTTTCCGTAGCTAAAATGCGCGAAAGGTGTCACACGGCAGAGTTATTGTACGCTTTGTATGCGAACGAGATTAATTACACATGTATTTCACTTTTATATCCAATATTAACTGAAATAAATAGAGTCAACAAAATGTCGAGTAGAAAGATACAGATCATATGAAACTCTTTGATGAGTTGACCAACGTGATAGATATGCTTGTCAGCATAGATACGTTACCTGCACATAAAGTTAACATTTTTACTCAAAATATTCGTGTTTTCTTCGATCGAAAATGTTATCTGGGACTCCGCTTTGAGATTACCATGGCAAGACGAATAAATGTTGCGTAATCGGTGGATAACATTTATAGTAAATTTGATTGAGGAAATAAAAAATAGATTACCATACAATTTATCGTTGATGAAGAAGTTTCCAAAATAAGTGTTGTACAAGCACTTAATCACAACAAAGAAAATCTAATTGATATAATGGCTCAGTTCAATATAAGCGTAGAATTTATATCAAGAGTGGATGATCGGTGACGACAATTCGGAACCAGAGCAAAGATACAAAAAAATTTTGGAATGAAGAATTGCATTTCAAAGATGCTCAAGGGTAATCGAGGTTTGACGAATTAGCCACTTTTGCGATTACTCTCGTAATACTGCCTCATTCCAATGCCAATGTTGAGAGCCTATTTAGCAGTATGAATGTAATAAAGAACAAGCAGAGGAACAGAATGAAGTTAAGTCTTTTGACTGCTGTATTAAGAATACGCTGTGGTTTGAGGTTGGAAGGAAAATTCTGCAAAGTATATGAAATTCAACTAAACTTTGTAAAACTAATCTGTACTGAAGAATCGTATTAATCTGTATCCGACGATGATGATGATGATGCAGACAAAAACGATTCATCTGAAGGACGATATGATTGAAATAATTAGCTGTTGTTGTAGAACTTATTGTATGTTCCTGACATTGACTTGCTGATTTATTCATTGTATGTTGATTTAATTATCGTGAATATTTTATTACTTAATTATAAAGGAAACTATTACTAATATACTTATTGTTTTCTTTCATGATAATTTTTAAAAATTGTAGTGGAAATCTTAGCGATTATGAGAGTAGGAACAATTTTGTTGGTGGTTTTCTGGTAATTTTGCACTTGAAACGGGTGGGGAGCTCGCTTTAACTATTAGCAACACTGGTGACAAGGCCACCCCTTCGGCAGCAAACGTGACTTTGTACACTGACGGACTGTAGGTGCAACGTCTCATAATGTGGTTTGTTATTCAGTGATCGTGAATGATTGTCACGATCGCCATTAGAGAAGATCGAGTTAGCTGCTACGTAGACAGGCCTTGTCTCCTATGGATGTCATGCTCTGTTGCCTTGGTGGATGACGGTTTCAGGCATAAGTTTCCATCTGCAATTTATTTTTTGCTGTATACCGAAAACCATTGGATTTTAGAGGGTACCAGTAGGAAAATAAACTGCGGTTGGAAACCTACCTGACAAACCGTAATCTTCCGAGGCAAAAGAGTGTCGCATTCATAGGAGATAAGGCCTTTTTCTCCACTGGTGATCATGGCAATCAGTCGCGAACACTGAATAACAAAAAACATTGCGAGACATTCAGCCTAGAGTCCCTCAGCGTCCAAACTCCCGTTTGCTGGCGAAGGGATAGCATACTAGCGGGAGCCGGCACCTGTGACTTTGGTGTGCCGTAGCGTCGTTAGATTTAGTTTCCGAACGTGGGTTCCTATCCACGATTTTTTCCTCAACACACGCTCTAGAAGCACTCGAAGGTTGTCGCAACATTTCTGGGACATTATGATAACATTAAAATGAAATTTTGTGTGGGCCCATTTAGATTATCGTTTTGTGTCGTCTTGTGTACCATTGTAACACTGACGGTTACAGACTTTGAAAACATGCATTCCAGTTATAGTTTTGCTAAAGTTGCTTGTAAATTGCGTGCCAAGTGTGGCAATATTTTGCCTACGTTTCCTAGTTGTCACTACTTCCTGTGGCTGGTCGCTGGCTAGTGGCGTGTCTCTCTGGCAGAGGTTGGGTTGGGTTGTTTTGGGGAAGAGACCAAACAGCGAGGTCATCGGTCTCATCGGATTAGGGAAGGACGGGGAAGGAAGTCGGCCGTGCCCTTTCAAAGGAACCATCCCGAAATTTGCCTGGAGCGATTTAGGGAAACCACGAAAACCTAAATCAGGATGGTCTGACACGGGATTGAACCGTCGTCCTCCCGAATGTGAGTCCAGTGTGTTAACCACAGCGCCACCTCGCTCGGTCTGGCAGAGGAAGTGCCTATCGGCTGGCGCTGAGGGCAGAGGGAGTGGACTGTTATCAGACACGAGCATTGACGGTGCTAGTTGGCCGCTGGCGGAAGTTTGGCTGCAAGTCTAGAGCCGACTTGTTAATGAGAGGTCGCCTGCAAGCTTGGCAGGTATTTTGGGCCCGCTGAGCTGACCAGACGTGGTATGTTAGAACCTATGGCTTATAGATATTGGTTTGTAGCTAGTCACTGTTATTTGTATGTCAGACCAGGGGAATTACGCGATGTACATGATGTGCATACAGATACCTGTGCTAAGCAGCTCGGTATAGTGAACAGGTATTGTAACGTTGCATTGACTGTAAGCGGCATTATCTAATAATTGGCCAAAGACAGTGTGTCGCTCGACTGTCTCACTTTATTTACTTATACGAGTCCAAAGAACACTTAAAGTACCGTACAACATAATAAAAACTGCAATCTAATTAACTACAGAGAATTCCGCGTTTTATGAGTCAGGTATTCAGCCCCGGAATGGCACGATCATTCGCTGCCAACAGATCTCCCATGTGACAGGTTTCACTTAGGTCACTGCAGACCATAAAATGTTCATAGCCCTGCCTTGCACCGCATTAACAACATGTATCATCAAATAAGTCTTGTACCTTGTCACCCGTGTTCTCAAACTTTTGATGGTTTTCCAGGTCCCGTATTGGATATGGCAGCCTCATAGTAGCTTCTCTTTTGCTGTCCATAATTTCCCAGCAGACGTTGCTCTCCACAGCTCAGTTTGGTGGGCTTCTGCTGAGCTTGTAATTGGAAAGATCTTGTTGACTGGCGTTGCTCTCAAGCAGCTTGTGATCATGCAGCCTGTCTCATGAAGAAGCACATCCACTTCGTTAGCATGCGCAGAGTTGCTCCAGACTGGTGCGGTGGACTCTGCAGCAGAGAGACACAGTGCAAGTGCACATGAGCGGAGAATGCTGGACCGCGCTACCCCCATGGAGTTTGTCAGCTTGCGGATAAGGGTGTTCCAGGTGCATGCCCTGTGTCTAATGTTTTACACTGTTGTTCGTAGGTTAAGGCACGCTACGACTTTGGTCCTAGATTTTGAGGCATCCTTTTCAGGTGATGTCCAACTTTCTCCTTAATGCGTAGGTGGAGCGCACTGGACTGTGTTAATAACTGATGATGTGAGGTGCCATACAGTGTTTATGTTGGCTGTATAGGATACACACTTCGTATTGATTTATGCTATCACTCAGGCAGTCAGTTTGCTAGAGGTTTTTAAATGTTGTATCATATCAGTAACGGCACTGCTATTCTGGTCGTGAGCATGATGAATAGCTCATGTTAACTTTGGAGTACTACATGGTTGTTTCCTGTTTCTAATGCTGAGCTGCTCCAGGATTGTCGGTGCTATTTTCTAGCGCCTTTTATATGCAGATGTGGACTGAAGTTTTTGTAGTAGGGTACTTCTTTATGGCAGTGTATTTAAATGCCAGAAATCCCATGGGTCTTTAAAACGGAAGCTGTTGTTTTTAATGGCTATAGTATTTACGGTAAACATTTGATCTTTTACACTCAATGTATTTCTTAAGTTACCTTGCACTGGCTCATTTTCGTTCACTGTTGTTGTTACAATCATGGCGTAGATTCATTTCAGTTTCATTTAATCTGAGTCTGTTTTAAATAATTTGTTGCTGTCGTTAATATTTTAGTTTTGAAGTATTTTGTTTATGATTCTGATGGTCATAGCTGGTTGTTTATGTAAATTTTATTAAATCTCGGTCTTTGTTAATAAGATATTGCTGCATCAATATTCGGTCTTGGAAATAGTTTGTTTATGAAACTGGTGGTTGCAGCCAGTTGTTCTCATCGAATCATATCTGTATGTATGTGATGTTATTTTACCACTAAGCATATAAATATTTCACTGGTAACCCAAACTCAAACAGTCTATTCCATCCTTTCGTCCTAAGGGCCCAGCTGCAAAAAACAGTAGCCACTGCACACATTGATGGTGTCATCATCATGCGCGAGCTGACCCACGATGTCAGTGTTTAACAGCAAAGCGTCGGTTCCCTTTCAGTGGTAAAGTAACGCAGCAGCCGATCATTCGGAACGAACTTCGTTTGAGAGCTGGATCATTAAGCCCTGCTCGCGGTCTGTTTGACTGTTGCCGCCTGCAGCGACAACAACGAGTTTTGTCCGCGCGAGTTGCTCGCTACCAGTTTGACCGAGCGTGTGCCCTGGGGCAGCTGACGATCGCGGTAACGTTGTAGTCATGGAGCGTAACAAACATCGGTTGACGAGCAAATTTTCACTGGCTTGTATTAATTTTTGTCTTAATGTTGCTATTAGAATGGATGGAAATGTGGGCAAATGGAAAGTGTGTTATTTGCAGTCGAGAGGGGAGGATAACGAGAAGACTTTGATTGCAAAAAATAATCCATTTCTTTAATGTGTATTTACTGTATATTCAACCTGAAAATGGAGTAAAGGAACACCGTTGTCATAATTTAATTACGGAGAATGGAGATTAAATTATCTGTTAACATTTACTCTTACAAAATCTGAATAATGCTTACTCTCATGAAATTTGCGAGGCAATAGTATGGTTAACGTACTGTTCTAGCGTTTTGGTTAATAATTCTTAAAGTAGATACAGTCACTACTGAGAGTTCGTTTAATTTTCATAATTAATCCGAAAACAAACTGTTTCGATTCTATTGAGAAATTTGTGTTAGCCGTTCATACACTGAGCAATTCCCGCAGCAGTTAGCGGACTCGATATGCTCGGAATAGTAATAACTGTGATCATTATGAAATCGTGTGGTATTGTACTTCATAAATGCAGAGTATGAATTTCTTCCGGGTTTCTATAACACTACGTTTCTGTCTCTATGCTACAATTCAGCACTGTCACGTTTGTTTTTGGAGAAGGTCCGTTCTGAGCAAAACAATTTTTATTTTTACTTTTATTCCCCAGACATGTTTCGCTGAAGTTTCAGTACCATGTGTGGTTTCTTTTGTTATCTTCTATAAAACAGGAAAAATGCTTTTTACTGCTTTTACACATGAGTTTGAGTTTGTATGACAATATTTACACATTGAGAAACAGACACAATTTTGTATACATTTCCTGGATTTTCACGCAATTTAACGCAGTTGTTTTGTTTCACAGTTTGTCATCTGGAACCGTACAGAACTTAATGTAGAATAGGTATATACTTCGAAAATTTATCAGTGGGCATATTGTGTTATGCCTACCATTAACTCATATTATGTAGAAGATGTGCGTGAGTGTGTGTTTGCAATATGTTTCACTTACTTTTGCTAGTTTCCCCACTATCTTCATTTTAAAGACCTGGACCAAGTAACTTATAAGGTCACTCTTTACAGATTACAGTAACAAGATGGCAGGCAACTGAACAGTTGAATGTTTTCAGGGTGGGAGTTTTGAATCTTTGTAGCGTGTATCTGTAATTGTGTGTGTGTGTTTGTTTGTGTGTGTGTGTGCACGCGCACTTGTGTGTGTGTGTGACAGAGAGAGAGAGAGAGAGAGAGAGAGAGAGAGAGAGAGAGAGAGACACAGAGAGAGAGAGAGGCAGAGAGAGAGAGTGTGTGTTTTTCGACTGGGGGTTTGGGGTGCTTGTGGGTTGGTGTTGTCTGATAGTTCTTTGAGGCTAAAGAACAGAGTTACATTGCAGAGAACTGCGTATTCATTTATTATTTGTTTTACTTCAGTTATGGCTTTTCGTATTTGATAGTTTTCTTCAATGACTGGTTTCTGTGGAGGGCATTGCTGCATTTGAAAATTTTCAAGCTGGGCATTGATGTCTGTTGGTCTGTGTTTCAAGTTCAAAAGATGTTCAGCAAATGTCGAATGAGAGCTATGTTCTGTGTATCTGGTGTTTAAGCTTCTGCTTGTTTGAACTATATAAATCGATTTGTTGTCTTGGCATATCAATTGGTAAATAACAGATGTGATGTGTTTTTCTGTGCTTGTGTTGGTTGCTCTTAGTTTTCTCTGAACTGAACTGCGTGCCCTGTAGGCTGTTTGTAATCCTTGTTTTTTGGATATGCTGCCTATTTTATAGGGGTGTGTTATTAATGTAAGTTAGAGTATATCATTTGGGTGTCTGTTGTTCATGTGTGTATATATGTCTGTTCTGTGTGTTTGCGTTATGTGTGTTTGTGTTCTGTGTGGCTCTGTTAGTAAGCTGGTCAGAGATGGGTTTTTTTTGTATGCTGTGTGTCCACTTTATTTTTGTTTTAATGTTGTGATTCAGTTTCCCTTTAGTTTTTGTATCATATCCATTCTTAATAGCTGTTTGTTTGTCAAATTCTGTCGTCGAGAGCAGTGTAGCTTTCCTCACCTGATGATGGCGGCCAGTTGGACTGCTGAAATATTGGGCTCAGATGACAGTTTGATCCGGCTGGAAACCTGACAAGAATTTGATATCCTAAAACACTGGGAAAGTCTACATAGCTGCTTGTTTGATTGTCTGTAACTCGTTTTTGTAGTTGTCTTCTCTGAGTGGAGTTTCGTTGAGTCTATGCAGCACATACTGGAAACCAGCTAGTCTGTGTGAAATCGGATGTTTAGTGTATTTGTGCATGGCTGTGCTGGCGGTGGTGAGTGTCCTGAATATGGAGAATTGATGTTGGTTGTTGTTTCTGTGTATTGTGAGGTTGAGGAAATTTAACGTTTTGTCGTTTTCTGTTTATTTTGGGGTGAACTGTGTTTTTATTGTTGTGGAGTTGTTGGATGTGACTGAGTATTTCATCTAGAAGACATATAATGTCTTCTAAATAGCGATACCAAAATACTATCCTTGTCTAGGTCGTAATATTGTTTCTAATATTTTTTCAACATGATTGAGGGAGATGTTGGCTGGGAGTCTAGTGATCGGTGATCCCATGGGATGTCAATAGTACTATGAGTAGAACTGGTTGTCAAATGAGAAATGGTTTTACTCTATGATTAGTTTTAGAATGCTAAGTATTTCTTTTATGTGGGGTTTGGGAATGACATTTTTCTGTCCTAATTATTGTTTGATGATATTGGAGCTTTCTGTGGTAGGAATATTTATGTACATGGATGAGATGTCAAATGATGTGAGTATGGTTGTTGTGGGCATTTTGATGTCTTTGATTTTTTCTATCTGCTCTTCGGTGTTGTTTATGCTGCAGTTTTTTTGAGTAGACATAATGTTTATGTAAGTATGTGTGTATTTCTCTCACTGTGTGATACGTGAGTGCACTTCTGAAATTTACCTCTGGACATATTGGAGAATCCTTCTTGTGGAGCTTTAGTAGGTTGTTTAGTGTAGGGGCCTTGGGTTTTTGTAGTTTTAGCCATTTCACTACCTGTTTTGTAGATATAAGTGAGACATTCTTCAGAATTGTATGGTACCTTTGTTTTAGGTAACTGATTAGCTTTGTTATATTGATGTCTTTTAGATATCTTAATAGAAACAGAAAATGACAAAATGTTAAACTCTCTTTATCTCACAGTAGACAGAAACAACAACCAACACCAGTTTTCCATTTTCAAGAAAGTCACCACCACTAGCCCAACGGCCATACACAAATACCCTAATCATCCAATTATCCACAGACTAATTGGTTTCCACTATATGCTGCACAGACTAAACAAAACTCCACTCAGTGAAGACAGCTACAAAAATGAATTACAGGCAATCAGACAAACAGCTATACACAATAGATATAGATAATACAAAAAATATAGAGAAACTGACTCACTAAACTGAAACAAAAATAAAGTTGACAAGCAGCACACGACAACAAACACCCTGTCACCAATTTACAAACGCAGGCACATGGAACATAATCACACAAAACACAAATACACAGAAGTCACACATACATGAACAAGAAACACCTATAACAATAAGCAAATGGTACACTCTCGCTTACAACAACAACAACAAAAACTCCCCCATAAAGATGGCTACTGTAGGGAAGCAGCATACTCACGCCTTATAAAATTCACATCAGTCTTTCCATTGTGTGCCAGCCAGTCCGCTGTAACTAGCTCTGACGTCATAAATGTTGCGCAATACTTTAAAAATCAAGTAAATAACCTGAAACGTTTCTAGCATGTCAGGAGTAATACTAAATCAATATGTGTTGAATATCAGTTCAATAACTTTAACCATTTTCGAAATTTGGACATTTTTCTGTAAAAATCATTGGCGCAACAGAAAAGAGCTAGAAACTTAAAAATTTATATTTAGATGCCTTTTGCATAATAATTTAGTAGAAACAGAATTCTGAATCTCACAAATTAAAATTTTAGTTGAAATTCATGATTTTCTGGTTTTTGTCTTAAAAATTAAGGAAGCAAGATAGATTAAGTAGGCGAATAAATAAGGCTAGGATGTTTAAATTTAAGTAGAAGGGAGATCCGCTATAATCATAAAGATGTGAGAAGTTTCAACTGAATAACTATAAAACTATAGCTATAGCGTATCTCCAAAGAGCAGGTTCAGAGCTCGTCTACTGCATGTAGTATAATTAAATTAGTTCTCTCGCCCAAAATATTTGACTTAGCAAACGTCAGACTTCGATTATGATTACTTATCTGTGTGCTGATTGCACATTTAAATTGAGAGCTTCATCGGCCATCAGCAAAGGAAGCAATGATTTATTCGATAACTTAAAGTGGTGCATTACTAGCCCAGCGGCTAGTCGGGAGAGCGGATTTGGTCAGGCGTTCCCTTAGCCGTCCGCACCGCGGCTTTATATGTAAGAATGCTGCGCGAGAGAAAAAGGCCCCAGTTCTCTCCAGACGCTGATTAGTGCACAACCTGTGCCTGGAGTCGTGTCGCGTTGGTATCATTGCTATAAACAGCCTCGGATGCCATAATAAGTTACTCAGGATACGTGTAACCAAGAAATCGTTTTCGAGTGAAGTGTTAATTCTGGGATGACTTTAATGATCTACTTCAGTTTGCGTATGTCGTATTTTCACGTGCCGCCGCGGGACAGACATTCTACCATTATTTAGCGTGGCGTTTGATGAACATTATCATCAAATTATGGCGAGCATTCACTTAAACATTTAATTTGAACAGTTATAGTTGCATCAGCGCATTAGACTCTGAACTGCTCTGGTAGTTGGATTGTGTGGATTCTGTTTGGTCTGTGACTTTCAGAATATAGTGAACATTGTAGAGAAAATGGTTTTTGATTATGAATCCCAGACAATTTCCTAATTCCTCAGAGCTATAAGCTGTAGCTTTAAATGTATTTCTCAGATGAAGTGGGCACTAGGAATTCTAATTACAGGCTTCACGTTTTGCTAATCACTTTCTGATTGCCAATATTGTAGTTAGAGAGCCAGTGTTGAGAACAGCAAACAGCATAATTACAAAACATTTATAACAATTATTCCACCCGCCGCCCCGCACTACATATTTTTAAAAAAAAACAGCCTACAGAGCCGACAATTCAGTTCAGTGGAAACTAGGAGTATGCAGAACAAGCACAGACAAACACAACACATTTGGTATTTACTAATGAGAAGCTGAGACACCAAATGAATTTATATAGAACAGACAAGCAGAAACTTTAAAACCAGATACACATAACACAGAAAAGCATTAAAAATAACTGCTGTTATTCTACATTTTCTGAAGATCTTATGGACATGAAACACACACCAACAAAGATCAACACTGACCTCAAAATTCTAAAATGCACAAGCAGTCCCTCACGAAAACTAATAATTGAAGAAAACTATCAAATACAAAAACCCTTAACTAAAGGGAAACAAGTAATAGATGTACCCACAGCTCTCTGCAAATGTAGAATGTCAACTGTTACTTTTTAATGCTCTTTTGGCTTCTGTGTACTTTGTGTCCCAGTTTCTGCTGGCCTGCAATGGAACTCTCTGTCCTCAAAGAACTGTCAGACAACACAAACCCATAAACTCCCCTTCCAAACGCAAACACAAATAGAAAGAATATTCCACGTAGTATTAGTTAATGGTAGGCGTAACGTAAAATGGCCAGTGATAAATTTTGTACTTAATTATCTGTTCTACATTTAGTTCTATATGGTTGCTGATGACAAACTGGAACAAACCAACTGCATCAAATTAGATAAAAATCCAGGAAATCACTGCATGTGGTAACAAGGTACATATACAAAATTGTGTCCATTTTTTAAATATGTAAATATTGTTTTAATAACTCAAATTCATATGTTTACAAGTAGTAAAAAGCATTTTTCTTGTTTTATGTAAGATAACAAAAGATCCACTGATGATGCTGAATCTAAAGCAAAACATGTCTGGGTAATAAAAAGAAAAAGAAAAATTGTATTTTGCTCAAGGCGGACCCTCTCCAAAAACAAATCGATTTGTAAGCTCAAGGCGATCTCCGTCACTTTGTTTGCTGCAACAAATCTTTTTGTTTTTACAACCTAATGTTTTAGCTTGATATGCTTTTTAATAGACGTAATATATACCACTCCCAGGTTTCATTCCTCCTTGTTAGCTGCAAGTAGCACTTCAATAAGACATTCATAGGTCATGATACGAGAATATACTATTGTTTTAGCGATTATGCATTTTACAGTCATGTGTTATAATACCCTGGCACTTATTTTACTCTAGCAAACTACCTTCGTTCATATTTTAAACATTCGCAATCATATACTCTAGATTATTATATAATCTTTACTTGACGCATGATTTGCCATATTAGCTACTGGTAGCCCCATTTACGTAAGATGACCTTAGGTCATGATGACCAATTATAAAATGATTCTTTTTTCTTCTCAAGTTGTCCTCCTTTTGTTAACATAGGCGATTCTTGGCACTTTTTCAGAATCTATCTCTGTGTTTTCATTTTGTAAATTGAAAACCATCTTTTTGTCATTTGGTGAGCCATGTACAAGAATAACAGTTCTGTTTCTGAAAGTAAGCTATTGTCAATCATTGAGCCATTGCGGTTCTCTAGTTATACATTCTTCACCTAAGTGCGTGGATTGTTCACGAGGACGTGGAAGACGGGTGTTGCCGCGCTCTGGCGGCTGTTGTGGGAAGCCAAAAGCTAGGCCCTGGCCCCTTCACGATGAAAACGAGAGTTGGCAGTCAGCACGGAGTCGAAGCGGATCGCTCCTGGTTGAAAGAGGAGAAAGAGGAAGGGGAGCTGCTTGTTTGTCGCGAGGCGAAGATTGTATCTTGTGCGGTTGACACCTTAAGTCACTGAAGTACTGCTGTTGATTTCAGTAAAATTTTCACATGTTTTGGTGACGGTGACTGCTTTCGTTTCTAGTGACGCATGATTTTGCCTCTGTACTTTCAACCACACTGGACATGTCTCCAGCGTAATCGCAACATTCTGAATGGACCGTCAATTGTACACTACTGGCCATTAAAACTGCTACACCAAGTAGAAATGCAGATGATAAAAGGGTATTCATTGGACAAATATATTATACTAGAACTGACGTGTGATTAGATTTTCACGCAATTTGGGTGCATAGATCCTGAGAAATCAGTACCGAGAACAACCACCTCCGGCCGTAATAACGGCCTTGATACGCCTGAGCATTGAGTCAAACAGAGCTTGGATGGTGTGTACAGGTACAGCTGCCCATGCAGCTTCAACACGATTCCACAGTTCATTAAGAGTAGTGACTGGCATATTGCGACGAGCCAGTCGCTCGGCCCCATCGACCAGACGTTTTCAATTGGTGAGAGATCTGGAGAATGTGCTGGCGTGGGCAGCAGTCGAATATTTTCTGTATCCAGAAAGACTCGTAAACGACCTGCAACATGCGGTCGTGCATTATCCTGCTGAAATGCAGGGTTTCGCATGTATGGAATGAAGGGTAGAGCCACGGGTGGTAACACATCTGAAGTGTAACGTCCACTGTTCAAAGTGCCGTCAATGTGAACATGAGGTGACCTAGACGTGTTAACCAATGGCACCCCATACCATCACGCTGGGTGATATGCCAGTATGACGATGACGAATACACGCTTCCTATGTGCGTTCACTGCAATGTCGCCAAACACGGATGCGACCATCATGATGCTGTGAACAGAACTTGGATTCATCAGAAAAAATGACGTTTTGCCATTCGTGCATCCAGGTTTGTCGTTGAGTACACCGTCGCAAGCGCTCCTGTCTGTGATGCAGCGTCAAGGGTAACCGCAGCCATGGTCTCCGAGGTGGTGGTCCATCGAATTGTTCGTGCAGATGGTTGTTGTCTTGCAAACGTCCCCATCTGTTGACTCAGGAATCGGGACGTGGCTGCACGATCCGTTACAGCCATTTGGATAAGATGCTTGTCATCTCGACTGGTAGTGATACGAGACCGTCGGGATCCAGCACGGCGTTCCGTATTACCCTCCTGAACCCACCGATTCCATATTCTGCTAACAGTCATTGGATCTCGACCAACGCGAACAGCAATGTCGCGATACGATAAACCGCAATCGCGATAGGGTACAATCCGACCTTTGTCAAAGCCGGACTGCTGTTTGTGTATGAGAAATCGGCTGGAAACTTTCTTTATGTCAGCACGTTGTAGGTGTCGCCACCGGCGCCAACCTTGTGTGAATGCTCTGAATAGCTAATCATTTGCGTATCACAGCATCATCTTCCTGTCGGTTAAATTTCGCGTCTGTAGCACGTCACCTTCGTGGTGTAGCAATTTTAATGGCCAGCAGTGTATGTTGGGACGGATAAAGGAAGTGATTGGTCCGTTAGCCTGTAATGTCAAGTAATTTGTACGCTATCAAATTTCTGCTTCTTATATGCTTTCATTTATATGCTATATTTTACGAATTTGGTTCTCAAAGCAATTTGTTCTAAAGTCTTGATTTAATCTGTTGCTGGCCATTTTTGCGCACCGGAAAGCAGGTGATATATTTGTTAATCTGTTTCTCCTGTTCAGAAGCTTAAAATATTTGACTGTGGTTTCTCCCGTTGTGGAAAATTATCTTAGTAACATTTAATATGCCAGGTTAAGCGCTTTATGCATTCAGTTACTACAATTTCATAAATCTTGACATTCGTGTGACTCTGTAGTAAGCTGGGATAATAATCAAACGTGGTCATTTACTCGTTTTCAAAATTTGGTTTTAAATTTATATTTGTATTTTTAAATGACTCCTAAATTGTACTATACTAGGTCAAGTAATCTCACCTGACGTTATATTTAATTTTTTATGCCGTCAACTAAGTGTGGAAATAGGCCTTGTTATTAATTATAATATGGTTCTTCTGTGTTCACGTGTAAGCACATATTTTTCTCAGGTTTCGGTTTAAATTTGTGGTCGGTTATAAGTCAATGGGTCAGGGTAGTCGGAAGTGCTAAATCCTATGACAAATTGTGTAGTGGTTTCTTGTTTCTCACGCCTGATCTTTGTGTGGTATGTTTAACCTTTTTATTTCAATGTAATGATCTGTGGTTTGTATGCTAGGTAGCATTCTCACGATTTTATTAGTCCTAGTTTGGACTGGTTGCTGCGCATCACGTGACCAACTTTTTCTATGCACATCCGTTCCTCTTTGGTCTTTCGTAGGCCGACCGAATGGAATCTGACTACGACGTGGACGATTTATGGCCGTGCTAGAGGTTCCGTGGTCCTGTGTTTGGTTGCGGAACTTACGATTAAGCCACGCCATATCGTTCGGCAGTTCCGGGTCATCAGCCAGTAGACTCCAAACACCCCAAGGGTCCGCTACTCCTAATGTATCAACAGATCTGTTAGTAACTTGAATATTATTTTGTATACCTTTATTGGGGCCATTATTTACCTTGGTTTTCCTGTGTTACAGTTCCCTTTGTAGGAACGGCATTGACAGTCTTATTACCCTCTTCGTTAATGGCAATGTAATATTCATGTTCTGCTGAATGTTTGTATACAGGAAATTGTTCCGTCTTGCTGCCTATGCTATCGTAAGTTTAAGCCTTGTTTTGTTGTGAAATGGGGTTGAAGCCTTAAGCTCCTCTTTTTATTATAAAATTCTTCACCAGGTTCTTACCGAAGGTTAAATTAATATTATGATTATCGTTAAGTAATTGGGTTTGTTTTCATTGGGATTTAAGTGCCTTCCTCATTAACTGATTGTTGCGTAACTTACGGCACCCAAAATCTCTGTTCGTGTTTATTAATATTCAAAATTCTTTTGGTGACCATTTTGCCAGAGATATTTCATAACTGAGTATATTGCTCACTTTAATGCTCACTAAAACTGTGTAATAAAAAGGTGGATGAATGTTTGTAAACCTCTGGTCCAGTCCTTCGCGAAATTCCCGGCAGTCACAATTCAGTCGTGAATGTCGCTTTCATTTACATTTATAAATATGTGTTACATTTATGTGTAGCTACTTTAACAAAGGTTGTATTTCTAATGATGTACCGTATGGCAGAGTGTATTTCTACGTTTCTTTTTTTAGTTTAGAACTTATTAAAGACTTGTCCCCTGTTTTTCTGGATTTCACCGCACTCTGCAGACGTATCTTATGCCTTGGCACACTGTTAAGGTCGATTCACACTTAACGGAACGTCCCCGTCACGTCCGTCACGTCAAAACATTCTTCCCTGTGTTTCTAATGGCTGTGTTCACACTCGACGTCAGCGCCCCGGAGCGTCTCCGTAACGTCAGCGTCACGCATTCTTTCGGAGAATGTTTCCCGTCATGACGGTGAGTTGGTTTTCGAAGGACTGCCTCCATGTTTTTACTCGGCCCCTGTTTATATGTTTTGGAAAGAGTGAGGTTTTGTAGATGTGGTTCGAAAACTTTGCTTGTACCTAACATGTAAGATTCAATTTTTTATAGTTCCTAGTTTCTCTTTGTTATTTATTCTAATTACAAGTAAGTTCCGGTGTTTTCTATTGTATTTATTATTTTGTTTAGATAATGGAGTTCGACGAGTATTTGATTGAATTAGTTCGTTCTCATTCAGAACTGTATAATATGACTGATAGGAGATATAATGATTCCGTATGGAAAGAAACACTGTGGAAGGAAATTGGAGAAGAGGTGGGGCGTCCAGGTAAATGAAACGCAATTTAATTTTACTTTCTACTAAGGATTGTTAAGTGGTACGTAGTTAGTATGTGGGAAAGTTTTCGCTACAACGATGAATATTTGAGTGGAGTACCGTGTGCAGCGTTCCACGGTAAAAACGTTATATACTGTACAAGGTGTTTTTTAAAACTTACAAACTCCAGCAACGTAAATACACTGGTGTTGACCGAATTTATGTTGTATTGACGTGCACCTAGCATATCAGGATCTTTAAATTATGAACTGCACCTGGATGCTGTATACACGTAACGGAGAATAGTTCCAGTCAGTTTTATTGGGCTGTATATTTCCAGTATTTATCTGAGGGAGTAGCACAAACTAATTTAGCAGACACTTTTGTGCTGTGCAGAGCATAAAGCCTCAAAGTAAAATATAACGTATCTAATGTAATAATGTTGCTATAATTTCAAAATATTGCACTAATTTAATATTTATGTAAATAACACACCATACAGAAAATCTGGCAATGCACTTGGTCCACTCGTATTCTTTAAATTACAAAAGTGTTATTGCTCTGTACGTTTGATCAGAATGAAACAACACTTCTTTTATGTAAAACAGACACATTGTGACTGGGTAATTACCAAAACACCTTTTAATGGGATGACAGAATATACAATCACTTACTACATTGATTCATGTGAAAAGGAAATAAATGGACAGTCATTCTTGTACCTAGTACGTAATGAATCTCCTACCTTATTCTCATATATATTTGGAGCTAGAAAAAGATCACAGTATACAAATATGTTTGTTTTCAGTTTTGTAAATTTCTAGATAAGGCTTACAAAGTTCCTTCTTTGTGTAGGCTTTAATTGAACATTTTGTAGAGAGCGTTTACTCATGAAAATTTTTGAACAAAAGTATGTTTTTATAGAAACCTGGATGATTTCCAAGAAATGGTGTCTATTGCCTATGTGCTGATTAACAGCATAGCAAATGAAAAGTACCTCATATTATTGGGAAGCTGTTGTAAAAATAAATGAAAGCAAACCGTGTTTGTGTCCCTGTTAAAAGTTTGGGAAGTCCCTAATTATTTTTTGAAAAAGCATTAGACTACCCCATGCACTCTATTAACAGCTGTATATGTTGTCTTATTTCAGGCCCTGAATGCAAGCGACGATGGGTGTCACTGAGAGACCAATTTAGAAAACGTGTTATTAAAAAAACAAAGAGTGGACAAGCTGCCATACCCAAGAAGCCATGGAAGTATGAGGAGATTATGGCTTTCCTGCGCCCATACATGCTGGAGCGGGAAACAGTTTCTAACATAACTGCTGATATTTGTTCAGAGGATGAATCAAACGGTAAGGTGTCATCACCTATTCCAGACATTGAAAATAACAGTGATTTGAGGTCAGAGACAAGCAGGCCTGTCATGCAAAAGCGTAGTCAAAGTGGCAATAAGAGGAGAACTACAGACTCTGCATCTGCTTCTCTGATGAATTATATTGTAGCGACACAGCCAAAGGAAGATCACATTGACAGTTTTCTTTCAGGGATATGTGCCAGTATAAAAAGATTGTCCCCATTGCGGCAAATACAAACTAAAGACGAAATTTACAGAATAGTGTCTGATCTAGAAAGGGATCAAGTGTGTGAAAATATTAATAGTGATACATCGTGAACAGTGCTGTTTGTTACACAGTTTGGAAGCACTTCTATGTATAAGTTGATTAAATAAAAAGTCTCTTCACAGTGTAGTTCTGTCTTAACAACCAAATAATGTAAACAATCACCTGTTACACCCAAAGTATTTTTTGTTGTGTTTGTGACTTATTTATGCTGATGACTAGAATTTTAGAGAACCAAGCAGCCAAGTCAGAAGTGACTTAACATGAAATTAATAAGAAATTTTCTTTCAGGATTTTGGTTAGGCTAGGCTTTCTTATTTTTTGATGGTGTGTGTGTGTGTGTGTGTGTGTGTGTGTGTGTGTGTGTGCGTGTGTGTGGAGGGGGGGGGGAAGGAGGTGAGAGATGAATATATACTTATTGATCATCTTAAGCCCTTACAGTGACAACCAATATTTTACTATGATATGAATTACTGTTCTGAATGAGAGCTACTGTTACATATGAAGGAACAGAAGTTTATCTGGTTATACTATTTAGATTTAAAATTTCAATAGTGTTGTAGGCAGCCAAAATCTGGTGTATCCTATTAGACATGTTTCCTATGGAGAACAGCATCATAGTAAATGAATGAACAGCTCACTGATAATTTATATGTAACTTTTTCGGTAATACTTGTATCAGGAATAAGAACGTGATTTTTTTCTTCATCTAAGTGAAACAAGAATCCAGGTAAGCTCTTTATTAACAACTTTCTTCCTAAAACCTCAAAAGTCTTCATTTATGAATTATAAATCATAAGGCTTTTCATTTTGCTAACTAGGATGCATTTTGCAGACTCACAGCATGTTACACCAACTCTTTCCCATCTTGGATTAGTTCAGCTATTATGAATTACTGACAGAAGAAATTACAAATCATACCCAACTGTAGATTAGAGACATTAGATTAGTACTTGTTCCATAGATCATGAATATGACACTTCGTAATGATGTGGAACGTGTCAGGTTAATAAAAGGTGTCTATACAAGATACTACATTACACAAAATATTACATGACACTTTAATTTATTTGTGGGGGTGGTGAAATTACTCACTATATCCAAAAATTCATCTAATGAGTAGGAGTTGCCATTCAGAAATTCTTTTAATTTCCTTTTAAATGCTACATGGTTATCTGTCAGACTTTTGATGCTATTAGGTAAGTGACCAAAGACTTTTGTGGCAGCATAGTTACCCCTTTTTGAGCCATTCAAATGAGATGTGAAGGATTACATACGGCTTTTGCTTTGCCTTAGTTTTAGACTTTCAGTACCTTATAACTGTGGATGTAATTAAAATGTGAAATAGTAACCTGTATCTTATTTATCACAGTATTAAAAACATGTATTAGCACACATTTCTGCAGTAAATACACCTACTTACACCAAAATAAATGTTAATTCTTTTCAAAAACAGGCATTATTCATCCACTGGAGTGTATAGAGATGCTACTGAAATAATCATAGTCTGTAATGGATAACCATGAAACTAGTGCTTTTCCAATATTGCATATGTAAATATTGTGCTGGATCAAGTTTGTTAAAAAACATGGTTTATGATATGAAAACAATACTGCTGCATCTACTGATGTTTTAGCAGTAACTAGCCCTCCAACAGCTGGAATCTTTAGAACTTCATGGCTCGAAAATTTATGATCATGATCTCTACCGATTACATCTCCTTTCAGCCTTCAAAACAATGTCAAGTACTGCTTTTCAGCCCTTATGAAAGAAATTACAAATCTGCACCCAAATACATTGATATTCATGTCAAGGGGAATAGTTTTATGTGGACACTTGTGCAGATTGAGAACATTCACAAAACTTGGAATTTTTCCCTTGTAATATTTATTCCCAATGCAAAAACTGCAACCTGTTGCCCTATTTAATATTCACAACATAACACTAGATATTATTTACATCAGCACATTTATTTGAACAAATTTGTTAAATAAGAGTTCCATTTATTTATAAATAAAACAACAGCTTTACAGGACCATTTAATAAATTTCTTTATTGTTGAGTTATATCAGTCCCAAGCTACTATAGTACTAAATGGTTGAATACATTTATGGAAAAGTGACATCAGCTTCAGACACCCCTTTCCTCCAAACTTTATCTTTAAATTCTCACAGCCGAGTACTTCAAGTGATCTGGTACTAGGAAAATGTTTCAGAATAATTTAGACACACTGTAGACATAGCCATTCACTCAGTGTCAGATATAGTGGAATTACAGGCATTCTTTTTTTTACAAATAGAAAGAGGAATTGTTTGAGAATATCTTTTGAACACATAAGAAAATACACATTATAATAACTCCCATGGGAGTCTACCAATAGGGGAATTGAAAAAATCTTTGTAGTGTTCCCATACAACAAAAGTAGATGATGTAGCTGAACCACCTTGTCCAGTTAGCTCCTGCAACACAAGGGTCCCATTTGCTGCTTCAGTTTGTGCATAAACATTTTCTTTGATATAGTTGTGAAGAACACATGTTGCCATCACTGTGTTGTCCACATTCTCTGGCATTGAATTAATTCTCCTAAAAAAATTCTAAATTTCTGGGCTAGTCACCCAAACGCATTTTCTGAGACTCGGCGAGCTCTGGATAGCCTGGCGTTAAAAGCACTCATGGCAATATCACCACTTGCTAGACTTTTTGGATATGGCCTTAATAAATAAGTTTTTAGTGGGAAGGCTTCATCACCAACAATCACATGTGGCACTACAACATCAGTACCAGGAAGTCTCTTATCTCCTGGCACTTGCAATTTGCCAAGTTCCAAGGCTTTCCCCAAGTTTGAATGGGCAAATATGCCCCCATCACTATTTTTATCATAAGACCCAATGTCTACATTTATAAACTTATAGTTGGGATCAACTAGTGCAAGAAGAACTATGGAAAATGTTTGCTTATAGTTATAAAACTGGGATCCACTGTTTGGAGGAGCCACAATCTCAATGTGTTTCCCATCAATTGCACCGATACAATTGGGAAAGTTCCATAGATCCAAAAACTGTTGAGCTATTCGTTGCCAGTCTTCTTCTGTTGGAGTTGGCATTACTTCAGGTAACATTGAATCAATTATTGCCTGGCATACTTCCTTAGCAATGTTATGGGCAGTTGAGTGCCCAAGTCGGTAACTGAACGATAATGTGAGAAGGGAATCACCTGTCGCCAAGTACCTGAGAAACATTAAATTAGTCATGAATAAAGAGCCATATAGAAAACTTATCTAGCATAACTTACAATGCAGTAAGAAATGCTGAGTGTTTAAAGCCACCCACAAATAATACACATTCACAAATCTTAATAGTGCACAGAGCAAATAACTGTTACATTAAGTGGCTAAAGTGTGTTATTGGAACACCCTTCTCCCCCTCCACCCCACCTGAAATCCAGGTTGCAGTGCTAGCTATTACGAAAAAGATATTAATATACACTGGAAAACAATACTATGTTATTTATTTCATATTCTTAACAGTTAACACTGACAGAAAACAATAAACATATTGTTTAATGTGCTTCACACGGCTTTTCAAATACGGTAACATAGAGAAAATCAGGTATTAAAGCCGGTGCAGCTTGCAGAAGTTTACGCTTCAGTCATAATATAATTTTACGACAAACAGAAGATAAAACAAGAATCGACAAAGTTAAAAAGCATAAATGTTTAAACTGAGCATACCTTAAGCACATCATCAGCTTCTGTCGTGGTGATATTGGACACCTAAATCTTGAATTTTTCTTCGTAATCCTCGTCTGTATCTTACTTAAAAGGTAAAAAAATTGTTGTTTAGACATTCTAAAATATTTGAAGAAGGACGATTCCTCCTCTTCCAGCTCCTTGTAAAGGGTATGAAACTCTCCTTCGCATTCTCGGCCTTTTAACATATTCCTGACCCACACTCTTTTTGGTCGCCGTTCTTCTTCCTCTTCATCAACGGCAATTGCAATCATTGCAAGTTGCTTCAGATTAAATTTTGGCATTTTATGAAGATCCGAAACTATGCCGATAATAAGCCAATAGACGATTATGAACCATCACACGACGTTGTGTCGACGTTGACGTGCCGTCTAGTGTGAATGCTCAGAAATTTCTCTGACCGTCGACGGTCCAAAACGTGACGGTGACGTTCCGTTAAGTGTGAATCCTCCTTTAGTCCTAGATTTGGTTTCACGCTTTCCACCTTTTAATATATGCTTATAATAGCATAAAGTGCGTTACGTCTTTGATTCAGGTATCGATCTGTGAACACACTGATTCAAATTTCTGTATCTTTGCTGTAACTGTTTCCTAGGTGGACAGAAGTGACAGTTCGTGTTCGACAACGAAAATGAGCAAGTATAGTGTCCTATAACGCAGTATTATCTATAAAGAAGACTATTACTGCACGCAGTAAGCTCTCCAGTTTTGATTCCGACGCTTGCACGTTATGTGCTCGTTTTCAGTTCGGGTATAACCGCCGGTTATTTACAGAATAGTAATTGTATAACACGGGCGTCACCCTCGACCGTCGCCTCTCCTGGACTCCCCATCTCCAGACAATCCAAGCCAAGGCACGTTCCCGACTCCGTCTCCTCAAGCTCCTTTCCGGCCGAACGTGGGGTCTGGACCCCTCCACCATCCTCCACACCTATAAGTCCCTCATCCGCCCTATCCTCTGTTACGCCCATCCCGCCTGGATCTCCGCCCCCCCTTCCTTTTATAAATCCCTCCAAATCCTTGAACGCCATGCTCTCCGCCTTGCCTATCGCATCCGTCTCCCTTCCCCCACGCGGATCCTGTATGACCTTATCCCCTTCCCCCACCTCCTCTTCTTCCTCGAAAGGATACGAATCCTATACACCTCCCGTAAACTCGATCCTCCTCACCCGCTCGTCTCCCCGATCCTCTCCCACCCCCGCCCGCTGCCGCGCCTGTACTCCCACGTCCCACCTGGTCTCCATCTCTCCACCCTCCTTACCCTCTCCCAAGGTGGTTTCCGCCAGCTCCCTCTCCCTGATGATGTCCTCGTCCCCTCCATCTACCCCTCCTATCAACTTTGACCCTGCCCCCCCTCCCTCCTGGTGTCCTTTCCCTTCGGCACCCTCCCTCCTTTCTCTTCCCTTCCCTTCTCTTTCCTTTTCCCCCATCCCCTCCCTCCCCCCTCTTCTTCCGGGCTTCCCCTCCCCCTTCCTCTCTCCCCCCTCTTTCCCCTGCCCGTGGCGTCCCTGCTCTCCCCTCTCGCTTTCCCACTCCCCCTCCTCCTCCTCCTCCTCCTCTCTTGGCAGGTCCCCGGACTCGCACACGCCTCGTGAACTTTCGCGCGCCGGAGATCATCGCCCTCGTTTTAGTGTCTGTGCCGTCGTGTCTGTGCCTCAGTGTTTTTCGCCGTCCACGCTCCTTCGTTCACGTGTGTCATCTACATCGTCAGTGTTTGTGCCCAGTGCCGACGGTTTTTCTTGTTTGTTTCATCAAGTGTGAACGGCTTCATGTTTTTTAACTATTGTATCTCCTGTTTTTTAAACCGCCATTCTGTTACTTGTCTGTCTCCCTTTCTTTTTTATTGTACTGCTTATGGCTGAAGAGCGGAGTACACTGTTCCGCTGCCAGCCCACCTTGTATGGGGTGTCCAAATTACAATAAAGAACAAAAAAAAAATGTATAACACATTGATACCTATAAGTACAATTTTAGGCTGTTCGTAGTAAAATATTATTTTTAGAAGTCAGTCAGACAAACATACTCGTATATTTGTATCTTTGATATGATCTTTTGTAGACTTCGCTTCAAAATAGCATGTAAGGACGGAATTAGTCAACAGTGTGAGGTATAATAAAATACTTAGGAAAAAGAGCTGAGGTGGAATACTTCAAAATACACCACACGTGGTTCCATTTTGTGCTCTTATCATGACAGGGAAGAGGGAATAGATATTTTAACCTAGCGGCCCGTGTTTCACGTTCTTCAAAATTCTGAGAACTAAAATGTCAGTGACTTCGTTATCTTTTCACTGCAAACACCTCATAACCTTCTTCTACTTCGTCAGCCATCTATGACGGACGTCCGGCGCGTTCTACAGGGTGTTTCAAAAATGACCGGTATATTTGAAACGGCAATAAAAACTAAACGAACAGCGATAGAAATACACCGTTTGTTGCAATATGCTTGGGACAACAGTACATTTTCAGGCAGACAAACTTTCGAAATTACAGTAGTTACAATTTTCAACAACAGATGGCGCTGCAGGTGATGTGAAAGATATAGAAGACAACGCAGTCTATGGGTGCGCCATTCTGTACGTCGTCTTTCTGCTGTAAGCGTGTGCTGTTCACAACGTGCAAGTTTGCTGTGGACAACATGGTTTATTCCTTAGAACAGAGGATTTTTCTGGTGTTGGAATTCCACCGCCTAGAACACAGTGTTGTTGCAACAAGACGAAGTTTTCAGCGGAGGTTTAATGTAACCAAAGGACCGAAAAGCGATACAATAAAGGATCTGTTTGATAAATTTCAACGGACTGGGAACGTGACGGATGAACGTGCTGGAAAGGTAGGGCGACCGCGTACGGCAACCACAGAGGGCAACGCGCAGCTAGTGCAGCAGGTGATCCAACAGCAGCCTCGGGTTTCCGTTCGCCGTGTTGCAGCTGCGGGCCAAATGACGCCAACGTCCACGTATCGTCTCATGCGCCAGAGTTTACACAAAATTCAAACGCGGCAACCCCTCAGCGCCGCTACCATTGCTGCACGAGAGACATTCGCTAACGATATAGTGCACAGGAGTGATGACGGTGATATGCTTGTGGGCAGCATTTGGTTTACTGACGAAGCTTATTTTTACATGGACGGCTTCGTCAATAAACAGAACTGGCGCATATGGGGAACCGAAAAGCCCCATGTTGCAGTCCCATCGTCCCTGCATCCTCAAAAAGTACTGGTCTGGGCCGCCATTTCTTCCAAAGGAATCATTGGCCCATTTTTCAGATCCGAAACGATTACTGCATCACGCTATCTGGACATTCTTCGTGAATTTGTGGCGGTACAAATTGCCTTAGACGACACTGCGAACACCTCTTGGTTTATGCAAGATGGTGCCTGGCCACATCGCACGGCCGACGTCTTTAATTTCCTGAATTAATATTTCGATGATCGTGTGATTGCTTTGGGCTATCCGAAACATACTGGAGGCGGCGTGGATTGGCCTCCCTATTCGCCAGACATGAACCCCTGTGACTTCTGTCTGTGGGGACACTTGAAAAACCAGGTGTACCGCCAGAATCCAGAAACAATTGAACAACTGAAGCAGTACATCTCATCTGCATGTGAAGTCATTCCGCCAGACACGTTGTCAAAGGTTTCGGGTAATTTCATTCAGAGACTACGCCATATTATTGCTACGCATGGTGGATATGTGGAAAATATCGTACTATAGAATTTCCCAGACCGCAGCGCCATCTGTTGTTGAAAATTGTAACTACTGTAATTTCGAAAGTTTGTCTGCCTGAAAATGTACTGTTGTCCCAAGCATATTGCAACAAACGGTGTATTTCTATCGCTGCTGGTTTAGTTTTTATTGCCGTTTCAAATATACCGGTCATTTTTGAAACACCCTGTATATTCATAATAGTTTCTTGTCCTTAATAAACTACTAAACTAGACTGGTTTAGAAGTTTAACTTTCCCCATCTAGTTTCTCTTTCCCTTGCAATTTTACCAAAACTTTTTTGTACCGTACCTAATGTAAAATTTTAGGTTACAGAATGTCAATTGTTATATAAATGCACGTACAGCGAATTAACCGAAAGCGTTTCAGTCATTCGTTGCTTATTATCGTATGATACTTTACGTGCCAACTGAAATACTGAGGTAAAGATAAGAAAACAGCCAACAGCTGCAACACGACGGATGATCTTTCAGTTCACAATACAATCCCCAATTATAGTTCTATGTAACAAAGCGCCTCACTCAGAGACAGAAAAAAAAACACTTTTTCGCCGCAGATTATACGAATTGAACGTCGAGCGTCTGACATGAAGAGGAGATGTCAGACCATCTCATGGGGGTTGCATTGTGAGCAGCCGACAGCTATAACAAAAGAGAGAATGTGATACGCGCGCACAACATATTCATCCGTTCGTGTCGGCTGACGTACTTCTGCTTTACATAACCGCTGTGGATATCGTAACTAAGGGTGTTAAAATATGAAAAAGTAGTGGAGGATCCCGACAGTGCAGCAAAGCTGACCATAAGTGGTCTTCGTAACCTAGCACTCAAAATGAAAATTCGGTAAAACTTTTTCTTATTGTTTTTAAATTATTCGTAGCTATTGACACGTCATAAACTAAATATCAACCAGTACATTCACCATGAAAGTACTTCGTTCCAACATTCCTTTAGGAAGTCGTCCAAGAATAATTCCTGCTGCCAAAGTAAGGTGCTGGACACAGCGACCTGTTTTAATAATACATACAAGGAATAATCTGTCGTAGCTGTACATAAGGCTACAAAGTACACTGATTAGTAATTGATGAACGGGTATGTGACATGAAGCATGTCAGTAATTGCTAGGTATGTTGGCAAAATCCGATAGTGTTGAAAGCGTTTTTGAATTTGACATAGGTAGTATAGAGGAAGAGTGTCATCTCACGGCACATTATTGCTGACATTTCTGTGTTGAGTAATACTCAATAAGTATATATATGATATATTGTAACAGGTAAAACGAGTTGACGTTTTGCAAATTGACTACGTCCCTGCGAATATCAAATGATGCATCTAGTGTGCCTAAAATGTTCAGTAAATGGAATTGATATCTCAATACATTACTCACAGATGAAAAACTAAGTTCGCCAACTGTTGCTCGTCATGTGATTCCTGGTTTCGTAAGGACAAACAGATGTATTGTGACTTATTACTGTCTTAAGGCATAATTTGCCGGCTGACAGATAATATATAACGAAAGTAATGACTGCACACAAGGCAGCAGTTTCCACCCACTAATATCCTGAGGACACATCTTCAAAAAATTAAGTATTTTACCCAACCCTTCACAAAATGTATATTCGCTAATGTAATTCGTCATAAACAATCCGTTTCAGTCCGAGAATAGTTGCCATGAGCCAAAGCACTAGAAAAAAAAGGATTACTTAAGCTGTCAATGGATCAGAAACGAGTTTAGAACGCGTTTTCAAAAATGTTTGATAATTTACCAAATGACTCACGTGTAGTAAAGTTAAGAATGAATCTGGCTTAAAATAATTTCGTCTTGACAAACCCTTTTATTCTGTAGACGAATTGTTACTTACTCGTAAATTTAAGTGACACGAGGGCAGCAACTCGACGCGGCATGGAGTCAACAAGTAGTCAGGAGTCCCCTGCAGAAATATTGATACATGCTGCCTCTTCAGTCGTCCATAATTGCGAAAGTGTTGCCGGTGCAGGATTTTGCGCAGGGCATGATTTCTCGATTATGTGCCGTAAATATTCCATTGAATGGGTAAATAATTCCCTCGAATTTTCTGTAATGTAATTCAACCCAAATGCGAACAATTGCGACCTACATGGCGCATTGTCAGTCATAAAAATAACCATTTCCAGTCACTTATTGGTTCAGCTGGACCAGCCCACACTATTCAGGAGCCATGTTGACAACTTTGGACCATTGCGCCACACTTTAATCCTATCACCCGCTCTTAGCAAATGAACTTGGGACTCACCTGGACAGGCCACGGTATTCCAGTCGTCTACGGTTCATCCGATATACTGTACTCACGAGCCCTGGAGAGACGCTGCAGACGATGTCGTGCTGTTAGGAAAAGGAATAGCGTCGGCCATCTGCTGCCACAGGCAATTAAAGCGAGATTTCGCCGCGCTGTCCTAACGGACATGTTCATCGCACACCACACCAAAGGGTTATTTCACGCAATGTTGCTTTTCTGTTAGCACTGACAACTCTACGCAAACGCCGTTGCTCTCGGACGTTAAGAGCAGGCCGTCAGCAGTGGGAGGTAATGCCTGGAATTTTATATTCTCGGCACACTCTCGACACTGGGATCCCGGAATACTGAATTTGTTTTCGAAATGGAATGTTCCGTGTGTCTAACTCCAACTATCATTCGGCCTTCGTAGTCTTTTAACTGCCTTCGAGCTGCGATAATCACGTTCGAAATCTTTTCACGTGAACCACCTGAGTACAAATGACAGTTGCACCAATTCAGTGTTATTTTGTACCTTCTGTATGCGATGCTACCGGCATCTGTACACGTGCATATCGCTATGCGATGACTTTTATCACCTCAGTGTATTTGGTCTTCACTGTGGCACAGTTCGGATTACAGACAAAACTTACGTTGTTCATAGAAGGTTAAAGTAAAATTGGATGTCCCGGTTCTAAAATAAACATGACACCGTGTCATGGAATGATGTAAAATACCACTGAGACTAAAATAAATGGTTATTGTAATCCAGGTTATGACATTCAGTGCGTCAAGTAATAGTGATCCAAGAACGTATTAATAAATAATGTACGTATTCTGATTTGCAACAGTGTGAGGCAAATCACTGGCTCGTAGCTGGCCGCACTGCTCCCCAAGGCGCGGCGTACCGCCTTCTTGTCGGTAATTAGCGAGTTACCCTAACCGGAGAGTCCTCGTCACGCGGCGTACATGACATTTACTGCCACTCCACAACAAATCTCCTTCTGTGCATATTAATACAAGCTACCTGGCTGCAGCTGAGTCGGTGTATGTTGATCCCTGACAGTTTCTGCGGGCTGCGCGCTGCATTTCCGCTGTCTACCTGAACCAATTAAGAGGTTTAACAAATATTTCTATGGCAACACCTAAGCGTTGCCACAGCTCTGTAGACAGCTACTTTTTTCGCTTCCCTATCGAAAGCTGGCAACGGTGCTGCAAACTGTCGGGGATCTTCTTACGCCGTCCAGACTACAGCTTGGGCATCGAATCTGCAAGTCATAGAATCGTTCAGTCATGGAGCCGATGAGTCATCGAACCAGCATCCGCTTTGGTGTGGGCTGTACTGTGAGGCCACTACCGATCAACTGGCAAGCTGACAGAACCGGCAGTCTGAGGGGTCACCTACATCGCTGATGGGCCGAGTGTCGAACTGAAGTCTCCCAGCCGCCGAGCAACTGGGCCCACGCCAGCGCCAGACGCCGCCATCCAGACGCTGGATCAGGATTTGCATCCAGAGGGCCCACACTCGCGTCCCTAGCCACGGCTGGGGCAGCTACCAGCACGTCCTGCTCTCAGCCTGGCTCATGTTGCATGAGCTCCTGATGGAGCTCAGCTGCGAAGCTTGAAATGCCAGTGTCACAAGGATGGGACAGCAGTTCTTGACATCTGCATGACAGCGTTTTGCTTCCGAGATCTGTGGTATCGACGCTAACCACCCAGCGCCACCTGATGTGAGCTTCAATTACTAATATAGACTACTAGGACGTAAAGAAAAAGCTCCCACTATCATCAAGCTGCTTGTGACTCACCCACCCCCCCTCCTAGCCTGCACCATAGAGCACCCAGACCTTCCGCACATTGGAGACTATGCTATTTAGCATCATGTCACCACATCACTGAACACAGACAAGTCATATGTACAAAGCTTGTAAAAACATGCAGTCCACATCATTTCGAAAAAAAGTCATGCATATAATCTATGGAACATGAAAATAACTAAAACTTCTTGGTAGATTAAAACCGAGGCACAAGACTGGAACCTTTGTCTTTTGGTTGCATGTTCTCTCCGCTATTGATAGAAATTTCATTTTGGAAATTCTACTCTAGGCAGGGGTTAAGACATTTCCCTGAGTGATATTCCCCGCAACAGAATACAGGAGAAGTTATGTGAAGTATGGCAAGTAAAAAATGGGTGCTGGCAGAAGTTCAGCTGCAACATTGAGTCCCAAGTAGTCCTCGGATAGTTGGTAGAGCACTTCTCCACAAAGGGCAAAGGTTTCCGATAGGACTCATAGAATGGCACAGAGTTTTAATCCGTCAGGATGTTTCAAATCAGTGCACTTCGCTACAGGGTGAAAATTTCTTCCGGATTTAACTACTAAGTACACGTCGTCACACTCATGCTTATCGAGATATTCAGAGAACCTCCACATAGCGTGCAATCTACTCTCCTGTTAATTACTGTTGACGCATCAATTTTTTGAAGGTTTGTGAAAAGCGCAAACATACAATATCTGTGGGAAACAGAACTCACCGTCATCCTGGGTTTCTGTGTTAGAGGCACGTCTCACGTAGCACTATCATATGGTTCGCATCAGTGAGCTGTAGCCTTTCAACAACTCACTTGTCTTCTGTGCACGAGTTCTGACGTTGCGCTGTAGCTGGTGGTTCGTGCACAACCTCTGGAAGAGGTTAGTTGTCCATAAATAAGTATCCAATGCATCTGGTAACATCAGACTGTTGTTAAAGGCCTGTGTTATCCATTTAACTTGATATATAATTGAATCAATCTGAAACCAAAGACAAATGCTCATCACACCAGAATTCAGAGACCTACACAGAAGCCACTCACTCAAAGGAATCATCTCCCAATACTGACAAACTAGCGATCCCAGTGGGATATCATACCAAATAAGCTGCCACCCGTAGGTTTGTATATGAAGTGTGAGGATAGCTCTGATACTACTTAGCCCTAGCCCACAAAATATTCCACACTCATTAGCAATCAAAGAGTCATCTGCGATATTATCTTCCACACCACAGAGTGTATACACAGTAAGACAATAAGCTAAGCTTGAAACTTCCTGGCAGATAAAAACAATGTCCCAAACAGAGACTCGAATCCCGGACATTTGTCTTTCGCGGGCAAATGCTCTTGAAGGGTAGGAGACGAAGCACTAGTGGAAGTAAGGTGAGTGCGAGTCGCGAGTCGTGCTTGGGGAATCCAGTTGGTAGAGCACTTGTCCATCCAAAATATTATGACCACCGACCTATTGTCGATAGAAACCCGTCCAGGCGGCGGTAACGTAAACTGGCGAGGAATGATTGCTAGTGAGATACACACACGGTGCATGTAGTATTATTGAGCATGCTGTCCATGTGTAGAATGGCAAAAGTGCGCGATCTATTTGAGTTTGACCGACGGCAGATTGTCGTGGCCAAGAGGCACGTCACAAACATTTCGTCAACTGCACGATTTATCGGGTATTCGAGGAGTGCTGTGGTGTCTCCAACATGTGGCGACACCAAGGTGAAACCACATTTAGACGTCGTAGTATTGGGCGACAACGCCTCATTACAGACGTAGGACGTCGTAAGCAGGGCAGACCGGTAAAACAGGACAAGCAGAGAACTGTGGCGGAACTAACACGCTTAAATGCTGAACACACAGTCACCGAACAGTACTAACGATGGGCGAATGTCGACGTCACGACATGGGCAACTAAGACTGAAATGGGCACGTGATCATCAGGAATGGACGTTGGTGCAATGGCAGAGAATTTCACTCTCTGATGAATCCTGATAGCTTCTTCATCATGCCGATGGGAGGACGCGAATCCGTCGTCTTCCAGGCGAGAACTCATTGACACCTATACTGCGGGACAGCTACATTATGCTCTAGGGAAATTCACGTTGGGATCCATGGGTCCAGTGGAGCTCGTGCAAGGCACCACAACTGCCGAGGAGTATCGTACACTGGTTACAGATCACGTATGTCCCTTCATGACGACCATGTTTCCTGACGGCAGTGGCATATTTCAACAGGATAATGTGCTATGTCTCAAGTCCAGGAGTGTGATAGAGTGGCTCGAGAAACGAAGCAATGAGTTCCTAAGATGTGTTCCTACTGATGTGTTCCTACTGACGTGCTGCCCCTCCCGCTACCACCCCCACCTCCAACCCTCACCTAACTCGCCAGATCTGAACCCGATCAAACACATCTGGGATGTTACTGAATGTGGCATCGGAGCTCAACACCTCCACCCTCCCGAATATTCGGGAATAAGGAGACATGTGTGCAGATGTGGTGCCAAATGCCTCCAGAAACCTAACAAGGTCTCATTGCTTCCAGGCCACAACTTGTCGCCGTTGTTATCTGCGCCGAAGATCGACATGCTGGCTATTAGGTAGGTGGTCATAATGTTATGGCTGATCAGTGTATATTTCGCAAGCATCTGTTGAATTAACAACAAAGCTTACTGTACCCCTCATTTGCAGGTGTCGCCAGCTACATGTCCCGACCTCAGCCAACACCCGCCTACAACAATTGAAACTATCCCTATTTGCAGCCGTTTGGCAGCCTGTGACGTCAGACACCACAATTTTACTAAGATACTCTCGAGTTACACCAGTAACTCTCGCTTGTTCTCACTCTGAGTCTTTCTTGTGATGATATCAGGAGCGGCCAGTAGCATACAAAGCGTATTTTTACAGACGGACTGTTTCTTACCTCCCACGTTGCAGAACAAGGGACGATTTTATCCTGCGATGGCCAAGGGGTGTCATTTCCCTAAAATAGCATCTTACTTTTTAGACCCACCTACATCAAGCTTCTAGAACATTCGAGTCGCATCTTTCTCTCCTCTCTGGGACGTGGTTCAAATGGTTCAAATGGCTCTGAGCACTATGGAACTTAACTTCTAAGGTCATCAGTCCCTAGAACTTAGAACTACTTAAACCTAACTAACCTAAGGACATCACACACATCCATGCCCGAGGCAGGATTCGAACCTGCGACCGTAGCGGTGACGCGGTTCCAGACTGTAGCGCCTAGAACCGCTGGGCCACCCCGGCCTTCTCTGGGACGTGGCTTCCACCCAAGCTGCAGACTCCTGTCTCCCGGAGTGAAGCTTCACCACCTTGCGCAACGGTGGTCAAACATGGCTGCCGTCCACCTCCAATTCATTTGCGGTCATTGAAATTCTCGTAGCACTTAAACGAACAACTGATTTAGATGCCGGATGCACTCATAAATTGCAAGATTTCAACGGCATATTTTAAGATCTGTTGCACAATACGTTATAGTTTTCCTTAACTAAGCAGATTACCTAATGTTATGTACGGAAATGAGCTTGTCCAGGGGAATAACATGACACTGCTGTCCTTCAAGTGTGTAACACATTAAGGTGAAACGATTTCTCTGCTGGGGACACTTGAATGTAGTGAAAGACCCGAGTTTCCTGTGAAATAACAGCGTTCACTTTGTCTAATACTAAAAACGTACATACTTTATGTGATAGTCTTTAACTTTATGACAAGAAAAAAGTACAGATAACGTGGTCCCTATTCTTAATTATTTTTTATGCAAGACTGAAATTACCTATGGGTCACAACATGTGTGTCAGGTGTTCATCTGCCTTGCAGTTTGTGTTGCCAAATTTATAAGTGCAGCACCGTTTCGGTGGTGGGTGTCGCTCTCGCGGCCGAGGTTCCGCGTTGTCACGTGAGCGATCCAGATTGAGGAGGCGCACTCAGCCAATGTGGCAGTCTCTCTTCGTCGCGTGGTGTGATAGTATGTGCAATTCCTGCAGAACAAGGACAGTTCTGGGATAGTGAGTGCCAGAATCAGCTTCACTGGTCACTAAAACTTGGAATCCTGCAGTTGTGGAAGGAGGTGGATAACTAGGTCTTGCAGTGACTTTGTTGATGAATAGAGCGAGCAGCAAAATGGAACTGTGGGTGTAATTCTTGGTTGCTTGTCTTTTAACTTGGTTGTTACCAGTGTAGGTTGCTACTGTCCTTATTACATTGCTGAACTTGGATTCGAATCGATGCTTTGCCTGCAGGTTTATATTCGCTAACGTTCATGGATCATGTCTGTTTGCCTAAATCTGAGGTGTCATGCTGAGGCACTGGAGAGTTGCTTTTGCAGTTGCTATAGCATTTGCTGGTTTAATTGTTAATTTATTGGCTACGTATTCCTATACATTCTTGCTGCAAGGTGGCGTAATCTTTCTGTGAATGTTGGGTCGCTAATGATGTTACATCTACGAGAACTGATGTTCTACATAACCTTTTCCCTACTCAGACAACGGTGTAACTATGGACTAAAGTGACAGTGGTTAGCTGTGTAATTACCGCCGACCATGGATGACGTAGTGGAAGTGGTGTATAACCTATTGCTATGTGATGTAATTGGCATGGAGCGCTTATTCACGCTAAGTTCCCAGAGCGTTCGGTACACGATTTCACAGTGCTGTCGTATTGTGGTATTGTTTTATTAATCTATCTTTGAAGCAGTCAATTCTACGGCGCTCGTGTGGCTTGGTTCAAATGGCTCTGAGCACTATGGGACTTAACATTTATGGTCATCAGTCCCCTAGAACTTAGAACTACTTAAACCTAACTAACCTAAGGACATCACACAACACCCAGTCATCACGAGGCAGAGAAAATCCCTGACCCCGCCGGGAATCGAACCCGGGAACCCGGGCGTGGGAAGCGAGAACGCGCGCTCGTGTGCTAATGGCTTTAGTTCAGACCGCCCTTGTGGGCTGTTGATGTCACTTGTTTATGGTACTCCATTTGGTGAACGGTGAGCGATTTAACCTGTAGTGTTCATATTTGAAGACTGAAGTCGGCTTTGCTTGTGAGAGATGGCGAAATCTACTGAAACATTCTGCTGATCGTTATTGTGGAGAGGCTGACCTGCGGGTGAGCGGCGTTCGTAGCCGTGCTTACGGTTGTTCATTTGGTTACATGTGCTAATGCCCACCTTTCCGGTTGCTTAGTGCAAGCTACAAGTAGCGTGCCCTCACTCAAACACGTTAAATGAGCTCTGGACTTAGTTTGATTATCAATGCAAGATGTGAAAGATGAAAAGGGCTACCCCCTGATTACTAATTTACGGCTCACTTCCTGCTTAAGTTATTATTAATATCAAGGCTAGTGGCAAAAATCTAGAGCTGCCTAGTACTAATTTGCTCGTAAAGCAAGCTATCCAGTACAAGTAGTACATTTACGATGTGGACAAGTATACTACAGGGCCAGTTTGGTAAGTATAACAGCTCGACACTGGGTGTCGTTTGAGTGATAGGTATAATTGGTTCTCCGTTTATCTGTGTACTCACGTGTGTTTTACGTCATGGCGATGTCTTGGATGTGTCTTTGTGGCCAATGCTGATCAGCTATATAAGTTGTGACCTATTATTAATTCGGTTTGCTTTTCAAGTTTTATGCCATCAGGCCACAGAGTTCCTTTTTAAATTATCTAAACATTTTTAGACTTGGAATTCATTTTACGGTAATACATTATTTTGGAGTCTAAAACCTCAAACTGAAATATCTCTGTCACTTTAGAATTCTGAACTGTAGCGTGCTGTTTTCAGCAGAAGAGGGAATCATTGATAAATTACCGATAATTAGTAAATTACAGCGTCTTTGGTAGATGGGTTTAAGCTGCCTCCTGCCTTCCATGGCAGGCGTCAGAAAATAAACTGTTGTTGACGCTACCCGTTAAGGGCCCGCGACTCATACGGATCTGTTTCAGAATACTCTGCTGGTCCTTGTCCCGAAACTCTATTACAGCTGACTTCGTATGCTGCAGTTACGTTCTCGCTGCTAAGAAGAAGAAGTGCCAGAATCTCCGACATACGTTCTACAACTCTTACGACATATGGATGGAGAAAGTTAACATCGGGCGAGTCAGTCAGATAAACCCAGCCCTCCACTTCTTAACTATATGACTGCCACATATAACATTTAGGGTTTAGTTGTAATTAACATATTTATTTACTAACTTATTTTTCTGCTGTTTTCGTCTGTATTAGGTATACACTCTGATCTCGTGTTTGGAAAAGGAAGCCACGAAAACCAGTTTTACTTTATTTAAATTAACCCTGAAGTATAACATTCCTAATTTCTTTTTCTCGTTCTAAAACCATATCGCTATTTTCACTGCAGATGAAGCAGTTCATATTCAAAATAGTAAGTAAAACCGAACAGTGTGAAAGTTGTATATACTATAGAAATTTAGTTTTTGAGACCTTAGTAAATTAATTTCGATTTAATGGCCTCTTATCAAGCAGCGAAATAAATCTTCTCCTTGATGGTTATTCCTCAATTGTTGAAATATCCTGGTGAAATAGTCACTCGTTATTTTCATTGGCATCACCTAGATTTTCTGGAAATATGTGTAACTGGCAACGTCAGAAATAAACGTTCATACTCTCTCGAACTATTGAGCATACCGTACCTCTTCCTAGTTGTAAGGTTTGAGTTGGATACAGAACTTCTGATATCATCTGGTTTCTCAACAACTGTGATCTTCTAAGGTAATAATTTTCTTAGTGAATTACAATATTTTGCATTACCTTAAAGGCTTCTTTTTCTGTACTGTCCTAACTAGTGAAGTAAAATGGAAAGGAGACATGAATATCTAGTGAGACAAGTAAAGAATAATATCAGCAATAGTATAATATGCTGTAACGGGACTAGGATTCGTTATGAGTAGAAAGGTGGGAATCTCAGTGAGCATGTAAGTGATATGATTGTTTTCGTCAATATCGACAGAAAACCAACACCGACAACGATAGTTCAGGTATACGTGCCGACGTCACATGCAGAGAATGAAGAGACAGAGAAACTGTATAACAATATTAAAAGGATTATTCAGTAAGCAAAGAATGGTTAAAATTAGTAGACATGGGAGATTCGAATGCTGTTGGAGGAGAAGGACTAGAAGAGGGAATTACAGGAGAATATAGGGTTGGTAGTAAGAATAAAGAATGAGAAAGGACAAAGTCTAATTGACTTAAGCGAACAATTCCAGCTGAAAATGAACCCTGCTCCACATATTCCTTTCCTCTCCGATTCTGCGTAAAACCTCCTCATTCCTTACCTTATCAGTGCACCTAATTTTCAACATTCGTCTATAGCACCACATCTCAAATGCTGCGATTCTCTTCTGTTCCGGTTTTCCCACAGTCCATGTTTCACTACCATACAGTGCTGTACTCCGGGCGCACATTCTCAGAAATTTCTTCCTCAAATTAAGGCCGGTATTTGATATTAGTAGACTTCTCTTGGCCAGAAATGCCTTTCTTGCCTGCTTTTGATGTCCTCCTTGCTCCGTCCGTCATTGGTTATTTTACTGCCTAGGTAGCAGAATTCCTTAACTTCATTGACTTCGCCGGCCGGAGTGGCCGTGCGCTTCTAGGCGCTACAGTCTGGAACCGAGCGACCGCTACGGTCGCAGGTTCGAATCCTGCCTCGGGCATGGATGTGTGTGATATCCTTAGGTTTGTTATGTTTAATTAGTTCTAAGTTCTAGGCGACTGATGACCTCAGAAGTTAAGCCGCATAGTGCTCAGAGCCATTTGAACCATTTTTTTTTCATTGACTTCGTGACCATCAATCCTGATGTCAAGTTTCTCGCTGTTCTCATTTCTACTGCTTCTCATTACCTTCGTCTTTCTCCGATTTACTCTCAAACCATACTGTGTACTCATTAGACTGTTTATTCCGTTCAGCAGATCATTTAATTCTTCTTCACTTTCACTCAAGATAGCAATGTTATCAGCGAATCGTATCATTGATATCCTTTCACCTCGTATTTTAATTCCACTCCTGAACCTTTCTTTTATTTCCATAATTGCTTCCTCGATGTACAGATTGAAGAGTAGGGGCGAAAGGCTACAGCCTTGTCTTACACCCTTCTTAATACGAGCACTTCATTCTTGATCGTCCACTCTTATTGTTCTCTCTTGGTTGTTGTACATATTGTATATGACCCGTCTCTCCCTATAGCTTACCCCTACTTTTTTCAGAATCTCGAACAGCTTGCACCATTTTATATTGTCGAACGCTTTTTCCAGGTCGACAAATCCTATGAAAGTGTCTTGATTTTTCTTTAGCCTTGCTTCCATTATTAGCCGTAACGTCAGAATTGCCTCTCTCGTCCCTTTACTTTTCCTAAAGCCAAACTGATCGTCACCTAGCGCATTCTCAATTTTCTTTTCCATTCTTCTGTGTATTATTTTTGTAAGCAGCTTCGATGCATGAGCTGTTAAGCTGATTGTGCGATAATTCACGCACTTGTCAGCTCTTGCCGTCTTCGGAATTGTGTGGTTGATGCTTTTCCGAAAGCCAGATGGTATATCGCCAGACTCATATATTCTACACACCAACGTGAATAGTCGTTTTGTTGCCACTTCCCCCAATGATTTTAGAAATTCTGATGGAATGTTATCTATCCCTTCTGCCTTATTTGACCGTAAGTGCTCCAAAGCTCTTTTAAATTCCGATTCTAATACTGGCTCCCCTATCTCTTCTAAATCGACTCCTGTTTCTTCTTCTATCACATCAGACAAATCTTCACCTTCATAGAGGCTTTCAATGTATTCTTTCCACCTATCTGCTCTCTCCTCTGCATTTAACAGTGGAATTCCCGTTGCACTCTTAATGTTACCACCGTTGCTTTTAATGTCACTAAAGGTTGTTTTGACTTTCCTGTATGTTGAGTCTGTCCTTCCGACAATCATTTCTTTTTCGATGTCTTCACATTTTTCCTGCAGCCATTTCGTCTTAGCTTCCCTGCACTTCCTATTTATTTCATTCCTCAGCGACTAGTATTACTGTATTCCTGATTTTCCCGGAACATGTTTGTACTTCCTCCTTTCATCAATCAAGTGAAGTATTTCTTCTGTTACCCATGGTTTCTTCGCAGCTACCTTCTTTGTACCTATGTTTTCCTTCCCAACTTCTGTGATGGCCCTTTTTGGAGATGTCCATTCCTCTTCAACTGTTCTGCCTACTGCGCTATTCCTTATTGCTGTATCTATAGCTTTAGAGAACTTCAAACGTATCTCGTCATTCGTTAGTATTTCCGTATCCCACTTCTTTGCGTATTGATTCTTCCTGACTAATGTCTTGAACTTCAGCCTACCCTTCATCACTACTATATTGTGATCTGAGTCTATATCTGCTCCTGGGTACGCCTTACAATCCAATATCTGATTTCGGAATCTCTGTCTGACCATGATGTAATCTAATTGAAATCTTCCCGTATCTCCCGGCCTTTTCCAAGTATACCTCCTCCTCTTGTGATTCTTGAACAGGGTATTCGCTATTACTAGCTGAAACTTGTTACAGAACTCAATTAGTCTTTCTCCTCTTTCATTCCTTGTCCCAAGCCCATATTCTCCTGTAACCTTTTCTTCTACTCCTTCCCCTACAACTGCATTCCAGTCGCCCATGACTATTAGATTTTCCTCCCCCTTTACATACTGCATTACCCTTTCAATATCCTCATACACTTTCTCTATCTGTTCATCTTCAGCTTGCGACGTCGGCATGTATACCTGAACTATCGTTGTCGGTGTTGGTCTGCTGTTGATTCTGATTAGAAAAACACTGTCACTGAACTGTTCACAGTAACACACCCTCTGCCCTACCTTCCTATTCATAACGAATCCTACACCTGTTATACCATTTTCTGCTGCTGTTGATATTACCCGATACTCACCTGACCAGAAATCCTTGTCTTCCTTCCACTTCACTTCACTGACCCCTACTATATCTGGATTGAGCCTTTGCATTTTCCTTTTCAGATTTTCTAGTTTCCTTACCACGTTCAAGCTTCTGACATTCCATGCCCCGACTCGTAGAACGTTATCCTTTCGTTGAATATTCAATCTTTTTCTCATGGTAACCTCCCCCTTGGCAGTCCCCTCCCGGAGATCCGAATGGGGGACTATTCCGGAATCTTTTGCCAACGGAGAGATCATCATGACACTTCTTCAAATATAGGCCACATGTCCTGTGGATACACGTTACGTGTCTACAATGCAGTGGTTTCCATTGCCTTCTGCATCCTCATGTCGTTGATCATTGCTGATTCTTCCGCCTATAGGGGCAATTTCCCACCCCTAGGACAAGAGAGTGCCCTGAACCTCTATCCGCTCCTCCGCCCTCTTTGACAAGGCCGTTGGCAGAATGAGGCTGACTTCTTATGCCGGAAGTCTTCGGCCGCCAATGCTGATTATTTATCAAAATTTAGGCAGTGGCGGGGATCGAACCCGGGACCGAAGACGTTTCGATTGTTAATCAAAGAAGCTACTCCTGGACCAAGGGTACAACCCAGTTTAATCTTATGGGATCATTATTCAGTGTCTGCAGGAGAATCTTTCAAGAAATCTTTTCATCTACTCTGAGTTCTAAGAATTTAAAAATGTGTATTTCACTGATCACTTGACTACTTGAAAGAATAAGCTTTCGCTTTTGAGAGAATTTTCTATCAGAAACGGAGTCCTCTGTAGTGTACTGCTGTAGTTTATATTGTTGTAGTTCCTTTCTGTTCGCTGGATGCCACAAACTAATGGAGCCGTGCGCGAAGTTATGTCAACTCCTGTGCTTGCAGAAACTCTTCGACTAGCGTTGCTTAGGTACCGTTTCCTTGGCATCTCAAATGGTTGCCCCTTATTGGCTCGGGAAGGGAATAAAGCTCTTCCGCAGCTGACACGTAGTCTGCTGGGGTTTGGCTGTTTCTGTGGAGCCTTGCATGGTATCACGGTTGTACGTGAGAGCCGTGGTGGCCACTGGTCATGTCTATATGGCTGATTTTACAGAGTGGGTCGAGCCTTCGCCTACTGGAGAGTTGCAACTTTGTCCTGCTCGTGTGGCGACGAACCATTTCCTAGAGTTGCATTTTGAGTATATTTCTGCTGCCTTAGCTGGTGGGTGTGGCCACATAGATCATCCATGATTCGTTCTAGCCTGATACAAGAAAGCATGCTGCGGCGTGTGGGTGTTAAGTGTTGGTCATGATTCATGAGACAACGTCTCTCTACCCACTTACGCAGTCACTTCTGAGTGTCGTTTGTTATTTGACAATAAGGTGATTAGGATCGTTCTACTGGCACTGTTTGGCCGTGGCGACAGAGCCAAATACTTATCTAATTTTTAGAGGCTGTCTGTTTAAGAAGGCGTAAGCGTTGTCTGAGCTAAAGTTTCTGTGTATGTCAGTTCCTATTTTCAAGTTCCTTTTGTATACATTTTCTTATTTCTGGTACTAGGGGGCCAAACGGACACATATTTATGCTCTTCAATTGCTCTGTAAATTTAATCTGTACTTTTTGTGCACGTTTTTAGAACTTGTCGATCAGCTATCTGGGAGGTCGAACGAAATTGAATCGTTACTGTAACTGACTAACTCATATTCTCTATGCTATTTGGTCGCCTGGGGCTTCGTTGCTCATAAAAATTTATGGTAACGCACTCAGTCTGCTTCACAGATGTGTACATTATCTTAAATTTTCGGTTCTATATGATTGTGGATATTAATGAAATAGTACATGCTTAATAGCCATGTAGGAAAATTTACTACTACTACTTCTTTCACCACATCCTAGCTCTCTGCCAGTTCAAAAGTAGGAGAGTGTGATTCTGTTCGAGTAGCAGGGTTCTGATCCTATGGACTGGTAGGAAATAATGTTTTGTTTTACCAAGAAGTACTGCTTGTTGTTTGATTTTAGGTGCTTTTCAAGAGTGGAATCGGCTAGGGGCTCGCGATTCGTATTGGGGGAATTTTGTGGTAAGGTCTTATGGGGCCAAGCTGCTGACGTCATCGGTGCTCTTCTTTGAACTTTCTCGAGGTACTCCGTTAAAACTATCTGGTAAGGATAACACAACGCGCAGTAGTACTCGAAAGGACGACGGATAAGCGAAATGTAGGCAGTCTCTTTAGTAGATAATCTAGCTAATAGTATTATTAAGAAGACCACGGCACAAAACCTACGACCGTACTACTGACCTACTCTAGCTAGAGTGCAGCCTCTTTTCACCACGGCATCAGTACGGGGAAGGCGGCAGGCCCATCGTTTCGGACACCTTTTTATCCCCCAGAAAAGATCCCCATTGCGCATTTGAGAGCAGGCAGTCCTCGAGGGACTGGACTGCGGGAAAATCCACTTTCCTATCCAGGATGGAACCTGGTTCCTCCAGAGGAGGAGTCAAGTGTCCTACCGCCTGGACCGCTATGGCCACTAAAGTGTTAGTAACGTACATAATATTTAAGTAAATTTTCTGCCTCCATGCCTGATGATTAACACTATGGCTCGAAACACGTCATCCATACATTAACATGTACTGTTAATAGCCTACAGCATTGAGACTATTTACAGTATATATTATCCTTTGTTGTAGCACCGTCGTGTAGAACTTATCTGCCAATTAGGATAATGACTCCCCTGGAAACACTTAGCCACAAAGATTAAAAGCTTCTTTAATAGGAATTTGGATTGTTAACGGGATTGAATGTGTTTTGTTAGTAGCTCCTGACTGTCTGTTCTGGTATTCGAACACCCCATCCAAAGGTTGGGCACTCTCATTGCCCATTTCGTACCAAACCTTGAAAATCTGCTGCCCCTAATGGAACTGAGCTAGAATCAAATTTCCGTACATTGGAATGTAACACGTGTTTCTGCTGTTAGGGTGCTGAATGGATAACATACAGTTGCGAACACAAAAAAGAAATACCAAGAGAGAGAGAGAGAGAGAGAGAGAGAGAGAGAGAGAGAGAGGGAGGGAGAGAGAGAAAGAGAGAGAGAGAGAGGCATGTACTTTTAGCATACAGCTTTCTTTTCCTTCGCATCTTTTACTGAATGTGCATTAAGGCGGCATTGATTGCCAGGAGTAGGATCGGATTTTATATGGCATCTTAATTTAGAGAAAATTTGCTAAATTTGGTCTCAGTTTCATTAAGTCAATTATGGACATTATTAAGTCAAACAACGTATCACAGAACAACAGTGCAAAATATTATACCACATACAAAAGATTATACCACCTGTAGGGGTCAGTTGTATTTATGGTCTAATATTACGCACAATACGTGCTCCTTATTCGCGATAATTATCAATTTAAATGACATATGGACACAAGAAAAAAATAGAAGCCATTAATTTAGTAATGTGCCCATGATTTTGGACAGCATCATCTGAGCGTGAGAGATGGGAGGGTATAAGAGACAGTGAGGGTGTGACCTCCCCACAAAATTATTTACCGTAACCTCCCAACAAAATTCGTTCCCATTTAACCTCCACACAAAATTCATTCACATTTAGTGTAACCTCAAAACAGAAAAATTCCTAAACTTCTCAACAGTAAAAATTATAGTTATGCCGTTCACATTTAGTGTAACGTCCCAACAAAATAATTTCCGTAACCTGGTAATAATACAATGTAACTAACCTCTCAATTAAATTGTCACTCACTTGTAACTTTTCAATAATTGACTGTGAATTTAACCTGGTAAATTTTGGACGTCAGCAGTGCTGCGTCATGGCCCTGAAAGATAATTCTGAATAAAAAAGAGAAAAATTATTACCTCAATGAAGTCCCCGGATGACGCATATATATATCTGCTCTTAAAAAATAATTTTTTCTGGCACAGCCCTGTGCAATGCTGGCCGATAGATTTGTCATTTATGAAAGGAAGCAACTGATTTTTCTTTTGCAACAATCGGGATGATCATGGATGGGAGAAATTACTAAATTCTTTAAATTGAAATGAATGGTTGTTAAAAGTTACTTTTTGTGAGAAAGATTATTATTACGAGATTTTTAAAACATTTACATGGGACTTGAGATGACATTACTACATATGCGCGAGGCTGCTTTTTACCTTATACAATAATACTAAGGCTCCGACATCGCTGCACCGCGACCGGCCACCCAACACGATATACCAGACCAGACGAGAGCAGACTGCAGACTAGCAACAACTTACTGCTACAGCTACACAGTTACTACTGCAGTCAACACTGCTCTCTGGTCAGAGATTCTCTTATACCTTGCATATCGCAGGCAGTGCGTAAGCAATACATCGAAATTACATCTGCTCGGACCTCTTACAAGGGAACAAAAAGTCATGCACATATCAGTACATATGCGCAATAAAAGTAAAAGCCTCATTATCAGCTACAACTGGCAATCATACATCTCCAGAAAACGCACCAGGGAGTGGATGGCTTTCTTCCACTGGACGTCTCAGCTGTAGACAGCCCCATGTTTCATTCTTTTTCAGTTGTCGACCTTGATACTGTGATTTACAGGACAAATTAATCGATAATTTAGGGGATTTCCTTTAATTGCTTCTAATTCACTCCTCTGGTAATTAGCGGGGAGTGCAATTATTACGCTTGTCGTTTCCGCCTGCCTTGGCTTGCCCCCAGCACGCCGGGTAACTGACGGGACGTGTGCGGCTGGAAGTGAACACTGGCCGTCTGAGTCCCTGGGACCAGCCCCGTTGTGGGCAGGACTCGCAACTTTTTGGAACGAGGAGTTGTCATGGGTCGGAGCTCTCAATCTTCTCGAAAGCGACACTGAATCTTCCAGAATAAAATTATTGTGACATTGCTGATTTGAGAAATAAAGTACACCATCTCAGATTGACCAAGTGGCAGTTTGGGAGGCCTCACCGCGAAGGAGTAGTAGAGCATAAGTTTGATCTTCGTTTGAATCTGGAACTAGGTGATTCAGCGTTACGATCTGAAGATGGATAGTCGATGCCTGGACCTGATGAAGAGTCGAAGTCTGGACTTGGAGAGGAGCAGTCTATTTGCAAGCAAATTCTTCTGGTAGTTCTCAAGCGAGATTTTACCCTTTGGTTTCTACTCACTATACATCCAATGCAGTCATCACCACCAATTAAATTCCTTTGTTAGTAGTCAGCTAAGACGGTTTCTTATCCGTTTGGTCTATTCTAGAAGAATTTCTCGCGTCCTTTCCTTCCCAAAGGTGCTTTATTATCGCGTGTTTATTTGAGTATATACACTCATTCCCCCGTGACGAATATCTGATTCTTATTTATTCTGAGGAGTCATTTGAATTCGCAACCAATAAACGTATGTGATTTGTAACTGTTTGTTTCATTACAGTGGATGAGAGTCCCCAAAACTACTTAGCAGTGTCAGGACACACAGCTACAACCAACGTGTTAGGGCCAAACCTTTCCTTCCGTTTCCTTGCGCATCCCTTAACACAGACCTGGATCGTAATCAAGGACTTGCACGTTGAGCAGGAATACTAGTTGCAAATCAGACTGACTAGAGCCTTACCTCCTTTGGCGCACTGCACCGTGTGTGACCACGAGTTTGTAAAAAAAATGTCAAGTTTTCTAGCTCGGATTTTGAACACATGACGGCAAGTTTTATTGATATTCGTCCAGCTTGGAAGGCTGCGTATTATTCTACGACTGCATCTACGTGGATACTCTGCAAATCACACGTAATTGCCTAGCAGAGGATTCATCGAGCCACCTTCATAATAATTCTCTGTTATTCCAATATCGAACAGCGCGCGTGGAAAACGAACACCTCTATCTGTCGGAGCAAACTTATTTCATAATGATGTCGTTTCTCCCCGTTTAGGTAGGCGTCAACAGAATTCGCCAAATGGACAGATTTAGATGAGTACTGGCGAAACAGAAATACGTGCTCCTCTCCCTACAGTGACTGCACATGGGAAAAGGGAATTACGATATTAATATCGACTTTAGTGGTTCTATAACTTTGTTTTAGGAGCCAGGAAACGTCTAGTGTCTCAAACTTAGGATAAAAGCGAGTCTCACCTGCTGCCCATGAGGAAGAATAATTATTTTTCGAGGAGATTCAACTAAATACGCTGTATGAATGCTTTGTTAAATAAGTGCTGAAGGTACATAAAACTGTAATTTACTGAGCAGGCAGATAGCTTAGATCTTACTCAACATCAAATGGTAAGTCAATAAACAAAGAAACAAGTTTTTAATACAGTTTAATCATAATTAGACAGAAATAAGAGGGGCCAACATTGTTAATAATTATGGAAAGAAGAAATATTATCACTCGCACAGGATTTGAATAGCCGGGCCTTCTGGAGAAGCATAGGGCATTTGCGATTTCGAGTCACAAAAACAGCAACTTCTCCAGAGCTGATGATCCAGACAAGAAATTACCTGTAGAATAAACACTGTTCATGGTGTTACGGGTACAGCTACGGATATTTTTATTGGTTACTGAGTACAGTGTACTGATCAAAATAACATCAGTGCACTAATGACCATTTATCTAATAGCCGTTATGTCCACCTTTGGCACAGATAACAGCGGCGATACGGCGTGACATGGAAGTAATGAGGCCTTGGTAGATCGCTGCAGGGAGTTGACATCACATCTGCACACATATAAGTCACCCAAGTCCCTTAAATTCCGGGGAGGGGGCGATGAGCTCTGATAATGCGTTCAGTCACAAGCCAGATGTGTTCGATCAGGTTCAGATCTGTCGAGCTGGAGGCCAGAACATCAACTGGAACTCGCCACTGTGTTCCTAAAACCATTCCATCACACAACTGTCATTGCAGCATGGCGCATTCTCTTGCTGAAAACTGCCACTGCCGTCTGGAAACATGATCGTCATGAATGGGTGTGCACGCTCTGCAACCAGTGTACGATATGCCTTGCCCGTCATGGATCCATGAAAGCCCACGTGAGTGTTCCGTAGAGAGTAATGAAGCCGCCGCCAGCTTGCCTCCGTTCCGCAGCGAAGGTGTCAAGTAGTTTTCCCCTGGAAGGCGCCGGATTCATCACACAGTGCAACTCTCTGCCACTGCCCCAGCATCCAGTCCTGATGGTCATGTGTCCATTTCAGACTCAGTTGCCCATGTCGTGATGTTAACACTGGCATATACATACAATGGGTCGACGGCTAGATTGGCCCATTGTTGGTAGTGTTTGCTGCTCAGCATAAAAGTCTGACGTTAGTTTCGGCATAATTCGCTGCCTGTCCTGTTTTACCAGTCTGCCCAGCCTACAACGTCCGACATTTGTAATGAGGGGTGGCCGCCCAACCTCACGACGTATGGCTCCACCTTGGTTTTGTCACGTGTTGAAAACACTCACTCCCGCACTTTTCGAACAACTGACAAGTCTGTACTTGCCGAAATGCTCTTTCCGAGCCCCTGGGCCATCGCGATCTGCCCTCGGTGAAACTCAGACAGATCACACGGCTTCCCCACTCTACACGAACAGCACGATCACTAATACTACATGCACCATGCAAGTGGCTTCCTAACAGTCACTCCTCGTGAGGTAACGCTGCTATCGCCTAGGCGGCTTTCTATCGATAGTAGGTCGCTAGTCATAATGTTCTGGCTCATCAGTGTATTTACTTCATTTGTGGACTAATAATTGTAGTTATTATTAGTGGTATGTTCTTAGGTTGATAAGTACCTCCAAGAACATGCGGCAAGAGCACGCTTATTGTCCCTGGGCGGCAGATCAGTTGTTAAAGTTTGGAACCGTGGACGCAAAACGATTAGTCTAAACTGACAGGCACAGTCCCCATAGTGATGCAGTTACTACCATGCACGTAACGTAAAGTAGTAAATTATGTTACTTCTTTGAGGGACTTCGCAGAGTAAAAACAACAAGCACACTGAAGCGAGTAGATATTAAGGTACCAACAGTCACAATATCTGCACTTACGCCGATAACAGCCTATATGAGGTAGTAAAGCCCACAATGAATTTACAATGGGGATACATTTAGAAAATGACGTATCCATGAAATAATTTTGGCGTCCAACCATAAAATGTAGCAGGAAGTGAATCCCCTGTAACAGAAAACTGCCGCCTGTATTTAAGTGGTATATTCGCACACTTGCCATTAGACAATAAAAAGAAGGAAGGAGGTTAATAGTTTAACGTCTCGTCGATAGCGCGGTCATCAGAGGCAGAGCACAAGCTCGAATTATGAAATGATGGAGAAGTACGTTGGCTGTGGACTTAACAAAGTATCCGTCTCGGTATTTGCAAGGATTGATTTATGGAAATCAAGGAAAACCTAAATCTGGATGGCCGGACGGCGACGTGAACCATCGTCCTTCCAAATACAAGTGCAGTGTGCTGACCACTGGGCCATCTCCCTCTGTGCCAATAGACTCGTTACAGGCCAGTAACACACTAAAACACAAATAACTGAATCATAATGAACAATCATTTATTGAAGTAATATGTACAGTAATAGTTTGATGATAGTGTGTGGGGTTGTCACTGAAGTAAAAGTATTCAACATTGGTCTAGCTTAACTGAGTGTACGTGGGTAAGATGGACTGTTGTAGATGTCAGTGCATAGGTCAGGCAACACTTGGACACTCGGTGTTGACTGTTTGATGATCAATCGCTGATTGCTGCTGGACTATTACTGCAACATCTATAGATGCCTATGTGGCAGCTGCAGCTAGTCGGCAACTGTTGACCTCCGACGAGTGGCAAGTGAAACTCTATATCCTCATTTACCCACGAACGGCTGCAGGATTTAGTGGTAAGATGGCCCAGCGGATAACTCGCCAAAAACTGAACACAGATCAAGCATGAAAACAGGAAGAAGATGTACCGAACTGCGAAAAAAAATAAGAAATATGGGAACAATGAACTATCGAAGTTCAACATCGTGTGTGGTTCAATACCCAGTGCGTCGAGATTGTGTGGTCGCCGGGTTGGACTGCATAATCTGAGATCTGTGTTCAAGTTTCCCTAGTGCAATATTATTCTTTTCCCACAAAGTTATGAACTGTCTGTCCTGTCACTGACGTGTCTGTTCGCTGTATCGAAATTTGTGCCTGTGCCGTGAAGTAAATTTCGTTTGCAACAGCGAGGTGAAAGGAAGGGGCGTTCAGACGTATACATACCTCGTATTTGTTCTACATAAGTACCACATGTTATGAACTTGCGTTCCGTTTTGAAAGTTTTGACTGTTGAATTCCTTTGTTGTAACATAGTTCACACCTGTTTATTTGCTGTTTTGTGAGAGGTCTATGCGTCATCTCGCCTTCTCTCTCTGTTCATCAAATTTGCTTTTTTTTTTCTTTAAAAAAGTCTTATAGGACTTAACTGCGAAGGTCATCAGTTCCTAAGCTTACACACTACTTAATCTCAATTATCCTAAGGACAAAAACACACACCCATGCCCGAGGGACGACTCGAACCTACGTCGGGACCAGCCGAACAGTCCATGACTGCCGCGCCCTAAACCGCTCGGCTAATCCCGCGCGGCCACATTTGCTTGCGACGACACTATGTCCTTACCACGTGGCTCATTCTATAACCAATGTATATTATGACAGTTGTCAAGACTACGGAGGGAGAACAAACGTGGCAATAATCTGACGGAAAGTTCATAATTATGTGAAAAAAAGGGGTCACGAGGGAAATTTGAACACCGATCTCCCGCTTTAAAATCCAACACCGTGACCACACAACCACGACGCGCTGGCTGTTCAAATTCACTCGTTGTTGCACATCTTGAGTTGAACCGTTCACTATTTTGCTTCTTTTCTCTTAATTCGGTACACCCTCTTCTTGTTAGTTTTTGACGGACTGTCCACTGGGTCATTTGGGCTCTGAATGTGAGGGAGGGCGATGGGGAGTTTCCCTTGAGAGAACTATTTAGCGGCTGCAGCAAGTAGGTCCTGCTATTAGTGCCCTCTGTGGCAGCTGACTACTGGCGGCAGCAGTGGAGTACTTGGCAGTTACGTAGCGCTACTATGAATAGGTTTCTATTATATGTGCATGTAAAGCGACTGATCACAATGTGTGGTGCCACTCTGGAAACTGCTTGGTTAATGGCGTCCTCTGTGGTTACAGCTATGTCCCGTCTGTTGCTGTGGACATAGCATCCCCCTCCGACTGGCGGGGTGTGGGTGGTGGGGGCTGATGAAGCTTGGCTTCATTAGCCTGAAGCCTCTGTGCTTGCTGACGTGCATATGTGGTCGGTGTACACAAGCAGTTCCCCTTCGCATTTACCCACGGCACCGGATAAAATCACACCTAAAACCCCAGTGATGGGGTAGTCTGTCGAGCCACTTGTCGCATCTATTTCTATAGACTCGTTTGTGATATGAGGCCTATTTGCCGTCTCTATCTGAGCGTCGTCGGTCGGCTTCAGCTGGGCCTCGCTGCCAGAGGTGAAGTCAAAAGTTGACTGCTGGCTGCAATTCCAAATCCCCAAGATCGCGGGTAGCAGTGAAGTCATTAGAGCCTGAAACACAGAACTGCTTAAGAGTTCTGACTGTATGTGCCTGAGCACGTTGCAGCCTTTTTTTCTGTGGCTCTTCATAATACCATTAGGAGTTCGTAAATTACGCATAACATTACCGAGCTGCTGTATAACTTTGCCTGGAAACGAAGATATCTTTCCAAACTTATTGCTGGTAACGTGCTTCTTATTATCAGTAACTTAAAATAAAATCGCTGCTGCTGATGCTCAGTTTGTGGATGCACAAATGTCTTTAAAATTGACGTTAGGTCGATGCCATCTCGCAGGCAATTTTTCAGTCTTATATATTGTATAATGTAAGGTGGCTCTGTACTGAGAAAGAAATATTAGTAATGCATGTGCGACTTGAATGTCTGTGCCAATCGCCTACCAAGTCCGTTAGCTACAGGATTAAATGGTAAGGGATTGTTATGTATAACCTCGTTTCCTTCAGAAAATATTTGGACTCCGGAGATGAAAGCTGAATGCTCCAGTCTGTAACTGTTGATTTCAGCAATACTTCAATGGAGAAAATCCTTGGCAACCTGAACTGGTTTGTAGAAGAAATCAGTTACATTTGTATCAGATATGGGAATTCTGAAAATGCATCGATAACAATGGATCACTAGTTTCCTAAAAATGTTCCAGCAAAGTGTAAATGTAACCAAGGTTTTGATGCCTAGGGCCACGGAAAATGTTGTCGACGAGAAGCTGACTGGTAGTATTGTCTCTGTCTATATTTTTCCAGTAGCAATGTTCCCAGGCAACGCGTCTGGTAGGTACGGTGATTCCCCAGTGGCAACGATGTAGCATTTGAAGCACTTTGGGTTTAAGTACTTCTGAAGTAGTCACTCGTGTCTCTCCTGGATCTGATAATAGATGGTGTCAGTTCCAGATAATGCCGCAGAGAGCCTTTCTGTTATGAAACGGTTCAAGGTATTAGTATCTACCTTTTACTTTGGAAGGCACACAAGCTCAAAATTCCTGAGGTATATGAGTTGTACTTGTAAGTTATAATATCTTATGATTGTGTAGCTTTGAATGTAAATTAGACACCCTTTCACCTTTCTAATTATATACGATGTGGCTAACTGCGGATGCTTACATTTACTATCCGCTTATTGCAGTTAACCCTGTTCTTCACATCCGAACATTCGCTATCGACATTGGAATGTTTTCGAGCCAAGATTAGACAAAAATATATTCAAATGCTCTTGTCACCAAGTCAATACTCAAACTGCGAGAGGAGTTCGATAAGTGATGCAACACACTTTTATTCTGAAAGCAAGTTGGTTTTATTCAGGATTCCAATACACCGTATTATTTACCACTCTTCTGGATACAAAACCCCAGTTTTGGACTAAATCTCCCTTCAGTACGACGGCCTTACACAAGCTTACTGGGAGGGCCTGGATGCCTGCATGATACAGTTCTACTGGTCCACGTTGGAGCCAACGTATTACTGAATCAATAACATCCCCACCATACATGTACCGCTTCCAGGGGAATGTATCCTTCATTGAGCCAAACAATTGGAGTCGGAAGGTGTGAGATTCGTGCTATAGGGTAGATGAGGAAGAACAGTCCATTGAAGTTTTGTGAAATACTGTCGGGTGCGCAGACGGGTATGACACTTCGCGTTGTCTTGGACAAAGAGAAGTGCATCTGCATTCTTGTGGCGACGAACGCTCTGAAGTCGTTACTTCGTTGTGTCGTAGCGAACTTATTGCGATGATGACAGACGCTTCCCGCGATGGCGCACCGTGCTTTTGTTCACTGACATGTCTTCGTAGACATTCTTCAAGCGCCTATCAGTATCTGGGATGCTCTGGTTTCCGCCAAAATAAACTCAATGACAACTCTCTGCTTGGAACGCATCTTCATTGTAAACCCCATTTTGAATACTGAGCATAGTGCCGCCACCTATTCGAACTCGTGAAACTATAGGAGCTGAAACGGAAATATTCCATGGTGCCCCACAAAAAATTCCACAAAATTATTTAATCGAAATTGGCTGGCAAAAAATATGTTGCATTTCTAATTGTATGTTCCTCATATGTTCACATAATACGAACTCACCTGTCAAAATTAATTATGTAAAATAAAAGAAATGCAGAATTCCGGGTTGTAGAAATACGAAGTTAACTAAAAAATTTTGCATTCATTTAAGTGAATCTCAGATCACGATTTATCTCCATTATTTTTTATGGAGAATTCTGTTTGCAGGACAGTCGCTGATGAAGTGTTGAAGTATTTGTTTTTCGAATAGACGTTCAAAAGCTACATATTATTTTTTATTTTATATTCTTCGTTTGTAACTAGTTTTGGTGTTACGGCTTCATTCGCTCACTCACTCACTCTTTAAATGCGATACACTGTCCAAGTGATCATAAGAGCCATCGCTTCAAAGTGGGGCTGAGAGCCTGAAACTACGAGCAAACGAAAAGAATAGAAATAAATAAATTAGTTAAGAAGGTAAATTGTATTTGTGGACCTTCTAGTTCCAAGTAAGGAGTCTGATAACAAAACTAATATATGCAACGAAAATAAATTGACTTGTCCCCTCGCACGACGTTAAATACATCCGAATTCAAATTCTGTACTACATTTTGAAGTGCCCATAATTTGAATTTAGGAGAAGTATTACGAGGATATGTACGAAGCTCAAAGGGCGTCTAGGGTTTTTAAATAGTAGCAGTGGACGACTCAAAATATATGTACAACAAATGTCCATAAATCAAATTCTGTTACGAGCGCTTCTCCTTCTACATAGCATGAAATATACACATCTTTCTTTAAACCAGAGCAGAGTATTTCAGATATAAAATGTTTAAACCAGCAAAACCACAACAGCGTCTATCTTAATTTCGTAGATACTGGTTTAGTATCTCGGTTCCTCTACGAGTAACTACAGCGTTTTTCCTGCGCTCGCGTTACGAAACAGCGTCTCCCATTCTCATAACATTTACAAGAATCAGAATAAATCCCAAGCACGCTGGCAATAAAGCTGATGTGGGCGTGGCAGAGGTATAAGCGAGGGCAATGGTCGGAATTTGCGCACTACTATAAAACTTGGGGCGATGCGGGAAGTCACGCGAAGCTATTAAAGTGAACTGTGTTTTGCTAGGGTCGTTCGTTACCGTAGTTGGTAGATAGTCCTCACTTTCCAGAACACATCACGCAAGCGCTGTTGTGCTTAACCATCGAGCCTCCAGCGTTGTTGCCGTAGAGAAGTGCTTCATTTCCGTATTTGCATCTGTGTACATGCCAGTCACTAATACATTACCTATAAGCGTTGTTATATCATTGTAAAAGAAATCAAAATTATTATTTTCAGACAAATATTTCTATGTTGCTGATGCATTTTTGGGTAAACATCAATGGCAACTTTTATTTAATAAATCAGGACAAATAAATAGGAGTAACAGATATTTTATTCAATGTATTATTTACTTCCTTTCTATGCTTGCAACAGTATTACGCTACTTTCAGACTCTTTAGTATTGTAAAAGATCGTGTCACAGTCCCCACATGTAGCACTAAACATCAACACAACAAAAAATTAGCCCTGCTAATGGAAAAGCCACATATATATCACTATTGTATGGGCAATTGTGCATATGTATAATGCTACCCATTTTACAGGATCAGCCCGTCATGTGTGACTAATGGGTATGGGAATCAGACTACTAATTACTTTTCCTAAGAGTTTTCTAGCTGTTAGAAAGAAACGGAATAACACTGAATCTAGGACCTTACTGTACCAAGTTCATTAAGTGGTTTGTCTGACGGATTTAAGGTCGCCAACCTATCTAGGCAAAGAAAAGGTTAACTTTGAGAAAAACAGAAGTAAATTTGAGATACTTTCCTACTGTTTGCTAATATAACTTCACAAATAAATACAACTTTGAGGACATAGTTCTGAGAAAGATATAAAAAACTTTTAGGTACTACACCCACATCAGTATCTGTGAAATTTTGATTTAGAAAGACCACGAATTTTTAATCTGTATTAAGTGCCAAAAAGAATTGTAGTGGGGGAATTCTATGTTTGCATTTTTGTACAACCAACAAAATATTGTAAATTCATAATACATTTACATTTACTAAACACTTTTTTTTACACCTTTCTCTTAACAAATGATCTTTCAAAAGCGAAAGGTAGGATGTGGTGACTCTATATTGTCATTCAGTATCTCTATGCAACCCTACTTCAGTTTACTGAGCCACATAAGGAATTTCCTTTTATAACTCCTTGTTGTTGTTGTTTTCAGTCCACAGCTCTCCATGCTACTGTATACTGTGCAAGCCTCTTCATCTCAGAGTAACTGTATTCATCTCTTGGTCTCCCTCTACGATTTTTAGCCCACACACTTCCCTCCAGTTCTCAACTGGTGATCCACTGATGCCTCAGAGCGTGTCCTACAAACCACACCCTTCTTTTAGTCAGGTTGTGCCACACATTTTTCTTCTCTCCAATTCTATTGAGCACCTACTCGTTAGTTACCTAATCTATCCACCTAATCTTCAGCATTCTTCATTCTTTTGTAGCGCGACATTTTAAAAGCGTCTATTCTCTTCTTGTCTAAACTATTTAGCGCTCATGTTTCACTTCTATATGTGGCAACACTCCGTACAAATACTTCCAGGAAATATTTCCTAACATTTAAATCTATACTCGATGTTAAAAAATTTCTCTTCTTCAAAAACTCATTTCTTGCAATTGCCAATCTAAATTTTATATCATTTATATTTCGACCATCATCACTTATTTTGCTCCCCAAATAGCAAAACTCATCTACTACTTTAAGTGTCTCATTTCCTAATCTAATTCCCTCTGCATCACCAGACTTAATTCGACTACATTCCATTATCCTCGTTTTGCTTTTGTTGATGTTTATCTTATATCCTCCTTTCAAGACACTGTCCATTCTGTTCAACTGCTCTTCCAAGTCTTTTGCTGTCCCTGACAGAATTACAATGTCATTGGTGAACCTCAAATTTTTTATTTCTTCTCCATGCATTTTAATACCTACTCGGAATTTTCCTTTTGTTTCCTTTAGTGCTTGCTCAATATACAAATTGAATAACATCAGGGATAGGCTATAACTCTGTCTCACTTCCTTCTCAACCACTACTTCCCTTTCGTGCCCCCTCGGCTCTAATAACTGCCATCTTGTTACTGCACAAATTGTAAATAGCCTTTAGATCCCTGCATTTTACCGCTGCCACCTTTAGAATTTGAAATAGAGTGTTCCAGTCAACATTTTCAGAAACTTTGTCTACAAACGCTAGAAACGTAGGTTTGCCTTTCCTTAGTCTATCTTGTATGACAAGCCATACGGTCAGTATTGCCTCGTGTGTTCCTAAATTTCTCCGGAATTCAAACTGATCTTCACCGAGGTAGGCTTCTACGAGTTTTTCAGTTCTTCTGTAAAGAATTCGTGTTAGTGTTCTGCTTATTAAACTGATAGTTCGCTAATTTTCACACCTGTCAGAACCTGCTTGCTTTGGAATTGGAATTATTATATCCTGAGGGTATTTCACCAGTCTCATACATCTTGCTCACCATACGGAAGAGTTTTTCATAAAAGGCTCTCCCACGGCTATCAGTAGTGCCAGCGGAATGTTATCTACTCCCAGGGCCTTGTTTCAAAATATGGCTCTGAGCACTGTGGGACTTAACATCTGTGGTCATCAGTTCCCTAGAACTTAGAACTACTTAAACCTAACTAACCTAAGGACATCACACACATCCATGCCCGAGACAGGATTCGAACCTGCAACCGTAGCAGTCACGCGGCTCCGGACTGAGCGCCTAGAACCGCTAGACCACCGCGGCCGGCCTTTGTTTCAACATAGGTCCAGCGCTTTGGCAAATTCTTTACTTAGTACCATATCTCCCCTCTCATCTTCATCTACGTCCTCTTTCATTTCCATATTATTGCTCTCAAGTACATCTCCTTTCTATATACATTGTACATATTTCTTCTTTCTGCTTTCCCTACTTTGCTTAAGACTGGTTTTCCATCTAGCTCTTGATATCCATACAGCTGATTCCGTTTTCTCCAGGGGTCCCATTAATTTTCCTGTAGGTGGCATCTATCTTACATACTTACAGATGTCCTCTGACCATTCCTGCTTAGCCATTTTGCACTTCTTGTTGATCTCATTTTTGAAACGTTTGTATTCCCCTTCACCTGTTTCATTTAATACATTTTTATATCTTTTGGTTACGTACTGTAGATTAAAACAGAAGAAACTGCGAAAAGGTAGTAATTTAAGGAGATGAGTCCTGGATAAACTGATAGAACCAGAAATTGTAGAGAGTTATAGAGGGATCATCAGAGAACGATTTACAAGAACAGGTGAAAGGAATGCAGTAGAAGAAGAACAGGTAGCTTTGAGAGACGAAATAGTGAACGCAGCAGAGGATCAAATAGGTGCAAAGACGATGGCCAGTAGAAATCCATGGGTAACACAAGAGATATTGAATTTAACTGATGATATAATATTAACATCCTGTAAATCCCTCTTTGTAAAATTAAAGCAATAACTGCCCTCGGTCGCAAAAATGAAGTCTTTTTGACCTAGGTTTCAGCCACTACTAGGAATGCCTTCATCAGGGATAAAACATTTAAACTGGCATGTCACGTATAAAATAAATGTAAGGCGGTAAAGCTTTAGTCACAAAATTTTAAAATATCCTTCTATGTTTTCTATTCTAAAATGTTGTGACTAAAGCTTTATCGCTTGATATTTATTTTTATACGTGTCATGTCAGTTTAAATATTTTATTTCTGATGAAGGCACTCTTAGTAGTGGCTGAACCCTAGGCCAAAAAGATTTCACTTTTGCGACCGAGGGCTGTTATTGCTTTAATTTTACATTGTATCGGTCGCTGACAAGGCAGCCATGTTTGAAACTTTAATAACTCTTTGTACATTACTGAATTTCATTCATAACTGAAACAGTTTTACCATTACTTTACTCAAAAATTATTTACTCACTTTCACTTTACTTATTGCGACAAAGAGGATAAGAGTATTGAGCCGGCCCCGGTGTTTAACGAGTTATGCAGTGGGATTTAGTGTGGGAACATTTCGAAGAAGTATGGATATGAACAAAGGGGATTTTTGTAGAATAGATTTGTAAAGTAAGTTCATGGTAAAGGAAAAGTTAATTCAGGTATAAGTAACAATAGTAAATAACTTTATGCATAAGCTAAACTTCAGTATATTAGATAATTACGTCGGTAAAAAGTGCAGTCGTGGGGTGTACTATTTTGCGATTGCTTATGGATGAAACAGGAGGATTGACGCGGGAGAATGTTGTTTTGCTATTGGCTGTTAAGTAAACTGACCAATGGTAGAGCAATATTCTTTCGCGCCTTTCTCTACTGGTAGAGAGTATTCTAGAGAAGACTGGGAGCCTAGGCATGAAACAGTTCGGACGTGTGTAGTAGTAATTCCGATGGAAATGATAAGTTGCCGGATCTAGCAGTATTTCATACATCAAAAGTGTGGTAAAGTGGCTGCATAATTACTCCGATGGGCGCGTAGAAATTTCGGAATTTTTAAGTGAATTTTTTGACGAGAAAAGACATATATTGCGCGTGGCGTATTGAGCAGGTTGGTGGCTAAAAACTGTGACTGCATTTGGTACCGACAGACTTAATATTTGGCGAGCATTGTCAATCAAAAACAATCACTATTTTTGTAGCTATTACCTTTTCGGGAAATGCAACACCATAAACTTGCTAACGTGAGTGAAAGGGATGAGTGACTGTGTTAAGACTAGCACGAGCTTGGCAGTGATACTTATTCACCTAAGTTTCAGAATATATTAATTGAGTACAAAATTTCCAAACTTTCTTTTGTGTGAAAACTTTCTCCTGAAACGTACATTAGTGACTTAAATTGCAGCCTGGTTCACTTCGAAGTACAGTAGGTTTCACTCGGCTTTCCTACTGACGATCTGCTGAGACAATATTCACAGGTATGTGCAGGTTCGTCGTAATGGGACGGAAAGAACCACGTCGCCTCAGTATTAAAATCATTAAATTTGTCTGAGAGCATTTACTTCAGCACTTAAGCAAAATTTCATTTCAGCATTCTACTATATAATTCATACAGTATTTCTACCTTCAGTTTAGAAGTTTGTTCACAACAATTATTTTCAGACATTTATTCAAAGACGAAAATTGGTGCTTGTAGATACCGAATAAAACACTTAAAATGTTTTTATGAAAGGTTTACTCGCAATAATAGCACTTAAATTTTTTTATAAAAGGTTTACTCGGAATAACCAGACACCAGAAAAGGACCCTATATAGATGAATGACTAGAAATAAAATGACAGGGTGAATCAAATGTTACGTTTAACACAATAATTAACCATAATAGTTAGTTTTGATTTAATAGTTCACACTTCTACAATTCTAGTTGTACAGTCTGTAAACTTGGCTGTGGGCGTTAGGTGTCGTGGATGGCTGCTACACTACTCATGGCATGGTGTACAAGTCTGTTGAAGTATGGGCTAATTAGATCTTGTTGTCGTCTGTTCAATATCCGTAACATAGCCCAACAGCTTGCACCAAAGCCACAACAAATCAGGAGTTATCAACGTGGCTATTGTGCAACAATTTTTAGGCAAGGCATCGCCTGCTCCCTCAGAGTGTTGCCGCTTTCACTGCTGTCTACAGACTGTGTCTTCTCGTTCCCGCTCGCTCTATTCATTGTTTATAATTCTGCTCGTGGCTGTTGTTATTCCGACTGTTCCCACTATTGTCAATCTGACGGAAATTGTGATTTCCTCAGCCGTGGTCTTCGCCAATTACCTTGTCTTAAAATGAAGAAGAAGGTCAATGATTACTGACCACTTACCTCTTGGAATCTTTTGGTAATTTCTTCCGCAGTTCGCACACAATTTCGGAATCACTCCTACAGTTCCTTAAGTGAGCCAGCTTCCTATGCCATGACTCGCAAAATTCTTTCATACTCACTCGGCCTTTACCTACGAACATCCTAACCATTATACTTTCACGCCAGAGACTGTTTTGCATTTGCATGGACCAAAAACTTTTGCCTAAGTTCACTAAAGGTCATTGTTTCAGTATTAAGATCAAGCCCACATTGTTTAACATCTCCTGCTAAATCACTAATCACAATGTTTACTTTTTCCTGATCTGTGATGTTTACTGGAAATAATCTTTCACAGTTCTTTGTAAAGTGCACAGCAGGTAATCCTCTGTGTTTTCAATAAGGCTCGAATTTTTCTTCGCCCACAAGTATTTCTTCTTACTTTGAGATGGGCTTAACAGCATAAAAGTTTCATCCTCAAGATCCACATTCCTTAGCTGTTTTTATAATAGCAAAACTGATTCCTCTGTGTCCTGCTCATTATCACTGTTCAGAGGAGTATCCTCACTTTTATCCTACTGTTTTACTTCCCTATACTGCATACACTTTTCTTTGTCCATTTCGAATAATTGCTTAAAGCACATAGGTTATTATTTTTACTGATCTACCTTTCTCCTAACTATAACAAATTCGTTCCTCTGAAACCTTTGTACTACCTATCTCTGTGGATTGCAGCAGTATTAAGCTACTTTTAGACTCTTTAGTACTGTAAAGGGTCGTGTCACAGTCACCACATATAGCACTATAATTCAATACAACAAATAAATAGTCTTGTTGAAGGACAACCAATTGCACTATTATATGGGGAACTGTGCATATAGTATAATGTTACCCCTTTTACAGGATTTGCCCATGATATATGACTAATGGATGTGAGAATCAGATTTTTAGTTCCTCTTCCTAAAAGTTTTCTACCTATTAGAAAGAAACACAGTAAAAACGGAATAACCTGTCTGTAACAAGTTCATTAAGTGTTTTTTCTAATGGACTTACGTTTGCCAGCCTATCTAGGCAAACAAATGTTCCAGTTTCAGAACAACAGAAGAAGTAAATTTGACCTACTTTCCTGTTGTTCACTAATGTAACTACACAAATTAATATAACTTTGAGGACATGGTTCTGAGAAAGATACAAAAATCTCTTAGCTACTACACCCCCATATGTATCTATGAAGTTTTGATTTAAAAAGTCTACAAATTTTTAATCATTACTATGTGCTAAAATAAATTGTCGAAGGGGGAGTTCTATGTTTGCATTTTTGGACAACCAACAAATATATCAACATTTTAAGTCCATAATACAGACATTTACATTTACTAAACAGTTTATTTACATCTTTCTGTTAACAAATGATCTTTCAAAATCCAAGGGTATGGTGTAGTGACTCTATACCATCACTACACCATTTTATGCAACCATTATGGAAACATATTTTCTTTTGTAACCCTTGGTACTTTAATGAATTTCATTTATAGCTGAAAGAGTTTTGTCTCTAGTTTACTCAATGGTTATTTACTCACTTTCACTTTACTTATTGCCACATAGAGTGTAAGAATATTTAAATTGTTAAATTTGTCTGGAAATAGTTACTTTGGCACTGAAGCAAAAGTTCACTTCAGCATTTCTATTACATAAATCATATGGTACTTCTATCTCACTTTGAAAGTTACTTCACAAAAATTATTTTCAGTCATTTATTCAAAGACGAAAATTTGTGCTTGTAGACACTGAATAAAACACTTCAAATAGTTTCACAAAAGGTTTACTCGGAGTAATCAAACACTAAGCAAGGACCCTATATAGATTAATGACTAGGAATAAAATAACAGGATAAACCAAATTTTATTTTTAACACAATAATTATCCAAAAAACTTAATTTTGAATTAATAATTCACGCTTCTACAATTCTAATAATACCGTTCATAACCTGTTGGCTGTGGGTGTTGGGTGTGGTGGATAGTAATGTCTGCTTCATTTTCCATGGTATGGCATACACGTTTATTGAAGTTTGGGCTAATTAGTTCTTCTTTCCGTTGTTTTAACGTCCTTAACGTAGCCCAAAAACTTCTACCAAAGCTGTAATAATTCAGCAGTCGTCATCCGAGGCTATTGTGGAACAATTTACAGGACAGGCATCGTCAGCTCTGTCCGACTGTTCATTCTTTCACTGCTGCCTACAGACAACTGCTTCTCGTTCCTGCTCACACTACAGGTAGTGCACCAAGAACCCAAGCCATCTTTTACACTTCCGACAGTAACTTCCATACAGTACAAAAGCAATCCATCTTTTGAATAACACTTTATCCCTAAGTGTGTACCATATGATACAAATGAGAACTTGCACATATATATAAAATTAAACACACAAACATTTTCATTTCTCTAATCTTTGACAAAATATTATTTAGTAAATTATACATTTTATATTTTTCTTTACATAGGTTACAAATAAATGCACTGTGACATCACATATACCACACTTTTCAAATTGTCTCTGCACATCACAGTTACATTATAAAAAATTTTAATTGCAAAGAACTTTTATAGATCTAGATAACTGAATAACAGTATTATAACCGGTCAACTTGATTGTGTAGTTCGGTAAACTGGTGACAACGAACAATTTCTGTGGGTTACTCTGTAATGACAGACCTGATCTCTGAAATAAAAATCCACATATAGTCTCCCTACAGGAAAGCAGGTAAACATAAATAATAATGTAAGATATCTGTATCATCCAAGAAATAACAACACTGATGTATATGTGGAGATGTAGCACCTTGTATTTGGATAGTCTTTGATTTTTCGAATTTTTCTTACAATTACTGTGTTGTCATACTAAAAATGTTTATAATTATTATTCGTGCAGTCCAAGCTGCCACTCATTGCTGATGGAAAAGACGGTGAAGGAAATTCTTATTTACAGTCGCTCCCATCTGCCACCACACCAAGTGCCTGCTTTGATTCTACGAATAATATGTAAATATTTCTGCAGATCCTCTGCGTAGAAACTTTGTAACCACTGTTGAAATCAGTAATTCACGTCTTTGTATTAATTTTGTAAAAATTGTAGTTACAGTGTGCCACCTTGTAACATATCTATATTGTTTCAACAGGACCATTCTAACACTGTTTTCAAATGATGTAGACGGATCAAGGAGGTGAAGAGCACAAAATGCATCTTATATTGAAAGAAAAACCACGATTTGTGACTTAAGGTTCGGTTTTCCTCTTTTAACAAAATAGTGCAGTCACGGCTATAACAGTGACTACAATAGTCCACATTAAAATAAGGAAGTAGGCAGCATTTTATCCTTATTTGTGACTTTATAAGTTCGAATCTACTTACTGAACAACCATTGGTCCGAGTAGGCCTTTAAGGCGCAACTGTACAGACTAACCTGCCATATCATCCTGAAAACATAGGTGTCACCACATGCAAATATGGAATGTCATGAGGTCAGCACACCGCTCTCCCACCAGTTTCAGTTTTCGTGACTTTGCCACTGCTCCTCAATTGGTCAGACAAGTTCTGAATGCTCCCCGCCGGCCAACAGCGATTGGCACACCCCGACAGTCATCCATACAACTGCTAGCCAAGTCCGACAGCACGTACCTTTGGTTATCCGTCGGCGAATTATCACTTAATATCTTATTAAAAAATTATGATACAGTTTCCAACGACGACGGAAGGCTGACAACATGCAGGATATTACAGTTTTCCTGAGTTGTGAGAATCTAGCACAACTGAAATGGTCGGCCGAAGAAAGGTTAACAAACAACAGCGTATTTTGCGTTGCTGCGCATTACACGTTGTATTAAATTTAAAGATGATGATGGAAATACAATAAGATAAAGCAGTTATATAGCAACAGAATTCTCTAACGGTACATGTGGAACTATATATTGCCAGCAAGCGGTACATTCTATGAGGTAATAGACGAGTTGTGGCTGCCTGAAAATATTCTAAGTTCAGAGCTGGCAAGGCCGCACGGGCCGCTCGGCCAGGAAAGACAGTAACAGCATGCTTATAAATATATTTATTCTTCTATGTCTTTGTTTATATCCGATGTATACTATTCAAGAAGAAATTGGTCAGATATTTACTGTGTTTTAGAAATCACTGCGGCATTAGGCTACTGACCTACTTTTGTTGCTGTTCCTTTGATATATGTTTATTTAACGTGTTTATGTACTTAATAATGTGTGTTAGAGCGTGTTTATGGTCCAGCGGTAGGGGTATTTATTTAATTTCAAGTTATTTAAATGTAAATCCAGTATTTTGTATGTGTTTCAATATGTTTGTGAGTGTGCGTTGTCTTGGAGACATTGCAGGACTGCCTTAGCTAATCACAGCGTTCATTACTACAGTAGGCGACTGCCGAGGTCCATGGAGAGACTGTATGGAAGTGGGGGAGGAGCATTGGGTGTGCACAGGACACGGGGCGTGCTGGACAGGAAGGTTCGATGGACGGTCGCAGGAAATACTTGGAGAGTGTTGAGCAGTTTGCGCGTGGTCGCTCGAGATAGAAATATTTTGAAGTGCCGACTTGTGCACTTGTGAAATTTCCGTGGATTCTGCAGTGAAGACGTAGTATGCGTTTAGAAGTGGATGTCCCGCAAGTTTTGTTGTCGCTCATAACTAATTACGTGAAGTAGGAATCTATTGTTTCTCTGTTATTCAACATATATTTTATTTAATTGCTGGTCCATCGAAGCCAATAATTGTTTTACAGTAATAAATGGCATTCTTAAAGGTACTGTAAAACACTTATTGGCTTCGATGGACCAGCAATTAAATAAAATATAAGTTGAATAACAGAGAAACAAATGGCATTCTTAAAGGTACTTCTGCTATCGTACTCATCATTTAAAGTCTATGTTACATTTAAAATTCACAGTTGCCAAGTGATACGAACCCTTCTTTTTTTTTTTTTTTTTTTTTTTTTTTTTTTTTTTTTTTTTTTTTTTTTTTTTTTTTTTTTTTTTGAAGTCCGCACTTTTGAAAGGAACCTTCGACCACTCATTTCATGTGTATATTCATATTGTATACTGTAGACTCAGCAGTATTTGGCTTGTAATGCAGCAACTACGTATCCCAGCCCCTAGACAACGAAACCAGCCAAAACTTTTAATATTTCAACTCTGAGTTCAGCGTACGTAGTTGAGGGTCACATTTTTTATTCGAAAGCTCGAAATTCTAAAACACATGAAAGAACATGCTCAGACTAGTCTTAAATAAATTGAAAATTAGCACTTTCTTTCGCTGACCCCTTCAATTAGTACCAGTAAATCTTCTGTTCTTTAGAAACACTACATTGCTTTCTTGTATACATTACTTCTGCACTTATTTTCTATCACTCGGTGTTGCACCTTCATCCATATACTCGATTGTTTCACAACTACCACGTTTGATTTCTATACAACACCACGTACCACAAGTTTAATTTCAACAGCTTCTTTCCGAAGTATACGACAGTACTAGTATGAACACAGTTGTTTCGGTATTAATCCTTATACCTATCGCTGTGTGCTCGATGTTACGAACTTCTCCCAGAGAGTTAAACTAACTGCCAGTTCGGGACTAAGATCGGAGCCCGTTTCTTTTGTCAGGAACGCTCTCATCGACTGAGGCATTGTAACACAGTTATTGATTTACCGACGGTGGTCTTGCCTAAACTATCTTTCTTTTGTTACCTAATGTTTTTGTATAACTATGCTCTTTATTGTAACATCGATGTAAATGTTTGTTCGTTATTTGTGATAATTTATGTAATTCTAATTAATCTTTGAATATAATTTCAAAAGTAATGCGCTCTAAAAGAATGTAAAACTAAAAATTTAATTCCAATACTGCTTCATGCATAGGGAAAGTAGGTTTATAATCAATTATAACTTGGAGGGAAATCCCTCTGCAGTGGAATCGGCAAGGAAGGATTTGGAAAGGTGGATCTGGCGATCGAACTACAAGGCTCCTGTGTGGCATGCATCAATCGGTGGCTAGCAAGCAATGAGTGCCCATCTTGTGAACTGAAAGAGACGAGAAGAATTGCAAGATTATATAATATATCCTCGGATGCGGAAGTAATGCGGCTTATTATTCGTGACATACTTTGGTTAGCTCTGTACAGTCAAAATCGAACGCAAAGAAGACAATTTTCAGAGCCTGTTACACAGGAAGAGCCATGTATACTTTTAACGTTATTTTTTGAATAGAAAAGGAGATCGACGCTGCCACCACCTTCATCTCACATTAGCAGCTGAATACTGTGCAACTGCATGGAGCACTGATATGGTTTCGCGTTCAGTAATAATTTTGTGTTCTGTTAACTTTGTGTTGAGTCACCGTATTTGATCTTTAGTCTTTTGCCTGGACGGGGTCCTATCCCAAGTGCTACCATAAATCCGAGCATCCCGTTTTACTGAGCTGGAAAGCAATTATATTCCTTTACAAAAGCTACAAAACTTTGTGAAGTTTTGAAATACTCCTATAGTTTTCATGAATTGGCAGTTAAAGCATTCATTTCAATAATTCTTTCAACTGAAACAATGGTGTTTACTGCTTCATGTGTAATGTAGTTAACAGTTTTTCCCATTTTGCGTTATGGCTCTGAGCGCTATGGGACTTAACATCTGAGGTCATCAGTCCCCTAGAACTAAGAAGTACTTAAACCTAACTAATCTAAGGACATCAGACACATCCATGCCCGAGGCAGGATTCGAACCTGCGACCGTAGCGGTCGCGCTGTTTCACACTGAAGCGCCTAGAACCTCTTGGCCACCGCGGCCGGCTTTTGTGTTATAACTAAAGTGTTCAGTCACGATCCGTATCTACCGCTAAATTAGTTTCTGGGTCCCCAGGCAATTTTTTGAGCCGAATTTAAATGTCATATTACAATAACAGCTATCAAAAGTAAGCAACTGGCTACAATTATTTAAACTATACTAGATACAGGTGCCACCCATTCTATTTAAGCTAAATAATGGAAGATAGTGAATATTCCTTAAGCATGCAAATAACATTCAGTACAAAAGATATTATTAATTCATAACTATTTCAGAAGAAATAGTTTCCTACAGTCAACCTGACAAAAGAAGCTCTTGTCCACGTCAGTAGTGCTCCAGCATTAGCAACCATTCACCTATAATTAACATTATTTTCCTACTGTAATGTACAAATAGTAAACGTTATTGTTAGCCAATTGTTGTCTGGACAAATTAACACTTTTCCAGTGTATTTCAAGTCAATTCAATAACTTGCTAAATTGTGCTGCTGTCCTATATATCAGCAGAACAAAAGATTGGTATCAAGTAAAGTCAACCGTCATAGTTAACTTTTTTTTGAATCGTGCTAGTACTGAGAACAGCTTTGCCTAATTAGGCTGGCGACCGTTTCTTGTCATGTAATTACAAATTGCTTCATTACTAATAGAGCATCAGTTCGATTCCTATTTGTTTTCCTATTGTTTCCTTTAGATAACAGTCTTCTCAGAATCTAAAAATAGTCCGATATGTTTCCATTACACACAGTTACTGTTACAAAAATCCTTGCACAGATGTAACATTATCGGCATAGCACTAATATAATAGCAGCCGGTAATGTTATACAGTCACTCATAACATACTGCAAAACTTCATTCTGCCAGTGTCTATCTTTCACTTAAGAAATTAATTTTTATGTAACAACAAGAGCCTCTGATAAAACTTTTTTTTCAGCAATTTCGACACAACTGTCATTATCTGGCAACAAAACATGATTATTGTGTGTATCGATGCTGGTGGCTAATAAAATCTTGTTTTATCAGCAGAACCTTCTGCTACACAAAAATTACTTTCTTTCACCACTTACGAGCTGCGGGGCACCATTTACAGAAAATATATCTTCCTCATTCCCTGTTAAAGAAAGGTACAAGACTTCACTATGATCCTGCCAGTTGTCAGTGAAAAAGGTAAGTGGTGCTGCTGATAGTTTACATGGGTGATAAAATGTCTTTATCAATAGCAGAGTCAACAATAATTTGCTTCACGAATCTTCAGATAGAAGTGACAGATATTCACTGTGACACAGAATGTAGCTCATGAGGACTGTAGTAATTTTAAACTTTAATAAAATGATAGCTAGATTATCCGAAAAAATAAATAAATCTAACAGTCTAAGAACTTCAGCTGCCTAACCTTAAAAGTCTGAAATATGTGTGGAAAGTGGCAGAAATTAAAGTTCGAAAGGAATAGACGAAATTTAGATGTAGCAGAACATAATGCACTAAAATAAAAAGAAAGAAATTGTTTCATATCTTGTAAATGCAATGTAAATCCCATCAACAGCGTATATTTAGAGCTGTTTGATCAGAAAGTTACACATTGCATGGGTGGGTGAGTGAAGAATGATTACAGCTCTTTTATTCATAACCATTCTCAAGGGGAGGAATCACTGGCGTCTCCTGACATCTCGAAGTACGAGCTGTTTATTCATCACCAATCTCTCAAGGATTTCCCCGAATGCCTATGATACTACTAAGCCACAGATACAGAGCTGCTGAGTGCAACGGGAAACATTGCGTTCTCAGCAGTCACTTTATACCTTCGGTGTGTTTGGTCGTTATACTGTACACGGGAAATCTGGCTTGCCCTAGCATAGTGACGGTTCACGCAGCTATGCAGTCAAGGTGGAAGCGGATTTTCGCAGTAAAGTGCCTAAATAATGCCCCCAATCTTCTCTTTCACGGTTCCTCTTACAATCCTCATCGATCAGAAGAGGGATAACACCGTGCGTAGGTTCTGGTAACACTTTCCAATACAGAACTATGGCAGCAGTGTATCAGCCCCACATCCATCGACAAGTCCCACAAGGATGCCTACACACCGTTTTGCACAACTCGTTGAGAACACTAATTACCATTTGTCTCTGGCCGAAGAAGAGCTGCGATGGCTTCCTGGGTGTGTAGTCGATTTAAGACCTAGAGCCATTGCAGCGGACTTGGATGAACACGACCATGCTATGCTGTAAGTGTATACTTATATACAGGCTGGTCAGAAGATGTCTGAAACGCTTGTATGGATGGTGCAAGGCTGTACTGAGACATAAATGTTATGGAAAAAAATCTATATGTTTCGTCGTTTCCAAGTTATTTAGCATTAAAATTAGCCAATAGGGGGGTGTCCTGCGCTCACATTCAAGCGGCCTTCCAGGGGCGATGTTGTCCAACGAGTGCTTTGTTTGGTTAGCTGGAACTATAATTTGCCAGCGTGACGACCTGAATGGCTAACTTCTGTGCTAAATAACGCGGAAACCGCGCAGCATATCGAATTTTTCCCTTAACATTTATGTCTCAGTACAACCTGCCCTGCGACATCCCCACAAGCGTTTCTGACATTTTCTGACAACCCTGTACATATCTTTGGATCAAAAGGCATTAAAAGAGAGATGTGGATAAATAAGTGATATGACTTAACCGTTTTCCTCTCCAGGAACTGGGATCTTCTTAAATTCAATCGGAGTCAATATAGCGCTACATGTCGGAGGAGGTCGGAGGAGGAAGGAATAGAGAGAGAGAGAGAGGCGGGAGTGGGGGGGGAGGGGATGAAGACTTAAACAGGTGGAGGAGCAGTTGTATAGAGAGGGGGTGATGAGGTCTAGTTGAAAGATGTAGAGGGGTAATGGGCAGCTAGAAAATGAAGAGCGGAAGGAAGACGTGGCCAGAAGAGGACGAAGGAGGAGCTGAGAAGAGAAGGGGGTGGGGGAAAGAGGAGATGGAGAGAAAGGGATGAGGAGGAGGTGGACAGAGAGTAGGAGGGAGGAGATCAGTAGAGACACGGCAAGGACGAGGAGATAAGCTAATAGAGGGGGGAGGGGGGGGCGGAGATATGTATAATACATGTACCATATGCTTATGGCCCAGACGAAGCTCACGGTAAAAGGATAGTAGTGCTAAAATTATGTAAACTAATAATGTGTTTCTGGCCCTAATTTATTTGTTATGAAGAAAACAGTAAAAAATTTTGAAAAACAGGCATTGAAGGTGCTGGATCAATTGAAATAACCAGAGGCAGATGAGAGTTACAGTGGGAGAATCAGGCAACATGTGAAATCCGGTAAAAGAATACAATACAAGATGAATGGATGCCTACGTTAAATGAAATGCAGTTAATAGACGACCAAATAGCCAAAAACACAAAGACACAAGTCGAAATTCTTGAATAAAACATGATATAATTGTTCTAATTAACGAAAGAACAAAATACAGAAACGCAGCAAACAAAACAGGCAAAAGGACAGAAAGATTTCTAAAAAATATGACTGAAAGGAAGGACTAAAATTCAAAGCAGGGAGAAATGTAAGGCTATAGGAGCAACATGACTAGGGAAAGGTAGATGAAACCTATGGAAAAATAAAAACCCTTAGAGAAAATAGAAGCACAAAAGCAGAAGGACTTTTATGAATATTAAGAGCCCAGGTGGCAAGCCCGTACTAAGCAAAGAAGAGGGAAGCTGAAAGATCCTTTCACCTTGAATTGTAATTCCACTGTTGAACCTTCCATTTATTTCCGTCATTGCTTCTTCTATGTGCAAATTGAACGGCAGCAGCGAACCCTGTCTTACACCTGTTCTAACACGAGCACTTCGGTTTTGGTCTTTCACTCTTATTGTTCCATCTTGGCCTTTGCACATGTCGTACACTACCAGCCTCACCCTATAGCTTACCCCAGTTTACCTCAGAATTTTGAACATCTTCCACCATTTCACATTGTCGAACGCTTTTTCTAAGTCGACGAATGCTATGGACATGTACAAAATTGTTGGCTTATGTCTCGGGTCCTTCGCCCGACGTTCGTTTGATTATTTTTCTGACGTTTCCCCATCACGAGTGGCTGGCGTTGTCTATGTTTCACCCTCCATTGCTGGTGGTGGACTGGAGCCGAACTCGCGGCCGCGGACCATATGTACCCAGCCAGCCAACGTCCGAGGGCTTCTCCGCGGTCATTTCCGGTGCGGTACTCTTGCTACCCACGACGTTCGTTCGCTGCAGCAGGACCCGTTTACCATGAAGATTTCTTATTTGTTGTTGAAACTAATCTCGTGTTCAAGTATTTCTATAGCTTCTCTGAACAAGGGGGTGTGATAGTTCTTCTCCACAGCCAGAACTTCCGTGTCGGCGAAGTCACTACGTGGGCGATCTCACACAGCACGGCCTATTTCTCCACCTGCCCCAACCTGCAATTTCACTTATGTTCTGTGATCCTGCTGTTGATTGATCGCCCAGTAATTCCAGCATAAACTTTTCACCATGTGCATGTTATGAGGTATATTCCCGACGTTGCAAGTGGGTCCCTTTTCTCCTTTGTCGATGTGAGGCACTCTTTGATCTTCTTTGTCGGTTTATAAATAGCCTTCAGGCCGTGTTTGCGCAATATACAACCGATTATGTCCGTCTCTCTGGGAATGTATGGCAGAAAGGCCATACCCGAAATTTCTTTTTCTGATTTGTCACTTCCCGGAGTGTTTGGCCCTGTTCTTCTAATATAACTTGTGGGGCTGCCATTGCTGCTCAGAACACTTTCCAACTGTTCTATTTGGCGTTTGAGGTGCTGCGGCTTATATATTCGTTTTAATCATGCCTCTTTCTCGGGTGGTGATTTGATAGTTTGTGCAGGTATCACTCCGTGTGTGTCGGTTTTCGGTATACGCTGTGTCCCAGGTTTTCACCACCCTTGTGGCCATGAAATCTAGTAATGGTAGTTTTTTCTCCTTTTCTACTTCCATGGTAAATTTTATGTTGGCATGGAGGCTGTTCAAGTGTCTTTGGAAGTCACTGAGCTGATCTTCACTATGGCTTCACAAAATGAAGGTATCACTGACGTATCTGTGCCACACCTTAGATTTTCAAGGTTCCAAGTCCAGTCCCTGTGCTTCGAAATGTTCCATCAAGAAGTCGGCCGCCACTGGACTAAGAGGACTACACATGGCGACGCCTTCCAGCTGTTTGTAGAAGTTGCCATTCCACGTGAAATAGTTCACGATGAGACATGTATGAAATACCTTTATGATGTCTCGTGAGAAAATGGAAGCGATGTGCTCCAGAGACTCACTGAGGGAGACTTCCGTAAATAAAGAAACAACATCAAAGCTGACCAGTATGTCGTTTGGTGCGAGTTTTACTTTCTTCAACCTCTCAATGAAATGTCCTGAGTCCTTTATGTATGTGTCAGCAGTCTTCCCCACGTGCTACTGGAGCAGAGAGGACAAGTATTTTGCCAGGATATACGTCGGTGAGCTGGAGCTCTAACCATCGGTCTTAGTGGAAAGTTATTTGTATGGATCTTAGGTAATCCGTACAGCCGAGCTGGAGGGCTTCTTTGTTGCGGAGGTTACTCCCTATGTCCTCCGTCAGGAAAGACGCCTTGATTAACCGATTCATATTCCATGTGATACGCTGCGTCGGATCTGCGCATACTTTTCGGTACGTAGTTGGATCTAATAGGTCCCGTATCTTCTGCTCATACTCTTCGTCTTCATAACGACTGTCGCATTTCCCTTATCAGCAGGCAGTATCAATATACTCTTATCGCAGGCCGGTGTGGCCGAGCGGTTCTAGGCGCTTCAGTCTGGAAACGCACGACCGCTACGGTCAGAGGTTCGAATTCTGCCTCGGGCATGGCTGTGTATGACGTCCTTACGTTAGATACGTTTAAGGAGTTCTAAGTTCTAGAGGAGTGATGACCTCAGATGTTAAGTCCCACAGAGCTCAGAGCCATTTGAACCATACTCTTATGGGTGTTAAGGTTCCTAATAGCTTGTACCTCTTCTTTCTTCAAGCTGCAAGCTGGTAGTTGCCAGGCGCAGTATCCTGGCTGTTTCAGTGCGTATTTCCTCTGCCCTTTCACAAGAATGGGTCAGAATAGTTGCTTCGGTATTGGAATGATGTCCCCCACTGGTATAGTTCTCGGGATGATAGCGAAATTCCCTCATTTTTGAAGGACGGACAGTACCTCTTCGGTCGACTGTCATTCAGTGAACTTAACCATTGAGTGTGGCATGTCGGGAATCGCCTTATCAGTCTGCTTCCGGCATCTTGCTAGGACATGATCGACAGCATCTTCCACAGGACCATGCAGAACGAACTCGAGCGCTGCACTGAGCGGCAGAAGAAAAAGTTTGCCACATGCCGGAAGCAGACTGTGTTTCTGTGTTCCTGAATTCCCCTGAACGTTTTTATACTTCTGTCATCAATCAGCTGAAGTATTTCTTCTGTAAACCATTGTTTCTTCGCAGTTACTTTCTTTGTACCTATATTTTTTCCCTGCTTCTGTAATTGCCCTTTTGAGAGATGTCCATTCCTTTTCAACTTAACTGCCTACGAGCTATTCCTTATCGCAGCATCTATTGCCTTAGAGAACTTCAAGCGTACTTCTTTATTTCTTAGTACTTCCGTATCCCACTTCTTTGCGTATTGATTCTTCCTGAGCTGACTTTTCGTCACTAATAAACTGTGATCTGGGTCTGTATCTGTCCCTGCGTACGACTTACAATCCAATATCTGATTTCAGAATCTCTGCCTGACCGTGATGTAATCTAACTGGAATCTTCCAGTGATTTCCAGCCTTTTCCAAGTATACCTCCTGCTCTTGTGGTTCTTGAATAGAGTACTCACTATTACTTACTCAAATTTATTACAGAACTCATTTAGTTTTTCTTCTCTTTCATTCCTAGTAACAAGCCCAAATTCTCCCGTAATAGTTTTTTCTACTCCATTCCCTACAGTCGCATTCCAGTCCACAACGGCTATCACATTTTCACCTCGCATTACGTACTGCATTACACGTTCAATATCCTCATATACTTTTTCTGTCTCTTCTTCTTCTGCTTGCGTCTTTGGCATGTACACCTGAACTATGGATGTCGGTTTGCTCTCGATTCTGAACTGAACTGTCCACGGTAACACACTCTCTGCCCTACCTTCCTATTCATAAGAAAACCTTTTTCCTTTATACCATTTTCTGCTGCTGTTGATATAATCCTATACTCATCTTAACCAGAAGTCCTTGTCTTCTTTCCATTTCACGTCACTAACTGGCACTATATCTGGATGAGCCTTTGCGTTTCCCTTGTCAGATTTTGTAGCTTCTCTACCACGTTCAAACTTATGACATTCCACTCCCTGACACGTAGAACGTTATTCTTTCGCTGGTTATTCAATCTCTTTTTCTCATGGTCACTTTACCCTTGGCAGTCCCCTCCTGGAGATCCGAATGGTTAACTATTGTTGACTATTTTTCCAAGGGAGAGATCATCATAACACTTTTTTCAATTACAGGCCACGTATCCTGTGGATATACATTATGTGTCTTTAATACAATGTTTCCATTGCCTCCTGCATCCTCATGCCGTTGGTCATTGCTGACAGTTATGCCTTTAGGGGCAGTTTCCAACCCCATGAACAAGACAATGCCTGAACCTCTGACCGCTCCTCCGCCCTCTTTGACAAAGCTGTTGGCCGAATGAGGGTAACTTCATCCTCCGGAAGTCATCGGCCACAAATGCTGAATTTTATCCAAAATCCGACGGGGTTCTAACTCGGGACAGAGCACGTTTTGAGTACTAATCGAACACGCTACCTCCAGACCATGTGCTACTACCTAGGCAGCGAAATAACCCATGATGAACGGAGCAAGGAAGAAATTTGAGGAAGAATTTTCTGAGAATGTACATTTGGAGCACAGAATTGTGTGGTAGTGAGACAAGGACTGTGGGAATACCAGAAAAGAACAGATTCAAAGCTTTTCAGATGTGGTGCTACAGAATAATGTTGAAAGTTAGACGGATTGATAAGGTAAGGGAAGTTGAGGTTCTCCGCATAATCGCCTAGGAAAGGTATATCTGAAAAATACAGACAAAAAGACGGAACTGGATAGCAGTATATATTTTAAGACATCAGGGAATAAATTCCATGGTTCTAGAGGAAGTGATAGGGGATAAAACTGTAAAGGAAGAGATATTGGAATACATCAAGAAAATAGTTGAGGTCGTAGGTTGCAAGTGCAACACTGAGTTGAAAATGATTTCATAGGAGAGGAATTCGTGGCGGGCCTCATGAAACCAGCCAGAAGACTGACGACAAAAAAATAAATAAAGAAATAAAATGGAGCAAGCTAATATGGAAACAAGGAAAAATTTGGAAAGGGAATTGTAGTTGAGGAAGAGGTAATAAAAACCTTGAACTATGCCGATGACCTGGCAAATTCGTCCCAGATTGGAAAGGACTTGGCAGATCTGTTAAATGAAACGGACACAGTCTCGAAAAGAAGGTGCAACATGAAAATCAATAAAAGTAAAATAAGGTTAACGGAATATATTCCAATTATATCAGGTTAAACTTACGGAATTAGATTAGGAAGTGAGACACTAAAACTGCAAATGAATTTTGTTATTTTTGTAGTAAAATTACTGACGATGACGAATTAGAGTTATTATTATACGCAGACTTGCAATGTTAGGAAAAGCGATTCCTAAAAAGCATAGAATATAAAATATAAGAATCAAGAGGATATTTCTGAGGATATTTTTCTGGAGTAGCGTTGGAGTAGCATTGTACAGAAGTGACATGGGAAATAATCAGATTAGACGTTGAAATACAGAACGATTAAATGGTAGACCGAATAACTAATGAGGAACTCAACTGAACTGGAGAAGAAGAAATTTAAGAGTTTTGATTTCCAGTAGCAGCCTCATATTACATAAAAATATTTTTTGCTGTGAGCCACACGTAGGTTAGCTTGAACTACAGGAAAGATCAGTGAATAAAAAATTTGGCACTCATATTCATATTTATTGTATTGTAATATGTACTTTGCATATAATATTGAAATATGCTTAACACATAAATATTAAAGTAATTCTAGTAATCCTCCAGAAACAATAAGCGGATGGTTATTAGTCGATCGTGGTATAATAATGTTTGGGTGGTTTTTCTCAAATTTCGTCCTCGTGGCACAAAATGTTCTTATCCCCTGTTGGATGGGCTTATGGCACTGTTGAGTAAGAATTAGCCTTTGACCGGTATTATAATAACATATTTATAATCTGAGGGAGTAACACAAGATACCTATGAAAATGGGAATGAAATCAATATAAATATATTCGACCAACTAACGATTCAATACTAATAATAAAGTGGGACTGTGGATTTGCGTTGATGCAAATATTTTTAGTTTATTTAATTTTGCAAACTAGTCCCTGTGAAATACCGTCGTCACAAACGGGTTTCTTTATTCTGAAACATACATAAAACATTAACGATCCAATGTTTGAAACAAATTTTCAAAAAATTAAGAAAAATTAAAATAAATGAAACCTGAGCCTCTCACTAAGCGTTTTCTTCCAGTTTGTTCTTCCCTGACTAAGAGAAAATACTCCATGTATCACGCACAGCCTGGATGGCCTCCCCATCAACATGCGGTAACTTGGAAATGCCGTGAGATTCAGCTCACATTGAAGACCGCTCGCCGTTACGGTGCTACCTCATTAATTCCAGTCAAAGCCAACCGGTTACGTTATTCATGTTTCCTTATTGTTATGTTCGTTCAGCAAGTTAGATTACTTAGCTGCGTTTTCAGTTACATACTTTCATTTTTGTACTCAGTCTACGGTGCTGACATGTTTCATCGAAACTCTGTGTCGGGAAGACAGCTTTCATTAATATTCCTTCAAGATATTCCCATAAGTTGGCACCAGATTAACCTTATTCTTCTGAATTTCTTACAAAAAGAAGCTCATTGCCTTTGCTTCACGAAATTTAACTGAATTCCCTTGTCTGGACTTATTTTCGTGGCATTTACTGTCTTTGTCGACTGTCTTTCTAAGTCATACGCTACTTGATTTCTCAGCTCTATTTGATGTTCTATTCAAATGTATCCCAGTTTGCTTTCCCAAGATTATAATTCACTTAATTACACACTGTGAAGAGTGTAAAGTTTTTTTATTATTGTCTTTCTTGGGTCTAGGCGAAAAGTACGTTTACAGGCTGTTTCCTTCTCCTGTTTCGCATTAGGTTACTTGCTGTCGGCACCGATAGGGTCTAAAGCAACGCCAATACGTACAACTGATGGAAATGAATAGAAAAACGTCCGGAGTCAATTGTTCTTACCGTGCTCTCCAACGAGCCATGATGTTATGTTTGGAGACAATAATTTTTTTGGTTCGGAAGGAGGAGTTCCACAGTTGTTTAGCTCGTATTTTATTTATTTGTTTCTTTAGTCAGCCGTCAAAGACCACGATAGGCTTGCAACCATTATAACAGCTGTTCATAGAATTTCTTTTGTTTAGTTTTATGCGGATGTTTTTCACTAATGCACTGTGTCTGCCACAGTGTTCATCTGAGCTAATATCACCATCTACTCGTATCACAACTCGTGAAGTCTGAAAAGTCACTACAGATATTCCGAATATGTCTCGGTTTTGAACGTCTTCTAGTTGAAAACTTATTTACATAAACCTTTTTCGACGTTTATCTAAGAGAGCATTCATGTTTCCGGTTTTCCTGAAATATACTGAAGATACGTTTCGTCCTGTTGGAAATATTCATTCTTCTCAAATGACCATAAATCGTATTACGATTTTGAAAATTGCGTTCGTATTTGTTTCTGTTTTAGAATATGTTCCTTATATGCAGTTTTTTGACTAATCGAACGTTGTTCATATATATAGCGAAGCTATAGACCTGGAACCCAGATGTGTTGCAGAGTTAGTTAGACCCATGTTGATATCTGATTCCAGCTCGAAATCTAGGCTGTTTATAGGAGTACACTTCGTAATGGGGCTGCCAACCCGAAACTAGTAGCCAAAAAAGAAAAATATAAGTAAATAAAATACAAACCACATGTAGCTGCGGAACTTCAGTTTCCAAAACAAATACTTTGTCACCTACGAACCTGTAAATAGAATTCCCCGTCGAAAATAATGAAGGTCATGAGACACTAAGGTTTTGTCGGTCCTGCATGGTAGTAGCACCAACTTAGCTCAATGTAACTTGAATCGTTTAATTGTTTCTGTGTCCACTGTTGAAGAGGCTCATTCAAGAATGGTAAGCACATTAAATAACGTGGAATTATTAGTTACATATATCAGTAACATAAAAAACATCGACAGAGAACTAAATTTTCATAATAATTTGATTCGTAAATTACGTTCTCAATGTGTATGTGCTTCACACTAGTGGACAAAAATAAGTCTGAAGCGATAATGTGAAGCATCACTTACGCACATGCAGATACTTTCACTCAGGGAGAGAGTGACATGTTGTTTCACCCCTTGTGTTGGGTACGTAAACATCCTAAAATTTCCAGGTTGTCGTCGACGAGCACATCTCATACACTGACTTTCATATAAGTAACATTTTCTACCAGCTGGAAGTTGAATGCTACTAGTGAAGGCACACTGCCTTGTTCAACACACTGTAAGTAGAATGTTACTTCATTAAAAAACACAAACTCAGGCACAAACGCCCACGCACAAACTCACACGTGCGCACTAGCACACACAAGCACACACACACACGCACTAGTGTGCATGTGCGCACAAGTCTTTGCGTTCACACGCACACATGAACAATTAAAGGAAGACTCACACTTGCGCAAACAGTGCACACATAAATAAACAAACGAACACATACACGTACACGCACACACGTGTGCATACACACACACACACACACACACACACACACACACACACACACACACACACACGCACACACCATTCAAATAGAATAAAATTAAGCAAACAGTTCTTAAAATCCCAGCCATACTTTTTTGGAGGTAATGAAGTTTTCTATATTATGCTCTCTTTGTTTGCAGATCACGTGGAAGAAAAATAGCTATGACTCAAACCAGTGTTAACTAAGTACATATGAAAAACTGGCTGTTTTCATATTTGTGAATAATTTATTCAAAACTGAAGTTCTATATTTTCTGACAGTATAAAGTTACTTTTCCTTTTATGTAGTAAGAAGATGATACAAAAGAAACCACTGTCGATTCTGAACTCAGTGATAGGTCTTCGCGAATAAGAAAGAATTATGTTTGCTCAAGGAGGAACCCATCCAAAAACAAATTTCATTTGTAACCAAACACGAATAAAACCTGAAGAGACAATAATTTCTTTTGCGAATATTTTTGCTTGGACAGTTGTAATAGTTTTCTTCAAATACTGATGAGTCTCAGTCGAAAGCTGTGCAAAGGAAATAACTTTTCAATTTATTAATTATTTTTTTCGTGCCTTCTCTTGTTACTTCCTTATGTTTTCTCACCGTAGCCGCAATTGTATGGACGTGTGTAAATGTGTAAATTATTTACTCTACTTTTAACTTTTTTCTGACTTTAATGATATATGCCATCCTTCGGAAGTATTGGTTTATATACACATACAGGACATCCTTGGGAAGTATCGGTGAATTTTGTTTCATGATCAGAATTAGCCGGCTTGGACGTGATCTGCTTGATCGCCATTACGATTATCTCATTAACTATTACCTGTAATAGCAGAGTATGCCGAGCGGTTCTAGGCGCTTCAGTCCGGAACCGCGCTGCTGCTACGGTCCCAGGTTCGAATCCTGCCTCGGGTAGTCCCATAGTGCTTAGAGCCATTTGAGCAGAGTGTGATTGCTATATTACGTAGAAAGTTTGATTCACCATAAGATTGGCGTACATACCTAAGACACACGTTCACAGAATAATTAACCAAGCCAGCTAATTCTAATTCGTAATATTTCGTGTTTCCAATGTTTGGTGTGAACGGTTATTGTAAACTGTGTGTTAAAAAACGCGTTACAAACCTCAACGTCAAGATGAGTGAAGATAAATATGTTTAACGACTCATCGACGCTAAGATCGTTACAGACGACGTACAAGCTCAGTTTTTCATGAAGGAAGTGGAAGGAAATCGGTCATGCACTTTAGAGAAAATCATGGATAAACTGAACACGGATGACTCGAAGGGTATATCAACCACCGATTTCCTGCATGCAGGTCCAGTGGATTACCACTGATTTAGAGCCTGGCAAGATAACAATGTTCTCTCAAGGTGATATATGAACAAACTTTAGAGCTTTCAAAACTTCCGTTATTTCAGGCGTAATTAACTAGATTCCCTTTAGAAACTTGTGATTAAATTTGCGCACGAATTCCAAAGTGCTTAGCCTACTTCCTCCTCATTCCTTTAATCGTCTGTATGAAGTATCTTTTGCCGGTTGGTTTGGAGTTACGGCAGCTCCACTGGAACTAGTTAAAGTAAATGAGAGATAACATCTTACGTCGGGCACAGTGAGTCTGTAGCAGTAACTTTGTTCAGACATGAGCCGAACTCTCTCAGCGACTGGCGAGAGCTGCCTTCATGTTTCCCATTGTAGCGTGAGGTATATCCTTGAAAATCAGCACTCAGATATCCAGCAAATTATGAACACTCCTGGATGCTAAATAGCAGGGCGTACTCCGAAAATGGAGATCTTTCGGTTAAAAACTTTAAACCTAAATTGTACCGCGTAAATGCTGGAATAGACGTTCTTTACTTTTCACGATCAGTTCATTAGCTTGCTATGGTACTACAGCGTCTTGCTATGTGTTTTATTAAGTGCTCGTAGTAAGCCCACCAGCAGCCTGTGTTTCCATGGTTCAAGTATGACGATACCTTTTTTGAGGCGTCATCAGTCTTCCGTTTGGTTTAATACGACCCGCCATGATTTACTGTTCTGTGCCAACCTCTTCACCTCATGTCAGAGTCACACTTTGTTAATAGCCGGATTAATGAGAATATGAAATTTTTCTTTGGTAACATAATTATCTGGTGCTTTCCATATAGGAATTACATGGATGAGCGTGTCTACTGTCATAGTTTAGAACCACTCTACCACGGAAATAGGATCGACTGTTCTCGCGTTACACGTTACACGCTGCATATCATCATTTTGGGTCGTGTGATCATGTGTACGCACTTGAGAGTTAGTTGTAATGACCAGCATTAATTCCTCGATTCTCAAGACGAGAGTCGCCGATGCGTTTAGTGATTATTATGTCAGCGGCGGGTGAGATACACTTGCAAAAGGGAAGCATGTTGGATGGGACATCGTGAGTTAAGCCGCTTATACAGGGTTGCGGCAGCGTTCATAGTAGGATATTAAAAACATACTACCAGGTAGTAACTGTAATTTATTTATTACCTCTTATGGCAATTAATAGTTAAAGGTATGCCATTTACTAATGGGTAAGTCATTGTCCATTGCGTGGATTACTTTTTCAATATGACTCCGTCAAATGATGCTCCCTCTGAACAACACACCCATCTAGGCAGCGTAGAAACTTTCCATAACTCGGCGTAACGTATTCACTGGGACAATGCCGACGGCAGTTCTGATGCAGTCCTTCAACTCAGGAATGGTGGCACAACGTGTTCGAAACACTTCTTGCTTCAGGTAGCCCCAAAGGAAGAAGTCTGCACACGAAAGGTCAGGTGAGTGAGGCGGCAAGGAAATGTCACCAAAACGGGAAATTAATCTACCGGGAAACGTCTGTCGTAAGAAATCCATGCGAATTCTGGACACCATTCCTGAGTTGAAGGATCGCATCAGAACTGCCGTCGGCAATGTCCCAGGGAATGCGTTAGGCCGAGTTATGGATAGCTTCCAACACCGCCTAGATGAATGTGTTGTGCAGAGGGGGCATCATTTGACAGGAGTCATATTCAAAAAGTAATCCCCGCAATGGACAATGACATACACATTAGTAAATGGCGTATCTTTAACTATTAACTGACATAAGAGGTAATAAATAAATTACAGCTACTGCCTGATGGTTTGTTTTTAATATCCTACTATGAATGCTGCCGCACCCTGTCTTACATAGGGTCCCATGCAAATCTTTCTGGGAGTACTGCCGCATCATCTCATTAAATACTTAAACATCTAAAACTCTAAAATAACCGACGTCCGTGTGTGATAAAACATTGCTGGAGACAAAAAATGGCTCTGAGCACTATGGAACTTCACAGCTGAGCTCATCAGTCCCCTAGAACTTAGAACTACTTAAACCTAACTATCCTAAGGACATCACACACATCCATGCCCGAGGTAGGATTCGAACCTGTGACCGTAGTGGTAGCGAGGTTCCAGACTGAAGCGCCTAGAACCGCTCGGCCATGTCGACAAAAGAACTTGCAGTGTATAAAGAGCTTTTTTGCTTGGTAATGAATACGAAAAGCCGTATATGAACTAACTCCCATCAAGATAATTTAAATATTTTGTGGCTGTGAGCTGAGCAACCCTGTACGTAATTATACACAATGTAATAGTCAGCCAACCGGTTGCGCACATTTTTTTAAACAACACATTAACCAGGTTTCGATAGCTCTAAAACTATCTTCATCAGAACAGTAAGAGTTACAGGAAATCACATAACAACTTGTTGTGTGCAACCGATTGGCTGACTATTACATTTTATGTAACTCTCATCAACTAAATAATTCAGCATCTTATGTCAAGCCGTTTTATGTTAACACCATTCGAGTTCTGTTTCATCACCCTATGCCAGTTGTATGTAATTATGAGTTAGTTGCGTCAGTGATTGTATGGGAATAATCGACAGCCAATAAAATAAAAAAAGTTCCAAGGAGAACGAATAAGTTCTAGACAGCCGTGGATGCGTGCTCACAAATAAGAGGGACAACTGAAATCCTAGATCAGATTTCTAAGATATGTATGGTACTCTATACTGAAACAAACACTCCACAGCTAATTAACATGTGCCCTGAGTAATACCGCTGCCACACGGCCGAAACGTCAGTCATTTTAGTGATTTAGCATTTTAAGTATTTTCTGAGATGACGCGGCAGTACACCCAGAGGGATTTTAATGATATTGACACCGGCCGCAGAATCATACACATTAAAATTTATTGTGTGTAGTATTAAACTTTCCATTTATTTTTCACAAATTATCGATGAGCCCACCACCGGACGACAAACTCACCATAGATACTTGCAGGCTTGGTTATTTGAGGGAAATCCTGAGCTATTCATTGTTGAAGTACGCTCTTATGTACAGGTGTCGATGCAATGGTGCTCAGTCGTGTTGAAAAGAAGTTTTCGCAATGTCCTCGTAAAAAAAAAAAAGTTTTGACGAACTTCCCTTGTGTTGTTCGATTGTGTTATGTGCCAGCCGTGTTCCCCACAATATCGCACTGTGGTTGTTCGCTTACCCTCTTAAATGGAACGTAGTCTCAAAACGGAAAACGAAATATGAAAGAAAATTGGTATCTTCGATCTACAAGCTGAGTGAATACATCTTTCGTTAAGGTAAACTTTTACTTTCCATGTGTAAGTTTAAATGCACACCAAGTTATTATCTCCATTCGCATGAGAGATATAGTCTTGTGAATTCGGATTAATGATTTTGAAGCACCGTTTATTATTGGGGATGACAGTATGCTAACGACAGTATAAGTACGCGAGTATTAAATTACAGTTTCCTGAACAAATGGTACCAAGCAGTAAGAAATGAATGAACACACCATCAAAGCATATAACTCTTATGACTATAGTAAGAGGAAAAAGAACAAGAGGCTTAACTCAAGCAGCCAAGAATTTAAATACGATATTTGAGTGCCTGTGGAATTCCGATTACAATGAAAACTAATGCATCGTAATGAGAATAGCACAGGCGCTACAATATCGTATTTATCTGCTGATACCGGGCAAGCGATTTTGAAGTACGTCTGACCTGTACGGAAATATACATAATCGATATACGAGTACAGGTCGTAGACGCATGGTCGACGGTATATGGTCTGGCCGTGAATCGTACACGGATAGCCCAGTGTCAGGGCGAGCGTTGAACGGGAAAACCGGGTTCGAGTCCTGATGCAGTACAAATTTTTATTGTCATTTTTCCATTCTACAGCTGATGGTTGTCCGTATTCGCATTTGAGAATGCATTTAATGTATAGAAGAATTTAAATATCCCAGTACAAAAGCTAATGACCAGGAATTGCAGTAGGCCTGTACAAGATGAACACAAACTATAATCCAATAAATTAATAATTTATATTCCGCTTTCAATGTATTCACATATGCACTTTTATCACACGAAAGTAAGGAATATTCACTAACTATTGTAACGTAAGGAATGAATAACACGAATGATAAGGTCTGATATTTCCTGCTTAATATCACTGGTAAAGTAGTCTGTGCACGGCTAATATTTTTACTTGTCAAGATTTCGTTTCTTTCAATAGCTTTAGTGATTACCTGATGATAGCATACTAAGTCAAAAATCTGTTCGTAATAAATATAAGCCGGCCGCTGTGGCCGAGCGTTTCTAGGCGCTTCACTCCGGAGCCGCGCTGCTGATACGGTCGCAGGTTCGAATCCTGCGTCGGGCATGGATGTGTGTGATGTCTTTAGGTTACTTAGGTTTAAGTAGTTCTAAGTCTAGGGGACTGAAGACCTCAGATGTTAAGTCCCATAGTGCTTAGAGCCATTTGAACCTAATAAATATAATATTAATGGAACAAAATAGAATTTAGTTGTTAATTGCGTTTAAAAGGTGCACATATTATCGATGTTGTCATTTGGAAGTTATTACAGTCCACGGTAACGATTGCATGTATACCTATGAAGGATGCAATGTCATTGCGTACGGAAAGAAGAACTGCCATAAGCTGACGACGCTAGAGAAGCACTACTCGTCCATGAAGGCACGCTCTCCGGATGGACTAGACTTCCACGTGTCACACGGTCTACGTCCTTACATCGTAGTCCACTTAATTCGTCACCTGATTCTCGCAACTTCACTTGGATTCCACCGATCACGATTACTTGGTGTCTCATTATCCATGTTGCACGAAAACAAGTAAAGATGCGAGCAATAGGTGCTAAATTTAGTGGACTACGGTATAAGGACGTAGACAGTGCAACATATCGAAGTTCGGGTCGGTCCGGGGAGCGTAAACAGATAGCCCAATTGGTTGCATCTAAATACTTAGAGGGCGATGGCAGGTAGTGATGTTAACATGACGAAGTCCAGGATGCTACACATTGGACGAGGTCTGAAAGACATGCCAGAACTGTTTCAGACGACGGAAACGCTGCGATGCCAAGGCATCACATTCAGTCGGCGGCTGTTTCAAGATATTCGATTATCCATACCCAACGATTCGTTGAGAGCCCTAGACATGGCCCTACGTGTGGCGTACACAAATCTTCACCATACGTTGCGACTGCCATATTTAGCGCTGATCCTACTGATACCGAGGGGTATAACAGAACACCTCATTAGTAATGACCATCGGCATGAGGATGCAGAAGGCAATGGAACCATTGCATTAGAGACATGTGGCTGTAACTGAGGAAATGTCATGATGATCTCTCCATTGGCAAAAGATTCAGGAATAGTTGCGTATTCGGACCTCCAGGAGGGTACTGCCAAGGGGGAGGTGACCATCAGGAAAAGACTGAATAATCAACGAAAGGATAATGTTCTAAGAGTCGGTGCGTGGAATGTCAGAAGCTTGAATGTGGTAGGGAAGCTAGAAAATCTGAAAAGGTAAATGCAAAGGCTGAGTCTAGGTGTAGTAGGGGGTCAGTGAAGTGAAATGGAAAGAAGAATTTCTGGTCAGATGAGTGGGATTCATTATGGATTCGTTATGGATAGGGGAACCGTGGTCTAGGGGTAGCGTCTTTGATTCATAATCAAAACGCCTTCAGTCCCCGGTTCGATCCCCGCCACTGCCTAAATTTTGATAAATAATCAGCATTGGCGGCCGAAGACTTCCGGCATAAGAAGTCAGCCTCATTCTGCCAACGGCCTTGTCAATGAGGGCGGAGGAGCGGATAGAGGTTCAGGGCACTCTCTTGTCCTAGGGGTGGGAAATTGCCCCTAAAGGCGCAAGAATCAGCAATGATCAACGACATGAGGATGCAGAAGGCAATGGAAACCACTGCATTAAAGACACGTAACGTGTATCCACAGGACATGTGGCCTGTAATTGAAGAAGTGTCATGAAGATCTCTCCATTGGCAAAAGATTCCGGAATAGTCCCCCATTCGGATCTCCGGGAGGGGATTGCCAAGGGGGAGGTTACCATGAGAAAAAGATTGAATAATCAACGAAAGGATAACGTTCTACTAGTCGGGGCGTGGAATGTCATAAGCTTGAACGTGGTAGGGAAACTAGAAAATCTGAAAAGGGAAATGCAAAGGCTCAATCTAGATATAGTAGGGGTCAGTGAAATGAAGTGGAAGGAAGACAAGGATTTGTGGTCAGATGAGTATCGGGTAATATCAACAGCAGCAGAAAATGGTATAACAGGTGTAGGATTCGTTATGAATAGGAAGGTAGGGCAGAGGGTGTGTTACTGTGAACAGTTCAGTGACCAGGTTGTTCTAACCAGATTCGACAGCAGACCAACACCGACAACGATAGTTCAGGTATACATGCCGACGTCGCAAGCTGAAGATGAACAGATAGAGAAAGTGTATGAGGATATTGAAAGGATAATGCAGTATGTAAAGGGGGACGAAAATCTAATAGTCATGGGCGACTGGAATGCAGTTGTAGGGGAAGGAGTAGAAGAAACGGATACAGGAGAATATGGGCTTGGGACTAGGAATGAAACAGGAGAAAGACTAATTGAGTTCTGTAACAAGTTTCAGCTAGTAATAGCGAATATCCTGTTCAAGAATCACAAGAAAAAATTGGTTCAAATGGCTCTGAGCACTATGGAACTTAACAGCTATGGTCATCAGTCCCCTAGAACTTAGAACTACTTAAACCTAACTAACCTAAGGACATCACACAACACCCAGTTTTCACGCGGCAGAGAAAATCCCTGACCCCGCCGAAAATCCAACCCGGGAACCCGGGCGTGGGAAGCGAGAACGCTACCCCACGACCACGAGCTGCGGACTAAGAATCACAAGAGGAGGAGGTATACTTGGATGGTCAGACAGAGATTCCGAAATCAGATAATGGATTGTAAGGCGTACCCAGGAGCAGATATAGACTCAGATCACAATATAGTAGTGATGAAGAGTAGGCTGAAGTTCAAGACATTAGTCAGGAAGAATCAATACGCAAAGAAGTGGGATACGGAAGTACTAAGGAATGACGAGATACGATTGAAGTTCTCTAACGCTATAAATACAGCAATAAGGAATAGCGCAGTAGGCAGTACAGTTGAAGAGGAATGGACATCTCTAAAAAGGGCCATCACGGAAGTTGGGAAGGAAAACATAGGTACAAAGAAGGTAGCTGCGAAGAAACCATGGGTAACAGAAGAAATACTTCAGTTGATTGATGAAAGGAGGAAGTACAAACATGTTCCGGGAAAATCAGAAATACAGAAATGCAAGTCGCTGAGGAATGAAATAGATAGGAAGTGCAGGGAAGCTAAGACGAAATGGCTGCAGGAAAAATGTGAAGACATCGAAAAAGATATGATTGTCGGAAGGACAGACTCAGCATTCAGGAAAGTCAAAACAACCTTTGGTGACATTAAAAGCAACGGTGGTAACATTAAGAGTGCAACGGGAATTCCACTGTTAAATGCAGAGGAGAGAGCAGATAGGTGGAAAGAATACATTGAAAGCCTCTACGAGGGTGAAGATTTATCTGATGTGATAGAAGAAGAAACAGGAGTCGATTTAGAAGAGATAGGGGATCCAGTATTAGAATCGGAAATTAAAAGAGCTTTGGAGGACTTACGGTCAAATAAGGCAGAAGGGTTAGATAACATTCCATCAGAATTTCTAAAATCATTGGGGGAAGTGGCAACAAAACGGCTATTCACGTTGGTGTGTAGAATATATGAGTCTGGCGATATACCATCTGACTTTCGGAAAAGCATCATCCACACAATTCCGAAGACGGCAAGAGCTGACAAGTGCGAGAATTATCGCACAATCAGCTTAACAGCTCATGCATCGAAGCTGCTTACAAGAATAATATACAGAAGAATGGAAAAGAAAATTGAGAATGCGCTAGGTGACGATCAGTTTGGCTTTAGGAAAAGTAAAGGGACGAGAGAGCCAATTATGACGTTACGGCTAATAATGGAAGCAAGGCTATAGAAAAATCAAGACACTTTCATAGGATTTGTCGACCTGGAAAAAGCGTTCGACAATATAAAATGGTGCAAGCTGTTCGAGATTCTGAAAAGAGTAGGGAGAAGCTACAGGGAGAGACAGGTCATATACAATATGTACAACAACCAAGAGGGAATAATAAGAGTGGACGATCAAGAACGAAGTGCTCGTATTAAGAAGGGTGTAAGACAAGGCTGTAGCCTTTCGCCCCTACTCTTCAATCTGTACATCGAGGAAGCAATGATGGAAATAAAAGAAAGGTTCAGGAGTGGAATTAAAATACAAGGTGAAAGGATATCAATGATACGATTCGCTGATGACATTACCATCCTGAGTGAAAGTGAAGAAGAATTAAATGATCTGCTGAACGGAATGAACAGTCTAATGAGTACACAGTATGGTTTGAGAGTAAATCGGAGAAAGACGAAGGTAATGAGAAGTAGTAGAAATGAGAACAGCAAGAAACTTAACATCAGGATTGATGGCCACGAAGTCAATGAAGTTAAGGAATTCTGCTACGTAGGCAGTAAAATAACCAATGACGGACGGAGAAGGAGGACATCAAAAGCAGACTCGCTATGGCAAAAAAGGCATTTCTGGCCAAGAGAAGTCTCTCTCTCTCTACTAATATCAAATACCGGCCTTAATTTGAGGAAGAAATTTCTGAGGATGTACGTCTGGAGTACAGCATTGTATGGTAGTGAAACATGGACTGTGGGAAAACCGGAACAGAAGAGAATCGAAGCATTTGAGATGTGGTGCTATAGACGAATGTTGAAAATTAGGTGGACTGATGAGGTAAGGAATGAGGAGGTTCTACGCAGAATCGGAGAGGAAAGGAATATGTGGAAAACACTGATAAGGAGAAGGGACAGGATGATAGGACATCTGCTAAGACATGAGGGAATGACTTCCACGGTACTAGAGGGAGCTGTAGAGGGCAAAAACTGTAGAGCAAGACAGAGATTGGAATACGACAAGCAAATAATTGAGGACGTAGGTTGCAAGTGCTACTCTGAGAGGTTAGCACAGGAAAGGAATTCGTGGCTGGTCGCATCAAACCAGTCAGTAGACTGATGACAAAAAAAAAAAAAAAAAAAAAAAAAAAAAAAAAAAAAAAAAAAAAAAAATGATAGGAAGGTAAGGCAGAGTGTGTGTTACTGTGAACAGTTCAGCTGACAACGATAGTTCAGGTATATTGCCGACGTCGCAACCTGAAGGCGAAGAGATGGAGACAGTATATGAGGATATTGAAAGGGTAATACAATACGCAAAGGGTGATGAAAATACGATAGTCATGAGGGAATGGAATGCGGTTGTTTGGGTAGGAAAAGAAGAAAAGGTTACAGGAGAATATAGGCTTGGGACAAGGAATGAGGGAGGAGAAAGAGCAATTGAGCTCTCTAATAAATTACAGCTGGTAATAGCGATTACACTGTTCAGGAATCGCAAGAGGAGAAGTTGTACTCCAAAGGACGGGTGATACGGGAAGATATCAGTTAGATTACATTATGGTCAGACAGATCCAGATATCAGATTCTGGATTGTAAGGCGTACCCAGGAGCAGATATAGATCAGATCACAATGTAGTAGTGACGAAGAGTACGCTGAAGTTTAAGACATTAGTCAGGAATAATCAATGCGCAAAGATGTGGGATAGCGAAATACTAAGGAATGACGAGATGTGCTTGAAGTTCTCTAAGGGTGTAGATACAGCAACAAAGAATAGTCGAGTTGGCACTACAGTTGAAGACGAATGGACATCTCCAAAAAGGTAAAATACAGAAGTTGGAAAGAAAAACGTAGGCACAAACTAGATAACTGCAAAGAAACTATGGGTAACAGAAGAAATACTTCAGCTGATCGATGAAACAAGGATGCAGAAAAATGTTCAGGGAAATTCAAGAATACAGAACTACAAGTCGCCGAGGAATGAAATATGTAGGAAGTGCAGGGAAACTAAGACGACATCGCAGCATGAAATATGTGAAGAAATGGAAACAGAAATGATAGTCTGAAGGACTGACACAGCATACAGGAAAGTCAGAACAAGCATCGGTGAAATTGAAAATGGTTCAAATGGCTCTGAGCACTAAGGGACTTAACTTCTGAGGTCATCAATTCCCTAGAACTTAGAATTACTTAAACCTAACTAACCTAAGGACATCACACACATCCATGCCCGAGGCAGGATTCGAACGTGCGACCGTAGCGGTCGCGCGGTTCCAGACAGTAGCACCTAGAACCGCTCGGCCACTCCGGCCGGCCGTATGCGGTCAATTATATCGCTGGGCACTTGACGTTATACATGTTTTCGCGAGATGTATTGTCTGTGATGGGTTATTGGATACACCACAAGAAAAACATGAGTTCATACGTTGTCATGCTAGATAAGGAGTTTACTTTGTCAACTATTTACGAAGCGTATTTCACAATCCGCACGACAGGTGAGGTATCGCAAGAATGAGACCACTTGTGGGACCAAAGGTTTAAAGACGATATTGTGCAAGGTTTAAGCATGGTGGGATATTGTAACATTGAGAAGACCACTTGACCCCTCGTGTTGGCGCCAAATGTGATCGGATAATGTTTATGAATCTTACGAAGGATGGTAAAGGTCTGCAACGAGATGCATAGTGTTCCGATAAATGCTCGGCATCCAAATTAGGCATGCGCGGGGATGATTATGTTTATCCGGTTGGACATAAGATTTATGATGCATCACCGAGTGCTGCTGGGAATATGATGGGAATAATTGGCTTCTTTTGACTCCCGCCCGTGACGAGGACTGCCATTCTCCTTTCCTTTCCCTTGTATTAAAAAAATCATTATTGGTGTATCCATTACATCCATTTCGTAACCAATCCATCGTTGTAACGCACTGGTTCTCCACGTTGTAGTATTTAAAAATAGTGGTTAAGGCAAGCGGTTACGACAAATGCAAAAACCGGTTTCCAGACCCGGTCCCGCACGAATTTTCATGTGTCACTATTGGGTACCTGATGTCGAGGAATTCGCAGCCAGCCAATTAATCTCGAAGAAATATCTAACTACTTTTGTTACGTGGAAACGAGGATACAACTCTCTTCGTTGTTGCAAAAAATATTGCTTTGTAAGTAATCCTATGTCAACAGATATGCAGAAATTTTTACTTAAGAGAAATCACGAAACAGTATTCGCTGAAGTCATTTTATTTACACGACCAATTTCGGCACTTCATTAATGCCATCTTCAAGCCCCTATGCACTCCAGGTATAGAGAATCAGATACATCAATGCGTGCATAACCAGAGCCACCAATACCTGGATTCCGTGACTTTTTTGTGGATCGTGTACTTAGAAGATTTGACAACTGCCTGTGCTGAATTCCGTGAACTTTTTATGGAGTGTGTACTTCGAAGATTTGACAAGTCAGGTCTTATAAGTTCACACTAGACAGAAAGTACAGACTGGCTCCAGTTATGCACGCGTCGACGTATCTGATTCTCAATAGATGGAGTGCAAGGGGCCTGAAGAAGGCCTTAATGAGATGGCGAAACTGGTCGTGTAAATAAAATAATAACTATTGAAAATACGCTGCTGCTTGGTGATATTTCTTTGGTTAGTATCTGAACGGCCGCTGTGCCGTATCCAAGATGGATCAGCGGAGATGGTCTGCCCAAATAATGTGCTTTTTACCGGCGCAACAGGCACTACACGAAAGTGTACGTTAGGTCAACTGAAACGGCCCAACCGCGCTGCACTGTTTCGAGCGTAATGAGCTCCCAGGTGCTCGCGTTTACCTCGCCGCAATAAATAATGAAACTCGCAGGGCGAGGCCGCAGCGCGATATGAATTCATTTCGCAGCTCGGCGCGCGCGGTTGGCTTCTGTGCGGAGTGAACGGTGAGCTGCGCGGGACACGTGGGTGACGCGTGCAGCCAGCGCACACAGGGGCGGGAAAGCGCGCGCGCGTCCGACACCGACCCGTCACTGCCAGCACTCGTTAATTAATGCCGCAGTGGCGGCCGCGAATGCACGCCCATTACCGCGCCGGTTTATAAACGAAAGATTTGCATAGCGTTAGCGCCCGGATTCGCTTCCGCGGCAACAAGTACCTTTCTGACTCTGTTGACGTGTGCGGAAATGCTTATTATGAACGAGTGCTTCCACGCGTGCGTCGAGTAACAGCACGTCTGATTTACCTCGAAAACTGCTGCTTACAGTGCATTTAGCACGCTTGTATCATTGTGAATAAAATTTTGTATATTTCACGGAAAGTCAAATATTTTGTGCTAGGCATAATTTGCTTTTGAAACATGATCCACACTGTCGTCCCTCACTAACTTTGGTTCCCAATGGAAATGAAGCAGTGGGATACGTATAACAGTTGACGAATTACGTCTCCTCGAACAGTTTTTATTTCAGTTATGTACTTTTCATTAGGTACGTGTTCCCCATTTTTCGCATTTTGTTCATTTATTTGTGACTGCAGAAAATAAAGTTCGGTTATTTAGTCTGATCCGGTGTAGAGCTGCTTGATGACGCTGCCCTCCCTGGTTTACAGCTCGTGCGCAATGGACGTGTGGGCGATTTTATGCCTGTACTGATGTGATTATACAACTGCTTTAATTCATGACCTGGTCAAAAATTGCGACGTTCAACAGACAGTTGCGTAAATGCACGACTACTTGAAATACATATTAGCTTGATATTGTCTTAGGGTCGAGCCATGCACCGTCTGCCATTCGCCAAAACGGCTAAACTCGAAGCAAATTGGCAACGATCCTCTTGTCTAAATTGTCTAAGTTTGACAAGTTTTGCGAAATTAATAAAACAAAAGTTGAATAATTAATATATTTATAAAATGAATTAGAGGTTGTATTCTTTTGGATAAGTGATTGTAGGCAACACCCAAGTATTTGTAACTAAAGAACTGATGATTTATTCATTCAGAAAGAACAATTAAATAATTTAAGTGTTAGTCCTACAAATACGCGTACTAATATGGAATAAAATAACAATATCAAATAACGGCAACAGAGATTGTATATGTGCTTATCCAGCTGGTAGCAGATTCCCAAAACTAACCAAAAATATATAGTGCGTCAAATATGGTATCCGAATCCCCTAAACAGTTCAGAAAATAATCGGCATTTCATAAATAATTAAATTTCAGTATAACGATTATCATATCTAAATGCACGTTGAAAGTTGTTAGTTTTAACTATCAAAAATTGTGATAATTGTCATTGGACTGGTTAAAGACGTACGGAAATGTATAAAGCTCTATTCTGACAGTGTTGCCGTTATCTATACATTTCTCTAAACAATTGCAAGGCAAGCTAGTGAAACTTTATTATCATTATCATGAAATCTGATATTTGGCCGTACAACTTGTATTATGAAAACTCTTATTCCCACATGTCAGTATTCAAACATTTTCTAGAATCTCCTACTATCGGACATGTCAGTATTCTGATAGAGAACAAAAAACAGAAATTAATTACTCAAGAATTCTCTAGAATCTGAGAGCAAATGTTAAAATATTCTCTAACGTCTCCTCAAAATTATACTGCAATGCTTTGTACGCAACAGACAACTTATCTCATCTTGTCGCTGCAACTGCGAGGACAGCAACATACTGAAACAATTCTGCAATCCACAAAGAGTGCAGTGCATGGTTACAAGTATCGATGAGACTTCTCCTATTGTTTTATATATATATATATATATATATATATATATATATATATATATATATATATATATATATAGAAATTAAATTATCAGAAGGGGCAAAATGAAAGAAACCAATGAAAACTTTAATTTACTATACTCTGAGACTGAAGAATCATAGATTGACGAACTTTACTCAGACCTTTCTTTTCCTTGAGCAGTCTGAAAACTAATTATTCCATGATGTCTATAATAATCATGTATCTGCTCACAACAGAGATGCAAATTATGCATACACAAATCTGACAAAATCCTTCCATTCGGCAAACAAGCAACAACTACGGTCAGTAAAAAGGCAAATTGCCAGAAATCCTCGATTAATACCAAAATCTGCTCCGTCGCTACTGACGTAATCAGAGCAGCTGCGACCTCTGCTGGCGCGCGGGCTCTCCCACGCCACGCTGAGTCCGATTGCTCTCAACAACTGTTCGCTCGCTTCCACTCACGACAGTAATATCTCAGACTCAGGGTTTGTGTATGCATGTAACAGTGGACTCATTAGTCAACTTTCAGAAACATACGAACGTCGACCTTTCAACGTTATCGCGCGTATATTCTGTCTAATCCGTAACTGTTCTGTAACGCAGCCGAAATGGTTCACTGACCACAGTTGTACATTGACACACACTCAGAAATGTTCGAGTTCCGACTGGATCACAAATTTCAAAGTTCAGTTTAGTTCAGAATTTTTTTAAAGTTTGAACAAAAGTTAAAGTGATTGTGCAGCCACCTGTCGCCAAAATCCTATCACCTGACAAGTTCTAAACCATGCTAACATCTCGCTAACATACACGTTACCTCAATGATCACCCAGCACAGAATGGCCAGGAGCCGTCATTCGCGTGTCCTTACAAGCCCTCGGTAAGCCCACCAAATTTTACAACGATCGCAAAATATATAAAATGGACTACCGTTTAATCCCGCGCCCGGGTTCCCGGGTTCGATTCCCGGCGGTGTCAGGGATTTTCTCTGCTCCATGATGACTGGGTGTTGTGTGATGTCCTTAGGTTAGTTAGGTTTAAGTAGTTCTAAGTTCTAGGGACTGATGACCATAGATGTTAAGTCCCATTGCGCTCAGAGCCATCTGAACTATTTGAACCACCGTTTAAAACATATACTGTAGCATTCCAACCTCGTCGCCACTGTAGTGTGTTGTGTCGCAAGGAAACAAGGGAGAGGATGTTGTTATGGATGGCCAGTATCCTCTTTCTACAACACAATTGCACACATGGATTAATACGTTTCTTTATTTACATAACAGAAAGTATTTACTTACCTGGAATTTAGTCCACGTGTTGCAGTGCAAGCTCATTAGTAATAGTCCTCTTGCAGACTGATGTATAGTACTAGTCCCCATTATAATCACTACTCTGGTTGCTATGTACTGTCGTAGACTGTGACGTGAACTGAGCGAAGATACTGACAGACGCCAAACTGGAGTGTGAGTCAAGTGAATTCCGGTCAGCGGCGGTGGCTTAGATACACGCTGTTGCTTGCAGGTATGTCTCTGGCCTCTCTGGTGATAGGTGCACTTGATCCGGCGCCTACTAATCGATCTTTACTTCATCTTTGCCGATCGGTGTGCTGGCGATACCTCATGCCAGCATATATACATCTTACAAATACAGTATATATGCAGAAAGATGAAACTTCTCTGACGATCCCCCCGACCCTCCCCTATACCCCACACAATTAACTATAATATGAAATTTGTGGACTTGCATTCATTATTAATAACAAAGAAGTTGTCGTTAATATACGGCTAGCAGTAAATATGGCTTGATCGAAAGAAGGAACTCTTTGTGCTCTAAAGGTGGTTTTAGGTTCTACATGTACTTTATTATAATCAGCGAGAGGCAGAAAGAAAAGCGCCTTCAGGTTCAATTGACGATCGGGACAAGCACCGCTTCTAGACAGTATGTAAGCACTCTTCAAATCTCTGCGGCCCTATACCGCCCCCTGTAGGTGAGGCAAACTTCGCGTGTAAGGAAACTGTCACTTCCACAGACGACAGACTGTATCGCCGCTATTAAACGAAAAGATAAATGGAGCAGGTGGAAAGAGTACATTAGAGGCCTCTAAATGGTGAAAGTACTGTCTGCGGATCTGACAGGAGAAGAAATGTCTATTAGGAAGACACAGAGGATCCCATATTGCAGATACATCTTCATCTACGACATACTGTACAAGCCACCTAATGTTTTGTGGCAGAGGGTACTTCGGGTACCACTAAATAATTCGCCCTACCCTGTTCCAGTCGCGTATGGTGCGTGAGGAGAATGATTATCGATGAGCCTCTGTACTGACTCAAATTTCTGGAATTTTCTCGTCGTGGTTAGTACGCGAGATACTATTACCAGAAATTGCTCTCTCGAAATTTCATTGGAAATATCTCTGTGATGCCCAGTGGTCCCCTTGTAACGTCTGCCAAAGGAGTCTTTTCAGAACCTCGGTATCGCTGACGCGCCGACTAAACGATCGCTTTACGAAAGGCGCAGCTCTTCGTTGGAGATCTCAAGAATCCTTCGAACAAGCACTTTTTAAACCACTTCCTTCGTGGATGTTAGATTTCCATAAGATTCTTCCTGTGAATCTCAGTTGGTTATCCGGTTTTCCTACTATTGTTTTTATGCAGTCATTCCACTTAATGTCGCTCTGGATAGTTACGCCTAATTACTTTTACCGTTTTTTCTGTATTCATCAGTTTCTCATCAGTTGTATAGTTGTTCAGAGTGGCTTTCTTTTCCTACGTATATGCAGCATGTTAAATTTATTTACGCTGAGGGTCTACTGCCAGAGCCTACACCATTCGCCAGTCCTCTGCAGGTCGGTCTGCAAATCGATACTATCTTCCAGTTACTTTGTTATAGACAACCACATCATCTCCGAATAGTCTTAAAGAGCATACAACGATCTCTACTAGATCATGTACATATACTGTAAAAAATAACGGTCATATCACACTTCCTTGGGGTACTTCAGAAATTATCTTTACATCTGTCGGTGTTTTGCACTAGGAATGACTTGTTAGTTCTGTCTGCAAGGAAGCCTTGAACCCAGTCGCAAAAACGGTTCGCAACTCGATAAGCTCGTATTTTTTTCACTAAAACGCATTACGAGACGGTGTCAAATGCCTTCCCGAAGTCAAAAACACGGGATCTACTGCATCGTCTGCTGCGCTTTAGATCCCATGGACAAGCAGAGCGAACTGAGTTTGGCAAGATCTGTGTTCGCGGAATCCTTGTAGAGTTTTAGAGAGGAGACTTTCCTTATCCAAAAGTGTCATAAGTCTTATGCAAAAATTGTTCCATAATTATACAACAGATTGACATCAACGATAAAGGTCTATAATTTTGTACATCTGTCCTGCGGTACTTCTTGAAAACGGGAATGAACTGCGCTTTTTCCAGTCGCCAGATAATCTTCATTGATCCAGCGATCTACGGTAAACTGCTGCTAGAAGAGGAGCGAGTTCTGTCGCATAATCTCTGAAAAATCTTATAGGTCTCGCATCTAGTCCTGATGCTTTTCCACTACTAAGTGATTGCAGTTGTTTTTCTGTTCCGCAATCGGTTATCTTAATGTGCGCCGGTATGGCCTCTGAGAGAATGAATAGATGATTGCGAATCCCTTACTGATCTAAGGCCAACACGTCTTCAAGTATTTAGTCAAATCGGTCGACAAAATTTTATTTTGAAAGTCATTGAATGTTTCTCTCATTGTTCCCCTTACGCTCGTTTTCACTTCGTTCAGCTTTTGTTCGTCAGCTACGTTTTTACATCTCTTGGATCTGAGATAAGTCTCTCTTGGTTTACGCAGCAGTTTTCTAACACGGCTATTAAACCATGGTGGTCTTTCCCGTCCCTTAAAACCTTACTTGGAACATACTTGTCTAAAGCAAAGAACGATGCTTTAGATTTTTTTTTCCATTTTTGCTCCACATCTTCCTCTCCATCACTGAATATTTGAAGCTGCGCAAAAGTATCTTCCTACGTTTCTTAACATTCCCTGTAGAACGCGAAGTCGTAGTTAGCATCACAGCCTGATGATCACAGATACCTGCCTCTATGTAAACTACTTCGATAAGCTCAGGTCCGATTGTTGCTTCACGAGTTGGTTACCTAATTATTTGCTCAAAGTAATTTTCGGACAAGACATTCAGAATAATGTCACACGAATCCCTGTCTCTGGCAGCAGCCTTGATGGATGACCCTCTGATCTGTACATGACAAGTTGAAGTCCCCCCCCCCCCAATTACAGCACAATTACAGCAGCGTGATCGAAATTGACGATATTCTGTAAGTTCTTACTAGAGCGCTCTGCCACTACAGCTACCAACCCAGGCGGTCTATAAAACCATTCGTTTACCACTTTTGACCTATCTTTGATGCTTAACTTCACTCACATTAATTCACTTCGGGATCTCCGATAACCTCGTTAGATGTTATTGAATTGTTTATTGCAATAAATACGCTGCCACCATTGGTGAGTAACGTATACTTATGATAAATATTTCTATCTGAACTCAGAATTTCGTTGCTGTTCACTTTCGTTTTCAACTAACTTTCTGTTCTGGGCATCATAACCTTCAATAAGCGATACTAATTCTGGGACCTTTCCTTGGGCGCCCCTGCAGTTTGCTAATATCGTATTAACCTTTTTATATCCGATCTGCGAGAACGTGCATTCTCTGGGAACATTGCTCCTCTTCTAACTTTGATTTTGGCAGTCAACCCAAGTGGGGTTTCTCTACCCTAAAAAAAAAAAACCCTGTGCACGTCAAACATACTCTGCTATCTTAGTAGCCGCTTCCGCATTCTTTCCCGCACTGCATGCAGTTTTCCTGGGGGACTCCATCACCCGCCTAACGTTGGAGCTTCCAATGACTAGCATACGCACTCTCTGGACTTTTCCGGACTCGACAGGAGGACCGGTAGCTAGGCCAACAGGAGTGGCATGCCATGCTGGCTCAGAAGTATTATCAATATTGGGTAGAACCTCGTACCTGTTGCTAAGGCGCAAGGAGAGGCATGCTGCCCCTTTCCGTCTTTCGCCTTCCACCCAGTGACACGCGAATTCACCACTGTCCGCCACTCACTCTCGATTGGGATGGAACACACATATGTTGCCTATCGGAACATGCAGCGACAACCGGGTCACCTAGGGATTCCAAGGGCACCAGGAGAGCCTCACTTCTCGTCACCTGTGTCCCAATGTCCCAGCAGGTTTAGGCATTAGCCAGAAGCCGGTAGAATGCAGCCAACACAGCTTCCTGCTATTTACGAACAGCAGCCAGTTCTCCTTGTTTCCACTCACTAAGACATAGTACCCTGGCGATACCGTTCTGTGTAGAAAAAATGGCAAAAATACGAACAAAGCAGTCAAGATTAACTTAGACAGTACTATCAGACACCGTAAAAAAGATAACTATCCGACTGTGGCGCTAATGAGGTTGGAATGGATAAAGAATATAACGAGGAGAGTAAACAAACATTAAAATCTGCTCTATAGCGTTTTCTCTACAGTTTGAGACCGCAAAATCCGAAAGTTCTTAAAACAGATGTAAATTACTCCATTGAAAGTTGGTGTTTCAGCAGTTACTTTTTACTGGAATATCTGCTTGCCAAAAAGTTACTGCGGCAAATAAATGTGCAAGCCCCAACGCACTGATCTAAACTATAACAGTAAACTAACCCGAGATCTGAACGTAGAGAAATGACGCGGCGCCTTTGGCTGCACGACGAATCCGCCTCACACAAGGATATGCACTAAGGTTTACGCAAAAACGAGAACATAGAGTAATTTGCTAATAACTAGTTTACATAGTCAAATACAAAAATACAGTTCTGTTCTTCGCAGTACGCGTAGGAAAACACTAACTAAATTATTTTGAATCAGACAACTGCTGCTGCTGCTGCTACCGCTATAGGTGTCCATTCGCCTTGGCGTCTGTCGTTGGACCGATTGTTCGAGTCCTGCAGTCAACGCTGACCTGTTGTTTGAGAGAAATTTTGAATACTTGCAATCAAGTAAGGCAGAGTGGATAGATAATTTTCTTTCAGGACTTCGAAAATCATTGGGCGAAGTGGCAACGAAACAACTATTCAAGCTGGTACATAGAATCTATGAGACTGGACGCATACCATCAGACTTTCAGCAAAATATCATCCATACAATCCTGAAGATAGAAAGGGCAGATAAGTACGAGAATCATCGCACAATTATCTTAACAATTTATGGATCGAAGTTACTGACATTAATAATATGTAGATGATCGGAAAATAAAACTGAGGATCTTTTAGATGACAGTAAGTTTGACACTAGGAAAGTAAAACAAAGAACGAATTTTCGGATTAAAAAAGGTATGGACTGGAATGGAGTCTTTCCTCCCCTACTGTTCGATTAAATCGAAGAAGCTATGACGCATGTAACGAATAGGTTTAGGCGGGGGAATAAAAATCAGAGTTATATAATATCAATAATAAAATTCGCTAATGATATTGTTATCCTCAGTGAAAGCGAGGAAGCATTACAGGACATGCTGAATGAAATGAACAGTCCGCTGCGCACTGGATATAAGAAACCGAAGGAGTAGTAGTTTAGTATTGCGGGTTGCATACTTTATAAATGAAGGCGCTGCTATTGCATCAGCGCTCACGGTCTTTCTTCGCTCCCGCAGTGGTCCCGCTGCTATGACGAGTCTGAGAACTGTAGCGCCGCGGTGGCTTCGTAGTCTTCGACTCGTCCTCACTTACTGAAACTTGCAGGAGTGTAAGGGTAGACATGACTTGCTGTTAGTATGGAAGATGAGTACATGATCTTGCTGCTCTGATTTAGCGTTGAGAGGGCAAAAAGACTAACTGTCGTGATCAGAGAGACTGTGGAGCGTGTAAGACCAAAGTTAATTGACGCAATGTACACAATTACAAATGTGTATCATTAGAGGAGGAATGATTTCTGGAACACGTTGCATGCTGTAGTCGAAACTTCAGACGAGAGACGTATGAATTTCGTCCAATGCCAACAATATGGTGTATCCTTGTTTATTGCACCTCCACCATGAGGAAACGTATGTGCTGGGTTAAACGAAAACTGGGCACACGGCAAATTACTGGCACATCCCTGCAACCGAAAGGCAAACCACTTCTGTGGCTCTGAGCACTATGGGACTTAACATCTATGGTCATCAGTCCCCTAGAACTTAGAACTACTTAAACCTAACTAACCTAAGGACATCACACAACATCCAGTCATCACGAAGCAGAGAAAATCCCTGACCCCGCCGGGAATCGAACCCGGGAACCCGGGCGCGGGAAGCGAGAACGCTACCGCACGACCACGAGCTGCGGACAAACCACTTCTGTGTACTTGAGCTTATGTGCTACGAGTGAGTTGAGTAGCCTATCATTTGTTTCTGCAAGCCTTTCGGATACAATTATAAATTTATTTCAATAATTAATCACCATTCAGAGATTACATTCTATTCTGATGTCGTATTTTCTGGTTCTGTCGTTACAGACACGGTAACGTACGTGAGTAATTGTTAGACATTCTCTGAATAGATATTAAATATTACAATAAATTTGCATCAGTCTTCGAAAACTTATACATCTATATAAAATATGTGTATAAACAGAACAATATTCACTGCTAACCGATTCCGTATTTGGTGTATAATAATCAAGCCCAATGGTTGCTTACGGTGCATTATTTAGGCAGATTGCATGTTTCATGGCATTTAACCTGAGAATGGATATAAATGTGAAATCAGAAACATGAAATAAATAAACAATTATTTACAGTCTAATGGCGGAAATTTCCTTCAGAAAGGTTAGGTAGGTAGCGGGAACGCCGCGTGTCAGCTGTTATGTTCCTCGAGCTCGTGTAGTCGCTCTCCTTTCTGTGAGGAAGGAGTCCACTTGCACTAAGCAACAGACTCAGTTGACGGGTGGGCAGCGGCAGAGACTGATGAATCGAATCTACGTGCACACGGAGACGGCGAGATCGGAGATGACATCATAGGACCCGCTGGTGAGTTTACAGCGACTATACGGAGCTCATTTCTGCTCTCCAATATGCACGCGACATAGACTGAGATTAAATGAAAGAAAGACAGAATTAGTGTGCATAAGATGAAATAAAATTAGTGATAAACTAAATATTGAAAATAGGGGCTGCGACGTAGACAAAGTGAAGGAGTTCTACTGCCTTAGAAGAAAAACACAAGGGTGGACGAAGCAGGAATGGCATAAGAAGCAAACCAGACGAAGAAGGCATTCATGCCCAAGAGAAGTCTACCAAATGATCTTAATCTGAGGATGGGACTCTGAGAAAGTACATCTGGTACACACAATTATATGGATCACGGAATGTGCAAAGTCCTGAAAGAAGAAAATCGAAGCTTTTGAGATGTGGTGCTATATAACAATATCAAAAATTAGGTGGACTGGTAAACTAAGATACGTGGAAATTCTCTGCAGAAGGGGAAAGGAAGACGAGATAGACTGTCAGGACAGTAATAACAGGGAGCAAGAGAGATTTAGAGGTTTCAAACTGTGAGAGAAGACAGGATCTGGAATATACCGAATAATTGAGGACGGTAGTCGCAAGCGCTAGTCAGACATGTGGTGGTTAATGCAGGAGAGTAATTCAGGGCGAGCTGCATCAAAGCAGTCAGAAAACTGGTAAAAGAATTAATGTTCCTCCTCTATTAAATCACATTTCTTTTGCTTTAGCAGTCGCCAGCAATATGACGCGCATAGCCGACTGCTGAACTTTTCCACCTGCTCCTCTTATGTCTGCATACTTTCAATTTGCAGAGTAATCTCTGCCTGTCCACGTGGAAAGTAATAAAAACCAATGATCTCCGGCTGTGCTATTCGGAAGTGTAATATCACAACTTGTTTAACGTCACCTAGCTTCGGCTGACGTGGCCAGGGTACAAAACCAGGCGTAAGATTCTTTGATGAACCATGGACTCGAACAAATTACAAATGCAGGACAGAAACTCTGATTTAACTTCACGTCGACGGTATGGAGTACTAGGTCAGTTTGAAGAAAGCGGATCAGATGTGTAACAGTAAAAAATGACCACCCTCATTTGACATGATCGATTTAAAAGACGACAGATATGAAAAATCCTGTGATAGCCTAGTTGAAGTTGGGAAGAACACAATAGAAAACACGTTGAACCAATATCGTTGCATACAGACGAAAAACTTAATGCATTACGTCGAGCCGACAAGGACATTCAAAGACTGATACCGGGAGTGATGCCTTTCTGCAAGATTACCTATGATAAACAGCCTTTTCATCCTGAAAATAGTCGAAATTTAATGTAAAATAAAATTTTTGATAGTATTGCTTTGCTAATTATGTGCTGATGTATTTTAATGTTTTCTAACATGCTATGTGTTTAAAAGTATATGCCGGCCGGAGTGACCGAGCGGTTCTAGGCGCTACAGTCCGGAACCGCGCGACCGCTACGGTCGTAGGTTCGAATCCTACCTCTGGCATGGATGTTTGTGGTGTCCTTAGGCCAGTTAGGTTTAAGTAGTTCTAAGTTCTAGGGGACTCATGACCTCAGAAATTAAGTCCCATAATGGTCAGAGCCATTTGAAACTTTTATTTTTTTTAAGTGTCCGGACAGCTATTAGTGGTCATTAATACGGTGCATGTCCACTCTTCGTCTTTATGATGACTTGAACTCTGCTGTGGACACTTTCAAAAAGCTGTCCGAATGTCTGTCTATTCTTTACACAACAGCTGGAACCAAAAGAAGGTAGTTGGACGCCGGGAGTGCAGCGAATTCGACATTCTAACTCACTTCAAAAGTGTTCCATTGGGTTTAGTTTTGGGGGTCATTTCAGGAACGTTATTGTGCACAAACCATTGCATCGCAGATGGTGCTTTATGACAGTGTGCATTTTTACGCTAATAACCATCGTCTCCCAACCGTTCCTGTAATGTGCAATGACCACAATGTTGTACAATGTGTTCCCGTCCTTCCGCATTTAGCATTTTCTTAAACTGAATGTTAGAACCACACCGTAACCACGAAAAACACCCCCATACCGTAGCACTATCTGCCCCGTAGTTCACTGTTGGCACACGCGATGGCAGGTAAAGTTCTCCAGGCATTCGCCAAATCTAAGTCATTCCATCTCGTTTCGACAGGGTATAGAGTGATTCATTACACCAAATCACTTGTTTTCAGTCTACACTGTCCAGTGGCCTTGCTGTCTACACCGCCTCAAGAGTCGCTTAACGTTGACTATAGATACGTGTGGCTCATGAGGAGCCTTTCGACCATTGTCCTCCATTTTTTTTACTCCTCATGCAGTGTCACTGTGCTAGCTTGATTGCTGGTAGCACTCTGGAGCTAAAGAGTGATTCCTTCCGTTGACTTCATGAGATCTTTTACAGCGAAACTCCGCAGTGCTCGACGGTTCCTCTCTGTCGGGTATGAGGTCGCCTGGTTTTGGTTTACCTGTGGCTGATCCTTCGTGTTTCCACTTCTCAGTCTTGTCACCAACACTCAGCTTGGGCAACTTCAGAAGGTTCTAAATGTCCTTATAGAATCTGTTACTCAGATGGCAACCAACGACTACTCCACGTTGGAAGTCACTGACCTTTTGCGATCTAGCAATTCTGCTGTTACTGCTTCTCTACTGATTACACAATACTCCACACTACCTTTTCTTCTGACAGGTTCGTCTCTTGTGCCATCTACTGGTCAATTCTGCATTACTTAGGTATGTCCGGATACTTTTTATCAGATAGTGTATTCAGCATGGGGTCGTACGTTCTGAACTCTTCATCGGTCTCCAAGCGGTTGGCCTGTTCAGTTACTCTCCTCGCTTATCAAATACATATCTTCATTCCACAAGTGCAACACAGGATCTGGTATGTCCAACATCTTGTCTGTAGCTTTGCGTCTTTCTAAACAACAGGTGCTGCACTATCACTTTTGGTTCAGCCACTCGATGATGAAACAAACTACGCAGTAACTTCTGTGTGACGCCTAGTATCGCTATTCAAAAGAAGAGAAAATCTTATTGACGTAGGTTGCCTGATGGTAAATCTGTGGGAAATATCGCAGCTCTTTTCCTTCTGTGCAACAACAAACCAGTGTCTCTGACCGATGAGTTTCCGGGTTGTTCTCCGTGCTCATTCCTTTTTTTGGCGCGCGGAGTAACCGTGCGGTTTGGGGCATCTTGTCACGGTTCGTGTCGCTCCCCCAGTCGAAGGTTCGAATCCTCCATCGGGCATGGGTGTGTGTGTTGTTGTCCTTAGCGTAAATTAGTTTAATTAGTGTGTTAGCCAACGGACCGATGAACTCAGCAGTTTGATCCCATTTGTTGTTGTTGTGGTCTTCAGTCCTGAGACTGGTTTGATGCAGCTCTCCATGCTACTCTATCCTGTGCAATCTCCCTTATCTCCCAGTACCTACTGCAACCTACATCCTTCTGAATCTGCTCGGTGTATTCATCTCTTCGTCTCCCTCTACGATATTTACCCTCCACGCTGCCCTCCAATACTAAATTGGTGATCCCTTGATGCCTCAACACATGTCCTACCAACCGATCCCTTCTTCTAGTCAAGTTGTACCACAAACTTCTCTTCTCTCCAATTCCATTCAATACCTCCTCATTAGTTATGTGATCTACCCATCTAATCTTCAGCATTCTTCTGTAGCACCACATTTCGAAAGCTTCTATTCTCTTCTTGTCCAAACTACTTATCGTCCATGTTTCACTTCCATACATGGCTACACTCCATACAAATACTTGCAGAAACGACTTCCTGACACTTAAATCTATACTCGATGTTAACAAATTTTTCTTTTCAGAAACACTTTCCTTCCCATTGCCAGTATACATTTTATATCCTCTCTACTTCGACCATCATCAGTTTTTTTGCTCCCCAAATAGCAAAACTCCTTTACTACTTTAAGTGCCTCATTTCCTAATCTAATACCCTCAGCATCACCCGACTTAATGCGACTACATTCCATTATCCTGGTTTTGCTTTTGTTTATGTTCATCTTATATCCTCCTTTCAAGACACTATCCATTCCGTTCAACTGCTCTTCCAAGTCCTTTGCTGTCTCTGACAGAATTACAATGTCATCGGCGAACCTCAAAGATTTTATTTCTTCTCCATGAATTTTAATACCTACTCCGAATTTTTCTTTTGTTTCCTTCACTGCTTGCTCAATATACAGATTGAATAACATCGGGGAGAGGCTACAACCCTGTCTCACTCCCTTCCCAACCACTGCTTCCCTTTCATGCCTCTCAACTCTTAAAACTGCCATTTGGTTTCTATACAAATTGTAAATAGCCTTTCGCTCCCTATATTTTACCCCTACCACCTTCAGAATTTGAAAGAGAGTATTCCAGTCAACATTGTCAAAAGCTTTCTCTAAGTCTAAAAATGGTAGAAACGTAGGTTTGCCTTTCCTTAATCTAGCTTCTAAGATAAGTCATAGGGTCAGTATTGCCTCACGTGTTCCAATAGTTCTACGGAATCCAAACTGATCTTCCCCAAGGTCGGCTTCTACTAGTTTGGTCCCATACTCCTTACCAAAACTTTCCATTTGTATTCCTTTTTTTCATAATCCCTTCGGTTAATTTTTATGTTACTATTTCTTAATCTTCCCTCGACTTATTTAACACCGATCTGATTCTGTCGGTATTATTGCGAAGTCTTTCTCTTGGAATTTCAATACATCAAAAAGACAACGTTAATATAACGCGAGATTTACGGTCGCAATGTAATAAGTATGTGCGATAGTGTAACTATTTTCGTTGTTATTATTATTATTATTAGTAGTAGTAGTAGTAGTAGTAATAGTAGTAGTAGCAGTAGGACGAGAATGAGTAGGAGCATTAAATAAATTTCACTGTCTATGCACATTATAATATTAACTGCGAAGAGAATATATTTTTAAGTTGTCTCGTCAAATTAATGCCATAGCACGAAGTCTATAATTTTAGAGGATGAAACGAATGCGGAAATAAAGTTCAGAATTTAACATAATTGGCAATAAACGAATCAGGATGAAAAATATTTTCTGAACAACATGGAATATACAGTTTTTGAATGAGTCTATGAAACGTACTAAACGTATTTTCTCTCACTGCTTAATCGAAGTGGTTTATTCGTACGTGGAAGAGATTCCACTATCTGGCGACTTGTGTGCTGAGCATCCTGCGTTCACTCTCCGCCATGTATGTAGCGAGCGCTCCTAATCCACGTGAAATGCTTCAGGCCACTCGACTGAATAATGCGCAACACGCTGTAATGTTCCTTTCTTGTTAAACTAATTATCGTAGCACACCAAAAGACATTCGTCATTATAAGAGTGTTGGCAGCCTAGCAGTCAGACCATGTCAGGCAGTAGGGTACAAAGAAGGGAAACACAGTACGACGTAAAGCATAAATCGTGACCACGCGGAGCGAATTTAGTAACTCTGTAGAAGCTTGTAATCGCTGTTTCTCTTCGTCTTAAAAAAGAAAATAACGAACTGCGTCATTTGAGTAATTCTTTAATCTTATCGTATTTTATCAAGCGTACCCATATAAAATTCTGTCGTATTTAGGGATAGCGACTAAGCCTTCCTACTTACCGAAGAATGCCGACATTCTGTGAGACTTTGTGCTTCTGCTTAAATTATGAAACAACATCTCGTCTGCCAGGGACTCGTATTAATGATTCACAACACATTTCCAAAGAAACAGTCGCTATAATACGTACTTTTTTTCTTTTTCCCTCCAGGGACCTTAATAATAGCAATGAATATTTTACCGGTAGCTGTGTCGTTATTCGTCGCATTAATTAATATTTGCGGTCCATCGACCCTAAAGCATCCACTGCACTGTTCCTCTAGTTAGGCAGTGCTTGCGAGATGGGAAGAAGCACTGTATGTCGTTCGAGGAATGAACAGCGGTGCGCAGGAAAAGGAGCTGCGTGTTTCTGGCTACAGCTATAGCAATTAGACGGGGGAGGGGGCGGGGGGAGGGGGGCGCTCTGAGTCTGAGCCGAGTAAGCAACAACGACGCAACGAACAACTGGGCTCGTATTGTGAGTCTTGTGGACAGCTGTGCAGAATGCTTACTAGAGGCTGCTGAACAAGTTCGAAAATCGTGCACCAAATGGGCTTGGTCACAACCGAGCCCAGCCTTTCCCTCCCTATCCTTACTGTGGCATTTTAAATACTGGAATGTATTTTGGATAACTATACAAACCTGCTACACATAGTCTTCCTAGCTGCGAAACTCTTCAGGAAGGGAAAGGGCCGAGAATTGCGGCGGGTGGGGGGAGGGAGAGAAAACCTCTGCCATTCGTGGGACAGGAGCACAGTGCATAGCCCGCTACAAAGTGAAACATTCTGGAAACAATCCCCAGGCAATCTCCGCAACATGCTTTCTTTCAGGATGGGTAGTCCTGCAAGGTGTATGCAGGAGAATATGTGTGATGTTTGGAAGGGAGAGCCGGCCAGGGTGGCCGAGCGGTTCTAGGGCGCTACAGTCCGGAAGCGCGCGACCGCTACGGTCGCAGGTTCGAATCCTGCATCGGGCATGGATGTGTGTGATGTCCTAAGGTTAGTTAGGTTTAAGTAGTTCTGAGTTCTAGGGTACTGATGACCTCAGAAGTTAAGTCCCATAGTGCTCAGAGCCATATGAACCATTTTGGAAGGGAGGAGATTAGGTACTGGGGTACTAAGGCTGTGACGATGGCTTGTAATCGTGCTTGGATAGCTCAGTAGGTAGAGCACTGCCCGGCAAACGGGAAAGGTCCCAGTTTCGAGGCCCCATCCGGCGAACAGTGTCAATCTACCATATAGTTGCAGATCAACGTAGAGGGAATTTTCATTCTAAAATTTGAAACTGACTTAATGAAACTAATAAATCAAAATAAAATAAATGGAGCCTAAATAATATCCGCGAAGTTTTAATATAACCATCATGTGTGGCGTTGAAATTATCTGACCAGAAAAAATCTTAAAAGAATACCACAAAACAACATTAAAAAATACGGTCCCACAGTGCAAATGACGGCTATAATCTGCCACTCGGCAACCATCACAGCAATTTATAAACAACAGGTAGAATAATCTTTTCAGATCAGCAACCACTCACATGGTCTCCGGATGCCCGTGAACTCGCAGACCAATACCTTAGCACTGGCGTCCACAGCTCGTGGTCTTGCGGTCGCGTTCTCGCTTCCCGAGCACGGGGTCCCGGGTTCGATTCCCGGCGGGGTCAGAGATTTTCACCTGCCTCGAGATGACTGGGTGTTTGTGTTGTCCTCATCATTTCATCATCATTCATGGAAGTGGCGAGATTGGACTGAGCGAAGGTTGGGAATTTGTACGGGCGCTGATAACCGCGCAGTTGAGCTCCCAACAAACCAAACATCATCATCTTAGCACTAGCGTCCACTGGTTCGTTGCTGCTTACTTGGTGCATACCAGAGAGCCGTCCCCTGCCAAGATGCTGTTGCTGCACCAGACACTCACAGCTCCTCGTCCATCGCCCTGCTGTCCACTCCTCCACGGGACGGGCAGTGCCCTGCTCCCAGCCCGCAAGCGCCGCCTAACTGGAAGAATAGCACAGAGATTGCTTTAAAGTCGACGGGCCGCGAATGATAACGACCGCGTCGAATAACGACACCGTACCAAATCTCTCCCTGTTTGGTACTACGAATTGCTGGAAATTCGGCTTTTGAGAGTTTCCGTAATGATAATTTATTTCCGCAAAGGCTTCTTATTGCACCTTCAAATTCCCGATGTATTATCTTGTGAATACTGTAAATGTTTCCAGAAATAAATGAAATGCATTAGAGATGTGTGGGAAGGAATTTTGTAATATTGCAAAAGCTAGTTCTCAGAACCACGCACAAGGAAAGATTCGAAAAATTCGGGAGACGATCCCCTAGACTACCACAAAAAAGGCAATTTAGTAGGCCACATATAATGTAAAGAGCTACGAAATTATTGTTGCCTCGCACAAACCACATTACATCTGCAAATCTGCAGAAATGCAATGAGTGGCTTCTAATGCGACCATATGCAAAAATTTTGATAAACGATAGAGAAGGTGTGATTTTTGTCGTCACATGGTTAGTGCAAAAGGAAGAGTCGTATGACAGTGTCGGCTGGGAGACCGCTAGGGGTACGTTGACCTGTCTAATCGGAAAGAGTTTTCATTAACCAAGTACCATTGACCACTTTAGACGTTGTGCAACTCCCATTAATGCAAAATCTTACCTCCCGGTTCTGTGACCTCGTCAACAGCTTGTATATTTTTTAGAAGTGTTATTTTAATTTTAACATAATTGATTTTCAGGCCTACTCTGAAATTTGACTCTTAAATGTTTCTGGTGTGTGTAGTTTACTGGAAGTGGTGGTATCGTAATCGTGTTGAATTACGATGAGAGAAAGGGGAGGGTACAACGAAGCGAGCTCCACGGTATCACAAAGGGCTCAACGGTGAACAGCGCCGTGTAATAGTGATCTGAATGAAATTCGTTTTCTAGATGCGGTTCGAAGGAAGAAACGATGATAGACTAGGATGTCTCTTCTCACGCCAACGCCGTCATAGAAGATGGAGTAAGTGCCCTCACAAATTAACCCATATTGCAAACTTTGAGTTACGCTCTGTACATTTCTATATAAATTAAATTATTGATACATAAATAGTATAAATTACGGGTGTATAGGAACCTGCTCCTTTATGCACATTGTATGGCACTTATGAAAGCAATCTATTCGAACCCGTTCTTTCTAGTCTTCCTGAATCAAATGAGAGTGAGATGTTTCGGGAGGTGGGGTAATAAGTATAGATTAAGATGCACGACTGCAGCACTGAAAATGTATTCCACGTGACGAGTACTTGATTTAGGTTAAAGTAGTATGCTGTTACCAACTTCCGTAGTAGACATCGCAAGGCAGTTGCAATCCTGCTAGTACACATAATATGTCCTTCCCGCTTTTGGCCAGTTTAGAAACTAAATAATTTCGAAGCTGATACAGAAGACACTGAAAGGTCAATAACTAACGTTGTTTGGAATGTCCAGTGGAAGTCGTGACATAGTTTTCTGAGACTAATGATGGATGTATTCGTAGAAAATAAGAAAGAACTGGTGAGTCAAACAAATACTGTAATGTAGATTACACGATACGCTAGCTGGAGCTGATGATGCATGGGGTCACCACGTTTTAGAGAAACCCCAAAAAAGTCTGATCTTTTATGACTAGATTGGGAACTAAACTCCAGTCCTTCGAATGAAATGCCCTTTTGGCCACTTGCTCAGAGAGATCATAAAAATCTTTGGAAGTTGCAAAGTGGACACGCATGGTTCCCTTTTATCCTTCACATCCTGCGATACATGGTAGAATGAGAATCACTATCACCAGTCACTATCTAGATTTAAATCGTCCCAGTATTGTCAAATTAGCCGAATTTTGCTCAACATCATAGATGATAGAGAACAAGGAAAACATTTATTCGGGACAAAGGAGTGGCTGACAATGTAAGCTATAGGAAACGAATCCAGAGATCTGTAAATACCGGGTGAATGGTTGCAGTCTGTTACATTTTTCTCCTTTTCCAGTCACTCGACTGTGTAGAACAAGTTTGGCTAGCATTGTATCATGCGTTAGAGATGATTCTAGTTGGCTACTTAGGCCTTTGAGTCATGACTTCACAGCGACCGAAAGTCTTAAGAGGGAGTGAACAAGGCTAGGGCGAAGGGGGCAGGTTCGGAAAATTTATTTTCGATCAGTATGCTATGGTGTATGGTGGTCTTCTCTCTGAAGGAACTTAATTCCAAAAGAGGTCTGTTCAATAGGAACCCCACACGTCTAACTCTCAGATGGGCAGTATAGTGAGCTGGTATCATTGCACACTTTGCTAAGCGAGACATCGACTGCTGAAGAGCTCTAGCACAAACCTTGTTCCGGCTAGCATCAGCTCCTCATCATCAGATGGGCAGTATAGTGAGCTGGTATCATTGCACACTTTGCTAAGCGAGACATCGACTGCTGAAGAGCTCTAGCACAAACCTTGTTCCGGCTAGCATCAGCTCCTCATCAGTGTGCGTAAGAGCCGATCAGAGTCGCCTCACATCAGATAGGTGGCATCAAAATTAAAAGAAGTTACGGTTTCTTCGGTTGGTACGATTCCAGTATAATCTTTGCAAAATAATCTTTAATATAGAATATATACCAGAGGGTGCAATCAGAATCGAAGATAAACAGAGACGTGAGTGGACTGAAATCCTCGTAAAACAAAGATGCCGTCCTCTGCCACTACTCTACCTGTATGTGAAGAAAGAATTAATGACTGATATAAAATAAACTTTCAGAAAGCGGATTAAAACTCATGACTATGAGAATGATGAGATTCGTTGATGACATTGCTATCTTGAGTGAAAGGAGGAGTATTAGTGAAAGGAGGAGTATTACACGACCGACTGAACTGAATAAGTAATATGTTCACTACACTTTATGGACTGAAAGTTAATCAAAGAAAGACGAAAGTAATGAGCAGCAGAAATGAGACTAATGGTGAACTTATCAACAAAATTGACGACCAGATTGTAGACTAAGTGAAGGAATTCTGTTACCTAGAAAGCAAAATAAAATATGAACTATAAATCAAGGAGGATATGAGAAACTGACTGTCACAAGCAATGAGAGCATTCCTCGCTAAAGAAGTGTACTAATATCACATACAGATCAATTTCCTCTTGTAGGTTGACTGCTTTGTAGATTGACCCCATTTTCCCACTATCCTATGAATAAAACCACCACACACAGACACTAATGTTTGTTGGGAGAGTATAATTTCAAGAGTGAGAACTAAAAGTAAAGATTTTAAACAGGCTATTATTTCAGTCGTTTTTGGATGCGAAGCAATCTGCGGCCATGGGCATAAAAATCATAACGGATTATAGTAGTTGGAGTAGTTTTGGAAAATTCGTTCCTCTCTTTCACCTAATTTGTTTTATGAATGTAAACATTCACAGTGTGAGAAAAACGTTTCCCTGCTCTGGTTCCAGTATGGCGGATGATTGACATGCTTGCAAATGAACACTTGTTTTATAGGGTGGCATTAAAAAAGATGTGACAACACTGTGAAACATTTATGAGATAAATGTTACAAAATGTTACATAACTTCGGTACAATTGACGTATGCCTCCTGATGTTCTATACAAAATACAGTGCTATCTAAATAACTTTGCTGTTTCTCGGCAGTCTTTGATCTTATCGCTGTAACTGAATGTAACTTTGCCCGCCGCTCTCTGTATGGTCCTTCCTCTATGCAATAGCGACTGGTTGGTCTGAAGATCGTCTTCGGAGTACTGTACCGAGTGGGCTACAGGCACTGGACTAAAGTGACTGCTGATTCACGACTGTCTGTGTGTCTGTGGCACATCGTGTTTTTGGGGCTTTCGGCGGAAGAATTTCTTAGTCTGCCAACCCAATGCAGAAGCGAAGTAGTCCATGGTTGACAGCGGTTCCTACTGGCTGTCCACACCGTCGGTAGACATACACGACACTCTGGAGGAAGTGGTGCGGAAGCAGGCAGGCGTCTGTGTTTCAGTATGGGACGCCAGTCGGTTGGTTGTGTATGTGTGGTAGCGGCCTCACGCCATATTTCTTACGTACCTCTTGCCTGATTCACAAAATTTATTGTTATCTTTTTTTTATTATTATATATCAGGACGAAAATCTGCAAGTGTTGGATGCAGATACGGATAAAAACTTCGACCTATTACCTAAGAGTACGTAGACCTAAGAAAAGCTCATCCACAAAAATCGCATTAATAATGTTGGACCGAATCTTCGTAAGTTTAAATACATGTGATTCAATGATACAGTCCAAGACAAAAAAAAGAAAGAAAAAAGAACGCACCATCGAGGAATTATCCGACTGGGATGGAAATCGCTCGATGTGATGTACATGACAGATAAATGATTACAATTTCAGAGAAACTGAAAGATTTATTCTGAACCTTATGCAAGCAGTTATTCGGCATTGATTGATAATGGTGTTGGATGTCCTTCTGAGAGATATCATGTCAAAATCTATGCAATTGGCGACCTGGTTGGAAGGCCATGCCCATAATACACCAGACGGTCACATATGGCGGAGAGATCCGTCGACCTTGCTGGGCAATGTAGGGCTTATCAAGCATTAAGATGAGCAGTACAAATTCTCGCCGTCTGTGGGGAGGCATTACATTGCTGAAATGTAAGCCCATGATGACCTGCCATGAAAGGCAACAAATCGGGGCGCATAATATCATCGACGTTCTTCTGTGATGTAATGGTGCATTGGTGACAACCAAAGCGGTTCTGCTATGAGATGAAACGGCAACCCAGGTCTTAACTCCTGGTTGTTGTGCCATAGGGTTGACTACAGTCAGGTTGACATCCCACCACTGTCCACGGCGTCTCTAGACGCGTCTGCGCTGCTCAGTTTGAAGGGAGACCGATCACGGAAGACTATTCTACTCCAGTCAGTGAGATTCCTACCATCTCACATTATGTATTAACTTTAGTCAATAAAATATTCATATCAAAACTGCAACACCTTTCATGACCACCGACGCTTTGAGCCGTACCACATCACAACTAAATACGAATTGAATGATAATTAAATCAAGACCATAAGCTGTCGACAGGGGACAGTTGATAATGTGTGCCCCGACCGCGACTCGAACCCGGGATCTCCTGCTTACATGGCGGACGCTCTATCCATCTGAGCCACCGAGGGCACAGACATTCCCAACTTAATGTCCACACACTACATTCGTAGTGTCCCTGCCCATTACACTCACTACTCGAGGTAGACAATATTACTGAGTCCCGTAAGAGCTCGAGCAATGTGTGTGGATCCAACACAGAAGAAGAATCAACGCCTGTCGACAGCTTAGAGTCTTGATTTAATTATCATTTCATTCTAAGAGAGCTGCGTGGTCACCGATTGTATTTGTTCTTTCCGACATGTCCGAAAGAACAGATACCATCTTCATATAGTTAAGGCTAGCCAGCCATTGACCTTCTTCTTCTGTGCTGGATGCACATGCATTGCCCGAACTCCTACGGGACTCGGCAAGATTGTCTGCCGCGCGTAATGAGTGTAATGGGCAGGGGCACTACGAATGTAGTGTGTGGACATTAAGTTGGGGATGTGGATCTCACGGGGAGTGTGTAAGGGATAAATCGCTGCAGTCGCACTATTTCTGTGCCCCCACAATCTTAAAATGGTTCAAATGGCTCTGAGCACTATGGGTCTTAACATCTGAGGACATCAGTCCCCTAGAACTTAGAACTACTTAAACCTAACTAACCTAACGACATCACACACATCCATGCCCGAGGCAGGATTCGAACCTGCGACCGTAGCGGTCGCACGGTTCCAGACTGAAGCGCCTAGAACCGCTCGGCCACTCCGGCCGGCCCCACAATCTGTGCCCTGTTACGTTCTTATTGATACCCTTTACGGACGTGCAGTGGCTGCATAGTGGTCGTGGCATTTGTCTTCGAGTGAATGCTGTGCAAATTGTTAACGTGTACGCCCCCTCAGCTAGCACTCATAAGAGAGATCGTTCAAATTTTTATAAAAATGTGGTCCCCATTCTTCTTAGCGCTTATCGTGCACGTCTCATTCTTGGTGGTGACTTCAATTGTGTACTTAACGACAGAGACCAAACTCCTAACACGAACAGATGTATCGAACTTGAACATTTAGTTCATGGCATGCGTCTTCACGTTACATGGGAACAACTGCACGGTGAACGGGTAGCGTACACCTTCGTAACCAGTCATTCTGCCAGTCGGCTGGATCGGATCAATGTGTCCGATGCACTCCAGTCACACACAGTGAACTCTGACAAAGGTCCTGTCAACATCTCCGACCCTTGCGCTTATCAGTGTTACCTTAACCTATAACGCCAGCAAATTTGCCGCTAGAACGGCTACTGGAAATTAAATGTCAGCCTTCTGCAGGATGCCTGACTTGAAGAGGAGATGAACATAACATGGCAACAGCTACAGCGGTACCGACGTCGTTACGCTAGCGTTCTACAGTGGTGGTTTCAGTGTGCCAAGCCTAAATTACGCCTCATCCTCATGACCTACGCCCGACAAAAAAGCTTTTGGGAAAAACAGACTATTGAATTTTATTATCGCTGTCTGAGAGAACTGTACAGTCGCACTACCAATCTTTCTCGCGATATCGATGTAAAGATCAAACGATATAAAGCGAAAATCATGGCGATACAACGCAAACGAATTCAAGGCATCATCGTGTGAGCCCACCCCAAAGACGTTGCCGCCTAAGAACGGGCCTCTCTATACCACATCCTGAGAATGACGAAATGGTGTAAAGTCATGTTGATTGAAGCTGTCGTTGATGACGCTGAGATTGCCATCACGAAGCAACGAGAGATCATCTCGCACGTCTACGACTATTATAGTCAACTTTACAAGAAGCAATCCGTTGATGAACACTCGTGCGACGATTTTCTTAGGGCGATTAGCTGCCGCTTGTCACAACAGGATAATGCAAATCTGGAATCTGTTTTCACAGAGGACGAAATCCGACTGGCGGTCCACAGTGCAAAGAAAGGGAAGTCACCAGGACCCGACGGTCTCAGCCCTGAGTTTTACCAGCGATACTGGAACCTCCTCGGTCCGACACTCCTCGAGATGGCGAATGAAATCTGGCACCTGGAAGTAATTCCCAAGTCATTTACGGAAGGTGTCATCTTGCCGTTACCGAAAAAAGGTAACAGCAGGAAGGTCGAAAACATGCAATCCGTTATGCGCAAGGTTTCAGGCAGTTACCAGTACAGTGCAGTGCAAGGCCTAAGTGCAATCTCAGCTGCCTGCGATTTAAGGGATATCATCTGTTCAAATGGTGAAACCAAAGGACATGGCGCTCTGATCTTTCTAGATTTTGAGAAGGCTTATGACCGTGTAAGTCATGACTTCCTCTTTAAAAGCATGAAGAAACTAGGATTTGACCTCATCTCATAGAACTAATTCGCAAACTGACTACAAACGCCTCTTCACGGATTCTCATTAATGGCCATTTTACAAAAGAAGTTTCCATTGGACAGTCAATCCACCAAGGATGTCCCCTGTCAATGATTTTGTACACCATTGCAGTAGAGCCGCTACTGAACAACTTAGCGCATAGCGGGATCGGGCTTAGCGTCGAGTCTGTCACTATCCCATGCATTGGGTATGCTGACGATATATGCGTAACTGTGTCATCATCACAACAACTTCTGTCAGCAGAAACTCTTTTACAAACATTTAAGTTTCTTTCAGGAGCAATACTAAACAGAACTAAAACCACAGCTTTGCAGATCGGAGGCGGTATCGGAGACATATCCCATGTTACCTGGTGCAAGGTCAAGGATTATCACACAACTCTCGGTGTTACCTTTGAGGTCAAACCAGACAAATTCCTGACGAAGAACTGGTCACACATGCTTAATCAATTACGTGTTGCATTGATAATCACTCCGACCGTCACTTGAACATACTACAGAAAGTTAAGACCATAGAGATCGACATTACAAGCAAGATGAATTATTTGGCGCAAATTCTTCCTATCACCGACCATCTAGCAAAGAGTTTCTTTTTAGAGAGCACATTTTCAAAGTTCAATTCGATACCTTAACCTTACCTTCATCCAAAGGTGACCTTAACCTCATTAAGGTACACAAAAAATGTGTAACCCTGCTCCTAAATCGCATCAGGAAGGAGTTTCGTACCCGGAGGACCAGTGTCATCACAAACCTCATTCAGCCGTGGAAGCCTCATAGCCTTGACCCCCCGTACATATCATCGGCATTCCACTTTCGTATCGATATGTGCGACTTTACTATATGGAAATGAGCTACATTCGACGCAACGTCGATAACGGAAGCCTGACGAACTGCGAAATTTATGACCTTCTCATGACAACAAACCACAGAAATCGTCTCGAAGAAAAACATCCACATACATATTGGAGTATAGTATAGCGGAATGTGCACAGCGACATGTTACCATCACGCGTCATAGCCGACTGGTATCTGTCAACGACAAAGTAGCAACGAATGAAAAGCTACATAAGATAGACCTTCATCCAACGACCAGCTGTGACGCCTGCGAAAGAGTCGATACACTTATTCATAGGCTCACGTGCGGACATGCAGAAGAAATTACAACATTTCTTCGTCAACGATTTTCGGTGATAAACCGTACGACGCCCAATGGTGTAGACCTTTTAGAGATCATTCAGCCACAAAAACTGAGATATCCACGAGCAAAAAATAACGCTGCAACGTGGATTATAGCCACACAGCATCTTTTATTATGCAGAATAGGCATGCCACTTTCCTAGACTGTTATTCTTACATAGAAATTGAACACCTTAAAATGAGCCAACATTGTGATTACAGGAGGATATTTGGAAATATACTGAAATTTATAATTAGCTGTTAACTACTTTAAATCCAATATTTCGGATAGCAGAGGTACCCAGTGATCTGAATGTATGAATCCTAATTGCTTCCTGGGACTTTAGTTCTTGTCGGAATTTTAAGATAATATCCCGACGCTTACCATGCAGAAGATATTTTTTCTTTCCCATTTTTGTTTTAACATTATCCTTCTCTCACAGATCAGCGGCGCAACTTTCCTTCAACAGCGAAGTGATAGATCTTTGTTTATCATGAAATTTTCTGTTTACTACTTGGCAAAAAAAAGATAGAGCATATGCCATGTAATCAGGAGATCCTGGGTTCGAGTGCCGTGCGGGGCATACATTTTCAATTGTCCCCGTTGATGTATAGGGTCTTGATTTAATTATCATTTCAGTCTAAAAGAGCTGCATGGTCACCGACTGTATCTGTTCTTTCGGACATGTCCGAAAGAACAGATACTATCTTCATATAAATCTAATTAACAGTCACGTGCGCAGCGCTACGTCCACGAACCATATCAAACTTACTTACAATGCAGAATGCAACACCGGCTTTCGATGCGCCCATAGATGCACTCGTGAATCATATAACAGTTAAATCAGCATTTTTCTCTAAAACTATTCTGTTCAGTGGTTCCCATAACTGGAGAGCCACATTGTGTTAATCTATATAACTTTCACTGAAAACCAAGATAGTTTTGTCGTCACTGCTCCCAATGAGTACATGGAAACGAAAGTCAGGATATTTTGGCGTCACCATAAAGAGCTGCTAAATAAGCTGGCAACAAAAATGCTTTGATCAGTCGCTTGTCTCAATCTGACGCCAAACGACGAGAAATGTTTCTTCTCACAAAAGAGATAGGTGAACGCACCCGTTCGCAATTGCTGCCTCACCTGCGGACTCTGACTAGCAATGCTGCTAATAAAGATATTCTACGAAATGTCTGGCTCTCACACAATCGCCGAACGCATCGGAGATACTCTCGTTACGGGCTGGCGATCTGTACGACCAAACGCAGACGGCGGACCGTATTGCCGTGCTGTATCCGTCCTCTCGGGTCGTAGCTGTATCCCCACAGACAGTTCCCTGGCCTCATTACAAGTACAAATCGCTTAGGTTATCCCACATGCTGCCATTCTTCAAACACAACATTCCTGTTGTCCACTGCTGAGCCACCTCTCACCTAGTAAACGCAACCATCTTTATTTCAGCTGAAATAATATGCTGGTACCACAGACGATTTGGCTCTGAGGCTCGGGAATACCATTCCCCATGTGGACTGGTAAACATGTCCTAAAAGTCAGAAAAGAAGTCAGCTGGCTTTCCAGACGACATGCGTCCACTGTTTGTCACCGAACATCGAACAAAATTTCTGTTACTTGTGGACACAGCTGCCTATGTATCGGTGTACCTGTCTTCTCGACTGTCTCGCGCATGGCATTGATGACTGTCGCTTCTGTGCTACCAAAGGTTCCAGTATCAAGACACGATTGTGTGACACTCTCACTGAACATAATCCTTCATCGTGAATTTGAGTGAAAATTCATTGTCACAGACGTAATATGCCCCAAAATTAGAGTAGACTTATTATCATTTTATGGCTTACTATCGGATATTCGCCACCACCGCTTTCTTGATACAACCACTAACTTAGGTAGCCGTGGACGTTTATGCTGTGTAGACTACCGTTTGCATGATCACTGGTGTTGCTCTGTATTTGATGCTACTTAAGGACTTCCTGGAGATCAGTCAGCAGCGACATCCACTGGAACCTATTCAGCAGTCAACAGTGCATCATATTCTGACAATGCCAGGACTCCCTGGAACTCATCGGCCACCACAAAATACCTTGAAGGTAGAGAAACATGAATTTTCTTTTATGCCCGACTAAGGAATCTGTCATTCGTCAAATACTGCTTGACCTCACCTCTTCACGAAGTTCCAAAGAAAAGCCACCGATGGCGCCTGTGCGGTGATAACGAGCAAATTAACACCAGAGCAGACTAGATAAAGCATCGCCATGTCAAATGCAAACCTTGGAATACATAGCGCAAATCACGACACATATCATGCATGCCGATGGGGAACTGAATACACCGGCAGCAGTCATTTTTCATGTGCACATACTTACAGGCAAAGTCGACTACGAAGCACTCACCTTGGCACAGAAACATGAGACCGAGCTGGAAGCTTTACTTGTACGCCCATCTGATTTACTGTTCCATCAAGTTCAGATAATTCATTCGAATGTGATGTTGTTCTCTGCTTGTTTCCGGAGTGCCTTTTCCTATCATCACCATCATCACTGGCAAAGACAGGCAATCTGAATCTCATCTACTCAGATCACTCACTGTTTTGTTACGCTTGATGCCTATTCGAATTACATTTTATCGACCTTCAGCAAATGTCTTAGCTGGACGTTTGAGCCTCTAGTTAAGAGAATCAATAAGAACCGTTAATGACAACGTCGGAGAGAATCTATGCCATTTCTCCAGATGAGTCTATGCGCTCCCTCGAGGAAGATCGTAAAGGTAAAGCAACGGATCTAGTTTATGATCAACTACTTAGATTGCCCTAATAATTCTTCTGCAACGTGCATAAGCACTTCACTGAGGCATCAGACTTCGTTGAGAAATTAACGTTCGTACATTAACGTTACCTCCAGGCGCATGGAGAGAGCAGCATACTCGCCAACCTTTCATTTCAACTGACCTTTGGAAGAGCAATCAGGTTTTTGTCAGACATGACGCTGTGTCTAGATCTCTGCAACCACCAAATGACGTACCATATACAGTCCTTAGCCTAGACGAGAAGACTTTTAAGGTCAATGTCAATGATACCTCAGTTATGATTTCCAGCGATTACCTTGTATATACTTTCTGTATCTCCTATGCTGCAAACTGACACAGTCACCGGGGACGTGGAACAAAACACCTGACGAATCTGCAACAGACTTGCCAAAATCACTCACCTATCCGTCTATGAACACGAACAGGTCACCACGGATGAATCTCAGGATCTACAGAACTGTCTACCTCTCACTTGTCGTCAGGCAGGCAATGTGGACGCCAAGTCCGTTTCAATAGAAAATATTGTTAGAACCTGAGGGAGAGGAGGGGGGGGTGGGGGGTGGGGGGGAGGGAGTGATGAAGTGTGATAGAGACACAGTGTCATTATGTGTTGCAATGTTATCGCTGACTCCTGTTTATTTTTGACCTCATATTTATTTATTGCTCTCTTGTTTTGTTCTCGAATTTTTCGCGCTCTTACATTTATGTTTTAATCTGGCTGACAAATCTGGCGTTACACATGTATTTGGCTCTCTGAGTACTATGGGACTTAACATCTTAGGTCATCAGTCCCCTAGAACTTAGAACTACTTAAACCTAACTAACCTAAGGACATCACACACATCCATGCCCGAGGCAGGATTCGAACCTGCGACCGTAGCGGTCACGCGGTTCCAGACTGTAGCGCCTTTAACCGCTTGGTCACACCGGCCGGCACACATGTATTTATTTTTCTGATTTTCTATCAGTAACGAAAAGAAAAAAATAACTGAATTTATAGTGAATTATCGAAAAAACTTTAGTTCATTGTATTCATAAACGCACCTTTGAAATTATGAAACATCCGTAGAAAAAAAATTATGCACAATGTACAAAAGTGTAAATACAGTATCCAAATTAATAATCTTTACCCCAGAGAATTTCCGTACGCCTGGCGCAGCTATTCCGAGTGTATGTAAACGTCTCTACGGCAATGCCTCTTCAGAGCTCTAAAGACGGCTATCGTTTTCTCCGACAGCCGTTTGTAATCTCCAGTTTTAAAGCTGCGAAAAGCACTGCCAGGTACAACGATTCCCTTAAGTATGTAGAACTGCATAAGTGTTTTACTAGTAAGGAATGAATATATTAAAACTTCATACGTGATGGGTATTTTTTACGTATCTAAGTGTTTATAACGCCGTATCTCTTGAACTGTGTGTCGTACAATGACATATTGTGTGAGTGCATTCAGCGGAATACGTAAACACTCACTGCAAAATTTCTTGCGAATAAAGTTAGTAGAAAAGTAATAAAGTATGTTGTAAATCATAAAGTCGGAAAACATTGTGTTAGTTAAGAAAGGTATATTTTTTTAGCACACAGCTTTTCTTCATAACTGAAACAAACTTCAAAGAGATTGTATAAAACAAGAGTATTTCAGAAAATATTAGTGAATAACACTTTACAGTGAACGCTAAAACATTTTTCCTTTTATCACAATACTTCCTCCAAAATCAAAACTCAAAAATCAGTCAGATAAACAAATAACTAGTTACTGCTCGACTTCCTGCACATTGTTTCACATCCAACGGGAGTTGAAATCATGTTGGATCCTGGCATTCCATATTTTTCCAATATTTGTTTCGTATTTTTTTCTTGGCTTATCATAAACGCTCTGCTACATTTTGTTTTATTTTTATGCAAAGGAATGGCATAATCTCTGCACGAAAAAAAAATTAAAACGAACTCGCCCAAGTGGCTTTGTCAGGAGTTCAGCCAACTGGTTCTTTCTATCAATATGTCCCAACATAATTTCGCCATTCAGAAATCTTTCACGAACATAAAATATGTTTCGATTGACGATGATATTCGTGGTTTTTTTTGATAATTTTAATGCACTGGTATTGTTAACACGAAGTGTTGGAAGTTGTCCCGGCACTTCATCCAATTCGCTTAAGAAGTTAATTCTCTGGCTCCTTCATTTGCTGAAGTAATTTCTGCTTCAGTTGTAGATGTAGCCACAACCTTCTGCAGCTGACTTGTCCGTAATAGTGCCACACGGGAGTGCTTTGCCAGAATGCCGGTTGTTGATTATCTGCCGGCCGGTGTGGCCGCGCGGTTCTAGGCGCTTCAGTCTGGAACCGCGTGACCGCTACGGTCGCAGATTCGAATCCTGCCTCTGGCATGGTTGTGTGTGATGTAATTAGATTAGTTAGGTTTAAGTAGTTGTTAGTTCTAGGGGACTGATGACTTCAGAAGTTAAGTCCCATAGTGCTCAGAGCCATTTTTTTGTTGAATATCTCGTCGGCTTCAACACACTAAATTATAAAATTTCCTTCGTTATCATAGATGATCCCATAATTAAAAGTGCCTTTCAGATACCTAAATATCCGTTTCACTCAATGCCAGTCCTCAGTGGTTTGTTTTTCCATAGCTGGAGTGGCTTTATGTCTGGACGAGCTGCTATTGATAGATACATAAGACAGGGGACAAAAGACGAGACTGCTTCATTTTGATCATTTTCTTCACATCCAGCGGGAGTTCAAATCATGTTGGATTCTGCCATTTGAAATATTTCCAGTAATTCTTTCGTTTTTTTTCTTGGCTTATCATAATCTCTCTACTTCATTTTGCTTTATTTTTATGCAGAGCAAATTGTCAAGGGTCCCCATTGTTATATCAGATTCAAGTTGTGAAGTGTCCAGATAAGCTGTGATTTCTTCTTTGTCATTGCCAACAACTAGACCACTGTCAACGTAAATTGATACGCGAAAAGCCGCTTTATTCATGACTCCCATAAAACGTTTGTTCCAGGAGCGCGGTGTTTGTCTGAGTCCATAGGCACTCCGTTTCAAGAGGCGAACTTTATGTGGTTGTTCCATATACATTTCATCTTGAAGTATTCCATTCAAAAAGGTCATCTTGACATGCAATTGTTTCAACAACATCTTCTTTGAAGCAGCTACTGCTAGTAAGACTCTAATACTGTCATAACGTGAATTAGGACTATATGTTTCTTCGTAATCAATTTCTGCTTGTTCAATATACCCTTTAGCAACTAATCGGACTTTGAAGCGAATGTTTCCATCAGTTCCTACTTTTCGACGTAGATCCCAGTTATTTACTTTGGCATTCGTAGGATGTCCAGTAAACACCCATCTATTATTTCTCTTTAGTGCTTCTATATCTACATTAATAGCTTGCAGCCATTTTTCCTTTTCATTTGACTGTAACATACCAGTAAAACAGTTTCGGTCCTTATGTTGATCAACACTAACTTTTGTTAGCATAAGAACTCTCCACTTTCTCTCCACATTGGTTTTCTTCGTTGTCTGCTACTCTCCAATTTATCTTCACCAGAAAATTCATATGTTTCGGTTTTTAGGAATTCTGTTGATTCTACACTCCTGGAAATTGAAATAAGAACACCGTGAATTCATTGTCCCAGGAAGGGGAAACTTTATTGACACATTCCTGGGGTCAGATACATCACATGATCACACTGACAGAACCACAGGCACATAGACACAGGCAACAGAGCATGCACAATGTCGGCACTAGTACAATGTATATCCACCTTTCGCAGCAATGCAGGCTGCTATTCTCCCATGGAGACGATCGTAGAGATGCTGGATGTAGTCCTGTGGAACGGCTTGCCATGCCATTTCCACCTGGCGCCTCAGTTGGACCAGCGTTCGTGCTGGACGTGCAGACCGCGTGAGACGACGCTTCATCCAGTCCCAAACATGCTCAATGGGGGACAGATCCGGAGATCTTGCTGGCAAGGGTAGGTGACTTACACCTTCTAGAGCACGTTGGGTGGCACGGGATACATGCGGACGTGCATTGTCCTGTTGGAACAGCAAGTTACCTTGCCAGTCTAGGAATGGTAGAACGATGGGTTCGATGACGGTTTGGATGTACCGTGCACTATTCAGTGTCCCCTCGACGATCACCAGTGGTGTACGGCCAGTGTAGGAGATCGCTCCCCACACCATGATGCCGGGTGTTGGCCCTGTGTGCCTCGGTCGTATGCAGTCCTGATTGTGGCGCTCACCTGCACAACGCCAAACACGCATACGACCATCATTGGCACCAAGGCAGAAGCGACTCTCATCGCTGAAGACGACACGTCTCCATTCGTCCCTCCATTCACGCCTGTCGCGACACCACTGGAGGCGGGCTGCACGATGTTGGGGCGTGAGCGGAAGACGGCCTAACGGGGTGCGGGACCGTAGCCCAGCTTCATGGAGACGGTTGCGAATGGTCCTCGCCGATACCCCAGGAGCAACAGTGTCCCTAATTTGCTGGGAAGTGGCAGTGCGGTCCCCTACGGCACTGCGTAGGATCCTACGGTCTTGGCGTGCATCCGTGCGTCGCTGCGGTCCGGTCCCAGGTCGACGGGCACGTGCACCTTCCGCCGACCACTAGCGACAACATCGATGTACTGTGGAGACCTCACGCCCCACGTGTTGAGCAATTCGGCGGTACGTCCACCCGGCCTCCCGCATGCCCATTATACGCCCTCGCTCAAAGTCCGTCAACTGCACATACGGTTCACGTCCACGCTGTCGCGGCATGCTACCAGTGTTAAAGACTGCGATGGAGCTCCGTATGCCACGGCAAACTGGCTGACACTGACGGCGGCGGTGCACAAATGCTGCGCAGCTAGCGCCATTCGACGGCCAACACCGCGGTTCCTGGTGTGTCCGCTGTGCCGTGCGTGTGATCATTGCTTGTACAGCCCTCTCGCAGTGTCCGGAGCAAGTATGGTGGGTCTGACACACCGGTGTCAATGTGTTCTTTTTTCCATTTCCAGGAGTGTATATTATTGTCATCTGATACCTGACTTCCTCCAAAATCAAGCGCGTTAAAGTTTTCTTCGCTTTGATTTCCTCCTGAAGCAGAACGTCAGGGAATGTCAAATTTGAAATGATCGCTATGTAAATAACAAAGTATTTCTGGATTAAAGTTTACTTTGTGACTCAAGAGCACTTTATTTGTTTGAAGAAATCCAGATTCTAAATCCATCTTTGTCACTGACATACCGAACAAGTTGACCAAAAGCAGACTTCTGATCAAACTTTGAACAAAAATGTTTGTTTATGTGAACATTGCATTCTGTATCAAAAATTCTGAGGTGATCAAGTTTTCCTACTGATCGATTGTACCACAGCTCATAAGGAAACCTCTCTGCAACCGAGAACCTTTCAGTACGATTTAAAATATAGGCGGCTGTATTGCGAGATTCTACCCAGAATCTTCTTGATAGTTTGCTTGTGTTTAACATTGAACTTCCACCTTCAACAATTGTTCTATTTTCACGTTCGGCCAAACCGTTTTGTTCAGGATTGTGAGGTGGAGTAATCAATAATTCCGTTTCTCTTGTCCATGAGCAATTTCTTAACTCTGTTGTTATTAAATTCCTTATCTCCATAACAACTGAACTATTTATCAGCATGAACTTTGGTTTGAGCTTCATTTAAAAATTGTTTAAGGAGATCGTACACTTCATTCTTGTGCTTAAAAAAGAAAATTCGTTGAAATTTACAGAAATCATCTGTAAAACATACATATAGCCCGCACATCCAAACCACTCTGTACTCATTGTTCAATTGACATAAGCGTGGATTAATTCGCCAGTGACTGTGGAACTATTTGCTCGTTGTCGGACTGGTAGTCTACGCATCTTTCCTAATGCAATACCGTCACATAATTCATCCTTACAAACTTCTACATCGATGTTAAGTTTTTTCAAGTTGCTCTTGAGATGTTATTTATTTTGGTGACCAAATCTTTCGTGGTAAATTGTATGTTTCAGAAGATGTCACTAAGTTCACTTGACTACCTTTTTCTCTGGCCTAACAACACGCAAATTCAACACGTACAGCTCATTTTCCACATAGCCCGTCATGACGATGTCGCCGCTGGATTTTTCGCGAATCCTAACACTTTTGCTGTCAAACATTGTTTCATAGCTGTTACATGCGGCGGTGGCGGTGACTGAGAACAAATGAGCATTTTCATAGGGGACATACAAAACATTTTTCAGTCTAGCACTGTACCACTTACTGTTTCGTCTTATTTGATACAAACTGTTCCTTGAACAAACGCACATATATTAGTACCTTGCTTTCCTAATGAAACGACTTCAGGAACATCAAATTCGTTGTACAAAACGAAGTATTGATTATTCGGAATGATATGCTTAATAGCGCCTCTATCACAATAATATTTATTTAGTCAGTACAATTTCTACTAGACGATCCCACGGTGCATGAAGTAAATACAGTGTTTCCACTCAGCTTCTCTTCTTGCCACGTGCTACTGTAGTCGGGAGCGTTCAGCTGATACTCCGCTGCCCACTGACCTAGTTCTTCCGATTTATTGCACGGAAAGTTTTGGTTTGCTCGCTCTTTCGACATTTTCTTCCTCTGTGTGTTAGGAAACGACAAATAAAATTACGTTCGTTGCATTTTGTTAACCCAGTTCAGTGGCACAAATTTTTTCAACATTCAAGTTCAGACTCTGATTTTCCGCTGCTATTGTCTCACAGAGATCTTTAAAATTATCATATTCCTTCCCTAGCGTAGATAAAATTCGACGTCTCACATTCTTTCAGACAGCGCGTTCTCCTGACGTTTTGTTAATCAATAATTTAGATCTACAAATAACTTTTGCAGCTTAGTCACGTGTGCGGTAATATCTTCTATTTCGTTGCGGTTTCAATTGACATGAACGTTGCTTGCTGCTACGTTCAGATCGGCATCTAGTCCCATATTTATTTAGCATTTTTACACGTCAGCACAAGTTCAGAAAGTGGTTTGCTTAGCTCGCTTGCTGTTAGACTTGCTGCTTTCGCACCATTCTTTTGCTATTCTGCATACGCTGCCTTCTGTTCAGTAGTAGGACCCCGAGGTAACACCACGGGTTCATATGAACGGAGCATTACAGACAGGTGTCATTTCCATTTTTCCCAATCGTCGGTCCCTTCAAGTTTACCGATATTCACTTTATAATCCCCATTTGTAGCCATGTTCTTGCCGTACAACTCGTTCAACAAAAAGTCCTTCAACCAGCACACACTGGATTGCATAATTTTTTTAAAAGAAACGTATTTTGTTCTTTATACGTGGTCTGGCCACATAACCTGTTGTAAATTATAAATCTGAATTACACAGTTTCATTTACGAACGGTATATCTTTTTAGGATACAGCTTTACTTCATAACTTAAACGAGCTTCAAAGAAATTATATAAAAACGAGCATACTTTAGAAAATACCAAGGTTTAACACTTTACAGTGAACGCTAAGACAGTTTTCCTTTTATCACAACACAGTTATGCGCCATGCACAGAACAATAGTTTTTTACGCATCTTAGTGTTTATGATGTGACATCTCCTAAAATATTGTGGTACCGTGATATACTTTAGTAGATGCATTTAGCGGTATATGTGAATACTACCTGCGACATTGATTACAGATACAGTTAGTAATTCAGAAATAATACATTTAAATGTCACGAATGTTGCCGCAGTCCTTCACTCATCTCATTGTTATGACGTCGTATTTCTAAATTAGGATAGGTAGGTGGTTCGTACCCCCATAGCGGTTGTAGCCAGACATTAAGGGATATGTGCATCAACTTTGGTTAAAATCATTCCAGTGGTTTACACAAACATACCAACAGAAATACGTACATTTTTGTACTATAAATGGATGTCGTTAATAACGTTTTCATGCTAAAAACGCAAAGTATGGTTATTGTACTCAGACGGTGCAGAGAATATCGTTGCCCCTTGCAATAACTGCGTGTAATCCAACGCACCAGCGATGTAAATACCTACACGGTAAATGCTCTCACTGAGCAGGGTTATGCCAGCAGCGAGCAGCAATGTATCAGCAGCGAGGTTGCTCTACAAATGTTCCCGTAGTAATGGGATAAAGAGATGAATATCTTGCAGTAATCAGTAATTTATTATTGATCGGTTTCTGATGATTTGTGATCTGTGTTCGAATGTGTACACTTATTTATTTAACTTTACCCGTTGTTTCCTCAACATTTCTTTCTTTTTTTTAACTTTCTTTGCGGGATTCTCCTTTATGTAGTCTTTGAATGTACGGTGGGAGTGACATTATTGTTATAAAGTATCTGTTCCGTCATACGTGCACAAAGGAACGGTAACCAGTCATGCCGTCCCCGAAAATAACAGTAAGAATCCACCGGCAGTGCTACTACATCCCGCACGCTGAGTATCTGAAAACCTTACGGGGAGTGGCAGCTACTCCTCGACAAGAAAGGGCCTCCCCGTCCCTTTCGACAGCGGCCAGCGCAGCTACGCAGACTGCTCCTGGCGGACTTTTCTTGTAGCTCCACTGCCGCCGGCCTCTGTCTTTCTTCTCCAGTCCGTCTCATCCACCGGATCTCAAAGGATCCCGAAGGAACGTGAAAGAAGCGAGTCTTCTTTTGGAGCCTGTCCGCTGGGCCACTCTCGCGTTCCTTGTCACCTTGTCTTCATAAATGTCCACTTGTTGTGTCCCGCGCCTCGTCTTTGTCATTTTATTGTCGCGCAGGAACCAACAGATTTCTCATGTTAGTCTAGATGCTGCCCTTCCGCAGGCACCGTGTTTCAGTTCCAAGTCCTCTGTAGAAAAGGAACTTGCGTCCTGTTTTCTCACATAACCTGGCTGTGTTCTTTTTCTGATTACTTGCGCCGGTATTATATCTGGAGGAGAAGACAGAAACACTGGGGCAGGCTCTATGGTGCAGCTGTGATGTTGCTTTCAGCTGAAATCCGAAGACAGAGGGGTGAAAAAGGATGGAAACTGTTCTCTCATTGTTTCTTGACTGAATTCACGACACAGATTTCACGGTAGAGCCGAAATATGCTTCGAATTAAAGGTATGTCACAAAATAATTAGCTCCTGGTAATGGTCCTCATCATGCGGAGTGTCCTTTAATTATGTACCATTCGTTAGGATTATTTCATAAATGCTTATTTTGAAATGTTATTTCTATTGACTCATTAGAATCACGTAACAACTTCAGTGCTTCCTCTTCCTTTGCTGTTTGCTACTTTTAGAATACTCCTTCATTTTCTCTAGTGGTTTTTTTATCCTTTCTTGTGTCCATGATATTCTAGATTTCAAAATTCTTCTGTCTGGAAACCGTTCAAAATTTAGTATTTTATTCTTAAAAAGGTTTCTTTCGGTTAATTTCGATTCTTCGTGGTGTTTCTTTCTAGTTCGTTTCTTGCTTCTGTAATCCATGTTGTTGCTCATTCCTTTTCCAGAGATATAGGAATATTTGTTTCGTTAGCCTGTCCTCATGCATGCGGTGGAGACGTCCAAAGAAGACAGACTTTGACTTTTCTATTATTTCTGATATTTTCTTTACATCTCGGAGATCGCATCATTAATTGTGATTTTCCAATCGTCTGTAACTTCTTTTACACCATTATTTTATCTAATGAAGCGATTTGTTGCAATTAAATAAAATAATTTCACTACTAACTAAAGAAAAGTAATTTTGTGTCCTTTTATTCTTGATTTTCTGTTGCACATCGTCTTCTACTGTTGTAGTGAAGTGAGGTAGGTCGAAATATTTCCATTCACGGTTATAAATGCACTCTCCTTTGTCGATGAAGCAAACTAGGGAGAGCTAATTCTAGTAAATTGGATTAAATAGGCCACTCAATGTGTTAAGTATTGTAAAACACACTTTTGGAAATATTTCGTATATATATTGACAACATAAGCCATAAGTGAGTGAACATTACATGCAATAAAGCTGTCAAATATAGGATTATAGCAGGGAAAAATCTCAACAGTAATAAATCAATAGAAAATTCGCGAGAATTTATAGAAGTATTGAAAAATATCAATCATAGTACGAGGTTCGACTTTACTAAGAACAACATCTGAAATTTTTACGAGACCTTCAGAGAAACTTTAGCCGGGTTCAGACTTCTTAGCCTGTGCATCCATCCATCTGATGAACCGCTAGAAAGTTGTACCAAAGGTTGTGAAAATGTAGCCGAATGTTCCAGTAGACGTCTCCACAGCGAAGAGTTATCTGAACAACTCCGATTTGTAAAACCAGTACCAAATTATGATTCTCTTCCAAATGAAGAAATAGTTTACGTAAATATTTCACTGAAAAACAGTAGAGCTCCTGGTGAATGTGGAAGTATTGCAGTCGTATGAAAATTAGACACCAATTATTCACAGAATAATAAAAGAAGTCAGGAAAAGAGAAAAATTCTCAAAGAGTGTCTTGATACAGCAGTCAGTAAGAAAGGAGAGGAAATAGATCCTAAAAAGTATTGAGGAATTTCTTTCCTTCCAGTAACATATAAAATTCGCTCTAAAGCTTTGCAGAAATCGATTCCAGCCGTAAGTGAACCCACAGACTAGCGAGTATCAGGCGAAATTCAGTAAAGGGAGGTTCTGTAGCGAACAGATATGGAACCTCAGAACCATACTACACATCATATAATACAAGAGCACCACATCACACTTGCGGATTTCAAAACATGCTTATAATTTCTTGACAGACAAACAATGTTTAACATCTAACTGAAATTCATGGGAGAAATCTAAAACTTACCGAAATTCAGAACAGCAGTCGGACAAGGAGATAGCCTATCATCACTCTCGTTTAGCATTGAACTGGAAAAAAGATCAAAGATTGGTTTAAGCACGTCAGCTGTATCCAGATTGGAAACCTGAAAGGAAAAGGAGTTACTTTGAAATGCTTGGCCTTTGCAGATGACCTGGCTATACTAACAAACAACGAAGATGAAACTAGCTGTAGATAATCTGCATGAAATATCCTGTAAAACCGGACTCCAAATTTCCTTTGAAAAACCCGCTATTTAGACATCGAATCAAAAAGAAATTCCCACTGAACACACACTACGGAAAAATCTCACACGTCACTCACTTCAAGTACTAATGAGAAACCATCCAACCAATAGGACTGAACACGCTCTCCAACACAAAAGGAATACTTCAACTCCAAAAGTATACGTACTGAAATTGGATCTCTAAAACAAAAGTGCAGTACGTCGTAACGCAAAACTACGACCCTACAGCACGGAGCACGGTTGTTTTACCTGAAGCCTTGTACGAGGCAGAAACCACAGAAAGTAGAAAGATTACAAAACTCAAGATACCAGGTAACAAGAAAGAATTCCTAGAAAAATCTTCGGCACTGTGTTCTCCGAGACGAAGTTTGGATCACAGGACCCCCAAAGGAACTCTACCAAAACGCATACAATATCACAGATAAATTTAGGAAAAGACTCCTACAATTCTCCAGACACCTGTGTAGGTTGGATAAAAACAGACACACGCAGAAAATTTTTAATATCGTTAAAAAACGTACTAATGACCAAATGGATGAACGAAACGCAAGAAGTCCTGGAACTATTGAAATTTTTAGAAGAAGAAGTTAAGAACACAGAACAGTTCAAAAATAGAACCAGAAACAAGAAAACTGAACAAGTCTCAACAAAAGAAGCAATAGAAAAAAATGGACTGACGAAACTAGGAAAAAACAGAGTGAAGAAGTTTTGGGAAGAGAAAAAGGGACTGGAATTGAGGTTCCATGCTTTTCTAGAGAGGAATCATCGTGAATGATAATAATTATAATAATTGACAACTTACGCTTTTATTTATTTATATATTGCCACACGTTATTCGGCACCTGCCGTCGTCATCTGCATTATAGACTAAAAAGCATCATCCAAAATACATTTATCTCTAGTGTATAATGTTTCGTATTACCTAATGTCGCAGCACATGCCAAAGACGTTTGTCAATAACAGTGACGTAATTATCTTATTATATGACTTTGGTAACCGGAAAATTAATTCTGGATGTTATGTACCGGTACTTGCAAATAGCAAGGTGCTGAAGATCCAAATATAGTGACTGAGTTGTTTATTTCACAGACTGTATAATTTTATTATAGCTTTATATATGTTAACCGAATTTCTAAACAATGGAATGCGTTTCAGCAGAAAATGTTTATAAGGATATTGCTAAAATTTTCGAAGAACTTTGTGCTTTTCCGTGGAGGAATACGAATGCCCACCGTTCCTAGACATTCTGATGAAGAAGGACACTGATGGCATGCTAGAATATTCTGTCTACAAAGGAAAAGATACGTGAACACTTACCTAAGCACCCATAACTGCCACCATCCAGCGATACGCAACTCTGTGCTCCCCCCATGCAACACAGAGCACGAACCGTATACGATAAGGAATGTCTGCTTTCCAAGTTTTTTGCATCTGCGTGGAACAATTCGCAATAACGGATACTCCGAGACATAAATAAAATGCGCTCTGCAGCCGAGCAAGAAAAAGGAAGAAAACAATCCATAAGAGGAAACCAAGGACTTGGCGTTTCTTTCGCACGCTGAGGCGCCCACAGCCAACATTCCTGGATAATTGAGGAGCGCAACATTTTCCACTCAACGGTTCCAATCAAGAATATGCTTAGGTCAATCAAAGACTACCTAGGACTATGGACACTTAGCGTCTGCAGCATCAGGTACGAGTGTGGCACGCAGTACGCGAGTAAAACACAGCGAGACTTCTCGCAGCGTTGTTCAGAACATATGAAGAGCGTTCGCCAGGCCAAAGAGAATACACTACTGTGACAGAGCAATGCATCAATGATGAGAAAAAAGTGCTGTGCTACAGTAAATGGTTCTAGGATTCGATCATAAAAGAGGTAATGGAAATAAGAGTATATTACGATCTTGCCAATTGGGACACTGGTTTCCAACTTAACTCCGCATGGGACGTGGCCTTCGCAAAAATACGTCAGGAATACTCTGATGTGCAAGTGATTGTGGAATAGGCAGGTATCATCAAAATTCGACGTCCAGATCTTGTTCAATTTTACAAACGCCTGCTCACCCCATAGCAACGACCACCGTCTGTGACATCCCTCCCGGAGGTACAATGGGCTCTCGGCAGAGGAGTCTGCAGTCCAATGGTTATAAAGGAACGAAATAAACATGAACCCGACACTTCGCCTCAAGATGAGAAGCAATATACTCGTCTAAACGTTGCAGCAACAACCCTCCATAACTCTGCTGATAACCCCAGAAGATTTTCTTAGTGATTAAATTACACTCTGTGCAAATTTCTATCAAGCGGCTCCTTATTTTATTCCCCCGCCGACCCATTTTCTCCTACCATGCTTCCTTCTCCCCCTTTTCCTACTGCCGTGTTCGTTACCTAACAGACTTACATTTTCGTCTCCCTTAACTGTCATAATTTTCTTTACCTCACCAAACGTTCTTCCAGTGCGGAACTACTAGTCATATATTCCTGTACTACTGTGATGCTGTGGTGGGGACTGTCTTCATGTTTGTCTTGGCTACGATAATGTGATCACAATGCTGTTCATAGCCCCGAACGCAAATTGGTATTTTCTGATTTCTGCATTACCCCTATCTGCTTTGGTTCAGATAACGCCTTACCGTCTAGCAAAAAGTGCTTTTCTTCCTACCACCGACCTTTACTGATTACCACTGCATCTAAATTCAACGTATAGATTTCCCTTTCTTAAAATTCTCTAACGTACGTACCCAGTAAAGTGATCTAATACTCCAGAATGAAATTTTCACTCTGTAGCGAAGTATTCGGATCTAATATTGCAAATTCCGACAGGTAACAAGTACAACGCCAGTTTTCTTTCTCTTGATGACAATATCCTCCTGAGTAGTCTCTGCCCAGGGATACATATGGAGGACTATGTTACCTCCAGAATAGTTTACCCCCTATAAAGTAAAGCTGTATCTCCTCGGTAAATGTAAAGTCTATAGCTTCTCTTTGTCTCGCAGTGCCAAACATCGTTGGGTAATATTAGAAGGCCAGATCAGTCGACATCAGTCTGCTGTCCCCCCTTCAGGAACGCCATGAAGTCTAGCCTCCCCACAGATACCTCACGGCTGTGTCTGCACGTACGGTACTGCTACGTGTATTGCTGAGGCATGGAAGCCATTCCATCTCGGCATCGTCCACGGTTTATATGGATTGGTATTGAAATAAGTGGAAAAATGAAAGCTGATAGTAGAAACTTTTATGAAACAGAATGATATACAAAGAGTAGTGGCAGATTTTTTCGAAGGATTCTAGAAAAGAACCGCGTATTTCCAAAGGAAATCGCTCACAAGACGCTAATGTGTCCAGTTCTGGATTATTAGCCCGGCTTTTCAAGCTCTCTTCAAGTAGACATGGCGTCAGACGACCAGTAAATGGAACAGAATAGTAACAACTCAGTACAGCCCACACAAAAGTAGATCGGGAGAATATGAAACCTAAGTTGAAATCGATGCTATTCTCGGGAAACTATGTGGAGTAGATTTAGAGACCTGTAGTGACTGATGACTTTGTAGTTACTCTGCTGCTTCCATCGTGTGTATTGCACTCAGATCATGAGAATAGCATGAGAGTTGTCAAAGAGAGCACTGAGTCCAAGATTAGTGTCTTAGACTAGTATTCGAAACGTTGTAGTTCTATGATTCGATTCCAGCCACAGCTTGAATTTTCAATAAAAATCATCAACAATGGCGACCGAGTATTTCTGATGTAAGAGGCCATGCTTGTCCTGCCAACGGCCTATTCAAACGGGGCGATGGAAAGGACAGCGTTGCAGCGCACATTCTTGGCCTTGGGGTGGCAACATGCCCCTAAAAGGTGAAAAAATCAGCATTGATCTACCGTAGAGGTCGTAGAATGCAATGTAAACCACTATATTAAACATACGTAACGTGTGCCCAAGGGATATCTGGTTAATAATTGAAAACAGTTTTTGTGGTATCTCCATTGGCAAAAGATTGCAGAATAGTGCCCCATTCCGATCTCTGGGAGAGGACTGGCAAGAGAGAGGTAAAAAAGGGAAAAATATTGAACAAGCATCGAAAAGATAACAGTATGTCACGCAACGTGAAATGGCGATAATTTTAACGTGATGATGACGCTACACAAGCTTAAAAGGGAGATGCAAAGGCTTAGTGTAGAAACAGTGTGGTTCAATGAAGTGAAATGGAAAGAAGTGTTTCACTTAGAACAAGAATATGATGACATACACAGTACCATAAAATAGCATAACGGGAGTAGGATTCATTATGAATAGGTAAGTAGAATAGCGATTGGGTTGCTGTAAACAATTTAATGATAAAGTTGTTCTCATCAGAACTGAAAGTAAACGCACTCCAGTAACAATAGCTGATATATGTACGCCATTTTCGTAAGCAGAAGATGAAGAGATACAGTATATGAGGTAATAGAGTTACTAGCTAATATGTACTTGGTAATAGGAATCACAATAGGAATCACACAGGAAAAAGATTAATCAAGTACAGCAATAAATTTCATCTAGTATTTGCGAATACACTGTTAAAAATCACAAGAGGAGGAAATATACTAGGAAAAGGGCCAGAGACACAAGAACATTCCACCTAGATCGCATCACGATCAGAGACTCCGAAAGCAAGTACTGGTGTGTGAGGCGTACCCAGAAGCACATTATGGGCACTTAACACAATTAATTAGTGATGAAGAGTAGTTTAAGGATCTGGAAGAATCAAGAACCAAAGAAGTGAGATACGGAAGTACTGAGCCATGACGAGACATGACTGAAGTAGTCAAGGGCTGTAGACCCTGCGCTGATGTCCAACACCGCTTAGTTAGGGAGGCAGGGGCATCTTTGAAAAGAGCAGTCGTGTAAGTGAGACTTATAAGCATGGGTGCAAAAAAGGTAACAGCGGGGAATGGGTAACAGGAGAAATATCTCAATTGATCGACGAAAGAAAGGAGAACAAAACTAATCTAGGAAACTCAGGAATATCGAAGTATAAACCACTAAGGAATGAAATACAGAGGAAGTACAGGGAAGTCAATTCGAAATGGCTGCATGAAGAAATCGAAAAAGAAGTGGTCGTCGGAAGGACTGATGCAGCACACCAGATATGTGGAAAAATAACCTTGAAGGCATCTATGAGGGGGAGGAGAAGTCTTATGATGTAACAGCAGAGGAAATAGGAGTCAATATGGTAGACGTAGAGGATCTAGAATTAAAGTTAAAACAGTTTCGGAAGACTTACAGTAAAAAACTACAGTAGGCGTCATAACATCAATTTAGAATATCCAAGATCAGTGGAGAAAGTGGCAAACGACTGTTCAAGTTTATTCCCAGAATGCATGAGATTGGAGATATAACGTCAGATATTTCCTGAAGATCCATACAACCTCAAAGGTAGCAAGGGCAGATAAATGCGAGAACTATCGCACAACAGCTTTATATATCATGCATGTGTGTTACTAATAATGAACGGAACGCTGGAAAATAAAAATAAGGATCTCCCAGGCAACGATCGGTTTGGATTAGGACGGGTAACTTGTTTTAACGTATCACTTGATAACGGAAAAAAGACTTTAAAAAATCAAGATACATTCGTAGTGTTTGTCGACCCAGAAGTATATTTCACAACGCCATTGCTGTCAACAACGAAAATTAAGAAGATTACAAGGCTCTAACATTATGGTACATAAAGAATATGGACTGTGAGCAAACCAAAGAAAGATGAAGTTAATGAGGAATTTGAGAATTGAGATCAGCGAAAAACTTAACATCAAAACTGGGGCCCTCTGTGGCTGTGCCACGAGTCCGTCGTGGAGGTGAACTGGCCTGTGCCAAACAGCAGAACGACATCTTGGATAGGGAAGGGGACGTCAGCCTGAAGTCCAGGCACCGCTATGCATGAAGACGTATTCAGAGTGCAATAGTACCGATTCAGCTCGCTGACGACATGGAAGACGCCAGCCAGCGCCTGTGGAAGACAAAGGTGGGAAAGCTTATAATTCTGACAGAGCTCTAGAGGAACTTCCCAGACAAGGAAATCAGAGCAAATGTTGTCATTACCATCCAGTGGCGACGTCCTGTCAGAACAGCCTGCTATGACGTCTAGGGCGGGAGTATTGCCTTTGGCGAAACATTAACCAACCAGCTCATCATATATACAGGGTGTCCCATTAATCTACTAATTTTGTGTTTCAGTGAATGGTACATTGTGATATATTTTTGAATAGGTCTGTAGGAGAGGAAATGAATTACCGAATAAAGGATACAGGGTTCCATTTAAAAAAGGCATACCACTGTTCATATCTTTGTAAAGAACAAAGCTATAACGAAGGCAATCAAGCTGATTGATGACCCCCTGACGGCTAAAGAACATTTTCTTGAAGCATTTTGTACTTTTCATCTGGACAAACAGTTATTTACGGTGGTCAAGATAAATTGGACACCCTATATATACCCCCCCCCCCCAAATCTTACCCCCACTGTCAGATGTTCGTTATACTAACCCGGTGCGTATGGTATTCCATACAGCACATACACCAGCTGAGACTACGAGACAGGGAACCCCAGCACACCGGTACAAGATAACACAGCCATCCAGCACCCACGAATTCGTCGTAGTTAGCTGAAGGCTCAAGTTCGAGCTGAGGTTGCATGTGGCGAGCTTAATTTTTTCACGCCGGTGGGTCACTAACTTCTGTTACCGGCCACATCCCTGAGTGGGCTTTTGTAGAAATATATACCATGAGCCGTTAAACTTGAAAACTTCATGTAGGCTACTAGTATCAGCGCCGCGGTAGCGTGTTTTTCAGACTCCTGTACATCGAAAGTTTGAAGTATTCCAGTCGAATGTGTACATAACCTGGGAACTGCCGTGGTAACTTGATTCTGTACGTGTCCTTCGAACAATTTGTACACTGTGGGCCCTAGTGGGGTGCAAGTTCGAACTCCGGCCGGCTCGCTGCCCAGCTACACTATTGTTTCCGTCTGTTCTGTACAGTCCTGCATTGTCGCTGAGCATCGTCCAGGATGACCACATGCCACCATCTTCCAATGGCTCTGAGCACTATGGGACTTAAAATCTGAGGTCATCAGTCCCCTAGAACTTAGAACTATATAAACCTAAGGACATCACACACATCCATGTCCGAGGCAGGATTCGAACCTGCGACCGTAGCGGTCGCGTGGTTCCAGAGTGAAGTGCCTAGAACCGCTCGGTCACTCATGCTGGATACCAAGGTTTAAACACTGTAAATGTGGTCGGCCACTTTGCCTTGCCGCCACGCTGGTTACTGGCAGAGATATCCGCGTTGTAGATATTGCTGTTGCTGTCTCCCAGTTGCATGGCCCATCAGACGCCGCGCCGCCCACGTTCGCCTTCATGAGGGTCCTGGCCTCAACGCCTGGGGCACGTACATTCACCGTCGTGCAGCCATTCACCCTCACAGCCCACGCCGCTGCTACGATCGTACCGCGCGAGTGTGCCCCTGCGAGTCACAGCCATCACCCCATCCCCCGCGTCATGACATGACAAGTGTATCGTGAGTGCTGCTACGTACTGAGGAACTGCAGCACTTTGTTCAGAGAAGAAGAGCGAATAGGAACACTCAGGTGAGTAAATTTTGATATAGAGTTATCTGCTGCATCTTATGCAGTGACTGCCTGTTGTTTGCAGATTTCTTTACTAACAAGTACAATGCGAACTTAAAATTTTTGTGGTTATACTCACTGTTACGCATGTTGAATGTGTACCTGTCCCTAGACAAGAACTTCATATGTACGTTGGCTGGATAGTTAACGTTTGTGTAATTTAGATACATACTTCTGTTGGATCTGTATACCGTAGTGGATTTCTTATCGTTGTTTTAAATTCTATTGTCGTTCAAGCATTTCATGCTTAGTTGTTTTCAATTAATCTCCAGGGATTTGCAGCTTGCAAAATGTGGTTGGTGACAACAGAATCTCCCAGCCATTCATGATATTTTCTTCCTTCGTTTTCGTGTCATGATCCATTCTATTTTATTTCATCTTCCCATAAGCATGATTTCTGTGCCTTCTGATGAAAGTAGGCTCCTACTCCTTGTTCCACACACTCGAGCACTCTAAGGGTCCTGTAACCCAATGTGCCTCCATATCGCAAGGTTTCCGAAATCGTTCGCACACTAAATCTTTTTGCTTTGTCAGGAGTCTGTTTTCATTGCAAGATCAGGCACAGACGCCCAGCGTCTAGAACTTGTAAAAAAAGCAGTGAATCATTAGATTCTGGTTCAAATGGCTCTGAGCACTATGGGACTCAACTTCTGAGGTCATCAGTCCCCTAGAACTTAGAACTACTTAAACTTAACTAACCTAAGGACATCACACACACCCATGCCCGAGGCAGGATTCGAACCTGCGACCGTAGCGGCCCGCGGTTCCAGACTGTAGCGCCTAGAACCGCTCGGCCACTCCGGCTATCCCGCTATTGTCTCTCAGATTAAAAGTGGGACTATTCAACCTGAGGCCCCATGAGCGTGCACAGTCGCAATTACACGATTAAGACTTGTGTTGCCGAAACCACTGGGACGCTGCGTTACATGTAGGATTGCAGAATGAAAGGACTGAACTTTTTCTGACTTCTATTTCTCTGCTCTCAGTGTCTCTCTACATTTTCCCTACCGACCGTTTATTCTTTTTATGTCCATGCTTTCTGTTTTTGGTAAGTGGTAGGTGCTTAGCTTAATGCACGAAGCTACGATGTACTAAGTGATGTACCTTAATAAGACTTATAATGAATGATGAAAGAGAATTGATCTGTTGTACCCCTGCAAGTTGATAACTGAGGATATACGATGACTTTCGGCTGCTATCCCCGTGAGGCCAGCGAAGTTAAGTTTTATTGACGTGAAGATATGTATGAGATTGTTCTATTGAGATTATTTGAGCAGGCAAGAGGTCCTGTGATCGTGTGCTGGAATGTAATTATCTGCACGCAGAAGTTCCTGTGTCAGATGTTTCAGCTGATGCTTTTTCTGTTATATTTTTTGTTGTGGAAGCTGAGAAGAATACAATGAATGTTAATTCTGTTGTTAATTGAATAAGAATGATAGAGCGATGTTAAATGGTCTATTTTATGCTGTTGCCGCCCACCCCACCACTCCCCCCCTCCCGCCATAGGTCAATGTAGAACACTACGAAGCGAGTTTACAGTTGAGGCAATGTATTTTTGAAGTAGTTTAATTTGCGGCCTATGTTATCAATGAACGCTTACTGCAGTAAGAGACACATTGTACAAACACGTGGAGTGGCACAGCTGCCGCCTTGCCATAAACAAGCCACGTAAACAAGCTACCACTTCTCTTCCGCTTCTTCGCCTTGTTTGCCGTAATTGAGTCTAGTTTTCTTATGGTAATGGTTTTCAGTGAGAATAAACTCTAATGAAATTTAGGGGAAACTATTCCATCATCTTCTGAAAGATCTTCTCTCTACCGCCTGTATTTTAAGTCGTAATTTTTCTCTAAGAATTGATTTGAGGTAATGTATTTGCTCACTTGACTACTATATGGTGTGTAAGTCACAAGTGATTATATGTGAACGTTAATAGTTTTCTGAGGAGGATAGCCCGAATCCACAACTATTAGTATTATATGGAAAATTTATTTCTGAAGAGTTTAAGGCGTTTAAATGTACCCTGTCTCATCTGCTGTATAGGTCTTTGTCATCTGGTGATGTTAAGAAATTTGCATATGCTGTAGAAGTCTGATGTACTGTATTTCACTTGTAAAACTTTTCTATCGACAAGAATTCTGTTTTGTCTGTCGAAAGAATCCATTTAGTTTACCTTACTAAAGTTTTTTGCAATACTACTGAATGTTTCATTTTGTTCAAAACTAGAATGTGCAACTTCTCTTTTGACGTGACTATTCTGTTTGCATTTATTGTGCAATAGATTGTTATACTACTAATTTTCGTCGAACTTTTGTAACTAACGTTCCACTGCTCTGCAGACAAGCTAATTCCATTGTCGGTTTAGAAGCATTTACTTCGGTGTTTTCTTTCAACATGTCACTAAGAGTTAAAAACAAGTCTGCATCTTTAATTTTTTTGCCCACTGAACTGACCATTTCCCTTCAGTTTTTCTTCATAAAATTTTCTTGGCCGGTGTCCATTGAAATGAACAGTTACTTTTTTCCTACCTACGTGTTTTATACGGTGTGTCACACTCCGACCATTACATATCGGAATTTTCACCGTCTCTAGATGATTCTATTGTGTTTCTTACCTGGGCAATAAATTCCCAAAACGGATAACCAGCGTTTTTGGAACCTTTTGTTTGCTAAAATCGACACGGGGTTGCACTCTGTCATTCTGTTTCTGTTTCAAAATTAATACAAATACTGTAAAACGATCTGAAGTCAGCCTTCTTAAACCTTGTTTCCGTCATAGAGGTGTTAAGATACATTCATGTTCAAATTTGACGCAGCTCTATACTGATTGTTATTGGTGTTTAACTTGCTGTTCAGACAGCATTGCCTTACTGTTGTTTATATGTGAACTTTGCGTCATACCACTGGAACATATCATCATCTGTGCTTTAGAAAACATGCTTACTTCAAGCTCACATTATCAGTAGCGTTGCGTACCCCCTTTTCGTCAGCAATGCCGAGTCTTCACTCCTCTCCCCCCTGTGAAACTGTGCTCTAACCCCTCCGTTTCCCCTTCACATCTTCAGTAACAGCGAGCCGTTCCTCCTCTTCACCCTGCCTGCCGCTCTCCCTTGCGATACCCGCGTTTTTCCCCCTTCACCCCCGCCTTAGGAAGCTTTCGGCCGTACCAAGTGTGCGCCATGCAGTACTGTACCTCTTCACTCTTCCCTCTCACGCAAGACGTGCGTTACGCCGAAGAGAATCCCTCCTCCATGACCCTAACAGAGAGAAGCGCCATGACGGTTTCTCACGTCACAAACGCATTTGTCTCCTTCCCGCCATACAATCCATGTGCTCTTCTCCCGTCAGTCGAAAATCTGTTTACAAGCAATGCGTTCTGCGCTGAACCACATTCTAGTTCTGAATTTTTTCCCATTTTATGAACTGATTATAAACTCACTGCCTTCTTTCCTTTGCATTATGTGAAGTTTTATGATTGGACGAGGATACTGTTAGTTGTTTTGTTGCTGTGGAGACATATTTAATCTATCGTTCCAGAGTTTTGCATGTATATTTCTTGCTTGTATATTTCTCCATGTCTGTAACATTATGCTGTGCCAGTGAAGGTCTCCTGATAATCTGAAAATCATTACGAATGGCTAAAAAGGCAGACATCTTTCTTGAACTTCGCCACCTTAGAGAGAAAAAAAAATAAGTTTGCAACCGATCCTCAGTATGAATTGATAATCCAACAAGTGCAGCTTTTGTTCTTGTCCTTCAGTTTTCTTAGTTGTAATTTTAGTTATAGAGGACAGTTTGTTAATAATTATTGTACTGTAACAGATTTGTGAAAAACTGTGGTCTATTACACTACTGGGAAAAATATTATGTGTGTGTATTATCCTGAGTACTAGATCTTCTAGTTTATTGGTGAGTTTTCACATTTTATCACTTTAGATTCTTCGCAATTGGTGATTTTGTAAGCATTTTCCTGTCAAAGGGCCTTGGAGTGATATTGAATCAATGGATCACGGTTATGCCTAATGTTGATGGATGAGGTAATGAACAATATTCTTACATAACATAACTGACATTAACGATTTGGCACAGATCTGTTTCCTCGGGTAATGTTTTTTGCTTTATGTTCTTTTTATAACTGTGATGTAATGAGGTGACACATGTCCATGATTTTATTTTGTGGTTCTCGGAATTCAAAAAGCATTTAAAGGAACATGTGTGTTCTACAATTAACGAGTATAAGCATAAACTATACTGTAACTAGGAAGCCCTTACACTAGGTCGTTTCGCTCTAAAATACTTAAGGACATACCAGATCCTCATTTGGAAATGGACAATATTATGTCGAAACTTGAGCAGTAACTTACAAGAAATGTATAAGATAACCATTTATCAATCTAATATTAGTTATGGTGCAAACCAATGACCATTCTAACCACAACCTTGTCACATAGCAACCTTATCAATTTTCATTTGCCTTAATTATACCTAATTAATCTACATGTAAAGCTATCTGTGTAATGTTAACTAAGTGATGTTCATGAAAGACTATTACTCCGTGATGTATTTTAAAATGGTTTAAATGAATATGATTGTCTTTTTCGTTGCTTTCCTGATATTTTCGCTATTTTGCGGCTGTATTTTGCGGCTGTACTGCCCATTTCCAATGACAAATACAATTTGAAGCAGTGACAGTTTTTCAGATGCTGTGGCTATATCACGTACAGTTTTTCCAGTTGAAACTACTGAGTAATTCTGACCTAAGAGTAATGTTTCACTGTGTCTCTCTTGTTCTGTAGTCTTAGGTATTTCAGTATGCCATGTTGAAATAGTTTTGTACGTCTGTATTGTAACATGGGACAATGTAGATAAGGTTTCAGTTATGTGGTTTATGATACACCAATCCTTGGACTTAATAACTAAATTCTACATTTTACTGAAATTGTCTGAAAATTTGCATCCTGTGGAGCTCTTTGCAGCCATTACCTGTAGCTAATACAAGGAGGATATAGTAAGATTTTACATTTGTTATTTCTCTTTTTAAATGTGGTTAGCCCAAATCTTACCAAAGTCAAGTCTTAACGTTTACGTTGTGTCAGTTTATTACATTTATCGCCAAAATACATTGATTTTCAGAGAATGAAATATTTTGTTATGCTGATGAGACAATTTATATTTTAGTATTAGTTCCACTCTGTAGCAATGACATTAATATTTGCCAGACAACACAAACACCTACACATATCTAGGGACTCCTGTAAACAATTAAAAGAACAGTGCTTATTTAATTTGGTAGGTATCTACTTTGTATGACACTGAATTTAGTGTTTCAATACTAAATTAATAACAGTTTTTTGTTCCTCGACCTACCCGGAATCATAATGGATTACTCCTCTTCAGTGAAGCTCTCTGCTACGATTTTAATCTCGTTCATCTTAAGATCTAATTATATGTATAAGGATGATTTCAGTTACTACACAAGTTATTTCTGTACAAAAGGTTTGTGAACGTTTAATACTTCACAGTTTGCCAAATTCGTAGAATTTGATAAACTATACTACAGGTAAGTCACCTCCCACTGATATATGAAATATTGTTACAATTCCCTCCACCAACTTTTAAGACCCCTATTAGAGCAAACCATCTTTCTGGGGAGAGTAAGACACCCATTTGTAAGTAATGTGAGTCACCTTTCCTCTGGAAGGGGAAAGGAATGTATAGGGTGGCAGCCACTCAAGGAATATTTTAGGGAATTGCTTTAAAACATTTTACTTCCAAGGCCCCAAGTCACATCTCTTCACTTTTTCCAGAGAGCAACTTCGGCTGCGTCTACACAAGTTGTATCCCTTTCAGAACCGAAGCATTTCTGTCCGAATAAAAATGCTGACAAGAGATGCCCTCAGCCCTCTACTGAAATTATACTGAAATGACGCCCTCGGCTTTAGCCAATTTCGTGTGTGGGAGACAGCTCACGTGTGTGTGGATGGCCGCCGAGTAAGTGACGCCAGAAACCATTTCCAGAAAGTTAAGTGATTTAGACAGGAATATAATTTAGTTTAACGCCGACAACAAATTAAATACGTGCATTAGTGTATCGTTTAGTCTTGCCGTTAAAGGTTTGACTTTTCTTTGCGTATTTTTTCAGAAAACACGAAAAGATCGTAACTGCGCGAAGTCGCGCTTAGGCTTAAATTTTGTAAACGTATTTGTTTCTTGTTTCACGGTAATTTAGCTAGTTTCTCGGTAACTAATAAGTAAACTACCGTAAATAGCGTATAACTTCATTGTTTTAATACAGATTTCAGAAAAACAGCGTACCCTTATATCAGAAACTTGCCTATATACATTTGTTTATAGGCCTAATTCTCGTAACGTTTTTGAAGAATCAAAGTTAAAGTATCTCGTTTAATTGTCCTTTTTTTCATTCCATCGAGTGAAATATATAATAAATAGCGTATACCTTCGTTGTTTTAATACAGATCTCAGAAAAACAGCGGAATTTTAAATCAGAAACTTGCTTATATACATTTGTGAATAGGCTTAATTCTTGTAACGTCTTTTTTGATTTTCGGTAATTTAATTGATTTATTCTAGCTAAAGTATTATTTTTGCCATGAGTGAGAAGTGCCTGACTTGCCGTAGAATTGTTAGTTCCGGGGTTTGGTGTGATGGATGCAGTAGTTTTTTTCACTGGGGGGACTGCAGTGGCGTGGGTGTTGGGAAAGTGGATCAGGCTCATCAGTGGTTATGTAGGATTTGCAGCAGAGATAGGAAGATAGTGGAACAGGAGGGGAAAATTGCTGCCCTTCAGGCTGAGCTAGATCAGGCTAGGGAAGATCTGGACAGGTTAAGGAGGGAGAAGGGCAAAGAGAGGTGGGAAGTGGCAACAGGTAGCAGAAGGAATAGGCCTAGAACTAAGTCTGACAGTTTTGTGGTGAATGTCAAAAATAAGTTTGACCTGTTGCTTCAGCTAGAAACTGATGAGCCTCAAGCAGAGGTAGGTGTAGACAGGACACAACAAACTTTCAATAGGAAATTGAAAAAGAATGTAGGAAAGTCATCGAAAAGGAAGAAAGTTTTTTTGTTAGGCAGTTCTCATGCCAGAGGTGTAGGCCAACTTCTGCAGGAGGAATTAGGACCAGAATACCAGGTCACAAATTTTTTCAAACCAAGTGCTAGTCTGGATCAGGTGACAGAGGATTTAGGTTCACTCTGTAAAGGATTTACCAGGGAAGACACCGTGGTTATTGTGGGAGGGCCAGGGAACAGCATCGACAGAGATCCTGGGTACAGTATAGAGTGTGACCTGGTAAAGATTGCGTCGGCATCGAGACACACCAATGTTGAATTTGTATCTGTCCTGAGACGCCATGACCGGCCTCATTTGAACTCTTCTGTTGGGAGAGTTAATTTGGAGTTGGAACGGCTGCTTGTGTCGGGTGCGGGGGCTCATATTGGTGTGGTTCCTGTTGATTATCTCAGTAGGTGGGACTATACCAGGCACGGCCTACATCTCAACAGGAAAGGGAAGGGGAAACTGGCTGGGGTAATAGCAGGAAATTTAAGGGGGGGAGGCACTGCCATGAATGGTAAAATACCAGTGGTTACAGGTGTTGGAGCAGCACCTTTTTTAGGATAGGTAAGACAGAAAGATGTCAAGTTCTACGAGAGGTCAGGATTGAAACAAATCTTCAGTTTAGGAAAGAAATTCAACAGCACAATTCTAGCACATTGGATCACCAATCACAGCTAAAAATTATAAATTTTCACCAATCACCAGAAATTTTATCTCCACCAAGTTGTATCTCAGTCCTAGGTAATTGCATTGATGAACTAAAGTCACCCAACCCAATTGACATAATCTGCCTCTCTGAACACCATGTGACCACTGGTATAGGAACTAAGCCTAAGCACAATGAGAAACTCAGACAGGAGAGTACTGCAAATGTTAGAATAAGGAAAGGTTCTCATAAAAGTATAATTAAAAATAATGTAAGTATATTTCATCAAAATATTGGGTGTTTAAAGAATAAAGTAGATGAGCTTCTGGTTTGTTTGGAAGATTTAGAAGCTGAGAATGAAATAGATATACTATGCCTGTCTGAGCATCACATTGTTACTGATATGGATAAGGTAAATGTAAGTGGTTATAAGCTCTCTGCACATGTAATGAGAGAAAATATGGAGAAAGGAGGAGTTGCCATATATGTCAAAAGTTATCATTGTGCAAAAAGTATAGAAACAAAAAAGTTTTGTGTAGAGAAACATATGGAAGCATGTGCCTGTGAGCTTAAATTAAATAAAGGCACATGTATAATTGTAACTGTATATAGGTCCCCATCAGGAAATTTTCATCTATTTCTGAAAAATTTGGACTCCTTGTTGTGCTATCTGTCAGACAGGGGGAAGCAAATTATTATTTGTGGGGACTTCAATGTAGATTCTCTGAAAGAGGGTAATAGGAAAAATGACCTTGAAGTATTACTCGGTTCTTTCAATTTGACACCCGTTATTGATTTTCCTACTCGGGTGGTAAAGGATAGCAGCTCACTGATAGATAACTTCTTTATAGACCAAGATAAGTTTAACCAGATAAATGCTCAGCCTGTTGAGAATGGTCTTTCTGATCATGGTGCACAGCTAGTTACAATATATGACATAGCTCCATTCAGCAATACTTAACAGTCCTCCAAAGTAGTACGTTCAGTCAATGATTTAACAATTGCAAATTTCAGGGAAAGCCTACAGCAGTTAGACTGGGATGAGGTGTACCGTGAACCTGATGCCAATTTAAAATATAATTTATTTCATGACATTTTTGTAAATGCATTTGAAAACTGCTTCCCCAAGAAAATAGTTAAATATACTCGTAAGAAACCTTGTAACAAACCATGGCTTACTAATGGTATAAAAATATCATGTAACCGGAAAAGGGAAATGTATCTGACAGCAAGAAAGAGTAGTGACCCAGAAACTATCAAAAATTATAAAAACTACTGTGTTATATTAAGAAAAGTTATTAAAAAATCCAGGAGTATGTGTATCATGTCTGAAATCAGCAACTCTGATAATAAAATTAAAACAATTTGGAATATTATTAAAAGAGAAACAGGTCAACCAAGAGCAGAGGAAAACAGTATTACCATCAAATTGAATGAAAACTTTACAAACAAAAAGTCAGAAGCTGAAAATATTTTTAATAATCATTTTCAAAATATTGTGGATATAGTAGGATCCAGGTGTTCATTAGAAGATGCTAGGCTGTTAATGGAAGAGGCCATACCTATGCAATTTGATACAATTGAAATCTCACCCACTTCTCCCTCTGAAATTAGGAAAATAATAAACTTGCTTAAAAGCAAAAACTCACATGGAATTGATGGCATTTCCAGCAAAATACTAAAAGCTTGTTCTCAACAGATAAGTAAGATTCTCAGCCACCTGTGTAATAGCTCTCTGGAACAGGGCATTTTCCCTGATAGGCTGAAATATGCTATTGATATACCTTTGCATAAAAAGGGGGATAGATCTGATGTCAACAATTACCGTCCAATCTCCCTTCTAGCAGCTTTATCCAAAATTTTTGAGAAAGTAATGTATTCGAGAGTAGCTTCACATATCTGTAAAAATGAAGTACTAACAAAATGTCAGTTTGGTTTCCAGAAAGGTTTTTCAACAGAAAATGCCATATATGCTTTCACCAGTCAAATTTTGAATGATCTGAATAACCGAACACCTCCCATTGGGATTTTTTGTGATCTCTCAAAGGCTTTTGATTGTGTAAATCATGAAATTCTGCTAGACAAGCTCAAGTATTGTGGCATGAGTGGGACAGTGCACAAATGGTTTAATTTGTACCTAACTGGAAGAGTGCAGAAAGTTGAAATAAGTAGTTCTCGTAACATGCAAAGATCAGCACATTCCTCAAACTGGGGAACTATCAAGAATGGGGTTCCACAAGGGTCAGTCTTGGGTCCTTTGTTGTTCTTATTATATATTAATGACTTGCCATTCTATATTCATGAAGAGGCAAAGTTAGTTCTCTTTGCTGATGATACAAGTATAGTAATCACACCTGAGAAACAAGAATTAACTGATGAAATTGTCAATACTGTCTTTCAGAAAATTACTAAGTGGTTCCTTGTAAACGGACTCTCACTGAATTTTGATAAGACACAGTACATACAGTTCCGTACAGTGAATGGTATGACGCCACTAATAAATATAGACCTTAATCAGAGGCATATAGCTAAGGTAGAATATTCCAAATTTTTAGGTGTGTCCATTGATGAGAGATTAAATTGGAAGAAACACATTGATGATCTGCTGAAACGTTTGAGTTCAGCTACTTATGCAATAAGGGTCATTGCAAATTTTGGTGATAAACATCTTAGTAAATTAGCTTACTACGCCTATTTTCACTCATTGCTTTCATATGGCATCATATTTTGGGGTAATTCATCATTGAGGAATAAAGTATTTATTGCACAGAAGCGTGTAATCAGAATAATAGCTGGAGTCCACCCAAGATCATCCTGCAGACATTTATTTAAGGATCTAGGGATATTCACAGTAGCTTCTCAGTATATATACTCTCTTATGAAATTTGTTATTAACAACCAAACCCAATTCAAAAGTAATAGCAGTGTGCATAACTACAATACTAGGAGAAAGGACGATCTTCACTATTCAAGATTAAATCTAACTTTGGCACAGAAAGGGGTGAATTATACTGGCACTAAAGTCTTTGGCCACTTACCAAATAGTATCAAAAGTCAGACAGATAACCAACAAGTATTTAAGAAGAAATTAAAAGAATTTCTGAATGACAACTCCTTCTACTCCATAGAGGAATTTTTAGATATAAATTAAGAAAAAAAATATTAAAAAAATAAAAAAAATAAAAAATAAAATAAAAAACACAAAAAAATAAAGTTGTTATATTAACTTAAGTATGTTGTTAAATTAACCTAATTATGTCATGTATTGGAAAATTTGACTCGTTCCACATCATTACGAAATATCGTATTCATGATCCATGGAACTAGTATTAATCTAATCTAATCTAATCTGCTTCACCCTCTTGTGCTCCAGACTTCGCCTAGAAGAGATGTCTTTGTTGGGAGGCAGAGTCTCTGGCTCTGCGTCCCATGACCGATCCCAACATTACACCAACGGTCTCCTCTTCTGTTGCCCACTTACTTAGTTGTTCGTCCTCCTTGACTGGCCTACTCCTGGTAAATTTCTCTCTAGGTGCTTCTCTTGCATCCTGTACTCTAAAATATATTCTCTTTACTTTATCTACTTTCTTTGTTTATCATTTAACGCCAAGCCCGGACGCCCACTCACAAGTCCTGGCCGCTCGACCTCCTGTGCGTTGTCGCCACAAGTGGGACGCACTACCTTCTTCTCTAAAAAATGTCTGATAAGGTACGGGACGAGGACGTTCTCGAGGATGTTCTCCACGGAATCGGCGAAGAAAATAACACACAAAAACATTTACAGAAAGTGTAGGATGATACGACATGTGTTAAGACATCAGGGAATAACTTCTATGCTTTTGATGCAGCTGTAGAGGAGCAAACCTGTAGGGGAAGACAGAGATTGAAATGCAGTCAACAAATATTTGAGGACATAGGGTGCAAGTACTACTCTAGTTTTATAGAGTCCTTTCTCCTGCTTAATACGCGTATGGAATAGGATTCATAACTGGTACAAATGTTCCAGTAGACTAGGAGCCCCATACGAACCATTTTGTGACCATCGGTTAGGGAACGTGACACTTGCATGATGGAAGACCGACTCATTTAACCACTGATGTAAGACGTTATATGATGCGCAAATATGATTCAAGATGAATATGTCGAGCAAGGCTGAAACGTGACCTTCAAGATTACATGAACTCAGTCCTTTGCACATCTCTGTCTGTGTCCCACTCAAAACATGAGTGCGTGGCAACACGTCGCTAAGGCTGAAGAATTGGAGCAGCGAATTTTTCAGTCCAGTCAGAATTGCAAAACCATCCGAGGATGATCCAAAGAACTAGTAAGTCACTGCAGAGGAGAGTGCAGTATTGCTGTTAAATGCGAGACAAGGGATAAATCCTTAAACAGATATGGCTGCACAATAAATTATGAAACTTGTTGAAGTCGTATATACTGTTAAGGTATTTCATGGGAGAAATTAAAGCCCAGTTGAATGGGGATTCAGCCGAACAGTTTATGTATAAAATACATTTTCACTAAATAGAACTGTTACATATTGAATTCAGTGGCAGGATGTAGCCACGCATTTGCAGTTGTCTTGCCAAGAGCTCGCCTGTTCGCCTGCGGATCCACGTTCACTAGAACGCTTTTACTTCTGTTATAATATACTCTCATGCGAGTCCGTGTACTGATTATGATATACAACGCATGTGTGACCACCACAGTCACGGAGTAGTAGAGATTGATTCCCAACCGACAGCGAGCATCAGAGGAACACCATAGTACGTATAGCTACATTGTAGCGTCCATCTGCTTGAAAGATATTGCTAAGAAATCCCGCCAACTACGAGCCACGTGCAGCGATCCGCTTCCTACTCTCGGAATAAATAAAACATACCGAAATTTTTCGCCAGTAAAAATGGTTTACTGCAAAGCTGTTATGAACAGAACGAGTGTGTTTAAGTGGTGCAGGAGTTTTAGTTGAGACAGAACAAAAGTTCATGACGAACAGAGGGGTGGAAGGCCTTTCATTGTACCGATGAGTTGATGCAAGGAATCGATGAAACTGTTCGTGAAGACCACCGATTGACAGTCGAAGAAATTTCTTGCGATGTTTGAACAACTCTCCATAACTCTCTTATATTAGACACTCACAGATATGCTAAGATACCGGAAACTCTTCATAAGATTGTTCCCCAAACAGCTGACAGAGCAGCACAAGAATGCCGGCCGTTGTGGCTGAGCGGTTCTAGGCGCTTCAGCTCGGAACCGCGCTGCTGCTACAGTCGCAGGTTCGAATCCTGCCTCGGGCATGGATGTGTGTGATGTCATTAGGTTAGTTAGGTTTAAGTAGTTCTAAGTCCAGGGGACTGATGACCTCAGATGCTAAGTCCCATAGTGCTCAGAGCCATTTTGAACCAGCACAAGAATAATAGGGTCTGCAGCGCCCGCAAAGTTACTGAGGGACTTGAACAGGAGTATGAGTATTTTCTAATCTCTAATATGACTGGAGATGAGACGTGGGTGGCTCATTAAACGATACAAACAAAAAGATACTCTTGGTGTCATACCAACTCCTCATCTCCCAAAACATTGAAAACTACGACTTCGAGCAAAAAAAATGATGGCCTTAGTGTTTTGTAACGCAAAATGCATCATTTTGTTGATTTTCTAACTCAGGGGGAGACTATCAATGCACAACGATATTTTGAACCCTAAAGAACCGAAAAGAAGCATTGGCAACAAAAGGAGGGGAATGCTGACGTGAGGATTGCGCTTGTTGCACGACGACAGCCAGCCTCAAACAGCCTCAGCCACCAAGTAGCACTCGGACTAAAGTTGGGATGTTTTAAACCATCTTCCGTATTACCCTCAGTTGGGTCCGTCGTATTTTCTCCTCCCTGAAGGAACACCATAGCGGAATTAAATTTTCGACAGAAGTTAAAGCGCAGAAAGAGGTTCTGAAGGGGGGAAGTTGTCGCCGGAGAATTCATCTAAGAGTGCATAAGGAAACTTATGCCACAGCTCACCACATGATTGAATGGAAAATTACCCAATAAATCACTCTACAATGTCGTGTAAGATTTTTTGAAATACACTTCTCGTAAAAAACATAAAAATGCAGTACAGTTAATTTTTCAACCTGCCCCGTAACCCGCATATGTATATTGTAGGATTTTGACGTGAGAAACATTGGAATTTTTCTCTCCAGCGTCTTAAAAACATGTAAACGGTAGGTTGTAAAAACATGATGGAACTTCAGAACTGCGTTTCGTAATAGCTCAACGGTGAAGCGGCAGGCAGATAGGTACCTATACTCCAGCCCATCGCGGTTTCACGGACCGTGAAATGCTCTGCGTGGGCCGCCGCGGGATGCGTCGCGGGCAGGTATCGACCGCAGGGGGCGTGTGGTGCGGGCCAGCAGCCGGCAGCGAGAGGCAGGGGTACAGGCACGCCGGCAGGCGCCGGAGGGACGAGGCCTGCAAGCCGCCGGCTCGCTCTGGCTGCCTGCCTAGCGCGTACAACGCATAGCGGAATGCTTTAAATGGTACAACATTTCAGAAGCAATTGGTCCATGTCGAAATAGCGTGAGCATCAGTTGTTATCCTTCTGTAAATTCAATAATTTTGCTGTGCGCATCTGTCCTTTTAGTATACGTACATGTCAACAGCAGCTAACCGAAAGGTAGAACTGAGTCAAATGAAGACTACGCGCTCTCCGCTCTCTCGCCTATTGTGGAGCAGTACAAGCAGTTATCCATGAATTTTCAGCATATATTGTAGAGTGTCAAAACAACGTATCAGTTAAGTCCAGCTATCAGTTCAAAATGTCATAACTTGGAAATTATTTGAGATAAAACATCGTGGTTTATTGTAAAGAAGTGTAGCTGCTGTCAAGTTTTTTCTTTCCCTTACGTCAAGCTCGTAGATCTTCAAGGCTATATTCAAGTTCTGCCCATGTATGGGTCATCACTGCAGGATCAGCAGTTTTGTTCCGTAATTGATTGGAAAGGTAGACATGTGCTTTACTAATATTGTGTACATCCAGTACTTGACATAACTCCACAAAAGCAAATCTAATGGTATGACATCGGGAGAGTGCTTTTGCCATGTGATGGGACCATCAAGCTCCCTCCACCTCTCACAGGAAATGTGACATTCAACACATATAGCACGTTCAGTCTTCAAAACGTGGGAGGGGGGGTGCACACCATCACACCATTAAGCTGGAAGACGATGGAAGGCTGCATCTTTTCAAATTTGTGATAAGCTATTCGAGCATGTCCAGGTAAAAGCTTGCCCTTACGTTTTCCTCTGCGAAAAAAATAGGTTGAATACCATATGGTGCATCAGGTCACACCTAACATTAGTTTTAGGCTATCCTGGATGTGTTCATGCGTGCTGTGTGGGTTTTCGGTGTCCCAAATACTAACGTTGTACCGATTCGTATGTCCAGATATGTGTAACGTCGCTTCACATGAGAATAGGAACTTTTTCAGGTACGAATTGTCAGCACGTATGGTGGCCATCGTGGAACACACACGAATATATACCACAGAGGTCATTCGTTTGGCTTCAGTGTTTGGGCCTTTTCACTTTGTATGCAGAAAGGCGTAATCGCTTATGTGCCACACTATGGACAGTTTATAACTGAACCTTCACGGGTACACATATTCTGCCAGTATGTCACCATCCTTAGCAACAAATCGCATGTAACCAAGTCTCTTGTACATAAATATTACTGATATACTGCTACGCTATGACCAACTGATCCAGTTGTTTAAAAATGACTTTCTGGTCACTGATTATTACTGGGTTTTCTGTTCGTGGATTTGCCATCTGCAAAGACAGAAAAATGAACTGGGATTGTATCATAATTTTTCATTCATGCCTTTAATTACTTTAATTTTTCTTTTCATTTTATGACAAAATTTACAACATGTTTTACACTATCAATTTAAAGAAGATTGGGAGCAAAAGTAACAGGGGTCAGTTGTAACAGTTCAAATTTCGTGGGTAATATGAGTAACTGAGTTAACCGCCACTCACAGCGCTGTGCCATCCTGCATGCTCCATCTTTGTACCTAAGTTGAGTGATCTCAGTCACGAGTCGTGTTGTAATAACAGGAGTTTGTTTTTGCCTTTCAAAGGTTATATTTTTGTCTCTTGGTTCATTCTTCCTGCACATTTGCAGGTAAGCAATTTTAACAAAAAATTTTGTGTACACGTAAGTTATATACAGTTCTCTCAGAATCTTTATAGTAAAGAAAGAACCTTTCGAGGTAAGCCAGTGCGGTGTCACGTTAATTTTTGGTATGCTGCTCAGTGACGTTTGTAACATTGGGACAGGGGACGATTATAACATGTTACAGTCGTTCCCCTTGCCGAAATCAAAAGATTAGTGAATACCTCGAAGACTTTATGATAAATTTTATGAATAAAGTAACATGCGTGCAGGTAAAACCCTCATTCCATATTTTCATGAAGCTAGTAATCAAATAAAAACTACTAATAGAGGACAAATACCCCAATCACGTATGGAAGCGGCTTATAAAGAAGTTACCAGCTCAATGAAAAGCATTCGATGTGCTGCAAAAAGGTTTGATGTGGCAAGTGTCCTTATGTACATTTTATCAATAAAAGAAAAAAGGCAAAGTTATAACGTTCGTTAAAAACCTCACAATCGTGTATTTACTGTCGAAGAAGAAGCACGGTTGTGTGCATATGGGAAGCGAGCAACAGATTTATTTTGTGGATTATCTGCCGGTGATTTAAGTCGTTCTGCATACCAGGATGCTATTCGACCTTAAAATTCCACCTTCATGGAGTGAGAAAGAAATAGCTGGCGAGGAATGTTTAAAGTTTTTTTAAGGAATTCATCCTGATCCATACGACAACCAGAGGGTACGAGTCTCGTTATAACTACCAGCTTTACCAAACAAAGTGCCGAAATATCTTACGACAAACTTTCAAAAGTTTTAGATGAACAGAGATTCGAAGACAATGAAATTTACAATGCCAACGAAATTCGTCTAATAACAGAATAATTCCCTTCTAAAAATTAGCAACAAAATGAAAAAGCAAAATGATGGGATAACGTCAACAGAGTGAGGCACATTTGTTACGATGTGTATGGCGATCAGTCTTCTAGATAATCATGTTCCGCTCATGTTCATATTTCCTAGAAAGAAGTTTAATTACTATTTTATTCTGGGAGGTCCCGAAGGCTGTGTTGGAATAGCCAATAGTTCCAGATGGATGCAGCATGAAGCTTTCCTGTTCTACATGAAATATTTCGTGAAGCACACGAAACCAACCAAAGAGAGAAAGGTGCTACTTCTTTTGGATAACCACGACATTCATTGTCATTTACCCATCATAAATATTTATAGTGGGAATGGCATCGTTCTCCTATCTTTCCTGCCACACACTTCACATAGTCTTCAGCCACTGGATGTTTGCATATATGGTGCTTGAAAAAGTAATATTAGTGCAGGTATGGATTCATGGATGAAAACTCATAGTGGACCTAGGATGATTATTTTCGAAGTATCAGGTTTCGTTTATGCACATTTTAAGTGAGTAGGTAATAGTGATAATATACATTTAGAATCTTAAAATCCAGGAATTTTAACATTTGACAGGCAAGTGTTTCAAGACTTCGGTTTCACTCCATCTGTAGTAACGAGCCGGCCTTTGCCATCTGTTAATTGAGAAATAGCTCCACAATTTTCTAGCCCTGAGGTGACTACGTCTCCTAGACCATCAAGTAGCAGCTTTGGGAATCCCACATTTTCAATCAACTTTGATCCTGAAACTCCTGGACAATCAACGTGCAGCACTCCTGAAATTGTCATGCCTTCAGTCAACACTGTTCCTGGAATTCTTGGAGCATTAACTTGTAGTTTTCCTGGGACAGATACGCCTTCCAATTACGCTAGCTCAGGGCCTCCGGACCGGATCTTCTGCAAGTCCTGGCTCTTCAGCTATCACTTCTGCAACTCCTGGATCTTCAACTAACACTTCTGCAACTCTTGGACGTTCAACTAGTACTGCTCCGAAAACGGATCCAAGAATAAAACATTTTCCCATGGACTTGTACGTTCTCATACAAAAGCGAATTTTCAGAGCCTTCTGAAGCGCCATGGAAGACAGATATTAAAAAATTCCATCCCAACAAGCACCCCTGAAAAAAAAATTAAATCTACAGCAGAAGCAGTAAAAGCATAAGGTCACGAGAAAGAAAACCCCTATAAACGATACAAAGAACAAGCAAATTATGAGAAAGGTTAAAGCAACTAAAAGAAGATATGAATTTCAAAATCATGATGGAAGTTCCTCTACAGAAGAACACTTTTATTGCTATGTAGTTTGTATGGACAAATTTGTTCAAAGTTTACCGAACGATCAGTGGTTCAGTATATAACGCAAGTAAGTTTTGGGCACACATTCGTTGAGCAAAAGGAGAAGATCTTTGTCTGCGTGTCCCACTTATTTATCAGGTTAGCAGGTAGATTTTCTTTCATTTCAAATGAGTGATGCATTTCAACGAATAACTTCTTTATTTAATAATATGAAAGTATTAAAAGTGTAAATATTAACTGTAACAATTCCTTAAATGTGGTAATGTGTTAAAATATAATTAATGCCATAAAATTTTCTGCAACCTGAAAAAATGATTACACATTTAAATGCAGTTGCGGTGAGATTAACAAAAAGAAATAACAATGTGAGATTTTGTTCTTTTTTTTTAATTTTGTGTTGTAACATATAATTTCAATTATATTCGATTACCACTGTAAGTCACAACTGTTATTTATGTTGTCTCACACCTGTATTTCCATAAAAATATAACATTTTCAGTATATAAAGTATACAGCCAATCTGTTGCATAAGTTTAAGGAAGAAACCTAGACCAGGTTTCAATATTACCAAGTGCAACTTCTTTAAATGAAAGTTACCTATGATGTTTTAAATGTATAAAATAAACACCTAAACTACTTAATTCTTGACAACATTGAAATGGGGAACATGGAACTCAACTGGTACTTATGTAAATTACATGATGTTAGAATTTTAAACATATGTGATGAGTTAGGAGCTCAAGTCAGACAGCAGAAAATGTGGAATAAAGGGTGAACTATGCTTTACATAAACTCCTCAAAACAGAATGTGGTGTACAGTACCATCTGCTATACAATCCATAAGGCAGTATTTTGAACTAAAAAGATGATTTTCCACATTTTAATTTTCTAGTAGGTATCGTATGGGACTTCATAAATGATTGGTAAAGTAAGTGCAAAGATGTAATTTATGGAAGGCACAAAAAGAAATTAGATATACTTAAGAGACTTTCTTCAGTTGGTTTTCAAAAATTTCATCATAAATTTTTCAGCCAAGTGTTGCACGAGACAAAAATAAAATTTACTGAAGAGTGGAATGCCTTCCTGAAGCAAGGGCTCATATACAAGACAATGCCTAATTTACACATCCAAATGTAGTAGAAAATCTTATTGTAGATATTAGGATTGGTATCAATAGTATAAAAGTGGAAAATTCCAAGGAGGTTAGAATAGCCTGTGATGATTTTAACATTTTTAATAAAAATGAATTTAATGGTTAGTCTCCACAAATTAATTAATTAAAATAAATTAAAAATGTTGATGCTAAACTAAAGCAAAATGAAGCATTTATGAGAAAACCTGATAAAGATCATGCTGATGTTATTGCTAGTAAAGATAAACATGTCTCTAAAACATTAAATTTTTCGAAGAAAACAATGTTTCCTAACTGGAAGACGATTCTCCTTCCACCTTAGAAAAAAAATTTGGTATGTTGTAGGTGACGCCAAATATCCATTAAGGCTTTTCTTAAGAAACCATTGGTTAATATGAATCCACAAGTTCCTAAGCTACGTTCTCAGTTCAAGGTCAATAAAAGTAATCACCGGATGTAGCCAGTTGTAGCAAATAGTCGGATGTTGATGGATAAAATAAAAGCTTGGACTGTAACCAAGAGAAAAAATTAATTTTGCTTGTCATTACTAATTTGCCAATAATGTACAATTTCAAAAAACTGTTTAAAATGTGGAAAAAAACCTGCATGCCTTGAAAAGAGATATAACAGAAGAAGAGTAAATGAAATGATCATTGGCATTATGGCCCAGGAGGCCCCTTCTGAGGGAGTTTGGACGCCAAAGCCATATTGGGCGGCTTGAGAGTCGGTTATGTTGAGATAATGTTGAGGACAGGACAACACCCATTCCATGAGCGTAGAAAATCTCCAACGTAGCCAGAAATCGAGCTCAGACGCACTGCACGGTAGACACACCACTCAGCTAACCAGGCAGACACAGAAGAACTTATGAATCGTATACAGTTACTAAAAATGGTAGTTAAATAAATATATTTTGAATTTAATGGGAAACTGTGTTATCAAGCAGATGGGCTTTCAATAGGTAACCTCTCTGGCAGAAACTTCTAAAAATTCACTAGAAGAGAGATTTTTCAGAAGGTATGCTGCTACAGAATTAAGCATTCAGTCTTACTCTAGGTATGTAGGTGATATTTTGATGATATAGAATGGTAATTATGAAGGCTGTTAACAAACTTTTCAATGTTTAATAATCATCAGGAGAAATTAGTTTCGCTTGCAATTTACAAAACAAAAAGCAAGAAATTACTTCTACCTAAACTTAGCCATAGTAGCTGACAAAATAATTGTTGACACCTTCCATAACGCAACTCATATTTATCAGATTTTGCCTTCAGATTCAACACAATTATTCAGCTGTTCATACCACTATAATCACACCACTATTACCTGTTAAATTAAGGAAATAAATTAATTGCTTAAAACAGGAGCCTTTAATGAAGGTTATAGACCATCATTAGTGGAAAAAAGGAAATAATTTTATTGATTTTTACTACATTTTGTCGTAGGCAGTTTTACAAAAATTATTTTATTACTTTTGTATCTTTTATACGTCTTGTTTCTTATATCACACATAATTTACTCTGTTGAAAACATGTAAATATCAGTCATACTGATGTGTTAGTGCAAGAGTTACGAATTTCATACAGCTTTGCGTGTATCACACCTAGTTTGTGGCATGCTCTACACCATGTTTACCTGACATCGAATCTAAGTGTCACAAGTTCCATCCAGTTTCTGTTCTTTTAAAAACGTGTACCTATTTTAAGAAGTTTTATGGTTGTGGTAGAGGACTTTGCTCCACATTTTCTGCTGTGCGGCTTTACATATTGAAAATTTATTTACAGTTTCTGCTGTTCAGTCATGTTTGAAATTGCGAAATATCACATTCGTGTTGACCAAATATCATATCACAAATAATTACGGACCCTAGAAACACAAAACTTCAGAAATAACATAATTTAATTGTTTACAAATGTCTGACATAGAGGCAAAAGGTGGAAAAGCGTTAAATTGACCCCAGTCTAACCCTTCATATGTGCCTTCCTTCAAAACTATATTAAATTCAATATTTTATCTTGTATATTTTTTAAAGTGTTTCACCATCAGGGATTGTTAAATCATGATATATTGTAAGAGGAAATCTTACTGCCATTTAGTCGAGTTTTTGTTGCCATTTCATTTAAATGAATGAACACAGGATTAGATTCATTTAAATTGTAAACTCTTCTCCAGCAACTTCTATCTATTGACGTATTAAAAAACAAATGGTATCTGCTCCTTGAATATTGTAACGCAAGAGCAGAAAAACCAGCAGCTTCAAGCCTTTCTTTTTTCTTTTCTTTTTGAATCATCAGTCGTCTTCTTGGTATAATGCAGCCCACCACGACATCCTCTGCTGTGCCAACCATTCCAACTCAGAGTAGCACTTACAACCTAAATCCAGAATTATTTGCTGGATGTATTCGAATCCCTGTCTTCCTCTACTTTTTGCACATTCTACAGCTTCCTCTGGTATCATGGAAGTTATTCCGTGTTAACTTAACGAATGTCCTACCACACTGTCCCTTCTTCGTCCCAGTGTTTTGTATATTCCTTTCCTCACCGATTCTCCACATAATTTCCTCACTTCTTAACTTATTAGTCCACCTGACTTATAACATTCTTCTGTAGCACCACATCTCGTACGCTTCGATTCTCCTCTTTTCAAGTTTTCCCACAATCCATGTTGCACTAACATACAGTGCTGTGTTCCACAGTACATTCTCAGGAACTTCTTCCTCAAATTAAGGCTTATGTTTGATATTAGCAGACTTCTCTTGGCAGGGAAGGCCTCTTTGGCTAAATTAAACGGCATTTGCTGTATCCTCGTTAGTTACTCCTACTTTGCTGCCTAGGTAGCAGAATCCCTTGACTTCGACTACTTCATGATAAGTCATTTTGATGTTAACTTTCTCGCCATTCTCATTTTTGCTAGTTTTCATTAATTCTGTCTTTTTTCATGTTTATTCTCAATCCATATTCTGTATTCATTAGACTATTCATTTATTCAACAGATGCTGTAATTATTCTTCCTTTCACTAAGTATAATAATGTCATCAGAGAATCTTATCACTGATATCCTTTCTCCTCGAATTTTAATGAGAACTAGCAGAAATAAGAATAGCGAGGAAAACAACATCAGGATTGGTGATAAGGAAGTATATGAAGTTAAGGAATTCGGCTCTCTGGGCAGCAAAATAACCCGTCACGGATAGATCAAGGAGGACATAAAAAGCAGACTAGCAATGGCGAAAGCCAACGGCCCTTGCCGAAGTGGCTACAACGGTTCCCGTCAGATCACCGACGTTAAACGCTGTCTGGCTGGGCTAGCACATGGGTGAGTGACCATCTGGTCTGCCGAGCGCTGTCGGCAAGCCCTCAACCCTCAAGCAAACTGAGTAGCTACTTGATTGAGAAGTAGCTCATCCGGTCTCGTAAACTGACATACGGCAGCGAGTGTGGTGTGTAGACCACATGATCCTCCATATTCGCATCCAGTGACACCCATAGGCTGAAGATGACACGGCGCCCGGTCGATACAGTTGGGATTTAATGGCCTGTTCAGGGGGAGTTTAGTTTTAGTTTTTCAGAACTGGCGAAAAGGGGAATTCCTCGCTAACAAAAGTTTACTAATATCAAACATAGGCCTTAGTTTGGGGAAGAAATATTTGATAAGGTACTTGCACCGAGTGATCAAAAAGTCAGTATAAATTGGAAAACTTAATAAACCACGGAATAACGTAGATAGAGAGGTAAAAATTGACACACATGCTTGGAATGACATGGGGTTTTATTAGAAATAACCGAAAGATCTCTTGCGCGCGTCGTTTGTTGATGATCGTGTGCTCAGCTGCCACTTTCGTCATGCTTGGCCTCCCAGGTCCCCAGACCTCAGTCCGTGCGATTATTGGCTTTGGGGGTACCTGAAGTCGCAAGTTTATCGTGATCGACCGACATCTCTAGGGATGCCGAAAGACAACATCCGACGCCAATGTCTCACCATAACGCCGGACATGCTTTACAGTGCTGTTCATAAGATTATTCCTCGACTACAGCTGTTGTTGAGGAATGATGGTGGACATATTGAGCATTTCCTTTAAAGAACATCATCTTTGCTTTGTCTTACTTTGTTATGCTAATTATTGCTATTCTGTCGGACATTTTTTAACTTTTGTATTTTTTTGGTTCGAATAAGACCCCATGTCATTCCAAGCATGTATGTCAATTTGTACCTCTCTACCTTCATTATTGCGTGATTTATTCAGTTTTCAAATTTATACTGACTTTTTGATCACCTGGTACTTTGGAGCACTGCATTGTTTGGTAGTGAAACATGGACTGTTGGAAAATCGGAACAGGAGAGAATCGAAGCATTTGAGATGTGCCGTTTAAAGTTAGGTGTAGTGATAAGATAGGGGATGAAGAGGTTCTACGAAGAATCGGTGAGGCATGGAATACATGGAAAACGCTGATGTGAAGAATGGACAGTACGGTTGCACATCTGATAAGACATCGGGAATAACTTCTTGGTGCCACAGGGTGCTGTAGAGGGCTAAAACTGTAGAGGAAGACAGAGATTGGAATACTACGAGCAAATAATTGTGGACACAGGCTGCAGGTGCTACTCTGGAATGAAGAGGTTGGTACACGAGAGAAACTCAAAGCGCGCCGCTCAAAACCAGTTAGAAGACTGATCAGTCAAAAAGAGATACTGAATCTACTATTTATTCCCTACTGACTCCTGTTCCTTCGCCTATCACGTCGTCAAGCAAATCCGCCTGATAGAGGCCTTCGATGTATTCTCCCCACCTATCTGCTCTCCCTTCTGTATCTAACGGTGAAATTCCCATTGCACTCTTAATGTTATCGCCCTTGGTTTTAATTTCTCAGAAGACCGTTTTTACTGTTCTTTATGCTTAGTCAATCTTTCCGACAGTAGTTTCTTTGTCGATTTCTTCACATTTTTGAAACAGCCACTTCGTCTTAGCTTCCCTCACTTCCTATTTATTTCATTCCTCAGCGACTTTTATTTCTGTATTCCTGAATATCCCTGAACGATTTTGTACTTACTTCTTTCGTCAATGAACTGAAGTATTTCTTCTGTCACCCACTGTTTCTTCGCAGTTACCTTTCTTGTACCTATGTTTTTGCTTGCAGCTTCTGTAATTGTCCTGTTTAGAGATGTAAGTTCGTCTTCAACTGAACTGCCTACTGAGCTATTCGCAGTATCTATAGCCTCAGAGAACTTCAAGCGTATGGCTTCATTCCTCGGTACTTCCAGATCCCAATTCCTTGCGGACTGATTCTTCCTCACTAGTCTTGAACTTCAGCCTATTCTTCATCATTACGAATTCGTGTTCGTATTCTGTATCTGCTTCTGGGTTAGCCTCCAAATATTTTATCTGAATTCGGAATCTCTTCCTGACCATGATGTACCGTCATCTGATTGGAATCTTCCCATGCCTTTCGGCCTTTATCCAAGTGTGTCTCCTCCTCTTGTGGTTACTGAACAAGTACTCGTTATTACGACCTGAAATTTATTGCAGAACTCAATTAGTCTTTCTCCCCTGTCATTGCCACAGCCAAGTCCACATTCTCCCGTAACGATCTACTGCTTCCCCTACAAACACATTCCAATCTCCCATCAGTTTTAGATTTCCATCTCCCTTTATGTACTGAGGTACCCGTTCAGTATCCTCATATACTTTTTCTGTCTCTTCGTCTTCTGCTTGCAACGTCGGTGTGTATACCTGAACTATTGTTGTCGGCGTAGGTTTGCTGTCGATTCTGATGAGAACAATCCTATCTCCGAACTATTCAAAGTAACTCACTCTCTGCCACCACTTTCCTACTCATAATGAATCCTATTCCAGTTATATCATTTTCTGTTGCTGTTGATGTTGCCCTTTACCCACCTGACTGGACATCCATGTTTACCTTCTATTTCACATTACTGACCCCTAAAAATCTAAATTGAAACTTTGCATTTCCCTTTTCAGAATTTTTAGCTTCCCTGCCAAGTTACAACTTCTGACATGCCACGCCACGACTCTTATAACGCAATCATTTCGTTGAACATTCAGTCTTTTTCTCACGCTCTCAAATACCAACAAATAAAATGTTCTAACATCTCCACAACAGCGTAACTATCTGTTAGATGTAGAAGAATATATGCAGAAATATACGCATCGGGGCCCTTAGAAAATGCAACGATCTAATATGATAAATGTAGAGCAATTTTGGGCTACGTTAATTCTGATAGTAAATCACGCACTGCTGATGCATGTAACGAGTCTGTAGATTAAGGACAGAGAAGGCATACCGTGGTTTTATAGCAAAATTGCTTCATTCCTATTTCAAACAGTATGTGGGAGTATCGATAGGCAAAAGTTAACAGAATTTCATGAAAAAATCGATCAATTTCCACAGTCACACCTTAGCGAAAAATCTTGATGAGAACCCGAGAAAATTCTGGTCCTACATAAAATTGTTATGTGGATTGAAAGCTTCTGTACAGTCACTCGTTGATCAATTCGGTGTGGTAATACCAGACAGCAAAACAAAAGCTGAAGACTTAAATATCGCTTTACAGAAACCATTCAAGCAGGATGCTCATACAAACATAGCGCCGATGGACCGACGCACAGATCCAGTATAGAGGAGATAGTAATAGGCATCCCTAGTGTAGAGAACCATCTGAAAGAGTTAAAAAGAAATAAGTCGCCAGGTCCGGATGGAAATCCAATTCTGTATACAGAGAGTACTCTTCGACACTGTGTAAGGTGTCAGGCAAATCCGACACCTTCCATGAAAACCCTGATATGATAAGCAAATCCAGTAGTATGTCACATAGCTCTGAACAAATCGTGACATTAAATTAACCAAAGTAATACGAGTAACGAGTGAGCAAATGGGAGACCACAGACTAACACAAGAATGCCTAAATGCATGTCATACCTTCCCACCGTAAGACAGACGCAGTTCCAAGGGGAGAAACGAGAACAGAAGCCGAGAGCAGAACCGTGTTAAGCTGGAAGGCCCTACGATAAGGGACGGACGGACACCCACGTCTCCACCTCACCGCTAGGACCACACGACCCGCAAGTTTTCGCGTGAGACTTTTTCGCGTCTCTGTTACGTTGCAAACTTTAAAAACATTGCCCCACCACGAAAAGTATAACGTTTCTCATTGGATAGACAGAATTTTTGTAGGCGGAGCTTAAGGTTAACATTGAGACCCTGATTGGTCAGATGAAAACACAACGTGATAGTTTTTTTAAACCAACTTCGGTAAATTGTAGTAAGGAGAAGTTAGGAAGGAGTTACTTCCGAGACAGCGAGGTGAGCGGAGCTGTGCTGTCCACCGCCCCCTGACGAACACCGACAAGGTAATGAACACACGTGATGCCACATAACAGCGCATAAAGGTCCACTCAGAACTGCAGAAGTCTCATCTGTTATACCCCCTTTTTGCGTAATACTAGTGTCAATCGTCAATTAAAGCTCATGGTGTTCACATTTGCCACTTGAAGTAAAAATCTGAAACGCGACGATTTTCCTGTTATATAGTTATTGAGAAGCCACACAGCCACTGCAATATACGACAAGTTAGATAAGTAATTAAAGATAATTGAGGGTCACTGTAGACCATTTTGATAGTTTTCTCTTTTGTGAAACTTAATTTAAACCTAGATTATAGATGTGATATGGCATGGGTCATCCTTCGATCCATTGTACAACTTGGAAACCCACTCAGGGAATATTCGTTCACATTTTTATTAAACGCAGTTGGTTTTTACCATCCTGTATTAAAACATTTCCTTTTATCAACAGTGCAATTTATAAACAATGTTTTGTGAGTAGAATAAAATTTCCAACGGTAAACTTAACTGCTTTTTCGACGTTATTTTACCAGCTAACTAAAAATAGGAAAGCCTTGAACTCCTTCCACTAAATTTAGTTAGTATGAAGATCCTTTTACAGGGAGTGCAGTGGAGCTGACGCTGAAATCATTAAGTATTTGGTTATATCATCGCTAGTCTCACTGAACTCTTCTGAATTCTACATGTCATGTGTGGTCTGGCGTCTCCTTACCAGCAACAGGTCCCAGGGTCAAACTAGTCAATTCCCTAAAAAACACGCTCAGAGCATCGTTGCGCGAAAGTGGTAGGGAGACACGATATAGAACAAACAGGCACCACGCAGAATGTTAGAAAATGGCGACCCTGCCAGGATGGTAAAATACCATGATTGAAGGTCGACCACATGCCTAACTAGGTCAGAAAAATATCCTGTTGATAAATTTTCGTAGTAAAAATTTTTTTTCCTAAAGTATAAATAGTCGAAAACAGTAGCTGCAGCGATAGATAGTAAGAAAGTATACAATAATAATGAGACATTCTAGCATAGACAATAGCATAATTAAGTTATGAATTTAAAAAATTTTTAGAATTAAATTTTCTCTCCAATACAAGCGCACAGGTGGCGGATACATCGTTGACAAGTTGGTTCTGACCCAACAAGTAAGTGAACGGTTTGTCAAGTCGTGTGAACAAAATGTTTATGAAACACGTGAGGTCGTATGAGCGCATGTTGACTCGAAGTAGGGCGCGTGAATTGCTTTTAAAACAGAAAATAAGGGATTCGGAAAGATTAGCAATGGCAGATCGAGACCTTGACCGAATTGAGGTAGAGACCCATCATGAAAATGGACAGAGAATAGAGGACAGTACAACAGACGATGCAGTATCGCGAGAAATAGGACATATAACGCACCATAACGAGGATAATGTACGTCAAGGCATAGAATACGTAAGTCAGCATACGACAGAGGAGTGGGAAAGTAGAGAGACAGTCGATGAGGATTCTAACTCGCGTCTTGAATACGTAGAACCCATAGTACAAGTAATCAGAGCTCCTTCACCACAGAGTACAAGGAATTCGAGCAGAAACATGTCACCGTACAGTTCAATGCAATCGGTTGCAAACCAACAACTGGGAGAAAACACGGAGCGTAGGACGTCGGAAGAAAACGCAATAGGATCCACTAATCTCGCAGAATTATTACAATTAATGACGGAAACCATGACAAGACAAAATAAAGAAATTGCGAACCAAATTAAATTTCAGAATGCAGAAATGACGAAACAAAATGCAGAAACTACGATACAAATGCGTGCGATTAAAGAACAAAACAAAAAATTCAGTTACATCTCAGTCATATTGAAGACGAGGCAAAAGAATCTCGAGAAGTGATAGGAAACTTAATAACAGGTTACAATCAATTGAGAACAGACATTGACAAGGTACAAGTGGACGTACAAACATTGCGTAATGACACTCAGGACGAGATCAAAACATTACGTAACAACACCCAGGGAGAAGTCAAGAAACTAGAGAAACAGATAAACGTAATTACTAGACAAGCAGCAGGTACAGCGCGTGAAGTTGTTGAAAACAGTGTGTTACACAAACGTATCACAAAAGCAGCGCTGAAAAGATATGATAACCGCATAGTCAAAATAGAAGCGCAAACGAAGCGACAATTTCAGAAATTGCGAACAGAGTTGTTGCAAACCATTGAAGAGCGTAGTGAACAGGATCGAACAAGCACAGAGTCTGCAACCACATCCGTATCTGTAACAGCACCGGAAAAACAAGCAATTAACGAAGATATTACACATTTGCGATTCCAATCACAGGCGGAAAGTAACATACGTGAAATCAGACAGCCTGCACAGCAATAAACACATTTCGAAATTCTTGATGAACAAGCGTAGTCACAAACACATGCGGAACCACAAATGCATGTTTCAAGACAGTTTGGATCGTGCAATGAAGCAGCAAGGTTAGCCAGACAAGATACCAAACCAATACCTGACAATGGAAAGCCAGGTCGCGAAGAGTACAGTGCAATGCATTCAGCTACACGTTCACAACCGATGGATGAAAATTGTTGCGTACCACTCCAGCGATACTACGCAAGGGTAGTCGACAGTTACAGTGGACAATATCCAATGGATCTACCACAACCGGAAAGAACGACGGGGGAAATGATCAGAAACAAAAGTGGCAAAGAATCGCGAATTTCATATGGAACTGTGACGAAGTACGACAACGATCATTTCCTCACAGTCAGAAAATTTCAACACTTTCGAGAAGAAAACTCATTACATCCAGGAACTTTTATTGATCAATTCCGAGTAGGATTACCAGAACACTGGACGCTAGCACACAAATTAGACTTTATATGTGCAGACATGTCAGGAACAGTCGCAGAAACCATGCAGAATGTTGCAGCGACATGCCGATCGTACGAAGATTTCAGAGAGACGTTTCTCTCACGATATTGGTCCAGCGAAGCACAGAACAGAGTGAAGTACGAATTATTACAGAACCCATATTTTGAAAATTCAGGAGAGAAGAGTCCCGTGAAATTTTTCGAATTAATGGCAAAGAGAGATCAATGCTTAGATGTACCATACAGTGACGGAGAGTTGATTAAATTATGTGCGATGAAGCTACCATTGAAATACCAGCAATCATTAGTAGGTCGCGGAGGCAATGACGTCGAAGCACTTAAAGGTATTCTAAGGGATCTAGAGTTCATATTTTCGGAAGATGACGCAAGAAAAAGACGAAGCGCACGTGAAAACGAAAGCAAAAAGCAGTGCAATCCACAAAACACAGTACGAAGAAACAATAATTACGAACCACGTGATAACTTCGCACCAAGAAACGACAATAGATTTCAACAAAGAACCGGTTATGGATTTAGAAGAGAATATGGCAATAACTATAATTCACTCAGGAACGGCAAAAACTATTACAGAGGGAATAACGACAACCGGAACGGGTGCTGGAGAACCAATAGACCGACAAATTATCAACAAAGAAACCACTATCAACAAGCTGAACAAGAAAAGACAATACTGATAGAAGAGGTGGAGGTAAGACCACCAAACCCCGATAAACGTTCGAATTGACAGCTAAGCGCCCATGCCAAAGAAAATGGCGCACCGACCCAGGACAATTGCAGCACCTTGAACAGAGAGGTAAAAATCTTGTCACGAGAAGAGAAGAAGGAAGAAACAAATCCGCAGGGACCAGATGAAAACGAAGACAAGAAAATGACAATAACGTGTTGGGACGAAATTAATTGGGAGAATACTGAAGAGGAAGATGAATTACCAGAGACATGCACAACGAATGTAGGAGGAAACGACGAAGTAATGAGTATTGCAGAGCTATTTGAGATGGAAACCAGGGAAAGCGAATTCAATGAGGATAATGCGCAGTCGACAGAAGTTGAAAATAAATTACGAGTGGGCACACAACCCAACGTATATAATGAAGGAAGTTATGAAGCGATAATTAGAGCATTTAGATCCGATTATGTGGAAGTAGCGACGAAGAAGGAGAAGATAGACGAGGATGAGGAAAAAGTAGAGGATATTGAAGATAGCGTAAATGAAGGAAGAAATAGAGAAGAGGAAATAAAAGAGAGAGAAGTAGCAGTCGAAGCTTATCCTACAGAAAGTTCGAATTCACAAGGGAAATTCCTAAAAAGACTCATGTATGATTCAGTGGAAGATTCGTTGATGCAAGAAGAAGAAGAACAGAACCAACCCTTTCAAATTCAACCAATAGTGAAGGCCATGGTAAAGCATATCCCAGTCAATATTGTAACTGATAGCGGAAGTGAACTGACTGCGATCTCAGAAAATTTATTCATGCAGTGTAATGCCAATGAGGAATTGCCAGTTCTGAAAACACGTAAGATTAAAGTAAGAGGTACTATTAGAAACATTGCTGCGGAAGTTACGAGACAAACAAGGTTAACTCCTTCGTGCCAAGGTCAAAAGATCGAAGCCAACTTCGTGATTATACCTAAACTAACTGTAGATTTGATTATAGGTGCAGATTTTTTAAATGAGAGACGAGCGATAATAGATATGGGGAAAGGTAGCGTAACATTCGGGAATGTCACACTTCTCTTTGAGCAAAAGCTAAAATTAGAAGAAATACCAGTTATAAACAAACAATTAAGAATGACGCGAGATAAAGAGGATGAAGAATTAGAATGGTATGCACAAAAGGGGGAATCGCCTCAACTCATGTTAGAAGTCCATAAAGAAATCGATGAAAAATTTCAAGAAGTTCAAGGTGTTTCGGAACACAGTAAAAGAGAATTTAAGGGTATTTTACGAGATAAAGCAGAGTTATTTTTACCTAAGACTGGCAGTATTAAACACTTTCAGTACAAGTTTGTAGTAAAACAGCACAAACCATTTAGAGTGCCACAGTATACAATCCCATTAAGCTACAAGAATAAAGTATTCCAGGAGATATCTAAAATGTTAGATGACGATATTATTGAACCAGCTACCTCCACGTATAACAACCCGCTGCATATTGTACAAAAACGAGATGGGAGCATGAGGTTAGTGCTTGATTCCAGACAGATCAACACAATCATAATCACTGAGACAGATCACCCAGAAAAATTAGAGGAATTGATACAAACCTTCCACGGTGCTAAGATATTTTCATCAACTGATTTACGGAGTAGTTTCTGACAAATAGAATTGGCCCCAGAATGTAGAAAATTTACAGCATTTATCGTATCCGGTAGATGTTACGAGTTTAAACGATTGCCATTTGGTTTAAACATATCATCAGCAGCTTTTATTAGGGGAATTAATACTATACTCAGTCCTGAAATTTTACATAAAATTACTTGTTATGTTAATGATGTCATTATAGCAGAACCCTCTTGGGAACATCACAATGACACATTAAATCAGTTTTTACAGATCATGAAAGAGCATGGGGTCACAGTAAATATAACAAAATCCAGATTTGGAAGGCGAGAGGTCAAATTTCTAGGACACATAATTTCCGAGAAAGGGGTAATGCCCGACCCAGAAAAACTAACGGCAATCTAAGAATTCTGTACTCCTTATAATAAGAAAACTCTCAGAGGATTTCTAGGTCTCGCCGGATTCTATAAAAAATTTATTTCGATCGACTCTCTCGCAACACCACGCCTATGTGCATTGACTGGAAAAAACACGCCATGGCTATGGGATCAACAAGTCAATGAAAAATTTTTAAAAGTGAAAAACGCACTAACAACAGCACCGGTTTTAGCGCATCCTGATCTAACACAAAATTTTTGTATGGCCACTGATAGCGCGAAAACAGGTTTAGGAGTTGTTTTATTCCAAGAATACGAACAGGCAGGGCTAAGATCATATAGAACAATTGCATTTGCCAGTCGGGTACTCACAAAAAGCGAGAAAAACTATTCAGTCTCGGAGCTGGAAGCATTGGCCATTGTATGGGGCTTCCAACGTTTTCGATACATCCTATTCGAAAGAAAAACAAAAGTATACACTGACCACAAAGGATTAGAATTTCTGTTATCCGCCAAACTAACTCATGGGAGATTAGCCAGATGGATGTTAATACTACAAGAATTTGACTTCACTATTACACACATACCAGCACCAGCGAATGTATTAGCAGATGCTTTATCACAATGTCCACAGGGTGCATCCAGTAACATAGGTTTGGAAGCAGCAGAAGACCAGTTTACGATGTACTATATGAAACAACTACCTTTCGAAAACTACATTACAACAGCATTGAAAAACATAGGCAAAGAACAGGACAAGGATCCCGAAATACTAGGAATCAAACACAAGTGGAGAAGTAAGGATTTTCCAGACATTCGACAGCACTATCTCGTAAAAAACGATGTTTTATTTTTCAGACGAAATTTTGCAACGAATGAATGGTTAATTTATATCCCAGATGAACTAATTAATAAGTACATATGTATACACATTTAAGTAATGGCCACTTTGGACCAAAGAAATGCTTTTTAAAAATAAAACAAACAAGCCATTTTCCTAATATGGAAAGACGAATTAGAACAGTATTAGTCAAATGCAAAAAATGTATGAGGGCTAAACACATCACTTTCCAAACCAAACCACCTATGTTTCCAATAATCCCTAAAAGACTAAAACAAATAGCTGCAAGAGATTTGATGGGGCCCCTCCCACGCACAAAAAATGGATATATTTTCATATTTGTCGTTTTGGAACTTACTTCTAAATATGTTACCTTGACACCATTAAAACGGGCAACAGGTCTTACTATAAGTAAAGCATTTAGACAAGATTTTCTCAGACAAGTAGGTAGAGTGGAACGAATAATTTCGGATAATGGCCCACAATACAAATCAGTGCAATGGCAGAACACATTAAAACAATACAAAATAAAACCCATCTACATATCTAAGTACAAACCTAGCGTAAATCCAGCAGAACTATCTATGAAGGACATAGGCACATTATGCCGATTATATGCAGGCAAAAGACACAACACTTGGGATATATACTTTAAAGATTTTCAAGAAGTAATAAATGAAATGCCACATAGCACTACACTACTACCTCCAGTTACTGTACTTAAAAATGTTGAACCCCCAAACATAAATAGAGAAAATGTTAGATTTCCTATTGTACCACATAGACAGCACAAACAAGTCATAGCAACAGCACTCTCCAACATTAGAAAGGCAGCCATTAAAAGAAAAGAAAGAGGAGATAGAACAACAATTAAAAGAACATTCTCAGTAGGCCAGAAAGTATTTGTAAAAACACACCATCTCTCCAGCAAACAGAAGCACAAAATACATAAGTTTTACGCTGCATACAAAGGACCTGTCATAATTAGCCGAATTGCTCATGATAAAGCTGTGGAACTAATGAACCCAAAAATGGGCAAAACCTTAGGACTTCACCATGTGAGCCATATCAAAAAGTTTGAAGATTAATTTTATTGCTGGTAAATAATCAGCACAATATTTCAAGATTATGTTGCAGATAAGATCGTCAGGAGAAAGAAGAATGAAGAGAGAGGAAGGTGGGAAAAAGATAGTAGTTTCAATAAAAACAAAAACAAAAATAACACCAATAGTACCATAGATTAAGGTGAAGGGATAAAATGTAGATAGTCTAACAGCATGAAATACTAAAATCCTATACACCATGACACTACATAAAAATAAAAAACGAATTTGAGGATTCTTCTAGAAGTTAAGACTCAAAATATCTTAAAATTGTAACATGGAAAGGGCGCCGAAATTTGTAAAGCTCTTTAAGAAGGCGTAAAACAATGTAGGTACTAGACATATGTTAGATGATTATAAGTAAAACTTTTTGTAAGAACCATTGTAAAATCTCCAGCAAGGACAAGATGTAATGACCCACAGGTTGCAACGCGAGAAGTATCAAGAAAGAAAAGGACGTAATTAGCAAGACACGATTCCTACAAGGCAGAAGCATCAAGAGAAAGGAAAGGACAGCGAGACCAACAGAGGGCCCTCGTAGAGTGGGCAATAAATCTGCCCGCTAGGCGGAACCCTGCTGGGATGGAACACGGAGCCGCACAGTGACAGAGCCCTGCAGAGGCGCAATGGGACGCTGAACGCCAGAAGGGTCTCCGAGCGCCCCAATTGAACGGCCAGCAAAAAACGGCCTGAGGAGAAGGCCGCTTCGGCAAGCCACCACTGGCAAAAAAATAAATGTAAAAGTCACACTACTGCTATTAAACAGCACGCTGATGGACGAAACTGAAGAAAACGTCCACAAAGAAGAAATGACATGTCCAAACCAATTATCAAACTGTTACTAAGAGGAGAACTTCAAGGCGACTAGTTGTCAATAAATATTTCCATATCGTGCCCAGAGAAGAACCAAGAAGCAAGTAAGAAGCAGAGAAAAAGCAGGAAGAACAGAAGTTGAAGATTGTCAAGACTGAGACCAAGAAAGAAGATGAGTGGAGAATAGACGACATACCTTCGCAAATCCGTATCCTATTGTAAACTAGTCGTCTGCGAAGTATTACAACGAAAAACGACCGCTTTCAGCGACACATAACGATGACTTTCATGCATACAAAGCCAGTAAACCACGAGATTCTGCACTCACAGCTCCATTCCTTTATGCGACCTCCACAACAGCAACTCATACTTGCAAAGCCAACAAGGAATGATGAACGAAGCTGTACATCAAATACTTGCCCACATCCATCTCGCTCAAGTCCATCACCTTCGTGCAAAAACATTCGCCAACCTCATGCTTAAACATTCATAGGAGTGTGTGAATGTGTGAAATCAAATTATGTGATGTAGGAATTGTGCAAAAGAAACGTGTGAAAAACTAAATAAGTTAAGCACACCAGACAGCTAATAAACTACAAAATAACAGTCATTGACTATGGACTTAAGCAAAAAATAGACTATCGATAAAAATAAGTCACTAGTTCTGAAATGAACAGTATATGAAGAACAAAACTAAAGAATAAAAAATTATCTTGTTGGATGTTTTCCCCCTTTTTTTATTTTAAACATTTGTACCATTTGTTAGGATAATATCTCAATACTTGTGTATGTATATTTCTTTGTCAAAGCAATTCTTAGAAATAATTCTGATTTGTTAGTGTAACAATATTGAAATGAGTGTCTAGAAACAAAAAAAACTTACTTGTACATGATATTTAGAAATTTTGTTAGGAATAGATTTTACTTAATTACTACATACTTCTTAAAAAACAAACTTCACACTTAAATAAAGAAAGAAAATAATTAAAAATTAATAACAGCATAAAAATATTCTTCTCTTGTCATTTTTAATTATAATGTGGAAGAATATAAAAATATAAATTAGTAATACAAACCAGCATAGAACATATAAAACGTGGCTGAACAGTAGGCAACAAAATTTAGATAAAGAAATAATTTTTGACTGACTTAGACAACGATTCAATCATTGCCTAAAGTCAGTGCAAAAATTAAGTTCGAAGGGTGGTGATATGTAAGGTGTCAGGCAAATCCAACACCTTCCATGAAAACCCTGATATGATAAGCAAATCCAGTAGTGTGTCACATAGCTCTGATCAAATCGTGACATTAAATTAACCAAAGTAATACGAGTAACGAGTGACCAAATGGAATACCACAGACTAACACAAGAATGCCTAAATGCATGTCATACCTTCCCACCTTGAGACAGACGCAGTTCCAAGGGGAGAAACGAGAACAGAAGCCGAGAGCAGAATCGTGTAAAGCTGGAAGGCCCTACGATAAGGGATGGACGGACACCCACGCCGCCACCTAACCGCTAGGACCACACCACCAGCAAGTATTAGCGTGAGACTTTTTCGCGTCTCTGTTACGTTGCAAACTTTATAAACATTGCCCCACCACAAAAAGTATAACGTTTCTCATTGGATAGACAGAATTTTTGTAGGCGGAGCTTAAGGTTAACATTGAGACCCTGATTGGTCAGATGAAAACACAGCGAGATAGTTTTTTCAAGCCAACTTCGGCAAATTGTAGTAAGGAGAAGAAGTTAGGAAGGAGTTACTTCCGAGACAGCGAGGTGAGCGGAGCTGTGCTGTCCACCGCCCCCTGACGAACACCGACAAGGTAATGAACGCACACGATGCCGCATAACAGCGCATAAAGGTTCACTCAGAACTGCAGAAGTCTCATCTGTTACACCCCCTTTTTGCGTAATATTACTGTCGATCGTCAATTAAAGCTCATGGTGTTCACATTTGCCACTTGAAGTAGAAATTGGTTTTTACCATCCTGCATTAAAACATTTCCTTTTATCAATAGTGCAATTTATAAACTTGAAGTAAAAATTGGTTTTTACCATCCTGCATTAAAACATTTCCTTTTATCAATAGTGCAATTTATAAACAATGTTTTGTGAGTAGAATAAAATTTCCAACGGCAAACTTAACTGCTTTTTCGACGTTATTTTACCAGCTAACTAAAAATAGGAAAGCCTTGAACCCCTTCCACTAAATTTAGTTAGTATTAAGATTCTTTTACAGGGAGTGCAGTGGAGCTGACGCTGAAATCATTAAGTATTTGGTTATATCATCGCTAGTCTCACTGAATTCTTCTGAATTCTACATGTCATGTGTGGTCTGGCGTCTCCTTACCAGCAACAGGTCCCAGGTTCAAACTAGTCAATTCCCTAAAAAACACGCTCAGAGCGTCGTTGCGCGAAAGTGGTAGGGAGACACGATATAGAACAAACAGACACCACGCAGAATGTTAGAACTGGCTCCCTAAGTAGCCGGCAAATATCGCGAATCTCTAACCCAGCACCATGTCCCAAGGGATTGGAAAAAAGCGCAGGTGGAGAAGAATGGTAAAACAGCGGCCGGTGTCCCCGTGGACCACCATAGGACGAGTCGTGTGTGTTACACGGCGCCGTCTCTGTGTCTTTTCCCGCTCTGCATCGAATATGATATAAGGTCATACATTTTCAGAGTGATTGGTGCGAAGCCTTGAAATGAAATCAATGAAGAACCTGGTGTGTACTTCTTACTGGCAATCTTTCATAATGGATAGCTATTAAATATCATGTGAAAAACGGAGTTATTTGCGTATTGTGAATTGAATTACATTGCGATACTTGACTGATGATTTCTCTTAGGGCAAACAACTTTCATGAATGAAATTTACCGATGGCAACTACCACAATACTTCCGCGTTACGGAAGAAGTTTGTGATCTCTAAGAGATCACTATTGGAAAGAAAAATTTCTGTTTTTCCACTATGAAATCAGTAACAGAGTCTATAGCACTTGCTCCTAGACAATGTAAAACTGCAGGTACACTGAAGAGCCAAAGAAACTGGTACAACTATCTAATATCGTGTAGGGTACCACGAGCACGTAGAAGTGCTGCAATACGACGTGGCATGGACTCGACTAAAGTCTGAAGTAGTGCTGGAGGGAATTGGCACCATGTATCCTGCAGAGCGCCTCATAAATACCTGAGAGTACGGCGGGGTACGAACGTGTTTAAACTCAGAAAAATGTTCCTGGAGCCTCTCTGTAGCAATTCTGGACGTGTGGGGTGTCGCATTGTGCTGCTGGAATTGCCCAAGTCCATCGGAAAGCACAGTGGACACAAATGGAGGCAGCTGATCAGACAGGATGTTTACGTACGTGTCACCTGTCAGAGTCGTAACTAGACGTATCAGGGGTCCCATATCACTCAAACTGCATACACCCCACGCCGTTACAGAGTCTCCACCAGCTTGAACAATCCCCTGCTGACATGCAGGTTCCTTGGATTCATGACGTTGTCCCCGTACACGACCATCCACTCGATATAATTTGAAACGAGACTCGTCCGACCATGCAATATGTTTCCAGTCATCAACATCTAATGTCGGTGTTGACGGGGCCAAGCGAGACCTAAAGCTTTGTGTCATGTAGTAATCAAGAGTAAACCTATATCGAAGATGTTTCCTTGAATGGTTCACACGCTGACACTTGTTGATGGCCCAGCACTGAAATCTGCTGCACTTTGCAGAAGTGTTGCAGTTCTGTCACGTGGAACGATTCTCTTCATTCGTCGTTGGTCCCGTTCTTACAGGATCTTTTTCCAGCCGAAGCGACGTATGAGATTTGATGTTTTACCGGATTCCTGATATTCACGGTACACTCGTGATATTGTTGTACATAAAAATCCCCACTCCAATGCTACCTCTGTGATGCTATGGCCCATCGCTCGTGCCCCGAGCATAACGCCACGTTCAAACTCAGATCTTGATACCCGGCCATTGTAACAGCAGTTACTGCGCCAGAAACTTGATGTCGTATATAGACACTACTAACGGCAGCCCCGTATTCTGCCTGTTTACATATCTCTGATTTTGAATACGCATACCTATAGCAGTTTCTTTGGCGCTTCAGTGTATAATGATGTGCAAAGAAAAAAGTATATTGAGACTATTAGCACAAAAAACATCCTTTTATTTAAAAACTTGTATTTTGTGGCCCGGCCCACGATACCCGACACTAATTGTAGGTCATAGAAAATCTTTCCTTGCCGTGTGTCGTTTTCGTCAGTATTATTTTTTTTATCCGTTACACTGACAAATGTTCAGATGAAGGTTTGATGCAGTTATAACTCATTTCATGACAACAGCAAAACATTTATACCCGTTTCGGCTCAATTAGTCCCTTCTAGATTCCGGTTCTGTATACAATTTCACAAAGAAAATTAATACCTCCCCACAACTTTCCTTGCCTTTTTTTTTTTAGTTCCTTCATGCTTACTAGGGAAAAATAACATCCCATTAACCTCGATTAAAGATTTATATGGAAGAATGCTCAGAAAATGTATTATTTCTCCTTTCGACGCCAAAAGTCATCCTACACATTATTAGGTGGGTATTCTTAATATTTCATGCAAATGTTGTACTCCATCACTGAACTGACCCTATGAGGAAGAAGCAAAAAGCATCTAAAACTCAGTAACTAAATACGAGATAGAGACAGAGAGGTGAATGTCAAAGTGATTCCATCAAAGATGTCGGCCGGCTGTTCCGAGAATAGGCCGAGAGAACCGACGGATGCGCAGACGTTAATTGGTTCATTAGGAGAGCGGCGGCTCTGCTAATTGACTGACTGCATGGCGGAATGGCGGGCGGTCCGACCCCTCTGTGCCCTTTTGCCCCTCGTCGATCCCGCTGTACAACCGGGCCATTAGCGATGCTCTGCGTGCTGTCCGGCTCCGAGGATAAAACGCAGGAACTGACAATATTTGCAGTTTGAACGTTTTTACCACGAGTCCAACTAAACACGCTTGGTTTCTAAGTACAGATACAACGCTTGAACATCTACACCTGTTTCCTGTCGAGGTAAGTCATCGACGAGAGAACGCACTGATACGATTTGGGATGTAAATAGTTCAGGTAAATCCGTCTGTGTTCTTCTGTCTAGTTCTGTGACTGCTGTTGGCAAGTGGAGATGTCAGGGTAACCTCAAACAGAATCATCAGTCTGAAATACATAATACACAGACAGGAATCACTAAACAGTAAGGTGCACTGTACCACCAATCATCATTTAAAATACTGGATAGTCCTCTTGCAGCACGGGGCTCAAGATCAGCAACAAAAACGTTCTGGCTGGTTACCACAGGACTTGGTTTTCAAAACTGAATTGTTTCGAAAATGCTATTGCTCACAAAAAAGGAACACCTGACATCGTTTCTGAGTGACGCTACCAAAGGCACCAGTCATCTGTTGAGACCTGGAAGACAGCTTCACGGATGACTCGTCATGTATAAGGTAGTACTCCGGTGGACAGTAATTTCCTGAGCGTGTTTCACTGGCAGTGAGACACGGTGGAGGTAGTACATACTGTCAGAGGTTGGGCCATGACCATTGATCCAACACTACAAGTAACTTAGGTCCAAATTCTTGTGTACTTCGCTGTCTTAAGGGAAAATATCGTGAGGTTACGGCTGAGCCTTCCACTTACCCCCGAATAGTCAGATCGTCTCTATGGGCTCACATACATTTAATGAAAAAGATATCGCGCAACAGTTAACCAACAAGATGAGGGAGACCTGGATGCTGTAACTCACACAAGATAACAAACGGGGTGTACATCTAACAATGAAATGGAACAGTGCTCTACATTTATCCACGTTTATTACAAATTTCTTTGTTGACTTACACGTACATGAATGACAAGTTATTATTGAATCAGTTCGATCACAAACAATGCAGATAATGAGAAAACTATTAACATGTGTCACTGCAAAACTAATACGTGAATACCTTGGCAGAAATTAGATAATTCAAATGGATGGGACGGAATACATGAGTTATGGCTAGTTAGATGCGGAATGATCGAGCAGTGATTGCGTGTGCCCGCTAAAGCAAAGAAAGAATTACACGTGCAGCTAATATTTCAGATTGATTTGTGATGATCGTGAAAATTCTGGATTCTGCAATTTGCCTAGCTCTAACAGCATGCTAATACATGCTAGTGCGTTCTCGCACCCTGCTCGCCAATACTTAGACCCCTCACCATTCTCAGCTTTCTGATGCATAAAGCGAATCGGCCGACATGATGTTCCTCAAACTGCGACTCTGACACATTGATTCATGTCCATAATTCAAGAGCTCTCTTTTGATAACTGACACCAGTTGTGGTGTACTTTCTCCCAAGGACTGCGCAGAAGCGTGTCTGCCGGAAACTGCTATCATGTGTCCTCTCTGTTCTCTTTCAATATCTGAACTCCTTCTCTACTCTGTAAATCTGCAGTGCTCTAGAGCACTAATGACGATGGCTCTGCGAAGTGACTGCCAATTGCATATTTGTTAACAAGTCAACACTTTTCCCTCCACGCTGAAGTTCTATATCACCAACCTATCGTCACAAAAGTGGGGTTGGAGCTCTTAAACGATTCTGAGCTTTTCTCCGCTCAGCAGCCTGCTCGATGTTTTACCATACACTGCTTTCTCAGTATACTCATGTCTCAAAAATTACTCATGTCTCAAAAATTTTCGTTTGGGCTTCTCCCACTCTACAGATTGTTCAGACATTTATTACATCAAGCAGAAAGTCTATCTAAATATTCCTACAGTCAATCAACAACGACGCTTTCCCCTACACCACAGCGTCACCAGCAAACAGTTTCAGACTACTGCTCGCACTATGGTTAGTAATTTTTGTGCACAGAGAACACGAGCGGTCCTATCACATTTCCCTGAGGAATCCTTGACGATAGCCTAATAAACACTCGCCATCCAGCATAAGATAATGCTTTCTATCACTTAAGAAGTCTCCGTGCCTCTCACATATCTGAGGACCTACACCGTATGCTCGGATCTTCGTTAACGTCCTCTAACGGGTCACTGAGTCAAAAGCTTTCCGAAAATCTACGAATATGCAATCTCAATGTCGCCTTTCAACCATGGTTTTCAGGACAAACTGAGTTTTCTAAATCCATGCTGAACTGCCTGAAGATGTTTTCTGTCAGAAAGGAATTTGTTATATTTCCCAAATTATGCTGTGCTCAAGAATTTTGTGTCCCGGCGTTTAGATCACCCCGCTCTGACAGCTCGTGACCGCAGCTCCCTCTGTCATACCCCTTCTGATCATTACTGATCCTTGTCTTTCCCTTTGGTGCTTCTCGGTGATCGTGTGATCTCATATTGAAAGGGGATTTTTTTCCTGAGTAAAGACCAGTAAAAACTTTCACCTTATCTAACAATATAATACTAACAGAATTTTTTGTTGACATGGCGCGAACACCAGCGTGCTTTGAGAGATGAGATGAATTGTGGCTAAAATTTTCCGTTATCAAAATCAAAGAAGCGTCATTATCGTCTTCACTCTATAGCACACTAAAATTTAAAAACTTTCAGTTCAAATCAAAAGTAGCAAATCTACAAAGATTTTACGAAACTCTGCGAGCAATAGTTTTTACTGGATTCACCGATTTCAAATTGTGTGCGGAGACCTACAAATCTATTGAAAGCGTTTTTCACATGAGATTACTTGTTTTCACCAGCTTGAACTTTCTAAGTTTCTTACCAATTACAAAAAAAAAAAAAAAAAAAAAAAAAAAAAAAAAAAAAAAAATCTAAAAACATGGAATACCTTTTACGAGGGGCGCTCAATAAGTAACGCAACGCACTTTTCTTCTGAAAGCAGATTGCTTTTATTCAGGATTCCAGCAAACCATATTATTCCTCGTTCTTTTGGCTACTAAACACTACAGGGTTACTACAAATGATTGAAGCGATTTCACAGCTCTACAATAACTTTATTATTTGAGATACTTTCACAATGCTTTGCACACACATACAAAAACTCAAAAAGTTTTTTTAGGCACTCACAAATGTTCGATATGTGCCCCTTTAGTGATTCGTCAGACATCAAGCCGATAATCAAGTTCCTCCCACACTCGGCGCAGCATGTCCCCATCAATGAGTTCGAAAGCATCGTTGATGCGAGTTCGCAGTTCTGGCACGTTTCTTGGTAGAGGAGGTTTAAACACTGAATCTTTCACATAACCCCATAGAAAGAAATCGCATGGGGTTAAGTCGGGAGGGCGTGGAGGCCATGACATGAATTGCTGATCATGATCTCCACCACGACCGATCCATCGGTTTTCCAATCTCCTGTTTAAGAAATGCCGAACATCATGATGGAAGTGCGGTGGAGCACCATCCTGTTGAAAGATGAAGCCGGCGCTGTCGGTCTCCAGTTGTGGCATGAGCCAATTTTCCAGCATGTCCAGATACAAGTGTCCTGTAACGTTTTTTTCGCAGAGGAAAAATGGGCCGTAAACTTTAAACCGTGAGACAGCACAAAACATGTTAACTTTTGGTGAATTGCGAATTTGCTGCACGAATGCGTGAGGATTCTCTACCGCCCAGATTCGCACATTGTGTCTGTTCACTTCACTTTTCCGTAAGATTTTCCAAACCGTCGGCTGTGGAACGTTTAGCTCCCTGCTTGCTATATTCGTCGACTTCCGCGGGCTACGCGTGAAACTTGCCGCACGCGTTCAACCGTTTCTTCGTTCACTGCAGGCCGACCCGTTGATTTCCCCTTACAGAGGCATCCAGAAGCTTTAAACTGCGCATACCATCGCCGAATGGAGTTAGCAGTTGGTGGATCTTTGTTGAATTTCGTCCTGAAGTGTCGTTGCACTGTTATGACCGACTGATGTGAGTGCATTTCAAGCACGACATACACTTTCTCGGCTCCTGTCGCCATTTTGTCTCACTGCGCTCTCGAGCGCTCTGGCGACAGAAACCTGAAGTGCGGCTTCAGCCGAAAAAAATTTTATGAGTTTTTCTACGTATCTGTAGTATGTCGTGACCATATGTCAATGAATGGAGCTACAGTGAATTTATGAAATCGCTTCAATCATTTGTAATAGCCCTGTACTTTTCAATATAATCCCCGTTCAATGTGACGGCCTTACGCCATCTTATTGAGAGGGCTTGGATGCGCGCATGGTACCACTCTATTGGTCGACGTCGGAGCCAACGTCTTGGTGAATCAATAACCACCCCGTCATGAACGTTCTGCTTCCCTCGGAGTGCATCATTCATGAGGCCAAACACATGGAAATCGGAGGGTGCACGATACGGGCTGTGGGGTGTATGAGGCAGAAAAGACCAATGAAGTTTAGTGAGCTCCTCCCAGGTGGACAGACGTGTGTGAGGCCCTTCGTTGTCATTGTGAAGGAGCAGTCCGTTCACATTTTCGTTTCGATGATCACGCTGAAGTCGTTTCTTCAATATCCTGAGGGTAGTAGAATACACTTCAGAGTTGATCGTCGCACAATGACGGAGGACATGAAACTGAGTAACCCTTCAGAGACGTCCAGTTGTGCAGCGAAGTATTTGACAGTCGTCCGTCGATCACCCCCAACGATATTGTCAGCATGTTCCACCATTGCAGGAGTCACAGATGTGTGCGGCCTGCCGGCACGCTAGAGATCGGACAGGTTTGCTCGACCTTGTTGCTATGGTGACAGACGCCTCGCTCAATGACTCAACGTGCTTTTGTTCATTCCAGGTGTCCGTAGACAATGTCCAAGCGCCTGTGGATATCTGTGATGCTCTGGCTTTCCCTCAGAAGGAACTCAGCTCTCTGGTTGGAACGCAACTCCGTTAAAAGCGCCATTTTGAAGGCTATGTATAGCGCCGCCATCTACCGGAACTTAACGAAATTATAGGGGTTGAAGCGGAAATATTCCAGGATGTCATACTTTTATTCAACCGAAACCGTCTGAGAAAAAAATTATTGCATTACATATCCCGTCGTAAATCGCTACTTTACCTTTTTGAAATTTAGTCACACGTTATTTCTCTGTCAAGAAAAACTTAATGATACACAATTTACAATTTAAATTATTATTAACAATACTGACTGACTGACTGCACAAGAATCGTGACGTCATGCAGTTGAACTAGGCGAGGACGGAATTAGAAACACTAGCTCTCGTAATCAAAACCCTTCGACGGCGCACAACGAATACACAGCGCCCTACAAATATTGGAGACTAAGGCACCGAAGGTCAACTTTGCTTCACCAATGGGGTAATGAAATCGTACATGGGTCCAGACACCTGGATGAATAATGTTCAGATCTGATAATTACAGGGATTTGGAATATATATATATCCATTATTATGGAAATGGAAGAGGATGTAGATAAAGATGAAATGGGTTGATACGATACTGCGTGAAGAGTTTGACAGAGCACTGAAAGACCTGAGTCGAAACAAGGCCTCGGGAGTAGACAACATTCCATTACAACTAATGACGGCCTTGGGAGAGCCAGTCCTGGCAAAACTCTACCATCTGGTGAGCAAGATGTATGAGACAGGTGAAATACCCTCAGACTTCAAGATGAATATAATAATACCGATTTCAAAGAAAGCAGGTGCTGACCTCGGGGAAGATCAGTTTGGATTCCGTAGAAATGTTGGAACACGTGAGGCAATACTGACCCTACGACTTATCTTAGAAGCTAGATTAAGGAAAGACAAACCTACTTTTCTAGCATTTGTAGACTTAGAGAAAGCTTTTGACAATGTTGACTGGAATACTCTCTTTCAAATTCTGAAGATGGCAGGGGTAAAATACAGGGAGCGAAAGGCTATTTACAATTTGTACAGAAACCAGATGGCAGTTATAAGAGTCGAGGGGCACGAAAGGGAAGCAGTGCTTGGGAAGGGAGTGAGACAGGGTTGTAGCCTGTCCCCGATGTTATTCAATCTGTATATTGAGCAAGCAGTAAAGGAAACAAAAGGAAAATTCGGAGTAGGTATTAAAATGCATGGAGAAGAAATAAAAACGTTGAAGTTCGCCGATGACATTGTAATTCTGTCAGAGACAGCAAAGGACTTGGAAGAGCAGTTGAACGGAATGGACAGTGTCTTGAAAGGAGGGTATAAGATGAACATCAACAAAAGCAAAACGAGGATAATGGAATGTAGTCGAATTAAGTCGGGTGATGCTGAGGGAATTAGATTAGGAAATGACACACTTAAAGTAGTAAAGGAGTTTTGCTATTTGGGGAGCAAAATAACTGATGATGGTCGAAGTAGAGAGGATATCAAATGTAGACTGGCAATGGCAAGGAAAGCGTTTCTGAAGGGGAGAAATTTGTTAACATCGAGTATTGATTTAAGTGTCAGGAAGTCATTTCTGAAAGTATTTGTATGGAGTGTAGCCATGTATGGAAGTGAAACATGGACGATAACTAGTTTGGACAAGAAGAGAATAGAAGCTTTCGAAATGTGGTGCTACAGAAGAATGATGAAGATTAGATGGGTAGATTATACAACTAATGAGGAAGTATTGAATAGGATTGGGGAGAAGTTTGTGGCACAATTTGACTAGAAGAAGGAATCGGTTGGTAGGACATGTGTTGAGGCATCAAGAGATCACCAATTCAGTACCGGGGGGCAGCGTGGAGGGTAAAAATCGTAGAGGGAGACCAAGAGATGAATACACTAAGCAGATTCAGAAGGATGTAGGTTGCAGTAGGCACTGGGAGAAGAAGAAGCTTGCACAGGATAGAGTAGCATGGAGAGCTACATCAAACCAGTCTCAGGACTGAAGACCACAACAACATATATATCCATGTGACCATCAAACGAAATGTGAGCATTTTCAACCTATATCAGTGCAGCTATAACCTCGCATGTAGCTACACTTTGGAAGAATCTACACTATGCCGCTTAATGAACATGTTTCTCTGCGTTTTTCCAAATGCCTATCATTGCCCAATGAAATTCCACAATCATTAGAAAAATGTTACTATGCTCAATATAGGTGAAAGAACACCACCTTGGTTATATATTTCCACTGGAAACACACAGACGCAGCCATAACTTTTACTGGAGAATCCCGATTTGGTGTTCCTTTCTCCACAGAACCGTCCTTCTAGCATTCGCCGGTCGGGGTGGTCGAGCGGTTCTAGGCGTAACAGTCTGGAACCGCGCGACCGCTACGGTAGCAGGTTCGAATCCTACCTCGGGCGTGGATGTGTGTGATGTCCTTAGGTTAGTTAGGTCTAAGTAGTTCGAAGTTCTAGGGGACTGATGACCTCAGACGTTAAGTGTCATAGTGCTCAGAGCCATTGAACCATTTTTTTTTCTAGCTTTCAACTTGTTTACATGAGTCTGATGAACGCAAAACTTGTCTGTCGACGCAGGGAAATACTGAGCTGAAATGCCGCTTTTGTGACAGTTGTCATCTCTTCAGTGCCAACCACAATCCTTCAAGTCAGTTCGATAGTCAGGAAGCTCAGTTTTGTGTCACAACAATGGAAATCATGTCAGCTATCATAATCTTCAATGCAGTCCATATAAATTTGGATTACTTTAATGAGTGATAACATTTGATTAAGTCATGGGACGCATCTGCAGTTTTGGGAGATTACAAAACGTAATTTTGAAATCACATACATGCAAAGTTCTCACACAAATGGAAGTACCCTCCATTACCATCGGTTCACAACTGCACTCGTTTCATCCTGGACGCCCTGTGAGATATATCCTCTTCCATGTTGCTTATTTTGTGTGTAATTGTCCGTAATTTCGACATCATCCAGCTGCTCGACTGACGTATTGAAGACGCTCATATAAACTGTGTGTCTACGGTCGTATCAAAGAAAATGGGGGAATCCTGAAAGCTGACACTGCACATCACACTCAACCGTTTTATCGTGGGGTGGTGTTTCGTGGATGATATGGAGACCTACACAACCTCAGTATCTGTTGTCTTGTGTGTTGATGCAACCTGACACATGGAACCAAGCCTCATCTGTAAACCAAGTTACGGGGATAATGTCTAGACGTTGAATGAGGAACCCCTGAAACCATCGACAAAAACGCATTCTTTTCTCATGATCTGTTTCCTGCAATACATACATCATATACACTCTGTACGACTGCAAACCGGACTTCTTCGTAGTTCTTTGACGTGTGAAATGTGAAATGCCTGTCTCCTGGATGAACCGACGCAACGATTTCCCTGGAGAGTTCCCGAAGCGTCTTCAAACATCATCAATAACCTCTACAGGCAATGTTTATCGCTGTCACTATATAATACAACAGTTTCTCCATATTCCTTACAATCGACAAAATTGTTGCCTTTGTTGGAACATTGAGCACACTGATCTCTTTCCGGAATGCCCGTTGTGCTTTAACCAATGAGTCTGTTTTCAAACGTGTTTTCATAATAAAAAACCGCTCTCAGAGTGCGCACTGCACATTTCCACCATGCTAAATGTCCAGGTCCAAATGTTTTTCGTGGACTCCATCTGAACTTTACATTTGATGTACAAGTAGTGTTTGGAGGTAGTACCTGGCTGACACTTGCTTTTGTATGGGGCAATCAAGCAGATTATGGTGGCCTTGAAGCATTTCCAGATGCTGACATTTTGGCTTGGAAGACATGGAGACTACAGGACTCTTGGGTAAGCGGCCTTATGGAACTCTTGTTCCAAGTATGCCATTTGTTTTGAGTACGCGAAGGAAGAAGAAATTAAGTGCAGATGAGTACCTGTTTTTATGGGCCAAAGTCGTCAATGGCAATTGTAAAATAAAGATCAACGGTGACTGTGTGATTTATTATAGACAATAAAGTTTGTTCTGTCCTTTCCTTATCCCATTTCCTTATCTCCCTTCCTTTCTTTATTTAAAAAATGTATTCACTTTTTGTTTTGGTGGCCGTGCCGCTCTTGGTTGCAAGCTAGGCGGGTGGCCTTGAGCGGGACTTGCCGCTGGCGAGGCTGCCGGGCAACACGGGCTCTAGTATTACTAGGCCCGTGTTGCAGAAGAATTAACTTCCGGTACTTCGCTAATTTGCTCGTTATCGTCACATGGCCCGCTATACACTCTACTTCATGAACCACGAACGACGAGATTACGAACGGGCTAAAATGAGCCGAACAAGCGTTACATTATACCGGAGGAAGTCCCTCACGCGCAGAAACAATAGTCAACTTGCCAACAACGGGCTGTTCTTCTGATTCTTCCGGAGCTACTGAGGTTACTAAAACAATTTTCCCGTTTCTACGAGCTTTTGGAGGGAAATTACGACGAATTTAGCAGTTTAGGTTTATATGGATCGTCCTTTTGAGTTCGTCACACGCAAAACACTCCATCTGTCATACGTTATTTAACACGGATGGCACTACGGAAGACATCCAGTAACGTATGCATTTCAGTCACCATCATAAAACTGATCCGGAAAATGTTTATAAGACTGACGCAGAATTGGTCGTCTTTAATGTACAAGAGAACATTCATTGTGTAGTGGACTGACAAGACAGCCTGTCCACAGTGACGGGTAACCGAAAGGCACGCGCTTAAACTCACGCAGGCTGGCGTGAGGTCTGAAACAGGATACGTAATGAATGCTATAAAGAAAAGTACGTAGCTTCTGGAATACTTAACTTTAATCCACAATTGGTGAACATTGGCCTTGTTGATACAGTATGCGTCATTAGATAAATAGCAAAGGATAATTGGCGCCTTGCTAGGTCGTAGCAGTTGACTTAGCGGAAGGCTATGCTAACTATCGTCTCGGCAATTGAGAGCGTAATTCTCAGTGAACCAAGGCTAGCAACGTCGGCTGTACAACTGGGGCGAGTGCTAGTAAGTCTCTCTAGACCTGCCGTGTTGCGGCGCTCGGTCTGCAATTACTGACAGTGGCGACACGCGGGTCCGTCGTATACTAGCGGACCGCGGCCGATTTAAAAGGCTACCACCTAGCAAGTGTGGTGTCTGGCGGTGACACCACACATTGAATAAGCTGGAAACCTTGAATACGATACAACAACCAGCTGCTGCCGCATACCAACATATGCCCATCACCCACATCCTCTGGCCCGAGTACTTCGCTTTATCACGTCGTTGTTTGAGCAAGAGTTTATTACTGGGAGTGTTTTGACAAAACCGCCAGGAAATTCTGCAAAGCGAAACTTGGCTCCACAATGTCGCGAAACTGGCTCCGTTGCGGATAAGAATCATAACTATCTGAACAGAGGTCGAGCAGCAGAAAACAGTCTTGGAGTGAAGCAAAATCAGACAAAATCTCAACACCTTTTTAACTTTGCAGATGGGAACTACCCGATCGTCGTGCCAAAACAATATTCAAAAGGATGTGCCCCTGTATCCTTTCAAATTTACTATTTTGCTTGAGTTAAAGTGTCCAGACCGACTTTCGCATGTTGGATTTCACTGTTGGCCTCTGAGTGAACTGCAATCAGGACTATCGGATCGTCAGTTATCCATTTCGTCAGAGGAGTTCTGGTTCAGCACGTCAGGGTATGTGTATTAACAGAACGTGTCCCATTATGCATCAGAAAATCCCCTACCGCACTGTGAATAGCCATTGCATAACCTTAAAATTTGTGTTTCGTGCGTATTGCCTGGTGTCCGCATCGTAATACGATCGTTCCATGAAACTGCCTGTGCTAATCGATATATCCAGAAACTGTTGAATCCTATTTTTGATCAACACACAGAATATTAATAACAAGTCTACGGATATTTTCAGCTGTATCGGAGCAACTGGACCTTTTGGATAATGGGTGGAGGGATTGATGGAGCTTGGGGTTACACCATTAACAGAATAATTATTACAATGATTCACAAATTTAACACTGACGCAAATTTCTTTACCACAGTCAGTTTCAAGGACTCAATCGTGCTAAGGAAAATAGTGACTTCCAAGTTAAAGCAAATTTTTGTCCTTGATTCGTATTAAGAGAAAATAAATTTAACGTGATTAAAAAGATGCAAAACAAATCTCTACTAAGTAAGAGCGTGTGGCTAAACCACAAATAAATAAATGTGCTTAAATACAATATCCCACGCGGATATGTTAACCGGAAATACTTTAATGAGATAACTATTTTTATAGACTCGAGTCTGAGTATAGCCACCAGTGACAATTACATTTTCCTACGATTCTGTACCTAATATGACATCACACAGATGTTACTAAGATTCTGAAACAGACAACGTTAAATGAGAATCTGAGCTCAAGTTTAAAATCAAAAATTACAATGCCATCAATCTGGAAATAGTAACTTCTCACTAACATGGCTTCCTCAGACTATTCATCCAGTTACACCAACAAACTAACACAGAAAACAATTACGCACTGTTATATTCCAAACAGAAAACTGGTCATTAATCTTTAATGGTAGCTTACTAAGAAACTAATTACTTATTATTATATATCATTACAACCATAATCTAAAGGACAGAAGTCAAAAACCAGATTAGGGGAAAATTTAAAACCTTTCCCAGTCAAAAGATGAAATTCCAATTTCCGGAAACATCATGATCGTATGACTTTTTAGAATAGTATCTTTTATAATACACAGGTCTTTCTAACTCTTTCAAGTAGTGAAAGATGTGCCAGATATAGCTTCCCTGGTTAACTGCGAACTACGTCACGCTACACTGCTTCCTGCATGAAGTAGCTCCTTAGTACGTGGCAACCTCAAACTCAAGTACATAATTACACTAACCTAGAACAGACTTCTACTAATAGGAAGAAAGGACAAATGTTATTAGCAAAGGAGTTCAGTTCGACGATAATAAAAAAGATGTAGAGCTTCACGCGCATTACAGATGTCAGATAACATGAGTTAACTTGACTTCCAAAATTAGGTAGAAGATCAAGCCTCGCACAACTAACTCTGACAGAACTTCACACAGGCTAAACGCTCTCCAGTGAACTCGATATATCTCACTACCATTCCTCACAGAATGTCAAAATTATCAGTATCCTGAACACGGAGAGTAGAGAGCACGACTACTTCCACATCGTCTGTGACCCGCTGGACTCGTGGCCAGCACAACACACACAGGCAACCCACAGTTCCAGTATCACCCGTCCTACCAGCTGTGGACCGCATTTGCAACGCTACGGCATCAACAAGCAGCGATCCCCGGTCACCGCTTCGTAACTGACCCCATCCTTCCTCCTTGCCACTCTCTGATGAACAACCTGCCACACCACTGATATCACGCGTCCAGGACACATAAGTGCTGCCAACTTCTGTATACAGTGCCAGCCCTGGCGCACAGCAAAACGTAGCAACACCATACACAGTCTGAACAACCTTGTCACAGCGGCAGAAGTATTCTTTTCTGTTGGTATTTGGGGCATATAGCCATCTCAACAATAGAAGATACGACACTCTGTATCGAAAATTCAAAACAGTGGGGCCAAGCCGTTCCCTCGCACTAAATTATAAATGCTTAGGCTTGTCATGTGACGCTATTCAAGCGATTTTCGTGTCAGTTATGACGGTATAAAGAACAACACACTACCCAGTCCCAGAGTGGAAAAGATTTCTAACCCGGCCGGGAACATTACCGGGGATCTTTGGTGATCAAACCACCACGTTAGCACCGATACAGACAGATAAAGTATTCAGTGAGGAGATGATGATGATGATGATGATGATGATGTATGGTTTGTGGGGCGCTCAACTGCGCGGTTATCAGCGCCCGTACAAATGGTTCAAATGGCTCTGAGCACCATGGGACTCAACTTCTGAGGTCATTAGTCCCCTAGAACTTAGAACTAGTTAAACCTAACTAACCTAAGGACATCACACACATCCATGCCCGAGGCAGGATACGAACCTGCGACCGTAGCGGTCTCGCTGTTCCAGACTGCAGCGCGTAGAACCGCACGGCCACTTCGGCCGGCCGTCCGTACAAATGCCCAACCTTTGCTCAGTCCAAACTCGCCACTTTCATGAATTTCGTCAGGTGGCTTGCGGAGTATGGATGTAGATATAGGTGATGAAATGATGAGGCCGGCCGTTGTGGACGAGCGGTTCTAGGCGTTACAGTCCGGAACCGCGCTGCTGCTACGGTCGCAGGTTCGAATCCTGCCTCGGGATGCGTGTGATGTCCTTAGGTTAGGTAGGATGAAGTAGTTCTAAGTCTAGGAGACTGATGACCGCAGATGTTAAGGCCCATACTGCTTAGAGCCACTTGAACTATTTGAAATGATGAGGAGCCAGTCATCTCGAGGCTGGTCTCAATCCCTGACCCCACTGGGAATCGAACCTGGGAACCGATATCAGTGAGGAGAGGGCAATAAGAAGAAACAAATTAATTTCATGGCTACTTTGATCGCCTGATCTCTCTCCCTGTGAGATAAATCAAACTATCAGGTGCACTCAAATAATCCTCTCAAACTGGAAGAGTTACAGGAGAACGATGGAAAGGCTTTTGTTGCTACCCTTCAGGCATAACTGCAGCGTGTGTCTCACAGTTCGAAAAATCGAGCACAGCCCTACGTCGAAGTCAATGGAGGCATCTTCTGAGACATTTATTAAGAAGGGTCAATACTGGATCAGTTATATTGTAAATATTTTCTGGGCTGGTTATATTTTGCCACAGTATACACGATCTGATCAAAAGTATCCACCTGCCTCCATCTAATACGGAGTTGATCACCAGATGTTACGTGTGATGGACCCAAAAACATATTGTGTTGTCAGTAGACAAGCAGTAGTAACAGAATGAATTGGTCAGGAGAATTTCTAACGTTAACTAGTCTCTGAATGCCACATGAGTAACAAAATCTATCAGAGGTATTTCAACCCTTCTAGAGCTACCCAGCTCGACTCTTAGGAATGCGAAGGAACAACCACCACTCAACCAAGTCCAAGCATTGCGGAAAGTATTAATAAAAATCGTATCAAATTAGCAGAAGGAATTACTCGTGGGTTCCGAAGTGCTATGAACAGCCCAGCTAGTACCGAGATTGTACCAGAGGGGCGTACAGTGATCGAGAAGCTCTTCATAAGCCATGTACTTCTGTGGTTAGTGCTAAGCGGCACTTCAGGAGGTGTAAAGAGCGACGCTAGTGGTCAATGGACGACTGGAAACGAATGATTTGGAGTGATTACTCAAGCTGTAATCTGTGGTAATGCAGGAAAATGGTTTGAATTTGATGAAGAATGTGGTGAATGCCTGGAGAACATTACCTACCATCATGTATTGCGCCAACGGTGAAGTAAAGAGAAGGTGGATTTACAATATCAGGTCGTTTCTCGTGGTTAGGCTGTGGTCCCCTTACTGCACTTAAGAAAACGCTAAATAAAGAAGGATATGAACAGATGTTACAGGGTAGTTTACTGCATACATTGGAAGAACAGTTTCGAGATGTTTATTGTATCAACATGGCAACGCAACATCTGAGAGGCTATTTTTGACTGGTCTATCCACAGTCCAGGCTTGAAACCAATGAAACACCTTCGGCGTGAGTTACAACGTCGAATTCGCTCCACGCACCAATGTCCATCATCACTACCTTCTCTGGTTTCGGCCGTTGAGGAAGGGAGGGCTGTCAGTTCTCCAAAGACATTTGGACAACTCACTGAAGGCGTACCCAGCAGAGATTAAGCCATTATAAAGGCAAAGGGTGGACACACCCCATATGACTATTCACTGATAGGTGTCTAGATACTTTTGGTCAGATGGTGTACGTATTCTGCGAACTATTACGAAGTGCAAGGCAGCGGATACTCACGATTGGTCACATTCTAGGGTTTCTTACCGTTCCCTACGCAGCCTCTACATGAGCAGTAAGTGTGAAACTGTAGTGTGTTCAAATGGCTCTGAGCACTATGGGACTTAACTGCTGAGGTCATCAGTCCCCTAGAACTTAGCAACTGAAACCTAACTAACCCAAGGACATCACACACATCCATGCCCGAGGCAGGATTCGAACCTGCGACCGAAGCGGTCACGCGGTTCCAGTCTGAAACGCCTAGAACTGCACGGCCACATAGGCCGGCTGTAGTGTGTTCCTAGATTCTACACTTAATGGCGAGGCTTGAAAATTTGTTAGTAGGCTTTCGGAGAATAATTTTCTTCTCCCTTGAATCGTTTGTCAGTTCTGGGTTTTCAGTATTTCTTTGATATTCCCGTAAATCGACGATATCGGTGACCATTTATGTTGCTCTTGTGCTCAAGCTAGTTTTTTCGTTTGATGCGTATTTCGTGAGATATTTGGCCCGGTCACTATCAATGGACCACCCTGTATAATTCACCAGTTTATACAGTGTGAATTCATTGTGTACCAAGAAGTAAATAAGAGGGCAAAACTGGAGAGCAGGACCGCAGAGTAGGAATCACAGATATAGCCATAGAGTAGAAATATCTCTAGAGTGAGCATTGCTTTCTGGGCACGTTGTCAACATTAAGCTGGAATTATGTGGTTTTTTTAAGGCCAATTCACATTGGCTTCACGTCTTGTAACGTCAGTCACATCAATTCACGACACGTCGAGATGTTTCACAACGTACGTTTCAACTGGCAGCAACCACACAGGAAGTCTACGGACTTTGACGGTATCGTCATCTGCTAACAACGTACGTAACCTACACTACTGGCCATTAAACATGCTACACCAAGAAGAAATGCAGATGATAAACGGGTATTCATTGGTCAAATACATTGTACTAGAACTGACATGTGATTACATTTTCACCCAATTTCGGTGCATAGATCCTGATAAATCAGTACCCAGAACAACCACCTCTGGCCGTAATAACGGCCTTGATACGCCTGGGCATTGAGTCAAACAGAGCTTGGATGGCGTTTACAGGTACAGCTGCCCATGCAGCTTCAACACGATACCACAGTTCATCAAGAGTAGTGACTGGCGTATTGTGACGAGCCAGTTGCTCGGCCACCATTGACCAGACGTTTTCAATTGGTGAGAGATCTGGAGAATATGCTGGCCAGGGCAGCAGTCGAACATTTTCTGTATCCAGAAAGACCCGTGCAGGACCTGCAACATGCGGTCGTGCATTATCCTGCTGAAATGTAGGGTTTTGCAGTGATCGAATGAAGGGTAGAACCACGGCTCGTAACACATCTGAAATGTAACGTCCACTGTTCAAAGGGCCGTCAATGCGAGCAATAGGTGACCGAGACGTGTAACCAATGGCACCCCATACCATCACGCCGGGTGATACGCCAGTATGTCGATGACGAATACACGCTTCCAATGTGTGTTCACCGCGATGTCGCCAAACACAGATGCGACCATCATGATGCTGTAAACAGGACCTTGATTCATCCGGAAAAATGACGTTTTGCCATTCGTGCACCCAGGTTTGTCGTGGAATACCCCATCGCAGGCTATCCTGTCTGTGATGCAGCGTGAAGGTTAACCGCAGCCATGGTCTCCGAGCTGATAGTCCATGCTGCTGCAAACGTCGTCGAACTGTTCGTGCAGATGGTTGTTGTCTTGCAAACGTCCCCATCTGTAGGATCAGGGATCGAGACGTGGCTGCACGATCCGTTACAGCCATGCGGATAAGATGTCTGTCATCTCAACTGCTAGTGATACGAGGCCGTTGGGATGCAGCACGGCGTTCCGTATTACCCTCCTGAACCCACTGATTCCATATTCTACTAACAGTCATTGGATCTCGACCAACGCGAGCAACAGTCGCGATACGATAAACCGCAATCGCGATAGGCTGCAATCCGACCTTTATCAAATTCGGAAACGTGATGGTACGCATTTTTCCTCCTTACACGAGGCATCACAACAACGTTTCACCAGGCAACGCCGGTCAACTGCTGTTTGTGTATGAGAAATCGGTTGGAAAATTTCCTCATGTCAGCATGTTGTAGGTGTCACCACCGGCGCCAACCTTGTGTGAATGCTCTGAAAAGCTACTCGTTTGCATATCACAGCATATTCTTCCTGTCGGTTAAATTTCGCGTCTGTAGCATGTCATCTTCGTGGTGTAGCAATTTTAATGGCCAGTAGTGTATTTTGTCTGTGATCACTCATGTTTTACAAGTGGATTTCGTGCCTTTGTTTCTTCTTAATCTTCGTTTGGCTAAACTTAAGTATGGGGTGCCCTCGCGCTTCTCTTGTCGGTGGCATAGAGCAAATGTTGGCAACACCTGTGTTTGGTACCTGCCAGTTGGAAGCAAGCTAATTCAGAGCTAATAACTAAAGATAAAAAGAGAAAATACGAATGAGTCACGTTATTAGGTCTGATATCTACATTTATGGTGTAAATAAAGATCACAGTAAGATATTTAACTAGCGGTGATGGACGTACAAGAATTATACGCCTTGTGTAGACGGCCTTTTTTTTAAAGATTTCCTGTTGAAGCATATTGACGCTCCTCTTATTGATATATCTGACAATTTGTATGGTGAAATATTACTAATGACAAATATCAATGGATTATTCTCGTTTTATGGATGATGCATTATTAATGTTTTACTTAACCTGCATTTGGCGTTGCCATTATAATTAGTTGTATATATTTTAAGCAGCTCATGATTTTTTATGTTGAAGCAGTTATTACTCGGTTTGTTTAAAGTATGGAAATTTGTTACGTGGAAGTCTGATTGCATGTAATTTGTCCACTATAGTGATTTTTTTCCTATGAAAGACGAATTACACGCGTTATGTAGACGTCTCTTTCTTCCATTTCAGCTATTACAGTATATCATCGTTTCTACTATTCTTGTGTATTTTCTATGGTGAAATATTATTAATAATTCAGTGTGGAATGTTGGTGATTGCGCGGACGGCTACAAATAATTCACGTTTTATGGACGGCCCATTATTAATTTTCTATTTCTGCTACATTTTACCGTTTCTGTTGTCGATGTACATAAAAGTTTAGCATTTTTTATGTTGAAGCAGTTATTAGTAGGTGTGTCTCAATTACGGAAATTAGTTATGTGAAAGATTGATCGCAAGTAATTTGTCTACAACGGTGAATTTTTGTTCCGATGAGAGACAAATTACATACATTGTACAGACGGCCCGTTCTTCCGTTTGTGCTGTTACAGTATATTGCCGCTTCTATTACTCATATATAAGCACTTTCTGTGGTCGAAATATTATTAATAATTCGTCGTGGAATGTTCTGTTGGTGACGGACTGCTACAAATAATTCAAGTTTAATGTATGGGCCCATTAATAATTGTCTACTTCTGCTGCATTTTAGCGTTTCTGTTATCGAAGTATATAGGCACCTGGGCGTTTCTCATGTCGGAGCATTTATTGTAGGGTCTGTATAAATTACGTAAATTTGTTACATGAAAATCTACTCGTAAGTAATTTGTATACAATGGTGAATTTTTGTTCCGACGAGAGACGAATTACATACCGTACGTTGTGTTGGCGCTCGGTTCTTCCGTTTCTGCTATTACAGCGTATCGCCGTTTCTATTATTCGTGCATATAGTACTTTCTATGATGAAATATTATTAATAGTTAATTGTGGAAAGTGAAATGTTTAGTTTGTGACATAAAAAAATTTCACTGGATTCTTTGTCCCTGCCACCCGTTATGAACTTTTGAGTCTCCCAGTCTACATCCGGCAAATTAAAATCTCCATCTATAACTATAACATGGTGGGGAAATCAACTCGAAATATTTTCCAAATTATCCTTCAGGTGCTCAGCCACAACAGCTGCTGAGTCAGGGGGCCTATAGAGACATCCAATTACCATGTCTGAGCCTGCTTTAACCGTGACCTTCACCCAAATTATTTCACATTTCGGATCTCCGTCAATTTCCTTCGATAATATTGCACTTCTTATCGCTATAAACACGACTCCCCCTTCACTGTCCAGCCTGTCTCTGCGGTATACAATCCAATCTGAGTTTAGGATCACTGGTTTCAGCCAACGTTTTGTCCCTAGTACTATGTGGGCATTGTGACCGTTTATTAATGAGAGCAGTTCTGAGACCTTTACATAGACGCTCCTGCAGTTTACTATTACCACATTAATATTGTTATTCCCTGTTGCGTTTTGCCTACTCCTATCTTGCCGTGTCTCAGGAGGCGTCTTGTCGGGCCTAGGGAGGGAATTCTCTAACCTAAAAAACCCACATGTGCACTCCACACGTACTCCGCTACCCTTGTAGCCGCTTCCTGCGTGTAGTGCACGCCTGACCTATTCAGGGGGACCCTACATTTCTCCACCCGATAGCGGAGGTCGAGAAATTTACACCCCAGATCTCCGCAGAATCGTCTGAGCCTCTGGTTTAAGCCTTCCACTCGGCTCCAAATCAGAGGACCGCGATCGGTTCTGGGAACGATACTACAAATAGTTAGCTCAGATTCCACCCCGCGAGCGAGGCTTTCCGCCTTCACCAAGTCCGCCAGCCGCCTGTATGAACTGAGGATGACCTCTGAACCCAGACGGCAGGAGTCATTGGTGCCGACATGAGCAACAATTTGCAGTCGGGTGCACCAAGTGCTCTCTATCACCGCCGGCAGGGCCTTCCTCCACATCTCGGATGAGACCCCTCGGCAAGCAGACAGAGTGAACACTGGCCTTCTTCCCCGACCTTTCCCTAAGGGGCTCCATCACCCGCCTAACGTTGGAGCTCCCAATCACTAATAAACCCCTCCCCCCGTGTGCCTGCTCGGACCTTCCTGAAGGAGCGGCCACATGTCCACTCACAGGTAGAGCCGGCGATGCCACACGGCCAGCCTCCACATTCACCCTCCGCGTCGTGCGCCGCGAACGCCTCTGAACCCGCCACTCCCCTTGGGGAGAGGGTGGCTCAACAGCGCCCGGTACCCGCGAAGTCTCGACAGCAGGGACAGTGGGTGAAGCATGTAAGACCTTGGGTGTACCATGCGACGCACCAGACTCCCCACTGCCGCTACACTCCGAGGCAGCAGCCTGAAGACGGCTGACCGCGGCCATCAATACGTTCAGCTGTTCGCGAACAGAGGCCAACTCCTCCTGCGTCCGTACACAGCAGTCACACATCCTATTCATCCTAAGAAATCAATTTACTGTAGGGAGTTAATCAACTTTTAACTAGACTGCTAATTCACTAAAGGCGGCTGATAGTTGACTAAACTGTGGTTGCTAGACACTTCTTGTAGAAAACAATGAAAATAGCACTACCTGTCCCTGGATTGTATTCAAAACAAACACGAAATCTATGGAACACTGTTACTAACACTCGACAGTTAAAGCTTCCTAAACGCAAAAACAAAAGGAAGAAGAAGTGACAAGCATCACGGGTGGCAGGGACAAATAATCCAGTGAAATTTTTTTATGTGCTTTATCTGAAAACTACCTTGAGCAGTTAAACAGAGAACCGACTCGTGGCGATAACATATTAGACCTTACAGACAAACAAAAATTAAGGGAAGCGAAATGTAGTGTGAGCAGGGCTATGCGAGAGGCGTTCAATGAATTCGAAATTAAAGTTCTATGTACTGACTTGGCAGAAAATCCTAAGATATTTTGGTCTTATTTCAAAGCGGTAGGTGATCAAAACAAAATGTCCAGACACTCTGTGACCAAAATGGTACTGAAACAGAGGATGACAGACTAAAGGCCGAAATACTAAATGTCTTTTTCCAAAGCTGTTTCACAGAGGAAGACTGCACTGTAGTTCCTTCTCTTGATTGTCGCACAAAATGGTAGATATCGAAATAGACGACAGAGGGATAGAAAAACAATTAAAATCGCTCAAAAGAGGAAAGGCCGCTGGACCTGATGGGATACCAGTTCTATTTTACACAGAGTACGCGAAGGAACTTGCCCCCTTCTTGCAGCGGTGTACCGTAGGTCTCTAGAAGAGCGTAGTGTTCCAAAGGATTGGGAAAGGGCACAGGTCATCCCCGTTTTCAAGAAGGGACGTAGAACAGATGTTCAAAATTACATACCTATATCTCTAACATCGATCAGTTATAGAATTTTGGAACACGTATTATGTTCGAGTATAATGACTTTTCTGGAGACTAGAAATCTACTCTGTAGGAATCAGCATGGGTTTCGAAAAGGACGATCGTGCGAAACCCAGCTCGCGCTATTCGTCCACGAGACTCAGAGGGCCATAGATATGGGTTCCAGGTAGATGCCGTGTTTCCTGACTTCCGCAAGGCGTTTGATACAGTTCCCCACAGTCGTTTAATGAACAAAGTAAGACCATATGGACTATCAGACCAATTGTGTGATTGGATTGAACAGTTCCTAGATAACAGAACGCAGCACGTCGTTCTCAATGGAGAGAAGTCTTCCGAAGTAAGAGTGATTTCAGGTGTACCGCAGGGGATTGTCGTAGGACCGTTGCTATTCACAATATACATAAATGACCTTGTGGATGACATCGGAAGTTCACTGATGGTTTTTGCGGATGATGCAGTGGTATATCGAGAGGTTGTAACAATGGAAAATTGTACTGAAATGCAGGAGGATCTGCAACGAATTGACGCATGGTGCAGGGAATGGCAATTGAATCTCAATGTAGACAAGTGTAATGTGCTGCGAATACACAGAAAGCAAGATCCCTTATCATTTTGCTACAATATAGCAGGTCAGCAATTGGAAGCAGTTAATTCCATAAATTATCTGGGAGTACGCATTAGGAGTGATTTAAAATGGAATGATCATATAAAGTTGATCGTCGGTAAAGCAGATGCCAGACTGAGATTCATTGGAAGAATTCTACGGAAATGCCATCCGAAAACAAACGAAGTAGGTTACAGTACACTTGTTCGCCCACTGCTTGAATACTGCTCAGCAGTGTGGGGTCCGTACCAGATAGGGTTCATAGAAGAGATAGAGAAGATCCAACGGAGAGCAGCGCGCTTCGTTACAGGATCATTCAGTAATTACGAAAGCGTTACGGAGATGATAGATAAACTCCAGTGGAAGACTCTGCAGGAGAGACGCTCAGTAGCTCGGTACGGGCTTTTGTTGAATTAACGAGAACATTCCTTCACCGAGGAGTCAAGTAGTATATTGCTCCCTCCTACGTATATCTCGCAAAGAGACCATGAAGATTAAATCAGAGAGATTAGAGCCCACACAGAAGCATACCGACAATTTTTCTTTCCACGAACAATACGAGACTGGAATAGAAGGGAGAACCGATAGAGGTACTCAAGGTACCCATCGCCACACACCGTCAGGTGGCTTGCAGAGTATGGATGTAGATGTAGATGTACTAGTATGAATCATTCTCGTTTTGTGAACGGCCCGTTATTATTTTTCTACTTCTGCTGAATTTAGGGGTTTCTATTATTGATGTATGTAGGCAGTCTAGCGTTTTTTTGTGTAAAAGCTATAACTACACACATCTAAATTGTGGACATTTTTGTTTTGTGACATTCTGATCGGAAGTAAATTGTATACAATAGTGAATTATGGTTGCGATGAAACATGAATTACAGGCGTTGTGTAGTGACTCTTTCTTTAGTTTTTACTGTTACAGCATATTGATATGAGTACTTTTATTATGACCAGTAGCCTAGCGATGTCTAGATCAGGTGAGAATGTAACTGTCTCATTGTGAGTTGGCGCAGCCACCAAATGAGAAAACAAAAGACCTGGCTGTGATGACAGTCTGACGTGTAGAGTTGCCCAAAGCGTAGGTTAGGTTGGAAGGCAACAATTTGATTGTGAGTCGGGGAAGTCAATGAATTTGAAAGCAGAAAAACTTTTTATGATGTCGGAGTGACATGAAGCGAAGCCCAAGGTCTACGTGAGAGTGATGTCTATCCACCTGTAACAGTATTGGCAGTGATAATTAGGTACTAACGCAAGTTCATTAATACTTTTTTTTTTGCACGGATTCTTTTGACTAAAACACATCGAAAGGAAGTGGGTTGGCATAGTGGGGTTATTTCACCCCAACCTAAAGAAAAATTTACTCAAGCGTATTTATTTCCAATGCTTTTACCTTTTAATTTTCTGATCGAATGTTGTTTGTGCCTAATCACCTCAAGACGGCCCCACACGTAACTGCACGCTTGCGCAATCGTGCTTGCCCAGGCATGCTGAGAGTATTCAGGATAAATTTGCTCTAGCATCAGGACTGCTCAAGCAGTTTGATCGTTGATAGAACTTCGATTATGCATGCTTGAGCAGGTGTTCAAGCGTGTAAATGTTTGATCGTGTGTACCATGAACTGGGAGGGATGTATCAGCGATGTGGTCTGATTTAATTTTTATTTGGGCCAATTTAAATTACGTTCGGACAAGGATTTTATTGCACTATCAAGTGAAAGAACACAATATTACATGGGGAAAGAGAGAATAAATATCAACAGTACAGTATGTTACGTACCAACCCGGTATCAGGCAGCTGGCAGCAGAATTTCATAACTGCGAGAGCTCGTTCACTTTGTGTTCCTTGCGGGAGTGTCAACAAGCGCGAAACGAAACAGCAGCGTTTCATCACATTAGCAGGTCAGACGGAAAGCAGGACATCAGCGCTTTGCGCCGGCATCAGCAGGAGCTTAGTAAAGCAATACGACTGAGAAGTATCACGTCACCTTGTTACGTCAAGTAAGGAGGAACGTGGCTGACGCAAGGCGTACTTAATACTGTTACGGACCAGTCTTTGGTATAACAAACGTGTTAAGCAAATGGGGCGCGACATGAATCGCTGCTAAATTCGTATTAGAAAAGCCTATGCGCTCATTACAAGTGACGATGGGTCAACACCAGCCGATATTTCACACTATAAATACTCCAGTATTTGAGTTCAGAAGGGAGTTGGTCACAAGGACCGATGGCGTAGAGGACGCGCGTACTCGTTTCCCTGACACGCCATTAATGCTGGGTATAAGTCAGTTGCAGATTTCTTGCTCGTACTCAACACCAGCCGCCGCAGAGATGTCTTCCTCTCCGTAAGCACCAGTCACGAGTTCGGCGCTGCTGACAGCTACCAACGCAGATGGGAGGACCTGGGGGTCTTCCGTGTCGACTTGGGCCAGGACACCAGCGTCCCTGACACCTCAGCAGCAGGCCAGGGTCGGTGTACTTCTCTACCACACGACAACCGTCATCGTGGTTCAGAGAACAGAGACGAGTCACACTTGCGGGAAGGGATCGAGGACCTCCTAGGCCGGCGTGTGTAAGCCACATACGCACGTGTTACCTTCTTCGAGTTCGGAGGGTGGAGAGGCAGCATACATTTCCTGAGCAGCTGCCGAGCGCTCGCGGCGCACCCAGACAAGAAGCGGCAGAGGACCACCGTAGCATCGATAAAGGAGAGATGTGTTGGCGGGAATAAAGGGTTAAAAACTGCGCCCACCGGCGTACACAGGTCACAACCACCTCCTTTTCCCTGTGGATCCGGCAGGTGGCGATGTGGGAGGGTGTCTCTTGACACACCATCCGTCTGCCACGCCTCCCAATAGTTGCCACCAGTAGTACGATAGTCACCATAGCGTGTCTACCACTAATAGTTAATACGGGAATAATGTTTTTGTTTATTTAAGCAGTGTTTATTGCTCATATCGATTTTTATATTTTTTTTCTAATAACACTAGCAAAAAAAGTTGCCAAAGCTAGCACATTTACGTCTGAACTCGACATTTTTGGTCAAACAAACTAATGTTTGTACAAGCATGCTTGAACCACGTGTAGGCGTCAGGAATTTATGCATACTTGTTCAAGCACGGGTGCGCAAGCGTATTTGTTAAGCATGCAGTTACTTGTGTGATCGTCATTATGAGACAACCAAAGATATTAATGCGCAGTTTGTGTCTTTAAGTAACCAATGAGAAATACCAAAACAGATGACTTCAGCCGCTTTTTAGCGGACGATTCGATTTGACTCCATTGTGTTCTCAGCTATGCCTTCCGCAGTTCACTACATGTACCTTGTCTTATGGAAAACGAAGGGAATGGTGTACATAGCAAGGTTTTATAGGCAGTCGCAGAAAGTGTCCTAAGTGTGGTGAGAATATTAGGCTTATTTCCCGTACAAAAGATACAGATGGGTGCAGTGGAGCTGCAAAAAGACTGATCACGAAGTTAGCTGCAGCATTGGAAAAAATTAATGGTTTGTCGGAAAAATTCTGCAGTTCACTTGTCTCTGGGTCAAAAGGTGCAGAAACCTTTTATTACTGATGAACTGCTGGTATCTGAGAAGACAGTAGTGGACTGTAAAAGTCTCTGCAGAGAAGTATGTAGCGAAATGTGGGTCAACAGAAGTGAGAAACTTAGTGGGGATGGATTCATTGTTCTGATCAACGAGGTTTTGTTCGGGAGAAGAAAATACGGCAGATGGAACAAGAAAACAGGAAGTGGGTTTTCGAATGAATCCAAAGAGGAACCCTCCAGTGCTTTTTCAAAGTTGTTCCCAAACGTACGAAGAGGTGCTGCTCGGTGTGACGTGTGGTGTAATTGTGCGTGTGTTGTGTTGTACAAGTTCAGCAAGCTTACAATAAAATTAGTTACATATTATTAATGTAACACGAGATTTTATTTAAGCACTGTTTTCCATTGTTAAAATAATTTCCACCGGGCATCGTGTAGTAATGTTGCCTGTCAATATCACTAAGTTCATTCACAAAAGTAATCTGCAAACAAGCTAAATGTATGATAAGTTATCTGAACTAAACAAGATTAATGACTTTTAGTAATTTCAGTCCTGTCGATGCAGATCGTTCATCTAATTTAACATTACTCTTATTCGAGGTGACAACACTTTTCTTGAAACAAAATGAACATTTTTGTCATACAGTATCACGCGTACACAACACTAAGTAATCTCCTGTCAAAATATTTCATAAAAGTTTTTACGAAGTTACCAGGATTCATACATCAGCAGATAAGAATTTATATGTAAGATGCTGTTTGTACTCGTAGAAACTCAATGTATTCACAGTCTAACTGGAATTGGTTACCTCAGAGTGGGTCCTCGGCCACCAATACACAATTATTATCGCAGAGGTCCCGAGTTCGAGTCTCGGTCCGGCACACAGTTTTAATCTGCCAGGGAGTTTCATATCAGCACACACTCCGCTGCAGAGTGAAAATCTCATTCTGGAAACAACATTTATGTCTGTATGGAAAATCAATTTAAAACTGCCGCTGCAATATTTCACTAAGATGGCGGCTATCGTAAGACAATCAATTATCCATTCTGCTTCAGGATGTGTTTCACTTGTGATAATAAAGTATATAAAATCTTTTCTCACCTTCACTATATGCATTATCATTTGAAAATACTTCTCAGTGTTACAAGACACATTAATATTCACCTTATGCCAATAAACTGAGCTTTAATCAATAGCGCTACTGACTGCGCTCCTTGGTAGCTGAACAGGAAACTTAACACATGTAAACGACGAGAATTACAATGAAATAAGACTCCAAACAAAGAAGATCCATTTCAATAACACATAAACTCTATTTTCAAATATCGGTTAGCAACATAATAGTTTTTTTTAGAAACCTCAGTGTTACGAGACATCAATCACATCTTATGCGTACAACTGTTCGGATAAGAAGAAGGATTTTTGTACAAAATCATAGATAACAAAAGATTGAGATTTTCATTATCTTTTTACATGGGTATTGTCTCAGATATAATTTTTTACAAAATATTAAATTATGTCGTTGACAATAATTACTTATTATTTTGTTAACGATGAAGTCCTTTTTATTAGTGTTACGAAAACAGGATCAAAGTTCATTCACATTCCACTTACAGTGCTGTCCTGAATAGTATTTTGAATAAAATATAGGCGCTGATATTACATCGGTCTCGCAAAAGGAGTGCATCCTTCCAGGAACGACTGTCATTTCTGTTTACGTCGTATAAATACTTGAACAATGGAGGATTCATGCATTATACAGTAGTAAACCATAAAGTGAGATCATTTAAGGATCCCGAAACGTGTGAACATATTAATAGTAGCCTATTGAAGGCTCCTGGTCGGCCATAAGGCAATCTCTATATGGCAACAGGTAGTGTAGAAAAACGTTTTGACTGTTACTGAGTCAAATACGTGTGGTGCACAAGATGCATTATGTGAAGAGTGCAGCAACTGTGGACAAGCCGTAGTGTGATGTAGTGAAATAAAAAAGGTCAAGGCGTTATTATTTTTATTTTTCTGGAATTCCTTCGTTGTTTCTACATTTTTATTTTCTTGGAAATGTGGTCTGTCTATGTAACCAACTAAAAGGCCATTTGTCTTTGCCATAAGCTTCCTTTTATTTATGAAGTGTCATTTGCGGCTTGTGATACATGGCGTTTCTTAAGTACAAAGAAGCGAAACCTGTGTTCGATACAAATAAAATCTTGTGTTGTTTCATAGAAAGGTCACATCTTCAAGAATCACTTGTTTTAAACTGTTTATTATGTGTTTTTGTGCATCCGTGTTTTAAAGAAGCTAATGTTCCATTACAATAATTACACGCACAGTGCTAAAAGATGTTGTATTTGTTTCCCCCGCGTTGGAAACGAAAACATCGTTCTGATGGGCTACACAAATCAGCTCTTCCGCCATCTTACATTCCCGTTACCGCTTGCAGCAGGCGTTACCAACATACGCTGTAAGGTTAGAGCGCTGACTGCCCTTCATAAAGTTTTACCCTTCGTTTTATTAGTACGCTTTGTTTTCGTTATAAATTTCAAATGTTTCATGACGATTTCGATATTTTTCCATTGAGTGTTCGTACAGAAGCAAGGACACCTACCTGATTGTTCAAATGGGCCTAAGCACTGTGGGACTTAACAGCTGAGATCATCAGTCCGCTAGACTTAGAACTACTTAAACCTAGCTAACCTAAGAACATCACACACATCCATGCCAGAGGCAGGATTCTAACCTGCGACCGTAGCAGCAGCACGGTTCTGAACTGAAGTGCCTAGAACCGCTGGGCCACAGCGGCCCGCAACACCTACCTGAAAGCAAAACTTTATTAATGTTTTACAATATCTCAATAGAAGTAATATTCACAATGTACGTAAATAAGAACATATGTTGACAAAGCAATTTCCATTAAATAATGTTTTAAGTGGAAAGGTCAGCTCTAATGACGGAGAAAAAAAACCGTTGTTTATGACGTTATTAGTTACGTAAGGTGAAAACACAATGGATAAAGTAAACTTGCTCCATTTGTTGCTTTATAGTTATTGTTTGTATGCGCCTAGCAAATAAATGTCGATGTCTCAAATGTTGTTTCACTTCTCAGCATTTGAACAAACAAAAGTGATCGATAACACGTTATGAAGTTTCCTTGGCCATTAATAAACGTTGTTGTTGTTGGTTGCACAATTCTGGTATTGTAGTTTGACTCTCGTGATTTATAACCTCACTTTCACCGTTCGCCACTGGACTGAGCGAATGCACGTGACGTGACATGACGGACGGTGTAAATGTACGGTGAGCGTGTCGATATGTGATGCCTGTCCATTTTGCTTTTCAAATGCAATTTTTTGAGTCATCGGTCTTCTGACTGATGTCATGCCACCCCCAAAAATTCCTCTCCTGTGCCATCCTTTGCATCTCAGGGCAACACTTGCAACTTACGTTTTCAGTTATTTGCCGGATGTATTCCAGTCTTGGTCTTCTTCTACAGTTTTTACCCTCTACAGCTCCCTCTAGCACCATCGAAGTTATTTCCAGATGTCTTGACACATGTTCTGCAAATCTGTCCCTTCTTTGTGTTTCCTATATATTCCTTTTGTCAGCGATTCTGCGGAGAAACTCCTATTTCTTACTTAATTTTTAACATTCCTCTGTAGCACCACATCTCTTCGAATCTCTTATGCTGTGGTTTTCCAATAGCTCACGTTTCACTAACATTCGATTCTGTGTTCCAAAAGTACATTCTCAGAAATTTATTCCTCAAATTAAGACTTCTCTCGGCCACGAATGCCCTTTTTGCCAGTGCTAGTCGGTTTTTTATGTCCTCCTGTACATCGTAGGTTATTTTTCTGCCTATGTAACAGATTTCTTTAACTTCGTCTACTTCGTGGTCACCAACCCCGGTGTCAAGTTTCTCTCTGTTCTCATTCCTTCCACTTCACATTACTTTCGTCTTTCCTCAGTTTACTCTCTGTCCATATTCTGTACTCATTACTTCCTTTTGACTCAGGATAGTAATGTCATCATCGAATCTTATTAATATCTTTTCACCCCGAATTTCAGCTCCATTCTTGAACGTTTCTTTTATTTCCTTTATTGCTCCTTCGATTTTTCTTTAATTTAAGAGCCACGTTACTTCAGATTTCAAATGCAAATTTTTATGGTAGGCACAAGACGCCTATACCAAATCCACAACATTTACGAAGGTAATCTTCCTGTATTAGCACTATAATGATACTCAAATTTAAAGGATACATTATGGAACAAACTAAACAGTCCCGAGATAACGTTGTCACGGTGGTGGCTATGTATGTTGATACAATCAAATCAGTTCTGCGCATATGAATGCTCATCTCAGAGAGATTTGTACTCCATGGATATAACTACCATCGTAACATCTTTGGGGGTCCAGAGACAGAACAAACTGATGGAGCGGGTGCCAGAGTCAGACTACTTTTGTAACATCTTTGGAGTCAGAGAACAAGGTGGTGCAGCAGACAACCTATCACACAAGTTATAACATGCAGTGCGCACATGTGAGGGCACGCAAGTGTTTGTTTGTGTTTGTGTGTGTGTGTGTGTGTGTGTGCGCGCGCGCCCGCGCGCGGGTGTGTGTGTGTGTGTGTGTGTAGCTATATGCACCAACATGCATCCCGCTGTCCTCCTCACTGTAGCCCATCTGCCAAAGACTCAGGAATGGCAAGGGTGCATCTTGGCTCCCAACGTATAATGCATTCCTTCTTGTGACTAATTGCAGTTTCCTTTTTCGGTGCTAGGAATTAATTTCTTCTTGTGGAATTTCATCAACAAAGGAAATTCACTCAAAGCTCATGACATATTTTTAATTTTTTTTTTGAACTTTTATCATCAAAGGACACTCATTCCAAGTGGACGGCAATTTTCCAATAGTTTGTCACTGCCTTTTCGGAATGTACGTTGTGCTGGATGGTGGCAGCTCCGAGGATTGAGATGTAAGTCCGTGTGCGTCTTTTTCCTGTAGATCGAGTGTCCCAACGTACCGTCCGGATTTTTCTTGACCAAAATATCCAAGATGGGATGGCAGCCATTATCTTCTACCTCCATGGTGAATTTGATGCTGTCGTGTAAGCCATTGAGATGGCGTAGGAACTCCTGTAGAGGAGGGATACCAGCATGGTACTCGAGAAAGCAAGACTGCCGAATAACAACATTCGGCAGAAGAGCGCAAGGCACTGTTGACGCATCGCGATGACAAGGATATAGTGGTCTTCGCAGCAGACAAAGGGAATGCGACAGTTCTACTGAACTCAGAAGATTACTGGCGGAAGATCGACACCTTATTAGAAGATCCAGCATGCAAAAAAGTGGGGAAATACGCGACTGTTTCTGTTCCGTGCAAGACTGCTGATCTTCTCAACAGCTCAGGACTTGACTGAAACACCATCAGGAAGCTTTACCCTCGGGCCCCGGCTCCACCGCTACTTTATGGCCCACCGAAGATCGTTGAGGAGAATTTCCGACTACGTCTTATATTGAATATCATAAATTCTCAGACGTTTGGTGTAACCAAGCGCCTAGCACAGCTGTTAAAAGAACTCGTGGGTCACTGCCCTCACCATGTCAAGAAGTCGACCGAATTCCTTAAGGTACTCCAAGGGTTACGCCTGGATGAGAAGGATCTACTAGTCAGCTTTGATGTCACTTATCTTTTCACCCGGGTGCCGCTGGATGATTTCTTAGCTCTACTCGAAGATCACTTGGATGAGGACACACTCAGACTCTTTCGTCTCTTGTTAACCACAACGTACTTCAAATGTGGTGGGAAATTCTATGAACAAACAGATGATGTTCCCATGGGTCTCCCCCCCCCCCCCATGGCTACAGGTATTGACAACTTGTATACGGAGCACTTTGAAGATGTGGCACTGAACACCGCCCGCCATAAACCAAAGGTGCTCTACATTTACGTAGACGACACGTTTGTAGTGTGGCCCCATGGCAAGGAAAAACTACAGGAGTTCCTACACCATCTCAGTGGCAAGCCTGACAGCATCAAATTCACCATGGAGGTAGAAGAAAATGGCTGCCTTCCCTTCTTCCGGACGGTACGCTGGGACACTCGGTCTACAGGAAGAAGAGCCAGGTCGATCTGTGACAGCGAGAGTTTGCAGCGTGAGTTAGCACATCTGCGGGAAACCTTCCGAGAACGGCTACACCGAGACACAAATAAGACACGCCTTGCGTGCTGACAAGAGGCGGGAGGAGAAACCAGAAGAAGACGGAGCAACGTGTGGCGTTTCTGCCGTTTGTTGGACTGCCGACAGCCAAGATCGCAAGAATATTAAAGAAGCACGAAATAACGACCATCTTTCACGAAAAAAGTCAAAGATATACTTCGCTCAACCAAAGACCAGCTGGGATTGCAGTCGTCGGGAATTTGCAGTACTGAGTGCAAATGTGGGATGGAATGTATCTCCCAGCGCTGTACTGAACAAATCAGGAACGTACGACTAGGACAGACAAACAAGTCCGCGGTAGCAGAACATTGCATTATCGAGGGACACATCTTCCAATTCGAAAAAACGAAGAGGCTGTGCAGCTCCAACGGGTTCTGGGACTCGATCTTAAAAGAGGCATTGGAGATACGTCTGCACAACAATTTAGTAAACAGAGATAGCGGTTTTCAGCTCAGTGCAGCGTGTAATCCCACAACTGACAAAATACGTCAGGAACGCTCCGATGTGAAGGCAACGGCGTCCGCCGACAGATTGGATAGCCACCTTGTTTCGGCGCCGATCCTCGCCTCCCCCGTCGCCCCCCCCCCCCCTCCGCCCCCTTCCGCCACCGCCGCGGTACCCCCTTCCGGAGGAACGTAATTGGCCAACCTACAAAAGCGGTCGACGGCCAAGCAGCTATATAGACATGCAGAACACAACATCGAAGACTACAATACCATTAAAAAGGCCCTCACAGACATAAATATACCGCATTACACGTTCCCCACCACCAAGACAAGGAACAAAAACATTGTTATTAGGGACCTCCCCAGACGGCTCTCGGCCCAGGCAGTCAAGACAGACCAGATAGCCCAGTGATTTGTTGTCAAAACCGCAGAGCAGACGGGAAAAAATGGGGCAGAGCGTAAGTGGCCATTATTCCAAGTCACTCTGCCGGACATACCGCAGAGCAGGTGCTAGATAAAAGCTGGCAGTCCCTGTCACCACAGAGCCGCTCCACCGCAAGAACAAGGTGGTGCAGTGCTTCAGGTGTCAGTGACTGGATCACACTGCTGCCCACTGCCAGATGCCCGTGCGCTGTAGAAAATGCACTGATCCCTATGACACTAGGACTCGTACAGTAAAACTCATGGACTTGCAGATAAGGTGCACGCTGTGTGGGAAAAACCACATGGCAGGGTACCAAGGCTGCGAGGTCGACAAAAAAGTCAAAGGGTGCGCAGGCCGCCCCCCACACATGAAAACAAGACACAACCACACCATCAAACCACACAGAGAGACAAAACAGGCCAACACTCACAGACAAAACTTGGATAAAACCAAGGCCTGACACTCCAAGGGCAACATATGCAGAAGTGGTCTCTCCATCAAAGAGCCACGAAAACGTCGCGAAATCGTCTCAAGCCCTGTCACCACAACGCCACACACACACACACACACACACACACACACACACACACACACACATACATACATACACACACACGCAAGAACAACACCGGAAAAAACACAACAACGACCAGGTCCACCAAGTCAGAGGAAGCTCTAGGGAACCCCACACTCACTCCACCTCCTCGGATCAATTGTTAGGCATTATGGCCCAGACAATGAACCTCATCATGGAAATGATGAAGGAATTCAGGGAGGCCCAGAAGCAGAAGACTCAGATCCTCGTTGCCCTTCAGGCAACAGTTCAGCAGTCGCTCCACTTTGCGACTTCCTCAGTAGTCAGAAAACCCCATCATAAATAGAAGACCAAATATCCAAGGCTTGATAATGTGCCTCTTTAATTCAGACGGCATTGTTAATCAAGAGGTCGACTTCAGAGAACTCATGAAGGAGTTCTTCATCGACTGGGAATAAAAGCGACAGTTCCCAACTATGTTAGCTACCGTAAAGATAGGCCAACCTAAGACGGAGGAGCAGCCATATACATAAAAAGAGGGATCCTCCACCACCAGGTATTCATACCAGCTACCAATAAAATAGAAGCAGTGGCCGTGGAAGTAACCACTGCCACAGGACCCCTAACGATCGTTGCAATCTGCCGATCCCCAAAAGACAAGATAGACGAGGGAGACATAGCTGCTCTGGAGCAAATTGAAGGCAAACTCATAATACGGGGTGACTTCAATTCCAAACGTCCCGATTGGAACTCTAGAGCAACTTCCAGAGCAGGCGACAAACTGCAACGACTAGGGCGCGACCACCACTTCGAAACATGGGGTCCGGTCGAGCCCACACATTTTCCAAAAAATGGAGGTATGCCCGACGTGTTAGACATAGCCCTTACTATGAGGATCGCGGGGTTTGTGGGCGCAAGGACAATCAACAGAATCTCCTCTGACCACAACCCAGTTATTCTAGAGGTCGATGTGGGTGAATAGGTAGCACTCCCACGGTACCAGACGTCCTACAAACGTACAGACTGGGAGCGATACCAAGAAACTGTCGCCTCTGATATCGCTCGCGCTCTGCCACCTACTGCCGAAACAGTAGAACAAGCGCTACAAAACCTAACAGGAACCATCTTTTAAGCAGCGGAAGATGCCACTACCTCACAAATGGATGGTCCACCCCCGCAAGTACAGCTCCCGGAACATCTACTAGCCCAAATCCGTCACAAAAACAGAGTGGCAAAAGAGTGGAATATCACCATAAATCAGGCCACCAGGAGGCTTGCCAACTCTCAGCAAGATCTATGAGAGCCTCCTGCTTATTCCCGTACGAGACCACATCCCCACCGAGCGACTTTTGCCAGATTACCAATTCGGATTCCGACAGAAGCACTCTGCCCCACAACAGATCATGAGACTAGTGGAAGCAGCCACAGAGGGCTTCAACCACAGAGGCTACTGCGGGATAGTGCTACTTGATGTTGACAAAGCCTTCGACTCAGTAAGGCATAAAGGGCTACTATACAAGTTATACACACAAGGGTTCCCTGAGAACATAGTCAGGTTAATCCAAAGCTATCTCACTAATAGAACCTTCTCTGTCAAGGTAGAAACAGCCACCTCCACCAAAAAGCGTATTCGTGCTGGAGGGCCACAGGGATCGGTCCTGGGGCCCGTTTTGTACAGTCTGTACACTGGGGACACTCCAACGGCCTCCCTGGTGCACACCGCACAGTACGCTGACAACACCGCCATTTACACTCGTAATGCGAATAAGGACCTGGTCATTCGTAAGTTACAAAGGGTTTTAGATAACTCAGAAACCTAGGCCCGTCGCTGGAGCATCACCATCAATCCTGAGAAGACACAGACAGAGACTTGGGAGACGCGGACCGCCCAACGACCCCCCCCCCCCCCCTTCACCAGCACCTACATGGATCCAGACTCCCCTGGCGCAGATCCGCCAAGTATCTTGGCGTAACCTTGGACTCGAGACTAACGTGGAAACCTCATATAGACGTGATCCACAGGAACGTTTGCGCCAGAATGTCCATCCTTTACCCAGTCCTCAACATAACCAGCTCCCTTTCCTGCTCTGTAGGATTAAACGTCTATCAGGCCCTCATACGGCCAGTAATGGAGTATGCGTGCCCTGTCTGGGGATACGCGGCAAAGCAGCACTTGGTCAAACTCCAGAGGTGCAGAACCGCGCCCTCAGGATGGCACTGCACCTATCCATGGGATTCCCCACCAACGATCTGCACGCCGCTGCCGAAATCCCACTCCTTAAAGAAAAATTCCAGGATTTGGCAAGGGCTTTCTATGAGAGCTCTTCCAGATCTGGAAATACCTCATTCACTCCTCAGGTCGGTATGTCATGCCCGCGACAAGCACAAACGCCCCATGACGATTTTCGACGGCCAAGTCGAAGAAAAAAATCCCATTAAAATCTCCAAATCCTAAGACCAATCCTTAATCCTTAAAATACCCAACATCCCGCCAACCCCAGGCAAGTACCAGACACCACCAGAACACCAATACAGCATCCCGACACTTCGTCAGAAGATGATGGGTACGTAACGTATCGAAACGTTGCGACAAGACGACGCCACCACTCGGCTGATAACCCGAGAAGAATTCATCCTTGGAATACGCCGAGAAAGACTGCAATACCATGGACCCTGTTTGTCAGTAGGGGACTGTTCAAGTTCGTGGAGGCTCTGTAACAGTGTGGGCGTGTGCAGTTGGAGTGATTTGGGACCACTTATACGGCTAGATACGACTCTGACAGGTGACATGTATGTAGCATTCCGATGGACTTGGGAATTCCAGCAGGACAATGCGACACTCCACATATTCAGAATTGCTACAGATTGGGTCCAGGAACACTCTTCTGAGTTTAAACACTTCCACTGGCAACCAAACTGCCCAGACATGAACATTATTGAGCATATCTAGGATACCTTGCGCCGTGCTTTTCAGAAGAGATCTACACCCCCTCGTACTCTTACAGATTTCTGGAGAGCACGATTCATGGCGTTCCATCCAGCACTACTTCAGACATTAGACGATTGCACGCTATGTCGTGTTGCGACACTTCTGCGTGTTCGTGGGGGCCCTACACGATACTAGGTAGGTGAACCAGTTGTTTTGGCTCTTAAGTGTAGAAAGCAATGTTCCAATGAATACGTCCTTCCATGATTTTATGCGTGTCTTACCTTCAGCACATAGAGAACCATTTTAATATCATTTATCTGTAATTGCCGATGAACATGCTCGTGACTAATTCAAATAATAGGGAGTCTCACTGCTTCGATCCCAGCATGTTAGGTTATTTAAATGAAGAGGACAAAATTCTACAATAAACCACGTTCCTCTCGCGAATAGTGAATTGAAAGATGTGATAAAGAAAGCTAAATTTCTAAGACTCAGATAAATTGACTGCCTATTTCATCCTGGTAATGTATGTGTCCTCCATGGTGCTTCGTTATTGTGAAGAGTTTGGTGTTTTATGTACAAAATATCATCCTATTCAACACATCTGGCACTCTGTGTCTATGAGGTATTTCCATATATAAAATACAAGTTGAATGGCAAACGATTTCAGACCAACGAAATGGCTATGACTAAGTAGACGTATATTTAGAATCACAGTTTTGGGGTGGAATGTGTTTGCTGATAAAAATGTTTAGAGAAAAACGTATCTAAAAAAAAGGAATTTTCTGTTATCGCCGGTTATATAAAACAACTTTACGAATCGGTGGTTGGCTACCTTAAAGTGAGCGCTAGTCCTAAATCAAAAAATTTTCCTTGTTATCACATTTCGAAATGGTTAACACTTTGTGGTATAGAAATTGCAATCAAGGTAATTGTTAGCCTAAAAATAACAATTTAGATGCGCCCTGTGTGAGAATCTCTCATTTTACTTAATGGGTGCTGCTTTCAACCGATAAATTCCGCTCGCCTTCCGGCGCTGTGCTCACATACACAATCTACGCTCCGTTATCGTTAAATTGATTGAATTGGCACCGACTGCAATTTGAAAATGTAACGATCTGATAGTCTTGAAAGCCATACGATTCACGTTCCACTGGATCATCTGTCTCGACTACGGTTAATTGTTCACTACGCTGCCGTAATTCACATATATTTTTTATTTTATTGTTAGTTATCATACCGACACCTCCATCACTCATTCCTGATTTTGACATCCAGGGTAGTTCCCGCTCACACACGTATCTGATTTGTCTCACGAATATTTTACCCAAGATGATCAGCATTAAACGAGACAACAGCGCGGCATAAACTCAGGATATACACTGTGCAATCACATTATTGTGAGCACCTGTCAAAAGCGCGAATAACTACCGACCGCTGCGAGACATGCAGGAAGAGATTCTGTGGGTTTCTGGAAGGAAGCGATAGTGATGTGGAGCCATGTCAACTCCAGTGCCGCGGCCAGCTGCCCTGGATTTCTCGACTGAGGATCCACGGCACGAACAGCCCGATCGAGGTGGGCTCACAAAGCCTAAATTGGGTTTAAATCCGGGGAGTTTGGTGGCCAGGAGACTACCGAAAATTCATCGTGGTGCTATTACTATGGTACTTGGCCAGCTGTGTGGTACGTTGCGTTTTCTTGCTGGTAGATACCACTGTGCTGAGGAAAAACCAACTGCGTGTAGGGATGAACATGGTTCATCAACGATCGATGTATGCTTGTGTTGATCCGCTGTAACTTCCATAATGTCGAGATCACCAAATGAATGTTCCCGCAGCTTGACCCTTCCAAAGACTGTTCCGGGGTGTTTGCTCTCAGACCCTTCACGCCTTACACGCCGACGTCCATCTGTCTGATGGTGTCTGATGGAGCAGAAAATATGTTTCATCTGAATGTCCATCTGTCACAACTCACTGGGCGTCCAGGTGCGGTATTGGCGTGCCACCATTCGCAGCCAATGAGCAGCAGTCAGCATAGGTGCATGAACCAGGACCCCATTGAGGAAGGCCATACCCAGCAACGCTCGCTGTGCGTCCGCTATGGAGACAATGTAGACAGTCCCTTGGTTCATCTGCGAGGTCAGTTTTCAACACTTGCCTATTCGCTGTCGTTTATCCCCGTTATTTATGGATTGTGGTGCACCAAACTTTCCGCGGTGCCGGTTTTTCCTTTTGACATGGACAGTATACTTTGACCATGAAGGCATAGAAACCCTTATCCCGAAATCCAATCATCATGCCCTTTTGGAAGTCAGATAATTGGCTCCATTTCGTCATTACGACAACGACTGCACTGTTTCTCGAATACTCCCGACACGCTTCATATACCACCCACGGCTAGTGCTGCCACTTGCCGTCTGTGAGTGTTTACTGAAATTTTATGTCGAACAAAGCGGTGGTCAAACTGATGTGACTGGACGGTGTATAACAGCTCTAGTATCTCGTCATCAGTCGCATTGCAGCACATACACTGACGGAAAAAATCGCAACACTAAAATATTATTACTGTAGAGTAATGAAATTTCGGGAATAAATTTGTCTAGGTAACATATTTAAGTGATTAACATTACAAAATCACAGTTTAAAGTAAGTTAATGAGAAATGCTGGTACATTAATAACCGATGTAACCGTCAGATTGTTGAATGCAAGCAAGCTAACATGCATGCATTGTGCTGTACAGGTGGCGGATGTCAGTTTGTGGGATGGAGTTTCACGTCTGTTGCACTTGTTCAGTCAATACAGGGACGGTTAATGCTGTTAATGGAAGATACCTGAGGTGTCATTCGATGACGCACCATATGAGCGCGACTGGAGACAGATCTGGTACTCGAGCAGGCCAAGACAACATGTCGACACTCTGTAGAGCATGTCTGGTCACGACAGCGTTATTAAGCGAGCGTTATCCTATTGGAAAACAACACCTGGAATGCTGTTCGTGAATTGCAGCATAACAGGTCGAAACGCCAGACTGACGTATAAATTTGCAGTAAGGGTGCGTGGGATAACCACGAGAGTGCTCTTGCTGTCATATAAAATCCCACCTCAGACTGTAACTCCAGATGTAGGTGCAGTGTACCTAGGACGCAGACAGGTTGCCTGCAGACCCTAATCTGGCCTCCTTCTAATCAACACACAGCTTTCACTAGCACCGAAGCAGAAACATCTTTCATCAGAAAACACAACAGATTTCACAAGCTGCGACATTGACGGAAATAAAACGGTGACCCGTATATAGAATAAATTTCCTTTAGTTACGTCTATGGTCACAAACTTTTTGTTCACAGATTACCGGTTCGGTCTATAATGGCCATCTTCAGATCTGTGTTTTCTAAAACAGTGTCCTGTGGTTGCAGTACATTAGGACACTGTTTTTGTAAAACACAGATCTGAAGATGGTCATTATAGACAGAAACCGGTAATCTGCGAACAAAACGTTTGTGACCATAGACGTAAATTAAAGGAAAGTTACAACAAAACAGATCTCGAGCCTGCTCTCCAATGAGATCTCGCTTCACACTACTGAAATGGCAAATGGCGATGGCTACGGATCAGTGAAATGCATGCCATAGGGCATATGGCTCGGAGCTGCCCTTGTAGTAACCGATTTGTAACAGTTCGTTGTGTCTCTGTGTAAGTAGGCTGTTTAGGTTTTTATGTCCGTAACTTCACGTAGCGCTCTGTATGAAAATCACTGGCTGTGCTGTGTGCAGTCTGTGGCTGGTTGGCATTGTTGGAATATTCGCTATTGTAGTGTTGGGCAGCTGCATGTAAACAGCGCGTAACGTTGGGCAGCTGGAGGTGAGCCGCCAGCAGTGGTGGATGTGGGAGGAGAGATGGCAGAGTTTTGAGAGCGGACGATCTGGACGTGTGTTGGTCAGAAAAACGACATTTGTAGGACTGGATGTCATGAACATATATATATATATATATATATATATATATATATATATATATATATATATATATATATATATAATTACTTTTGAACATTATTAAGTTAAATACATTGTTTGTTCCCTATCAAAATCTTTCATTTGCTAACTATGCCTATCAGTCGTTAGTGCCTTCAGTAGTGAGAATCTTTTATTTAGCTGGCAGTATTGGCGCTCCCTTTATTGCAGTAGTTCGAGGAACGAAGATTTTGTAAGGTAAGTGATTCATGAAAGGCATAGGTTATTGTTAGTCAGGGCCATTCTTTTGTAGGGATTATTGGAAGTCAGATTGCGTTGCGCTAAAAATATTGTGTGTCAGTTTAGTGTTGATCAGAATAAGTAAAGAGACAGTAATTCACTAATTTTGCTAAGGGGATGTGTCAACTGTAGGGCCAACTGCTGCTCAAATTTGTTGCTGCAGATACAGTACGATGATTTTTCCCCTCGGTAACACCACATGGCTGTCCGGAGCCCGTTCATAATGAGACCATACATTCTCGTAACCACCGCTGTCTGCAATCGTGTAGCATCTCGTAGTCCCATTACACGAACTCTTTCTAATTCAGTAAGGTGTTGATAACGGCTCCTTCGTCACTTTAAAGGCATTCCTAACATCAGCTCACCACGTCCAATCTCAGAGGAAAGTAACGCTCATGACGATTAGATTGTGTATTTAAAACAAACCTGATATGCGTCTTCGTAGTGGCATTACTAGCACAACTCTTTCTTGGCGTTTCGATTTTTCTTCCGTCAATATATATAGCGTGTCCATGCTGGAAAATGTCACGAGACCATAAGTGTTGGTCATGCAGACTGTTGCCGCAACAACTACTGTAAATGCTACTGCTGCTCTTCCAGAGTCTTTCTGGTCCGACTTATGCTTGACTACTGTTCATCACTCTGGGACCCTCACCAGACAGGACTGATAGAACAAATAGATGAGATCCAATTAACAGCGTTGCGTTGCTCACCGGATCGTTTATTCGGTGCGGGAGTGTTATAGAAATGCTCAACAAACTCCAGTACAAGACGTTACTAGATTAGCCGTCACGAAATTAGACGCCTGCCTGAAGTCCACAGGCGGTAAGCACTGTGATTGACTCGTCTCATTGCTTTGTTGCCACACTGTTGGCAATGTAGTAGGCTAGCGCCAGCTGAATGTTCAGTGTTCCCATCCGCTATCGTCCGTTCACTTGTGCTTTGTCTTCCGTGGGATGGTGTACTGACGAGTGTTTGGTACTGAGCGAAATGCTGTAGCGAGGACCTGCCTAGAAGACACTTTAAAACTAAAATTGTCGTATCGACTGTACTGACGTTTTTACTGATCTTGCTAACAGTGAAGGAACCAAGAACAATGTAACTTTTGCGCAAGTTCATAAAATGACAACACCTTATGGTACTTCGGAATCGACTGTACTGTATATTAAAAATGCAGTAACGTCGAGGGAATCGCTAGATATGAGCGTGTGTTTTGATTTGCCAAGAAAGGGATATAAATGAAAACGATAATCTACGGAATTTGACGATTTTGATATAAAGGGTAGTGGGTAGACCTGTACATAGATACCACGGCCGACGAGACTATCTGACGATTAGAAGCATACAGGGCGTTTGTGGTGAAAAAATTATTCTGGGTCAGAGGCCACTATTTTCGTTCTCTCAGCTCACTCAGTATTTGATTCAGAAAGTGAGATGGTGGACAAAAACTTTTAATGGAATGCAGGGATATTACAGCTGCAAGAACGAAGTTTTGTATACCGTGCACTTGTTGATTGCTGAGGACAACAGTCTTGTATTGTACTTCGATAAAACTTCTCTTTCACGAAATCACATTCGATAACTTATTTTGCTACTCTCAACGAAAGTAGTGGTCTAAAAGTACCTACTTACTTTCGTATAGCATGTATCGGTGACGTAGATGATGGGTGCAGTGACCAAGGAATAGTAACAGGTCCACATAAAAAAAATTCGTGAGGCAGGGAATATCCTTCGTCGTATCAATACGGCCATCGGAACAAAAATCCGGGCGGCGGCCTAAAAGTGCTTGCGCGCTGCTGCGAACTGGCTCTAATAAAATGCTTTCAAAGGTAACGATACAATAATGATGTCTTGGATGGTTTCAATATTAATTTTACAGTTTTCTTAGCAACCTCCTCGCTGGAAGTTTCTACAAGGTCCATAAGAAAGCAAATCAAGCAGTGACGACATTTTTCGTTACATGAGTGAAAAAGTTTCACACCTCGTGCAGTATTTTATTTTTTATCTATGAATACTTTTATGTTTTTAAAATAAAATATGTACTACATGCACCTATAAATGTTTAGAATATTCATTATCATTTTTCAGTCGAACTATCTCAGTGGTTCTGTTTTATCAACAGGTTAAAGTAAAAAATTATTTTTCTTCAAAGTTCTTGTAATGTTGGTTTTTATTTGTTTATTTATTTTTGTTCGTGGCATCTGACAAGAATTTTTTTTTCGAAAGTGCTGCATTATACTCCAGTCTGAAGTGGAGATGTCTAATACTTTTTTCGTAATTTTTAATAACATTTGAAATTATCACTAACTTGCAATGCTGTAAGGCGTGAGACAACGCTGAGGTATCTATTTACGTGAAGGCCGCTACAATGAAGCATTGCGCATCACAGCGAGTTTTACTATTGAAATTTCGAGAAAGCACTTTATTGGAGGAGTTGGACAATGTAGTGGTTCCTGGCACATACATCTCGCAAAACGACCATGATGAGAAAATTTTGTGATAATATAGGGCTGTCCCGACAATCATTCTTCCCACTCGCCATTCGCAAGTGTAATGGGAAGGTGGGATCAGGTAGTTGCAACAGAATCACCAGCCACCACACAGGGTCAGATGGCTTGCGGAATATTGATGTAGATGTAGATAGACGGGGTGCAACACGTAGGTATTTTCGAGATGAATTCTGTAAATGTAAAAGCAACTTTCCTAATTACGACTGCAGATCAGGGATAAGAAGTCAAATTTTTTAGGTGTGCCAATGACATTCTACATCTGTCAGAGAGGGAAAGCTACTTGGAAGACCAGATGAATGGAATGGATCGTGTTTTGCAAAGAAGTTATAAGGGGATAAATATAAGTTAACGAGGATAGTGCAATTTAGTCAGTAGAATAGCAAATAAGAGGCTAAAAGTAAAAAACGAGTTTTATTATTTTTGACAATATGTCAATGGTCGATGTTGAGAGGATATAAAATAACGGCTGGCAACAGCAAGACAAGAAATACTGAAAAAGAGAAAGTTGTTATCATTGGAAATAAATTTAATTGTTACAAAGTCTTTTCGAAAAGTATTTGTATATGGTACAGCCATTTACTGAAGTTAAACGTGGACAATAAACACTGCAGAGAAGAGGTAAATGGAAACTTTTGAAATGTGTTGCTACAGAATAATGCTGAAAATTACATGGGTATGTAGGACAACTAATGACGAGGCACTGCATAGAATTGGGGGAAAAAGAAGAATTGTGGCACAGCTTGATTAAAGGAATGGATCGGTTGACAGGACACACCATGAGGCATCAAATAATAGTCAACTTTGTAATGAATAATGGAAGGATGTACATGTGAGTTTGGGAGGAGGGAGGGTTGGGGACTTTAGGGGGACACCAAGCCTTGAATACAGTAAACAGGTACAGATGGATGTAGGTAGCAATAGTTGTGCAACGATGATGAGATTTGCACAGAACTGGATGCCATGGAGAAAAGCAACAAATTAGTTTTCATACTAAAGACCACAACGACAACATTCGATTTGGATGATTTCTTAAGACCACATCAACGACTGGTGATTTACTCAATCTCAGTTAATGGAAAGGAAGTATCACGCTATTGGTTACTAATATCTGCAACATTAAAACACTGTCTTTTAACGAATAATCAGTCTAGAATATTTGACTCACTGGTAGGAACCACAGTTATTTAAGCTTGAACATCAAGAAATTATTGGAAACAACCCTAACATAGTCTGTTTTATTTAATTTTTTATTTATTTTTGCATAAATTAGGCATTTTTCTTAATTTACTTCGCTCATGCAAAGTAACTCCATTATTATATTGAAGTGTGAATATCTGGTCCTTTCTTCAACAAAATAGGAGACTAAGTTCTACTTCTGGTTTCATGCTAAATTAAATTAATGAGGTAGTGTTAACAAGAAAACAAACTTTTTGTTTTGATATACGAAATTTACAGATAGTATTTCACGTTACATTACACGAGGAAATAAGTGCTAGATACATCATGATTCACTCGCTGTATCTATCGAGAAATTGCTGTGCAGCTCACAAAGAATTGTTAGAAAGTAAATTAGTTCCTATCAGTGATATTTCATAGAACTTCCAGCGATCGTTACTACAGCAGTTTATTTTAATAACATAAACAATAATATTAGCGATAATATAAAGCATATTTGGAAAATTTTGTACAATCTCGATCTATGTCGACGGAGATCAATGTAGAAAGTACTCCCTCGACAAGCAAGCTAAGGCATTGAAAGACCTGAGCTTCAGTGGCAACGATTATTTTAACTGTTAGCAGTTGTTTTCTCTTTTTTCTTTTTTTTTTTGCGACCCTAGCAGTTATGGTGATGCTGGTTGCCAGTAAAGAAATTTTCCTCACCATTATTTTGTAGCGTGTAGTTCTGAATTGAAACTAATGTTCGTGCTCTTGTTTGGTGAGATACATCACATTACTAAGTCAAACAGATAATACGTAATGACTTTTACCTAATTGTCTCTTATAAACTGGTAGTTGAAGTTTTAACGATTCTTAACTATTCAGGCTCGTCTGCTTCACACGGAGCAATTGGTGTCACCGTGTGGTGTTTCTAACAGCAAACTGTAAGTATTTTGCGTCAAATCGAGCACTGTTACAAATGGAAATCCACAACTGACATGCATGCACTCGTCGAGTGTTACACGATTAATGTCGTTCGGATGCAGGGGAAATAAGTATGGTGGAACTAGAACATGGATGTATGTGATTTCTCGATTATATTAATAACCTATTAAATCATGATGGAGTTAGTATTGCCAGAATGGAGGAACACCACGTTTCATTGCAGTTATGCTTGCCTCTGACATTTACGCTCTGGGTTCTGAGACAGAGACCACAACATTCCTGGTCATGCATAAATAACAACTAATTAGCATTTTACGACGCAGTTAAGCCAGCAACAAAGTTTCATTGGGCTCCATGACGACTGCAGGCTTATAGTTTTACTGCCTGTTTATTCTGTCTCCTCACGCCGTTGTTCGCAAGAGTACACCCTACATTACATTACATTAACATTTGTTCCATACAACATTTCATAATGATGTGGACTGTGTCATCTCAAGTTTTCTTTACACCATTTAGCTTTCTTTTACTAATTCATGTCTAAAAGATTTGGTTTTTATTCGTCTATTGAGTAGAAGGAGTTGCCATTCAGAAATTCTTTTAATTTTTTTTAAATGCTGGTTGGATATCTCTCAGACTTATAATGCTATGTGGTAGATGAGCAACGGTTTTTATGGAATAATAATTCACTACTTTCTGTGCCAATGTCGGATTTAACCCCGAATAGTGAAGATCATCCTTTCTTCTAGTGTGGTAGCTGTGCATTTTACTGTTATTTTTGAATTGGGGTGTGTTATTAATAACAAATTTCACAAGTGAATGTAGTAAGTATTGCGCAGGTACTATGAATAACCTGAGTTCATGAAGTAGATGTCTGCAAGGTGATCATCGTAGGGCTCCAGCTTTTATTCTGATTACATGCTTTTGTGGTATGAATACTTCTTCTCTTAATGGTGGATTACGCCGAAATATGTCGCCATATGAAAGCAGTAAATAGGTATAGTAGGCTAATTTACTGTTATATTCATCACCAAAATTTGCGATAACAGTAATAGCATAAGTAGCTGAATCTAAACGTTTCAGGATATCGTAAGTGTGTTTCGTCCAATTCAATTTCTCATCAGTGCATGCACTCAGATATTTTTATATACTGCCTTAGCGGCAGACTTCTTTTCGAAGTCTATTTTTATGAATGATGTTATGCCATTTACTGTACAGAGCTGTATATGCTGTGTTTTCTCAAACTTTAGTGAGAGTCCAATTGCAGGGAACGACTTTGTAATTTTCTGAAAGACATTACTTGAATGTCTTATATCATCAGTAAAAAGAATTAGAGTTAACCTTGTGGGACACCATTTTTGGTATCTCCCTAGTTAGAGAATTCTTCCGATTTTTGCAGACTATCTGTACTGTTAATTTCAACCTTTGCATCCTTCCATTTAAATTTTATGAATGTAGCCGTTTGTGCACTGCTCCACCAGTACCACAATACTTAAGCTTACCTGGATGAATTTCATCATTCACAATCAAATTTCTTTGAGAGATCACAAAAAATCACAATGCCCGACGTTCGGTTGTTCAGAGAATTTAATATTTGATCACTGAAACCATATACAGCCTTTTCTGTTGAAAATCCTTTCTGAAAACCGAATTTACGCTTTGTCAATATATGAAGCTACTCTTGAATACATTATTGTTTCAAGACTTTTGGGTGAGGCTGTGAGAAGTGAGATTGGGCAGTAGATGTTAGCAACAGACCTATCCCCTTTTATAAGCAGTGGTTTAACAATACTATATTTCAGTCTCTCTTGGAAAAGGTCAAGTGGTATGGTAAGAGTTCAGTTAGATTACATCATGGTCAGACAGAGATTCTGGAATCAGATACCGGACTGTAAGACGTACCTAGGAGCAGATATAGACTCACATCACAATGCAGTAGTGATGAAGAGTAGGCTGACGTTTACGACATTATTCAGGAAGAATCAATAGGCAAAGACGTGGAATACGGAAGTACTAAGGAATGACGAGATATGCTTCAAGTTCTCTAAGGCTACAGATACAGCAATAAGTAATAGATCAGTAGGCAATACAGTTGAAGATGAATGGACGTCTCTAAAAAGGGCCATCACAGAAATAGGGAAGGAAAACATAGGTACAAAAAAGGTAACTACGAAGTAACAATGGGTACCAGAAGAAATAATTCAATTGATCGATGAAAGGAGGAAATATAAAAATGTTCCGGAAAACTCAGGAATACAGAAATACAAGTCACTGACAAATTAAATAAACAGGAAGTGCAGGGAAGCAAAGACGAAATGGCTGCAGGAAAAATGCGCGCCGGCTGAAGTGGCCGAGCGGTTCTAGGCGTTACATTCCGGAACCGCGCTACCGCTACGGTCGCAGTTTCGAATCCTGCCTCGGGCATGAATGTGTGTGATGTCCTTAGGTTAGTTAGGTTTAAGTAGTTCTAAGTTCTAGGGGACTGATGACCTTAGAAGTTAAGTCCCATAGTGCTCAGAGCCATTTCAACCATTTGAAAAATGCGAAGACATCGAAAAAGAAATGATTGTAGGAAGGACAGACTCAGCATATAGGAAAGTCAAAACAACCTTTGGTGACATTAAAAGCTATGGTGATAACATTAAGAGTGTAAAGGGAATTCCACTGTTAAATGCAGAGGAGAGAGCGGATATGTGAAAAGAATACATTGGAGGCCTCTATGAGGGGGAAGATTTGTCTGATGTGATAGAAGAAGAAACAGGAGACAATTTAGATAGGGGATCCAATATTAGAATCAGAATTTAAAAGAGCTTTGGAGGACTTAAGATCAAATAAGGCAGCAGGGATAGATAACATTCCATCAGAATTTCTAATGTCATTGGGGGAAGTGGCAACAAAACGTTCGTGTGAAGAATGTATGAGTCTGGCGGTATACCATCAGACTTTCGGAAAATCATCATCCACACAATTCCGAAGACCGCAAGAGCTGACAAGTGCGAGAATTATCGCACAATCAGTTTAACTGCTCATGCATCCAAGTTGCTTACAAGAATCATATACAGAAGAATGGAAAAGAAAATTGAGGATGCACTAGATGACGATCAGTTTGGTTTTAGGAAAAGTAGAGGCACGAGACAGGCAAGTCTTACGTTGTGGTTAATAATGGAAGCGAGACTAAAGAAAAATCAAGACACGTTCATAGGATTTGTCGATCTGGAAAAAGCGTTCGACAATGTAAAATGGTGCAAGATGTTTGAAATTCTGAAAAAATTTGGGTAAGCTATAGGAAGAGACGATAACATACAATATGTACAACAGGCAAGAGGGGATAATAAGAGTGGCCTACCAAGTACGAAGTGCTCGTATTAAAAAGGGTGTGAGACAATAATGTAGCCTTTCGCCCCTACAGATCAATCTCTACATCGAGCAAGCAATGATGGAAATAAAAGAAAGGTTCAGGAGTGGAATTAATATTCTAGGTGAAAGGATATATATGATACGATACGCTGGTGACATTGCTATCCTGAGTGAAAGTGAAGAAGAATTAAATGATCTGCTGAACGGAATGAACAGTCTAAAGAGTATAGAATATGGATTGAGAGTAAATCGAAGAAAGACGAAGGTAATGAGAAGTAGTAGAAATGAGAACAGCGAGAAACTTAACATCAAGATTGATTGTCAAGAAGTAGATGAAGAAATTCTGCTACCTAGGCAGTAAAATAACCAATGACGGGTGGAACAAGGAGGACATCAAAAGCAGACTAGCAATGGCAAGATGGGCATTTCTGGCCTAGAGAAGTCTACTAATATCAAATATCGGCCTTAATTTGAGGAAGTAATATCTGAGAATGTACGTCTGGAGTACAGCATTGTATGGCAGTGAAACATGGACTTTGGGAAAACTGGAACAGAAGAGAATCGAAGCATTTGAGATGTGGTGCTACAGATGAATGTTGAAAATTAGGTGAACTGATAAGATAAGTAATGAGGAGGTTATGCACAGAATCGGAGAGGAAAGGAACGTATAGAAAACACTGATAAGGAGAAGGGACAGGATGATAGGACATATGTTAATACATGAGGGAATGATTTCCATGGTACTACAGGGAGCTGTAGAGGATAAAAACTGTAGAGGAAGACAGAGATTGGAATACATCCAGCAATTAATTGAGGACGTAGGCTGCAAGTGCTACTCTGAGACGAAGCGGTTAGCACAGGAGAGGAATTCAGTCAGAAGACTGATGACAAAAAAAATTTAAAAAAACTGGTAAAATGCCGTGTTTCAGTGAGCTACTACATATGTTGCTGAGAATCCTACTTTTCCGTTGGGGACCAATTTTAAGCATTGTGTTGGAAATGCCATCGGTGCCAGGTGAGCTTTTACTTTTGACTGAATTTATTATTTTCCTAGTTTCATTAGGATTGGTTGGTTGAAATCCTATTTTATCAAATTGCATAGGTATTGCTCCTTCCATATACAGCCCAGCATTTGCTAATGAATAGTTGAATTCTATTTTCTCTACAACCCTTAAAAATGGTTATTAAAATATGTTCAACCCCTGACTTTTTATTAACAAGCTTTTCATTGAGTTTCTAGAGGTACAGTCTTCCTGTACTCTCTGTCACCTTATTTCTATTTTAACAATATCACAAATTGTTTTAATTTTATTATCGGGGGTCCTGATCACAGTCGTAATGCACATACTTCTGGACTTTTTATAACTTTTCTGAATACAGTACAGTACTTTTTAAAATGTTTGACTTTTTTATCATTACTCCTTCCAGCTACCAGATACGTTTGCCTTTTCCGTTTACAAGATATTTTTATCCGTTTAGGAAGCCTTGGCCTTTTAGATTTTTTCCTAAAGTTATGTTTCACTGTTCTCAGATATACTCACAAAGATATCATGAAATAGGTTAAATTTTAAGTAAGCGACAATTTACCTGTACACATCATCCCGGTCTAACAGTCGCAAAATTTCCTTAGAATTTCAGTTGTTAAATCGTTAATTGAACGAACTATTTTAGAGGATTGTTTTGCATTACTGTATGGAACTATGTCATATACTGTACCTAGCTGTGCATCATGATCAAGAAAACCATCATTAACAGGAAGAGTTTTTATCTGATTAAATTTATCTTTGTGAGTGTCACGTTGGCGAAGGATTCTGGGCGGCGCAAACCCCATGAATAACATTTCTTTGGAACTTAGTGCATAAAAGACTTACATGACAGTGAGAAAGTTCAACAATTGCGTTATAAAAGTGAATTCATTAACTCAATATTAAACTACTGATTATGAAATTAAATTTTAATGTCGCCTTTATAAGGAACTAAAGGCGGCGCACCATACCTTTAGTAAAAGAGGCACCAGCGAAACATAATAAAACATACCGTAAACAAAGAATAATTTGACACTTAATGAATTACATAAGCGAGTATGGAAAAAAGTCGTCAACCTATTTAACCTTGCGTGACGCACAGAATCTAGAAAAGCGCAGTTCTGTACTGCCAAAATGCACAGAGTTTTACTTTACGTCGTGAGATTATTTTTTTAATTTGTTTCTTAACTCAGTTTATTCGCCTTTAGTTTACACCATACAACCAGTTAATACAAAATTTGTACTTACCAAAATATAAAGGCACTGACAGAAAATTAGTGTTAGAATATTTCTTTCTTTGTACAGTCACACGTCGTAGACAGAACACACATAGTTACACGCAGCTGGTCATGGAACATTTGTGTACAGTTCATTATCGGTGATGTATTGGTGTTAGATGCGTTCTTCTGTAGGAAAACAGTTCAAAAGCTATTTCCTTCTTGTCCGAGCTGCTTGTAGTCCGTGATTCATATATGTACAGGACTACACTCTGCACATCGGCAATCAGAAAAGACTTCATAACAGTTAAATTTATATCTTCTTTTTCTTTCCGCTGGCCTTGACGGGAACATCAGTTTAATTCAGATTTGGCAGTGTAAGTGCCAGAGCGTGGCTGGGTATCCTTTTTGTACTACCATTCAGTTTCCTTACTGACACCTTTTTCCAAAATATTCGAAAAAGTAATGTATACAAACAAGACTAGTATCACCTTTAAGTAGGAACAATTTATGTGGTACAACGCGGTTTGGATTCCAGAAGGATTCCTCCACTGAAAATGGTATTAATGTATTCAGTCACAAAATATTGCAATCCTTTAATAATAAAGTATCGCCAGTTGGTATTTTTTGTCATCTTTCCAAAGCATTGATAGAGTAGATGATATTTCATTCTTAGAGAAACTTACGTTTTATGGAACTGATGATTTACACACAACTGTTTGGAATCATACGTAACAAACAGAAAGCAAAAAATCTGTGCAGAATAATTCAGAAAATGTTACAGGCGTAAAAAATGGGAGAAACTACAAAGGGAGTCCTGTAGGACTCAATTTTAGGTCCACTCCTATTTCTCATATTTGTATATCCACTGAATATTCAACAAGCAGAACTGGTGCTTTTGCAGGTGGTACTAGTGTTATAATAAATCACATTACAGAGAAAGTAACGAAAGAGATTGTTAATGACGTTTTTCAAAGACTTCTTAAATGGTTCACTGAAAGATTAACTCTTTTTCAATTTTGAAAATAAAATAAGACAATATATTCAATTATGTATAATAAATAGTCATACCAAAAAGCGATGTAACACGTGTAGAGGAATCAGAAAATAGGGTGCAAAGTTCCAAATTTTTAGGTGTACACACAGACGAAAACTTACACTGTAAGAAGCTTATTATTGAGCTCCTCAAACAGTTAAGTTCCGCTACTTTAATTACCAGTTATTAAAGGTGTCTGTTGTCCACAAAGGAGTTTAGGATGTAGGAACAAAAACGTTGGGTCATTACCTCAATAACTATTTAAAAACTTATAGTATATGCAGAAAAAAATTGTTAGTAAGTGTACTTGCATGAGAGGGACTAAAAATAATGTTAACACTTATCACGCATACTTAACCCATAAAGCGACCCATTTCACATCAGTTCTATAAAAGAATCGTTCAAGTGATGTATGCAACAGGTAATAACTAACATGTCGCCACCTCTTCCCCTCACGGGACAGAAATTGAGCACTCCATCGGTCTGGGTCTACTATTATCCATTTGAAAAGCTTGAAAATATTTTTTCGAAATATCTGCAAATTGTGTGACTGTGACATGTCGTAGGTACCAGCTCGCCATTTACACAATCGAATGTGGTAATCCACCAATAAACTACATCCAGGCTGGCAGCCACACCAGCTCTCGTCGTATCCACCGGCAGAAATCGATTCGGGACCGGCGCATCTCCCAAATTCAGAGAGCGACGTGCTAACGCGCGCGGCTATCTGGGTGTCGTTAAAAACTTTTTTCTTTATTTAAACTACATTCTCTTGTTATTGTCAGTCTACGTTATATACTTTCTTTCCTTCGGCCCTTGTAACCAGTTTTTTTCTTTTTTTTTCCAAATGGGAAAGCTCAGTTTTAGTGTTTGATTTCTTAACCTAATCCTCTCAGCATCATCCGATTAAATCCACTACGTTCCACTACCTATCCCATTCAACTGCTCCTCTAATTCCTTTATCCTGACGGAATTACAGTATCACTGTCGACTTTCTGCATTCTCATCGTCGATGTCTGATTACCATACAATGCTGACATCTAAACGAACATTCTCAGAAATTTCTCCCTGAAATTAAACCTTATGTTTGATATGAAACTTCCTGGCAGATTAAAACTGTGTGCCCGACCGAGACTCGAACTCGGGACCTTTGCCTTTCGCGGGCAAGTGCTCTACCATCGAGCTACCGAAGCACGACTCACGCCCGGTACTCACAGCTTTACTTCTGCCAGTACCTCGTCTCCTACCTTCCAAACTTTACAGAAGCTCTCCTGCAACCTGTGAGTACCGGGCGTGAGTCGTGCTTCGGTAGCTCAGTGGTAGAGCACTTGCCCGCGAAAGGCAAAGGTCCCGAGTTCGAGTCTCGGTCGGGCACACAGTTTTAATCTGCCAGGAAGTTTCATATCAGCGCACACTCCGCTGCAGAGTGAATATCTCACTCTTATGTTTGATACTTAGAGACTTCCTTTGGTCAGTAATGCCCTCTTTGCCAGAGCTCGTCCGCTTTCTATTGCTTCCTTGTTTTCTCCGTCGTGGGTTATTTTGCTTCCAAAGCAGAAGAATTCTTTAACTTAATCTCCTATGTAATAATTAAGTTTGATTTTAAGCTTTTCATTATTCTAATTTCATCTACTACCCATTAATTTGGTCTTTTGTGGTTTACCGTCAGTCCATTCAACAGATCCTGTAGTTTCACTTTACCGTCAGTGAGGATAGCAATGCCATCGGAAATTTTTTGTTTAATATCCTTCCACTCTGAACTTTAATCCCACCTTTGAACCGTTCTTTTACTTGTTAAGTTTAGGAAACGTATCTTGATGCACATTCCACGTCCTATGACTTGAAAGACCAAGGTAGATCAGAATGGGCATTCTTTTTGAAACACAACTGCATGGCCTACACAGTGGCAACAAAATCACTTCCAGGAATGCATTTGCTTCGGATATCGTGGAGCTGCCTGATCAGAATCAGAATACGGCATGCCAGAACGAAACTGAGCTCTTTAAGTGGAGAAAGGTTGAAAACCATCAATGCGACTGCAGTGCTTCCGAGCGAACAGTACAACGCATAGTCCTTTCTCACAGTAAATTCCAGGGGACGTTGAACGATCTGATATCAGCAAAATGTGAAGTAGTTGAATGGTAGAACTTACTGGACACCGCAATGAGGCAGGTATACCCTGCAGAATTAGGTGCTATATAATAAATAGGTTTTAAATAATGTTTCAATATGGTAATCACCATTAACAATCAGTATCTCTTATATTTTGTTTACGTGGTTCAGACATATTAATGTGACTACCACCTACGTTCGACATCAGCGTGCAATAACCACTCAGAAGTGTCAGGTGGCGTTATTTGCAATGGGAGATATGTTGAGAGTTTCGGGGTGTGGTGTGGAGGTGGGAGGTGGGGCAGAAAACAGTGCAGTTGTTGTTGTAGTGCGGAAACTGAGTGATTTGCCTGGCTTTCGGGTCAAGGTGGAAGCATTACAGAATTGGCTAAGTGTGAAAACTATTCACAGGCCACCGTGCGTGGAAAAATGGCGTTATCCAAAATCGGTGTCGAACCAGCTACGGTGCACCAGGTGATAACGACACCTGCAGTGATTTGTACAGGCAAACGGGCGCGCAGCCGTTGAGCAGCTGAGCGATCAGATAAACCAAGGGACTAGCAACGACCGTTCAGTAAACGATGCTGCATGTGGGCCACCGCTGCAGGCGCCTTCTCCATGCACCCATGCTGACTGTTGTTCATCGTCGACGAAGGCTGGAATTTGCACTTCAGTACCGCAAGTTGCCGTCCACAGGGTGCCAACAGGTGGCCTTTTCCGATTAACCACGTTTTATGCTCCATGAGTCAGATGGCCGTTAGCTTATATGGCCCTGCAACATTCGTCGGAAGGGTCCACGCTGCAGGAGGGATAGTTATGGTCTGAGGAATGTTTTCGTGATATTCCATGTATAATCTCATCATTCTGGAGGACACGATGGACAAGCATAAGTAAGCATCTATGATTGGGGACCATGTCCACCCCTTTATGCAGTTTGTCCTTTTGCTCAGCACGATGGCATCTTCCAGCAGGACAATGCAACGTTTCACACAGTATGCAGTGTATGTGTGTGGTTCAAAGAGAGCAAAGATGATTTTACCTTTCTCCCCTGACCACAAAACTCCCCGAAGTTAAACCCAGCTGAAGATCTGTGGAACCACCTCTATCGGGCTGTTCGTGCCATGGACTCTCAACTGAGAAAACTTGGACAGCTGGACATGACACTAGAGCGGCATAGCTCCACATTCCTGTCAGTTCCTTTCAGAACCTCACCAACATTCTTTCTGCACGTCCGTGATGCAAATTCTGGTTATTCAATCTATTGACAGGTGATCACATTAATGTGAACACCGAATAAATTTTCCACTGCCAATATCGCTAAAGTCATTTATTTGTATATATGAGCGGTTTCGGTAACTCTCTGTTGCCACATTTGGACCTGCAAAAGATGGCACCGAAAACGCTAGGATACAGCAACTAACATAACAGCACAAATTATTGTATCAAAAAATTTGTAATATATGGAACATCATCACAGAATTATTACATCATTACATAATTTCCTTATCCAGTATAGTAGGTGGTGCTACACAACGTATGTCCATGTTGATATCGAGAGCTGTACTAGAAGTCAGTGTGTTAGTTTTAAAATAACAGCTATTTATACACATATTATTGCGCCGATTACAAGTGCTGACATTCATTACTAATTTTCAACTGACAGTTCCTAGCGTAAGCATTCTTAGTGAGACATAAGTGGCAGTACAAATCGGTACCATCATCTCACATTATTTTCAGGCACTGATCTACTATTCTATATAATTACATATGCCTGAAATATTATCATAACATATAAGCAAGTCTGTATTTTAAATTTTTAAGAAACAATCTGTAAAACAATGTGTAACATTCATAAAACGTAATTGATACCTGAGACTTTTTATATTATCTTACAAAATTTATAAAAACATTTTATCAACATTCTTAATAATTCCGTATTAAATTTCGCTTTATACAATACGACACTAACCACTTAAAAGTTCTCTACGTACAATTAATGGTATCATACACTGAAACAGTTTAGCAAACTGTGGCCAGCGCTGCTCTAAGGTAATGGTAACTTACAGTTGACAGATCTCTTCAGGGAGAGAACTACAAAATACAGCAGACAGCTGCAGGCCAGGAATGTCACCGTAGAGAGGCTGTGTTAACATTTACTCAAGAACTATCAAGTCCATTAGTCACTTGTACGCGACCTTGCAGTGTAGCTGATCGTCAGCCTAGTTTCTATACCATATTTATACCCGGGTCAGTAAAGCTATCCCGGCATTTTGGGACGTACAGCAGTCCTAGCAACTCCATCTGATAGAAAGTAGTAGAGAATGCCATACATGAACAGAAATTTACTATCTATAGAACCTATTCAAAATTTTGTTATTTCACTCTAAAACTAACAGTGAGTTAACGAAACCGGCTTGAAGAAGACCTGTGTGTTGTACAAATTGAGGAAGGAAAAGTCTCCTTAACGTGAATAGTAATGATTCTCTATACGTAAGAAATTTTTCATTCTAAATTGGCATTGTAAAATACAGCAAACCACACTGAAGCGCCAAAGAAACTAGTGTAGGCATGTTTATTCAAATACAGAGATAGGTAAACAGGCAGAATACGATGCTGCTGTTGGCAATGCCTATATAATACAACAAATGGCTGACGCACTTCTTAGATTGGTTACTGCTGCTACAATGGCCGGGTATCAAGATTTAATTGAATTTGAATATGGTGTTATAATCGACGCACAAGTAACGTGGCACAGCATCTCCGAGGTAGCGATACAGTGGAGATTTTCCCGTACGACCATTTCACAAGTGTACCGTGAGTATTAGGATTCCGCTAAAACTTTCAAATCTCCGACATCGCTGTGGCCGGAAAAAGATCCTGCAAGAATGGGACCAACGACGAATGAAAAGAATCGTTCAACGTGACAGAGGCGCAACCCTTCCGAAAATTGCTGTAGATTTCAATGATGAGCCATCAACAAGTGTCAATGTGCGAACCAATCAACGAAACATCATCGATATGGGCTTTAAGAGCCGAAGGCCCACTCACGTATTCTTGATGACTGCATGACATGAAGCTTTACGCCTCGCCTGGGTCCGTCAATACCGACATTGAACTTTTGATGACTGGAAACATGTTGCCTGGTCGGACGAGTCTCGTTTCAAATTGAATCGAGCAGATAGACGTGTATGGAGACAGCCTCATGAATCCATGGAAGCTGCATGTCAGCAGGGGACTGTTCAAGCTTGTGGAGACTCTCTCATGGTGTGAGACGTGTGCAGTTGGAGTGATATGAGACCCCTGATACGTCTAGATACGACTCTGACAAGTGACACGTAGTAAGCATCCTGTGTGATCACTTGCATCTATTTATGTCCATTTTGCATTCCAACGAACTTGGGCAACTCCAGCAGGACGGTGCGACACTCCACACGTCCAGAATTGCTACAGAGTGGATCCAGGAACAGTCTTCAAACTCTTGCGCTGGCCACTCAACCCCCCAGACATGAACATTATTGAGCTTATCTGGAATGGCTTCCAACGTGCTGTCCAGAAGAAATCTCTACCCCTTCCTACTCTTTCGGATTTATGGACATCCCTGAAGGATTCATGGTGCCAATTCCCTCCAGCTCTACTTCAGACATAAGTCGAGTCCATGCCACGTCGTGTTGCAGCACTTCCGTGTGCTCGCGAGGGCCCTACACGATGTTAGGTAGGTGTACCAGTTTCGTTTGCTCTTTAGTCTACGTATGTTTAATACATCCAGGACTACCTCAACATCTACAGGTGCTGATATCATATTACTTCAATAATACATTTAAGGTACGTCTACCAACAATTAAGCTATTTATTGTTTGTGATTTTGTTATCAATTTCGATGTTTACATGAACTTGTCCAAGACAAATTGTTACTCGATGGTCTAGGTTGAATGTCGTCACCTGAAGAAAACGTGTAATCTGATCACCTGATGTCTATGTGAACACTCTTCCAGTGTTTAATATAATCTGTGGTGTCACCGCCAGACACCACACTTGCTAGGTGGTAGTTTAAATCGGCCGCAGTCCATTTAGTACATGTCGGACCCGCGTGTCGCCACTGTGTGATCACAGACCTAGCGCCACCACAAGGCAGGTCTCGTGATACGAACAAGCACTCGCCCCAGTTGTACGGACGACCTAGCTAGCGACTAGATGTACGAAGCCTTTCTCTCTCATTAGCCGAGAGACAGAATAGCCTTCAGCTAAGTTAATGGTTACGAACTAGCAAGGCGCCATTAGCCTTACAGTGATTGTAATTAAAGTCTCCTGTGTATAGTCAAGAGCGATGTACCACAATGATTGATTAAAGATAAGTATTAATCCAGCTACGTACTTTTCTTCATAGCATTAATTACGTAGCCTGTTCCAGTACTTCACGCCCGTCTGCGTTAGTCTAGCGTGCATTTTCAGCCATCTCGAACTACAAGGTGTTGGCCCAGCTGCCGACACATCACATGGCGACGAGTCTACAAAGGATCTTGTGTTTTACTTTGCCCTAATTTATTTGTGTCATGGCTTCGCCACATTCTCCAGATGTACTGTCCGAATTTTATCGCTTGCAGAATCAGCAGACGCAGGCGTTATTGGATGCCCTTGGACAGCTCGTCCAGGGTCAACGTGCCATTCAAACCGATGCGGCCGCCGCCGCTTCACCGGTACCGCAGCCACAACCTGCCGTTGCACCACCATTTCGAAGTTTTGATGCAACCCACGAGACTTGGCGGGAATGGTCCCGCCAGTTTGCCTTCCACCTCGCCGCCTACAGAATTCAAGGTAATGAGCGGCAGCCGTTTTTGCTTTCTTGTGTCGGTGTGTCCACCTACCGTGTGATAGTGAAATTGTTTCCCCGACGCGACGTAGCAACTCTGTCCTACGACGAAATTTTGTCTGCTTTAGATGCTTATTTCAAAGAAACAGTTAATGTGGTTGCAAAACGGTATACGTTTTTTCGTACAAAACGTACGGCCGGTCAAACTAATAGGGAGTGGGTAGCAACATTGCAAGGACTTACTAGGGAGTGTTCTTTTGACTGTGACTGTGGCCTTTCTTATTCAGATACAATGGTACGTGATGCTATTGCACAGAACGTTTCTGATGTTCGCCTACGGGAGCAAATTTTGAAACTCGTTAATCCCTCCCTTCAACAAGTGATAGACATATTGGATAGACAAGACACACTTGACTGTGCTCAGGAATCTTTTGAAACTTCGCCAGCAGTGTGTAACATTAACCGGCCCGCCGGGCGAGCTGCGCGGCCCGGTCAACTGCCATCGCACAAACAAACGCAGCTGCCGCCGCGCTCTAAGCCACGTGTGCCGCGCCAGCCCACAAATGCAGTGAAATCATGCCCGCGGTGTGCTACTAGACATTCGCGTGAACATTGCCCGTCACGCCAAGCTATTTGCTTTTTCTACAATAGGAAAGGACATGTTCAAAGTGTTCGCCAGAAAAAGCTCCGATCGGACAATCACAATCATTCCAGGCCCTTTGCTTCGCGCCGGAATCGAACCAAGGACACTCAGGATCGTGGACCTTCGCCCATGGACATTCATGTCGTTAACTCCACTTCGTCCAGTGACACTTTCTCTAACAGTCACTGTGTTCGTCCAACAAAAACTGTGCGTCGACGTCGCCGGAACTCACGTCAATTAGCAAGTGATTCTGTACCAGTGTCTGTTCAAATTGCACAAAACAGTCGCTCTTGTCGTCAGCAGGACAATAAACTGTTTGTGGACTTAGACTTTGAGGGCAAAGTGATACCGTTCCAGCTCGATACCGGAGCTGCAGTTTCATTGCTCAATCACGACACGTACAAACAACTGGGCGCACCTCCGTTGCGTGCCGCAAATGTTCAGTTAAAAAGTTATTCCGGACAGACAATTCCTGTGTTAGGACAGTGCACTCTTTTTGCAACATATAAAGGACAAACAAAACTTGTGTCGTTTTACGTTCTTCGTTCTTCTACTGCAGTGAACTTGTTTGGTTTAGATTTATTTCAGTTGTTTCACATGGCTATTGTAAATCAGGTCCTATCAGTGAATCGAACTGTGCCTACGGACAGTGTTTCTCGCTTATGTGACGAATTTGTAGACATTTTTGCACCAGGCTTAGGTTGCGCTAAAAACTATGAAGCACATTTGGAACTGAAGGTCAACGCGCAACCGAAATTTTTCAGAGCGCGCAATGTTCCCCACGCATTGCGTGATGAGGTCGCAAGAACATTAAACGATCTCAAATCACAGGGTGTAATTGAACGTGTGCAAGCTTCTCTCTGGGCCTCACCCTTAGTAATTTTGCCAAAACCTTGTGGAAAATTGAGACTTTGCCTGGACTTCAAGGCCACAGTGAATCCACAACTAGTGACTGCTACTTTTCCTTTGCCCCGCCCGGAAGATCTTTTTGCTAAACTGTGCCCGGGAAAATATTTTTCAAAGTTGGACCTAGCCGATGCGTACTTGCAAATACCTGTGGACGACGAATCCCAGAGCGTATTGGTGGTTAACACGCATCTTGGATTGTACAGGTTCAAAAGGCTGCCATTCGGGTGTGCATCCGCCCCTGCATTGTTTCAGCAATATTTACAAACTATTTGTGCGTCGGTCCCTACTGTAGTAAACTATCTCGACGATACAGTGATCTCTGGACAGACAGAAGAAGAGCATCTTGCGAACCTACGAACATTATTTCAGGTCTTGCGACAAAATGGTCTTCGCTTGAGGAAGGACAAATGTGTGTTTTTTGCTCGTGACTTACCATACCTGGGCCATGTCATCAATGCCCAAGGCATACATCCGAGTCCAGAGCACCTCCGTGCCATACAGGATTTGCCTTCCCCTCGCAATATGAAACAGCTACAGATTGTGTTGGGTAAAATTAACTATTATCATCAATTTGTGCGCAATGCCTCTTCCATTTCAGCTCCGCTTCATCGCTTACGCCGTAAAGGTGTTCCGTTCGTCTGGACGACGGAATGCGAACGCGCCTTTCGCCAGTTGAAATCGGCATTGCTTTCTAATACTTGCCTCACGCCTTTCGATCCCCAGAAACCCCTTTTGTTGATGGTAGATGCATCGGATTTCGGGATCGGTGCTGTCCTTGCGCACAAAGTTGGCTCGCATGATCGCCCTATTGCCTTTGCGTCCAAATTGCTCTCGTCTGCGCAAAGAAATTATTCCCAGATCGAGAAAGAAGCTTTGGCTCTCGTGTTTGGTGTTACTAAGTTCCATGATTTCTTGTATGGTCGTCACTTCACCATCATCACAGACCACAAACCTTTGACATCGCTTTTTCATCCGAACAAGCCTGTACCTCCGCGTGCAGCGCAGAAATTCATTCGCTGGTCTATTTTCCTCTCGCAGTACCGCTACGATATCTTGTATCGGTCCACTGCTAAGCACGGAAACGCCGATGCGTTGTCCCGTTTGCCTGTTGCTGAGGATAACGCATTCGATTCTTCCGAACTTGCTTGCATGTTCATTGATTCGGAAACCGATGCAGTGGTCGAATCTTTTCAGATTGATTTTCGTCGGGTAGCTACAGCCACAGCTGCTGACCCTGTCCTTGCTACTGTTTTACATTTTGTTGCTACGCAATGGCCTTTGTCAAAGTCTCGGATCGAGGATCCGTTGGTTCGCCGATTTTTTGCTCACAGGGAGAGATTTTTTGTTCGACGTGGTGTTTTGTTGTTGCGTTCTGATAATGATCAGTCCAGAGTCGTGGTCCCACGTTCGTTACAGTCCTCTGTTTTACGGCTTCTTCACCAAGGACATTGGGGTATAGTGCGAAAGAAACAACTTGCTCGTCAGCACTGTACTTGGTTCGGAATCGATGCTGCGATTACGAATATGTGTTCTTCTTGCATGGCGTGTGTCGAACAACAATCCGCACCGCCGCGGAAAGTCTTTGCATGGCCAAAAGCCACTTCCCCTTGGCAACGCTTGCACATTGATTTTGCTGGTCCATTCTGGAATGCTCGATGGTTGGTTCTGGTCGACGCCTTCAGTAATTTTCCTTTTGTTGTCCGGATGTCTTCCACGACGTCCTCCGCCACCATCCAAGCGTTGTCTGCTATCTTTTGCATTGGAGGTCTTCCGAAGACTATTGTTTCCGACGATGGCCCACAATTCATGTCCGCAGAATTTCAGTCATTCTGCCAGGCCAATGGTATTCAACATCTGACATCCGCGCCGTTTTCGCCTCAGTCAAACGGTGCCGCTGAACGATTGGTCCGGACTTTCAAGTCACAGATGTTGAAATTGAAAGAGTCGCATTCTCGGGAGGACGCGTTGTTGCTCTTTTTGTCCTCGTATCGCTCTCAGCCCCGAGATGGTCGCTCGCCGGCCGAGTTGCTCCATGGTCGTCCTCATCGCATCTTGATGTCTTTGCTGCATCCGCCGCATCAGGTTCCTGTGCAGCGGCAGACTCCTGCCTTTGCTCCTGGCGACGTTGTATTTTATCGCACCTATCGAGGTTCACGGCGTTGGCTCGCAGGGCGCATTCTTCGCTGCCTCGGCCGCGCGATGTATTTGGTTTTGGGGGCCTCTGGTGAGGTGCGTCGGCATCTCAATCAGCTGCGCCTCTGTTGTCGCACGCGTTCTGCCGCTCCCCGTCTGCTTTCAGCGACGGTGCCGTCCGGTCAGCGCCCTGGGGACCCATCTACTGGCTCGCCTCATCCCCAGGTGTTACCAACGATGCCTTCCATTTTGCCCCATGGCGACGCGCCGCCGCAGCAGCCGCCGCCGCCGCCGCAGCCGCCGGTCCTCCGGCCGGCGCCGCCCGCATTCGACGCTTCGCTGCACCCGCCAAGCGCCTCCCAGGGTCACGCGCCGCCGATCGCTTCCCGTGACCAGCTGTCCTCCGCCATGGAACTCCCGCCCGCTCCGGACCACATGACGTCATCGCGCGTCGGCTACCCCGACGCAATGGAGGTCGACCCTTCGGCCCCTCCTGTTTCTTTACGGGCGCATACACCGCATGTTGACGTGCACCCTGGACTAGGTTTTCAGGCGTTTCCTAGCTCCCCTCGGACCGAATGGCCGGGTGCGGGTGGCACGGCCTCGCCTGTTGTTAGGCTCCCCAGCTCATCGCATACGTCAACATGGGGTCCTCCCCACGACGGGCGGAAGCCTTATCTCACGACCGTTCGCCGATTTGCGGGGGAGGAATGTGGTGTCACCGCCAGACACCACACTTGCTAGGTGGTAGTTTAAATCGGCCGCGGTCCATTTAGTACATGTCGGAACCGCGTGTCGCCACTGTGTGATCGCAGACCTAGCGCCACCACAAGGCAGGTCTCGTGATACGAACAAGCACTCGCCCCAGTTGTACGGGCGACCTAGCTAGCGACTAGATGTACGAAGCCTTTCTCTCTCATTAGCCGAGAGACAGAATAGCCTTCAGCTAAGTTAATGGCTACGAACTAGCAAGGCGCCATTAGCCTTACAGTGATTGTAATTAAAGTCTCCTGTGTATAGTCAAGAGCGATGTACCACAATGATTGATTAAAGATAAGTATTAATCCAGCTACGTACTTTTCTTCATAGCATTAATTACGTAGCCTGTTCCAGTACTTCACGCCCGTCTGCATTAGTCTAGCGTGCATTTTCAGCCATCTCGAACTACAAGGTGTTGGCCCAGCTGCCGACACATCATAATCAATGTAAAATTATTACACTATGTGGCACTGTAGTCGCTCTTAAACTTAGCCCACGATCTAACATCATTCTTTCATATGCCTATGCTAGAACAGATATGTTCACGTGACATTCGTCATAGATGGCTAATATCGAAACGGCATAGTATAATAGAATATGGCCAGTATGCAAATCATCATAATTTTAATAAGTTTGTTACAATAAATTGTTAAGGCATTTTTGACACAGAATTACATTATATGCCAATATTCATGTAAAACACTTTTTCTAAAAATATTTCTAAGAATTGTTATTAAGATTTGTTCTGAAATCTTTTGAAAGATTCTTAGAAAATATTTCTTAGATGAAGATTTGTATATAATGTAATCTTATGAAAAAGTCTTAAGGATTTTTCTATGAAAAATGTTTTTAAATTTATGATGATTTGGAGGCTGGGCATATTCTATTACATGATGACATTGTAATATTAGTCATGTAAGAGGAATATCTCGAGAGCATACTTGTTCTAACACAGGAATATGTAAGAGTGAGCTAGTAATTGCTGTATCATGCGCTCAATTTAAGAGCGATTTAAGAGCGAATACAATCCCACACGGTGTAATAACTATACACTGATTATATTAAACATTGGAAGGGTGTTCACCTAGACATCCAGTGACAAGATTCCACCTAGACCTCGAGTAACGTATTGTCTTGGATAATCTCAGGTAAACATAGTAATTGACAACAAAAGCACAAACATTAAATAGCTCAATTGTTGGTGCACGTACCTTGAATGTATTCTTTATGTATTGTAATGTCTGTGCCGGTAGGTATCGAGCTAGTCCTGGATATACTAATATCAACCTACTTATGATACCGTTAACTGTACACAGAGAGCTTTTAAGTTGTTTTAGGTTGTCGTATTGGTTGTGATTTTGTGTAAAGAAGAATTTGGTACAGAATTATTAAGAATGTTTAGAAAACATTCTTAAAAAATTTTAAAGTGACATAATAAGATTTATGCATAAATTACGTTTTATGAACGTTGCACATTGTTTTACAGACAGTGTTCTTACATGTAAAATATGAATTTGGCTTATATGTTATGATAATAATTTAGGCAAATATATGTATACAGAATATTAGCACTGTGCCTTAATATAATGTGAGATTATTGTCTCGATTTGTACTACCACTGCGCCATCTGATGTATGTGTGTATCAATAAGAATGTTTACGCTAGGATCTGTCAGTCGAAAAATTATGATGTATGTGAGCACTTGTAATCGACGCAATAATATGTGTGTACATAGCTGTTATTTTAAAATTGATATGCCGTCTTAGCTCACGATATCAGCATGGACATATTATGTATAGAACCACTTGTACTGAAGGAGGAGATTAAGTAATGATGTAAAAATTGGTACGTTGCTGTTCCATGTAGTGCAAATTTTATTTATATAACTGTATGTGCTGTTATGCTAGTAGCTGTATCCTAGCATTTTCGGTCCTATCTTTTGCAGATACGAAGCTGACAATAGAGAATTAACGAACCGGTCATCTATATGAATAAGTGATTTTAGCGATTTTGGCAGCTGAAAATTTATTCATTGTTCAGAATACTAGAGATCTTCCCCACGCTAACGATGTCAGAAGTTTGTACCACATTAATGCAAATGGATTGTTTACAATACATTTTTTCCAGACGCTGTAATAGTAGTTTAAAAAGTTTTATATCTGAGTGTAATAAAGAGAGTAGCTTTATAGATGCAGTATGACAAAAAGCAACTATATACCTGCAAATCTTAGATACATACAAGTTGCAGATAACATAGATCGTATTAAGACAAGAGAAGCATATATGTAAATAAACACCCCAAGAAAAATTCCGGCTCAGGCAATACTGTCAGCTGCGCAAAACACTGAACTTTCGTGAGATGCGCTGTACGAGGAGAGTAGACATATAGAGATGTCGCTTCTTGCTGTGGCTGACATCAAGCGTCGGAGGATTGCCAGAGGTCAGTGTCCACCGTCTGCGACGCGTGTAGACAATGTCAAGGACCAACCGCTGACATTGTTCCACGGCCAGTGCCGCAGGCCCCTAACTCAACTCTCTCTCCCTTCCTCTGTTTCTGTCTCTCTCTCTCTCCCTTTATTTTCACTCCGTCTGGCTCTCTCTCTCTCTCTCTCCCTCTTCGTATCGGATGTGGTGGTGGGAGAGGCGCCAACTCCCGCTCCATACCCAATATCGCTGCGGGTAGACTGGACAATGAATGATCCGATTCCCTGTGTAACTGGCCTTTCCGCTACATTCGCCGTTAGCTAGAATGAATTGCAGGTACCAACTAACGACCGTTATCTTTCGTATCGCAATTCGACGTCCACAGTAAATGCTGCGCTTGTGCGGCTTTTGAAGCGCGCTGCAAAAGTGATAAACGTTCGTCACATACGATCTGAATGCATGTCTCTGTCACGAAGCTAATAAATTTCCGCAGCGCTTCCATAACTAATTACCACGTCAGACCCGAAATTGGCTTGTTCTCATACTATGCGGTTGACAGTCCATTTCATCGTGCTTGATACCAGTTACACTTGATACGTCGGAAATAATTGCAGTTCCTGTCTGTTACGCGTCGACCTTTCACTGTAGTCGAAACATCTCGCATATTGTTTTGTTGAAGGAAAGTTATTCGAAAAATAGCTTTTAAGGGCACTCTGTTCAAAGGCATATGCTTAATACAATAGGCCGTTCTACAGCACGATGGACGTCAGCTTATTTCCGTAAAGCAAAAGATACTTTCTAAGTTCCACTTTTTTTGTATTGTTCCCATTCTGATACAGTGAATACTTTTCACAGTTTTTCATTTGTGACAGTTCCAATTCGTGTCTCGCTTGTGCGTCCTGAGGCGTTGTCGACTGATTCTCGTTCGGTGATCTTCTTCTGTATTCTTCTTTTCGTTCATTTTTATCAATGTCACAAACGTTTTAAAGATACTAAGGGTTAAAGAACAGCAAGTTCTCATTAATTAAAATTAAGTAAACGAAAATGACCACATTTATACACCAAAATACTTTCTTCAGGGTGTTCTATCAATGATGCAGAAAAGACATCCAAAACAAAGAAGAAGCTTTACAGCTTTTTTATTAGTTGGGATCAGTTACGATCTTAAATCATCAGGTCGACAAATATTACCAACATGACATGGGAGGAATATCCGTTGTATAGCTCAACAGAGACTCGGGATAAATGTCGAAAAACAATTTTATGGTTCATAGATTTACGGGTATCCATAATTTTAATTGATTTCAAGGAGCAGAACTTCACTGGAATACCATGCGAAAAATTGTGTTCTACCTGCACTTTTCATGTCAATGAACCATCCTCCTGGGTAGCTAATATCTTCGATGTGAGGGTGATTTCAGGTCGGAACTGGTCGAGAATATTAAAATTTATTATTAATAACAGCTTTCGGGATTTTAAGATTCCCATGTATATGAGTAGCTCGAAGTCTTTTTAAGTAACGGAACCGAGTGTGTTGTTCTTGACAGCGAAAGTTCATGACAGACAATGGTATAGTCAGGAGTGTCCCAGGGAAGTGTGACAGCGCCGCTGTTATTTTTCTGTATTAATAAATTATTTGGCGGGCAGGGTAAGCAGCAGTCACCGACTGTTTCAGATGGTTTAAATGGCACTGAGCACTTTGGCACTTAACATCTGAGATCATTAGTCCCCTAGAACTTAGAACTACTTAAACGTAGCTGACCTAAGGACATCACACTCATCCATGCCCGAGGTAGGATTCGAACCTGCGACCGTAGCGGTCGCGAGGTTCCGGACTAAAGCGCCTAGAAACGCTCGGCCACCACGGCCGGCCTGCGACTGTTTGCTGATGACGTTGTGGTGTTTGGGGAGGTGTCGTCATTAAGTGACTGCAGGAGGATCCAAGACGACTTAGACAAAATTTATAGTTGGTGTGATGAATAACGTCTAGCTCTAAATGTAGAAAAATGTGAGTTAATGCAGATGAGTACGAAAAATAAACCCATAATATAGAGTGCTGCTTGACATAGTCACGTCAGATAAATATCTATGCGTAACGCTGAAAAACAGTATGAAATGGAATGAGCATTTAAGGATTGTAGTAGGAAAAGCGAGTGGTCGACTTCGCTTTATTGGGTGAATTTTAGGAAAGTGACCGCATATAGGACACCAGTGCGACCCGTTCTTGAGTATTGCAAGTGTTTGGTATCCACACCAGGTATAATTAAAGAAAGACATCCAAGTACTTCGCAGAAGGGCTGCTACATCTGTTATCGGTAGCCGGCCGGGGTGGCCGAGCGGTTATAGGCGCTTCAGTCTGGAACCGCGCGATCGCTACGGTCGCAGTTTCAAATCCTGCCTCGGGCATGGATGTGTGTGATGTCCTTAGGTTAGTTAGGTTTAAGTAGTTCTAAGTCTAGGGGACTGGTGACCTCAGATGTTAAGTCTCATAGTGCTCAGAACCATTTTTGTTATCGGTAGGTTCGAACAACACGCAAATACGAGGGTTGGAACTTTAATAGTGCGATCTATTTATTTACAGCTCGTACAAAGTAGATACGTGTTTCAAAGTTTTACTGACCTTCAAAGTAGTCACCAGCGTTTTGTATAACCCGTTGCCAGCAATGTGGAAGTCGTAGGATACTCTTAGCAGTGCCTTTTGTGTTGAGAGGTCGAGCGGCGCGTTCTATTGCCCGACGAATTTGTAGCATTGCTGAAGCGATTGCCGTGGAGTGTTTGCTTCAGTTTAGAAATCGAGTTGAACTCAAGAGGGCTTACGTCAGGGGAGTGCAGTAGGTGGTATAGCACTTAGGAGCCCCATCAGTCAAACAAATCAGGACGTTCACAGATCAAGTGATATTCGCAAAGAAAGAGGCAGCTTTTAAAAATGAATGGGAATGACAAAAGAGAGGGATGTGAATTCTCAATATCTATTACGAAGTCCCATAATTGACTTATGCTGCATATTTGATACGAAATGACATTATAACACCATGCCGAATGAATTTCAAGATTTAGTTAACAACGAAAGAACAAAAATTTATAACGATCGACGGAAGGGATTTATTGTTCTGTACATCAAAAGCACTTTGTGCTAAACTTTCATGTTTGGTGGAAATTAGGAAACTAACGGTACGAATACCAAAATTTCTGAAGCCACATACATTATTCCAGTGTCAATTGCAACAGTTTTCGGTGGAACTGAATGAAGAGTGTGTAGGAGTTTTATGTATTATTGCAAAGTACGTTTGTTAAGTCGAGTGACTTGCATGGAATGAGTTTGCGATTTAAGACTCGCTACTGTTGCATCTCTGAAAGAAGAAAAAGCCAGAACGTAAATGAAACAATCGCACTTCAACTGTACTTACTGCACACTGCCCCCCTTAAGACACTGCAAGATGGGAAATAACATTTTTCTGATTTCGCGAGGATAAATTTAAAAAATCATATTGTAGAAGGGGCAAATTCTGACAAACACAACCCAGCTCACTGGCGTTAAAGAAGACTTGGGGTTTGAAGAATTCATTGTGGCCTTGAAAGAATTACAAGGATAGTTTTGTAAACATTTTGAGGACACTGCTAAAGTTACATCAATTTTCGAGCTGTTTTCGAGTCTGTTTACCTTTTCCGGTGGAAGAATCCTTGTGTACGTGCAGGTAATACTGACTGATCTGCAATATAATTCCTGTTTCAAACAGAAATATTCTTACGTTAAAACTACCCAGGACGTCTACGTTGTTAGTTTTTGCAATCTCCATAATGAGGTTGAAAAGTGCTGCAGCATTTTGATCAATACATATGTGTGAAAGATCTTTCTCCCATTGTGAAACTAAATAATTCACAATTACGTGGCAACCTGAGCGCGAAAATCTGTAGAATTTGCCGACAGCTTATATCAGATAAAAATCGTATTATGTCTTCAGCACGCTACAAATAATAAAATAACACTGAAAAATTGTTTTATTTTGTGACCTTTGTTGTTGAGAAATATTAAATATGAAACCAAGTCGTATTCAGTGGAACTGCATTTCCAGCTAAATACGGTACGTTCGCAGTTTCCCCTTCTTCCCCATCCTGCCGCCCAGACAGCGTGGCGTTGCAGAGAGAGATGTGTTCAGCTAGGCTGACTGCTATGGCACACATGCCAGGGCATGTCTTGCGCACGAATTCTTGGCCGTCCTTGCCTTAGAGTGAAACAATGTTGGAAAAGTACACTTCCTTGGGCTCGAAACAGGCACATACTTCAGTGAGAAGCATGTTTATTGGTCTGGCACATAAATGGTATTGATATTGCTTAAATTTTGTTTTCAGCATCATATGCTGACAGAACTGCACGGTGAGTCTACGTCTAAAGTAGACGTTTTCCCCACAAGAATCGAACTGAACCGCTTACTTCAACTTTGGAGTTCTTCCGACTGGCACACGACTTTACTCTCACATTGTGAGGCACCTGTTATCCGTACCGCAGCAGAACTCTGTCTGTGAGATACCCACATACTGCAGTCTCTTTTGACAAGGCACCATTCTTGCACCACAGTTTTTTTAGCGTGGGACGGCATGTGTAGCTCACTGTTTGATGTCCTGCCGCATGTGGCCCACTCCATTTTTCTTGCGTGGCCCCTGCCTCGGGCATGGGTGTGTGTCTTGTTGTTAGCATAAGTTAGTTTAAGTAGTGTGTAAGTTTAGGGACCGATGACCTCAGCAGTTTGGTCCCTTCGGAATTCATACACATTTTTTTTTCTGATATTTTTCTTGTGGAAAAGAAAAAAAACAAAGAACAATTCCCTTTTTCTATCAAATAAATCTTGCGCAAATGTGAAACCCTTATGTCCAGGGAACCTACATCTGAAAAGACGTTTCTGGGTGTTATGCATCCTCTAAGGCGTATGCGTGGTATGGAACATCCTTGCTGTTAGTGATTGCACAGGCTTTGGTGTTCTGGGGTTTCCCTTCCTGGATATGCATGATCTGTCTTCTTCCTCTTGTATTCTCTCTTGCGCGTATGGAAGTATAGGTGGTTGCAGAAGGTAGAACCAGTGCTACATCGAAAAAAAATGTCGGCACATTGTTTGAACAAATAGACAATCATTTAATCGACAGCATAGGGTATATTAGTATATTACAGCATATTCTTACTCCATTTCAGAGTTACTAATCACAATCGGACATCACCTTTATTTCTCGAAACCATGTTGACACTGTGGTGTCACCGCCAGACATCACACTTGCTAGGTGGTAGCCTTTAAATCGGCCGCGGTCCGTTAGTATACGTCGGACCCGCGTGTCGCCACTATCAGTGATTGCAGAGCGAGCGCCGCCACACGGCAGGTCTAGAGAGACTTCCTAGCACTCGCTCCAGTTGTACAACCGACTTTGCTATCGATGGTTCACTGACAAAATACGCTCTCATTTGCCGAGACGATAGTTAGCATAGCCTTCAGCTACGTCATTTGATACGACCCAGCAAGGCGCCATTATCAATTGCTATTGATCTTGTTAATCATGTACCGTCAGACCGACGTTCACCATTTATGGATTAAAGTTAAGTATTCCACCAGCTACGCCCGTTTTTCTAAAGTCTAATTTCCCTGTCCTGTTCCAGACCTCACACCAGCCTGCGTGAGCTAAAACGCGTGCCTTTCGGCTTCCTCTAGTATTCCTGGGTTGGCTCTCCTGCCAATCCATAACAGACACTGCGATAAACAGCTTTGTTCAATCGGATGCTAAAACCTACTGGGAGCACGGAAAGCACATGGCGCAACGTAGACGCTACATTCAGGCACTACAGGTTTGGTTGATTGCCTGCGGTAGATAAATATAAACGCTGGATGTAGTATATGTGAGGACTGAAGTGAATAAATCACTCGTTTTGTAGCAGCGTAACAGTTTATTCTAGACTCTCGCAAACGATTATCAAGTATCGCGTGGCAAAAGAAATCGTTTCCTTTGGCCTTATATCTCCTCTCATTCTATTTACCACAGTTTATTCTAGACTCTCACAAACGATTATCAAGTATCGCGTGGCAAAAGAAATCGTTTCCTTTGGCCTTGTATCTCCTCTCATTCTATTTACTTCATCCGAATGAACTACTCGTTCTAAAATCGACAGAATTTATTTCGAAACCCTGAGAACTCTGCGTACTTGCAGAGCAGATCGAGAGGAATCTTTTGAGTAGTTGTGAAACTTCTTGCCGGAACTTGCAGTCTACAGTCGTTCATACCTCATGCAGTGTTCCAGAAGTCACGTTACTTTGTAGGGGAGTAAATAAATTCAACCAATTAACACACACTGTCATATTAGCGAATCCCTACGACTTGCATAAATTATTTACCTGGAAATTCTATCCAGTGCTGTTCCTTGGCTATCTTTGAAAAAAAAAAAAAAAAAAAAAAAGACGCGGTGATACGGCACATTTTTTTTTTTACTTGCTTTCAAAAATGGTTCAAATGGCTCTGAGCACTATGGGACTTAACATTTGAGGTCATCAGCCCCTAGAACTTAGAACTACTTAAACCATACTGACCTAAGGACATCACACACATACATGGCCGAGGCAAGATTCGAACCTGCGACGTGGCGGTCGCGCGGTTCCAGACTGAAGCGCCTAGAACTGCTTGGCCACCACAGCCGGTAACTTGCTTTCTATGTTGTACGAATTTCCTCTTCTTCTTAAATATTCGAAAGAGGTATAGTAATGAATTTTACAAATAACTCGCCACATTAAACTAGTGGCATTAAAATCTCATTTCAGTTTATGGTGATCTGTCGATTTTCATGCTCGCAGTTACGTAAAGAGTCCCCTAGAACTTAGAACTACTTAAACCTAACTAATTTATTAAACGGTTTAGGCCAGGAAATCCCTTCAAACCAAAACCTAAGAAGTCAGCAACTTGTGTTCATAACTTTACTCCTTCTTCGACTTACAATACATGTCAGTAGCAAATTGTATAGACAAGATTCCTGCGGTTTCTAAGAAACAATAGACGACCTCTATTTTTGAATGAACCTATGAATTACAATAACTAATTCTTTAGTAGATCAATTTTCATACATTTATCGAGGTTCTCTTCACAGGAAATTATCATACATTCCATGATACAGCTAAACAAAGTTTTCGTATGCCGGACGGTATGCAGTCAGCTTGCTTAAGAGAAATCAAGAGGATGACTCGCATTTGAACAATAGACAGGCAGCGGAATCTTTTTTATGTATGGCCTTATTATTATGTTTGAATACCGCCTAAAATGCTGCTAAAGGTATGTGACTGTAACAGAGAAAATCCCATTGTACTCTTAAACGGTTTAGGCCAGGAAATCCCTTCAAACCAAAACCTAAGAAGTCAGCAACTTGTGTTCATAACTCTACTCCTTGCAATCACTGTCACACCTATTTTGCACTCTTTTTATTTTGCCAAGTAAAGGCTCCCACCAAACTTACCAGATTCAAAATATCTTTAAAAACAAATCCTCACGTATGTAGCTAACGCGGCATATTCTTCGGAATTTTCTTTTGCGACATGTTTGAGAGTTAATTACAATCGTCTACGTGGACTGTATTGCGATAAAAGAGATATATTGTTGAATAACACAAGATCTCATAAGGAAGCGGTGATGCCAGGTTATCTTTCAAATTTCTCAGTACAGTAATCCAATTTGTACATAGTAGTGTATTTTCAGTTAATGTAAATATCTGTGGGTCATTAAAAATGTTACTCAGCGGCTCCGTTATGTTTTAACTGCACTAGACATTTTGTTTTCTTCCCAATATAAAACTTTAATTTCATATTCAGTCGATTACATTTGTTGTAGTTTCTCATCACAGAACAAAGTTCACAGACCTCAATTTAATTTCTTAGGTTGATAAACTGTAGTACCCCATCAACACTTGTGTGATTTGCTGTGAATCGTATTGGTCTGCCATGAAGCACTGTGACAGCAAATATTTTCGGGAATGTGGAGATTTAGAAATCGACTTATGAAGCAAAAAGTTAATGTACATGGCAAATGTAACAAGTTAAGAATTTCATATTTAACAGATTATACGTATAATGAATTATTTTCGTGATGGAAACGTGTAGTGAAAATCTGGCTCCATCTACCTACATTTATATTCATCGACGCAAAGAGAACACGATAGATACTACCATATACACAGTAAATCGAATAACCAAGTGCATTAGAGTATTTAGGTACACACATACAGGAAAATTCAGAAGGAAATGTCAAGTCACTCTTTTGTTAGCGCGGCCTTCACAAGAAAAACGTTTGATCCTTACTGGGCTACTGAAAAATAACAAAGAGTGACAATCGAAACTTGAGTAAAGAAATCAAAATTAATTATGATATTGCATTCATCTGTAAAAGAGGGAATACATAGGAATTTGTACTAATATGTAGGTAAGTTGAAACTTCGTCAACATCACTTCGAAGGACAGCATTTTTATATCGAAAATGCACGTCCTTTCTGTCGTACAATCCTTCTACGCAAAAAACATTCCAATAACGTTTTACCAGTGAGTAACGTCTTTTTCTAAAGCGTGATTCTATGACGCGTCCTAAACAGCCATCTGGGGAGTTCATATCTCCATCAATGGGATCTAAACCCTTTCACTTCCTTGCAGCTGGAAATAGTGGGTGCCTACCGTGTTGAACAGGCTCAGTGTTCCAGCATCTAGTACATTAAATCCCTCAAATTCTCCTATTGATATTTTGTGTGCATCAGCATTACCGTAATTTTTCCTTTGCAGTTCCGTTGCATTGTGTTTACCACATATTGTTTAATCTTTTTATATATACTGTATTAGGAAAACAATACACTCTTTGCAGCCTAGAAAATCATTCTCTCAAACCTTCCAGCAAAAAGAATCGATTTCGCTTCTTGAGTGAGTCCCACATGATAACCACAGACACGAGTCATCACAAAAAATCCGTTGGATTTCTTGTGCTCGTTTAGTATTCAGCCACACAGTAAGATGCTTCTGACTAGTGATCAGTCGGAAGAAGAAGAGGGCTACGTGCAATAGTGATCTAATGCCCGTAGTTTTAACATAACATACCGCAGACATAAGCCAAGAAGAAATTTATTGATTTGGAATATGGATATGAAAGCGTACGCTCACACAACGCGGCTTTCATTTTACATGTATTCAATCCGTCAGGTACGTCTTTATGTACAGTGAACTATGCACGTACTTCTAATACACAGTCTTCATACAACTTTAATAGTGATCTTCCTGTCAGAAATTGCCCATGAGTTCGGCCATTAATTGGCTCAGTTCCCTATGAATTATTAAAATTGAAGGAGTACATTAAAACATTATTCAGCTGTTGTTGATTTGAAACTGGCCTTAAACAATTCAAAACAAGCAAAAATTATGAAGATATGGTACTGCAATGGTAGACGAAAAGCTGATAGAGCAAATACATTAAATGTGCTTGTTGTTCAATAAAACTGTTTTACGGAAAAATGGCTCTTGTCTTACTTTATTTTGCGACATCGAGCCATAGTGAGGAGGTTCCAACCGTTTGTCAAAGGCCGCACAGGCGTTGGTGACGCTGATCGGAAAAGATCATATACGCCAATTTCCAAGCAATGTCGGAGCTGATTGGCAGTAATCACAGATTTTTCGATGTAAGCGTTCATTCAGTGACTCTCGAATAGTTTTGTGAGCAAGAAGCGGATTTTTGTCTTCGAGGAACTGGACGGTTGGTACTACGTTTTGACCTTTCTCTACGGGGAGTTGGTGACTATCGGTATGATGAATAAAGGTACGCTGCACCATGGAATAAAACTTTCTTGGCCTACCATAATAATGTATAACTTCATTTCTGAAAGTCTTCACGTATGAACAATTTCCTGGTTGTATTTTCAGATATAATAATAAAATCACTTTTTGCAGTATGTACATAAATATATTTATATATTTCAGTTGAGCGTTTATAAAAAACATGAAAGGAATCACTACAGCCGACACAACCGTCTGGAGAGATTAACGAACTGTTGGCTCCGATTTACGGTTCTGAGAAGACAAGACGTGTTGCTGATGCAGCTACTTAGATCTGAAGATCGTCCAGAGTGATCTAAACGTGCAACCTAATTGAAAATGTGGAACTGAGACGGATCAACAAATGAGAATTATTTTAATGAAAGGAATCTATGAAAACGTGTCATTTCTAGAAAGAAAGACAAATTTGATTTCTGGTGTGGCATATATGAAACATACCATAATCTTTTAGTGAATCACAACATTTTTGTTAAATTCAGTATTTTAGTGTTATTTTGTCCCTGAAAATAAACGCTCACAATTGAAGAGGTTACAGAATAGCAGATATGTACTGTTTCATAACTAACATCTATGATTGTAAAAGAACGTGTGAACAACAACGGATCAGTAGTTCTGTATAACAATTTACTAAACTAACAGTAGATCCAAATGCATAGCTGTGTTTGACAAGCCATCGTATGGGACATGGCGCAGGGCGCATGGTGTAACAGATTCATTTCCCCATCCCCTCCAGCATCCATTCCTACTGCATTCACGGAGATGGACGGGTAGGAAGATAATCGCTACCTCTTTGTATATGCATGAATTTCTGTTATTTCTCTCTCGAGATCGTTAAACGATAAAACATTTAACGAAATGGTATTTCCTTACGAATAAGGCAGAGCTCTTGCTTCTAGCCTCTCTGGCATCGATCTTATACTGCCTATTTCTCCTGTTATTCCATTTTCGTTAGGTTATTCGACCGAGGAGCAGTACACAAGAACAGGTGACGAGCTTTCTGTAAGGGCCTCCTCCGTCGGTAAAATGCTTCGCTTCAGGATGCTTGTGATGAAATCTGCCTGCCTTTTCTCAGGCTAGATTTATACGGTCCATCCATCTATAATCACTCTGGAGAGATTCACATAATTGACGGTTTTGATTGATTCAAATGATCTATGTTCGATAGCGGAACCAGGTAATCGTTGCTCCAGCTGCAGATGGCCTTGTTTTCCTGCATTTCTAACAATTTTCTTACTAAGTGACAGCTTCACGGAATGTGAAGAGTTTCCACTAAAACCCGGTTAATCATATATATTGTAAATAACGACGGTTCTATCAAACAGTTTTGATGTTTCAATGGTCGCTACGTTCTTTTCTCGCAGTGTTTACCAAATCAGAATGGCAAAAGAATTTCGTGTGTTAGGAAACCTAGTATGTTTGCATTTTATTCAGTAAGCATTTATGCGGAAACCAAAAAACTCAATATTAAAACACTTGGGGTCCACTGAATGAAAGTAGTTCATACTGTCATTATTTGCTTCATCCAAGTCATTTCATACAGAGATGTTGCTGTCTGTCTAAGACAATCATAAAATAGACAGAAGTAGAAACATTCGTTGCTGGAAAAGTGAGATTTTGTTACATATAGAACGGAAAATATTTTACGCTCTTGCAGCAGCTCAGGAAATAAAATGTGTATGCTTAAGTAACAGATTTAGTGGTTGCATTCTGTACAACGAGCAATTTTTATCTGAGATAAAGGTTTGTTTTCTTTTACGCTGTGTTCAACAGTTATAAAGAACTTATTTAAATAGAAATAATCATATAAATTTCACTCATTCTCCTTCAGTCATACAGATAAGTGCTCCCTCGGTATCTTTACGTCGTTTTAGGGAAATAGCTTAAAAATTTCTTCCCTGTCCTACTCTTACCCAGCTGCTCTCATTCGAAGTCGATGGAACGCTAATGAAATCTAAGCTTCCTCCATTTCTTTCTGTGGAAAGGTCCAAAAAATTTGTGGTAAGGCACCTGAACAATTCCTCAGGAGCAATAATATAAGGGGCAGTCAGATAAAAACTGAACAGCCGCCACAACGGTGCCATGGACTGCTTCCATTCAAAAGTAATGACTATCGAAGAAAAGCTTCGCAAAGCACTGATTATTGTTAGAAGGTTAAACGATAATTTAAAATAATAATGTGGGAGACTAAGCAGCAGAAGGGGAAGTTGAGTATGAGAAAACTTGCGTATGAGACCATTTCAACAGTTAAAAGAGGCGCTTGAAAAAAAAGTTTTGTAGATTTCGAAGCAGCTGACCTAATATTCTATGGGATTTCGCATATGGAACAGCGTGTGTTGAATCTTGGAAGTAGATGGCGATGGATAGTATTCGACTTCAAAGGAGAACTGAAACTCTAGACTGAAACATAACTCCAGTATTACTTGCCCACCTGCATACTTAACAGAGTGTGGTGTGTATAACACCACTCAACCGAGCCTGTACACTGCACAACAGAATTAAAGAGTCACCTTTTCGAAACCCTGTAACTGCTTCCCGTTGCGACCCATTTGATTGATATTTAGCACAAAGGTGCGTACAATCTTGCTCTGTAATAATGTGAAGTGTGACGAACTGCGACCTCACCCTCCGATTCAGTGACGCTGCAAACAGCATGGTGCCGTCACATGCGGAAAAAAAGGCCACAGCTCAAAAGTTCATGTGAGCTGTAAGATGGATTAATGACGTCACGTTGGCGCAAAATATCACCACAGTTCTGCCCAACGCCACCGTGGACGTGTCACACGGTCGGAGGGTCGTTGTGTATTCGGAAATGTCGACACCAAATCAGGTTGGCGTCTGCTCTAACGCCTCAGGGTTAGGCAGCCCGTTCGACACGCCTTGGACTAGTCTGCCTACTTTCAAGCTCTATGGCAGCCGCCAGCCTCAATTAGAATTTATATCGAAGGTCCTGATAAATATATCTGTAACCCACTCAACAAAATTGCTTGGGTGGCACCAGAGAGTGTTGTCTAACTGGAAGGGAGCTAGGTCTTGGATTGATCCTTTCGCCGTTTTATTCACACACATTTTAATGTTGCACTCCCACGTGATCGCGCTACAAGAGGGCGGAAAAGCATAAGTAGCCTTTCGTGCTTCCGATCTTTCTACTACTAACCGCACTAAATACAGATTTCAACAGCGAATCATGTGCGGGAAGGGGTGTTTTCTCTGGTACCCCTGACGCCATCCCCTAAGGCCGTTTCGTATAGATTCTGGGCGGCGGTGTTTCTAAATACTTTCGTCGCCACCGATAAGACGACCGCGTGATTTCAATGCCTGGTGTCGCGGTTTTTTTAATCTTTATCACAAAGTCGACAAAAAAGGGGGTGAAATGTGGGTAAGAGTGGCTGTGACGACCTTCCCGTCGTGTATCGTGCCCACGGTGGCACTGAGCAGAATTGCGGTGAAATTTGGTACCAATGTGGCATCATTAACTCACCTTAGAGCTCAGATGAACTTTCGAACTATGGCCTTTTTTTCGCATGTTTCGACACCTTGCTCTCTGAAGTGTCGCCGAGCACGAGGGTGAAGTTGCAGGGCACCACGCTTTTTCACCGTTGCAGTAGGAGTTTTTAGGCACCTTTGAAACAAATTTCAAACTTAAGCGTCGCAGTTGGCGGCAACTGCAGCATTTTAAAAAGTGATCCTCTATTTCTATTGCGCAGTGTGTCTTATATTGCTGTCGCTAGGAGGTAGAGGTTGGTGACCGCTGTCCTCTGTATCGACATATGAGACACGGTGGCTTGGTTTATCAGTCCAAGTTATACAGCGGTAATTAAATTACATTGTTTACTGCAAAATTGTGGTCAGCCAGTGTAATCATGCAGTACAAAGGCAGAGAGAGACAACAGTATCTGCAGCTGAGTTCCTTGAATGCATATATTTCTTGCCGGTTACGTATAGTAGGGAGATACCACTCGCACATTTCCGATTCAGTTTCCTTGATTATGCACATCTCGAAGCACGCATACGTTCGAGATCATGTTCCTTCAAATGTGAAAAATGAAATTGTTACTTGTATTGACAAGATAGGAGTTGATAACTAATCGCATTTTGTCCTTGTCAGAATTAGTTTGAACCTGTTGAGACAGAAAACTGGTATCATAAAAGCAAGAGACCCAATGCGAGTAGCCTGTCGTTGTTGTTGCACCATAAAAGACTTCCCCGTCATTGTAATCATCACAGTCGTTCCATCATCCCACTCTTTCTTCTTTTTTGTACACAACATGGAAATAAGACATGCACTACATACTACTTCTACTAATAGAATTTATATTTTATTTATTTATCAATTTCTTGTATATGGAAGTATGCCATGCACTACAGACTACTTCTGCTAATTAAAATTTATATTTCATTTATCAATTACTGGTAATCCAAGAAAACAGGGGTCATTCAGTTTGCAGAATTTGGAGTCGTGCAGGACGGGGTCATCCAGTATTGAGTTCAACAAACATCAAAACCAAATTTGGACCAGTATTGCTGGTTTATGAGAAGGGCTGAAAATATGTCTGCCGCCATGATTCGCGGCTATCAATGCTGGTGAACTTGGCTTTCTCAACAATGGCACTGTGTGCATGATGTGTTGTTGAAGACAGAACAACATGGACACACTTGAATTCGAACATAGTGATACCAACCTAACATATCTTCGTATGTATGTATTAGTAAACTGTGAGTCTTAATATGCCACTTTCTATTCATAAAAGGTATTACTGTTCACTCTCTAAAACAAGATTCTTGTGGCTTTTTGTTTAGTTCATAAAAGTGTTTTAGTTCTCGAATGTGAAAATAACACACTAATTAAGAAGGAGTGCTTTAAATATTCTTAACACTTCACCTTCTTTCCTGAAGTGTGCGATAAGTATGAACGTTTTTATTGCAATGAGCTGTTTGTGTTTCAGTGTAATGAAGAAGCTGATTGTTACATTAAGGATATATTATTTCTACTGTATGCAGTTTGCTCAGAAAATGTAATTCAGAGTCATTGTTTTATTAAGACACATACAGGTATCAGTACTTGAAGACACATAGGTACTAAAGAGTTACCTTCTAGCGGATACTGATTTACATCAATCAGGCAACATGAAAATTTATGCTAGGCCATAATTCGAACCCGGGTCTCCTGCTTAGTAGACAGATGCCCTGACAGCTACGCTAGTCAGACGAAGTGATCATCACAAATGGACGGACTACACTAGCACGTCTTCCATCAGACGCAATTCTCAGTTTATGCGGCACACTATTGAGGTAGTGCCCCTGGTTATTAGTCTCATTACTCGTGGCATAAAAGCTCGAGCTTGAACTGCATCTGCACTGAAGGTATCATTGGCCGGGACAAACTGAAAATAATTAAGGGGATGATGGCCAATGATGCCGTCATCCCCTTAATAATTTTTAGTCTGCCCCATTGATATAAATCAGTGCCCACTGGCAACTAATGTCTACAATTTCTTTGTGTTTAGTTTCCTAGTGGCTGATGAATCAAAATGGTGTCTTTCTTTCAGGCATGTCATATATGTTAACACTTCGCTGTCTAATGAAGCTGTTTCAAGTATTAACTGAAATTGTAATAAGTTACTCTTTGCTACAGATGTTATTCTACGAAGTGTTGAAGATGATTACATTTGTATGTTTACCCTACGTGGCAGCTTAGGTTTGCAAACGAATGGTGCAGCAAATCAAAGTTAAGTATGATTAATTGCACTAAAATCAAAAAAGTATAATGAATTTATGAATACAATATTTTTTTGTTTGTGTTACTTCTCTTTTCGTTTCCTCTGAAAATACCTTAAATTTGTTGCCTTATTAAAGGAAGCATTTCAGAGAGAGAGAAAGAGAGAGAGGGGGGTGGCGAGAGAAGGGGGTGTTGGAGGGAGGGAGGGGGAGGGAGAGTGGGATGGAGGGAGGAGAGTGAGATAGTGGGACGGAGAGAGGGAGGGAGATAGAGAGAGAGCAGAAGTAAGATGACAGGTACAGTGTCTGATGACCAACATTGCGCCACAAAATAGTATTTATGGAAATCAGTCCTGTTATAAAGTGTAATGTTCCTCGTTTTTACTATTACCGTACGCTTAGTACCTAAGTGTAGACTTGTCAATGCTGCAAGACATATAGTATCAAAATGCTTCTTTAATGATTCCCGTCTGTTCTTGACCAGTACTGTCTTCATTACTGCGTTTGAAGTAAGCACAAATCTGGTTTCAAGATTTGTAATCCAATCTATTTCGTACCAACACGAGTACTTAAGAGTACTGCATTTTTCTGTTTGTTTTATAATGTATTCTATAGCTAGATGGTGTATGTGACTAATGTTGACTTGAGCCACAGAGTCTCACGTTATTTTATTAACGTTGTAACGCCAGAGAACGCAGCCACATTCCACAGACGTAAAGAGGATGCATCCGCCGCCAGCAGTCGTGGTCAAAGACCTGTTTGCACAACAATCCTAGTAGCAGTGAAATGTTTCCACGCTGCACTTCCTTGAGTCAGTGACTGAGTCTGGGACACTGACCAGCTCTCAAGGAAGCTTCCGCAGTTCGACCCACTGCTGTGTAGCAACCACTAGACAATGGTCACTGGCCCCCTACAGTTCGGTGTGACATAGAAATGCGACGTCTTTTCTGTGTGGTCAATGCCCGACAACTTTATGTAATTGAGCAGGGGTAACTAGTCATCCTTCCAGACAGCTGGGCAATGTTGTGGTGCCCATTTAGCGTTAGATGCGGTCAGGGAGTCGACGCCACACTCACGAAACACCGCCACCGCCACTGACAGACTCTGAAATGCTGACCGCTGACCAAATATCCTGGCTCTGGCATCCAACACTCCGACGGTATCTCTATGAGATTGCTTGGCTAAGAGCCTGACGCCGCCTAGTGGCCAAGGCACAAATGAAAGATGGCTCAGCTCCGTACTGCTGTCGACCACTGCCGCCTGCTGCACCACCGCAGCCGACGATCCAGGTTTCATCTCTCTGGCTGGATCTGCCTATTGTCGCATCACCCGGACCAAAGCTACTGCGTTGGAAGGCGTCGCTGCCAGATCTGAGATGGGAACTGTGATCGTCGCGCCACTCAGTAACCAGCATCACCATGTCAGCACGCTGCCTACCGGGCAGTGTACATATGCCACAGACTGTACGCTACAACTGGAAAACCTGCCGTGTCGAGTGGAAATACGCTCTAAGACAAAAAAAGACACACCACGAAGGAACTATCCGAATGGGACGGATATCGTTACATATAGAGACAAACAAACGTCCAAAATTTCAGGAAAATCGAATGATTTGTTCAAGAGAAAAAGCTTCACAAAATGAGATCGTCAATAATGCAGTGGTCCACCGGCCGTATTTAAATAAGGATTTTTCGGTTTTCATTTATACACTCATGCCGTCCTGAGGGACATCGACTCAATCTATGTTCAACTGGTGCGTTATATTGTCAAAATCCCGAGCTGGTTGGAGAGTCCTGCCCATAACGCTCCAAAAGTTTTCAATTGAGGAGAGATCCAGTGACCTGGGTAGCTAAGGTAGGGTTTGACAAGCACGAAGGCAAGCAGTAGAGACTCTCGCCATGTGCAGAAGGGCGTTATCTTGCTGAAATGTAAGTCCAGGATGACTTCCTATCAAAGGCAGCAGTACGGTGCGTTGGATATCGTCAACGCGCCGCTGTGCTGGAAGCGTGCCGCGGATGACAACCTAATGCGTCATGCTACGAAAAGAAATAGCATCCCAGCCCATTACTCTTTGCTGTCTGGCTGGAGGCGACAATGAGGATGGTATCCCACCGCTGTTCAGGAAGTCTCGGGACAACTCTTGGCTGGTTATCGGGGCTCAGTTTGTAACGTTGGTAGTTGATAGATTAGTATTGATCGGCCCTGGCTAAAACTCGGCGAAGTCGGTAGAGCGATGATACTGTTATTAGGTAAAGACAATGTTACAAAAACCAGTGCTGAACTGAACTCTCGACGTGTGTGTGATATTTACTTCACCAATTGTGACCAATGTTACGCTACTCGTCGTAATTAACTAGTTTATATTCGATGGTTTAACAGTTGCTATAAAAATATTAATGATAAGTTTAATTTAGTTCCACCGACACCAACCTCCCCATAGTTTGGTTGTAATTTCAAATCTGTAATAAGTCGTAACACTGCGATTGCTTCCTAACCTCACAGAGTTTCTATATATGCGCCGAGCACTTCAGTCAAATATTATCGCAGCACGCAAAAGATCGCAGTTATGCCTCTGAACAGTTTTGTAATTTTGAATCACAAACACGTAAATTGGCACGAAAGGGTGGTTTATTTCACAATAGAAGCTTTCCCAGGTGGTGGTGTGGGGGGGGGGATTTATAAATTATCTGGTTTAACACTATTGCCAAGTTCCAGAGTCCATTTGCAATTACGAATGAAGTTAATTGTCTATCACTGATCAATGCCTAACTAGAGTTGAGTTCGAGTTATCTAATTAAATAGTTCAGTCTAACATAAGGTAGTCCTCTATCTGAATTCTAAACGATGTTATAGTTGAAGACAATGCATCATTTCACTGCGTCATAGTAGATTGCAATTATGAATCCTCGAAAAACAGTCTAACCGCGCCTACATATACGAGTATTCAAACAAGTCTGACCACCTTCGGCTAACTCTCGTAACGTAGTGACAATGGATCAAATTTTCCTTAGCCATTACTCACGGTTCTCAAAGAGTACTCACACGAAGTATTCTTTGAGATCGTTGGTTCTACTTTGCTAATTTCAATTATAATGATTTTGCGATTTACTATGATTTTGAGTTTGAGTTTACTGAGATTCTATCTTTCTTTTGTAAGTTGATAAATTACTAAGTATAAGGTTCTTGTTTCAATTACTGGTTATTATCCAAATAATAGTGTTAAATGGAACTTTGGTTACTTGTTCACTTTTCATGGAATTTGGAACTTGTTTTGGGGAAATTTTTGGGGTATTGGTTACTATTTTTTCTTTTTTCATCTTTCGTCCGAGGAAGTGACATTATAAGTTCAAGGTGGGACTCATGGCTGTGGACAATTCTGCTACAGTAATTGAGATTTCAGAACGAAAAAATGCTGTACTTTCAGCACTTGAATAATTTTTGTTCAATCTTAATCCAGACTTTCCATGGATGTACTGTAAACACGTATATATTTTTGTCAGTTGTATATCTAACTTCAGTGTGTGTATGAGCGCAGTTTCACAAAATTTGAAAATGAACTAAGCTCCAAGTTGCAGTCGTGGAAATTGGAAAAAAAGTACAGCCGATGACAAATATGATTTCATTTAAAAAGTCCTACGACACTCTATCCCACAATAGATACAATCATGACGATCCGTTACATTCTGTCTACCTACAGTATCAAATGGCATTCAACTTCACTGATCATAAATGGTCTCTGTGTTTCATGCTGACATTATCATTTTTCCAGAAAGATGGAAAAAGAGTGGAAAAATTCGAACTCGTGAAACACAAATATCACATGCACCTGTTAGTGATCCAAAGGGAATGAGTATCTGATTTGCTGGTCACCACTGCATGCATGTGAGTCCGTCTGAGTGTGCACCGATGGGTGGGTGTGTTCGTGCGTGTATAAAATTTCGACTGGATTTCTAAGCTGTTGCTGTTGCTGCTATTTGCACCCACATTTATAAAGAAATTTTTAGACACACTGCTGTGAAATGGGATAGGCAAATGCAAAGGTTGGAGTGTTAGTTTTCTACGCATTAAAATCATAAGGGATAACCGAAATTGTGCGTCTAATTCTCTAAACCGATTTGTATTTCGATTTTGTTATAATGCCTGTCATAGAGCATTACGTCTGTAGAATGTAAGGCATAAACGTCTAGATGTTTATTTGTATGAACCCTTTTTGTTGCACTGAGATCATACTAAACAACCAGTGAACAGCTCGGTGTTTCGGTGTGTAGGCGGCTAAAGGGTCGAGAGGGGGGTCAACGGCGCATTGCGTCCAGAAAAACTGCAGGCCTGCAGAGCTTCATCCACCGCCATAACTCTTAATTTAGCCGATGTGCCCTGCAACGATTGCCTGGTCGGTTAAAGCTATGTGGGTGTCCCTCGCTAATGCTGCTTTATTTATCGACTGTGCAAGAGCTCTGAAAGAAGCAAATGAGCAAAAACCCCACCGAATGGAACACGGCGCTGCGGAAAACATTCGGACGCAGATTGGAAAAAGCAGAGCTCCCGTGGTGTATCTGGGCAGTATTGCGGCTACAGCTGCTTTCATGCTGCCTGCTCAACACTTTGCAAACTTTCCCTTTTGATCCCATTATTTACGCCTCCCCTCTGCTACGTCCACCTCTCTGTAGGATTTTTTGCATTCTTTTCGAGTCCGTTACGAGTACCTGAAACTGAGCGCCCGGAACAGTGTTCAAAGTCTAACTAGGAACCACTTGAGTGTGAATTCTCAGAAGGTCAATGGCGTTTACGACATTCGACACCCAATATAATGTCTACAAGACAACGACAACAGTGTCTGCTTCTGGCAACAGGGGGCGGAACTGGAGGTATCCAATGGTGAGCACAGCACGAAGCAACGAAGCGTAGCTGAACTGCTTAGTCGACGAGTAACTCACAACAGTGCTACAGTTCTAGTGGCGTTGATACAAAGCAGAGCAATGGCAACGATAAACAAAGCGATTGAATTGTATCTACAACAACAGTCGCCGAAGTTGGCATTTCGGAAAGGAACCGATGGAATGCCACTTGAAATACTAGCGTTTCTGCGAGTCAGTGGAATGCGTGGTGTCGTGTACGCTCGGCTGTACAGACGATGTACATGAGGAGTACAATGATGACGATACGTGCTTAACAAGTGAAGTGATAGTGAAACATGTGTCGAGCCATGCATTTCATCGTTCTTGTTGAACAGGAAGCCACAAATCCCGTCTATAGTGAAACATAGGAAAGAACGATCGTTGTCCAAAGAGCGGGTACTAAACATAATTACGTACATGGACGATCATTCGCAGCAAAGTAAAAAAAAAAAGAAATTATGAACAGAATTAGAATAAGTCCGCAGCAATATAACAGTGTACTGCATAAGAAAATCTACGAACATTCAAGGGAATACGACGCCACTTGTTACGAAAACGTGTTTGGATGATTCAAAGACGCTCTATACAATTTGCAGGATGTGTATGATGGTGACCTGCTACGTTACGCACTTCAAACTGCGCGCGACATAGATTACAGTGATTTCAAGGGAAGCAGTGGATGGTTGCATAACTTCAAACAGTGCTACATATTTGGAAGTAGTAAGATAAAAAAATTTCAAGCAAATCGCCAATTTGATGATACACAGCGAACTTACCCCATAGTTCGGTAAGGGATATGTTTTCAACTCCTACCAGTCGGGATTTGAAGAGGTAATGTACATGAAACGAACCCTAGGAAATCAGAGGTCCCAAGACAGTTGCATCAAGATTAGCTAACATCAGCGCCTTAACGCATCCGTGTACAATTATATCGACTGTTAATCTGTATGGTAAACTGGCTGGAAAGTTGTTTATTGTGCTGCGAGAAGTTGGAGATGTTTTCTCCCTACTATTGTTTCTCGTGTGCGTGATCTTGCAAGGACATTAGGGAATATTTGCTTCACGGCAAGCAATAGACGGAAAATGGGCATAAGAGAACTACAAATATGAGATGAGTAGTGCTTCTGGCGAATAGCTGGTCAAAATAAGTTGCTTCTGTTGATTCCTGGTCTGCATATAAAAATCATAGTCCCTTAATGCAAACTATCTCTCCTGAAAAGTGTGCTACATTGCAATTCATACCATCTGGGACCACTGGACGAATTCAACTCCTGTTTCTTTTTTTTTTTCTCCGTGACTATAAAATACATTTTTGTACTATCTGCAGCTACGCGTTAAAGGATAGCCTGTTCAGAATAATCTCCACGACAGAGTATCTCTCTCAGTTACATGCTACCACATTCCATCATTTGTTATCACACCGTTACACCAATATGATTCTATATGCATTCTTCAAGAGTGCTGAACGTCCAGCACGCGGGTAGCTCCCAGGAGTTCGCCTTCGATATTGATCGTGCGAATCTTTGTGATCACTGTGTTCATGGTGCAAGTTAACGGTTTGTTTTGAAAATTTTTGGAATGTTGATGACGCCCATTTTGTGAAGTGTAAGACATACATCCCATTCAAGCTCTCTACGTCTCCCAGAGAATCATTTTCCGTCCCCCCTCCCCTGATACACATAGTGAGTCATTAGTTGGTAATATTCTTCCTGTCATAGCTCTAAACACAAAACTTTCAAATGAGCCTTATTAAGATCTAACTTGCGACCTTGCAGTCAAGGGGTTCCTTGTAAGTAAGTTTCAAAATAAAAAAATCATCCCTCTGCCCAATCTCGTCACCTAGAGCAGGACATGCTACTTTTCTTTTTTTTATTCATAGAAAAATATTGACTTTTTTTAAATAAATCATTTGCAACAGTTTCCGCCTCTGATCACTAAACAGTTTTAAGTTGAAACCATTTGCATTTGTCTGCTCGCTTTCATGCAGAGGTAGGGGCACACACAGCACATCATCATACCCTCCCTGCTCCCCTCCCAAATTCCAACCCCAACCCTCCCCTCCCATCCTACCCTTTCCTCCCCCCCCCCCCCTTCCTAAGCTACGCCACCTTCTTGGAAACAGACCAACCAAAGAGCTGCTAAGCCTACACACAGATAACACACACATGGACAAGACACTGTACATTATTTTACACCAACATCACCTTGCCCAATCACATTTTTCAACTACTTTTTGAGTCAGTCTCTCTCTCTACAACTTTCTTGCAAATAGACTAACCACAGCCGCGCGGGATTAGCCGAGCGGTCTAGGGCGCTGCAGTCATGGACTGTGCGGCTGGTCCCGGCGGAGGTTCAAGTCCTCCTTGGGGATGGGGGTGAGTTTGTCCTCAGGATAATTTAGGTTAAATAGTGTGTAAGCTTAGGGACTGATGACCTTAGCAGTTAAGTCCCATAATATTTCACACATATTTGAACATTTTTTGACTAATCACAGAGATTCTTATATCTAGGATGGTTGGGGAATGGCACTATTCTCGTCCACTGTTGATGGAAACTGTGTAATTTTCTACCTTACATACATATGTTTTGCACTTCTGCACATGGTCAAGTGCTTAAACATTCACTATCTGAAAGCCTTAACATGATGTAATCCATGAAACTATATACATGATTGTAGGAGATGGAATATTCTATCAGCCAAGGAGTTTCAAACAGATGTGATAGATAACAAGGAAAACGCTGATTTATGTAGCTCATAACATGGAAGTTTTACATCACATTTTCATAACACATTGATAATCAGTGTGTCACAATTTCATTGTCATGACATATCTACAATATGTACGCTACAATTTCAGTTTTATAAAACACCCACAAAATGTAACTGATGATTTAAGTTTAGTTCATTTTCATATTGTAGACTACAATTTCAGTATTATGTGCATACCACGTATGTTACAATTACAAGCTGTAGATTACTATTAAAGAAATTTTAAATCCCCGACTATCACATGTCGACTTGTCCTTCCTTCTCGAAAACAAACCCATGCAAAATTGTTCAATTTATCATCGAGTATAAAGTGTTTATCGTCTTTTGAAAGCAGTACCAACTTACATAGCTTCATAATGGAAACTCTATGTAACTTCAATGGAATTACATGCTGAACACGTGATTTATAAAGACCATTTAATACATAATTTCGGTAATCATCAACGCTTAATTCCTTAGCTCATGAGCGTTTCGCACCTTATGCTCTACAAATTACACGGTGCTATTAACACTATAAAACTTTTTGGAACAAATCGAAAAATATCGGGAAGTGTCGAAAAATATCGTAACGTCATGGAAATACCACAAGAAATGGAATTTCGTCACAACTGTCCGAAATGTATTCGTTGAATGAAATTTGCAGCTCACTGGTGGCGAGGCGGGTGCGTACATTTAAATTGATTCGGTAAGATATGAAATGCTTGGAGATCGTGTAAACTACTACACGATGCATTTCAGTTTAGAATGCGTATGTTTTTGCTTGCACCCTTGTGAACTCCGTAGCATTTATCCCTGATATTCGATGTAGTTACATCGTATTTATATACAACACATTTTAACATTTTTGCCTCAGACTTCTTTAACGTGTACAAGTAATGGAAATGTACAGCAGCGTCTTAGAAATGTAAATAGTCATTCCTAGAGCTATGTGTTTGCCAAAACAATGTTAAGTCTGTTTCATTCAATAGCAACCAAATTTTCCTTAGAAACGACTCTGTGCCTGGAACTCGCTTTTGCAGTGAGAGCGAATTTATAAAAGCAGTAGCTGGCGTTATAGCAAGAATTACTGGTTGTATAGACTTTTAATGGGAGCCATGTCAAACCAATTTGATTTGTGTGAGTATGGATGTGGAGAAGTTTTGTGAGATGCCCATATAGCGAATTTAGTGGCAGCCATGTACCAATTTTATTAGATCTTGAAGTAATGCAAGTAAAAATTATAACATTTAAACGGTGTAGATTATATTTAAACAAATAAAATAAAATACCTCCCATGTGAGTTTATAAGGGATACATATATCATTTTATTCAGATAATTCCAGATTTTATAATGAGATAAAAATCCGAAAAAGTGAAAAAAATTTTTCCGTTCTAACTCCCTTTAAGCTGTGTACACCCGAGGTGATCGCCACACTCGTCACCAACTGTGACGTAATGTAAGAAATAAATTACAGTGCGGCCACATTCAAATGTTCAAATGCACACAGATACAGAAACAACAGAAAGCAGCAGAATACATCTGAGGAAGAGTGTCTGCTGGGCTGTCCTTATACAGGGAAGAGTTACGGGTGCCGTGCCGCTTGCGAAGTCACAGGCGGCCTCCACAGGCCGGCCTGGGCCGCTGCCGATGACTGACTCTTGGATCTAGCGCGCCAGCGGCCACGCTCGCGGCGCGTTCCAGGTATGACCTGCAGGGTTACAGCAACGAGCAAGACAGCTCGTAGGCACATTCGCACAGTGAAGTCATCTTAGGAGACACAACTAGCGATCATAATCTGATGAAATACTCTCTCAATATGGAGGCTTGAGGAGTAACATGTCCGCAGCTCGTGGTCGTGCGGTAGCGTTCTCGCTTCCCGCGCCAGGGTTCCTGGGTTCGATTCCCAGCGGGGTCAGGGATTTTCTCTGCCTCGTGACGACTGGGTGTTGTGTGATGTCCTTAGGTTAGTTACGTTTAAGTAGTTGTAAGTTCTAGGGGACTTATGACCATAGATGTTAAGTCCCATAGTGCTCAGAGCCATTTTAACCATTTTTTTTTTGAGTAACATAGAGTTCATTTTTTAAAATAGTAATAAATTTCAGAGCAAACTATGAACTTCTGTACTGTGAATATATTTCTCCACCTTTATAGGAGCTGCCCCCCCCCCTCCCCCCACGAACCATGCACCTCGCCGTTGATGAGTTGGCTCGAATGCCAGCCGTATCGCAGGTGCAACCACAAGGGAGGCTTATCTGTTGAGAAGCCAGAGAAACATGTGGTTCCCGAATAGGGACAACAGTCTTTTCAGTTGTTGCAGGAGCAACAGTCTGTAGATAACTGCTCTGGCCTTGTAACATCAGTCAGAATGTCCTTGCTGTGGTAGTACGGCGAGCGGTTGAAAGCAAGGTAAAATTACATTCGTAATTTCACCCGAAGGCGTGCAGCTCAACTGTGGTTAAATGACGCCATCCTTTTGCGGAAAGTATTTCATAGCTTAAACAGTCCCCCATTCAGATCTCCGATGGATGCCGTCATAAGGAGAAATAGAACTGGCGTCCTACTGGTTGGGATGTCGACTGTTAGATACCTAAACTTGGCAGACAGGTTAGAAAATTTAAAAAAAGAAAATGAAATTAGTGAAGTTCGGTGGCCAGAGGAGCAAGTCTTCTGATCAGGTGAATACGGGTTGTAAATACAAAATCAGATAACGATAGTACAGCAATAGGGCTATAACTAATAAGAAATTAGGAATACGAGTAAGCTACTGTACGAGTAAGTTACTGTGAACAGCATAGTAAACGCATCATCGAAGTCAAGATAAGCCCCCCCCCCCCCCCATTGTACAAGTTTATATGCCACCTAGCTCCGCAGATGATGAAGAAAATGAAGAAATGTTTGATGAGATAGTTAACGGAGACGGAAATTTGTGATTGACGACTGGAGTTAGATAGCAGGAAAAAGAAGAGAAAAAAGGTAGGTCAACATGGTCTGAAGGAAAGGACTGAAAGAGCTTGCCGTCTGGCATAATTCTGCACAGGGCATAATTTCATCATCGCTAACAGTTGGCTTAAGAATCATGAAAGAAGTTGCATACAGTGTGTTAACTGTAAGAAGGCAGGGTTGTGAGGGGAGTGCGAGGAGAGGAGGAAGCAAGTATTGGCTGGCGAGCGGAGAGGAGCCTTTGGGGGGAGGGGGTGGAGACAGGGCACGCCTACCAGTTGCAGTGCTGGCACTACAAATTGCACGTCATGCTTACACGAAAGCAGACAAAAGGCTTGGAAGTAAAACTCGCTTTAAATGTTGTTCGTAAACGAAACTGAAATCGTCATGTACATTTATATATATATATATATATATATATATATATATATATATATATATATATATATACCGTATTGCTTTGTATGGAAACACCATTGGTTACTGTATTATTTCGAAACACATTCATATTACAGTACATTTCCAAATGGTTTGTGAGCGCGTAGTAGACAGACATAACATATATATATATATATATATATATTAGACAAACATATGTATATATGTTTGTCTACTATGCGCTCACAAACCAGTTGGAAATGTACTGTAATATGAATGTGTTTCGAAATAATACAGCAACCAATGGTGTTTCCATACAAAGCAATACGGTAGCAAGGAAAAATGAAATATGAGGTAATTCGGACGAAATAGAGGGCTCCTTCAAAGTGATCGCGAACAAAGTATCTGAAATGGAAACTCACCTTTTCTTGCCAGGCGTTTGTGATGATACACCAGGATGATTTTTGGAAAACTATTTGAATCTTCCATTGCTACACATGCTTTATCCTGTGTATGTAGCAGCTCTCACTGAAGATTTGTAAAAGGGATGAAGCAATTTTTTCTGCTCCCTTTTCCCTTTCGCAGCATTCAGTCACACGCAATATAATTTTGCGAGCATCGCTACGTAATACTAGTTTCCCTCTAACCGTAGGCCTACCGGTAGGGATTGTTGGCGACTCCCGAGATGGGCCAGCAACTGCCTCTTCACTCATTTTGATAATGTTTAGCACAACTGCACAATAAAAAGACGCAGAACAGTACAGCGCAAAACAGTAACGAAGCAGACTACAATCGCTACCTTGTACAACACAGTCAGCTACGTAATGTTGGCAGCAGTCGAAACTGCGTGTCTACCGAAGCCTCCCAGCATTTACCGACTTCTACCGATTCAGGACTAGGGAGAGGTCTGCCATCTAAAAGTTTACACTCTGTACGTGGAAGAGACATGGAGACAGTAGAAGGTTTCAGACTGATTGTATAGGAGACAGACAGAGATTTAGGAACCAGATTTTGAACTATAAAACTTTTTCAGGCGCAATTGTGGACACTCCCTGCAATTTATTGATTATAAACTGTAGGTTAACACAGAAAAATTGGAAACGGGTACGAAATTGAGGAGATGAGACCTGGATAATGTGAAATAACTAGAGGTTGTTAAGAGTGAAAGGGAGCATTAGGCAACGATTGACTATAATAGCAGAAAAAGAAGACGAATGGGTAGCTTTAAGAGATACAGTAAAGGCAGGAGAGGATCAAATTGGTAAAAAAAATCAAGGCTTCATAAAAATTCTTGGATATCACATGAGATATTGATATTACTCAGTGAAAGAAGAAACTCTTAAAATTCAGGAAATGTAGCAGGAAAGGGATTCTTTTTATTCTCTTTTTTTGAGTTGTCAGTCTTCTGACTGGTTTGATGCGGCCTGCCACGAATACCACTCCTGTGACATCATCATCTCAGAGTAGCACTTGCAACATTACTTGCTGGTATTTCAATCTCTGTCTTTCTCTGCACTTTTTGCCCTTTACAGCTCTCTCTTGTTCCATGGAAGTCATGCCCTGATCGTGCATTCACAAAAATTTCTTCCTCAAATTAAGGCCCTTGTTTGATACTAGTAGACTTTTCTCGGGCAGGAATGCCAGAGCTAATATGCTTTTGATGTCCTCCATGCCCCGTTCGTCATTGGTTGTTTTGCTACATAGGTAGCAGGATTCCTTAAGTTCATCTACTTCGTGTCCACCAAACCTTATGTTAAGTTTCTCTTGTCCGCAGCTCGTCGTCGTGCGGTAGCGTTCTCGCTTCCCACGCCCGAGTTCCCGGGTTCGATTCCCGGCGGGGTCAGGGATTTTCTCTGCCTCGTGATGACTGGGTGTTGTGTGATGTCCTTAGGTTAGTTAGGTTTAAGTAGTTATAAGTTCTAGGGGACTGATGACCATAGCTGTTAAGTCCTTTAGTGCTCAGAGCCATTTGAACCATTTTTTAAAGAAAAAAGAAAACGAAAAAAGTTAAGTTTCTCGCTGTGCTCGCTTCTCCTACTTCTCATTACTTCCGTCTTCCGTCGGTTTATCCTCAGTCCATATTATAGACTCATTAGATTATTCATTCCATTCAGCAGATCATGCAGTTTTTCTTCATTTTCACCAAGGATAGCAACGTGATCAGCGAATCTTATCATTCATATCCATTCACCTTGAATGTTAATTCCACTTCTCAACCATTGTTTACACCATTTTTAATCCTAGCACTTCGTTCTTGGTCGTCCACTCTTACTATTCCCTCTTGGCTCTTGTACATATAGTATATTACCCGTCTTTCACTATAAGTTACCCGTATTTTTCTCAGAATTTCGAACATCTTGCACCATTTCTATTGTCGAACGCTTTTTCCAGGTTGACAAACCGAGCGAGGTGGCGCAGTGGCTAGCACACTGGACTCGCATTCGGGAGGACGACGGTTCAATCTCGCGTCCGGCCATCCTGATTTAGGTTTTCCGTGATTTCCCTAAATCGCTCCAGGCAAATGCCGGGATGGTTCCTGTGAAAGGGCACGGCCGACTTCCTTCCCCGTCCTTCGTTAATCCGATGAGACCGATGACCTCGCTGTCTGGTCTCCTTCCCCAAAACAACCAACCAACCAACCAGGTTGACAAATCCTATGGACGAGTCTCGATTTTTCTTTAGCCTTGCTTTCATAATCAACCGCCACGTCAAAATTGCCTCTAGTGCCTTTACCTTTCCTGAAGCCAAACTGATTGTTATCTAACACATCCTAAATTTTCTCTTCCATTCTTCTGTATATTATTCTTGTCAGAAACTTGGACGCATGAACTGTTAAGTTGATATTCCGATAATTCCAACTCTTGGCGGCTCTTGCTGTCTTCAGAATTGTGTGGATGAAATTTTTCCGAAAGTCGGATGGTGTGTCATCAGATTCATACATTCTACACACCGAAGTGAATCGTTTTGCTGGCACTTCCTCCAGTAAATATAGAGATCCTGATGGAATGTTATCTATCCCTTTGCCTCATTTGAATGTAATTCCTCCAAAGCTGTTATAAATTATGATCCTAATACTGCATCCCTATCTCTTCTAAATCTACTCCTGTTTCTCGTTATATTACATCAGATAAATCTTCCCGCTCACAGAGACCTTCAAAGTACTCTTTCCACATATCCGTTCTCTCCTCTGTATTTAACAGTGGAATTCCCATTCCACTCTTAATGTTACCACCCTTGCTTTTAATTTCATCCAAAAGTCATTTATACCTTCTGACAATCATTTCTTTTTCTACGTCCTGCAGCCATTTTGTCTTAGCTTCCCTGCGCTTCCTATTTATTTCATTCCTCTGTGACTTGTATTTCTGTATTCCTGAGTTTCCCTGAACATGTCTGTACTTCTTTCCTTCATCAACCAACTCAAGTATATATTCTCTTACCCATGGTTTTGTCACAGTTACCTTCTTTGTACTCATGTTTTTCTTTCCAACATATGCGATTGTCCTTCTTAGAGGTGACCGTTCCTGTTCAACTGTGCTGCCTACTGAGCTATTCCTTATTGGTGTATCTATAGCCTTAGAGAACTTCAAGCGTATCTCGTCATTCCTTAATACCTCCGTATCCCACTTCTTCTTTATGTATTGATACTTCTGGACTAATCTCTTAAATTTCAACCTATACATCATCACTACTATATTGTGATCTGAGTCTATATCTGCTCCTGGGCACTCTTTACAATCCAGTATCATATTTCGGAATCTCTGTCTGACCATGATGTAATCTAACTAAAAACTTCCGGTTTCATGCGGCCTTTGCCGAGTATACCTCTTCCTCTCGTGAATCCTGCACAGAGTATTCGCTATTACTAGCTGAAATTTATTACAGAACTCAATTAGACTTTCTCCTTCCTCATTTCTTGTCCCAAGTCCATATTCGCCTGTAACCTTTTCTTCTAGATACTCCTTCCCCTGCAACTGCATTCCAGGCTCCCATGACTATTAGATTCTCATCTCCCTTTGAATATTGTATTACGCTTCAATATCCTTGTATGCTTTCTCTATCTCTTCATCGTCACCTTGCGACATCGGCGTGTATGCATGAACTATCGTTTTCGGTGTTGGTTTGCTGTCAATTCTGATAAGAACAACCTTATCACTTAATTTTCCAGAGTCATACACTCTCTGCACTACCATCCTATTCATAACGAATCCTTCTCCCGTGATACCATTTTCTGCTGCTGTTGATATACAAAAGTGTAAAAAAGGAGTGACAGGAAGTGCAAAATAGCTAAGAAGGAATAGCTAGAAAGCAAAAATTTAGAAGCATATTTCACTAGGGAAATGATAGCTCACACCTACTGGAAAATTAACGAGGCCTTTGGGGAAGAGAGAAACAGCCGTATGAATATCAAGAGCTCAGATGCAAAACCTGTTCTAAGCAAAGAACAGAAAGCCGAAAGGCGGAAGAGATATATAAAGTGTTTATACAAAGGAGATGAACTTGCAATATTATAGAAAAGGACGAGAATGTACCAATACGTAAAGTTGAAATGGGATATATGAAAAGAATTTGACAGAGCACTGAGGGGCCAAAGTCGAAGAAAGGCCCCTGGAATAGATGACATTCCGTTAGAATTACTGATAGCCTTGGGAAAATCAGGCGTGACAAAACTCTTCCACCTCGCCTGCATCATGTACGAGACAGACGAAACACCTTTGGGCTTGCAAAATAACGCAATAATTCCAAATCCAAAGAAATCAGGTGCTGACATGTGTGAATTTTACTGAGCTATCAGTTTAATAAATCATGGTTGCAAAATACTAACACGAATTCCTTATAGAAGAAATGAAAAACATGCAGAAGCTGACCTTGTGAAAGATCCGTTTAGGTTCCGGAGTGATGTAGAAACACGCAGGCCAATAATAATCTTAGAAGATAGGTTAAGGAAAGGCAAACCTACGTTTGTAGCATTTTGGACGTAAAGAAAACATTTGACAATGTTGGCTGGAATACTCTCCTTGAAATTCTGAAGGTAGCAGGTGTAAAATACAGGGAGCGAAAGGCAATCTGGATCTGTCAAAGAGCATGATAGAACAGCAGTGGATGAGAAGGGAGTGAGACAGCGTTGTAGCCTATCCGCGATGTTATTCAGTTTTTACTCTGACCAAGCACTAAAGGAAACCGAAGAAAAATTTGGATCAGGAATTAAAATTCAAGGAGAAAAAGTAAAAGTCTTGAGGTTTGCTGATGATATTGTAATGCTATCGGAGAAGCAAAAGACTTGAAAGAGCAGTTGAACGGAATAGATAGTGTCTTGAAATGAGGCTATAAGATGAAAAGTAAAAAAAGCGAAACATGTTTAAAAGGAATGTAGTCGAATTAAACCAGGCGTTGCTGAGGGAAAGGAGACACTGAAGGAGCAGATGAATTTTGCTATTTTGGCAGCAAAATGGCTGAAGAAGGAGAAAGTAAAAAAGATATAAAATGTTAACTGGTAATGGCAAGAAAAGCGATTCTTATGAAGAGTAATTTGTTAACACCGAGTATAGATTTCAGTGTTGAGAAATCATTGCTGAAAGTATTTGTAGTGCAGCCTTGTACGGAAGTGCAACACGGACCATACACATTAGACAAGAAGAGAATAGAGGGTGTTGAAATGTGGTACTGAAGAAAAATGCTGAAGATTACATGGGTCAAGTTACGTAAATAATGAAAAAGTACTGAATAGAAGGAAATGGATAAGAAATTCGGTGACTATCTTGACTAGAAGAAGGGATCAGTCGACGGCTGGGACACATTCTGAGACACCAAGGGACCACCAGTTTAGTATTAGGTATTAGAGGGAAGTGTGTGTGTTTGGGGGGGGGGGGGGGGAAGGACGAGGTAAAAATCGTAGAGGGAGTCCAAGAGACGAATACGGTAAGCAGATTCAGGTAGGATGCAACAGTTATTCGGAGATGAAGAGGCTTGGACAGGATAGAGTACAATAGACAACTGCATAAAGCAAGTCTTCCGAATGGATATTACAACAAACAGCACAGAAGCCGGGAGCAATGTTCACGAAAAAGTCTGGACTGCTATGCAGAAAGCTCACATGCTCCCCAAATCTTAACGGCCTATTTGCCCAATACACTCATGGATTGAGATTTTGGAAAGCGTGCTAATCAATAGATTTAGTCAATGTGATGAATGGCAGCTGGCTTTAAATGTAGCAAAGTGTAACTTAATAAGTGTGAGCAGCAAAAACAAACCCGTGATGTTAGGATACAGCATTAACAGTGTACAGCTTGACACAGTCACAGCGTTTAAATATCCGGGCGTAACGCTGCAAAGCGATATGAAATGGGACGAGAATGTGAGGATTGTGGTAGGGAAGGCGAATGGTCAACTTCGGTTTACTGGGATAATTTTAGGAAAATGCGGTTCATCTGTAAATGTGACCGCATACAGGACGCTTGTGGGAACTATTCTTGAGTACTGCTCGGGTATGTGGGATATTCAAAAGGTCGGATTGAAAAAGACATGTAAGGAGGTCAGATCCGAGCTGCTAGATTTGTTACCGGTAGGTTCGATCAGCATGCAGGTGTTAAGATATGCATTGGGAATTCAAGTGGGAATCACTGCAGGGAAGAAGACACTCATTTGAAGAACACTACAGAGGAAGTTTAGAGAACCAGCATTTGAAGCTGTCTGCAGAACGATCCTACTTCCACCAACATACAGTTATCGTAGGGACCAGAAGATAAGAGAAATTAGTGCTTATACAGCGAGCTAACATCCCGTAGATATTCGGCTTACATGCGGTTCCTCTTCGCCGAAATGTCTTGCCTCAAACTCGTCTAGGGGTTGAACCACACGTGTTGCATTACACGCCCTAAATTAGACACTTGTGACCCTTTGGTTACATTGTCTGGCTGATGGCAAGTTTGCGAAATACAAAGGTGAAATAAAATATAATAACAGTAATAATATTATCGGGAACTATTTAACGACCCATAAATGACGTACCACACAGTTGCGATTTGGTTAGAATAATGTTTATTCAGAAAGAAAACTAATAGCGAAAGTGGTCGTATTTAGAGTTACTGTTACACTCGAGCGCATAGCCATTTGACACAGTTCTATTACTCACAATTTCATGGCGAAATACAAGACATCCACGCGAAAACCAGGCGCGCGTCCGCTCACCGCTCCGAGCCTAAGTCCCGCGATACCACACAACGCGAAATTTTCTAAGTCGTTTCACTTCCTAGCTGCTGAAAGACCTACCGTCCGCTATCGCGTCTGCATCCGACCTGTATCCTTTGGTGCCGGCCGGGGTGACCGGCGGTTCTAGGCGCTACAGTCTGGAACGGCTCGACCGCTACAGTCGCAGGTTCGAATCCTGCCTCGCGCATGGATATGTGTGATGTCCTTAGGTTAGTTATGTTTAAGTAGTTCTAAGTTTTAGGGGACTGATGACCTCAGCAGTTAATTCGCATAGTGCTCAGAGCCATTTGAACCATTTGTACCCTTTGGTGTCTCCAGCCGAACTGTCCGCTTTCGCGTCTGCACCAGCACTGTATCTGCCCGTCCCCGGCCACGTTTCCCGCGCGCCGAATATCGCTTAACTGACCAGCGCAGTTCCCTTTCCTGAAGCAGTCCATCTCATTGGCTACAGCTTACTCTACATTATTTTACATTTTAACATACTTAAATAATTAAAGTTTGATCACTTTCACTTTCTAAATAAAGTGACAATGATAATTTAAATTTACTATATCTTTTAAACACATAGAGTTACAGAGTTGATATTTACAATTTGTCATTTTAATGATGCGCTTCTATATTTAATATCGATCGTTGAGATCGATCAAAGCGTTCATATTTTATCATTCAGGTCTTTGTTACAAATCTTGTCAGTTTCACTTTAAGAGTAAATCCTGAACTATTATAGATATGATCAATATTCAAGTTTTATTGGGATCACCATGAAATTGTATGGAGGATGGCAGATTAAAAATTACTGTGGCCTGATTTCCTGCATTCAGCATTAAATAGTTTTCATAAATGTTTCCCTTTATAGCCGATCTTAAATCCGCCATATTTAACACTGCTAATTCTCCTCGGCCACAAACGGCTTCTATTGGGTTTCCCTATGACGTAGGTTCTCGTCTGTCTCTCTCACACACTATAGCGCGTGGGCCTCAATAGACAATAGACACCTGTGAATTTGCCCATCTCGTGGTGAATATGTGCCCTTTGTGGCACACGGTCCTGGGCGACACGGTTCATTTTACAATTCCTATAGGCTGACTCTTCTGGCTATACATTTAAATGAGAGTGCAATGCTCGTTAACTGACACACCTCCACTTCATAACATGTCGGCGTGCCATATATGTTATGAAGTAGCATCCAAATTTATAAGACACAAATTCATAATATAATAACATAAATATCCTCAGTGTCAGATCAATATTGTAATTATTGGTAGTGGTGTTGATGCAGCATGCTTTAAATTTAAAGAAACTTATATCTAACATAAATTATGAATAGCGGCATCTTAATTAAATGCTAGATAAAAGTATACATTTATTAAAATCGACTGTGTATTGAAATGCCACAGAAATATCAGCGCCACTGCGCACACAGCAATGTCTCCAGCGGCGCCACAGGTTCGGAGCCGAGTACCACGACGAAATTCTGTATGGCTCTGCATTCCATCGCCAATGTTTTTCGGGAACAAATCTGCTGAAATTCGAATCGGGTGTAGATACCAGAAAACAAACACTTTCCGAATCCACCCAGGATCTGCTTCACCCAGTGTAATCGATACAAACAGATCTAAACTACACAGTAAACAATAGATTTACAACGTTTGCAAGATGCTCGTAAATTTTTCAATGATCCTGACATGTCATTCAAGTCCCACTACAGACACGCATCGCGTGACAGATTCCCAATAGACTTCATCGGCAAATTAATATTCTTTTAATTTAAATAATTCCCATAGACTCAAACTACAAACTACTACAGTAGTACAAGTTTATATGCCAACTAGCTCTGCAGATGACGAAGAAATTGAAGAAACGTATGATGAAATAAAAGAAATTATTCAGATAGTGAAGGGAGACGAAAATTTAATGATCATGGGTGACTGGAATTCGGTAGTAGGAAAAGGGAGAGAAGGAAACGTAACAGGGGAATATGGATTGGGGCTAAGAAATGAAAGAGGAAGCCGCCTGGTAGAATTTTGCACAGAGCACAACTTCATCATAGCTAACAATTGGTTCAAGAATCATAAAAGAAGGTTGTATACATGGAAGAAGCCTGGAGATACTGACAGATTTCATATAGATTATATAATGGTATTTCAGGGAGAGCGTAAGGGAACAAATGGCAGGAATGGGGGAAAGAAATACAGTAGAAGAAGAATGGGTAGCTTTGAGGGATGAAGTAGTGAAAGCAGCAGAGGATCAAGTAGGTAAAAAGACGAGGGCTAGTAGAAATCCTTGGGTAACAGAAGAAATATTGAATTTAATTGATGAAAGGAGAAAATATAAAAATGCAGTAAATGAAGCAGGCAAAAAGGAATACAAACGTCTCAAAAATGAGATCGACAGGAAGTGCAAAATGGCTAAGTAGCGATGGATAGAGGATAAATGTAAGGATGTGGAGGCTTATCTCACTAGGGGTAAGATAGATACTGCCTACAGGAAAATTAAAGAGACCTTTGGAGAAAAGAGAACCACTTGTATGAATATCAAGAGCTCAGACAGAAACCCAGTTCTAAGAAAAGAAGCTAAAGCAGAAAGGTGGAAGGAATATATAGAGGGTCTATACAAGGGCGATGTACTTGAGGACAATATTATGGAAGTGGAAGAGGATGTAGATGAAGATGCAATGGGAGATGTGATACTGCGTGAAGAGTTTGACACAGCACTGAAAGACCTGAGTCGAAACAAGGCCCCGGGAGTAGACAACATTCCATTAGAACTACTGACGGCCTTGGGAGAGCCAGTCCTGACAAAACTCTACCATCTGGTGAGCAAGATGTATGAGACAGGCGAAATATCCTCAGACTTCAAGAAGAATATAATAATTCCAATCCCAAAGAAAGCAGGTGTTGACAGATGTGAAAATGACCGAACTATTAGTTTAATAAGTCACAACTGCAAAATACTAACGCGAATTTCTTACAGACGAATGGAAAAACTAGTAGAAGCCGACCTTAGGGAAGATCAGTTTGGATTCCGTAGAAATATTGGAACACGTGAGGCAATACTGACCCTACGGCTTATCTTAGAAGCTAGATTAAGGAAAGGCAAACCTACGTTTCTAGCATTTGTAGACTTAGAGAAAGCTTTTGACAATGTTGACTGGAATACTCTCTTTCAAATTCTGAAGGTGGCAGGGGTAAAATATAGGGAGCGAAAGGCTATTTACAATTTGTATAGAAACAAAATGGCAGTTATACGAGTTGAGAGGCATGAAAGGGAAACAGTGGTTGGGAAGGGAGTGAGACAGGGTTGTAGCCTGTCCCCGATGTTATTCAATCTGTATATTGAGCAAGCAGTGAAGGAAACAATAGAAAAATTCGGAGTAGGTATTAAAATTCATGGAGAAGAAATAAAAACTTTGAGGTTCGCCGATGACATTGTAATTCTATCAGAGACAGCAAAGGACTTGTAAGAGTAGTTGAACGGAATGGATAGTGTCTTGAAGGGAGGATATATGATGAACATCAACAAAAGCAAAACTAGGATAATGGAATGTAGTCGAATTAAATCGGGTGATGCTGAGGGAATTAGATTAGGAAATGAGACACTTAAAGTAGTAAAGGAGTTTTGCTATTTGGGGAGCAAAATAACTGATGATGGTCGAAGTAGAGACGATATAAAATGTAGACTGGCAATGGCAAGGAAAGCGTTTCTGAAGAAGAGAAATTTGTTAACATCGAGTATAGATTTAAGTGTCAGGACGTCGTTTCTGAAAGTATTTGTATGGAGTGTAGCCATGTATGGAAGTGAAACATGGACGATAAATAGATTAGACAAGATGAGAGTAGAAGCTTTCGAAATGTGGTGCTACAGAAGAATGCTGAAGATTAGATGGGTAGATCATATAACTAATGAGGAGGTGTTGAATAGGATTGGGGAGAAGAGAAGTTTGTGGCACAACTTGACTAGAAGAAGGGATCGGTTGATAGGACATGTTCTGAGGCATCAAGGGATCACCAATTTAGGATTGGAGGGCAGCGTGGAGGGTAAAAATCGTAGAGGGAGACCAAGAGATGAATACACCAAGCAGATTCAGAAGGATGTAGGTTGCAGTAGGTACTGGGAGATGAATAATCTTGTGCAGGATAGAGTAGTATGGAGAGCTGCATCAAACCAGTCTCAGGACTGAAGACCACAACAACAACAGACTCAAAACTAACAAAAAATATGAACAAATGTCCCCTTTGTTTAATTCCATACAGACACATAAATAAACCCCTTATATACCCCCAAAAACCAAATTTGTATGCATACCGTGCACTGATTTTTGACTTGAAACCGTTCACCAAATAATTGAGTTCTCCGACCTTCTCGCACCCAAACGGGCGTCTAAATTATCTCTTTATAATTGCACAGACCATGTGACCAAAAAATATCCTTATGCATTGAGACAACTCACAAGCTACAACAAATCCTGAAATAAAACATTGCAGATTACCCTCCAAATAATCTTACATTCTAAACACAGACACACTTATTTCTTAACCTAATTTCCCCTTCTCTTCCATCTCTAGAGTACACATATCCTGTTAGGCCCACCCCTCAGTTTCGTATTCGTTCCAAAATAATTCATTAAATGCTTCTTTCGCCCCAATTTCATTTTTTCTCCTTTCTAGGCCTCTCGCTATGTTAAATCTCTCTCGAGTCCACAAACGAGGCAATAAATATCGTAGCGTTTTACTGTACCATCGCCAGTCGGTTACAGTAAACTTACATTCCTCCTAAAGATATCATTCTGTCCAAATATTACTTTCTATATCAGAATCAAACTCACTGTATTCTCCCTTAAAATTATCGACATTAGTAGCTACAACATCATTATCATGAAATAAAGTATTACTTTGTACTTACAGATCATTACAAACACCTTCACAAACAGCTCTTTCAACAGCCACTGGTACATCATACAATTCGCTACATAAAACCTCGTTTACCTCCGTCGATAAATCACCAGTATAAGAACCGTTCATAGTTTCACCTTCCTCTGTCATTACATGACATTAATTATAGCTACAGCGTAGTGCAATTTCAGAATCAAAAATACCATTAAATTCCGCTGTTTTGATTTAAACCTGAGCATAATACCTTTTTCTCTCCTACCTGCTCCTGCACCACATTAATTTCAGATCGCACATCAAATACAGATCCACATTCATTCTCAAACGAACATTCAAGATGTACAGATCCATCCAGAACTTCAGGTTCACATCCATTAGTAGAAAGATACGCACAGATTTCTTCCTCTGAAGTATCAATACCGAGTAGCTTCAACATTCGTAACTTCAGCACATAAAACATCATTACTACCTTCCTTCAAAATTGATTCACTAATAACCGCCGATACACACACACACACAAATTCATCAACAGCTGACGAGACTAGTGCTATGCCGCCCTTATTAACCTCCTTAACATCTTCACAATATCACCTGAAACATCATCACCTTCATCAATATAATCGTTACTGCTGGTTAGTACCTCTTTAGAATTTTTTATACATCAAACTCCACCAAATTCAGCTCCACCTCAGCCTCCTTTTGGCACATAGAATCTTTCATTGTATTAACATTCGCACACTCTTTCGTCTCACATTCATAAAACAAATCATTTAGCCCTGAGTCGTCATCATCGCCTTTATCGTCATCTTTCATTATATTAGGATTGCCCCTTTTATGTACGATCTGATTTGAAAATTTCCCTATTTGATTCTCATCTCTTACTAACTTCATTTCAATAGTCTGACGCCTTTCTGCCGATTTATTAACACATATCACATTTCGGTTATTCGCGTGGTATTCATCGCCGGTTTATTTTGCCGATCTGCCATTACGCTGGTTCATTTCGCCAGGTGCCGATCCCACAAATCTAAGTTCTTGGTGTCAGTCCCTGTCACGAAAGTATCCTTTCCCATTACCCCTTTGAAATTTATCATTCGATGTGTTCCTGTTACCGTTTCTCTTATCAAAACTGCTGTTCGGGTTCCGTTGATAAATTTCATAGTAGTAATCTGTTAACTCAAAAATAGTTCAAATAGCTCTAACCACTATGGGACTTAACATCTGAGGTCATCAGTCCTCTAGACTTAGAATTACTTAAACCTAAGGACATCACACACATCCATGCCCGAGGCAGGATTTCAACCTGCGCCGCAGCACCAGCGCTGTTCCGGACTGAAGCGCCTAGAACCACTCGGTCACAAGGACGGGGTCTGTTAAGTTTGTGGTTTAAATTTCAACGCCCGTTCTAATTTTTTTACAAAGTCCAAAATTTCGTCTATTGAGTTGCTAGGACTGTGCACTAGATCCCACTGCAAATTTTCTGGTAACCGCCTTTTCAACGTCGTAATTTGAGTAAGCACTCCCAATAGCCGTTTCACATGCATTAATCTCGTAAGTTAACATTTACAAAATTCTTGCATCGATCCGTTCCCGTATTTAAATGTTGGTTCGTTTAGAAACTCATTTTGGAGTCGCGACTGCGTCGCCTCACTCCACAACTTGTTCAGGAAACTGCTTTCAAATATTTCGTAGGTAGTGAACGTATCACTGTGTATATTTGCCCACGATTGCGGCTTACCTTCCAAATGTCTTTTCACGAATCTTATTTTCGCCTCGTCGGACATTCCCCTTGTAAAGCCATCCCTGCAAGCTGCTGGAAAATTTACTGGATGATATTTCCCGCCGTCTCCAAAACGTTTGACCGATCCCGAGTACATCCACGGAACACTGATCACTGTGTAGATTTGATGTGCACCTAAAGAATTCAGTTCACTTTTCATTTCATTGATTTGCATTTTACTTCACTATTTTCAATTTTACTGCCACATTCTACTTTTTCCTTTATTTTATCTACTTCTTTCTCCCCTTTACGTATTCGAAGGGATAAGTTGCTGGTAGCCTCTGTCGTCTCAGCCACTAGAACATGTTGCCTACTCATACAATTTCTTACGTTGCCTCCCAGATCTGCCTGCATCTTCTCCACCTTATCACTGCATTTTCCTCCGCTTTTTCTACCTTAGAGTCATGTATCCCAATTTCATCACAAATTTTGCCCATTTCATCCCGAATGGTTTTTAATTTTCCATCTATCAATTCCTCGACCTCACTAGCCATTTTACCTGCTTCGTCTTGCACAACCGATGCTATTATTGATTGAAACAAATCAATTTTTAAATTTACGTCAACCACATCGGTTTTAACAGAGTTAATTTTTAAATTTCCGTCACCCATATCGATTCTAACAGAATCAATTTTGGATCCCATATCGGTTTCAACAGAATAAATTATGCATGGAATCCTCTTTAAATTTGCATTAATTGCGACATAATGTCTCCACCAAACTCATCTCCCTTGCCTTATTCGGACTATTTGCCCTTCTAAATTCTCCGCCGATCACTCTCTCCCGCTCCGATATCGGGCTAAGTGGTTCGCTAGTATTTTCAGACCCACGAAAACTGGCCGACTGCTTAATATTAGCGACGTCTATTATTGGCAATTGAACTACAGAACCATACATAATCTCGCAATTAGCGCAGGTACTTAGCTTTGTCATGCTGGATTTTTCTGCCGTGGTATTGCTGCCGATGTTGCAAAATGGTTCAAATGGCTCTGAGCACTATGGGACTTAACATCTGAGGTCATCAGTCCCCTAGAACTTAGAACTACTTAAACCTAACTAACCTAAGGATATCACACACATCCATGCCCAAGGCAGGATTCGAACCTGCGACCGTAGCAGCCCCACGGTTCCAGACTGAAGCGCCTAGAACCGCACGTCCTCACCGACCGGCTGCCGATGTTGCAGTTGAAGCCGAAGCTGAAGATCTCGCAGCCTCTCAAGTCTGTGGCAGCTTAGGCACTTTAGACATGACACACAATGTCGTTAACTGTGAGAATTACAATTATGATTTCACAACTATTAATGAAAACTAATGTTGAGTTCGGAATCGATCTCACATTTAACTTTTGCGAGAGGTCCTGCCTATTGAAGTTCAGATAATATTTTGGAAACACTTTGCAGAATTCAAACAAAATTCTAAGCTTTTCAGAGTTTATATTTCGCTACTAACACTTTCCAAAAACCCATCCTCTTCCAACACTTTGCAAGATTCTTATCCTTCAACTAACACATTCCAAATTCCTATCCCAGGCGAACCTCCGATTGCGAGCTAACGTCCCATAGATATTTCGATTACATGCGGTCCCTCTTCGCCGAAATGTCTTGGCTCAAACTCGTCTACGGGTTGATCCGCACGTGTTGCGTTACACGCCCTAAAATCAAATGTCTCTGAGCACTATGGGACTTAACTACTGAGGGCATCAGTCCGATAGAACTTAGAACTACTTAAACGTAACTAACCTGCCCGAGGCAGGATTCGAACCTGCGAACGTAGCGGTCGCGCGGTTCCAGACTGTAGCTCCTAGAACCGCTCGGCCACACCGGCCGGCTACACGCCCTAAATTAGACACTTGTGACCCTTTGGTTACATTGTCTGGCTGATGGGAAGTCTGCGAAATACAAAGTTGAAATAACATATAATTACAGTAATAATATTATCAGGAACTATTCCAAAGACCCATAAATGACGTACCACACAGTTGCGATTTTGTTAGAATAATGTTTATTCATAAAGCAAACTAATAGCGAAAGTTGTCGTATTTAGAGTTACTGTTACACTCGAGCGCATAGACATTTGACACAGTTCTATTACTCACAATTTCATCGCGAAATACAAGACATCTACACGAAAACACCAGGCGCGCTTCCGGTCACCGCTCGGAGCCTAAGTCCCGCGATACCACACAACGCGAAATTTTCTAAGTCGTTCACTTCCTGGCTGCTTAAAGACCTACCGTCCACTATTGCGTCTGCATCCGAACTGCATCCTTTGGTGTCTCCAGCCGAACTGTCCGCTTTCGCTTCTGCACCAGCACTGTCTCTGCCCATCCCCGGCCACGTTTCCCGCGCGCCGAATATCGCTCAACTGACCAGCGCAGTTCCCTTTCCTGAAGCCGTCCATCTCATTGGCTACAGCTTACTCTACATTATTTTACATTTTAACATACTTAAATAATTAAAGTTTGATCACTTTCACTTTCTAAATAAAGTAACAATGATAATTTAAATTTACTATATCTTTTAAACACATAGAGTTACGGAGTTGATATTTACAATTTTTCATTTTAATGATGCGCTTCTATATTTAATATCGATCGTTGAGATCGACCAAAGCGTTCATATTTCATCATTCAGGTCTTTGTTACAAATCTTGTTAGTTTCACTTTAACAGTAAATCCTGAACTATTATAGATATGATCAATATTCAAGTTTTATTGGGATCATGATGAAATTGTATGGAGGATGGCAGATTAAAATTACTGTGGCTTGATTTCCTGTATTTCTACAGAATTAAATAGTTTTCATAAATATTTCCCTTTATGGCTGATCTTAGGTCCGCCATATTTAACACTGCTAATTCTCCTCGGCCACAAACGGCTTCTGTTGAGTTTCCCAATGACGTAGGTTCTCGTCTGTCTCACTCGCACACTAGAGCGCGTAGGCCTCAATAGACAATAGACGCCTGTGAATTTGCCCATCTCGTGGTGAATCTGCGCTCTTTGTGGCACGCGGTCCTGGACGACAGGGTTCATTTCACAATTCCTGTAGGCTGACTCTTTCGGCCATTTATTTAAATGAGAGTGCAATGCTCGTTAACTCACAATACGGAGGCATATAGTTTGTCGTTTTTCCGTCGCTCTGTCCGCGAATGGAACGGGAAAGAAAACGACTGATAGTGGTACAGCGTTCCCTCCGCCACACAGTGTGCGGTGGCTTGGGGAGTATGTATGTAGATGTAGATTAAAATGCCGTAGGATTGTACTGGGATTAAATAACGTTTACTATTGATTCAGAAAGGATAAACATATTCCGGTTGTATTAAATAGGCGAGAAAATTAGTCCAAACTGCAGACTTAAAGTATTTAACAGGTACATGGGGCATTTGATAACCTACGGTGAACTACATTCTTCATAATACCACGGGAAATGGACTGCCAAAGGATGCTATACTGTTGTGTATTCGATCACTCCTGACACCGGCACCTGACGCTGGCAAGTACTACATCAAAAGTCACCAAACATATTACGATAGGATGCCCTCAAGGCTCTGTTTTCAGTCCCCAATTTTAGGACATTAACTTAGAAACGCTTTTCTACAGATTACAAAAGAGTCAGGAATTGTTGGGAGCTGTAGCATATTCTGGTGTCTTGTTACTTTTAGTGCACGCCAAGACTCGAGATTGGCTAGGAAGTGATTGTGATAAACTCCTTGGAATCACGCAGGAGTGGTGCTTGCAGGTGCCACTCAAGGTAGCGCTACAAAAATCGACGTGCATGTTACTTAAAGGATTCTAATAAGTCGGGAGATAATTCGAAAGTGTATCTCCAATAGGTGCTTAGGTGTTCACCTGGATGAACACTGGACTTTCAATGCCTACATTCAATTTGTAGCAGGTACAGTGAGCTGTATGAAGGATACAATTATTAACATGAGATAAAGGAGCTTTCATTTGCCCGTGAATGAACTTTGACTGTACATCGAGTGTATTTTAACTGCAGCTGCGGGCCATGGTGTCAGTGTTTGGCCGAACAGTTTATGACTGGTCGGACCTGCCACTGTAGTGAGAAAAGTATAGTGAGGAATTCTGCTACGATACTGTGGGGCAATGTTTCCTGTAAAACTCCCTGTGCTGTTTAGATATATAGAAACGTCTTCGACAGGACTTCCTTTTTTGCGGCTCGTAAACATGGCGCGTCTTCCAGATGACGTACGGAATGCCATACGTCAACTACGCCCTTTCCTGTTTTGAAGGAATTGACATTTATATTTCCCCTGCTCCGGAGTAGGAATTATAACAGCTATTTGAGATGGATGACACTTTTATCATGCTGAATTTGGAAATCTTAAACAACTGCATTGACAACAATGTATCAGCAGCATCTTTAAAATGAAAGGACTTAGTCGTATCCATTAGGATTACATGCTCTGTGTTCATAGCTTCAGCTGACACAACTGTTTTGTAGAGATCTTAAGGAACAAATGTCTTCCTTACCTTTTATCCACCATGCGCCATTTGATGATGAATGTTCGAAACATCTTTCCATGATTTTACATTTGGAACAAGCGAGGTATATTCGACACAGTAAGGTCACTAAAAACGCGTCTTCTAAAAGAAAAGGCACATAGAACATCTGACATTTTCATCCTTCTGCTTAATATGAATTTTCTACAGACTCGCACAGCATCACCTGTCAGCACTAAATGAACACTCATATAGCGTTGAAGCAGGATGGAGTGATATACGCCATCGAATTTCAGTTCGTCTTCTAGCCAGTCGAATTACTGCTACTAGAGGTAGCACCTCTGTGTACTAAATTTCACACCCTGTATGTTTCCAGATCATATATAAATTTACTCAACTATTCTTCCCATTATACCCTATCACCACAGTAAAAACATTTTGATATCTCAAATGATTCCTGATGTTTAATATCACCATTATATTAAGCTTATGGCAAAAGCCTCGAGATTATGGTCACTTTACTTAACGGGTAACATAATATTCTTGTATTTCAGCATTTTTACAACTTGAATAATGTGAACTGTAAGTGGTCAGTATACAAAAATAGCTTCGTTGAAAACCGAATTGTATGAGTGAGGGAAAGACGGGTAATATACGATATGTACAAGAACCAAGAGGGAAAAATAAAACAGTGTAAGAGCAATAACGAAGTGCTCGGATTCAAAATTGTGTAAGACAGGGATGTTGTCTTTTGCTCCTACTGTTCAATCTATACATCCAAGAAGTAATGACGGAAACAGAAGAACGGTTCAAGAGAGGGATTAAAATAGAATGTGAAAGGATATATATGATACGTTTCGCTGATGACATTCCTCTCTCAGTGAAAGGGAAGAAGTAGTACAGGATCCGTTCAGTGGAATGGTCTAATTATTACAGAATGAGGATTCAGAGTATATCGAAGAAAGACGAATGTAATGAGAAATAGCGGAAATGAGAATACCGAGAAACTTACTATCACAATTGGGGATCACGAAGTAGACGAATTTAAGGAATTCTGCTACACATGCAGCAAAATAGTCCTTGACGGACAGAGCATGAAGGACATGAAAAATAGACTGGCACTGGAGAATACGGAATTCCCGACCAAGATAAGTCTACTTGTATGAAACATAGACCTTAACTGGAGGAAGAAATTCGTAAGAATGTTCGTTTGGAGCACAGCATTGTACGGTTGTGAAACATGGACTGCAGGAAACCCGGAACAGATGGCAATCGGGCATTTGAGATGTGGTGCTACAGAAGAACGTTGAAAATTAGGTAGAATGGTAAGGTAAGAAATGAGGAGGATCGCCGCAGAATAGGTAGGGAAGGACACTGACAAGAAGAAGGGACATGTTGATAAAAAATCCTTTAAGGCTGCAGGAATAATTTCCATGGTACTAGCCGTGAGCTGTAGAGGATAAAAACTGTAGGGGAAGACACAGGTTGGAACACATGCAGCAAATAACTGAGTAAGTGGGTTGCAAGTGCTACTCTGAGATGAAGAAATTGGCAGAGGAGAGGAATTCGTGGCGGGCCGCATCAAACCAGTCATAAGACTGATGAGTAGGGTAATAGTCTGATACTGGCTCTCCTCGCATGTATAATGTGCGCGGTAATATATCCAGAATGAAAACATAAGTTTCGGTCTACACAGTGTCAAGGCCTTCTGTGCCCAGAAGGTTGTTCTAAGGAACAGTGTCAATATGCGTGTGATAGCTTACAGGTCCTCAAAGTGCTATATGCGTCCACGGAAGGCCCCTCAAACTGACGTTAGCATTTAACCGCTGCGCCTGGTGAGTCTAATTCAGTCAGCGCAGCAAACAGTGCCATTAATCTGAAAGGTCGCGCTCGGGTGTGTCGGCTAAACGAGCAGGTGGTGCAGCGTGCGGCGGAGGGCAGTGGCGACATTTTACAAGCCGGCGCCACGCAGCAATTAGCGGAGATAGGAAGGCGGGGCGAGGGAAGGGAAGGGAAGCGAAGGGCGAGCACTAGTGGCACGCGAGCTGCTCGTTTCCAAGTGCCGGCGCCGACACAACAGGTAATCGCGGCTCAAGGAGAATGCCTTCGCCTTGCCACTGACTGTATATCACAAGAGTGGTGAATGAGGAAACCAACATCTCTAAGGACAACGCATTCCTATAAGGCAATGATAATAACACGAAAGGAAGAAGTTCGAAGTATCGTGCTGTGGACTAACTAAAGACTATGTGCTTGCCTTTAAATTTACCGTATATTTTGTACATAAGAATAAATACACTACTGGCCATTACAATTGCTACACCACGAAGAAGATGCTGTGATATGCAAATGATTAGCTTTTCAGAGCATTCACACAAGGTTGGCGCCGGTGGCGACACCTACAACGTGCTGACATGAGGGAAGTTTCCAACCGATTTCTCATACACAAACAACAGTTGACAGGCGTTGCCTGGTGTGATGCCTCGTGCAAGGAGGAGAAATGCGTACCATCACTTTGATAAAGGTCGGATTGTAGCTCATCGCGATTGCGGTTTATCGTATCGCGACATTGCTGCTCGCGTTCGTCGAGATCCAATGACTGTTAGCAGAATATGGAATCGGTGGGTTCAGGAGGGTAATACGGAACACCGTGCTGGATCCCAACGGCCTCGTATCACTAGCAGTCGAGATGACAGGCATCTTATTGTAACCTCCCCCTCACTTATCGACCTTAATGACAGTAAAAATTAAACCGAGTGTACCTAATGGAAATTTGGGAAAAGCAATCGTCACCGAGGTTAATCTGTCGGTAAAGAGGGAGGAAAGGGTTACATCTAAATGAAAAGAAAAATGCAAATGAAACTGGTGGAAATTAATTTTGAAAAGAGGTAAAGTTAATAAAAAAAAGTAAATGTGCGGTCGTTACGTTAACAATCAACCATCGTTAGTCAGATATTTGAGATTTGGGGAAAATTACGGTCACCAGTCCTATGGACAACTACTATAATAACTGAAAACGAAAGGTTATTGCACATATAATTAGCACTAAAAGCGTGGCAACTGAAGGTTGACACATGTTGTGTGAAAACTGAATGTTTGTCAGAAGTAATAAATTTCGCTACACTATGACTTAATTTAGCAAAAGAATTAATAAAACAGGAAAACTGAAAGTTAATTTAGTGACTGAAATTAATAGTGAGCTTTGTTTCTGAAGCACTACGAAATTCAGTAAAATAAGGTTAGTCTTGGGCTACCTCAACAATCATTTCAAAAGCTACTTGAATCTACGCAATTTAGAAATAAGAGATTTAACTTTGAACTTGAATTAAATGATTCTGAACAATTAACAATAGCAAAATTTAGTACGTACCAAGCTGAGCTGCAGTCGCAGGTAAGCTAAAATATGGTAACAAAACTCGCATTCTTAATTTCTGCTTGTGTAATCTAAATATTGTAGCGAGCTATGAATACTTTGACTGAACTTTGAAATTAAAGCAGTGAAATGGAATGATATTACTTTAATGCTGGCGTATGAATTTCAACGACACTCAGGTTCATTCCGGAAAAGGAAGGGACCCTGCTTGCTAATGCAATTGGGACAATGAGCAACAAAGGTTAAAGCTAAGTTGCTGTATTTTTGTGATGCAACAGTTTTAAAAGCTGAGGTCAGCCATACAGTTCTAAAACTTTACGTGCTTTTAGTCTTCCTTGTTGGTTGATTGAAGGCTTGCAGTCGTCGATCGGGGAGGTGGCGACAGTCACTCATTGTCGGCCGTCGCTGTTGCAGAAGCTGGATGTTGGCGCGCCTTCTTCTCGACACTATCACCAGGAGAAACGGGCTCTTGATGTGCGCCAGCTAATGATTCCCGTCCGCGACACCGTGTGAGAAACTATCATAGCAAGTCGAGGGCAATTACATGCTGCCAAACCCCGAAAGCGCGGCAACTCGCAGGACGTCACACAACACACCTGCTCCACCGTCGTACTCCCGCCAGACTCTCTCTGCCCGTGCTCCACGTGGCAGAGTTCACCCTACCAAAGATCCTAAATACTATGGTTCTCCACACGACCTATCGATGCAATCGCTCGATAGCATAGTTTTTCTTAGGCAAGACCCAGTGTAAAAATACAAATAGTATTTACAAAACAAACCAATTATACATCGACATAAATGCATAAATATATATATATATATATATATATATATATATATATATATATATATATATACAGATAGTAAAACAATTACAATATATGAAGACACAGAAATGTCATATCTTCAGGAAACAAAATAAGGAAAAAAATTATAATACAATAGATGGAAATAGGAGGTTACGCATTTCAGGCATGGCTGTAACGGATCGTGCAGCCACGTCTCGATCCCTGAGTCAACAGATGGGGACGTTTGCAAGACAACAACTATCTGCACGAACAGTTCGACGACGCTTGCAGCAGCATGGACTATCAGCTCAGACACCATGGCTGCTGTTACCCTTGACGCTGCATCACAGACGGGAGCGCCTGCAATGGTGTACTCAACGATGAACGTGGGTGCACGAATGGCAAAACGTCATTTTTTCGGATGAATCCAGGTTCTCTTTATAGCATCATGATGGTCGCATCCATGTTTGGCGACATCGCGGTGAACGCACATTGGAAGCGTGCATTCGTCATCGCCATACTCGCATATCACCCGGCGTGATGGTATGGCGTGCCATTGGTTACACGCCTCGGTCACCTCTTCTTCGCATTGACGGCACTTTGAACAGTGGACGTAACATTTCAGATGTGTGACGACCCGTGACTCCACCCTTCATTCGATCCCTGCGAAACCCTACATTTCAGCAAGATAAGGCACGATCTCATGTTGCAGGTCCTGTACGGCCTTTCTGGATACAGAAAATGTTCGACTGATGCCCTGGCCAGCACATTCTCCAGATCTCTCATCAATTGAAAACGTCTGATCAATGGTGGCCGAGCAACTGGCTCATCACAATACGCCAGTCATTACTCATGATGAATTGTGGTATCGTGTTGAAGCTGCATGGGCAGCGCCATCCAAACTCTGTTTGACTCAATGCCCAGGCATATCAAGGCCGTTATTACGGCCAGAGGTGATTGTTCTGGGTACTGATTTCTCAGGATCAATGCACCCTAACTGCGTGAAAATGTAATCACATGTCAGTTCTAGTATAATATATTTGTCCAATGAATACCCGTTTATCATCTACAGTTATTCTTGGTGTAGTAATTTTAATGACCAGTAGTGCACTTATCATCGTTCACAGTAGTTCATATTCCCTCTACACTGGTGGCTACCAAAACTGCAGCACGATAGAAAGTAAAGAAATGTTACTTATTGTGTGTTTACCCCGGTCTTCTGACTAGTCTGATGTGGCCCGCCACGAATTCCTCTCCGGTATGAACCTTTTCATCTGAGAGTAGCAATTGCAACCTACAACCTCAGTTATTTCAGTCTCTGTCTTCACTTTTTACCCTCTACAGCACCCTCTAGCAACATGGAAGTTATTGCCTAGTGTCCCGCGTCCTAGCATGCTTTTCCTTCTTTTTGTATGTTTTCCATATATTCCTTCCCTCGTCGATTCTGAGGACACCCTGCTCATTCCTCAGCGTATCAGTCCATCCAATTTTCAACATTCGTTTACAGCACCATATCCTCAATGTTTTAACAACGAAAATCCCCAAACAGCCGTGCATTTCGGAAGTTACTTTATCTTATTTTCACGACCAGTTTCGGCAATTCAATATGCCATCTTCAGGCCCCATATGTACCTCATGTATAGACATTCAGACTTGTCGATGTTGGAGTACTGGAGCCACCAGTATTTGGATGTCGTGAATTCGTATTTCCCGGCATCCGGGTAGTGATGGCTCCAGTACTCCAATATACGTTTGAATGCCTATACATGAGATGCACATACGGCCTGAGGATGGCATACTGAATTGCCGAAACTGGTTCTGAAAATAAAATAAAATAACTTCCCAAACGTACTGGTGTTCGGCTACTTTCCTTGTTAAAATATTTGACTAGCTGCTGTCTCGCATCCACAGTGTATCAACACAGACATCTCTAGTGGTTGGATTCTCTGCTGTTCCTGTTTCTCCACAGTCCATATTTCACTACCATACAATTCTGTGCTCCAAACGGGCATTCTCAGAAATTTCTTCCTCAAATTTGACACTAGTAGCCTTTCCTTGGCCAGGGATACCCCTTTTGCCAGTGTCAGTGCTAGAATGTAGGTAGCAATTACAAACTCAGTCTGTATATTTTATTCCTTTCTGAAACAAGAACACTTGGAAATATTCAGAATATAGCCGTATGTACAAATTAATTTGCGATTTGAATGTAAAATGCCTCGTTCCACATCATTACGATCTATTATGCAGAATGATCCACAGTACATGTAACTAACTGACCAACTAACTACCTAATCAACTAACTCATCCTCGCTTCCTCCATCATGAGTAATTTTGAAGAACTTTGTTTGTATGTAATATGTTAATGTCTGTGTGTGTGTGTGTGTGTGTGTGTGTGTGTGTGTGTGTGTGTGTGTGTGCGCGAGCGTGTGTTTTGGTTCATCAGTCAGACATAGAATGTCCTTCCTTCTGTTTGAGAAAGAGTTCACTGGTAATATCTGTAAGTTTGGTGCGTTGTAGATGTATCCATTCTATTCTGTGTGAATGCGTAGAAACTAATGGCTCTGCCATAATGTATGCATGCTAGTAGACCATAACTGTCCGTGCTTGTGATTTTCCATCCGCCACCCTTCATGAAGCCGCTGCCAATCAGTCAACGATGTCCTTAAGGATATGAGTGTGGACACACGCGACCACTAAATTATTTAAATAACTATTGTTTTTAGTAGGAAGTATACGCCCATAGCGATAAGCAAAGTGTGCACGATCACGCAAGCGTTAATTATTAAGCATATGCTGCTCACTCCACACAACTGTTTACATCTCAATTGTTTTCGTATTACGAAGTATATGTTTGCAACTGTGATAGCACCTCTATCTGTGAATCTTTATATAGCGACCTATTTATCTTCTGCCAAGTGCCAGAAATTTTGATGCGTTCAACGCTCAAAGTAACCATTCCGACAGAAGCAATTAACTGTATCTAAAGCTAACTTAAATGACAGAGATCTGAACCCTGAATGCACATAAAACAATGTGAAACCTCAGTCGATGTGTAACGTCGTAAAAATGATTGTTTTATTTTGTTTATGTGCTGGGCATAAATGAAGAACCGTTCGATTTGAGTCTGATTTCACCTCTCTGGCATCTATGCGTTCGGTTGTACATTGGTGTAGTCGCATAAAGCTATACAATAAGTAAATTTTAAATCTTCAGTAGCATTTATTCCGACCGATGTTAATCTCAGGGTCAAATCTTAAGAATATATTTTCCAAATGAGTTACGAAAATGTCTGCCACTGTACCTTCTAAGCTTATATCTAATCCGTCTTTTTGAAGTAGTTCTTGTTTTGTACTTTAGTGCAATCTACACTAGCAGATACTTTCGTCAATCTTTTGGAAAGCTGGTTCTTCAACAATTACCCTGAAATTAACACCAGTATAGTGTACTATTGAACCAAAGTTATGTTGAAAATATCCTCGACTTATTTCGTGGCTCACAACAAGAAACTGTTCAGTTTACGAATGTCTTTACTAAAATGGGAAACCACATTACTTTTATCGTCGACCACCAGCGGGTTAACAGAATTACTATTTTTATTATTATTATTAATCTTGTCATTACCATAAATAAAACGGCAACTTCCAATGTAATTATTCCTGCCACATAATGGCATCCTGTTCAACATGAAACGCAATAAACAAACTTCTTAAGCTGCTACTAAATACAAATGAACTAGAAAAGGAACGGGTCTGCTTGCGAAATATGGGGAGGAATAACGTTTATCACAGTATGGGCACTGATAAAATTTATAATCCTACGAAGTCTGAAAGGAATCAATTGACACAAAACGAAATGCTACAGAAAACCAGTCATAATCGTTTGCTTTCTATACTCAGACACATAACTGCTTTTAAAAAACCTAATGTACACCTTCCGCATAAATCTCACTTTTCACTGTTGCGTCTGTTAATTCGCGACGTTACCGCAATGCGAGACTTACGTAAGAACGCTGACGTATTCAAAATTTACTTCTCCCATTGTAGGGTTAGATACCTCGGACAAACAGGAAGGGATTTTGAAACGCGATACAAGTATCACTCAGATTGAAAATCAAAAATCATAGGTAATAAATCCATCTTCGTAGCTCATCTCACTCAACGTATTAACACGGTATTCACTATGGAAAAGAACCTGATAATCATTGATCCAATGAAGAAAAAGCCAACTTTTAATGTATCGAATTGTATGGTGTTTATGATCCTGACACACCTATTTTTTTTTTCAATGTCTTTGGGAACATGACTTTTTAAATCTTCCTGTCTTACTTTTTTATCATTTGAGGTTGTTTCTCTACAGCACAGTTTAAGTTATATATTCTTTCTGTACTTATATACTGCACATTTAAGCTTTGTTTTTCAACTCCTTGTACGTCAGATATTTATGCGTTTTACACAATATATTTTACACTAACAATAGTAGTTTCAGATACACTTGGAAATAGGCTGATGTAAAACCCGAAAGCGTACATGGTCTTAACAAAGTTTCTTTCAGTGATGGGAGTGGCTTTTCATTAGTTAATTAGGCTTAGGTCGTCGTTTACGGAATCCAGCATCGTTCACACTCGCGCCGGACGGAGGAAAAATTTATTTAGTGTTGTTGAAGAGCCAGCTGATCTTGAAGGACACATCGCCAATGTAAGGCAAAACAACCACCATATTTAGTTAGTTACTTGGTTACATGTTCCATGAATCATTTTGCGTGATAGATTGTAATGATGTGGAACGAGTCATTTTACATTCTCGTCGAAAATTAATTTGTATCCGTGGCTACATTCTGAATGTTTTAAGGTCTTTTTTATCAAATTTTACTTTGCAGTCAATCAAGCATTTTATATCACTGGGTAAGTAAACAAATATTTTTGTTGCAGCATTGTGCACCCCTTTTTGTGCTAAAGATAATTTGACTGTCGTAGATTATTTACAAAAAAAACTTCATGAGGGAAGAAATGCACTAAGAAGCGGTAATCAGATGGTCCAACTTCCTAAACAGACGCCTACACGACGATCGTGAGCGAGCACCACACTCTTAAAGCAAGTTTCTGCACAATGAAGACTTTCTTTCTTAAAGATGAGTTACCCCAGAACATTATTCCATACGACATTACTGAATGATGATGATGATGATGATGTTTAAAGGTTTGTGGGGTGCTCAACTGCGCGGTTATAAGGGGCCGTTCAAAGTTCCAACCTTTGTTCAGTCCAATCTCGACACTTTCATGAATGATGATGGAATGATGAGGACAACACAAACATCCAGTCATCTCTAGGTAATTGAAAATCCCTGACCCCGCCGGGAATCGAACCCGAGACCCCGTGCTCGGGAAGTGAGAACGCTACCGCGAGACCACGAGCTGTGGACATTACTGAATGATAGTGTGCAAAATATATGTCAACTTACTGATCTGTCTCTCTTCAAGATTTGCAATGATCCTAAGCGAAAATGTGGCTGAATTAAGTTATTTTAGAAGCTCCAAAAAAAAATTTTTTTTTCATTCTCATCAATATAGACCCCTAAGAACTTTGAAGTTTCCACCCTATTTATAATTTCCTCAGCATGTGTTGCACTTATCACTGGTGTAGGGTCTCTAGACTAGAACTGAATATCTTGTGTCTTTTTAAAATTGAGAGTAAGACCATTCGCAGAAAACCAATCAATGATGCTTTTAAGAACTTGATTTACCATTTCTTGTGTTTTCGTACGTATGCTTGGATTGATTGCAATAATAACGTCATTTGCAAAGAGAACTAATTCAGCTTGTTGTATACTAGATGGAAGATCGTTTAAATACATGTGGAATAGTAGTGGACTAAGATTGAACCTTGGCGAACCCCATGCTTGATTTCTCCCCAGTCAGAACTATATTCCTGGGCATTGCTTTCTGCATTCTTTTGGTTGCAAATAACGTCATTCATTGGTTGGCTATACCATCAATCCCATAAAATGTCAACTTATCTTGGAGAATAGGGTGAATCATGTAGTCAGAGAAGTGGCGGAAAATACCAGCCGGTGCTAGTTTACTAGCTAATGCTTGTAAAATCTTGAGCGAATGTGTAAATTGCATTTTCATTAGAGCAACCCTTCTGAAACCCAAACTGTGATTCGCTCCGGATACTATTATTGCGAATATTAGATAATGTTCTAGAATATACAATCTTCTCATATTACCATTCTTAAAGCGATAATAACCGCATATTTCAGTCTCCCTGGAAAAAATGCCTTGAGTTAGTGATGCGTAGTTCAGACAAGACTGGGCTTATTACATGGGAACAAACTTTTAGTACTATATTCGAAACACCATCAAAACAACATGAGCTTTCATTCTTGAGAGACTGTATAACTTCCTTAATTTCAGAACGAAAAGTTGGTGGTACACCCATGTGAATGAATTTTATAAAAATCATATTTTCAACATACTGCTGTAATTTTGATCTTAAACTTTTCGTCCCTACCCTTTCCACTATACTTAAGAAATGATTATTAAATACATTTGCTTGCAGGAACTCGTCGTTTATAGAACTTCCGTTCAGTTATAGCGATGTTGTTTTGTTCTGCGGCTGGTTGTCCTGATCTCGTTTCACTTAATTTCATATTGTCCTTAGTCTGTTGTCAAAAGTACTGATTTCTGGCATTATGTTCATTTCCCTTGATTCTTAATAACCTTTCTTAGTAATTTTGAGTATTTTTTGTAGAGTAAAACTACAGCAGGATCCCTACTTGTTCATGTCGAAAGATACATTCCCCTTTTCCTTTCACAAGATACTTTAATCCCTCTAGTGAGCCATGGTTTTTTACATGGGTGTTGAGTGCCTTTTCTAATTGGCTTATGTGGAAGGTTATTTTAAAATAATGGTATGAATTTATCTTGAAATAGATTAAATTTTATGTTAGCATTTGTTTCTTTATAAATTACGTCCCACGTAATCTCTTGGAAACTATTCAAAAAAACATTCGTCCTGGAGACTTTAATTATTCTTACTGATTTCCTCTGAGGAGTGTCCATACTGTAAGACACTGTGGTATTTATCCCAACTAACTGTGCATCGTGGTCAGGGAGAGCATCTGTCATTGTTCTGTTTCTTGTTGCTTCGCTGGAAATTTAAGGCGTGCTGGTCGAAATACATTGCTTATCGGAGTATTCGTTCTGGACAAAAAAAAAAAAAAAAAAAAAAAAGACAGCAAAATGGTACTCTCTGCTAACAAGGTCTCCATATCTTATATGCGAGCTTATGAAAGATTGTCCATAATACACGACAGCGTTGAGATGAGTGACGACAGTTCGTAGATACAGGTCGGGGTGTGTCGGTTTACGAAACATACTGCGATGCTGTTTGCTACCAACTATGATACCCAGGAATAGAGGACTCCATTTTTCTCTATTCCCACGCATAAGCAAGTACTCTGATGGAGGGAGTTTAGATGTTCTAAAACTGAAGACAGCATTTCTGTCCATGTGGCCATACTACAAACTTGTTGTCTGTATATCTCCAAAAACATTTATACTTTATACTTTGATTGAAATGGTTTGTCCTCACGGTTTTCCGTAAAAATGTTAGCTACTGTTGTAGACAGGAGGCCACCAACGTCAACACCATCAGTGTTTTTTTTTTTTTTCAAAAAATTTGTTTTTGAGTGTCAAGTTAGCAGAGGTAAACATATCTTTGAAAACATGTAGGATGTGCTCTTCCAGCTTACCTCCTTTTAGATATAGCCATTCCACCAGAGCCGGCCTGGGGAGCCGAGCTGTTCTAGGCGCTACAGTTTGAAACCGCGTGACCGCTACGGTCGCAGGTTCGAATCCTGCCTCGGGCATGGATGTATGTGTTGTCCTTAGGTTAGTTAGGTTCAAGTAGTTGTAAGTTCTAGGGGACTGATGACCTCAGAAGTTAAGTCCCATAGTGCTCAGAGCCATTTGAACCATTTTTTTGATTCCACCACAAGCACTCGTCTGAACAAAGAGACAACATCGAGACTCACTAATATTTCGGTTGGTTGGAGCTAAAAGTTCTTGAGGTTTGTATATAATGTTCACGTTTCTCTACCAAAGGGTTCAAAAGCCAAGCGATATGATTGTCTAGATATCATTTTGGAGCTTCAGTATTGCTCACGATGAGGAGAAGCGGAACTTCTTCGTTATGTATGTTATAAGCCACATGGCTGTATTTGAGGATAACGCGTGTCTTCTGTTGTACCACATCTATAGAACCCCTCTGGAGGCAACGATACGCTGAGTCGTGTAATAAATTTTTCATCATGCTGAAATAAAATGTTGCAGCAGGAAGGATCGGAACGTTTTTCTCTCGTCGGTGGTAACGTTTTGCTTGCAAGTGAGCATCTTAGTCACAGTCATTCATGTCACCCATTGTACAGCGTGATTCAAAAAGAATACCACAACTTTAGGAATTTAAAACTCTGCAACGACAAAAGGCAGAGCTAAGCACTATCTGTCGGCGAATTAAGGGAGCTGTAAAGTTTCATTTAGTTGTACATTTGTTCACTTGAGGCGCTGTTGACTAGGCGTCAGCGTCAGTTGATGCTAAAATGGCGACCGCTCAACAGAAAGCTTTTTGTGTTATTGAGTACGGCAGAAGTGAATCGACGACAGTTGTTCAGCGTGCATTTCGAACGAAGTATGGTGTTAAACCTCCTGATAGGTGGTGTATTAAACGTTGGTATAAACAGTTTACAGAGAATGGGTGTTTGTGCAAAGGGAAAAGTTCTGGACGGCCGAGAACGAGTGATGAAAATGTAGCACGCATCCAGCAAGCATTTGTTCGCAGCCCAGGAAAATCGACTCGCAGAGCTAGCAGAGAGCTGCAAATTCCACAGTCAACTGTATGGAGAGTCCTACGAAAAAGGTTAGTTATGAAACCTTATCGTCTGAAATTGGTTCAAGCACTGTCTGCAGCTGATAAGATTAAAAGAATCGATTTCTGCGATTTTATCCTTGCGCAAATGGAAACAGATGAATCTTTCGGTTCGAAGATTCTGTTTAGTGATGAAGCAACTTTCCACACTAACGGGAAAGTCAACCGTCACAATGTCTGTATATGGGGCACTGAGAATCCGCGGGAAACAACTCAGTATGAACGTGACTCGCCTAAGGTGAACGTTTTCTGTGCCATTTCAGCCAATAAAGTTTTTGGCTCCTTTTTCTTCGAAGGTGCTACTGTAACTGTACTACAGTATCTGTAGATGTTAGAGAATTGGCTGTTCCCTCAGCTCGAACAAGAAGCACAACAATTCATATTTCAGCAGGATGGAGCGCCACCACATTGGCACTTATCTGTCCGTAACTACCTGAACGTCAACTACCCGAGGCGATGGATCGGCCCCCAGGCAGCCCGTGACAGAGCACTTCATCACTGGCCTCCAAGAAGCCCTGATCTGACTCCCTGCGATTTTTTCTTATGGGGGTATGTTAAGGATATGGTGTTTCAGCCACCTCTCCCAGCCACCATTGATGATTTGAAACGAGAAATAAAAGCAGCTATCCAAACTGTTACGCCTGATATGCTACAGAGAGTGTGGAACGAGTTGGAGTATCGGGTTGATATTGCTCGAGTGTCTGGAGGGGGCCTTATTGAACATCTCTGAGCTTGTTTTTGAGTGAAAAAAACCTTTTTAAACACTCTTTGTAATGATGTATAACAGAAGGTTATATTATGTTTCTTTCATTAAATACACATTTTTAAAGTTGTGGTATTCTTTTTGAATCACTCTGTATTTCTTCAGCAGTCTCGTTGGTAAGTTCAGCGGCTCTGGTAAATTCTTTGATTGGCGAAGTACTAGGATTGAGGGTAAAGTTTGATTCTCCAACACAGATATCACAGCGGCGCTCAGTGGTTTACCTGTGAAACTGAACATAGCAAGTCCTCATATTTTATTTCTTGCTCTGAAAGGAGTGTAAGTCCAAGGAACTTGGAAGTTTGAAGTGCCATGACTTGCCGCCGAGTCCAATCCAAAAGCGATCATCCACACCCTGAAATCCGCTGACAGAACCTTCACAAATTTAAATGAAGTGAAAGCAGACTTGTGCAGACTATCTGATTCTTGCTTTGTATAACGGATTCTCTCTCTCACTAATGCCTCACTGGCGTGCCTCACTTGCGTGTTGTTCGAACCTACCAGTAACAAATCTAGCAGCCAGCCTCTGAATTGAATCGATGCCTTCCTTTAAGCTGACCTGGTACGGATCCCAAACACTCGAGCGGTACTCAAGAATAGATTGCACTAGCGTCCTAGATGCGGTCTCCTTTACAGTGAAACACATTTTCCCAAAATTCTATCAATAAACCGAAGTCGACCAACCGCCTTTCCTACCCCAATCCTGACATGCTCGTTTCATTTCATATCATTTTATAGCCTTACGTCGAGATACTTAAGCGGCCTGACTGTGTCAAGCACATCATATTCAGTACCCTGTCGTAACGACTTTCCATAACTCAGATTGCTGAATGGGCTCGAACCGAAAGCCAATAAATTGGAGAAAAATCATGGTCTGTAGGCAACAGCAAACATTTTTCAATGAAGCCACTGACTGTCTTGTCTTATTGTGGGATAAAAATAACACTTATGGCGTTCAACTTTGGAATAATAAATGGTTTACTTACTTTTTAGTGTTCCGTCCCTCAATCTGTAAAAATGGAGGCCTTATAGCATCACTTTGTTGTCCGCCTGTCTGTCTGTCTGTCTGTCTGTCTGTGCGACTGTGAGGAACCCTTTTTCTCAGGAACAGGTACATCTACATCTACATCTACGTGATTACTCTGCTATACACAATGAGTGCCTGGCAGAGGGTTCAATGAACCACCTTCAAGCTGTCTCTCTACCGTTCCACTCTCGAACGGCACGCGGGAAAAGCGAGCACTTAAATTTTTCTGTGCGAGCCCTGATTTCTCTTATTTTATCGTGATTATCATTTTTCCCTATGTAGGTGGGTGCTAACAGAATTTTTTCGCAATCAGAGGAGAAAACTGGAGATTGAAATTTGATGAGAAGATCCCGTCGCAACAAAAAACGCCTTTGTTTTAATGATTGCCACTCCAATTCACGTATCATATCTGTGACACTATCACCCCTATTTCGCGATAATACATAACGAGCTACCCTTCTTTGTACTTTTTCGATGTCATCCGTCAGTCCCACCTGATGCGGATCTCACACCGCGCAGCAATACTCCAGAATAGGGCGGACGAGAGTGGTGTAAGCAGTCTCTTTAGTAGACCTGTTGCACCTTCTAAGTGTTCTGCCAATGAATCGCAGTCTTTGGTTTGCTTTACCCGCAATATTATCTACGTGATCGTTCCAATTTAGGCTATTTGTAATTGCAATCCCTAAGTATTTAGTTGAATTTACAGTTGTCAGATTTGTGTTACTTATCGCGTAATCGAAATTTAGCTGACTTCTTTTAGTACTCATGTGAATAACTTCACACTTTTCCTTATTCAGGGACAATTGTCACTTTTCGCGCCATACAGATATCTTATCTAAATCATTTTGCAAGTCGTTTTGATCATCTGATGACTTTACAAGACGGTAAATGACAGCATCATCTGCAAACAATCTAGGACGGCTACTGAGATTGTCTCCTATGACGTTAATATAGATCAGGAACAATAGAGGGCCTATAACACTTCCTTGCGGAGTAGACGTATGAAGGTCAAATTTAGGCTACATATAAGGTCTATGGTCCCTTAGTAGTGGAAAACTTTTAAGCTTTTAAGTAAATGCAATCAAAAGATAAGACCATTTATCTCACATATTTTGTTACTCGAAAACTCACTCTTCAAAATCTACAGTGTACTTCCCGTTGACCCAGAATCATGAAATTTTGCAAAAAACAAGGTTTCCAGTACAAGTAAAGGAAAAAATCCATATATTGTTAATTTGTAATTATGTAACATGAAAAATATTTTTTGTCATTTTTCATCCATCTGTCTGATTGCCTGTACGTCTGTTAAGACCCCTTCATCTCTTGAAAAGACTCGTGTGTCAAGTTCAAATGTATGTCACATACTAAGGTGTATGTTCCTTCGTGGTGTAAAATATTACCTACTAAGTCAATGCATTCAATACATACAGACATTTATGTCAGATATTGTAATACTCGAAACCTCACTCGTCAGAGTCTATAGGGTATTTCCCAATGATGTAGAATCATGAGATTTCGCGAGAAGCAAGTTCTCACAACACAATTAAAGGAAAAAAATATCTTAAAACTTTAGACTTTAATTGTGTCACATATAAAATATCTTTTTGCCATTAGAACACTGCACTTCTCGTCCATAATAGCATAAGAGACGAACATTCCTGCATGCAAACGTAAAATGTAAATTGTACTCATGTGTCAGTAAGTAAATAAAAATATTTTATTAAGTCTTCTCTATCTTCATATCACCTAAAGATTTTGTTAATGTCGTGGAATCCCTGGGACTGATATCTTGCGAGTATCTATATCAAAAATAGGCAAAAGTTGTTGAGAATCTCGATTTCCAGGATTGATGAACTATACATATACGATTCATCAACCTAGTAATCCCGATCCTCAATTACTTTTGCCTATTTTTTCGAGATATATATACATTGTCCACTAAACCCTCAGTGCGTGAGCCTTGTTCGCACATGGCCAATTGTTATTTTCCCCGTGTGTCTCGCGTTTTCATTTCACTGAACCTTATATTAATGTGGGGCAGAGAGAAGACCAAACACACGGAGCCCCGCAGTCTTGGAAGTCCCTCTCCTTATCACGAAGCTGGCGGAGCGCTGGAGCTTAAGACAGGCTTCCAGTATCGCCGGCACACGCGCCGCACGTGCTTCTTCCCAGCCAGAGCCACTCAGAGAACCGGAAGGGGCGCCAACAAGGGCCGATCGGCCGGAGGAAGAGAGAGAACAAAGAACACGTGCCACAAACTTCCACCGCCGATCGCCATTCCGAGAGATCTCTATATATATATTCCTAACTTACATTACCATTATCGGAACTTTGCGTTTCACTTAGAACTTTTTTCAGCGCCTGCACCGAAATGTTAAAAGTTCTTACAGTCTCGATAGCCATCACGTCAGCGATAGAAATATACGATCTCTCTAAAATGAATGTTTTTGCCGCAGAGAAGAGGCGTTTTAGGAGGAAGCTGCGATTAAGCGTCTATTCGAAAACCTGCGTAAATAAGTCAGTACAACATGGTTCTCCTATCACTAATAATGGAAGAATACATGTACCATGTATCTTATTCCATTACAAAACAGATTTAGTAACAAAAATAGAAAAAATATACTGAAATGACACGATTCAGACTCCCATCAAGTACCTACCACTGATTCAGAGTTACGAGCTGTAGATCAAGAAGGAAGAGTAAAAAATTGTTATCATTTTTTCCTTTTTTGTATGAGATCATCATTTATAGACAGCCTCGATCGAAAAAAAAAACAATATTAAAGGAACTGCCACATATGAAAGATATATTCAGACCGCACAAAGTCGGTTTCTTAACAGGTAATTAACTGCAGCTGACACATAGACACAACATAAATGACAGACAAGTTAACGCGTACAATTACGTATTTGCTAAATACATTGGTGTTCAAAATTAAAGCAACGAACTGCTATTTCCCCGTCTTTTGTCTAATTCTGTGCACAATCATACAAATTCTGTGCACATCATACAGATGTCCGTACAAGCACGCCGGTCAACGGACAACCACGTCAACGGTCACGTCCGGGCACCTACCAAACTGGATAGTGTTTGCCGGGTAGCCCCACATCCACAGTCGCTGTGTACACAGTCACTTACGAAGCAGTATGACACAAAGAAGACGCCTACCAGACTCTCTGCAGTGGAAGACCATGAGTAGAATGGAAGCAGAACAGTCGCAAACTGATTAGGCCCGATGGGTTAATCTGAATCGTTTTGTTGTTTCTTGGGTGTGGCAACAATTTATAGAGACCGAAACAGTAACCCAGAGACCATGGCAGGTCAGACCACTTGTGATATCAGATAGAGAGTACCATTATTTGTATGTAAGGGTACGACAATACCGCCTTAGTATGGCACCTGGCATCTGGAGGCAAATGGCTGAGTGACCATTATTGTTTGAGACCTACTGGTACACGCATTCGCACCTGGATGGAACGTGGAACACGATTTCGAGACCCAAACATTATGGAAAGAGACCGACATCGAGAAGGGTCTCTAATGTTGTGGGCTGGAACTATGTTGACCATATGAACACCTCTTCATGAAATTGTATTGGTGAATCGGCAAGGTTTAACTGCTGTCACGTATCGTGACAAGATCTTGGGACCTCTTATGCGGTTGTTACGAGGTGATGCGGACCCAGACTTCATATTGATGGACGATAATGATCGACCTCATAGAGCAAGAACGGTTGATGTTTTCTTGGAAACGGGAGATATTGAACGCATGGTGTGACCTGCTCGCTCTCCCTATTTGAATCCCATAGTGCATTTCTGGGGTGCACTATGGACACAGGTTACATCATGTCAGCATCCACCAACCACTCTGCAAGACTTGTGAGCAGCTCTCGAGGAAGAATGGGCGTTATTGCTTCAACATGAGATTGATGATACCGTTCACAGCATGCCCCGTCGTTGTCAGACCTGTAGATCTGCCAGATGTGCTCACACCCCACACTGAGCACACTAACTAGTTGTCGGAATGTGTGTGCAAATCCGTTAAGGAGGAGCAAACGAAGAATATTTTTTTCTTCCTTTAAGCGTGTTGCAGTTGTTTACGTTCTGTATTCTTTACACTTTTTCTACTTTGTCACCTGCTTCGACTGTTTCGTGGAAAAACAAACACAACCTTGTAATATTTACATTTGTTGCTTTAATCTTGTACACCAGTGTAGTATGTAGTACATGTAGTCTATGTACTTTATATTAGAAGAAACTTCCAAAAAATGCACAGTGATCACATAAATGCCTACACAGATACTTATGATACATCTAAAATAGCTACTCACAGTGAGGTCACTAGCCATCCATTCAAATTTGTAGCGAATGATCTTCATATATTACATAAATGTACAAGGAACAGCAAACGGACCAAATGATCATACAATGTAAGATCAGCAAAGCATACATATGCTTATACTCGTACAAAGAATCTGTATTATTAGGTATGCACTATCTTAGCAGCTGAAAGAAGTTTTATTATAGCACTTCGGATTTTTTTGAATGTAAACAATAGTATGCGAAAGAGTGAAGTGGTGGTACTGTGCACGTTCTTGTGTTCTGGGTAATAGAAGAATATATTCAGCAAAAATGTGAAGTAAACAAATCTCTGAGATCAGCGCTCGAAATTATGCCCTCCAGCTTGAATGGACACGACGCTGGAGTAACAGTTACACTCTTTTAAACACTTCTAGCAGAGTGGAAATTGCATCGGATTCTACCATAATGCGCACTATTATCTCTTCATCAGAATCAATGGGTGTCTCATAGACAATAGATTTCAGGTGGCTCCAGATGAAAAAATCTGTGGGTGTAAGGTCGGGGGAACGTACAGTACATGCCACCGGCCCTCCGCGTCCTATCCAGTTCTCACCAAGGTTTCATCAAAATGCAATCGCAATGCATATGTGAAATGAGCAGATGCACCATTGAGTTGGTACCACATTCGTTGTCGCACGTTCAGTGGACTATGTTCCAACAACTCTCGAAGCTTTGCTCATAAAAAGATTAAGTATCTCTTTGTGTTCAGTCGGCGGGGGACCATGTACGGACCGACGAGATTATTGCCTACCAAACCGGCCAAAATGTTGACAGCAAAGCGATCTTAGTGACCACGAACAAAGATGATGTGCGTATTTTTCCGTACCCACACGTGTCGATTGTGGCTGTCGACCATACACTCTCGCGTAAAGGATGCCTCATCCATAGAACACAGTTCGGAAAGTCCGTTTGAATTTCACACCTTTGCAAAAACCACTGGCAGAATTCAGTTCGACGTGGGAAATTGTCTGGGTAAAGCGCTTGAACCTTCTGAAGGTTGAAGGGGTGCAAATCAACTTCATGTCACACACCCAAATTGTCGAATGGCTTTAACTCATTTCACGTGCAACACGCCGCGAACTTGTTGAGGGTGTGTTTTCCAGCAGTGTTAACGCCTGCTCTTCAAGTCTTGGTGTACGTTGACAACCATGTCCGCCAGGCATTGGCACCTGTAACACAAAATGAATGCACCGGGTTTCGAAATAGGCCTTAAATGCGTATTTGCCATTACGAGAATGTGCCAGTGGAATCCATGCTTCAAGTGAACTTGTGTCACATAGGGACCTGTGAATGGCAGTAAATGTGCGTGGATCTGGCACTCGACGATTCAGAAACCGCCGAACGTATAAACATTGGGCAGCGTTAGCATTTCGTACCGCAGCCCCCTAAACACAAAACATATCTGCCCTTTCCTTCCAAGAATAGCCCTCCATTTCCTGTCCGCTCCACACAGTAACAAACACAAGAGTGTCCACATTTGATGACAGAATGACGCAGAGAAAACCAGACTATACAGTGTGCAGAGTTGCTGCCCTCTATGCAACACCTATCAAACAGGCATTTGCACAGGCAAAAGCAACGCCTTCACGTGCCAGTAACAGACGGAAAATCGGTAGTGTTGTCCCACCTGCAATTTCGCAATTGTTGTCGACTACAGCGTTTGCAAATATAGGTCATAAAAATTCAACCCGACGTGGTCTTTTACCTAGATGTCACAAATACATTGAAATCGTCGCCTGTTGCCACGACGACTCGGGTAGCATGTTCGGGGCGCGACGCTGTTCAATGACGCCTAGCGCCATACGCTAAGGGATGCGGACAAGGGTTGCTACGAGAAATGTAGTTGCTACGTGAAATATGCTCGTTATGACCCATTATACCAGCCCTCTCTTATTCTACATTCATACCAGATGCGCCCTATATATACTCCATGTTGCACACTTCTAGAGGTTGTAGAGGGGACTTAGTAGATAAAGTTTTACGTAGGCACCCATGTCTAGAAACGTCATCAACCAACGCTTTAGAGCGTCGAAGTTATAGGCGCCGGCTCCTGTAAATGTACGTATGTACAAGGTTTTTCCGTGATGACGTTACAGACTTTCTAGGATGATGGAGAAGGATAATTGTATCAAGTCCCTGTACAGGAAACGAACGAGTCGAAAGATATAAGCGAAAATCATTCTGATACTTCTGACAGTGGAATACATCTGTTGGTACTGTTGTTGCTAAAAATGTAAGGTATGCGACGTTCAGAGTTAATAGTATGGAACAAGAGAAGAAAAAATTTCCGGAAACATGGGCTCTAAGGTGCGTATCTGAGAGACTATTACCACTTGTCCCTCTTCGCTAGCGTGAAACACATCTCTTCTAATAAACAAGTGCTCATAACTTTTAAACTATCCATTTCTTAGTCCATGTTTACCAGACACTTTTTCTTGTCTTTGCCCATAGTACCATCTTGGAAAGTTTCATACCTCACATTCTTAGCAACAACAGTACCGTTACGTGTATTCCACTATCAGAGGTGTCAGAACGATTTTGTAACTTTAGACTCGTTAGTTTCCTTTACAGGGATCCTTACTTCAAATTAATATATTTATCCCTCTCCGTCATCCTTGAATGTTTGTACCATCATCACGGAATCACTCTGTATATACATACATTTAGAGGCGCCGGCGCCTGTAACTTTGACGCTCTATACCGTCGTTGGTTAAGCTCTGGAAGTGTGTAACATGTACTGTGAAACCACTGCACCCTGCCACCGTTTCTGTCCGCATGTTCAGGCTAAACTCAGAAACTGCAGTAGGAACTTTTATATAGCTTTCACTAAGAGATAGAATGATTGATGAGATATATATATTTGTATAATTTATTTCCGGTAAGTAATGATAAGTGTGTGATACATTTATTGTTATCTGTTCGATATTTAGTTGGCGTTTGGAGTGACATCTCGCTGCAGTGACGGGAACTAGGAGTTGGTCAGCTACAGAAGAGGCGGTATCTGACGATAGAAGCTGTAAAAAGCCGCCCGACTCTAGAGAGCACCGATACTTGACCAGAATACATTTGTGGTCTGATGTTCCAGCGGTAGAGCACATGTCTGGAAACTGGAACGTCATGAGACCGAATCGTAATGGTGTAAGGTGTTTTTCAATTTGCTTCTCAACCTAGTTAGCACCTCTCAATGATGTAGGGATTCACCAGTAACGACCAGTAGTCGGGATTCGACGTTTAGGTCCCCTTTCGCCAGGTGGATAACTAGGATAGGTTAGGGACACTCAACCCGTCAAAGTGGCGTCCAGTTGAGAGTTCCACAGGGAATTACTATAACCAGTACCTACACATCTATATACAGGGTATCCACGGAAGAGTGGTTATATCCGGGGGTATGACAGGAACGATCATCCGAAGCATAAACGTCTAGTAAACATGGGCTGTAAAATGCATACCTTAAGACCTATGAGCATTTGTTCAAAAAGTTCAGATGGTCAGATCATTAGGTGCCACTTGTCTTATTTGTCTGTACGCGAGATTTCCACATTCATCAACATCCCTAGGTCTACTGGTTCCGATGTGATAGTGAAATGGAAACGTGAAGGGACACGTACAGCACAAAAGCGTACAAGCCGACTTCGTCCTGCGGCTGGTCCCGGCGGAGGTTCGAGTCCTCCCTCGGGCATGGGTGTGTGTGTGTGTGTGTTTGTCCTTAAGATAATTTAGGTTCAGTAGTGTGTAAGCTTAGGGACTGATGACCTTAGTAGTTAAGTCCCATAAGATTTCACACACATTTTTTTGAACGACTTCGTCTGTTGACTGACACAGACCGCCGAGGTTGAAGATGGTCGTAATGTGTAATAGGCAGACATCTATCCAGGCCATCACACAGGAATTCGAAACTGCATCAGTATTCACTGCAAGTACTATGACAGTTAGGCAGGAGGTGAGAAAACTTGGATTTCATGGTCGAGTGGCTGCGCACATGCCACACATCACGCAAGTAAATGCCAAACGACGTCTCTCTTGGTGTAAGGAGCGTAAGTAAACATTGGACGACTGAACAGTGGAAAAACGTTGTGTCGAATGACCAATCACAGTACACACTGTGGCGATCCGATGGCAGGGTGTGGGTGTGGCGAATGCCCGGAGAACGTCATCTGGCACCGTGTGTAGTGTAGTGCAGTAACATTCGGAAGCGACGACGTTACGGTGTAGTCGTGTTTTTCATGTAGGAGGCTTGCACGTCTTGTTGCTTTGCGTGGCACTATCTCAGCACAGGCCATCATAAATATTTTAAGCACCTTCTTGCTTCCTACTGTTGAAGAGCAATTCGAGGATGGCGATTGCAACTTTCAACATAATCGAGCATCTGTTCATAATGTACGGCCTGTGGCGGAGTGGTTACATGACAATAACATCCCTGTAATGGGCTGGCCTGCACAGAGACTTCACCTGAATCCTACAGAACACCTTTGGGATGTTTTCGAACGCCGACTTCGTGGCAGGCCTCACCGACCGACGTCGATACCTTTTCTCAATGCAGCACTCCGTGAATAACGGGCTGGCATTCCCCAAGAAACCTTCCAGCACTGGTTGAACGTATGCCTGCGGGAGTGGAAGTTGTCATCAACGCTAAGGGTGGGCCAACACCATACTGAATTCCACCATTATCGATGTAAGACGCCACAAATTTCTAAGTCGTTTTCAACCAGGTTTCCGGATACTTTTGATCACAGAGTGTAGCATAAACCTACGGAATGTACCAAGGCGGCCCGCCGAGCTTAACGTCAGTATCTGACGTGCGGACCACTTTCAACAGTGTCACATGCCCTCACGTCTTGAGAAACTCAGGAGATGTTTGGAATTTAATCCAGGACATAGGCACGCAGTCTGGTGATCAGGAGCTTTACGCCATCACGTCTACCCTCCTTGCCGGCCAAGTACTGGCAGTGAAAATTTCATCCACCACCAAGATTCGAGCCTTGCGCCATCGCACAGGCGTGCGTTAGCGGCCTCGGTCACGGAGGCGGCTCTGCATTGCAAAACGCGTGCGAAATATCTGAAATCAACAAGTCAGGGAGAACTACTTTCTTTTAGTTTTGGAATTGTGAGATTGCTTATTTGCGTGTAAGATTAGACGTGACGTGATAAAAATTTCGCTAGAAAATAAAATATGCAACTCTGCACACGCATAGTGCGCCTGCCACACTGCAGCCGATGGCATCAAAGTCAGGCCTTAACTTTTCACAAATATTTCGAAATATCTCTCTCTAGTTGAAAAAGCCGTACTGAGAAAGACGGCTTCTGATGGCCAACACCAAGCACGACATAGGATCAGGCAAATTTCCCGTTGCTTCCACGAAAAACTATCTGTTGCAATGAGCTACAACAGAGAATATGAGACGTTTAGTGGAATGATTCGAAAGATGACGTTGTTGCTAGGCACGGTAATGTATTCGAATAACTCATAAGTTCCTCTCACAAAACGACCTACATTAAAACATTGCTGATGTTTAATGATTTTATATATCTTTCCGGTTATCTGTAGTACTTCACCTTAACAACGCATATGAAAGTTATGTCCTGTACCGGAAGCCTTTCCATAGCCGTATCCTATATACTGCTGCTTGCAAAACAAAGGGCTTTAGTCTCATGTCCTTCTTCACCAGCACTCAAATGTGTACAACCCAAGCGACATTCGGCTATGTAGTGTTGTCTTTACTGACCATTTGAATTAGCGTTATTGATGAGTAACTAATCGATACACTTCTTCTAGATAATCGTCTTAATGGAGTACGGTATCTTTATTTCCTTCAAAATTTGCTACCGGAATACTGTGAAGTATTCCTTTGGCAATGCGACGTCTTACGTACTTTCAGAACGACAGAGCTCCTGCATATTTCATAGAGCCAGTGACAGTGAAACGTATCCTGGGTGTTGCATCGGTCACCGTGGAGTCATTTCCTGGGCACCGAGGTCAGCCGATGTTACTCCATTGGATTAGTGTTCGTGGAGTCGCCTTAAGATATGCATATGCATATGTACGATCGGACACACACACACACACACACACACATATATATATATATATATATATATATATATATATATGTGTGTGTGTGTGTGTGTGTGTGTGTGTCCGATCGTACATATGCATTACAGTGCAAGTTTGACCTTTTTTTACATCTTTTGTGATGAGATGTACACAATTAAACAAAAAGTTACATCAGAATATTTCATTTACTATCACCTGCATTTCTCCTCTTCCCCGTCGTTTTCATTAGCTTCTTCGAAAACTACTCATATGAGTTTTTTTGTTCAGAATCACTAATATTATCACAGCTCAAAGCATGTACCTTCCGCACTGTCACACTCTGTATTTCTCGTAACTACACAATACATTCTAAAATGTTTCACTTACGAGTTATTCAACTATCCGTACAAGAATTTCTTGGAAATAGAAGAAGCTACCAGTAACAGTTTCCTCATTATTTCCAATAACTTAGCGGTTACCTGTTTTGAACCTCACAGGGCAAGACAGGCCATACCAGTTTATTCGATTCCGGTAGGATTATGGGTGAACAACACATGGGAGCAGACCAGAATAAGCAAAGAATCGTTCCCAGGAGACACCACGATGTGCCGTAGAACACCGCGTCTGTTTTTGATGACGGCGTCATTTCGGCGAGCAAGAGAATCCAAAAATTTACTCAGGAAAATCACACCCAACTGAAGCCACTCATTTATGATTAGATCCAGTAAAACAACCAGATCACGGAAATGGTGATTGCTTCTTTCCACCCGCTGTTGCGATTAGTCCTAGAAATTACCTATAGAAAAAAGGTAGAGTCGTTTGGCGGGCCAGCCATGATGCGATAGGATTAACGATTGTGAGTCAAAGCGGTAACTTACGGTTATAAACTTGGCTATTGTCGTCTCGGAATATGGGAGTGTCCACAGCATACTCAACACGCAGATGTACATGGAAGGGCAGCACCTGGCCACCGATAATGATGAAATAAAAATGCTGCATCATGTTAGTAATCTGCAAGACTGGACCCAAATCACGCTGTGGAATGCGTCTCCAAAGCATCACAGAACGATTTGCGAGTTAAACGCGTGATTGGACCATCTGAGCACTCAGTGCCTTGCACGACATGTAGAGAAACCGGTTTGCACTTCACAAGACGCCTCGAATCACATGTGGTCCAGTTTCTGTGTCATTTATCCCATTGAAGTGTAGCTTCATATTCCACTGTGAGGAACCGCGTTTTCCGTGGTACCTGTATGTAAATAACACTGCATTCAGTTTACGCAATTGTAGGGCACAGTTTGGGGTCTGGGTTAGGATCGTGCACGCGTAAGCTCATTTTACAATAACATTTATTTAACAACACATGTATTTGCTCACTACCACAATCAAGCAAGCGGAAATGACTGGCAATTATTAAGAAATCAACTGTATTTTTTCCAGAAATAGTTTTTATGTAAGAATGGGCATCTCACAATAACAAATAACAAAGTAAGAAAATTATTTTAATTTTCCCCGAAACTAGTCGCTTGAAATACGTTTCTTTGATGGTAGAGCTGCAGTGGTTCGTTTTCTTTATCGATTAGTCATCCATCAAGCCCCTATTCCTCAAAAGTGATTTGTCCCCGAAGTCTAGTCAGGATGTACTTGCGACCTCTGAAATTGGAGAGACTGAAAACTATCGAACATATCATATCCTTCAATATACTTTGTAGCATAAAAGCAGGGTCGTTTTTGAATGGCCTTAGATTTTTTTTCACCACTCGCGAGTGCAGATTACGTCTGGTAAACGGATGTAGCTCACCTTGCCATCTGCACAAAAAGAAAAAAAGAAAAACAGGGAATTCGTGGATATTTGTACATAGACTTAGCCAAAGTTTTATGTTCAATGCATTATTAACAATTTTCTAACCGCTAGTATCTCGCTGTCTGGAACAGCTGAGTCTAACATTTTCGGTTCTGTAGTCAATTTCATTATCATAAAATATACCTGAATGTTTGTTGTGTGCTTCACTCTGCCTGTCTGCCAGTGCCACCTCACAACTTACTCTACAGGACCTCATGTTGTTCCAGCACGCGCTATTACGCTGATGAGAGATTTTGAATGGAGCTTGCCCACAAGTGAAAGCTTCAGGATTGCAGTTCCAATGATAAAAGTAATTAAGATACAATTTTCGCGGGTTCGGTGAGACATTAGTGTGAAAAATAGATTTAAATTCTGGATTATTGTACTGGTCTTATAATATGCTGAATGATATACAGCTTCAAAGTTTGAGACACTGTGAACAGACATATAGTTCACCGAGCTCGAGATTTTGAGGTGACAACTATGTGTATATACATATATTGTAGTTTCATTACAACTTGTTCAAATTCTCCAACGATGTATCTGCATATCCAGAAATATGACTAATACTTCCACGTTATAAGTCTAATAAGACGTTAGTGATGGGATGTACAGCACCTGGCACATTTAGTTTGTGCAGGTTGCGTACATTCAGGGGCAAGCATACATTTAGATGCTGATTACCACCCCCTCCTTAACCTACTGTTTTTCTAATTGATTTATGACCCCTGCAGATTGATTTACGACCCCCTGGGGATAATCCATCCTACTGAGAAACCCCCACCTCTTCCCCTCCTCCCCCACCTCTCTGGTAATTCCCTAACCTACCCCCCTCCCCCTTGGCAATATGAGCCCACCTAACATCAAATTAATTGACTAATCAATTAGTTACCCCTCTCATCTGGGAAACTCCCCAGCCCTCCCCAATCCTATGCTCCCCCTCCTCCCATCCCACCATCTGGAAAATAGTGGGAAAAAGAATGAGTCTCAGCTGGGGAGGAAGGATCTCATGACACGAAATTCAAATCAATGTCAATAATATATTGCTGCATTTTGTTTATTTGATCAGTTTGCAGGGGACAGGGCTCTCCAACTCATGTCAGCACCATGTCTCCCTGCTACCCTTGAAGTAATAACTGTAAGCACTCAGGAATATGTTCAAATGTTTGTGAAATCTTATGGGACTTAACTGCTAAGGTCATCAGTCCCTAAGCTTACATACTATTCAATGTAAATTATCCTAACACACACACTCATGCCCGAGGGAGGACTCAAACCTCTGCCGGGACCAGCCGCATAGTCCATAATGGCAGAGTCTTAGACCGCTTGGCTAATCCCACGCGGCTCACTCAGGAATAGAAAGAAGTGCAGTACATTAGCCGCTGTTATGGGTCTCCCATGCATGAGTCTGTTGTCCAGGCAGTGGGTGGGCACCAGGCACATGTACATGCATGCGACATAGGTGATGCCATATGTTGTCTATCAGCTGGGCGCCGCTGGATGCCAGGCAGAGCACTAAGTCCTGACAGCTTCATTCACTGTGGAAGCCTGTGCACCGGTGCATACTTCTAGTGTCGCTGTGCGCAGGCCAGTGTAACTACCATGAGACTGTGCACACAAGAGGCATCTGTCCTCCACACTACACGGAGAAACAACTATTGGACACAGTTGGAGCTGCAGGAAAATCAATGTCAGAGATCTCACAGCCAGCTGCTGCACATGCCAGTACTGGTCTGAGTAGATACATGTGCCTATACACCTGAGGGACTGCCCATTGTTCTCATGACCCCAAACTAAGCATCAGGTGGCAGCATTCCTTTGATATTTCATACCTAGGGAATTCACACCAGATCACCACCATTTTCTGTTTCTGTGTGAACCAACATGCCCAAACACGTAGATGGAGGTTTTCATTGCCCCTCAGAACACCGCTTTCCTATCGCCTAATGCTGAATCAGTAAAGGTACATACAGCCTACCCCCTGCACTCTCATCCTCATTCTACTATCGTCCATAGTTGCGTTAGTTCGACTGTCAGATCGTCTGCTTCTGTGTTACTTTGCTTGCAAGATGAAGCGTTTATGAAGCAGCACCACCAGCTGCACCAGCGGCAATGTCAAAATCCTGAGGCAAGGAGAATTACCGGGTAAGCACAGGAATATATTTCATTTCATAGCATGAGAGTGGATTTTACAGTTTGTATTTTAGTGGAAAAAGTTTTGTAGTATCAAATCACACTGTTTTCCGGTTACAGTATCGTAACATTTGTTCAGATTTAGGTATCGTAGCATGAGATTGGATTTCATAGTGTATACTTTCTAAGAAAAGTTTCATAGTATCAAATCATTCTTTTTTTGGGATTTCGAATTATATTTTCGTAAAAATAGTTTCGTAATATAAACGGCTATGTGTTCAGCCTTCAGAGTATATTTTCGTAGAAAAGTTTCATAGTATAAAACCAGAATGTGTTCAGATTACGAAGTTAAAAAAGATTCGTAATATCAAATCAGTTTGTGTGTGGGTTTCGCAAGTTTCGTAGCATATTTTCAGATTTTTTTCAGATTTGGCGTCATTTTTTTTTATCGTTAGCATACATCCACCAAATCATGGATCAGCTGGAAAATGAGAGAGAACAGCAGCAGCAGCATCAACAGTGTAAGTATATATATTTTCTTCTTCATAGTACTGGATGTGTAGGTAATTCGTTTTTCTTGGACATATTATTCCATTGGTTAAAAAAAAATCCATTGTACATGTAATATGATGTATGTTGTTGTAGATGATTTTGAGGAGCAGGAGCACAGAGAGGTAGGCGTTGTGATACTATCCACAAATCACAGCCATCATGTAGGTATATATTGTAAAAAAATTTCTTAGTTTTGTGTGTGAATACCTTTTTTTTCCTTTTAATCAGTATGTTGCTGTTGTAGGCCATGTAGAAGAGCTTCATCGATGGATCTATGGTGGTTTGGGTGAGAGATACCTGCGAGGGTGGAGGAGACGGAAAGGGAGCTGCATTGCTGTGATGAGATGCGAGATGACCTGAGGGATATGTCACGGATGCAGAGCAATGTAGGTAATTTATACATATACTCACTCTACATACAAATAATCAGTGTCTGTAATGATGTACTTGCAGCAGCAACAAGTAATGTTTGGAACGATGTACTTATTTCTCGTTATTCTTCTTTCAGCACTTGGTCATATGGGATTACGGCGATCCACACAGGACGCCATAGCACATCTGTGTAGACGATGTCCTGCACGGCATGCTCCACCATGTAAGATGGACCTCGTCACTGTGTGGGAAGCTGCAGCATCTGTGCCCCGCATCTCGTGGTCGTGCGGTAGCGTTCTCGCTTCCCACGCCCGGGTTCCCGGGTTCGATTCCCGGCGGGGTCAGGGATTTTCTCTGCCTCGTGATGGCTGGGTGTTGTGTGATGTCGTTAGGTTAGTTAGGTTTAAGTAGTTCCAAGTTCTAGGGGACTGATGACCATAGATGGTAAGTCCCATAGTGCTCAGAGCCATTTGAACCATCTGTGCCCGCCCCCACTACCACCACACCCACGCCAGCTTCCTCTTGCGTCCTTGGACCAGTATCAATCTGGCAGTTAGCTCAGGATTGTGGCAACAACCATCTCTGCAGCCACAGCCCCAGCCAGGCTGCTCACACTGTGGCAACACACCATCTACTGCTCCCCCAAGATCGCACCTGAGCTGCAAGGTATGTGCACCTCCCTGTCCCTCGTCACATCCAACAGCAACAGCATCGTTGGCAAATAATTGTAGTTACAGTAATCCTGTGGCTACCGGAGTTCCCGCCTCCCCCCCCCTCCCTTTTCTGTCCTTTTATTGAGAGACACAATTAGAATACTCGGTCATTGCTGTTGCCTTTGAGGAGCGAATGCTTTGTGGATCAAGAACCCAGCAGGAGGTTACCGTGAGTCTGTAGGGCTTCTGAGAGCATGCCTTCCTGTTATGGGAATGGAATTCCTCTAGATTATTAACAATCCGTGATCGCCCACCATTACGTGCAGCACTGCGCTGTCCATTGAACTGTTCCACCCACACGCCCCCCGCACAGGCCACTGGTATTGAAGAGAAAAGCCTTCACTATCTCTGGGGGAAAAATGGTGTGGCACTGCGGTGCACCTCAATCGCTGAGTGGTTTCGTGAGTTCACCTTGAGTGCTATACTGGACCATTCTTCCAAGATGGGAGTTGGAGGGTCAGCTAAAGTACTCAGCTGTATGCTACACCTTGATATCCATATGCATATCTATGATGCAGTATCTTGAGGAGATAGCTGATAAGAATGCGTCTATTAGCGTCAAAAATAAAACCGACCAGGCTTGTTTTGCATCATCAGTTCTGGCATGCAAAAGAAATTACACGGCAAATCTGCAGCACAAGCACACATCTCGATACAGTAGATACCCTGAGATTCATAAGTGTTATAACTTTGATGGTATGAAGTTGCTCATCAGGATCCAGGACATATCAGAATTTGAGACGCAGAATGTTTGAATCAGTTCAACTTTATGGCCTGGCGAGATGCATGTCAGATGAACAGAACAAGCATGATAAACATATAGTCGTTGGACTCCCTGCCTTTCTCAAGTCCACAGCTCGTGGTCTTGCGGTAGCGTTCTCGCTTCCCGCGTATTGGGTCCCGGGTTCGATTTCCGGCGGGGTCAGGGATTTTCTGTGCCTCATGACGACTTAGTGTTGTGTGTTTTTCATCATCGTTTCATCATCACTGACTCGCAAGTCGCCGAAGTGGTGTCAACTAAAAAGGACTTGCAATACGGCGGCCGAACTTCCCCGCATGGGGCCTCCCGGCCAACAATGCCATACGATCATTTCACTTCATTTTTTTCATTTCTCAAAATTTGCTGGTGAGCATAACATGCATTTAATATGCCGCCATTCGCCAATAGAAACAGACATCTTTATATTTGGATCAAGGACATGTCCCACCTACTTTCATCCCAAATTAGTAAACATAAGGGTAAATAGCATACTGCTTAAGGTGCCTTAATGCCTTTCAACAAGTACGTTTCTAGTATAGCATCTAGTAGATTGCACTTCCAATGACCCAGTATCCATATTATGCCTACGGAGGAAAACAAATTTACAAAGTTTAAGGATGTTCACCATCAGGAGCGACGCCCGTTTGTGGCGTAACTGATTTCAAATACCCCCTTGATCCTGTGGCCCGCTGTATAGGCGACTCTACAGCCTCGCTAACTGCCTTCACAGAGAAACATGTACCGTATGTGGCAGTATAGCAAGTTCCATCATTCTATGAATCAAGTCCTAACCAATACAAATCTTATGTCGGGAATAATCCTGTTGTTTGGCTCTTCATGGAGCTTAAAAAGCTTTCATGGGAGGTTGAAAAGCTTTGCAGCGACGATATTCTCATGACCAAATCGAAGGAGAGTGAAGATTTGTACAATGACGCAGTTGAATGCCATATTTGTGGGCTGGCGTTAGGCAGATAAGCAGAAATTTCCCATGGACCACTATCATCTTATGGGGAAGTTCCGTGGCGCTGCCCAAAACACATCCAAACTGAAGTATCAATTACTGCGACATAAGCCCATTTTCTTTCATAATTTAAGCGAGTATGACACTCACTTTCTTGTTGAGCACTTGGTTAATTTCAGTATGCAAAACGATGAGATCAGTGTCCTGGCTGAGAGTATTGAGAAATATATTTCATTCTCTGAACGAATAACGCCAATAACTATGCTCCGCTTCCTTAACTCGCTAAGTTTGATGTAGGCACCACTCCAGAAACTTGTTGAAACTCTGTCGCAGAAGGGTATATCTATCAGCTGAGCTGCATTCCCCAATGAAGAAAAGTTTCAACTTGTGACAGGGAAAGGGGTTGTTCCATACGAGTATGTGGATAATGTGGCAAAACTCAACGAAACCAACCCACCCAACATGTGCGGGAGTGTGCGATGGTCAAACGACCGTAGGTTTGTACGCTCTCCTGGAATTTCACACTTCAGCCCTTCTTTTGCTATATTGTCCTGCAATAATCAGACCGGTCGACGAGTGCCGTAAACCAGCTTAGTGATTTTGCATAGGACCGGAATTTTTTGGGTTCTCCACCAAATATTTGGCCAAGGATTGACGGTGGTAGCTGTTGTGCTTCGCGCATAGATCTTTTACGGACGTGCGAATCTCTGCTAATCTTTTCCTGTCGTCACTTGCACGCCCTCTTTTGATCGGGCAGTGCAGCAGCTTTTGCTTCCTAAGCATTTTCCGAATGCCATGGCGGGTATTTTCCGTCCTTAATCCACTTACTGGGCACGCACTTATCCAGAGCACGATTTAAAATCTGTTTAAGCATTGCACTTGATCAAATCTCGTCTGTTGTCAAATAAATTTGATCAAATCTAGGGTAAATACAATCAAATCAAGGGTAAATACAATTAGTGTGTACCGTCAATTACAAAATTAAAGGACATAAAAGCTGTTGAGGCGCTTTACAACGTGAGGCACCCTGAATACAAAAATATATTAAGAGGATTGGAGAGCTATAAAAATATTGCAGAGGTCATTAGCCGTGAGATACGGTTTTCGGACACAAAAGGTAATTGATTTGTTTATAAAATAAAAATAGTTCTTAATGCACATAAACTGTATTGAACATTTATTTACCTTCAGTCATCGGTCCTTTAGTGCTTTATAAATTGCTGCACACGTGTCAGGTATTATTTTCGTTAATGTGCACTGTGGTATTCGAGTGCTGTACTGTAAGCTAGAGTAACTCTATCCTGTAGCAAGGAATCCGAGTGTTACAGTGAGCCTGTCCTCTGCAGATATAGCAGTTCTTAAGTGAGTATTGCGCTTTGTGATATGAGGATACACTTCACTGAGTACATGCTGAAATGTATGCTCATCTATTCTTAAGTAATTTTTGTACGACTTGACGTCCTCCACTACAAGCTCACGTAACAGGTTTTGTTGAATGCTTTTATCGTCTCGTCGTATAACCCACGGCTTCACCCAGGCACGTTTCCATTTTTCCCCCGCTTCTCTTCCACATGTGCACACAGTGCAATTGTGCTACATGCAACTGCTGCGGTTAATAATAAGTTGTTGTTGTCAACCATCTTGAACTTTGACAAAAAATATGACGACAGTGTAAGACCCCTTGTTAGCGCCACGTCAAAGATCTTTGACAAATAAATTTGACGAATATTTGGTCATATCTTTGATAAAATCTTTGACAAAGAAATTTGATAGTGTAATACCGGCTTTACCTGCTCTTTCAAGCAGAAGCACTCTCGTAGTCCTCTTGACTGATTTACTAACTTTCGTAACCAAAGTCGCTATGATGACATCATGATCACTAAACTCCGTCTCTAGACTGACACCATCGATAAGGTCAGGCCTGTTTGTAGCTGCAGGGTTCAAGATATTTCCATTCCACGTGGGCTGCCGAACTGGCTGTACCAATGGTTTTTGGAAAAGTCTGCAAAAGCACTTCACAAGACTGTCTGTCTGCACTCCCTGCAATGAATCTATATACGTCCCAGTCTATACTCGATAGGTTAAAGTCACCACAAATTAGTACTGCATGATCTGTGTATTTATGCACAACTGACCACAGACTTTCTTTGAATGACTATAGAACTATCACAGCGGAGTCGCGTCGTCGATTAAAATCCAACAATTAACTTGGTTTCACATAGACTTGTTATACGCGATCAGATAACCTCACTATCACACTCAGTTTCGACCTCAATAGAGACAATATTTTTGTCAAATGGTTCAAAATGCTCTAAGCACTATGAGACTTAACATCTGAGGTCATCAGTCCCCTAGACTTAGAACTACTTAAACCTAACTAACCTAAGGACATCACACACATTCATGCCCGAGGCAGGATTCGAACCTGCTACCGTAGCAGTAGCACGGATCCGGACTGAAGCGCCTAGAGCCGCTCGGTCACGGTGGCTGGAAATATTTTTGTCGACTGTAATGAACACTTCCCTCCTAAGGCGTCTCATCTTCCTTCACGATAAGCTTCCAAGACTTGCTAAATATCTCAGAGCTTTTACTTCAGGTTTTAGCAAGTTCTCAGTTCCAAGAATAATTTTAGGTTGAGAACTTTGCTGGAGGGCAGTAAATTCGGGAACTTTACTGATAAAATTTTTGCAGTCCAACTGTCTTTACTCTGAACGTGGTCTGATTTCCCTATATGCAAATCGGCTGGCGAGTAACCAAGAGAGTACCTCAAACTACCGCCTAGCCTGGAAAACTTCCATGTACACTCCACAAGTACCCTTCTACTCGAGTATGTAGTGCACTCTTGACCTATCAAAAGAAGTCCTACAAATCGTCAACCGATAACGCAGGTCCAGAAATCTGTATCCAAAACGTCACGGAGATGACGAAGCTTTTGATCGAGACCCTTCACTCGGCTCCAAATCAAAGGCCCCCGATCAACTGTGGGAACGATGCTGATAATCGCGAGCTCTGCTTACACCCCACTTGCGAGACCAGCAGCCTTTACAATCTTCTCCAGCCGCCTGTAAGAACTGAGGATAGCCTCATACCCCATGCGACAGGCGTCGTTCTTGCCGACGTGAGCCACAACTTACAAACGACTGCATCCTCTATGCAGGCAAAGGCGCCTCCACATCTCGGACGAGATCCCCCGGCAGACGTACCGAGTTTCTATTGGCTTTCTTTCCAGCCCTGAACTCTATCTTCCTAAGGGGCTCCATAATGCGCCTAACATGACTCCCAATAACTAGCAAACCCCTGCCCACGTATTCCTGCTCGGACGCTGCTAAAGGGATGGCCACCTGAATAGGCGAAGGCATATGGCCAGTCTCCACATTGGCGTTATCATCTGCCACACACCCTGCGGTTCCGCCGCATCGGGTACCTAGAAGTTTTCTTGGCAGTGGAGCCCTTTGGCGAAACAAGCGACACCTGAGGTGTCCCATGCGACGCTCCAAAAACTCTGCCACTGCTACGCCCTGAGGTGGCACCCTGAAGGTGATTGATCGCAGTCAAAACCACCTTCAGCTGTTCACCAACGGCAGCCAGCTCCTCCTGCGTTCACACACAGCAGGCACGCATCTTACCCATCCTAGCAAGACTAACTGAAGGGTAAACAGTAAAAGCTGTCAGAAACATGGGTAAGCAACTTGTTATCACCCTGACGTGTAACCAAGGACGCTGATCTCTCAATAAACTATGTAGCTGGCTGTTCAGAAGAAATGACAACTGAGCTACAGACTGCCTAAATTTACACTGTAAGGTGGCAACCGTCTTTCCCCTTACATGAGTCCATTTAACGTGACTATAATCACTTTGCGAGCACTTTAGGTCAATAAAAACGACTGAGAGTGGCGCAATGGCTTTGCAGATAATTCGTTGTTGTTTGTTAGAGTATAATACTCTCTATTACAGTGTGTGAAATGTCTGTGGAAACGCATCGGCTCGCTGGCTATGTAGTACAGGGAGAATTACACGATTTTGTAACTATCTGATTTTGCGTCAGTGCATTGTATGCGAGGCACCGGGGACAGCGCTCGGCCAGCGGCTGGAGGCTGCAGCACCGGAGACTGCAGCTGGACGCTATGAAAGGAACGGGCTGGGAAGCCCTACAGTCCGCTCAGCCGGGTGTCAGCGGCGGCCGCTAGCCCCTCAAGCAATCGTGCCTCCAGGTGTGTAGCCTCAAGTGTTTACAGAAGCAGGAGTCTCTGTTCGCTTTGACGGGAAATTTGGAGTGGTCCCTTAGGAAAAAAAAAATCCGGAAAATTTGTTGTTGCCCGAAGCTGTGGAGCTTCCCAGGTGGCTTGGGCGGAGTTTATTCGTGAAATTTGGTACAAGAGGAAGAACTGAAGAAAATAGTTTGATTTCCAGGCCGTACATTGGTCGGCACTGGGAAACTGCGTATTTTGAGCGTTTTTAGGGATGCTATTGGCTCAGTACAGTTTTGGTGGAGTAAACAGCGGTTAAGAGCGATCTTGCTCGACACTCTGTAGCGGTTTTCCGTCTTGGGCTTTCGTTCTGAGAGGACGTTAGCCGTGTCAGCTCTTTGCTGATGGGAAGATTGTCGCAATTTGAGAAGTTTACGGACAGCAGCCTGTTGTCCAAGTATTGCAGGAGTGTAATTTCCAACGCGCCGCACCCGGAATCCACGGCCGCGCCGTCGCACCCCGGAGATCGCACTCACAGCAGCAGAATTACGGTGAGATCGCTCCCGCTTCGGCCTGTGTTAGGAGTAGTGCTAAATAGCTGGATCACGTGCAATTGCAGTTTCCGCTGAGATTTCACGATACTTTGGGCTGTAGTATTTTATGTTTTGTGTCGATGTCAGTCGGTCAGCCAATTTGTAAGAAATCGCGTTTTGTGCCGATTTTGACGCAGTTTTTTTTTATTTTTTTTTTTTGTTCAGCATTTGCCTGAAGTTGATAAAAAATTTATTGTGATTCAGTAGAGCTTTTACTTTCAAGAATATGATCTTGAATTCACTCTTTTGCTTTATTTTATTTTTGTGTAATTGATGTTCAAAAATGGTTCAAATGGCTCTGAGCACTATGGGACTTAACATCTGTGGTCATCAGTCCCCTAGAACTTAGAACTACTTAAATCTAACTAACCTAAGCACGTCACACACATCGATGCCCGAGGCAGGATTCGAACCTGTGACCGTAGCAGTCGCGCGGTGCCGGACTGAAGCGCCTAGAACCGTTCGGCCACCGCGACTGGCTATATTGTGCCAAATGTGATATAAATTTATGAAATATCGATATAAGTTTGTCGACTTCTTGATTCGTTTTTGAAATTAAGTAAAGTAACAGGGTGCACGCTCAAGTTCGTTTAACAAATGTTGAAAAGATTTTCTAACTATAAGCACATGTCGTCAAACAACAGACGCTCTCTCACTTTTGAGAAACGCCTTATTGTTATCCTCAGCTAATTCTAGTGATAATTTTTCAAGTATTGTAGGTCATAAAAGATCGTGCACTGCTCTTACAGAATGTTTCTCATTTGCGCAAACCAGATCAAACCAGATATCCCTACTGCTCCCTCACCCCAAACCTCCTCCCCCCCCCCCAACTGACCCACATCGCCCGTGAGGGGCTCCTGCATTGCACACCATCGTAGCGCTCAATGGGAATAAATTTGTGTAGTACAAAAGAAAAAAGAAAAAAAGGGTAATCACAAAGAAATTATCAGAACGTGGCGGAAATCAGTAGATGTGATGTACGTGTACAGGCAAACAGATTACTACAGTTTCAGGAGAATTGCGTGATTTATTCAAGAGTAAGAGGTTCACACATTGAGCAAATCGATAATGCGATGGTCCACCTCTCCTCTTTTGCAAACAGTTACGCGGCTTTTCACTGATTGATAGAGTTGTTGGCTGTCCTGAGTGAGATCATGCCAAATTCTGCCCACTTGGAGAGTTAGATCTTCAAAATGAAATGCCGAGCTGGTTAGTGGACTCTGCCGCTAATGCTCCAAAAGTTCTCACTTTTGAACCACTGCCAAAAGCTTCAACATTTATGTGAAAGCAACATTGTACTGCCGTTCACATACGGCCTGAGGAACACAATCAGCAGAAACTCTAGCAGAGTACACGCGAATATTATATTGCTGGAATGTAAGCCGATGACGGATTGGCATGAAGCGCAACAACACTGACCGTAGAATATCGTCGGCGTACCGCTGTGCTATAAGGGAGCCGTGGGTGACAACCAAAGTGGTCCTGCTGTTAAAAGAGCTCAGGCCCTCAGACCATCAGTATGGCGGGCGACAGTGAGGTTGATATCCCACTGGTGTCTGTGGTGTCTTCAGACACGTCTTCGCTGGTCATTGGGGCTCAGTCCGAAGGGAGACCCGTCACTGAAGACAGTTCTATTCCCGTCAGTGAGAGTTGGTTCAAATGACTCTGAGCACCATGGGACTTAACATCCGAGGTCATCAGTCCCCTAGAACTTAGATCTACTTAACCTAACTAACCTAAGGACATCACACGCATCCATGCTCGAGGCAGGATTCGAACCTGCGACCGTAGCGGTCGCGTGGTTCCAGACTGAAGTGCCTAGAACCGCTCGGCCACACAGGCCGGTGTCAGTGAGTTTCCATACCGAAGACGTGTCTGAGAACAACCCGTACAGCACTGGAGTACCCATATGACTGTCGCCCGCCATAGGCCCGACAACCAGGAGTGATGATCTCAGGTGCCAAGTTCTTTTATAGCGGGACCCCTTTGGTTGTCATCGGTGGTAACCTTACAGCACAGCAGTATGTTGACAGTATTCTACGCTTCGTTTTATTGCCCTTCATGACAAGCCATCCTCTACTTACATTTCACCCAGATAATGCCGACCCGCACACGGCGAGAGTTACTACTGTGTTTGTGCTTACCACTTCATATCTTGGCCAGCAAGATCCCTACCCAATTGGCAACGTTTGGAACACTATGGGCAGGGCTCTCTGTTGTAACTGCGACCGGAACGGACGGCTGGGTTGACGTGACGGAAAGCGCGGCGGGACCCACGGAGCGGCCCTCGAACAACGACACAAACGGGAGAGGACGGACACGACCAACAAATGACCAAACTAACAACAACAAGATCGAAACAACAGAATCGCAAGGAAACCACGTCCACTCGTACACAAAACAAGAAGTATAGACGCTGTCTAAGGCAAGGCGATAAGTGCAGAAACACACGCAAGATTAGACTGGGTGGCTGAGCTTTTTTTTTTTTTTTTCTTTATTGAATTTCGAATCCCCCAGAAGGGGGCGGGCCGGCAGCAGCTTAGTATGCCGCTCTTCACCCTACAGACTTTGTTTTAAAAAGATGAAGAGAATAAATAATAAAAACAGGTGATAAAATCGGAGACTTAAATAGTAACATGGCGAAAAAATCATGGACCTTAAAACATAGAACAAAGGGATGATGATGCTAATAAAATACATATGAAGCAGACAGGTAAAATAATAGACAGACAATTAAATAACACGGCGACAGTCTGGTTTCTGTTCGCAAAAGACATAAAATCCACACCCAGCGACAGCATGGTTTCTGTTCGCAACACTAGAAAGACGAACAACACTGAACATTCACTGGAACACTGCACTAAAAGGTTGGCAAATGTGACATACCACAGCCGAGAGCAGGTGGGGGGGAAACTGGACAGATGATGGGAAAGTAAAAAAGGGTAGAAGGACAGGAAATGCGAAGGGGGGGAGGGGTGAAAGGAGCCGATGGAAGATGAGGACCCATAAGAGGGGTGGGGGGGGCGCTGGGCAGACGCGACAGGGAGTGGGGAAGGCAGAGGAGGGGAATACAGAAGGACTCGGATGGGGGGGGGGGGAAGAAGGGAGGTAGGGTGAGGTTTGTCGGGGAGAAAACAGGATGGAAGGGGGAGAAGAGAGAGCCCAGAGAAATGACGGAGGAAAGGAGGGGGTCGAGGATCAGAGTTGATAGGAGGGATAGATGGAGGGAGAGAGGGCATCATACGGGAGGGGGCGTGGCTGAGCGAGAGGCAGGCGCTTAAATACATGATCAGGGGCGCCGCTATTGGCCGCTGGGACCACGTGTCCCACTGTGGCGCCCTCACACTGAATGTGGGCCAAGAGGCGCGCGCCGCCACCGATTACGGCGCGATTGTGCAGAGACCTCTAGGGGTCTTTGACCTCCATGCCGTCTGTCGCGGATTCAAATTCCACGGCGTGCGGTACTAGCTCGGGATTTTGAACACCTAAGGTGCCAAATGGACAGAATTTTGGCACACTGTCCATCAGGAGGACATCCAACATCTGTATCAGTTAATTCCAAGCCGAGTAACTGCTTACATAAGTCCAGAGGCGGAGCAATTGATTGGCTCAATGTGTGAAGCTCTTCCTCTTGCATAAATCATCCAATTTTTCTGAAACTGTAATTTAATGATTATAAAGAATCCGCCTCGATTGCAAATAGAAACCAGTTAAATTATTCACAATTGCTGACGCGCTGCAGTGTTAAAAGTTCTGAAACTATAATCATTTGTTTGTCTGTACATGTTCATCACGTCTGCTGATTTCTGCCCCATTCAGATAATTCCTTCATGCTGTGTTTTGGAGCGTATTTCGTGTGGTGAGCTTAGTTTATGCATGTTTATCCGATTTCACGTACATTTGTGTTGGCAGATGTAATGGGACGCGAAATTAAAGTGCCACCCATCCACAAGGATCAGCCCAGTTTGCAGATCAATATAAGTTTAATTTAGTGTTTTGTTTATGTACTTGTAATATTTCGTTATGTTTGTAAAATATATAAAGTTTTGTAATTTTGTTTTGTATGTTTCATGTTTGGAGAGAGCAGCGCAACTCGCGGAAACAGCATCTTCACTGCCGGAACCAGAAAATAGCTCTAAGCACTATGTGACTTAACTTCTGAAGTCATCAGTCGCCTAGAACTTAGAACTAATTAAACCTAACTAACCTAAGGACAGCACACACATCCATGCCCGGGGCAGTATTCGAACCTGCGACCGTAGCGGTCGCTCGGCTCCAGACTGAAGCGCCTAGAACCACACGGCCACTCCGGCTGGCGCCGGAACCAGAAAGAAAATTGCTGGCCACTAGACGTCGCGGGTCAACGGCCAAATAGCAACAGAAGATCCTGTGACCGGGTTGTTGCGTCGAACCTCCAACATTCAAATAAATAAAAATTTGTAATTTTCCATTGTAATGAAGTCGCGGAATTTTTATTTCATGTTGTATTTTGTTCAGTTCTGTTTTGTCGAGTCTGATGTTCACATTTGTATGTAGCATATACGAAGACAATAAAACAGTGGATGCTCTAAAGCTTAAATAAGTGTTCTAGAATTATATAGGAAGAGTTATATTGAGGAAGAATTATTAGTGAATTTTTCCAAGATATTAATTTCCAGAAGAGTTTGATTTCGATTTTTAGAATCTTAAAGGTTTTACAGTTTGATTTTAATATGGGAAAAATAAGATAACTTGCAAGAATATAATTTCCAAGAAGAGACAAACGACATCTAAATTTCAAAAGTTTGCGCAAACCAGTTGGACTGAGTGATGTAATTTTGCACAAACGACTCAACTGAAGGTGTTACAGTTTCGTTCAAGAATCTTTTATGGACAACTTTAAAAGAATTTAAATACGAGGGCTATCCACAAAGTACATTACGTTTTGGAATTAAAAATAAATAATTGGATTTTTTTTATACAGATGAAAGCCACACTTAAATACTACTTTTCTACATAGTTGCCATTTAAATTAAGGCACTTATCGTAGCGGTGGACGAGCTTGGAAATTCCTTCGTCGTAAAATTCGGCCGCCTGCGCCTTCAAGCACGTGGTTACCACTCCTTGAAGCTGTGCGTCGTCATCAAAACGCTGCATAGCTAACCACTTCTTCATTGCTGCGAATAAATGGAAGTCGCTCGGTGCCAAGTCGTGACTGTAGGGCGGATGAGGAAACAACTCCCACTTAAAAGACTCTTCACGAGTGGAATTTGCCGTTGGTGGCTTTCATCTGTATATAATAAAAAAAATTTCCAATACTTTATTTATTTTTAATTCCAAAACGTAATGTACTTTGTGGATAGCCCTCGTAATTTTTTGAAGTGTTTTGTAAACGACGTAGGTGACGAAGTCTGCACATGGTCACATTCCAAATAAAAATCATTGAGTCATACGCGTCGTTACACTACACAGACTGCACTTGCGACGATCGGGGATAACCTAGCAACCCGGCGCACAGCGGCGCGCAGCAGGAGGCAGCCGGTAGGCCCGGCAGCAGGGGCAGCGGCAGGTGCGAGGCAAAGGCCAGGGGGTGCCGCGAGTGCCGCCGGAGTGCTAACGAGCGCGAGGGGCAGCGGGCCGCACAGCCGGGCACAATGGCCGCCCACGCCGCCCCACGCCGCGCCACGCGGGGGCGGGACGCGGGACACGGGGTGCGGCCTAATGAGTCCGTGACACGAGTGCCGGCTGACGAGCCGCCTGGGACCGGCGCACCGGCCAGCCCCTGACCTCGCCTCGCCCCTCTCGCCGCGCATGCCTAATGTCCGGCCCTGCAGTTCGTCTGCCAATTACCGGCCGTCACACTATAGTACCCAGCGACATTTCTAGTGCTCCCTGATGATGACGTCGATACAGACACACCTACAGATATCATACAACACCGTCACTGTGATATGCACTTTGGCGCAAGAAGAGGCTGCACTAGCAATCTCAAAGTTAAAAAAAAAAAAAGCATCTGGATCAGATGGTATCCACTTGGAATCACTGATAAAACTTTGTATACTACATCGGACACAGTGGTACGCAGGGATGGGCTGCAGAGTGGTGCAGCAGCTGTCGTCATTCGACTTGTAGCTTCCTCCAAGCATTGTGAAGAAACTTTACAAAAGAACAAAAAAATGGCTCTGAGCACTATGGGACTCAACTGCTGAGGTCATTAGTCCCCTAGAACTTAGAACTAGTTAAACCTAACTAACCTAAGGACATCACAAACATCCATGCCCGAGGCAGGATTCGAACCTGCGACCGTAGCGGTCCTGCGGTTCCAGGCTGCAGCGCCTCTAACCGCACGGCCACTTCGGCCGGCTACAAAAGAACAAATAGCACATAGAAGCCAGCTGTTACGAGAAGCAAACTAAAGAGCATTTTGTAGTGGGAGGCTCCCGCTATTAACGCGCGAGTGAACTGTCTAAGACTGACAGACTGAAGACTGTGCCGCGCAGCTACCGCCGGCGCGGCGTCAGAGGGCGCTCGAAGTCGGAGCAACTGAACGTGTGGCTCAGCGGGCGCACATCATTGGATTCTACTGGCGTCTGTTGGAAACGCGCGTTTCCGTTGCCAACAGGGAGACGTCAGTGAGGGTGGCATCGCTCTATGATAGCACAGAACTTAAGATGCAGATCACCCAGTTCCTAAAAACGTTACTGAACAATGCCCTACTGATGGTCATGGTACCTACCACATGGAAAAGCTCCTAGCAGTTATTATGAAGAAAGCAGTAGACAGGGATCCTTGAGATCCAAAGACCTACACACCTATATGTCTAATAACATCCTAGCAAAGACGTAGGACAAGCTACTTTGTAAGCGATTGCAAAACCAACAGAGCTTTCAAGGGAGTGATCCGGCTGATCCATAGATGATGCCATCGACCACACTCTACACCTACTTAATAACACAACACAGAAATATGCCGTGGCAATAATGATTTATACTGCTGGGGCATTCGGTAACTTCCTGTGAAGACGTCTGGAGGTACCGAAATCACTGTGCAACAGTTTCCTAAATTACTGTAAAGACTGAGCAGCCGGAAAGTAACTAACAGAATTACCTAAGGCTATCCTCAAGGGTCGATCTGATGCCCCGTCTTCTGGGTCTTAACAATCGAACCCCTCCTACAGCATCTAAATGAAAATGGATGGTCAATTGGAATTGTCGCCTACACAGACGTCGTTTTAGTTGTAGTCAGTGTAAACAACAACGCCTAGCTTGAAGAAAAGGTCACTAGAATACTACAAACAACGGTGTCACAACAACGAACTCAGGATAGCCGAAAACAAAATAACATACACATTATCGAAAGGATCATTCCAAAGGAATGATTCAGTTAAAATAGGGGAACCAAACATTAAACGAGCACGTTATACGCTGTTTGGGGTACACAAAGATGAGAAACTCAATTTGCACGAACACATAAGGCTATCAACAGATAAAGCAGAATAAATACTACATAAACTGCTGAAGCTACATTCCAAACACTACAGACTGCCTCTCCCAGTCACAAGGACATACCACTGTGCGCTCTTCGAATCATTACTCAGCTTAGCAATTAGCACGTGTGCACACAGACTGAAGCTTGTCACTAAAAAAGCATCAATCAGACGAGGGCAGGGTCCTACTTACGCTATCAGAAGCCTTCGGCATCATCTCAGAGGATGCACTGTGTGTAGTGCTCGGAATATGCCCGATAGATATCACTATCAAATAAAATCTGCAAGGTACCGACTAAAGACGCGCAGACTAGATAAGGTACACGCACGATAGATGGCACAGTGTTAAAAGTTGGCGTGGCGATGGCAATATGAGTGGAGTGTAAGTGATAGGGTACGTAGACTGTAAGACTTCCTGCCTGACATAAGAGAGCTGTTGAGAATGAAGCATATCGTTCCCAGCTGCGGTACGGTACATTTGTTAACTAGGACGGACCTTAACCCAAGCGCTTAAGCCACGTGAGTCTGAGACAGACATCTGCAGCATATGTGGGGAATAAGGTTCCCCGCAACACAGTCTTCTTCTAAGGGCAGTACGTGAACAGACATACACTTCACTTAGACTACACAGGAACTGATACACATATATACACAGCAATAACAGACCAAGAACAATGGGCACAATAAAATGCATTAACAGACAGTATTTCAAAAATAACCCACGAAGAATACCTGCGGACACAACAGACATGCCTACATCCAACGTAGAAACAGTCTCCAGAGGGTGGACAGCGACACTAACAGTGACTGCGACAACAGTGGCATTGCAGAAGAGGAGGAGGAGGGAGGTGAGATGTAACACTAAATAACACACCTAGAATTAAGAATCAGACATAAAACGCCAAAAGACGCTGACAAATTCTACATATAAATCAAATAATAAATATGGCTATCGAACACTAAAGTAAACGTAAAGTGCTGGCATTGCAGCCAAGAAAGGACCCAATGTTCTACGTGGATGAATATCTAATGTTAATGCATAGCATTACCAATACAATTTCTTTGCCACTAACTATGAACTATTTCGTTGTGAGTGGAGGTCAGAAGCTCGAAGAAACCATTCCAAGATATTCACTGCCAGTCACAATCGGTGATGGAACTAACAAATATCATTTCTACAGTATTTTACTTCTACTTACTTCTTAAAACAACAATTTTTTTTATATTTCAAGCTCAAATTGTTATTTTAAAAAAGAATTTATTCCATGTCGAAAGTGTAAATAAAAACAAAAAAAGGCAACAAGGAAGATTACAAACGAAAACTGTAATATGCACGACCAGTTTTAAATTATCAGGTAATTGGTCTTTAAATCATCAATAAATATCTATATAAACAAATACTTCTTATTCCTCCTATACTGTGTACTCATGTTTCTTCACGTACCATTTCGCGCAAGGAGCATGGGAAGAATAACTACTTAATTTCTTTAATTATAGAACTGATTTACGATTACTTTTGTGAAATGTCAACGGCCGTGCTGTCAGATCACCGAAATTAAGCACCGTCTAGTGTGGCCAGTGCTTGGACGGATGATCGTCCAGGTACGGCGCATTTTCCCCTTTGCATTCACAATAGGGGGGACAAGAGAGATTGTGGCGTGGAGTCCTTGGTCGCCATCTTACCCCCAAATACAGGGTGTTTATGATCAATATCGGGGATTTAACGCTTTATAATATTTATCACATTAAACTTAAAGTTATAAATGATATGTTAAATGAAAGAGCAACTCAAATAGTTGTGTTTGGCACGTCACTGGCACAGCAAGATCGCGATTGGTTGAACTTCACTGTACCCAAGCGCTGGATAGGCCGCAAGGGTCCCAATGACAGGGCTTGCTTTGCATGGCCTCCACGTTCACCCGACCTAACGCCATGCGATTTTCTCCTTTGGGACCTCATCAAGGATCGTGTGTACGTGTCTCCACTACCAGCGGAGTTCCCTGAATTAAGAAACCGGATTGAAGCAGCTGTTGCTACAATCACTGAAGACACACTTATCGACGTTTGGGAAAAACTCGGCTACAGACTTGATGTGTGCCGTGTGACAAATGGTGCTCACATTGAACATTTATAAGGTTCTTGGTAAAACTGTTTGAGTTGCTCTTTCATTTGGCATATCATTTATAAATGTAAGTTTAATATAATAAATATTATAAAGCGTAAAAACCCTGATATTCATTTATAAACACCCTGTGTCTTGTATTCAGTCCCACGCCTCTCCGCGGTGTTCCGTGAATTGAGAACATGCGACACTGTTGAGATTCTTAGTAAAACTTTTTGAGTTGCTCTTTCATTTGGCATATCATTTATAATTGTAAGTTTAATATAATAAATATTATAAAGCGTTAAAACCCTTATATTCATTTATAAACACCCGTGTCTTGTATTCAGTCCCACGCCTCTCCGCGGTGTTCCGTGAATTGAGAACATGCAACACTGTTGATGGTGATTCGTCCGTCGGATGGAGACGTTGAGCTCGGCGACCCGTTTGGTGCTCTTCTATGGGTGCACACTGTGTGCCGGCACCGGTTTCACCCTCTCCTTTGTCTCATAGTCTCCAACACAAACATGACACTGAACTACAGACACACACGCGCATCCATCAAGGCACCTCCGCTTAACAGATACACTAACAGCTCTCATACTTCGCCAAGGAAAGGTATCTACGTGCCCGCGGTATAGGGAAAACCCTTCCCATTAGGCAGTTGAATATGCCGTTAGGGGTCTACCAGCCATCCATGCCATTTACTTTTGTCAAAGAAAACTTTTTTCTGGTAGGATTAGCAGGCGTAGCTTTTCGCTAACTGTATGAACCCTAGGAAGACTTGTTCACCATAGTGCTGCACTAGACTTCATCGTATACTACGTGGTATGCCGTAGCCTCCTTCCTACTTTTGAACAGATTTTCCCAGCCAGTTATAAGAGGACAAATAATTTTCAGGTATAAAAAAAATCTAGAAGTATTCGTGATTAATCCTTCAGCGCTTCAGCATTTCTCATAACATACACTACAGACCTCAATTAAAGGATCATCCGTTGCGACGCATTTGAAATGTAGCTCAACGGTGGCTACAGCCTTACTCTGTATTGATGCAAAAGCGTGGCGCCCTGGGAAGTCATCTTCGGGCTCAGCGAAGCTTCAAACAGCAAGCTGTCGACACATGCGAAAAAAAGGCAGAGCTCATAAGTTCATGTGAATTGTAAGTTTGGTTAATAATGTCCAACCGCACCAGATTTCACCACAGTTCAAAGCAAAGTGGACGTGCCGCATGGTGACAAGGCTATCACACCTGCTCTGACCAACGTTACATCCATTCTTTTGACGCTTCTGCGATGGAGGTCAGAACTTGAAGTCCAACGTTGAAATCTCGCGTTTTCCTTATGGGTGGCCGAGGAAACATTTCGGACACACCGCCGCTCAGAAACGACACGAATAGGCCTCGGAGGTGCCATGGAGGATGCCAATGAAACCACCTCTTCCCTAGGGGCGTCGATTCCCACACATTTCGCTATCGGAGAAGACTGTTCGCAGTGGAGTGAGCAGCAGCTCGACGTCCTTGACAACCTTTGACATTACTGACACACCTACCCGCCTCTCCCACCACCTGCGGACGATACAACGCTTCTCAAAGACGTCGTGTGCCGGCAACCCTATAGAAATTTTAATTTTAATAACCAACAGTCTCGGTTGCAACGTTTACCTAGGTTTATCTAGGTTTCAAGCGGGATAACCCAACCATCTTCACAATAAAAGTAGCTACCGTTTGTCGATATTAGACATCGTCAACCTGAAACTACAAATCCATAAATTGTCAGTCTGTAAAAATTTATCTGATATTGCCTCGGCCCCACTTCGCGACCGCGATGCGGCAGCCTCTAGTGCTGTACTGGAACTGCAATCTAGGTAAACGTTGCAATTGAGGCTGTCCGTTATTAAACTTAAAATTAATATTTATACAGTTGCTGACAGGGCCGTTAAATGTTAAAAATATTTAACCCCATAGATCTTGATCCATCGCTTTGGAGTGCAGTGCAACCGCAGTTTCAGCTCTGGGGTATTGTGTGGAACCTCTAGAGACCGTTCAAGACCGTTCGATCAAATTTAAAGATGATCCGAAAAACCAAAGGGTGCTCATGCTTTTCAGCTCTCCACTTTCACGCCCTCCTGGGAAATGATTATGGGAGGCGTGCGACAGTGACACATGCTTTAATAAAACGGCAAAAGGACCCTCTAAGACCACCCTGTTCGACAATACCCCCGATGCGACCTACCTGCCTGTGTTGAGCACTTTAAAAATTTACTTGTACAGACAAAATTCCTGACGGCGTCCTAGGTTATGTGCTGCTCTTACAATTAGGAGGCATGCAGAATGTGAACACTGTTAAAGGATTGTCCGTCTGCAAGCTCCTAGGATTCCATCACAGGTTGATGTCTCTGCACAGATATATTTTTAAAGCGCTCAACAAATGAGTGTAGGAGGCATCGAAAGCATTGCTCGGCTTAGTGGTCTTACCAGTGTTGCGTCCCGGCGCAGCCTCACTATACCAGAATGAAGTAAGTGCGAACTGTGTAGCGCAATCGAGACGTTAACGACAATGGGTTGGTTATAAATTGCTGTCAACCTTTATATTGGAGATGAGAGGGGGAGAATCTCCTTGGTTTGAAGCAAATAAGTTTCCTGAAAATAGGTTACAGAACTGCAATAGACAGAAAAGATTGGTTAGTTTCTATCAAGTTTATTCTCACCTATACCTATGTGAGGTGTTGTACCATAAACCCCTTAGTACGATTCAGTCTATTTATTCGGACTTGCTACTTCAAAGCTAATTGCAAGTACATATAAGAAACAAGTACAAAGCAATCACTTGTTCTTGGTTAGCACTGAAATCTCTCTTAGTAATTGAGACAAAGACTGACAGCCTCTGTTCAACACTATTCCAATGAAACTCTAAAAACCCTACTTGACCTGCAATTCCTGAGTGTCCACCAGAGTCTACCACCGTCTTCTCGTAGTTGAAGTCTTTATCAGCTGTATCGGCTGCTATGGGCCTACTCGGCCCCGCTGGCGTCTCGCTGCGGAATCTCCAAACTGCCGGCACTGGCTCTGAATCTGCATCTGAATCTCTGCCTCTAGGTATTCCGCTGCCTGGCCTTTTATCTCGTTTCTCATGTACTTGGGTGCACATGAGTTAATTTGTTTCACACGAACCTTTCATTTCTAAGTGATCGAATTGCACAAGAATGCCTATGGTTCCACACGACACTCTTGTTTCTAATTGGTCAGCTTGCGCAATGATGCCTTCGGTTCCAGACGACACTTTCGTTTCTAGCTGCACACAACTTAATTTGGTTCCACAAGAGTCTTTTCCGCATGTGACTGACACTCTCTCTTGCTGTATTATCGCCCTGGTGTTTGCGTCTTACATTGCGCGAGTTTGATTCATGCTGCTTCCTCTGGCAGGAAGTCAAACTCTAAGTTATTTGATCAACAAGCCATACTTGGCAGCCTCCGCCGCTTACCTTGTCACTACGTCCTGGTGGACTATTTCTTAATGTTGGCTGGCTGTTTGCCTATGGAGCCTGGACTCTTGCTATGGTCACAAAAGCAAGAATAAAAATTAAAATTTTCTACGGTCACAACACCAGGTCCCTTTGTCATTTTGTTCATGCATCTGTCAATGTCACATCCCCTTGTGATGACACCACAGGAAGAGGTGAAGTAGAAGTGCTTAAAAAGCACAAGCACTATTTGCTGCTTGGGATAGCGTTCAGATTTCGTCGAATGGTTTTGAACTTCCGCTATGGATCACACACACACATGCCCGAGGGAGGACTCGAACCACCGACGCGGGAACCCGCACGGACCGTGACAAGGTTCCTTAGACCGCACGGACCGTGACAAGGAGCATTTGACCGCGCGGCTACCCCTGCGCCTGAGAAGGGTTGAATCGGCCCGTAGGGGTGTCATCAGTGTCAAACGTTGTCAAGAAACTCGTCCTGTTCCTCATCACAGTACGAACTGTCATTTTGCGGGAAGCGTATGGGAATCAATGCCCCAAGCGAAGGGGCAGTTCTATTGATGCCATTGATGCTACTCCCTGAGGCATTTTGTGTCGATTCTGAGCAGCGGTCTGTCTGGAATATTTTCCTCACCCACCGAGAAGAGAACTATCTGTGTGTCGCGACTGAGGTCTCCGTCGCGGAGGCTTGAAAAGAGGGGGTGAAATGAGCGTAAGAGAGGGTGTGACGAACTTCACATCGCATAACCCGACAACAATAGTGTTTGGCAGATTTCTGGTGAAATTTGGTGTCAATGGACATCACTAATCCACCTTACACCGCATATTAACTTATGAGCCTTGGCCCTTTTCTTAGCATATGTCCACACCTTGCTGTTTGAAGCATTGCTGAGCCCGAGAGTGAAGCCGCAGGGCGCCGCTTTTACACCGTTACATAGGAGAAGAATCTCAAATCAAACACCTTTCAGCTGTCTAATTTCCAAACAGTTATTCTGTTGGGCTACCAGTTTCGGCGATATTTTACGCCATCTTCAGACCGCTGACTGACATGTAGGAAGTTTCCAACCTCGGTTCCGGTCAAAATAGGGGCAAGAATTGACCAGAACCCAGGTTGGACTCTTCCTATATGACGGTCAGGGAGCCTGAAAATGGCATAACATATCGCCGAAACTGGTAACCCTAAAAACAACAGTTTGGAAATTAGACGGCTGAAAGGTGTTTGATGTGACATTCTGTGCTGAAAAACCGAGGTCCCGCAACCATCTCTGGAAAGATGGACATACAGAGATTTCATAGGCATGTTGTAGACGCTCTTAAGCCAAATTTCAAAATTATTCGTCGCAATGGAAGACAGTTACGGTGTTTTGAAGAAAGTTCTGTATTTTGCTGAGCAATTATAACTGTAGCTCGAATCACATTCATTGTTGGAGAAGAGACATTCCTCTCTCTGTTGCTACTTAACACACTTCTCCCACCTGTCGCTTCGCTGTCCCATACAAGTGCTGAAAGGAATAATGCCTGATTTAGCAATTCTCTGGTGGGTATGAGAACTGGAAAACCGATAAGCGTTTAAAGACGGTGGCGACCGATACATGAGACGTAATTATCGAGTCCTACTGCTTTGCGTAAATTTTATGTGGCATTTCTAGCAATACTTTTAATAATGGCGAAATGATGGAAAAGAAACGTCATGGCTATAAAATTCATCCTCAATCTAGGACAGTCAATACAAAACGGATCATTGGATTTTATCGACTTGATGAAAAGTCATATGGGAAAGCTTCAAAAGTACAAAATTCTGATGTTTGATAAACCTATCACAACGGTATCACGGTTTAGACCATTCGCCGACGAAGCACGTGATGCAGCGATATGCACAGGCGATTAGGGAGATGTAATACTCGCCTCAGTGATTCGCTGCCCTACACCCAAAGCTTTCACACGCTGGGAAATCGCCGTCCGTCGTCTCTGCGCTCGCACGTTACACGCATTGTCATCAAAGTGAAGACGTTGCGGACAGTTTAAATCACATACAAACCTGCCAATTAATGGAGTCGTTTCCAAAATATCAATCGCTACAAAATTTTCTGTTGTCTTTCAGTAAAAGTAGATAACTGCTACCACATTATACTTAAGATATTTTCGGAGACGTTCAAACTTACCTAAAACACGAATATTATAACATCTCATGAAATGCAATACCCCTTCACGTTAATATATTTCTGTAGATAGAACAGCGTTTGACTTCAATCAACACTTTCTCGGCAAATATTTAATTGAACTTTATTTTGTTTATAACACTACAAGTTACGCAGTTTCTCAGTTTTCGAATGGTAAATATGTTTTACATTTGTTTGACTCTATTTTCATTTATTCCGCTGTCATAGTGTTCTGCTGAGAAGGTGGCTCGTTTGGTAACTGACGGGCTCCCGCATAAACAATGTTTATGGAAGTTAAGGATTTTCAAAATGAATTTTGGTTTTGCACTTTGTTTCCGTTGATGAGAAAATTTCGCGTGACATGCCATGCAGATGTACTTTTGGATACGCAAGTATTGTGCGAGTATACCATTCTAATGAACATCATGTGAACGTTCTAAGCTGATACAAATCGTGTGATCTTTTCAGCTATTTACCGATTTGTTAAGGCTGGAATCAGCACCTGTGGTCTAGGGCTAGCGTCTTTGTTTCATAACCAAAACATCTCCGATCCCGGCTTTGGCTGGCACGGTAGCTCAACGTGACAGAGGTTCAGGGCACACTCTTGTCCTAGGGATGGGAATCTGCCCCTAAAGGTGGAAGAATGAGCAATGATCAACGGCATGAGGATGCAGAAGGCAATGGAAACCACTGCATTAAAGACACGTAACGTGTATTCACAGGACATGTGACCTGTAACTGAATAAGTGTCATGATGATCTCTCATTTGGCAAAAGATTCCGGAATAGTCTCCTATTCGGTTCTCCGGGAGGGGAATGCCATGGGGGAGGTTACCATGAGAGAAAGAGTGAGGTGAGTATAGGGTAATATCAACAGTAGCAGAAAATGGTGTAACGAGAGTAGCATTCGCAATGAATAGGAAGGTAGTTAGAGAGTCTGTTACTGTGAACAGTTCAGTGACAGGGTTGTTCTTATCACAATCGACAGCAAACCAATGCCGATAACGATAGTTCAGGTATATATGCCGAAGTCGCAAGATGAAGATGAAGAGATAGAGAAAGTGTATGAGGATATTGAAAGCGTAATACAGTATGTAAAGGGGGATGAAAATCTAATAGTGATGGGGGACTGGAATGCAGTTGTAGGGGAAGAAGTACAAGAAAATGTTACAGAAGAATATGGGCTAGGGACAAGGAATGAGAAAGTAGAAAGACTAACTGACTTCTGTAACAAGTTTCAGCTAGTAATAGCGAATACTCTGTTCAAGAATCACAAGAGGAGGAGGCATACTTGTGAAAGGCCGGGTGATACGGGAAGATTTCAGTAAGATTACATCATCGTCAGACAGAAATTCCAAAATCAGATACTGGATTGTAAAGTGTACCCAGGAACAGATATAGACTCACATCACAATATAGTAGTGATGAAGAGTAGGCTGAAGTTTAAGACATTAGTCAGGGAGAATCAATACGCAAAGAAGTGGGATACGGAAGTACTAAGGAATGACGAGATACGCTTGAAGGCTATAGATATATCAATAAGGAATAGCTCAGTACGCAGTACAGTTGAAGAGGAATGGACATCTCTAAAAACGGCCATCGCAGAAGTTGGGAAGGAAAATATAGCTACAAAGAAGGCAACTGCGAATAAACAATGGGTAACAGAAGAAATATTTCAACTAATAGGTTAAAAAAGGAAGTACAAACATGTTTCGGTAAACTCAGGAATATAGAAATACAAGTCACTGAGGAATGAAATAAAGAGGAAGTGCAGGGAAGCTAAGACGAAGTGGTTGCAGGAAAAAATGTGAAGACATCGAAAAAGAAATATTTGCCGGAAGGACAAACTCAGCATACATGAAAGTCAAAACAACCTTCGGCGACATTAAAAGCAAGGGTCATAACATTAACGGGAAATCCACTGCAGAGGAGAGACCGAATAAGTGGACAGAGTACATTGAAAGCCTCTATGAGGGGGAAGATTTGTCTGATATAATAGAAGAAGAAACGTGAGTCTATTTAGAAGAGATAGGGGATCCAGTATTAGAATCAGAATTTAAAAGAGCTTTGGGTGACTTAACATCAAATAAGGCGGAAGGGATCGATAATAATCCATCAGAATTTCTAAAAGCGTTGGGGGAAGTGGCAATAAAACGATTATTCACGTTGGTGCGGAGAATGTATGAATCTGGTGACATACCATCTGACTTTCGGAAAAGCATCATTCACACAATTCCGAAGACAGCAAGAGCTGACAAGTGAGAGAATTACCCCAATCAGCTTAACAGCTCATGAATCCAAGTTGCTTACATGACTAATATACAGAAGAATGGAAAAGAAAATTGAGGATGCGCTAGATAACCATCAGTTTGGCTATAGGAAAGGTAAAGGCACGAGAGAGTCAATTCTGACATTGCGGTTAATAACGGAAGCAAGACTAAAGAAAAACAAAGACACGTCCATAGGAATTGTCGACCCGGAAAAAGCGTTCGACAATGTAAAATGGTGCAAGATGTTCGAAATTCTGAGAAACATAGGGATAAGCTATAGGGAGAGACGGGTCGTATATAATGTGTACAACAGCCAAGAGGGAATAATAGGAGTGGACGACCAAGAACGAAGTGCTCGTATTAAAAAGGATGTAAGACAATGATTTAGCCTTTCGCCCCTACCGTTCAATCTGTAAATCGAGGAAGCAGTGATGGAAATAAAAGAAAGGTTCAGGAGTGTAATTAAAATCAAAGGTGAAAGGATATCAATGATACGAATTGCTGATGACATTGCTATCTTGAGTGAAAGTGAAGAAGAATTACATGATCTGCTGAACGGAATGAGCAGTCTAATGAGTGCAGAGTATGGATTGAAAGTAAATCTAAGAAAGAAAAAGGTAATGAGAAGTAGTAGAAATGTGAACAGCTAGAAACTTAACATCAGGATTGATGGTCACGAAGTAGATGTAGTTACGGAATTCTGCTACCTAGGCAGTAAAATAACCAATGACGGACGGAGCAAGGAGGACCTAAAAGCAGACTAGCAATGGCAAGAAGGGCATTCCTGGCCAAGAGAAGTCTACTAATATCAAATATCGGCCTTAATTTGAGGAAGAAATATCTGAGAATGTACGTCTGGAGTACAGCATTATATGGTAGTGAAACATGGACTTGGGGAAAACCGGAACAGAAGAGAATCGTAGCTTTTGAGATGTGGTGCTACAGATGGATGTTGAAAATTAGGTGGACTGATAAGCTAAGGAATGAGGAGGTTCTCCACGGAATTGGAGAGGAAAGGAACATGTGGAAAATACTGATAAGGAGAAGGGACAAGATGATAGGACATATGTTAAGACATGAGGGAACGACGTCTATGGTACTATAGGGAGCTGTAGAGGACAAAACCTGTAGAGGAAGTCAGAGACTGGAATACATCCAGCAAATAATTGAGGTCTTAGGTTACAAGTGCTACTCTGAGATGAAGAGTTTAGCACAGGAGAGGAATTCGTGGCGGGCCACATAAAACCAGTCAGAAGACTGATGGCAAAAAGAAAAGGTTAACAGGCCGCAAGCTGTATCGTTATGCTGGCTGCTACAATGCTCAAGTATTCGCTTTTAAGTTAGTAACTGTGAATTAGGGTTGATCTGCTAGCCTCATGTGTGTTACTAAAATAGGAATAAAGCACAGAAATTTTAACCAAGAACTCGTTTTATTTAGAAGCTTCAGTCAGACTTGACAATGTGAACCTTCTTTTAAGTCATATGACAACTTTGTACGTACTTTGCTGACACGTATAGCGCAGCCTGCCTTTTAAACAGCTTTCCCATATTGAACCACATTATATGCCTCTTCATGGTAGGCTTTGGTTCTAAGGAGCTCACTAAAGTAGGTGAATAAATTACTATACAAAGAAAGACCACGCGCCATCGCAGGCTGCACTGTTAGTGTATTGGTATATACTACGCACAAGTTGCAGAAAATAGATCACAAATAGTGACAACGAATGCCTGCCCTTAAGATTAACCAGCAGACCTAGAATCACATGGACGTATGCGTGGATTAACTCAAATCGTGAGGACACTTCATCACTGGGAAAATTATGATAGATCAGTGTAGGTTCTTACTTGTGGAAGTTCTGAGTGAATACATCCCGTAATCTAATAGATACCTCAGTGTAACGTAGAAACACAAATTAATGTGATACGTAACCCACCCGCTTACAATCAGTTTTTAAATATACATTAGAAAACGTGCAGCTGTATGGAAAAGTCGAGGTCCAAACATATCTTCAGTACTTTTCTTGTTTGCTGAATGAGATAATTAGCTCGTCTAATGGAGTGGTAAGCCTATAGCCCCTTTTCCATTTCGAGAAATCTCTTGTAAGACAAGTGCGTGAATGTCGAGTTATCGTTCGGATTAACTTTCTGGATGAGTTTGTGGTACAACTGTATGTGTGTTGGAGCTCGCGATACAGTGTTTGTGTGTGTGTGTGTGTGTGTGTGTGTGTGTGTGTGTGAGAGAGAGAGAGAGAGAGAGAGAGAGGAGAGACGGAGGGAGGGAGGGAGAGAGAGAGAGAGGCGGGGGAGGGAAGTAGGGGGAAGAGAGAAAAATCGTCGTCTGGGTGTGTACACTACAGTGGATGAATAAATGTGCGACTGGCAATGACAGTGTACGAAATATTGCGCTTAATCGTCTGATTCATATTGTCTGACACAACAGATCGTTAAGAAGAAATATTACCCTCGTTATTTTACGCAGCAGTCTGTGTGCAAAGAACGAATGTATAGCTACAATTACAACAAAATTCTAGCTAAGAATTCAAATCAAACAAACATCCATCACACGGTCTGATATAGCAATGCTGGTGCTGAATTTTAGCTGCATTTGCGAGAGTGTTGACATTAATTTTTCGTCATAACAGAAAAGCAGTCTTGCTTGCGCAGATAGGTTTATTTAATCTTCACATGTCACACGTTACGCCTGTTCTAGGCATCATCAGACCATCTGGAGAAATTACAAACTGGTATAAGATAAATTGCTATTGAAGATAATAGTAAATAAATTAATTAAAAATAACAAGAGGAAGACATAAACCTTTTGGACTATGGAGCACAGAGCCATATTTGAGTTTCAAGGGGTGGTGAGAGGTATAAATTACAACTAATAAAATATTGCATCGGAACTGAGTTTGTTCTTAGGGTAATTTATGTTAAGTAGTGTGTAAGCTTAGGGACTGATGACCTTAGTAGTTAAGTCCCATAAGATTTCACACACATTTGAACATCTTGCTAACCTTTACCGAGGTGCATAACGTAATTAAGAGACCCATAGAACTGGGAGATAACAGCCAAATATCTACTGTCAATTCTTCAGTACATTACCGATAAAACTCTTCCTACTCGTAATTGAGTCGTCAAACGTGATTAACAGTCCCAAAGAACTGGGAGATAGCAGCCAGATAGCCACTGTCGATGCTTCATTACCTCACGTACAAGCAACAACCACTGCGGTAATCATGGAGTCTTCTTCTTTTTCTTGCGATTTTGTCCAACATTTCCGCAAGGTCGGCATGGGTATGATTGGGGTTGGCATGGTTAATTTAAGGGGTGCCTAGATGCCCTTCCTGTCGCCTCCCCGGTACGGAATGATGATGATGAAGGTGAAATGATGTGGACAACACAAACACCCAGTCCTCGGGCAGAGAAAATCCCAAACCCGGCCGGGAATCGAAACCGGAACCCTGTAATACAGAGGCAGCAACGCTAGCCCCTAGACCACAAGCTGCGGACTAGTCATGGAGTGGAGTAATTTTAATTAACCTTCCGATTTTTTACATAAGGTCTTCAAGTTCCGTTAGACGACCTAATTCAAAATATCACGTGTTTAGTAGTAATATAATGAAAATTAGGATATTAACACAAGTTAACGTAGACTTTCAGAAACTATAGCTACAAAGTCGTTCTCTCGGCGACATATACACGTAGCTGAAGAAGCTGCACGAACTATCGTTGATTACCTTATCTATACACATACACACACACGCGCGCGCGCACACGCACACACACACACACACACACACACACACACACACACACACACACACACACATAAATATTTGACTAATGAAACATAGTATAAAAGTTGGTACGAAATGCGTTCTAACATATCATTTGTTACACCTATTACAATGTTAACAACGTAGTGCTCCGCGCCTAGCATTTCGTAATGTTTAGTGATCTAGTGTTAATAAATACTCGACCTTTTGGTTGTGCGATAGAGTAACACTTAAATGGACGTCACTGTAGCATTATTTTTGGATCTTATTCTTGCTGTTTGTCAGCGTAGAAGTTCTTCTGAAAGTTCCCAGTTGAGGTACTTACACCCAGCCTGCAATGTTCTCGCACCTCTAACAATCGCGAGTTCCTCCCTCTCTGTATAACAGACCATTAGACTATTGTAGGTTTGGGTAGCCGAAAGGCCCACTGGAAATCATTACACAATTACAAAGACATGACAGAGATATGTGGACCCATCTTCTGGGACATTGCTATTGTACTCTTTGTTTAGCAAATGGACGGGGATGACCATACTGAAACAATAATAACGTACGCCTATGACCTATTAGTGATAGTTTCAGAAAGCACAAGATCAAATCTTCAAAGAGAATCCGATGGAACTCTACAAATAGTCAGCACATGGTGCAAAACCGCCAAACTGACAATAATCACAACAAACAAAATAATCAATAACTCGCAAAGGAAGACTACAGCGACACCCATCAATAAAACTAAACAGCACAAACATTAAACAGGAAGTTCTGGGAATATACTTAAGGGCACACTTAGGTAATAGTGTTTATGAGCATACACTTATAGTAACACAAAACAGGAAAAGGAATATTGCACACTATCGTAAGAACGAAGACAGTCTACATCTACATGGATACTCTGCAAATCACATTTAAGTGCCTGGCAGAGGGTTCATCGAACCACCTTCACAATTCTCTATTATTCCAATCTCGTGTAGCGCTCGGAAAGAACGAATTCCTATATCATTCCGTAAGAGCTCTGATTTCCCTTACTTTATCGTGGTGATCGTTTCTCCCTATGTAGGTCGGTGTCAAAAAAATATTTTCGCATTCGGAGGAGAAAGTTGGTGATTGGAATTTCGTGAGAAGATTCCGTCGCAACGAAAAGCGCTTTTCTTTTAATGACGTCCAACCAAAATCTTGTGCCATTTAATTGACATTCTCTCCCATATTTCACGATAATACGAAACGTGCAGCCCTTCTTTGAAATTTTTCCATGTACTCCGTCAGTCCTGTCCACTAAGGATCCCACACCGCACAGCTGAATTCTAAGAGAGTACGGACAAGCGTAGTGTAGGCAGTCTCCTTAGCAGGTCTGTCACATTTTCTAAGTGTCCTGCCAATAAAACGCAGCCTTTGGTTAGCCTTCCCCACAACATTTTCTATGTGTTCCTTCCAATTTAAATTGTTCGTAATTGTAATTCCTAGGTATTTAGTTGGATTTGTGGCCTTTAGATTTGACGGATTTATCGTGTAACCGCAGTTTAACGAATTCCTTTTAGCACTCATGTGGATGACCTCACACCTTTCGTTTTTAGGGTCAACGGACAATTTTCGCACCTTTCAGATTGCTTTTCTAAATCGTTTTGCAATTTCTTTTGATCTTATGATGACTTTATTAGTCGATAAACGACAGCGTCATCTGCAGGCAACGGAAGACGGCTGCTCAGATTGTCTCCCAAATCGTTAATATAGATAAGGAACAGCAAAAGGCCTATAACACTACGTTTAGGAACGCCAGAAATCACTCCTACTTGATGACTTTCCGTCAATTACTACGAACTGTGACCTCTCTGACAGGAAGTCACAAATCCAGTCATATAACTGAGACGATATTCCATAAGCACGCAATTTCACTACAAGCCACTTGTGTGGTACAGTGTCAAAAGTCTTCCGGAAATCGAGGAATACGGAATCGATCTGAAAATCCTTGTCAATAGCTCTCAACACTTCATGCGAATAAAGAGCTAGTTGTGTTTCACAAGAACGATGTTTTCTAAACCCATGTTGACTGTCAATAGACCGTTTTCTTCGAGGTAATTCATTATGTTATATGTTCCAGAATCCTGGTGCATATCGACGTTAATGATATGGGCCTGTAATTAAGTGGATTACTCCTACTACCTTTCTTGACTATTGGTGTGACCTGTGCAGCTTTCCAGTCTTTGGGTACGGATCTTTCGTCGAGCAAACGTTTGTATATGTTCGTTAAGTATGGAGCTAATGCATCAGCATACTCTGAAAGAAACCTAATTGGTATACAGTTTGGACCAGAAGACTTGCTTTTATTAAGTGATTTAAATTGCTTCACTACTCCGAGGACATTTACTTCTACGTTACTCATGTTGACAGCTGTTCTTGATTCGAATTCTGGAATATTTATTTCGTCTTCTCTTGTGAAGGCATTTTGGAAGGCTGTGTTTAGTAACTCTGCTTTGGCAGCACTGTCTTCGATAGTATCTCCATTGCTATCGCGCAGAGTGATTGTTTATTGCCGCTAACATGCTTCACAAACGACCAGAATTTCTTTGGATTTCCTGCCAGGTTTCTAGACAAAGTTTCGTTGTGGAAACTGTTATAGGCATCTCACATCGAAGTCCGCGCTAAATTTCGAAGTTCTGTAAAAGATCGTCAATCTTGGTGATTTTGCGTCTGTTTAAGTTTGGCATGTTTATTTAGTTGTTTCTGCAACAGTGTTCTGATCCGTTTTGTGTGCCAATGAGGATCATCTCCGTCGTTTCTTAATTCATTTGGTATAAATCTCTCAAGTGCCGTCGATAGTATTTCTATGAATTCAAGCCACATCTGGTGTACACTTATATTATTAATTTGGAAGGAATAGAGATTGTCTCTCAGCAAGGCGTCAAGTGAATTTTTATCTGTTCTTTTTGTTTAATAGGTATATTTTTCGTTTATTTTTGGAGGGTTTCGGGGTTACAATAATCAGTCTCGCTACGACAACCCTGTGTTCACTAATCCCTGTATCCGTTTTGATGCTCGTTATTAACTCAGAATTATTTATTGCTAACAGGTCAAGTGTGTTTTCACAACCTTTTACTGTTCGCGTGGGCTCATGAACTAACTGCTCGAAATAATTTTCAGAGAATGCGTTTAGCACAATTTCGGATGATGATTTATGCATACCTCTGGAATTAAAAGTGTATTTTTGCCAACATATCGAGGGTAAATTAAAGTCACCACCAACTATAATCGTATGAGTCGGGTACGTGTTTGAAATCAAACTCAAGTTTTCTTTGAACCTTTCAGCAACTGAATCATCTGAATTGGGAGATCGGTAAAAGGATCCAATTATTATTTTATTCCGGTTGCCACCAATGACCTCCGCCGATACTATCTCACAGGAACTATATACCTCAATTTCGCGACAAGATAAACTACTTCTAATAGCTACAAACGCGCCACCGCCAACTGTATTTAGCCTATCCTTTCAGAAAACTGTTAGGTCCTTCGCAAAAATTTCGGCTGAGATTATCTCCAGATTTATCCAGCTTTCAGTGACTATAACGATTTGAGCATCAGTGCTTCCTATTAGCGTTTGGGGCTCTGGTACTTTACCAGCACAGCTATGACAATTCACAACTGCTATACCGATGGTTTCTGTATCTACGTTCTTCCTGTGTTCGGCCTACACCCTTTGTGACTGAAGCCCCTCTTGTGTTTTCCCGAGACCCTCTGACCTAAAAAAAACCGCCCAGTTCATGCCACACAGTCCCTGCTACCCGTGTAGCCGCTTCCTGCATATAGTGGACACCTGACCTATTCAGCGGAACCCGAATTCCAACCGCCCTTTGGCGCAAATCGAGGAATCTGCAGCCTACACGGTCGCAGAACCGTCTGAGCCTTTGATTCAGACCCTCCAATCGGCTCTGCACCAAAAGTCCGCGATCGATCCTGTCGACGTGCTGCAAATGGTCAGCTCTGCTTTCATCTTCCACGCAATACTGGCAGCCTTTACCACTTATGTTAGCCGCTCGAAAGAAAGAGAATCTCTTCTGATCCAAAATGACACACATCATTGGTACCGACGTGAGCAACCACCTGCAGTTGGCTGCACCCTCTTCCTGGCATCCGGGAGGATCCGTTCCGCATCTAGAGTGATTCCAGCCGGTTTGCACACGGACTGCACATTGGATTTCTTTCCCTTCTTGGCAGCCATGTCCCTAAGGGGTTCCATAACGCGCCTAGCTTGGAGCTCCCAAATACCAATAATCCCATCCTCGGCGTTTGTCCGGATCATGCAGGCTGAGAAGTTTGCTCCGAAACTGGACAGGTGACAGCATCTGGCCCAGCGACAGTGTCAGCCACAGACAACACCTGGAACCTACAGTGTCATGTCGACTACCAATCTACGCATTAGACCGTACCACAGTGCTTTTTTCGAGTCAATAGTAAGCTTTGCGGCTAGCGCAGAGCCACATAGACTAGTCCTTTACACCAACAGAACTTCGGTACTAATATCTGCAGCCCTCCGGATAAAATCAGGTAAATCTGAAAAAGTAAAAGATATCCAGGTGGAGCACTGGTGAACGTAACTGCCTAGTAAGCTGGAGATCCCGGTTCTGAAACCCGGTTCGGCACATACTTTCGTATTTTTCTCCGTAAAGTCCCGATGCAACTGATATGAATATATCAATAGCCCTTTTCCCTCCCTTTCCTTTTTGCCGCCCTCCACCTTCTATTTGCATACTATGCGTCACAGTTGCGGATTCCACGTGGTGTTAGCTCTTTTGGAATTGGAGGTTTGCGAAGAACCGTAGAATCTGTAATAGGAATGGTACATTTCCCATCTGGACATGCTCTATATCCCATGAATCTAATACACCTGAATATCAGCCAGGACATTTATTTCGCAGGTGCAATAATAGCTGTAGTAGTAGTAGTAGTAGTTTTATAAATCCGTGTATCACTTTTACAAAGAGAATGGACATGTCTTGTTATTACAAGAACAACAAAAGCAACGCAATTCATACATAAAGTTATTTACATACTTCCACATCTAGTTTGACAAGGTTGGAACAGGTAATCGGCCGTTCCCTTGTAGTAAGTATCATACCGGCAATTTCACGTGAAAACTAGGATCCCCCGATCATATGCTCCTGTCTTGTAACCGAAACGGGTACGTAAGGCACAATTACAAGACGCTTGACGTTGTTCATGGATCCATAAAGTCCAAAACAAACAGACTGCAAATTATCAAAGGCATTACAGAACAAAAGGGAAGAAGGAAGAAAACTGGAGTTTGTCTCGTTGACTGCGAGATCATTAGAGACCGAGCACAAGACAGGAAATGGGGAGGGATGGGGAAGGAAATTGACCGTGCCGTTTTCAAAGGAACCATGCCGGAATTTGTCTGAATCAGTTTAGGGAAATCCTTATAGCATAATTCCTTTAGGAAAATCCTTATAGCATAACTTTGTCAATAAATTCAGTTCTCCTAGCCAAGAAGTCGAATATAAATGAGATATATTGAAATAAGGGAAGCAGTTTGATTAAACAGAGAAGTGTTCAGTATAAATAAATTCATTATTTAATTTTACCTCGACCTTAGAACTCATAAATAGCTCTCTAAATATTTTTCCGCTTTTGTACGTCCTTTGGGCATACTGCTTCCTTTTCTTGCAAATATCTGCTGACACTGTCATAATCTTAACAGAACCAGTACATTTTAAGCGGCCAAAATTACTCTTATTTCCAACATTACAAGATTATTAAAGCTATCAAATGATCAGCCGCTATTTCATACTGCCTGTAGGCCAACAAGACAGTAAAACTGCTCTTCAAAAAGGTTCTCAATTTCATAAGGTTGCCAAAGGAAACTTGGAACCCTGACAAGACACTTATCAAGCTGAGAAATATGTAGTTTGTGGGAACTGTGCTAGCACTAAATGGATAATGATCTTTTCTAACGTGACGTAGAAAGACTACACCAACAGAAAGCAGTGAAGACATTGTTTCATTTCGGCAGGATGGAGACAAAGTAGCAGGTACGTAATCAGCATGAAAACGTTTAAACTGTAATATAGCTAATGATATATTGAAAGGGTGATCTGCGGTTTCCAAGATCGTACTAGAGCAGTAAAAACAGAGTAAATATTAGGCCATATCGACGAATTAGTGCTAAATGTCGTGTAGTTAACCCTGTGGAAAGCTGATTGTGCTGGTTCCGAAGCCTTTCTCCACATATTCGGCGTAATGTATGATGATATAGATGCTCCAAGGAAGAATCCCAGGTTCATTAACAAGCTTCACCGTAGTACAGCACTTAGGTTTGCACGTGGACCATAAGATCACACAGAGAGCCATAATTTATTTCATGGCTGATAGTGTAAAAGCAAGGCCTTCAGAAGCATAATATTAGCGAGGAAATCGCCAACTACCTGAAAGAACCATTCAGTGGCGTATTAAAGCAATTCTGGGCACAGTTGTATTAAGAGCCGTGTTCTTCAGTGATAGTACAGCTTTAGTTTTCGTTGAGAGGTACGTGAATATAGCAGGACTAGTTTAGCGCACGTTGCTTCGTTCGCGTAGACTATATGATCCACGCAGACATTTCTTTTTTGTTTTACTTTAATCGAATTTTTACATAGTTCAAGTATTTCAACTGCTTCTACACTTTTCACGCTAATTAAGGCAACGGAATCATGGTCTTTTCCGAACGTATTCTGACAAGAAAGCGGTTTGGATAGCTAGGGTCGGAGGTTTAGTCTAATCATGCATTTTTACTTCTTGTGGTGATATTTCCTTAGAAACTTTCACTTCAAGAACACACATTTCTTTATTTCTAACTGAGAAGCGTAATACCAATTTTCATAGATTTAGCTTTAAAAATGCTTCAGTGTAATGAAATTTTTTCTTACAAGTTTTCATCGCCCTTTTTTTTCCCCCTCAGGGGTTTTGTTTCTAAAATCACTGCAGCTAGTACGTTTTTATTTTCAACCGAGAAGCCAAACACAAATTTTTATAGATTCAGCTTTTAAAATGCTTTTATAGCTAAATAGTTTGATAAAACTTTTCGTTCCCTGTTTCACTTTTTAGGGACTGAATAACCAAAAACATTGAAACATGTGTTTTTTTATTTCTAACCGAGAAGTCAAATACCAGTTCACTTATCTGTAACTTTAAAAATCCTTTATTATTTCCATAATAATGATTTATTTAAACAAATTCACGTACTTTTTCATCGCCATGGCGGTTAAATTTCGAATAATGCCGAAACACGTATTTTTTTTATTTCTGTCTGAGAAACCAAATATCAATTAACATAGTTCTAGCGCCAAAATGGCTTTAATAGCACCATATTTTCAAAAAGTCTTTCTTGCCCTATTTCATTCCCTTCGGAATGGAATTTCGAACACCTTTCTTAACGCCGCGCGGGATTAGCCGAGCGGTCTCAGGCGCTGCAGTCATGGACTGTGCGGCTGGTCCCGGCGGAGGTTCGAGTCCTCCCTCGGGCATGGGTGTGTGTGTGTTGTCCTTAGGATAATTTAGGTTAAGTAGTGTGTAAGCTTAGGGACTGATGACCTTAGAAGTTAAGTCCCATAAGATTTCACACACATTTTGAACCTTTCTTAACGATGACTACAGTGTAAGACCAATGTACTGCCCAATTTTCAAGTTTCTCTCCTTAGTGGTTTGGGTTGAGCGATGATGACTCAATCAATCAGTCAGTTCACTTGTGTTAACGTGCCTCAGCACTGCCCCTACCACGTCTAGGTTACCGTCATCGGTGGCGGCGCAGTGTGCCTGTGTATCGGAGCTTAAAAGCAATTGATATTGACTTGGCTGGGCAGTTTTCTAAACAGCAATTGATTGGAGGACCAAGTGTTTTTCGTGGACTGCGTCTGAACTTCACTTGTGATGTACAAGCTGTGTTTGGAGGCTCAACATGGCTTACCTTGGCTGTTGTTTGGGGCAATCATGCAGACTATGGTGGCCTTGAAGCATTTCCAGATGCTAACATTCTGGCCGGGAAGACGTGGAGTATAGCTGAGACAGCAGGAATACTGGCAAAAGTCCCATATGGTACTCTTGTTCCTAGTATGCCTTTAATTTTGTCTACCAGAAGAAAGAAGAAGTTGAATGCTGATGAGTATTTGTTTATATGAGCCAAAGTCGGAAATGGCAATTGTAAAATAAAGATCAATGGTAACTGTATGTTATATTACAGACAATAACAATTCCTTATCTCTTCCTTATCTCCTTTTAAAAAAAGGATCCTGTTTCATCTCCTTGTGGCTTGAATTTCCAAAAACGTAGAAGCATGTATTTTTTATGTGTAACTGAGAACCCAAATGCTAATTTTCGTAGCATTTGCTTTAACATTGCTTTCAATACGAAATATTTTCATAGAGCTTTTCAACTTTTGTCTCACCCCTTTTGGAGTTGGATTTCCAAAAACAATGAAACACATATTTCTTTATTTCTAACCGAGAAACTAAATATAACTTTTCATAGATTGAACTGCAAAAATGCTTTCATGATGAAATAATTCCATAGAAGCTTTCAACCTTTATTCCATCCCCTTAGGAGTGAAACATGTAATTTTTTTTTATTTCTAACTGAAAATCCAAGTATAAATTTTCTAAGGTGTAGCTTTATGAATGCTTGCGTCATGACATATTTTCTTAAAAAAATTTTATCCCCTATTTGGCTCCTTATGGGCCAAATTTCCAGAAACGCTGAAACATGATTTTTTCTAATTTCTAACTGAGAAGCTAAATATCGATTTTCGTAGATGTAGCTTAAAAATGCTTTCGTAGTAGTTTAATAATGATTTATTTTGGAAAACAAAAATAATTTTCACCCACTATTTTATCCCCTTAACAAATGAATTTCCAAAAACGCAGAATGACGTATTTTTTATTTCTAACCAGGAAACCAAATACCTGTTTTCGCAGTTCTAGCTTCAAAATTGCCTTAACAGCGACAAATTTTCAAAAATTTTTCGTCCTCTATTTCACCTCCTTAGCAATTGAATTTCGAAAAATCCCTTCGTAAACGATGTCCACAGTAGAAGATCATCAACCTCTCCAAATTTCAAGCATCTTTCCCTCGAGTTGAGGGATGATAAGTCAGTCAACACATTTCCATTTATATACAGGGCGGTGAGAAACAAGCTGTGACAGTTTTAAGGGTATTACAGAGTAGGTTATGCTCAGAAATAATTTTTGCGAAAAAAATTCGATACGTTGTGCCTTTTACTAGTTAATTAGCACTGAAGTCAGCCAATCAGTCAGTTGCGCACGCAGTTTCTACCAGTTCGTCACATACAACTAGTGTCAGTTGTTCTCACAGCGTAGACGGTAGAGCACGAGACTGACTGCTGAGCATTTGGTCTAGGATTAGTCCTTACTACCACCCTATTTCCAACTTTTGTATCGCCCTCTCGTTCGGTTTTAGGAAGAAAAACGAGGAACCGTGTCTGTCAGGCAGCTTCTATTCGTGCATGCAACGGCCTGACTGGCTAGCTTCAATGCTAATCAGTTCGAAAACGGGACTAAATATCAAATTTGATCCTGAACAATTATTTCTCAATACAAAGTATGCTGCAACACTCTTATAAGCTTTGTTTCTGCCCACTCTATATAGAGAAAATATGTTCTAAGTATTATCCAAACACTTCACGCATAAAGCCGTTCTCATTACACAAAATTTACATCAAATCGTGTGGTCAGCACCACTACCATACCCACCCGCCAGTGTTCAAGTTAATCGTGGCACATGATGAGACGGCACCTGGTTCAGGATGTGCTATCGGAAACATTTCTTGAACGGTTCAGACGACAGGTACAGGTAAGAACAAATTCTCCCAAGATGGCATCCTGTAGCTTAATGATTCTCTCTGTACACAATTCCATATCTGCAATGTAACTAGAAGAAATGTAGCAAGATGAGTAAACTGATGTCGGAGTCAGTTTTGTCCAAAGATGTACGACACTTTTATTGCACACATATGCACAGTAAAGATATTTGATCAGTAAAATAGTGTTCTCTATGAGTTTTCACTACTGTCAGACCTTACAGCTCTGTGCTCAGTATGTCAGATAGCTAAGCGAAGAACCTGGATTTCCAGCATTGCCATTGATTTATCCTTGGTGGGGGGACTCGGTGCACTTAGCCTCGTGATGTCAATTGAGGAGTTACTTAAGCGAAAAGTAGCGGCGCCAAGGTCTGCGAAACCGACAACGGCCTTGAGAGCGGTGTGCTGACCCCGTGCCCCTCCATATCGCATCCAGTGACGCCATGGGCAAAGAATGACAAGGGGATCAGTCAGTTCCGATAAGTCCACCAAGGTCAGAACGTAGAGCTTCACTTTCCACTGCTGGCGGTCTCTCCCTATCTCGCTCTCATCCTTCCTCTCTTGTGTAACCTGAAATGATTCTAGCATAAGTGTGTCCATGTTGAGGCATAGGCTAATATGGAGAGTACGCTTAAGTATATGAGGCTGTGTCACACTTGAAATTTCAAAAGTATCTTAAATAGAAGCGTTAAATGAAATTTCAACATCAAGTGCGACGAACAACACATGATTTACATCTTACTCTGCAGATTTCTCTGTAATCTACATTTGTGCCCTCCAACTTCAACCACCCAAATGCACCGCCTCATGAGCCAATAAATTCAACAGGAGACACACGGCTGTTGGAAAGGGAAAACGGGATCGTGCTTGTGATGTTGGGCTTACGTCTGCTGAAATCCCGCTTAGAGGCTAGGCGGGTCTTCAGAGTGCCGGATCCTGGCGGGGGTCCCGCAAAGCTATGTAATCGGACCTCTGCTGTACTCTCTGTAGACAGCGGATTTTCAAAATGTGTACACGAGTTCAGCTCGCTTTGTACTCGGACGACACAGCATGAACGTCCAGAACGTAGACGACAACTTGATCTCATGGATGGCAAATGGAAGTTGGCCTCCAGTCCAGGGAAGAACCAAACGCTCTTCGTGTTAAAACGCTGACTCAGTGGACTATTGGCAGATAGACATCCTGGGTGGTACTGGACTATGCAGAAGACGGGCCAGATATCTAGGTGTCTTGAATTTTGGACCAGCATGTTTAAGAGCTAAGAGCCGAGATCTAAGGAAATGGTTTTGCTACGACATCTCTACCGCCGCTAAACTTGATAACCGACAGTACTTGGAAAACTTCTGCAAGACTGGAATACTAGGAAGGAGGTGTCCTGTTCCAGAATCTGACCCCTAAAAACATTGGTTGTAACAAGAGTGTGGAAAACTATTTTTAATTCTGGGACCATCCACCATACAAAGAGTTTACCATATGTGTAAGTGTATTTGTTTCTGTGATAATAAAATGAGATGATCGTATGGCATTATTGGCCGGGAGACCCCATCTGAAGTTGTTCGACCGCCTAGTGGAAGTCTTTTTACTGACGCAAACTCAGCGGCCACACATAGATGATGATGAGATAATGATGAAGACAATAGGCCGTCCATTCCACGAATGGAAAAAATATGACCCGGCCGAGAATCGAACGCCAGACCCGGTGATTCAGAGGCACCAGTACCTCTACTATATGTACAGGGAGTGAAGCCGATGATTTACTAGACACATGTGGTGTACTTGTGTCGCTGTTGATGATGAATCCGGTCGAAACATACATTGATCGCCAGCAGATGATGCAGAATTGAGCTCTACAACTCGTATTGCACCTACGTCCTGGTTTTCCTACAGTGGCATTCATTCGAGAGACTGAAATGCCTTTTCTCCTGAATCAAGTAAAGCGATCGACTAGTGACTTCTACGATAACTGTTAAACATTACATAGAAGATACATTCGCAATCTGTGCACGATGGGGCAACATCTCATCGTCAGCAGGTGGCCATTATCAGCTGGTGGAGTAACATCGTTCCTAGGAGAAGAGGTATGTAACTTTTGGTGTTTCATATCGATTCCAAAGTATAAGGTCAAGAAAAATTCACACTAGTATTAGATCATCGAGAACGACGGTTTCAAGGAAAGGGCTCCTTATAAGAACAATAAGCAAGGAATACCACCAACAAAAATTCGCACAGAAGAAGGACATATTACTTTTTTCACCTTGTGTAAACATCATCTGCATTTAGACAATATCATATTTATCATATACGATCTCTGCAGGCTCATACCCGCTTCGATTCTAATCTCGAATACTCTGTCATGAAGTTGTTAGGAACTATTTTCCGTCGAACCAGCGGCATTTCGTTCATAAGAATCTACAGCTAGCAGGAAGTAATATCTGCTATACACTCCGGTGTTTGTGGTACTTCAATCGTGCTTCATTTCCCCCAGGTAACAGCTACTTGTATTCATACTGTGTGAATGTCTGTTATAAATTAACTGTTATACGACGTTACAGCTGTCACCGCGGAAATAATTCTCTATCATATTCAGACCCTGGTGAGAATGCAGACGTATCATGAAATATCCAGGCGAAAAGTCGCTGAACACTGAATTCCTTCCTACGTGACATTAATTTCCTGAACAGCTGGGATCTCTGTATCGGTCATGTGGGAAAGTCCAGTAGCAACACGTGCTCCCAGACATCTGTATAGTTTGCGCATATTATGGAACACTGGGCTCTTCAGAAACACAATGTAGAAATTCAATTTCTATGCAAAGTAGAAGAAATGTGGGTCACAGAAGAACTCGCAATGGTAAAACACGCTCGAATAATATTTCTTCTCTCTGGCTGCAACGTTGCAGCAAACTCACAAAGAGAATATTTGAATAGTGAATAACTGCATTAGCCACATCAAAGCTCGTCGGTCCTCTAAGTAATGTGACTGCTCGTTAAGTAGAACAGAGTATCTAGGCTGGTGTGTTACGCACTGCCACTTAACTGGAATATGTGCCTCTCTCTCGAAATGGATCTACGTTCGTCATCCATTTCTGTGCTCATTTCGTATTTAGTATACTATCAAATTGCCAATAAACTCTCATTTTATAGACAAGTGCAGTATAAAACGTGTATATCACCACTATTCGTCCAGTATTATGCTCGTATTTGTTACTGAGGCTGCCTCAGTCAATACGTATTAGCTTGCAAACTCAGCTATGTATTCTCCACTCTAACCTACATTATGTTACTTATATCCAATATAAAAAAATGAAAACAGGGATAACTACTTCGAAAGAGATGTTTACAGATATGTGGCCCATTAAGTACAAAATTTAAGCAAAACATTAGTGAACTGTTTTGGTTGGAGTGTTCCTCTGTATGTTTGTGATGAAAGTGTACTCTGGTAAAGAGAAGAGAAATATAGACTTAGAGAACAACGGAAGGTTTTAAATAGGCAGGTAGAGTCAAAGAAAAAAGGTAGGTATGAGAAACAACCAAAAGCAGGAAAAATAATTGTCTAGGACACTCCGTGAGATTACATAGTAAAAGATATATTTCAAGACCATACTGATATGGGAAAGAGATGGTGGAATATCATGAGAACCGGAGAATGCTTAACTTGCAGAGATGGATCTGTCTAATGAGCAAAACACATCATCTTCACCATAATAATAATTTCGGTTTATAGTAATACTTAATGTGAGTAATATATACAGGGTGTAACGGGTAAAAGTGCAGATATTTGTACATGTGGTACCTTAATATATACACACATCAGTTTGTTGGCTGTTTTTTTTCTCTGCATTAAACAGTCTTTCCATAAACATGTCTCAAACTTTATGACCTGATGTTTTCTGCACGATCGTACTGCGCGACCAATTGGACTGTGGCTGTCATATAGACTACCATGTTGTGTCCAGGTGTCCACATCTCAGCACCTGACCTGCTGCCCATTGGAAAATAAGCATTAATGGCTTGCTTTTGTTGCTTGTACTTGGATGTACCAACCAACCTAAAAACATATGACTTGTAGTAACTATAATTAGTTGTCTGCAAATGACAAGAATACTGACATAATGCTGTTCAGTACAACGCCCTCAGTCACGAATAGAAACTTCTGCACTTGTACCCATTATACCCTGTATGTACAGTCGTGAATGATATTGACGCTATTGCGACATTATGATGCTCTAAACTGAAGGAAAACACATTGCCTTTTGTTACATCTAATATTTTCCATTCCTTATTGCAAACAGCTGTCATTTTCCCACTTTTCTTATTTTAATCTTTTTGTCAATATCAATATAAGAATCCGTTTATAATTGTGGTATATCCATCATGTGTGCTCGATGAAATACACACTTTCATGAAGATAATTCGATATGTTTTTTGTTATATGAGATTTTAAGAAGAGGAACAAGTGCTTGAGACGGACCGTCACATAAACTGACATTTCGAGAAAAATTAAGCGTTGTGTTAAAAAATATAACAGACTATGTCCGTGTGCACGATGAATATAAAATATTAAAAAGTGTAGTTTATTATCTGCAAAGCTCGCAAGCAGCGATGCGTTTAACAAATAACCTTTTTGTAGATAGTATCGGTGCAACGTAGATGAAGAAGAACAGAAACACTTTTTTTGGGATAGCCTTTTTTTATCCCAGCTTGTTTCGTCTAGAGGAAGGCCACCATTGTAGCACAGTCTGATATTTAATGTAAATCTGTCTGTAAGTTATCAGAATATATGTCCAATTGTTATTAGAAAGTGTTGGTTGTTGAATTAGTGAGCCACCATTAATTGTGATTAATAACTCTATTTCAGAACTTCGTGTTGCGGGGAGCTCTCTTTCCCTTGCAGTATATGGACGGCCATTACTCTGACGATATTTTTTAGTTAGAAATTCAGTCTACAATAGAAAAAGTAAATGCGGATGACTTCTGTAGTTTCATTAATGTTTTCGTACTGAATGAGTTCAGTATGTTTAAGATTGGCCGCCTAACGACAGATGAGATTCTCCTCAGTTTTTGCCTCGCAGATAACGATTAGTAAATACAGAAAAATATTCCTTTTAATAAGCATAAAAAATATATCAGTTTCTTTGTGAAAGTTGGTACGTAAATGACCAGTAGCCCCTGAGAACCAAATTAATCATTACAGTTTGCGTAAAAGCACTCATATTTTCTCTCCGTAATAGCAACGCACACGCGAACTATCTGTTAGAAGGCGGTCAGTCGCCTACTGTGTATAAAATATTTTTTCGTGCGTACTTCGGAACAGCCGATGTCCGTACGTATGTTACCGTGGTATTGGGTTATTTCAGAGTCTGACGCTACCCCACAATATTTATCAGAGTAAATAATATTCCAGTATTCACTATTTATTTATTTTTGATTAATCACTGTAAATCTAGAATTTAAAAAAGCTCCCAAGCCCGAGTACCGCGATATCCTGACATATTTCGAAGACACTGGGGCAGCCAACAAAATAATAAAAATAAAAAATATCACTACAAAAGAACGACGACATTGTCTATACACAACATAATGGTTCACGTAAACACGTCATATAAAAACATCTGAACTTAATATCAGATGATTTCGGTACACGTCATTAGAATGAGAAAAAAACACTCACTATGATCACTCTGCTGCTCCTTTGTACACAGTGACACTGCTACACTTTGTAAAATTTCGCTGCTGCTTCATTATGTAAAGAATCAAAAGGGAAGTTATAAGAGGAGCGAAGAGAAAATCATAGAAATCTTACTGAAGGAGAAAGTGTGTTCTCAGGATTGGCAGTGTTTTTTTTTTATTATTTCGTAAGAACAACACTCTCCATTCAAACAACGTTACATGATAGAAGGCTCACTCGAATAAAAGTATGTGATCAATTTTACAATGAGGGACAGACATCATAGTGCCTCTCAGCCACAACAAAGAGTTGAAGAATCATACTACTTAAATGATTTATGAGATGGGATGGTCTTGTGTGTGCACTATAGTAAAACTTTAGTCTTGACCGTGATTCTCTATTAACTTTTACCGATCTTTATGTGAGTCGGGGTTACGTCATTTGCAAAGGATCTAAAAACGATGTAGCAAACATGACAAAAAAAGTTATGACAGTGAATAAAACGCGACGAGAACACATCGAGAACAAGCAAATACAATGTGAACATGGTAGAACTGACACCTACCCCCACACATATTGACAAAATTTATCTCGTCGAAATTACTTTCATAAACTATTAGAGCAATAAGTTAGTTGTAATACCCTCTTTGATGCTGTAGGAAAAGCAGCTCCGCCAGATGGCGCTACCGTACAAGGCTGTTCTAATATGAAACATATATATTTTCGCGTTGCTGAGAATGTTGTAATCCTTTTGTAGTGATAAGTGATTTTTGTTTTCTTTAGAACATTTGAAAATGTCTTAAGGCTGAAATGTGTGAGGATCAAAATTAATACTAAACTGTGGTCGATGATAAAGTGTCATTATAGTTCCGAGAAGACGAAGCTACACACCAATATATAAAATGCACAGACACAGAGAATAATAACACAATTAAATTACACCTTGGTTTGGAAATTAGTAAATTTTAGGAGACAAGCGATACATAAGAATATGTGAGGACAATAATGCAAGAAATTACCTTTGAAGTTACATCCATGAGTCAAGACTATAGGAATACCTACTTAATAGCGTGTTGATTCACCTATGAAAAATACTGCGAGTCATGGATTCGACAAGTCCTTGGTATTTTTCCAGAAGTATGTAACACCAAATGTCTGTGCACAGGTGACGCAATTGCCGCTGGTGGTCTTTGGCCTCAGAGCTGACGTCAAGTAGCGTCCCAGATGTGTTCCACCTGATTCCGATCAGGCGACTTTGGTGGCCAACACGTGAACGTGAATTCAGTTTCTTGCACCTCAGACCACGTAGCACAGTTCTAGCTTTGTGGGACAGTCAGTTATCCTGCTGAAACATGCCATCGCCGTCGGGGAAGACAAGCATAATAAAGTTCAGGTAGTCCACAGATGACGTGATGACTTCAATTACTACCACAGGTCCCACAGAACGCAAATGAGAGTCATAATACTTCTCCCATCAACCTGCGTCCATGGTGCAATGCGATACAACTGTCGACCTGGTGTAACAAGAAACGCGATTCATCCTACTAGGAAATGAGTTTCCGTTGAGCCACGGTTCAGTTTCAGTGATTCCGTTAGCAGTGCAAAAATAATTGTCTAAGCACTACTTCTCTCCGTAGCAGCACTTGCTTCAGTGATGTCATGACTCCCATTTAAAAAGAGTTACGTTAAAATGTGTGCACTATACTTACTTTTTGTAAATCAATTGATTGCTGGACTCCTTGGTTCTGAACTGGTAGAAGTTGGAAGACTTCAGGCTTTTAATACTTTGTGTCTGATTACTTTACTGTGCGGCTGCTCCCGGCGGAGGTTCGAGTCCTCCCTCGGGCATTGGTGTGTGTGTTTGTCCTTAGGATAATTTAGGTTAAGTAGTGTGTAAGCTCAGGGACTGATGACCTTAGCAGTTAAGTCCCATAAGATTTCACACACATTTGAACATTTTTTGTCTGATCACTTTAATAATAATAATAGTAATAGTAATAGTAATAATAATACTGTCTACAGGACTGTAGTAGCCCTGACGTAGCTACTGCTGTGCTTTGCTGTCAATTAGTACATTTATCTGTGTCAAAGTGTATACTGAGGCAATTTCTGGTCTATTGCAGCAACTATCTACAGCTTGAAGAACATATGATAAAAAGTATCAGCACAGCTGTACCTTGAGAATGCTTCTATTCTATTACATGAATAGTTCTGGCAATAAGTTAGTTATAATACCCTCTTTGATGCTGTAGGGAAAGCAGCAATTACCTCTATCCTCAGGCCCAAAAGAGTATTCTTGCTACTAGCACATACGGGCTAGCTTTCATCAGGATCTTGTTGGGAGACAACACAGTGTCGGGTATAGGCTCCTGATGAAAGATAGCCCATATGTGCTGTGCTACTTACAAGGATCCCACAGTAAGTGCGCCAAGAAAGTCAAATACTCTTTTGGCAGTGGTGGAGTCTGAGGATGGCGGTAATTTGCCGCCGAAAGTATTCGTGTGATGTTGTTGTTGTTGTTGTTGTTGTGGTCTTCAGTCCTGAGACTGGTTTGATGCAGCTCTCCATGCTACTCTATCCTGTGCAAGCTTCTTCATCTCCCAGTACTTACTGCAACCTACGTCCTTCTGAATCTGCTTAGTGTATTCATCTCTTGGTCTCCCTCTATGATTTTTACCCTCCACACTGCCCTCCAATGCTAAATTTGTGATCCTTTGATGCGTCAGAACATGTCCTACCAACCGGTTCCTTCTTCTTGTCAAGTTGTGCCACAAACTCCTCTTCTCCCCAATTCTATTCAATACCTCCTCATCAGTTATGTGATCTACCCATCTAATCTTCGGCATTCTTCTGTAGCACCACATTTCGAAAGCTTCTATTCTCTTCTTGTTCAAACTATTTATCGTCCATGTTTCACTTCCATACATGGCTACACTCCATACAAATACTTTCAGAAACGACTTCCTGACACTTAAATCTATACTCGATGTTAACAAATTTCTCTTCTTCAGGAACGCTTTTCTTGCCATTGCCAGTCTACATCATTTAATATCCTCTCTACTTCGACCATCATCTGTTATTATGCTCCCCAAATAGAAAAACCCCTTTACTGCTTTGAGTGTCTCATTTCCTAATCTAATTTCCTCAGCATCACCCGACTTAATTCGACTACATTCCATTATCCTCGTTTTTCTTTTGTTGATGTTCATCTTATATCCTCCTTTCAAGATACAGTCCATTCCATGTCTTTTGCTGTCTCTGACAGAATTACAATGTCATCGGCAAACCTCAAAGTTTTTATTTCTTCCCCATGGATTTTAATACCTACTCCGAATTTTTCTTTTGTTTCCTTTACTGCTTGCTCAATATACAGATTGAATAACGTCGGGGAGAGGCTACAACCCTGTCTCACTCCCTTCCCAACCGCTGCTTCCCTTTCATGTCCCTCCACTCTTATATCTGCCATCTGTACAAATTGTAAATAGCCTTTCGCTCCCTGTATTTTACCCCTGCCACCTTTAGAATTTAAAAGAGAGTATTCCAGTCAACATTGTCAAAAGCTTTCTCTAGGTCTACAAATGCTAGAAACGTAGGTTTGCCTTTCCTTAACCTTTCTTCTAAGATAAGTCGTAAGGTCAGTATTGCCTCACGTGTTCCAATATTTCTACGGAATCTAAACTGATCTTCCCCAAGGTTGGCTTCTACTTGTTTTTCCATTCGTCTGTACAGAATTCGAGTTAGTGTTTTGCAGCTGTGGCTTATTAAACTGATTGTTCGCTAATTTTCACATCTGTCAACACCTGCTTTCTTTGGGATTGGAATTATCATATTCTTTTTGAAGTCTGAGGGTATTTCGCTTGTCTCATAGATCTTGCTCACCAGATGGTAGAGTTTTGTGAGGACTGGCTCTCCCAAGGCTGTCAGTAGTTCTAATGGAATGTTGTCTACTCCCGGGGCCTTGTTTCGACTCAGGTCTTTCAGTGCTCCGTCAAACTCTTCACGCAGTATTGTATCTCACATTTCGTCTTCATCTACATTCTCTTCCATTTACAGAATATTGTCCTCAAGTACGTCGCCCTTGTATAGAGCCTCTATATACTCCTTCCACCTTTCTGCTTTCCCTTCTTTGCTTAGAACTGGGTTTCCATCAAAGCTCTTGATATTCATACAAGTGGTTTTCTCTTCTCCAAAGGTCTCTTTAATTTTCCTGTAGGCAGTATCTATCTTACCCCTAGTGAGATATGCCTCTACATTCTTACATTTGTCCTCTAGCCATCCCTGCTTAGCCATTTTGCACTTCCTGTCGATCTCATTTTTGAGACGTTTGTATTCCTTTTTGCCTGCTTCATTAACTGCATTTTTATATTTCCTCCTTTCATCAATTAAATTCAATATTTCTTCTGTTACCCAAGGATTTCTACTAGCCTTCGTCCTTTTACCTGCTTGGTCCTCTGCTGCCTTCACTACTTCATCCCTCAGAGCTACCCATTCTTCTTCTACTGTTTTTCTTTCCCCCATTTGTGACAATTGTTCCCTCATGCTCTCCCTGAAACTCTGTACAACCTCTGGTTTAATCAGTTTGTCCAGATCCCATCTCCTTAAATTCCCACCTTTTTGCAGTTTTTTCAGTTTTAATCTACAGCTCATAACCAATAGATTGTGGTCATTCGTGTGATAGAATAAAGATATTCTCAAGGCACAGCTGTGGTGGTACATTTCCTCATGTATATCATCAGCTGAAGTCCCTCGACCATGCAGTAAGATAGACACCGTTACCTTGAAGAACACATGAAATGTTAAGCATTTGTTATGTATATACACCCTAAGAGAAGAAAGTGGTGGACCAACGCGTTATTGACTTGCTCAATTTCACAAGTTATTTCTCTTGAATAGATCATCGGACATTTTAGAACTTGTAATTATTTGTATGCCTGTAAATGCACTTCACATCTACCGATTTAATTCTTTCGTGGGGTATCGTTTCTTTTCTCTTCGAGTGTATATCACACTTTTATAGCCATCGATGTATGGTACAAAGCATATTGAGATGGCAAAAATCATTAAATGCCTCCTAATATTGTGTCGCATTTCGTTTTGCCCGGCGTAGTGCAGCGCCCCAACAAATCATTATTAGTCCCCTGGAGAAATACTGATACAGATGGTTCAAATGGCTCTAAGCACTATGGGACTTAACTTCTGAGGTTATCAGTCCCATAGAACTTAGAACTACCTAAACCTAACTAACCTAAGGACATGACACACTTCCATGCCCGAGGCTGGATTCGCACCTGCGACCGTAGTAGCCGAGTGGTCCCGGACTGAAGCGACTAGAACAGCTCGGCCACCGCGGCCGGCTGGAGAACTACTGAGCCATGCTGCCTCTACAGCCGTCCATAATTGTGAAACTGTTGCCAGTGCAGGATTTTGTGCACAAAGTGACCTGTTGATTATATCCCACAAATGTTTGATGGGATTCATGCCGGGCGATCTGGATGGCCAAATCAGTCTCTCCAATTGTTCATGATGGTCGTCTAACCAATGGCTACCAACTACGGCTCAGTGACGCAGCGCATTGTCATCCACAAAAATTACATCGTTGTTTGGAAACATGAAGTCTAATAATGGCTGAGAATAATCTCCTAGCCGAACATAGCCAGAACCCAGACCATTACATGTAAACACGGTGGACACATTTATGGAGCCACCACCAGCTTGGACAGCACCTTGACCGCAACTTGGGTTCATGGCTTAACGGGATCTGTGCCGCACTCGAACCCTACCATGAGCTCTTACCAACTGAAATTGAGACTCATCTTACTAGGCCATGGTTCTACAGCCTTCTGGGGTCCAACCAATATGGTCACGAGCCCAGGAGAGGCATTGGAGATAGTGTCGCGTTGTTAGCAAAGGCACTCGCGCCGGTCATCTGCTGCCATGTTCCATTAACGCCAAATTTCGCAACGGATACGTTTGACGTACGTCGCACATGGTTTCTGCAGTTATTTCACGCAGTGTTGCTTGTCTGTTAGCACTGACAACACTACTCAGACGCTGCTTATGACGGTCGTTAAGTAAAGTCCGTTGGCCACTGTGTTGACTGTGGTGTGATATAACAGCTGAAATTTGATATTCTCAGCACACTCTTGACACTGCAGGTCTCAGAATAGTGAATTTTCAAACGATATACGAATGGGATGTCCCATGCGTCTAGCTCCAACTACCACTCCCACTTTCATAGTCTGTTAATTTTCATCATGCGGCCATAATCCCGTTGCAAGCCTTTTCACATGAATCACCTGAGTACAAATGACAGCTCCGCCAATGCACTGCCCTTTTATACCTTTTGTACACGGTACCACGACCATCTGTATACGTGGATTTTGCCATCCCATGACTTTTGTCATCTTACTATATGTGTGTAGCGGGCCTCTATATGACTGCAACATCCACCACACATTGTCACTCATTAATGCTAGTAATTAACAAAAGTTATTATTAATAACTCATACAATCAGTATTAGAGTCTTATAAATTGTTGTTATAGTAATGATCTTATAACAATAAAATAGTGTCATGACTGAAAGACGTTCAAACCTTTTTGTTTTGCACCCCTCAGAAAATTTTATCTTACCCATCTGGGGGTTATTGCACCCAAGTTGGAAACGACTGGTTTATGTGAGGAAGAGAAATTTTTTGATCATCGCTTTATTATGGATAGGGAGAAAAACGAATAAGCTGTCATACCTTATCTTGGGAGTGTATCGTATTGGGCAAGCAAGGTACCGAGGAAACAATGTCGCTGTTGCGTTGCAAACAGATAATGACACCGAGAGAAAGCAGTGAAGCAGTATTTAAACGTGTTCGTGAACAAGCAAACAATTATCTACCAAATTATATATCTAACGTAAGTATATACAGTGGTCGAAAAGCAAGGAAATTGAAAACTTCATTGACCCAATGTACAGAAAAACACATTAACGTTAAGGACACGAAACGCAAACATACACACACACACACAAACACGCACACACACACAGGCACACTATGCGGGACAGAAGAGAGTATGAGCAAATAATAGCAAATAATAGAACAACTGAACTGAGATACGTGAAGCACCGAAATTTGGTAGTTCTGCTCTTATGCACTAAATTTATGTATTGATCCGTTTGGGTGTTTTCTCAGAAAACCTTTTGTCGATTTTCGCAACATATTAAGTAGGTAGTCAAGCGTTAACGTGGACTCCTGAAATATATTAGCTTCTAATTATGGGAATTTATTGTCAATTAGAATTTTCGCTCCCTAACAATGAGATAACCTAGCATTACACTGATAACCAATATTTGACATTTAAAGATGTTTGATGTGTTGTCAGGTCAGCATGATTGCATAAAATGGGGATTTATGTCCCCAGTTTCATTACCTGCCTCAATAAATTTTTACTAAACGTGACATAAATTTTGTTCGGGTTTTCTGGTGTTACAGTTAGAGATTCTCGTATAACACAACGACGCAAAAAATGTATATTCTATTTATCTTAGTCTGTTAAACGTCATTTTAAATATCACATGTGTGGAGTAATATGGGGATCGAGATATTATCATTTCTGTAATGAACTTTCAGTAGTTGTTTATTACTCTCAGGTGGACTTGTGGTCGTAAACCGTCATATATTGCGCTCACTTCATATATTCGTATTTAGTAACTCTTGTGATTAAATGTTCAGAACTTTAATTTATGCGTTGTAGTATACCACTCCCTTCGCATATTAACGAAGCACGTAAACTCTAGAAGTTTGGCTTCAGGAAATGACGTCCTCTAGAACAGATCTAATCCCTAAATGTATTTTCCATTCTATATTCGATTCCATTTCATTCATTAACAAAGGAGTATCTCAAAACCACGCTACAATGTCACTGGAACCAAAACGATTTACGGCAACCAGGTAATGTGTGAATTTTAAATAAGTGCATTAACGAACTGTGTCCCGTAAACGCTATGATACACTGTTATACAGTCGCTTTCTGCTTTTGCAGGAATGTCATAAAATATAAGTGATACAACAGCGTGTTCAAAACTTTCTACAGGTCAACTCAGTCGGTTCGAAAGTTATCAGCCTAACAACCGTAGAGCGGCAAGTTTATAAAAAGTAACCGACTTCGTAATTAGAGAACCATTGTTTATTGATACGTGTTCGTTCCATAGACTCAACTTCTGTAGGATTCTCAGATACTTCGTCGATATTCACCACACGCATTTGTCATAAATATCAGAATCACCATGCACCTATATCTTCTCTCTCCACTAAGAAACTTCCACACTGACATTTCCAAAGTGAAAATTCCTTTCGTGAAGAACTGCAAATATCAATTTGTAACTGCCTGAGAAATGATAACTTTACGAACACCGATTTTTCATTCCTGCGATTATAATCAGACATGAAAACATATCACATCGTTTACAAATAAATGCAAACTGACAATATATTTTCATAAGCGACGTTTTTCAACAAATATGACACTAAGTATTGCTCGTGTCAACACTAAAGCAGAACTGTTAGTACGCTCCATTTAAGCCATTTGGGTGACAGTAATGTTAGAGTGTCACTAGATTGATTGTTGAGGCACTGTGTGGCATAACAAAAGTTTTTTTCTATTTTATACTCATGAAATATTATCTTTGGATCTGAAAATGAACCCATTTGTGTTTTATTTTAATGTGTCACACTTTCCATCTCGTACCTGTGTTCTTCCATCGTTGTGTCATTGCATGAAGTTTGAATGTGATGGGATATAGAAAGGTGAGGGCCTAGCCTAACATGGAGTATAGTGGGCTCTGTCAAAGTACAACCTGTTGGACAGATAAGCACAGAGACTGCCTGTAAGCTTCACAAAAGATGGGTAGAGTCGGGCCAGGGGCTAGGTGTCTACATCCAATAGAAGAGGTTCTCCTCTCCCCCCCTCCCTGCCCCTCCGGTCAGTTTAATCAGGGGGACGTCATTCTTGGGAATTGTCAGACGATCTGCCGTGAGGTGCGGACACTGGTATGCAACTTTTGTTTATATGATCGATAAAAGGTATAAGCATGAACTATATCGACGTGGATAACGTTCACGAAGGGTCGTTTCGAGTCAATTTAGTCAGGGAAGTATTAAAAGGCGGTCTACTTATCATAAATTTGTTGGTAAAAAATAATTTGTAAATTGTGGCCGTGATTATTCAGAGTTGGTGTTGGCCATCAGCATGAACTATATTTGGAGAATAAATGTGAGTACAATCTATTCATTTGAGAGATGTGTCGAGCCATTACTTAATTGTGGGATAGTGTCACATTTTATAACAGTTTTCTTCGCAACGTGGTCATGAGAACACGTTGGCGATATTTCTGTGAGTGTAGATTAACAATTATAAATTCAAAGTTTTTCGGATGGTTAGTCGTCTTAAATGCTTGTTAGAAAGAGTAGAAGCCGGGCCAAAGCATTTTCACTCAGTTGTTTTATAAATTTTGTGCAATTTCTTTGTGACTTGCAGTGCTCACCATGTGGGGGCGTGCAATCTGTTGTGAGCCCACTTGAGATATTAGTGTGTGTTAAAGTGTAATCTTGTTTTACGAAAGTGATTCTATGAAATTTGATATCCCCGTTTGTGAGAATTATCGTTCGATTTTCTTTTTGTTTCTTTATAAGGCTAGGCCATGTGTGGAGCTGTAGGTCACATGGTGCATAAATTGAGATAATTCAGATGTTTAATTTCCTGCCGTACGATATAATGATTTCGATGGCCATCAGCTATGTATTAGGTAACAATTTAGTAATTTTCGGTTAGTTGCTTTTGTGAATACTGATGGGCTCCATGTGTTCCGTCATTGTGCATTCGTTACCCCGTGTCCGTCCAAGCCGTTTGTTTCAATCCCTTGGTGTGGAATAACAGTCGTAAAAGCTAAATTCATTAACTTATCTCAAATTTTAAACTTCACGAAATACTTTATTTGTGAGTCAATCCAGACCCACATGCTTTGCTAAAAGATATCAGCTACGGTGACTAAACTGATAGCGTATAACAGAATTTATGTATTCGTCAATGTGCCTTTATACCAAGCCTTCGGGAATCTCCTTTTTGCTTCGCTTTCCGATAACGCAAGATGGTGCAATTAGACCGAATACCTACCACGTGTATCCACTTACCATTTTGTTGTACTTTTTACGTGCACTTGTGTGATTGCGATGTTACATGCTGCTATGTGTAAAATGAATTTAATCCATGTCCCTTCCATATAGTGTGACTGAAGTTCCCTTTTGTACATAGGAGACTACATAAAGTAAAATTCATAACTGTTGTCATTAATCGAAACGTGAGTACCCTACCTAGAACCAATATTACAGTATAACCTCAAGCTGAAGGCAGTGGTTTAGAACAATAAACGCAGAATATTACAGATAACCCGCCAATATACCTCAAATACCTCATTTACTAGGCTAGGGAATATATTGCTCCTGTTGCCTATTACAAGGCATCGTTAATTCAGTGGCTTATGCTAAATTTCATACGCCAAGGATACGCAGATGCTGAGTTTTACGTATTAGTGACGTTGATGGCTAACAGAACAGACATATCTCTGTGTTCTAAAATCATTGTCGTTCCGTTTTAGTCGTTCAAGTGCGATACTTTCCTTGTGGGTGTGTCTTCAGATGTCAGAATGACAACAGGACACATTAATCTATTATATTCTGATAATTTATGTATTGTTCATGTCACTTACTTTTCCTGTTTATTCTGATGCAAGTGAAACAACATTCAGTATTACAGCAACAAAATTGTTTTTGCGGTTTCCCATAGCATACATAAGACACCTTTCAGAGGCAGTTGCTTGACATTTTGGAGAAGCTAAGATAATTTAGAATTTTTGTATAATCCTGTTACACCTTATACATACTATTTTAGATAATGGTTCTCACTATATTAAATATTATATGTATACAAAATGGTTTAAATGGCTCTGAGCACTATGGGACTTAACACCTGAGGTCATCAGTCACCTAGAATTTAGAACTACTTAAACCTAACTAACCTAAGGACATCACACAAATCCATGCGCAAGGCAGGATTCGAACCCGCGTCCGAAGCGGTCGCGCGGTTCCAGACTGAAGCGCCCAGAACCGCTCGGCCACACCGGCTGGCATTTTATATTTACACAGTCAGTAACTGTGAAATACAAAAATGTGTATATTTGTGAACTCTTCTGTATCTGGATAAGGCAGACAGCGTTGATGTGATTTGCCATAACAGTACACGATCAAGGCTATCCCTTCCGTTCTTTTCTCACAGAGACCTGTATATGGCACCACGTACTTCAATATACGCTGTATTACTAAACGTCAATCTACATGGATAGCATGGAAGAAACATACAGCTGCATGAGCATCTCCCTGTTGATAAGAGATGTGATATTTTCGTACACTGGCTGAAAAACATGTAACACCACGTAAGATAGAGCTACGATGCACCTTCGCTGCAAGCAAAGATATCTTGCATATAGCAATACCTGAGAACTTAATTTCATTCCCAGTTTTAATACTTCTTGTGTACACTTGTAACGCCGGAAATGCATATCCTCCTATTTCCATCTATTGTGCTATTATTTTCTTTCCTTGCTTTGTTACCTCAAGATATGACATTTCTGTCTCTTTATATATTGTAATTGTTTTACTGTTTGTATATATATATTTATGCACTTATGTCGATGTATAATTGGTTTGTTGTGTAAAGAGTATTTGTATTTTTACGCTGGGTCTTGCCTAGGGAAAACTGCTATCGAACGATTACATCGATAGGTCGTGTGAAGAATCAAAGTTTGTAGGATCTTTGGTAGTGTTAACTCTGCCGCGTGGAGCGCGGGCGGAACAGTTGAGGGTCCGGCGGGAGTAGCGAGTGGAGCAGGTGTGTTGTGTGACGCTCCCGCGAGTTGCCGCGCTTTCGGGGTTTGGCAGCATGTAATTGCGCTCGACTCGCGATGATAGTTTCTGACATGGTGTCGCGGACGGGAAGCATTAGCTAGCGCACATCAAGAGCCCGTTTCGCCTGGTGACCGTGTCGAGAAGAAGGCGCGCCAACATCCAGCTTCTGCAACAGCGACGGCCGACAATGAGTGACTGTCGCCACCTCCTCGATCGACGGCTTCAAACCTTCAATCAACCAACAAGGAAGACTAAAAGCACGTAAAGTTTCAGAACTGTATGGCAGACCTCAGCTTTTCAAATTGTTCCATTTGCCTCGCAAAATTACAGCAACTTAGCATGAACCTTTGTTGCTCATTGTCCCAATTGCATTGCCAAGCAGGGTCCCTTCCTTTTCCGAAATGAACCCGAGTGTCGTTGAAATTCAAACGCCAGCATAATTCCATTTCACTGCTTTAATTTCAAAGTTCAGTTAAAGTCTCAGAGCTGGCTACAATATTCAGATTACACAAGCACGAATTAAGAGTGCGAGCTTTGTTACCGTATTTTAGCTTACCTGTGACTGCAGCTCAGCTTGGTACGTACTACATTTTACTATTGTTAATTGTTCAGAATCATTTAATTCAAGTTCAAAGTTAAATCTCTTCTTTCTAAATTGCGTAGATTCAAGTAGCTTTTGAAATGATTGTTGAGGTAGTCCAAGACTAACTGTATTTTACTGAATTTCGATGTGCTTCAGAAAGAAAGCTCACTATTAACTTCAGTCACTAAATTAACTTTCGATTTTCCGGTTTTATTAATTCTTTTGCTAAATTAAGTCAGGGTGTAGCGAAATTTATTACTTCTGACAAACTTTCAGTTTTCACACTATACGTGTCAACCTTCAGTTGCCACGCTTCTAGTGCTAATTATATGTGTAATAATTTTTCTTTTTCAGTTACTATAGTAATTGTCCTTAGGACTGGCGACCGTGATTTCCCCAAATCTCAAATACCTAATTACCGCTAGTTAATTGTTAATGTAACGGCTGCACATTTACTTTCTTTATTAACTTTACCCCCTTTTCAAAATTAATTTCCACCAGTTTCATTAGCACATTTCCTTTCATTTAGATGTAACCCTTTCCTCCCTCTTTACCGTTAGATTAACTTCGGTGACGATTGCTTTTCCCAAATTTCCATTAGGTACACGCGGTTTAAATTTGCACTGTCATTAAGGTCGGTAAGTGAGGGGGGAGGTTACACACTCACCGTCGTTCCGTACAGAGAACTGCTATCTTGCTGAGAGATGACTTTTGTCCCGACGACGGACGTAACAGGCCCATTAGTCAGTCATATCAGTGCGATGTCAGTCGCGTACAGCATTTAAAAAATGTATGGAATGGGCATTGGGATGCGTAGAACAGAAATTTTATAGTCAACACACATTGCCACAAAATTCCTGCGACTGGGTGAGGCAAAATGTCTGCTCGTTAGCAACCTACTGATTTTGAATCTCATTACATCGCTAGTACAGAGAGTTCAGGAGTATAACGGATTTTGTAGACGCAATTCATAGACACCTTAATCGGCATTCGATATCCCGAACGAATTAAACTTTTAAAGAGAATTTCCTTTATTTGCATAAAGCGTCACAGCTCAGCTGCCGCTAATGATTTTATGTTATATGAAAACTAGGACAGCCTGTGTTCTTTAAATTTTAATTACGTTTTATGCTATTTCCGAAACTGTCCCAGTAAATTATGGTATGTTCAGTGCAAAATGGCTTCCTAGAACGACAAAATGAAATGATTCCCAAAAACTTCGAATTTGCAGCTATGGCATGCAGCAAAGTAGACACTTTTCACACTTTAGAATATTTTTTCAGCGACGAAAACTTCATATTTTTATTTCCTGGCACAGTCTTGTTAGCCTTCATTCGTTCTTGGAGGAGACTAGAACAATAATCATGCATAGCTATTTTCGACTTTGTGGGTATCAGTAGTGCATAGCCTTTCCAAGTACTTTAAAATAATCTTGGAGGGAATGACTGAGGCTGTCAGGCATTTAAATCTTTTTTGCAGGTGAAATTTGCTTGATATTTGCACATGTTCAACTGTTTACTGGCAGCACACTCCCACGCTACCTAATTTACCTAGCACTTACCCCAGCAGCGTTTTCGATGGGAAGTGTTTGATCATGCACAATACAGCCCCCTGAGTTCCATCTCTGCCCACATGAGCCGCTGACTGTGAAGAGAACATTTTGTCACATACAACGAGCTGTAGACAAACGTAAAGAATTGACGGAAAACACAGGCAGCTGTCATCTATGATGAGAGTATTTAAAACCTTGTACAACGCTTCGACGAATGTCTGAAGCGAACTATGTAGGGAAGCAGCTGGAAGGCATAGCTAACTGTTGCAAATACAGAATTTTTCATTTTCACAGTGGTTTCCATTTCACGACCGATCGAGCCTGGACTTCCAAATAGCCCTCACATACGCAGTCACATAAGTTAATACCGTTCGAGTTTTAGCTAACAACGATCTCAGGTGAAGGTGGCAGTCACACAGACTGCTGAAATGTTGTGTCAAACTGATTTTGTGATCCGGCTATAGACCCAACATGAGTATTATCAGTAAGTCTCCGAAAAAGAACAAATAATGTACCTGAGGGAATCTTCCCACTGGCATACACTTCTTTATCTTTATGTAGACTGGAATAACATTATCATTGTCAGTAAACTGTGGTTATTACCAAGTAGCAATGTGAAGAGAGGAATATCAAGATCATTGTCGGTAAACTAAAGTTATTACCAAATACGATAAACTATCCTGCTTTTCCCCTCCAATGTTTGTGCCATGAAAACCTATGTGTTCTAACAGAATGTTGGTGGATCAGATGTGAAGCATTTTCCGAGATTTCTGCAAAGTGGTACAAGTAGTGCCCGTAGGAGATCTCTCTACCACACATACGGTTACCATTTACCTGTTCAATAGTTCCGTCTTTGTGAAAATGAATTCTGCCCGCCGCTAATACGTTTTTAGTGTTCGGAATGGCACTGCTGTGACAACTTGTAAAAACAATAGTTGATGCTTATGGACAAATACGATCACAAATAATTTTTTTGGAAGACCTGACAAAGAGACATGTGATCAATAAAAGTTCGCTATAAACAATTTATCTACATTACACCATAAAGAAGCAGATAATGAGTTTCAGCTGTTGAAGAATCATTTCCAGGCCTACGAAAAATAAAAGAAAAATTGTCATTAATAGAAATCTAATTGTTGAATTCGCGGTGGCCCGTCGACATTCGTATTCGGGTGAGGGAAGGGGGGGGGGGGGGGACACCAGGTCCCGAATGACCTGTGACAACTGAAGACATTTTACTGTTATATTTTAACAGCGCAGATTTGATGTATTTTTTACTCCTTCAGCTTCAGAGCATTTATATTTCCTTTTCTTACTTCCTCCTGTGCAGTTTTCATCATTCGCACATTTTGATATAATTTAATTAAATTTAAGATCCTTGCTATCTGTAGTGAATTTCACTTTTGGGTTTTTAACCGTGCCTGTGGTTATATGATTGTAGTCCTTCATCTACTGAGTATCTATCTTCTTTCCTTTTTGTACCATGTTTCGACTATACTTGCACAAGCTTTACAATACTGACAGAAAAAAATTCGTTTGACTAGCAGCAACGTCTGTATCGTTCCCTTCACCGCCTCGTAGGAGGTGAAGCAACGATCTATGAAACCATTTTTAAGTGTACCAAAAAAACGGAAATCCGACGGGAGGGATCAAGAATCTATGCAGGATACAGCAACACGTCGAAATACATACTATGAAGAGTTTAAGAAGTGTGCCGTTTCATAATGCAACTCGGCGTTTGCTTCGAATTGCAGAGCATATTACTGCAACGTTCGGTATTTACTATTCACTGATTTTTCCTGGTAACGATCCAGAAATGGCCTTTGTGCATCCCAAAAATTGAGTATTGCTTTTCCCGCAGAGTATGAATTTTTGGTCTGATATCTGGCGTCTTTCTATTCCATTCTCTGGCATTTGCTTTCAAGTTAAAACTTATGAACCCATGTTTCATCTTCAGCGGTGAATCTTTTCAAAAATATTTCACCCTAATTAGTATGACGGTGCAGTAGCTGTTGAGAGATCCCCTGACAGCTATGCTCGTGCTTTTAATTGAATTGTCCTGGAACACAACTCGAACCTACATTGTTGAAGTGAAGATTGTTATGGCTGATATCGTCTATACGTGAAGGTAATATACCCACACATGTTCTGTTAGAAATAATTCGGTGCAGTGGTAGTAATCCCTTGTGGCAGATGCTTCCTCGAAGTTCTGCGGGTCATCACGCTGCGCGGGATGCATGCCCACACGGCGAAGCAGGTTCCGCATCTCTCAGCCTTCGCCTTTTCGTGGCGGCTATTCGTCTTACGCGAACGGCGACGTGCCAGCGTAGAGTGTTATTTATTCGAAGCCGCTCATAAATCTCCCCCTGACACCGCAGAGGCGTGCGAATACACCGGCTCCACGCATTTCCTCAAGTAGCTGCATAATCCCGGAGCAGCAGCGGCGACCACAGCCAGCGAGCGAACGAGGAGAAATGTGGTGCTATTGCACCTGACACGGCAGTTTGTTATTAGGGAATATATGTAAAGCACGCCATTTTTCAAGAGAAATTCATTTCACATTTTATTTCCCTTGGTTTTCTTGCAATCTACTACACTTAATTCGTAATGCCACGTTTTTTTTGTTTTTGTTTTTTTTTTTTAAATATTTGGAACTGTACAATTACCTTCTAGTTATTCATTCTGGGAGCATTTTACCAACATGTCTCCACGTTTACTTTCTGTTAATGTTTACGCTTCATTTGCTGTGGAACAGTCCTACAGACATACTGCAGATAGAGGAATACGAGAAGCAATAGCAAGTAGAAAGATAAGCGAACTAGCAGTGGAGTATTAAAAGATCCGGTCAGGAACCTAAAGACGAAACACTAACTTGAAGCTAGTTTTAGATTTACGGTTCACTATTTTAAAAATCAAGCACTCTTTTTGGGAGGACAATTATAATGCGTCTTGTTCTACATTATATATATATATATATATATATATATATATATATATATATATATATATATATTAAGTTTAATTTAAATGTTTTAGTGTATACTAAAAAATACAAATTAAGTGTTATATATTTAGTTTATTATAAATAATATAAAATACCAAAACGTAATCATTGATATTGACTAGCAATTATTGTATTTTATTTCAGATGACTGGGATGACACAAGGTTATGTGCAACAACAACTTCCAAAGAATGGCTTCAGTATTTATATCCTGGTAATATGGTGCCAAGGCTATCTAAAACTGTATTTCCCATAATTTGCTATTATATAACACCGAAATTTGATTACAATATCTGCAGAAAAAGCACACAATAACACACAACATAGCTAAAAAACAAAAAACTGATGACACATGACTTTAACGTGATGTAGCACTTTAACTGTAAATTTTTGTAACAAAGTAGGAGAAATTCATCAGAACATAATCAAAGATGGTAGTGGAGCTAGGTAGCGACGAAACGTTGTGAGATGATGGTGTGGCAAGATAGAGATGGAAGGGTGATATCTCAAAAAAATGCTGTTTGACATCACAAAGAAATTATTTACTGGTTATCAACTACTACCACTACTACTACAACACACACACACACAAAAATATTATCATAATATGCAAATATAATTACAAATCTTTGATTACAAACGAAAATTTGAACTTTGATACAAAATAAAATTGTTTATTTCTCAAAGTATGGACAACTTCAACCACAAAACACATACAGTACTACTGCCCCAATTTTTATTATCCTATAATATTTTTAAAAAGGCATAGCACTAATGATAAGACTTATAGTTCAAGCAGGACTTGTCAATGACCTGATTCAGTTATTGTATCACACTTTTCAAGAACAATGGACCTTCAATCCAAATATTTCCACATCCAATCCATGTGTATAACTTACTAAAATACATAAAGTTCACTTAGTGGCATTACAGAAATAAATTACGCATTAGTAGATGAGCTTATTTCGGTCTTGCTGCCAGGCACTAAACTCGTCTAAATACATAAAAATTGGTTCTGTAATATTACAAAACATACATGAAATTACTACTGATCTGATGTATAGCTTAAGACGAAGTTCTTGACGAGAATTATTGAAGTAGACAGTGTCATCCTCACATTCAATTTCACTATAAACTTCACTGGTATCAAAGTTAGTCAAACATGACAGTGACCAAGTGTAGGGTATTACTATCTTCTTGCAGTTAAAAACGTTGTCATCTTCAGATCTTACCCAGTATAAACTTTAGCAAAACTATTTTCCAGTCACTCCCTCTGTAATACATTATAATTATTGCTTCATTAAAGTAACCATCACAGAGAGATAGAGAAAGGCAATTTACAGAGGTGCATTTATCAGAGAGATGATGTCAGCTACTGGAATTGTCAGTTACTGGTGAAAACTGCGTTCCTTCATTCCCTCAATACTATATTATAATACTGTTATCTCATTAAAGTAATTATTGCAGAGAGATAGACACAGAGAGACATAGGAGCTTTGTATGTATGAAAAAGATAAAGTCAGCTACTGAGGAAACCTATATTCCCTTATTAAAGTAAGCATTACAGGTTTGTTGTGGAGTACAAATCAGGGAAACGTTGTCCGCTATTGCATCCCTTTCATGCCCTGTGTAATATGTTATACAGTTTTTCCTTTATTAAAGTAAGAATTACACAGGGCATGAAAGGGATGCAATAGCGGACATAGTTTTCCTGATTTATACACCACAACAAATCTGTAATGCTTTCTTTAATAAGGGATTATATTTTTCCATAGTAGCTGGCGTTATCTGTTTAACACATACACAGCTCCTATGTCTCTCTGTGTCTATCTGTCTGCAATAATTACTTTAATGAGATAACAGTATTATAATATAGTATTTAGGGAATGAAGGACCGCAGTTTTCGCCAGTAACTGACAATTCCAGTAGCTGACATCATCTCTCTGATAAATGCACCTCCGTAAATTGCCTTTCTCTATCTCTCTGTGATGTTTACTTTAATGAAGCAACAATTATAATGTATTGCAGAGGGAATGACTGGAATACAGTTTGGTTAAAGTTTTCACTGAAGATGACAACGTTTTGAACAGCAACATGATAGTAATACCCTAGCACTTGGTCATTATACTGCTTGACTAACTTGATGTATATATATATATATATATATATATATATATATATATATATATATATATATGTGTGTGTGTGTGTGTGTGTGTGTGTGCGCGCGTAATTCTTACTTTAATTTGTATATACTTGCTTAGTCAACAAGACGATTAAACTTGCTGAAGTCTATACAAGGATACTGATGCAACCTACTAGCATGACACCAAGTGAAGTGGCACAGCGGTTAGCAGACTGCACTCACATTTGGGAGGATGATAGCTCAAATCTCCACCTGGGCAGCCTGATTTAGGCTTTTTGTGATTTCCCTATATCTCTCCATACAAATGACGGAATGTTTCCTACGAAAGGGCACTGCTTATTTCCTTCCCTATCCTTGAAAGTCATTTAAAATTTGTGCTCTCTCTCTCTCTCTGTCTCTCTAATAACGATTTTGATGATATGTTAAAGCCTAATCTTTCTTTTCCTTCTCAAGCGTATCATATTGTGTTGAGTACGGGGCAATGCTTACCTGTAACCAAATATAGGCTAATGATATGTAGACAGATCGCTACATTTTGTTGCGATTTGTTACAACATAACAACCTGATTTTTGTCATCAACGAATCGTGAGTCGTGGTTTGGTAGCTGAGACGGTAGAGCACTTGTCGGGCGAAAGGCAAAGGCCCCGAGATCGAGAGATATTCATGCGAAGGCAATAAACACTGATTAATGCGGAAATGGAGACATGGGAAACGTGGAATTTCAATGTAAAGGCATTCAAGTAAATATTCTCATAGTTCGTTTTTAACATCAAAAGGAAATTTTGATCGGGTTTGGTGTATAGCATACTATAATAGTCATTTTACTGCAAGTGTGGTTTTCATACAAGCCCGGGTATGTCTTACAACATTACACAAACAAATTCTCTCTTACTGTTGGATTTAACCGCGTCTGCTGCAAATATATGGGAAAGATGTAAATGTTTTCCTAATGTGTAAATGAACGCAGTCGAGGGACATTCAATAAGTAAAGCAAAAAAATGTTTTTTCTTGATAGCAGGTTGGTTTCATTCGGGATTCCAATACACTGTATTGTCCATTCTTTTGCCTGCAAAACCCTGTTTTGCAACATAATCTCCGTTAAACGCACGGCCTTACAGGGAGGGTCCGTATGCTCGCGTAGTAGCACTGCACTGGTCGATGTCGGATACAACGTCTTGCTACATCAATAACGTCCCCACCATTTACTTACTGCTTCCGCGGAATGCATTCTTTGTTGGGCCAAACAGATGCTCTTTTGTGGTCTTGTGTTAGGCTGCGAGGAACCCAGCGGGTGGAGGTGTGTGTCAGCATCACCAACCGAGACGTCCAATTGAGCACAGGGGTGTTTGACAGTGACCCGTTGATGACCTCGAATGAGAATGTGCGCACGTTCTAACATCGCAGGAGTCACGCCTGTGTGCGGCCGGCCGATACGCGGGAGATCGGACAGGTACCCGCAACCTTGTTGCAATGATGACAGACGCCTCGCCCAACAGCTCGCCGTGCCTTTGTTTGCTGCGGGGTCTCCGAAAATGTTCTCAAACCGCCTAAGAACATCAGCAACGCTCTAGTTTTCCGTCAAAAGAAAATCAGTGACATCTCTCTGCCTGGAATGTACCTCATGGTAGACGCCATTCTGAAGGCTACGCATAGCGTCGCAACCTTTCGGAAGTACACGACACTATAAGAGCCTAAGCGGAAATATCCCTCGAAGTCCCACAGAAAATTCCGCATTTGTTCAACAGAAAATGACCGAGAAAAAACTGTATTTCATTACTAATTGAACGCTCCACGTAGCCACATAAAAGGAAAATCTAAAACTACTGTCACAAGTTTGAAACGAGCCAGACAGTTGCCTTGGATTACACTGAAAGCCCTTAGTTTGTTCACCTACAGAGCAAAAAGCAACAGCGTTTCCGTCAAGGGTGTAAGGTAAACTCAGACTGGCAGGTCGCCCGCGACGAGACATAAAGCAGGCAGCGGGGTGCAGCGGACGCGTCCTCTGCTCGTGTTGCGGCGGAGTCTCTCCTCTCCTCTCCCGTCCTCAAACAAGGGACCGTTGCGGCTAAGAAGAGGGCTTCATAAAGTGAATTGCGGCGGCTGGCAGCGCCGCCCCGGCCACTGCGGTGGCCATTAATTTGATTTTGCGGTGCGGCTGCCACTGCAAAAAGAGCCACGCCGAGCACACTAGCATCTCCCACTCCTGACTCCTAACTCGCATACCACGTCACCGTCTCCACCCCTCTGTTTCCTACGTTGAGAGGTGAGAGGTCAGGTGCTTTCTATGACCCTTCGTTTTCTTCTCTTTGTTAGAATTTGTGTGCAAATTGTAACGTCACTGTGGGCATTGATTAGGTATACAATAAAATTTGGTTCCGACCGGTGATACGTATTGAAGCTAAGTCTGTCATTCACGATGTTCTTACGGACGTATTTCTTGGTAGTGTCTCCCTTCCTACCCCTCTTCTAATCCCTCTTACATTGCGCTTCACCACATAGGGACAAATCTGAATACTGTGAAATACATACAATGAATCCCAAACCGGACGTTCGCTGAAATTTATTGAAAGGGCAAAATTCTAAAATACCACTATTTTTTATAACTGAGTCAGTGAGCTTGAGAATGTATCGAGACCCAAAAACAATATCTGGCAGGAAATTCACGTAACTTATTGTGTCTCCAACAATTGAGAGGTACAAAATTGTTAAGGCTTTCGTGGCCACTTGTTGACAAACTGCCTATTTGCTTCCGTCTCGGGTTCTTCGGCCGACGTTCGTCTGATGATTTTACTGACGTTTTGCCAGCACGAGTGGCTGGCATTGTCAATGCTTCACCCTCCATTGCCGGTGGTGCACTGGAGCCGAGCTCGCGGCCGCAGACTGTATGTACCTGGCGCGGCAACGTCCGAGGGCTTCTCCTCGGTCATTTCCGGTGCGCTTCTCCTCTTGCTTTCTTCGACGGTCGTTCGCTGCAGTACGAGAAGCCAGGATCCGTTTACCTTAAGGCTTTCTTCTTTCTTGTTGAAGCTATTCCCGTGTTTGTGTGTTTCTACAGCTTATCTGAACAAGCAGGTGTAATAGAGCTTCTCTACAGCCAGAACTGGTCGGTCTCACTCAGTGCGTGTTCTGCCACGGCCGATTTCTCCACCTGCCCCAACCTGCAATGTCACTTGTGTTCTTTGATCCTCGTGCTGACTGATCGTCCAGTCATTCCGACATAAACTTTTCCATATGTGCATGGTAAGCGGTATATTCCCGACATTTCAAGTGGGTGCCTTCTATCCTTTACCGATCTAAGACATTCTTTGATCTTCGTTGTCGGTTTTAAAATTGTCTTTACGCCGTGTTTGTGCAGTATACGGCCAGTTCTGTCCGTCACTCTGGGAATGTATGGCAGAAAGGCCGTACCTGGCATTTCTTTTTCTGATTCCTTACTTCGCAGAGACTTTGGCTATGTTACACTTCTAATATCATTTGTGGAGTACCCATTGCTTCTCAGAACACTTACCAGGTGTTGCATTTCGTGTTTGAGGTGATGCGGCTCACATGTTCCTCCTGCTCGCGTTACGAGCGTATGAATCATGCCTCTTTTCTGGCTCGGGTGGTGGTTTGATAGTTTGTGCATATATCGGTCCATGTGTGTCGGTTTTCGGTACACACTATGTCCCAGGTTTTCACCATCCCTTGTGACCAGCACATCTAGAAAAGGTAGTTTTTTGTCCTTTTCTGCTTCCATGGTAAATTTTATGTTGGCGTGGAGGCTGTTCAAGTGTCTTACGAAGTCACCGAGTTGTTCTTCATCATGGCTCCATAAAATTTTCTAACCGACAAGGAAGATCAAACAATACCTTAGATCGGCAAAGGATAAAAGGGACCCACTTGAAATGTCGGGAATAAACCGCTTACCATTCATATGCGGAAAAGTTTATGTCGGAATGACTGGACGATCAATCAACACCAGGATCAAAGAACGTAAGCGACATTGTAGGTTGGGGCAGGTGGAGAAATCGGCCGTGGCAGAGCACGCGCTGAGTGAAACAGACCATGTAATAAATTTCAACGACACGGAAGTTCTGGCTGTAGAGAAGCACTATCACACCCGCTTGTTCAGAGAAGCTGTAGAAATACACAAACACGGGAATAGATTCAACAAGAGGGAAGAAAGCCTTAAGGTAAACGGATCCTGGCTTTCCGTACTGCAGCGAACGACCGTCGAAGAAAGCAAGAGGAGAAGCGCACCGGAAATGACAGCGGAGAAGCCCTCGGACGATTGCGCTCCAGGTACATATTGTCTATGGCCGCGAGCTCGGCTCCAGTTCACCACCGGCAATGGAGGGTGAAGAAGCACTGACAATGCCAGCCACTCGTGATGGCGAAACGTCAGTAAAATCATCAGATAAACGTCGACCGAAGAACACGAGACAGATGCAAATAGGCAGTTTGTCAATTGATAGGTATTTATTCAAAGTTCTGTGTGCAGATTAATTTGATATCTCATGGACATGCATACTCCATTTGCAAGTGGTAAGTTAATGTTTTACATTTTTAATATGAATGCCACATTTTAAATTCAATATTATTACATTACCTCCTACTTATTATTAAATAGAAGATGTCCAACAAGTTATCCCCTAGAATATATATTATATTCAGAAATACTACGTGCGCAATGAAAAATTCGAAAAAAATCAGAATTATTGAGAAAATTCTCATAGATAGCAGCAAAACTGACAAGCAAATCCGTTGCTGACTAAGAAAGTAAATCACACAGGAGAAGAGAGGCAAATCAAATAACACTCCACGAACCGAGAGGGGATGTTATGTCAGTTATTCCAAAATCGAATGTTATTTGCGAAGATATACCAGTATGACCTCACTAATCAGTATGATGTTGTAGCCCCTATGACCTGGATGGATGCCTTGATTCAGTAGGGAATGGTTCCATTAAGCTGTTAAATCCCCTCCTGGGCAAGCTGTCCCATAAATGTTGTAACGGATCTTCGATATCCTGGAGTCGGACACTGGGGCAGACGCGGCATTCTTGTTGGTCCCACACACATTGTATCCGGGACAGATCACGGTATCTTGCTTACCACTGGAGTACCTTTATATCATTCAGAAGTTCAGGTGAGCATTGTCTTGTTGAAAAATTGCTCCAAGATACTGTCAAAGAGTTAAAACGCGAATACGCATGACGTCCGAGACGTATCGATGTGCCGTCAGCGTTCCTTCAATCATTACCAGCTGGACCTGAAGTCATACCCTGTGGTTCCCCACAGTATGACGCCAGGAGTAACACCGCTGCGCCTCTCCAAAACATTGGGAGAATGAGATCTCTTCGCGGACGTTGATCATTAGGGGTGGTACCGAACCACAATACATTGCTCAATAGAATTCGACCCCATTCAACAACAGTCCATGGTTCCTGGTCACGGCACCGCTTTAAACGTGGCCGCTTGTGTTGTGGTGTTAGCCGCAGTCTGTACAAGAAACGTTTAGCTGTTAGTCCCCGACCAATGGTGCGGGATGACGCACAGTGTTGCAGGAAGCCTACTGATTGTTGTCGGATGGCAGGGGCAGGTATGGGGGCGTTACGATGTGCTTGGTGCCAATACAGCAATTCTCTCTCGTGTTGGTCAGATGTGCTCAACCAGGATCTTGACAACGAGTACGCCTACACCCACCTTTCCATGCAGTCTAACATCGGAGCAATGTTATATTCGAATACCCCACAGATGTGAATATTGCACGATTAGGCCAAGCAACTAAATGGAGAAGCACAATGAGGCCCCTTTCACTCTGTCAAGTACTGATAACGAGATTCCATACGTGACATCGCCATGTCGTGCACTTTGATCACTAAACGTTTGACGCTCTTCCCCACCAGACCTGGAAACAACACTAAACAAGAAAAACACTAACGTACTCTGATATCCTTTCTAACTGCCATAGAGAACTGCGAATGGAATCATTTAAGTACTTGTCGACGTTGTGTTTGCGTACGAAATTAATCTTACATTGCCACGCGGCAATGCCTTCTGGGTCCTTCATGCTTTTTTTATCACGCAATTAAAGTGCTGTGTTACATCACCTTTATATTCCTAGAGAAATAGGAAATTATCTCCAAAAACGCTTCTGTTACGTCAGCTACTGAAATTTACTTGTTTATAAAACGGACAGGATGACAATTACTGAACTATATGAAAAATGTGTAAATTAATTACAGACTACGGCGTGCACACGCTTTATTCACGATGTAAACGTCACAACAGAGATTCGGATTTAGGTTACGACATGTTGGGTATGACTGCCGGCATTGGCGATGATGTGGTGCAGATGAACAGCGAAATTCTGCATAACCCTCTGAAGTGTCGGAACATCGATGCTGTCGATGACCTTCTGAATGGCCGCTTTTAGCTCAGCAATCGTTTTGAAGTTATTACTGCACACCTTGTCTTTAATATAGCCCCACAGAAGGGAGTCGCATGTATTCAGATCCGGAGAATATGGCGGCCAATCGAGGCCCATTCCAGTGGTCTCTGAGTACCCCATGAAAGAATGCAGACCCCAAAGTGCTCCATCAGGACATAAAACGCTCTTCTGCTTCGATGGGGTCGAGCTCTGTCTTGCATGAACCACATTTTGTCGAAATCAGTGTCACTTCGGATGACAGGGATAAAATCATCATCCAAAATCTTCACGTACTATTCGGTAGTCACCGTGGCATCAAGGAATATCGCACCGATTATTCTGTGACTCAACAATGCACGCCACATAATCACCCGTTGAGTGTGAAGACACTTCTCGATCTCGAAATGCGGTTTCACAGTCTCCCAAATGCGCCAATTTTGCTTATGACGACCCCGCCCAAATGAAAGTGGGCTTTGTCGCTAAGCCAAACTATGCATGCGCATACTAATGCCCATCATACCCTGCGGTCAACCGTGCAGTTTGAGCGTCCTAACACAAACCGTTGACAAGTTATGGTTCAAATGGTTCAAATGGCTCTGAGCACTATGGGACTTAACATCTGAGGTCATAAGTCCCCTAGAACTTAGAACTACTTAAACCTAACTAACCTAAGGACATCACACACATCCACGCCCGAGGCAGGATTCTAACCTGCGACCGTAGCAGTCGCGCTGTTCCGGACTGAAGCGCCTAGAACCGCTTGGCCACCGCGGCAGGCTCACAAGTTATGACGATTTTATTTCGTATAGTTCAATAATTGTCACCCTGTACATTTGATCACGGAAATACACATACTTGTATACTGCATTTTATGTCCTTTATTATTTAATGTTGAATAACATTGTTAATGCTGAATGTTGAATAACATTATTGTAGTTGATCAAAATATTCAATAAAATTTTTCTGGGTTTGTCACCGCATTGTCAATATGTAAAATTACCGACGTGTCGGTCGCCGTTGCTAGTGACCTTCTTCAGAAGAATCACATTCTGCTGAATAAGGTCACTTGCAACAGTGATCGATACGTCGGTAATTTTACATATTGACAATGGGGTCACAAACCCAGAAAAAGTTTGACTGTGACAATGGCGGCGGAAGCCTGTGTTTATATTAAACAAAATATGCTTTGAGGGTTACATTTTTTGGTTTGTTCGGGTATAATGGAACACCACGAACAGGACTTGGCCTGATAAATGTAGGAAAGCTCCAAAAACCTTTTTCGAAATGGGGCAGTAGAACAGATTTTGGCAGCCTAGGACTGAAGTAACGCCGTCCTCGTCTCACTGATTTGACACATTATCGTAAAGCCATGCCAAAGGATTGTGGGGTTCCAAATTCTGCGACTGTATGTTTCACTGTGTTGCTCCTCATAGTACAGGAAATGGGCCATATGTTGGCGTGCAGGTCGGTGAGGAATTCAACAAAGTAGCTGCTTTTCTAACAATTATTTGTTATCTGTTATACTATGAAATGGAATAAAAATTTTAGGAATGCCACAAGCATCACACTTGTTTGAATGAAGAATCAGTCTCATAAACCTAACAATCGAGAGAAACATTTCAAAAATTGTTTCGTAAATAGTGGAGGGTAGGCTGGGGCTGAATTAAGGAAGTGAAACAATTTAATGGCTTCAGAGCTTACGGTACTCGATCTCACAAGTCAGTTTCACTAAATGCCTGACCACGCAGAGTAGAAAGAAAAGGAAAAAGATCAACACCAGGCTTCACTTTACCCATATTGCAGTTAATGTTGCTCGATGTTATCTAAACTGAAATCCTTCTCTGTTCCTTCCGAAGCGCACTAAGCGCTCCGCATTACGCAGCTCTTACTGTGGCTGACTCGCAGATCACAGCAGCCGGCGTCATGGTGTGACTGCAACTCTCGCCTGCACCTCACGCGCTGGAAGCAAATTTCGTGCGTCCGCAGTGTGTCTCCGCCTTCCAGCCAATAGTCTCTACCCGACCGCGGTGGCCAAGTGGTCCTTATCGCTTCAGTCCGGAACCACGCGACCGCTACGGTCGCAGGTTCGAATCCTGCCTCGGGTATGGAGGTGTGTGATGTCCTTAGGTTAGTTAGGCTTAAGTAGTTGTAAGTTCTAGGGGACTGATGACCTCAGATGTTAAGTCCCATAGCGCTTAGAGCCATTTGAACCATTTTTGAAAGTGTCCAGGTCAAGTTGCACCGAGATTCGAACACTTAGTCCGACCTCTACCAAACTTACTGGCTGAATGGAATCTCAGTTCAAGGCTGCTACTCCCCACCTAGTCTAGATGCAGTGCCTCCTAGCTTAGCCCTCGACCAATGACTAGGCAGGCGCGAGATGCAACTCTCAATAGGAAGTTTGTGCAGTAAACCTTAAGCTCTTACGTGCGTGTCCAGGAGGTAGGAGCCAAACAGATTCGCCTTCTCCTAAGACAGAAAACACGACCTAAAACCACCCATCCACCGAAAGACTGGGGTCAGACTTCCTCTCCCTCAACATTTCAGGCGACTACCAAGCATTTTGGTGGTAATTTGATCGCCCGAGTCAGCCCAAGATTATATCATGTCCTGAAAGCTCTGCTGCTTGTTTACCTCCGTCCTGGACCAGACTCAAGATCAGCACTAACTGGCGCCTACTCGTCCGGCCTCCGCAAGCGTCGCTAAAGTTATTGTCCTATCTTTACCCCTTAATACTGCCCGTTCGTGTTTCGGAAATAAGGGCTGGACAGCTGGTACGGCCAAGCTCAAAAAGAGCGATCCCCTGCTGCCTGCAATCAACGCCACCTGGGAAGAAGGCCTGAGCGCTCCCTGCAAAAGGCATGACGGATACCCAAGAGTAGTCACAACAAAATCCAGCACAGTACATGAATGCAGCACAACGTAACTGTTTTAGAACGTTTCTAAAGTTATTTATGTGATGCACAGTTCGAATTTGTGTTAGTAACAGACAAAATGCCGTACAGATGTTGTGTGACCGGGTGTAAAGGCAGTTACCAGACGGGACCGAAAGTGCAAGTTGTTTCGTTTCCAAAGGAAGAAAAATAATTAGAAAAATGGAAACGGGCTATCCCAAGGGAAAATTTAGCAATAAGCAAAACAAAAAAGGTAAGTCATTTAAGTTCATTTATTATTACACTGTAGTATAAAGTAAATAATGTGAGCCATAACCTTAAATTTACACATCCCCCTGGCACTTAATGTGGTAATCTTTTGAGAGTATTTTATTATTGATATTACTGCCACTAATATACATTAAATTCTGTAAGGGGAAATTAAAGCTAAATACCATTCATAAAGCGTGTCCATTGCAATTTTGACTTCCCATGTCGTCGCTGAATTCACAGAGGTTACGGGACACTAAACGCCAATTTCTGTTGGATTATGAGCGTAACACTAAAATTTACTTATATGTTTTTATTTCCTGTTCGATTTCAGTAGTTTGCTTTCCATGAAATTAAAGCCTGATATGGAACAAGAGCGAATCATTATGTGCTTCGGCGTTTTCCACGTAATGTGTTTAAAGAGATTGTTTTGTTATTGATTTAGAGGACTGCAGTATACCAGCAGAGCTGCTCTTCTAAATCTAACAAGGCGTTGTGTTTAGCAGGTTTAGATGTTTAGGCCTGTTAACTTTTCAGTATGTTTATCATATCTTCATGAATTGAAGTTATAGATGCATGCAGCTCTCAGTGATTTTAAATAGGCTATTATAGGGACAACTGATATTGGTCTATAGTTACCTTGTATGTCTCTGTGACCATTTTTGTGTATTGAAAGTGTAACTGTAATTTTTAAGGCATTCAGGGAAAGGACTATCATCAATAATTTTATTTATAAAAAGGAGTATTGGCTTTCTAATTTCCATAAGTACGGTATACATTTTAGAACATAGTTGCTGTGCCCATGATAGTCCTCTGTTCTGGAGGTGTTCAGCTTGTTTTCTAAGTTGGGAAGATCTGTAGCAGTATTTTTTCTCCAAGTGATTCTTTTATTTGTGTTACTCTGTAATTGCAAAAGGAAGGCCCTCAAATCAGAAGTATCATCACTTTTTGATGCAAGGAAACTTTCAGAGTTCACAAAATATTCATTGAAGTTAATTGGGATAGTGATTTCTCCCCTTCCTATGTTTGTTTCACTTTTTACCACATTCCAGGATGCTTTACATTTCTTTTTAGAATTTAAAATGTACTTCTCATTAGCTTTGATTTTTGCTGCTTTACTTTCAAATATGTACATTTCATTCAAGCTTATAGAGTTGTTCTTGTTCTTACAACTGTCAGCAGTTATGTTCTTCAGCATGAGTAAAATATCCTCATTTTACTGAGTTGTGGTGAGCTCCATTTTTTAGTGTGTGGTTTGTGATTATGGTATTGCCAGTGTTGCATCTTTTAGAAACAAGAGGGCAATTACTGCCTAGTGTATGTTTCATGATGGAAATGAATGTGAAGAAGCATTTATCAATATCTATCCCACTGGTCAGTATAATGAACCATTCAATTAATTCGAAGTCATTTCTCATTCTTTAAGTGTTCTCTTCATTGAGAATTCTGTATTTAGTTAACATCTTGAAATTATCAGTAGAAAGCTTTCCATGTTCAAGCCATATGCAATCATGTCATATTTTCCTAATTTGATGTATCACATTCTACTTATTTCTGCACATTGCTAATTGTCAAGCCATGCTTCCGTCCTGGTTGGTTTTTTCTCTCTAGCTGGCGTTGCTGCAATGCCCACGCTACGACAGAAACCGATTGCCTGCCTCCTAGATGCTTATGTGTAGAGCGTAGCCTTGCCGTCCACCTGCCGAACGCAGCATCACTTTGCAATTCGCCCCGCTCTACAGAAACGAGTGAACCGAAACGCCGGCCCAGAAAGTTAACTATAACCCCCCCCCCCCCTTGCTATCCGAGCGGGGGCCGGTGTGGCCGTGCGGTTCTAGGCGCTATAGTTTGGAACCGCCTGACCGCTACGGTCGCAGGTTCGAATCCTGCCTCGGGCATGGATGTGTGTGATGTCCTTATGTTAGTTAGGTTTAAGTAGTTCTAAGTTCTAGGGGACTGTTGACCACAGATGTTAAGTCCCATAGTGCTCAGAGCCATTTCTCCAAGCGTGAATTACCGCGTTGCTAATGGTCTGATATTGATTTGGGATACGGCCTCGAATCCGAAGTGAAAGTATTACTCACCTTGTCCGTTATTGTGCGATATACTTTGCGCAATAACGATCGGCAGAAATAAAAAATGTACAAAATAATACGGAAACTATCTAATGAAATTTTGGTCCGAAATGATGAATTAATGTTTATTCCATTTGGAAACTAGTGTAAATGAACGGTCGTTAGCTCGCTTAGTGTGAACGAAATCAATTAAACGTCTTGACTTTGAAATAAAATCGCGTTGTTATTGTAACATGTTGGCAGGCGTGGACAGTCGCAAAGGCACTGACTCGCGCTCATTATCAAAACATAATGATCACCCAGAAAAATTTCAGTCATCGACAAAAGCAAACTTGCAACTACTTCATGAAATTAATAACTAGTTTTTTACGCTACCAGTTACGTATCAATTTAAGTTTTTTTCTCACTGTAGTGCTAACTGCTATTAAACTATTTTGCAAAAGGTAAACTTTCTGAAAAGAATAATTGTAATATTTGAATTGATTGTTCTACAATAACAACTGGTTTTAAAATGATTACGGAGTTCACTACTTTGACTTCTTGTTACGTAAATTACTTCTCATACAAAAAATTCTGAATATGAAACATTGTTAAATATACCGACTTGTCAAATTTTTTGTCAACAAATAATTCCAAAAAATTATCATTTATTTTCAGTTCATTAATTAAAGTTTACAATCGTATATTCTCCTTTATGTTGGCGTCAAGGTTGGCGTTGCAGCTTCGCGGTAGCGTCGGAAGTTGCCGATGCCGTCTGTGCGAACTCCGGCAGAGGTCGCCCTAGGTGTATGGCCCATATGATCACGGTGTCGTATGGGTGGCTGGACTCGGAAGCGATCGGTGCAGCTAATACGAAAGTACGAAATACCATTGCTCTCTCGTTGACGTACAAGCGGTTACGCATTGATAATCTCTCAGAAGCTTTGCTTGGCGTGAAGACGATCCTTAGGGCAGCCCTTGAACCAAGAAAGCCCGAGGATGTCGACAACTGCCTACAGGTACCAGCTAGGGGTAGCAGCGATTAGCGCACCACCTGAGTACTCCGACAAGTGTGTAGTGCGTCAGGTACCATCACTTCGGCTCATCGGGTTGTAGCTAGAACTCTTCAAGTCTTCTCATCAGTGACTGCGAGGTCGGCAGTGCTCAGCGACGGAGCCTGGTAGACCAGACAGGTTTGAAGGTTTGAAGATTATTTGCAGTGATCCATATTGTCCACTGCCTCCGTAATATTGGGAGTACGATATACGTCAGTCTCGATTTCGGCGTTCGAGTATGTGTAATCGCAACAGAATTTATATTTCGTAGAAATATCCGGAGACTTCTTTAGGATGACGATGAAATTTTCATTCCACGGGTTATCATTATGTTCTATTAATCCCTCTGCCACTTGCTCGTCAATAAATTCTTCCATTACGAGTTGTAAACGCTTGGAAACACAGTGTGGTTACGTATAGACAGGAATATTGTTTCCAGAATGAAATTTTCACTCTTCAGCGGAGTGTGCGCTGATATGAAACTGTTACCTGTGGGTATATGATGTTGTGTAACAGGTGTCGCTCGCACTGGACTGTTTGTGTTAAACGAATTTAAAAATCGTAGTGACAAAATTTCCATCACTTGTCGATCACTTTCTCACAAGTTACTCACTTTCTTACGTAACCCAGACGCACTAATGGTTTGCTTGAGGCTTTGATCATCACAGGACCTACAAATGTCTTCTTCATACAGAACATCAAAATTGTCAATCATCAAGCCCTTTGCTAGACTGATTTAGTCCATGCAAAAATTATATAGGCCAACAGGAACCATAAATTCTCTGTTTATGTTACTACTGTGTGCTACACTCTGCATACAAAACAATACATTTTATCTAACTCTTCTTCCTTTGTAGTGGCTCTATCAGACACAAAACTTCTTGAGGACATCGGCATCTATGTGAATCTAAACTAGCTTTCCTGTACCTAACAGTACATTATCAAGGGGCCCAATCATTAGTATACGTGTTCGCAGTTCATTTGTAACCATCATGAGATTGGTGTACCTTGCGACATTACCTCGCTTGCAGTTTGTAACCGAACACACCGATTGCAGCGTATGATCGATTGGCATAAATTATCAAATTACTCGAATTGCATGTAACGAACATTTTGAATTTTTTCATTTCAGGAAAGTATTTCTTTTTAACTACGAAAATCGCAATTTTTAACAAATATGAAAGCTGCGTTTGCTCTTCAACTGACTGACAAATGCAGAATAATAGCTTACTTGACAGAAGGAAACTTGATTAGACAACTTATGGTGTTCGGAGAATTTCTGGCGTAGATCGCTTTCTACGGCGCCTGAAATGAAAAAGATTCAAAATGTTCGTTACATGCAATTCGAGTAATTTGAGAATTTATGCGAGATCGATCATGACGGCTGCAATCGGTGTGTTCGGTTACAAACTGCAAGCGAAGGTAATGTCGGCAGAAGGTACACCTAATCTCAATGATGGTTACTAAATGTAACTGCGAACAGCGTATTAACAGAACGTAAATTAAATTTTAAGGCTGCTAATTTTGTATAGACCACTCTCCAAAGCGATATGTGGATACAGGGCACAATCTGCAGTTATTTCGACACACAGTGAAGGAAAACGTACTGTATAATCACTTCTCTTCCTATCGTATACTTCTTTCTGCACTTCAGCTTTGGGTTGTAGACTGGTTCTTATCTTACCGTGCGACAGTCCCTTTATAAAAATATTATTTCTGTTAACATTTGCGGTCGCCAGCTCTAAGGAGCAATTTAACTTTATTGTTTTTGAAATTATTTTACTTCAGTGTGTAATGAATTTACTTTAACAAGGTTTGTCTGGATTTTCTTACTTGGAATCAAATTGAATGCAAGCTGTGAGAGTACGACGTAGAGCAATGGCTAACATCTTGAAATATGACTGTCATTAAGAAATGAGAATCTTATAACTGGAAATAGACGAAATTAATCTCAAGAAGATTTTTATCAAATAATTTTGCAAAATGACCCTTTTTTCTCATGTTTGATGCTCTTATAACTTTGATGCTGTTTTTACTGGCTTCACTAACTTTCACTGAAATTACGTCGATCTTGTATTGCTCTGATTCTGAAACGTTTCTTAATAACCATTTGATCGTTTGAATTTACACTTCTCACGCCAGTTATGTAGCGGCCAGTGTTCAGACCACTACTGTTATCGGGATGACGGAGAGTGTAGTACGATCGAGTAGGCCAGTCGCCACGCTGGGCGCTAATGACACAACTTTAGCGGAACAAGAATTTATCCATTATCGTTTACAATCGTATATTCTCCCCTGCACTGGGGCACTCAGCCGGTGGTGGTACAGGGTCGCGGCTTCCGAACTTGCAGAAGCTGTCTCAGCAAACTCCGGTAGGCGTCACTACACAACAGGCGAGGCTGACGTGATGGGAATAACCTCTCAGCAGCTCTGCATGTTGCGGAGGTGGTCCTCAGTATAGGCCTTGTACCAAGGAAGACCTTGGATGTTGATGGTGCCTACAGAAAGCACTAATGCTCAGATCATTATAGGCACAGGAAGCTGGCTAAAAGCCGGAGATACGTTCAGACGAAATTTTTGCAAAGGATCTAACGGCGTTCAGAAAAGGCAGGCTAAGTGCAGTTGACGGTAGCGTGTTTGTTGCTGCTAGAATGACTTTACCTGGTAGCGAAATTGAACTAGGTAGTCCTTCTGAGTTGGTATGGGTAGAGGTCATTCTTGGCAACAGGAATAAAATAATAATTCGATTCTTTTGCCGACCTCCGAACTCAGATGATTCTTCTTTCTTCGTCTTTTTTTTTTTTTTCTTTCAAGTCATCAGTTTTCTGACGGGTTTAATGCAGCCCGCCATGAATTTCTCTCCTGTGCTAACCTCTTTACCTCAGCGTAGCACTTGCGACCTACGACCTCCTGGATGTATTCCAGCCTGTGCCTTCCTCTACAGTTTTTGCTCTCTCCAGATCCCTCTAGTACGACAGAAGTCATTCCTTGATGTCTTAACAGATGTCCTACCGTCCTGTCCCTTCTACTTAACAATGTTTCCCACATATTCCTTACCTCGACAATTCTGCGCAGAACCTCTCATTTCTTACCTTACCAGTCCATCTATTTTCAACATTCGCCTGTAGCGCCACATCTCAAATGCTTCGGTACTCTCCTGTTCCTTTTTTCCCAGAGTTCATGTTTCACACTGCCATATGTATACTCTCAGAAATTTCTGTCTCAAAGTTAGGCCCATATCTGATACTAGTAGACTACTCTTAACCAAGAATGCCCTTTATGCCCTTTTTGCCAGTGCTGGTCTGCTTTTGAGGTCCTACTTTCCCCGTCCGTCATTTTTTATTTTGCTGTCTAGCTTTCACCTCATCAACTTCGTGACCATCAACCTTGATGTTTGGCCAGCCAGAGTGGCCGGGCGGTTCTAGGCGCTACAATCTGGAACCGCGCGACCGCTACGGTCGCAGGTTCGAATCCTGCCTCGGGCATGGATGTGTGTGATGTCCTTAGGTTAGTTAGGTTTAAGTAGTTCTACGTTCTAGAGGACTTATGACCTCAGAAGTTAAGTCCCATAGTGCTCAGAGCCATTTGAACCATTTGAACCTTGATGTTTGTCGCTGCTCTCATTTCTTCTACTTTCATCTTTCTTCTATTTACTCTCAATCTATATTATGTACTCATTAGATTGTTCATTTCATTCAGCAGATGATGTTATTCTTCTTCAGTTACGCTCAGAATAGCAATGTCGTCAGCGAACCGTATCATTGATATCCTTTCAGCTTAAATTTTAATTCCCTCTTCTGAACCTTCCTTGTATTTCCATCACTGCTTCTTCGATATACAGATTGAACGGTAGGGGAGAAGACTACATCCCCGTCTTACACCACTTTTAATCCGAGCACTTCTTTCTTGGTCGTCTACTCTTATTATTCCCTATTGGCTCTGGTACATATTAGATATTACCTATCTCCCTATAGCTTGACCTTATTTTTCTCAGAATTTCGAACATCTTACTCCATTTTACGCTGTAGAACGCTTTTACGAGGTCGACAAATCCTATGAACGTGTCTTGATTTTTCTTTAGTCTTGCTTCCGTTATTAACCACAACGTCAGAATTACCTCTCTTTTGCCTTTACCTACCCGAAAGCCAAACTGATCATCATCTAACTCAGGGACGGCCATGGCGTGCCAAACTGCACGCGTGTCGTCCAGGGCTCGGTCCGCCTCGCCACTACTCGGCTTTCCTCGGTCTTTCGGCACTGCTCGGCACGGCGCAACATTACACTAGCTGTGCGATGCGACATCTTTTCATCCGGCATAGGGTGCGTTAGTTGATTCGTAGTGGCAGCCATGTTTATTCCTCGCTATTTGTTAGCGATTCGTAGGAAGTTTATAAGTACTGTACAGTGGTTGTTGCAATGGAACGCACGCTCACAAAGAGACGGGGTAGTGACACAACGCCACGAGCCTTCAGAGCTGAATGGGAATTGCAATATTTTTTCGAAGAGAAGATAAAAATTCTCAATGTCTATTATTCAGTCGCATACTCGCCGGGCACCGCAAATTTGCAATAGAACGGCATTATAACACCACACACAAAGAACTTAATGATTTAGTTGGGGCTGGTAGATCAAACAAGTTGGCGGAATTAAGAAAACGTAGTGTTATGCAGCGAGACGGACCGAACTTGAGTATCCCTAACAAATCTTTGTGTTTCTGATGTTTATATTCGTACATATTTGTCGTTAGAATTCGAATTCAGAGTTCACTCAGTTTTTGTTTCCTTTTTTTAACCTGCAACCGAACCTGTCTTTAAGAGCAAGCTACAAAATAGCGCTCAAAATTGCAAGAGCGAATAAGCCTTTCAGTGATGGTGATTTCATCAGGGAGTGTATTGTTGAGGTGGCGGAACTCTTGACGCCACTGGAAGTAAAGAAGTTTAGTGAAGTTAGTCTTCCCAGACAGACAATAGCGGATGTCTTCAGGCAGTTAATTGATAGTGCCTGCAAGTTTATTGCATTCTCGATTGCTTTGGACGAGTCGACCGACATTTCGGACACAGCACAACTAGCTATTTACGTTCGTGGAGTCGACAAAAATTTGCACGTGACGGAAGAACTGTTAGATGTAGTACCAATGAAAGACACGAGGTGTACCGACTCACTAAAAGCAGTTGAAGAGGCAGTTGAAGCCGTTGACCTGAACTGGAAAATGTTAGTTTCAGCCACCACGGATGGAGCGCCAGCAATTCAAGGGCTCAAAATAGGCTTGTAGCATTGTTGCGTAAAAAACTAGGACGATTGACGTAAAATTTGTACGGAATCATTGTTTTGTACACCAAAAAGCTCTTTGTGCTAAATATGCAAATTTAGAGCACGTGATGAAGTTGGTAGTCACCATAGTAAATTTTTTGAAGTCGCATTGCTTAGTACACTGTCAGTTTCAAACTGAACTGAACTGAAACTGAACAAAGAGTACGGAGATGTTATTTACCACTGGGAAATACGTTGGTTAAGTCGAGGGTCATGCCTCGAGAGATTTTTCAATTTAAGACTCGCTATTGTTTGAGCTCCTGAAGGAAAAAGGAAAGGCAGAGTCAAAATTAGAATATCCAAAATGGATTGCAGACCTCCCCTTTTCAGTTGATCTGACTGCACACTTGAACGCTCTCAATAAGACTTTGCAAGGTGAGAAGGAGCTTATTTCTGATCTGATGAAAAAAGTGGATGCATTCAATAAGAAACTCGCATTGTGGAAGGAACAACTCATGACAAAGAATACTGCCCATTTCCCTACTCTCTCTAAAGTCAGAGAAAACGCAACTTCTGACGAATTCGTTTCTGTGTTGGAGGAACTACAGGCACAATTTTGTAAACGTTTTCAGGACACTGCCAGTCTGATATCTGTTCTTGAACTATTTTCTAGACCCTTTGCCGTTTCAGTTGAAAGTGCCCCAGTGCATTTGCAAATGGAATTGATCGATCTGCAGTGTGATTACCGTTTAAAGGACAAATTTTTTTACGAAGGTTTCCCTCGGAAAGAGTTTCCCCGTCTCCACAATGAGGTTGCAAAAGCTATATCAATGTTTCGATCGACATACGTGTGCGAAAGGTTTTTTCGATTATGAAACTAAATAAGTCACGATTACGTAGCAATCTGAGTGACAAAAATACGAGAAACTGTCTAGGTTTATCCGTGTGCCGTCAGTTTTGTCTACAGCGAACCAAAAATAATTAAATTAATGGTGATAATGTTGTTGTATTTGTCATATGTTTTGTTGGGAATTGTAGTTATTACAAATTCTGTACAGTAGTTCCAGATAATAAAATTTGCTTGCTTCACATGTAGTTGGAATCACTTATTCCATATCATACTGCATGCTGTAGACTACTTTTACGTCCGTTTCTGTATCTCAACTTAAATGTTGTAAGAATTTTACGAGTGACGATGTGAGAAGCACGATTTGTCGGTGTAATCTAGTTTCAAACCCAGCGTTATTGTTATTTTTCTGTAAGTGTACCAACAGCCAACAAAGACTCAGTATTGCTCAACATGATGTGTTGAACAGAGCTAAATATTATCACATGTCGTAATATGAAACTAAGCCACATGCTAGCAGGGCGGTATTCTTTACGCTAGTGGTGGGCAGGAAATCGCGTATCTGTTAGAAATCGCAGTGACTGAGAAGTCACAGATATCACAGTAGCAACTTTACAGAATCTAACTGCGATTTCAGTCACAGTTAGCAGTCGCAAGTAGTATTTCACATTCAAAGACGTGAGCCATCTATTGGTCGAATTTAGCACTGCTTTCTGCGATTTCAGTGACAAGTCGCAACTAAGAGTCGCAAGTAGCAACTAAAAAGCGCGGTTAACAGTGGCATCTGTTGGCCAAAGTTCGTACTACGTCCATCTCTGCGGTACGCTATGGAGTCTAACTGCGATTTCCGAGACAAGTCGCAACTAAGAGTCGCAAGTAGCAACTAAAAAGCGCAGTTAGCACTGCCATCTGTTGAGCAAAGTTCATACTACGCTATTCGCTACCGAGTCAAACTGCGATTTCTGTGACAAATCGCAACTAAGAGTCGCAAGAAGCAACTAAAAAGCGCAGTTAACATACTTTTCCTAGTGTCATCTGTTGACCGACGTACGTACTTCGTTATGAGAGCCTTGTGCCTCACGAGATCGATGTGCTGTGTGTGCATATGAAGGACTTATTTCAATAGTGGTACAAGTCCATTCTTGTTAATTTTGAGATATAGAGTCGTAAAGTTAAATGAGTGCTGAAAAATCTGCAGTTAAGATACCAGAAATATTCAAGCATATGGCTTCTTGCTAGAAATGAGCCTTTATTTACGTTTGTTTGGATCACTAATTTCAGAAGCATTATAGACAGAAAAGTGTAGGTAATGGACTTGTACCACTATTGAAATAAGCCCTTCATATTATATGACGACATGCACATTCAGCATCAGTTATGGTTGGTCAAATACTGCTGTGACTCTGAATGTATTATATTAATAAGAAGCAACATTGCCTTTTTCTCCTGAAAATATCAAGTAACGTAACAAATGTGTTTGATTCTGCTTCCAATATGACAGTTTTGGTTAATACTCCACATGCCTACAGGGCTTTGCAATGTTAACACAGCAGAACTCAGACATCTGTATAAGTGTAGACAAATGAAAACAGTCATATGAATGCCTCACTTTTGTTCCGACACAGTTCAAGACTCGGGAGAAAAGTTTTACACCTGGTGTTCTACATGGCAACTTCACACACAAGAACTTTTTGCCGACACTACTACCACCTACATAAGTAAGCTTTTCCTGTGTCACTTTCAAGTAATGCACTTAAGCTATTCCTGATTTAACTGGAAGATCTGTACTTCCCACTTTCATATCAACAGCCTCAAAATGCATATTGTAGACTTCGGGATATGTTACAGGTCAGTGTCACACCAAGATTGTGGAGAAAGGGGGGGGCGTCACGTCGGTATCCAACAAGTGTTTACCAATAAATAAGTGGCGGAAAATTACGGGTATAGGACGGCTTAACATGTGGAAAATGAGATTTTTATTATTCACTCAATGTATTTAACATTTATTATTCCTTTACAATCGCTCAACAACTTCAATAAAACACTTTAATCAGTCACACACTTATTTCATAATTATTTCACTTTTAAACTGCAAATCCTCTAAGAGCTGTCTTGAATCTTCACGAGTCTCTCTCAACAGCCTTGATGTGGATAGATATGTACAGCAACCAGTAATCAGTCAGAACTGCGTCTGCAAAAACACAAGGATTATTAAACAATTTTTGCTGTCACTAATTACTAGCAATATAATTGACAGAGTAGATTGCTAATATTTGCTATATCACATTTGCTAATATTTGCTATATCACATTCGCAAGAACGATCTCACTGAAGTAATTAAGTCCATCAAAACGCTTAGAAACTAACCTCTCGTCTGACGAAAACGGTCTAAAGACTGGCAATTTCTTCAGATCTGTTGACAATGATATTTTGAATTATCACTTTACTGAGTGACTGAAATGTAGTTTAGGTACCTATGAACATAAAAATATGTTAGAATTCATTTTCTAAACACGAACTATTACGGTACTGTGCGGCTACTTACATATTAATTACACTATTAATATTTTCACAGTTGTTTCTTTAATACAAAATTAAAGCCAACGGAAGAATAAACATAAAACATACTTACCAATGACAGGTTTGTTGAGATGCAATTTTCTGTGTGGACAGATGTAACTTTTTCATACGGTGGTACGTCGCAGGAGTCACAGAAATCGCGGAAGTAGCAGAAGTCACAGAAGTAGCAGAAGTAGCAGAAGTAGCAGAAGTCGCAGAAATCGCGGAAGTAGCAGAAATAGCAGTGGCGGAGGGATACGCGACTTAGGTTCCTTAACTGCGACTCTTAACTGCGACCAATCACAGTTAAGAATAACAGATACTGAAAAGTAGCATTCACAGAAATCACTGATATCGGAAAATCGCAGTTTAGCCCATCACTACTTTACGCGAATGCATCGTCGCATGCGGCGTATTCGTAGTTCCGCGCATGCGCGCGCAGTCAGCTGGTGTGATAGTGGGGGACGTGTGACGTCAGAAGGGAGCGATCGGCACGCGTGTGAAAGCTCGCACACGTGCCGCGTTCTTTTCCGTCCTTGATCCAACTGACCCTCAGTTATCTTTTCCATTCTATTACATATTTTTGTTGTCACCAAATTGGATGCATGAGCTGTTATCCTGATTGTGCGATAGTTCTCGCACTTGTCAGCTCATGCAGTCTTTGGAATTGTGTGGATAAATTTTTTTCCGAAAGTCAGATAGTATGTCAACACTCATACATTCTACACACCAACAAGAATAGTCGTTTTGTTGCACTTCCCCCAATGAAATTATGATGGTATGTTATCCACCCCTTTTGCTTTATTTGATTTTAGTTGCTCCAAAGCAAACTCAAATTCTGATTCTAATATTGGATCTCTTCTCAGTCGACTACTGTTCCTTCTTCTATCGCATCACACATATCTTCCCCTCATAAAGGTCTTCAGTGTACTCTTTCCACCAATCTGCTCTCTCCTCTGCATTTAGGAGTGGAATTCCCATTTCATTCATAACGTTACCACACTTGCTTTTAATTTCACCGAAGGTTATTTTGACTTTCCTATATGCTGAGTCAGTCCTTCGGACAATCATTTCATTTTCGATTTCTTCACATTTTTCATGCAGCCATTTCGTCTTAACTTCCCTGCACTTCCTATTTATTTCATTCCTCAGCGACTTGTCTTTCTGTATTCTTGAATTTCCCTGAACATTTTTGTACTTCCTTCTTTCATCGATCAACTGCAGTTTTTCACCCATTAATCATGCATTCCTAGCAGTTATCTTCTTTGTACCTATGTTTTCTCTCCAACTTCTCTTTTTAGAGGTGTCCATTCCTCTTCTAGTGTACTGGCTACTGAGCTATTCCTTATTTCTGTATCTACAGCCTTTAGCAGCCTTGAAGTGTATTTCGTCATTACTTAGTACTTCCGTATTTGCCTACTGATTCTTCCTGACTAGTCTCTTAAACTTCAGCCTGCTCTTCACCACTATTTCATTCTGGTCTGATTCTGTATCTATTGTCACCTATGAATAAGACCAAGGAGCCAGTGATAGACTAATTTGGTCAAGTGCTCATTCAGTAGTAGTTAGGCCAGGTGGCTATGGATTCAATAGAAGGCACAACATATGGCAACTATTGCACATGTCTCTGAGCTTGGGGCACCAGGTAGTGCAGTTAATAGTGAATAGAACAAGAAGACAGGTGGCTCCTTTCTCGTGGTAGTGGGTAACCCATGTGTAATAGGGCGAGATCACAGTGAAAGGATTTGTGACAGCGAAATTTGGTTTCCAGTGTGGCTGGTGGATATGGTTAGGGGATTTATTGGTCAGACACTTGTTATATAAATACATACACTACGTGATCAAAAGTATCCGGACACACCCAAAAACATACGTTTTTCATATTAGGTGCATTGTGCTGCCACCTGCTGCCAGGTACTCTATATCAGTGACCTCAGTAGTCATGAGACATCGTGAGAGAGTAGAATTGGGCGCTCCAAGGAACTCACGGTCTTCGAACGTGGTCAGGTGATTGGGTGTCACTTGTGTCATACGTCTGTGCGCGAGATTTCCACACTCCTAAACATCCCTAGGTCCCCTGTTTCCTATGTGATAAAGAAGTGGAAACGTGAAGGGACATGTACAGCACAAAAGCGTCTGTTGACTGGCATAGACCGCCGACAGTTGAAGAGGGTCGTAATGTGTAATAGGCAGACATCTATCCAGACCATCACACAGGAATTGCAAACTGCATCAGGATCCACTGCAAGAGTACCATGACAGTTAGGTGGTAGGTGAAAAAACTTGGATTTCATGGTCGAGCGCCTGCTCATAAGCCACACATCACGCCGGTAAACGCCAAACGACGCTTCGCTTGGTGTAAAGAGCGTAAACATGGGACGATTGAATTGTGGAAAAACGTAGTGTGGAGTGACAAATCACGGTACACAATGTAGTGATGGGTACACAAAGTCCAACTCTGCATTTTTGTACTCCATCTGCTTTCTTTCCTTGTCCAATTGCCAGTCTCTTGCTTTCCTCTGTTAGAAAAAACTTCATAGTGGCACCTGGCGTTTGCTTTTTTGGCAACAGGTTATGTCTTTCCTTTGAAAATTGGGACAAAAATTTCTGTCTAGGCTAGTTGTTGGTGAGTCCAATAATCGAATTACTCCCGCAGCAACTACAAAGCCCACACTTCTTTTATAGATTCCACTAGAGATATCTTTTGCTTGGTGACATCCTTCTACAAAGCAAATCCTTTCGCAGTATACATTAGGAAAATGTGAAAAAACTTTTTTTTACGGAACTTCATTGTTTTTCTTGAGAATGGGTAGCAGTTGTAAAGCTGATTGACATGGTCTACACCACTCCTGTTCGTCTTACATTACGATAATGTGTGGCTTCGTTATTCTTGCTAAACCTCCTTTTGAATGTAGCTACAGAAACCTCTGTTTTGGAGAGAAGTACATTTATTTTACCATTTGAGAGCTAGAATGGGACCTTTCCAAAAACAATCTGTTGTTTTACGTCAGCTAGTATCTGATTTTCCTGTAACCTGTTCAGTAAAGGCACAGTCATAAATCGACTCACGCTGCATCTGTCAGACAAAATATGAACTTTTACGGCTATCCTACAGCCGGCAGTCCTGTAGCATGCGGGAAATTGCATTTCAGCGAACGGAAAGGATGGGCCCGTATGGGATACCGGTGCCGCCCAAACGGCCGATAGCATTCGCGCTCGTATTGCGTAAGGTTATAGTTTTGAAAGCGGTATGTTTAGTTACGTTACGCTAGGATAGGTTCAAAACTAGCGTAGAAAGTCAAATGAATATTGGCTTGCACTTTACGGGCCAGGATCACAGCGGACCATCTGGCAGCCGCTGACGTCACAGCACAGAGAAACGATTCGACTCGTAAATTGCTCCGGCTGCCATGTTTTATTCAGATCGCCCGCTGCGGGGACCGGCAGCAACGTTTGCAGAAGGCTATAACAATATTTTTTTGCGAGTCCACTGCTTGCCCGGAGCCCCCATTACCTGCTTCTGCCTGCAGAGGAAAAGCGTCGACGGTGACAGAAACAAAAGAAAGGTGCACAGCACAACACAGGCGGCCCCGTGCATTAGCTCCGACAGCTCTCGTGGCCTCGGTCGTTAGCGCCGGTCACGCCCCGCTCTCATCCACAGACACGCTGGGCCGGCCGTGTGCCACGTGTGCTCGCCCCCTAGTTACACGAGACGTATGGGAGGAGGGGGTTGGAGAGGGGGGGGGGGGAGGGCACTACCTGCGAGCTACTGCGCAAACTCGGCAGTTCGGCGCGGTTAACTTATTTAAAGGCCGCTCCATTGTCTCGCAGCTACCGTGAAACACAAAAGCTCCCGCACCGAGAAACCGGCAAACACAGCCGTATCCAACTTCAAACTGGTTATGTTAATTCTGATACTTGGTGTGGATTACGTTACTTACTATGGGTACTCTCGAACCGCTCCCAAATAATTTGCAATATCTTCCTTTAACTTACTTCTCAATTTACTGTAAGCTCAAACACTTCTTTCGCGATGCGCCGCAGCAAATCGACATACATTGCTGAGTTCTGGCTAGCTCCAAGAGTCCTGTGGAGCCATTTCATGTGTTTTCACATGTTGTTGTCGTCTTAAGTCCGAACACTGGTCTGATGTAGCTCTCCGTGCTAGTCTGTTCCCTTTGCGAGCATCTTCGTCTCCATACAGCTACTGTAGCGTCCATCCATTTTAACCTTCTTATTGCTCAATGTTTGGTCTATTTAAGCACTTCACACTTCCCTCCATTACAAAATTCAATGACTATTATGTGATGCCTCATCATGTGTCCTACGAACCGATCCCTACTTTTAGTCAAGTTGTGCCTTAAATTTCTTTTCTCCTCAGTTCGATTCAGTACTTCCTCATTAGTAACTCAATACAATGTTCACTATTCAACTGTAGCATCACATTTCTAGAGCTAATCTTGCGTTCTTCTCTGAACTATTCTCCACGTTTCACTTTCCCGAAAGAATATATTCCACACAAATCTTTCAAAAAAAAAAAAAAAAAAAAAAAGTAATAGCTTTTCAATTTTCCCTTTTTCATCATCACTATCGGTGTTCTTCCCTAGGGCATGTCGTTGCTTGTAGCTACCCATGCAGTCCTGTCATTTGTTACCCTCTTTGTTTTCTCAAAATTATTTCCTATCCTTTTTCTACCCATCAGCTGGTATCTTCTGCATCCTCTTCTTCTTCAAAATATGGTTCAAATGGTTCTAAACACTTTGGGACTTAACATCTGAGGTCATCAGTCCCTTAGACTTGGAGCTACTTAAACCTAATTGACATAAGGACATCACACACATCCATGCCCGAGGCAGGATTAGAACCTGCGACCATAGCAGCAGCAGGGTTTCAGACTGAAGTCTTCTTCTTCTTCCAACCACCGTTCCTTCCATAGCAACCATCAGTAAACAATCTCTTGTCATCAAACGTCCAAGCCAACTGTGTTCCCCCTTACCGCTTACCTTTAAAATTTCTCTCTACTCCCACTACTCTCAACACCTTCTATCTCACTTTGTCTACACATTTTATCCCTTCCATCCTCCTCCAAATCCACATCTCAAATGATTCTGTTCTTCTTCCTTCCTCTTTCCCCCGTGTCCATATCTCAGCTCCAAATAATGCCAAGCACTTCACCATTCTCTTCCTCGGGTTCCTTTCTGGGCACCCACACAGAAGTCTCTTCTTATTAAATGCCTCCTTGGCAGTTGTTACAGGCATTTCACCTTCTTATTGCACCTCACATCTTTTGTAATTATGCTTGACAGATCTTTGGAAGCACTAACTTCTTCTATATGTCCCTGTCCTAACTTTATAGTTGTTCTCAATTTTCTTGCACTTATCTCCATATTTTTGTCGTTTGCTTATTAAATGTCACTCTGAATTCCTCTCAAGTCTTATTTAATGTATCTAACATTTTAATCATAGTTATTTCAGTCTCTGCCAATAACACAATATCATCTGCAAATCGAGTACATTCTATTCCCTTACCATCAACCCGCACTTCTGTTTTTCATTTCAAACATTTCTCAATAATCTACTATAAATATATGTTAAATGTTAGACAGCAGCCTTACCCCTCTCCCTTTCAAATTGTGCTCTCCTCTGTCATCGCGTTTCCAGTCTGTATTGATGTTTTATGTTCTAGGTATTGATTCTTAATAAGCCTTCTGTCCCTCCGGTCGACGGTATCCATCCTTAGATTGTCCATTAGTTTCTTCCACTGTACTCTATCAAAGGGTTTCTCAGAGTCAATGAAAACAGTATAAACTTCTCTCTCCGTTTCAATGTATGCCTTACCTGTATCAACAGTCCATTCGCATCTCTCCCTCTTCTTAATCCGTACTGTTCCTCTGCAATAATTTTCTCTAGTCTTCCGTGAAGTCTTCTATTTATCATCCCTAGTAGAAAATTTCCTGCATGAGACAGCAAACTTATGGTTCCAAAATCTTCACATTTCTTGGCACTGCTTTTCTTCTCAATCGGTATCATAAATGCCAAGAAATGTCATCCAGCCGTTCATATTATTACGTAAATAAGTTTTTCAGAAATGCTTTTGTTACTATTACCTGTCTATATTTTATATACTCTCTGTTTCGGTCATCGTCATTTATTTTGCTGTACATCTAACACGCAGTATTCATCTCTGGCATAACATTTCAAAAACTTCTGCTGTCTTTTTGTCGATACTTTTAAACGCTTACGTTTCACGTCAATTTAAGGCTACATGTCATATACTTTCGGGAAAGACCTTCAAATCCTTAAATTCATAACCTATATTAAAATATTTATCTTTTAGTATAATAGTACGAAAACTGCAATGTGAAAAGTTAAGCTGAAGATTAAACGCATTAAAAGCCCCTAGGAATGGGAAATTTTTGTCTCTGAGACAAAGAATCCTTATCAGCGCAGTGTCGGGCGCAACATCCTTCAGCCCAATCTTATCATTTCCCCGCTTCACGGTTCTCCTACTCCGACATAAAAAGCGGTTGCCTTTCTGTGGTGCGACATGGTTTATTAATGCGAAGCTACGTGAGCTTTCTTTTTTGCTATGTCACTTTCGTGACTGGCGTTTGCCTTCATTTATTTAAGGAGATTACCTTTCTCGTTCCCTTGTCGGAGGGCTGCCGCGGCTTTTCTAATTATCGTTGCTCTTCATTCCTGTTTATCTCGTAGCAGCTCTCTGTAACCACAACTTTCCTCTCAGTCTCACGACTTATTTTCTTTACCTATATAAAAAGAGATACAGCGGTATTACATGCTAGCAAAACTTACATCAGTAAAAGCTCTAATAACCGCGTTAAACCTGCAGCAGAAAATTGAAATTGTCTACCCGCCAGAAGACTGTAATTTCGGTTTTAAAGATTCCAACAGATATTTTCGTAGTAGTTATGCAATTTTGTATTCCTACTCTATCCTATTGAACCCGTACATAAGAATTGTACTAACAAAGTTGATTTTTACATTAACTGTGTACTGTATTGACCGATAGACTAAGGTAAATCTCAGCCTCTTATACCTTCAGCCAAGGCCTTTAGAGATTTATTGACTTTGCAGTGGAACATTCAGTCTTGTCTTTCAGGTGAAGTACTCGGCTGTTCAGGTACACAGCCTGGCTCGCAACGTATGACACCATTTCTGTCGAAATCTGAGGATCCAGTCACAGCCCGTCATAATTATTTCAGGAAACTCTGTTACGACATGCACAAAATTAAAGATTGAAGTACAATTTTAAACAGTAATAATTTTCAAAATATAACTATGGTTAAACTGAAAGCAAAATTGTATTCAAAAGAAATTAAGGAAGTTAAAAATCTCCAATATAGTTACTTAGCTTTTAGTATGCTTATTCCATATTATTTTCTACGTTATATAACGAAGTGTTTAATGTTTTTCATCACAGACGCCGTTTCTGTTATTGTATGATTTTTATTTAATTTGAACTTACATGGCAATAATTTAACAATCACAAAACAAAAATTGCTCTTAGAACCAATAGCAACTGTAAAGTTTGTGGTTTGGATGCAATAAACTACGAACAACTTGAATATACTAACAAATCCTTTTTAAAGGAAAGTTGCTCCTATACCTACATGCTACTGCCAAAATCCCAATGAGCGGAGAACACCTCTGGTGATATCTTTATTTAATAAAGGTAACAAATATACAAGCAAATGTAATTTATTAATCGCCACATATAAAATACATGGAAAATAATTAATGACTTACGTTCCATATGAGACCCTTGTTACAAGAACAACAAGCTAGGTTTAGAAAGGTTCGAACGTGCTTACAACATGTAATCTCCTCGAAAATAATAATTGAAAGAAGGCGAGAATTTTTTTAACGCCTTGCATTTATTGACTATCAGAAGAGCTCACATGATATCCTGATCAAACGAAAATATCGTCTCTATTTTGAGAACGTTGTGAGAACCTTATACCATGGCAAACAAATAATACTGCAAATAAAAATGTTCTATCTGAGAAAGTTATATCAACCATGGAACATGTGGCTTACTCCTCTAAACTTTTTAAATAGCTACATAATTGATAATATTATAGAACAGAACCCAGAGAAGGCTCAAGAATTAAAATAAGTGGAAAAATGCACAAACATACCAATGTTGCTCGTTTATGATGAGATTGTTATACAACACATTGAGATCTTTGTATTGTCTTCAACATCCCTACTCAGAGTATAACATGAAAATCTCTGCTCAAAAGACCAAGTGCATGGGTTTTAGCGGCAAATATACAGTCCGAAACAAAGTGACGGTGACTAATAGATCTCTTGAGTAAGTGTCTCATTTCCAATAGCAGACCGCCTTATAACGTATGACATCGATGCTGATATCCACCACAAACAGAAGAAGCACTAGATTAAATGTATAATAATCCGAATAACGTAAACTAAACATAAGAGACAAGAATGCAATGTTATGAGATGATGTCTGTGCCCACTTGTCGTTTACAACTTAAGGCTAAATATGTTAGCAAGACACAGGGATCAGGGATGAGACTCCTGAGATAGGGGAAGGCTGAACAAACTTAGGTAGATTTTAAAAGGGCATGGTACAGGGAGGTCAACATTTTTTAAAGCAGTAGAACCTATGAATATAACGAAATCTGGCTCTCACATACTAACAGAATGCAACCACGAAGAATGCCGAAAAAAATTCATTGTTTACACCGAGTGGGAAAAGCGACACTCTAACACCAAAAAACCAGTGATCATAACTTACTCTGTGACTGAAATAGGCAAGTAGTCTATTACTTCAAGTAAGAAGAGGACGAAGAAGATACGTGATTTAGACTTCTGACCTCCTTTCCCGATAATCTGATATGTGCACACGGGACTACTTGATATACTCATGTTAAGACGCTATTAACATCCAGTTGTTTTTGATAATACATAGAAATCAGAATTTTTCCTCGTTTCCAGATATCCCGATGTAGATGCAGGAAAGAAAAGTTGATACACACATCCTGAAATGCAGTTAAGATACACTGAGGTAACAAAGTCATGGAACAGCGCAACGATATGGAACTATACAGATGGCGCTGGTATTGGGTACACAATGTGTAAAACGGCAATACATTGGCAGAGCTGTCAGTCTGCTCTCATGTGCTTCTTGTGAAAAGTTGTCCCACCTGGTTATGGTCACATGGCCGGAATTAACAGACTTTGAACGCAGAATGGTAGTTGGAGCTAGACGTATGGGACATTCCATTCCGAAAATCGTTAGGGAATTCAGTATACCCACATCCACAGTATCAAGAGTGTGCCGAGAATACCAAATCTGACGCAATACCTCCTACTATGGACAACGCAGTGGTCGACGGCCTTCATTTAACGATCGAGAGCAGCGGTGTTTCCCTACAGTTGGAAGTGGTAAGAGACGAGCAACACTGCGTGAAATAACGGTGGCCTGGTCAGTTCGCCTGATTTTAGTTATTAACAGCTGATGGGTTCGAGTGTGACGCAGACCACGAAGTCGTGGACCCACGTTGTCAACAAGGCACGGTGCAAGCTGGTCGTGGCTCCATAATGGTGTGGACTGGGTTTACATGAAATGGACTGTATCCTCTGGGCAACTGAACCGATCATTTACTGGAAATGGTTATGTTCGGCTACTTGAAGGCCACCTACAGCCATTTATGCATTTCATGTTCGCAAACAATGGTAGAACGTTTATGGATGACAATGCGCCGTGTCAGCGGGCCACAATTGTTCGCAATTGGCTTGAGAAACACTTTGGACAGTTCGAGGGAATGATCTGGCCAACCAGATCGCCCGACATGAATCCCATCGAACGTTTGTGGGAGATAATTGTAAGGTCAGTTCGTGCAAAAACTTCTAACCCGCCAACACTTTCGCAATTGTGGACGGCCATTGAGGCAGCAAGGCTTCATATTTCCGCAGGGGACGTCCAACAACCTGTTGTTTCTACACCAAGTTGAGTTGCCCCACTACGCCAGACAACAGGAAGTCCGGAACCGCTCTGCTGCTACGGTCGCAGGTTCGAATTCCGCCTCGGGCATGGATGGGTGTGATGTCCTTAGGTTAGTTAGGTTTAAGTAGTTCTAAGTTCTAGGGGACTGATGACCCCAGTTGTTAAATCCCATAATACTCAGAGCCATTTGAACCATTTGAACCAACAGGAAGTCCGACACAATATTAGGACGTCTGCCATTACTTTTACCATCCCAGTAAGGCATTGCTATGCAATCCGTTGTTCACCTATCCAAAAGAGTCTAGGTAATTACTGAATATTCCACAGGAAGGGTGATGCAGACCACGCACCTTTTTGTATTATTAACGTACCTTACTGTGATGGGTCGTTTAGATTATTGTGCATATGTGTAATACTGACATATTTAAGTCTGTAGATCATTAATGTATAGCCAATGTATGCTTGGCTGTTGTCAATAGCAACAGATTTTTGATGTTTTACCAGCAGCGTGGGGCAGTGACTACGCAGTCAGATGCTGAACTGCTTCCCAGCTTTCTTCCTTTTTATATTTGCTAGCTTCTTACATCGCAGTAGATATAAGACAGATTGTAGGACGTGTATTTGGACTGATTGTTTTAATTTACACAGTATTCCCAGTGACCTGTGGCTCTCTACGAACGTTAGGTGTCTGGTTCCTGCTACTGTGTGACTGGCCAACACTGGATACTGTTACTCACGACTGACTACCTGTTGGTTTCAAATATGTAGGTACCTATGTAATCAGTGTGTCTGCAGTTATTGCTCCATCATTTTTATCTGACAGCTCACTGACGAAGTTTTGCAACAGCACAAATAAATGAACAGAACCAGTAAGTTGTAAAATTGCATATCAGGATAACATCTGTCAAGTTATTGCTACCTAATCTGCAAGCAGGAGGCAAGGACACAACACAGAATTTTTGTGAATAAAATGCCTTTATCACTGACATGTTATGTGCTATAGCAGCTCAAAGAAGTCTGTGGACACGTTTTCATTGTACTGTAAAAGCGTAACAGCTTGCCAACACAAAAACACAGAGAGCCTTTCCACAACGAAATATACCGGGTAGCTGTCATTAAACTGACGGTGTTCCAAATGCTGCATTGCGGGCTGTATGCATCGCAGGATACTGAAACGTTCGTTAATCAGTGCACTCACGGAGTGTGCTGAAAATATAAAAGTTCCACTTTCTGCCACCAAGTGATAATATGGCGCTCTAAGCAGTCTGAATGTGGAATGTTTGCTGTTTTGACGTCAGTATGCTGTTCGTCGCTTAGTAGCACGTGTTGATTTCTTGTGTGAAGTAACTGTTGGTGTAGAGAGTTAAGAGGGTCGAAGTTTTCCGTACAAATCTTGTTTGCTATTAAGAAGAAAGACCGTGCACTGCTGGTAAAATTGTTTCATCAGAACGGCACCAATAGCAGCACATCATTACGGGAATGTTGCCCACAGAAACTGCTATGAAAAGACCACATATAAACAAAAGTCCTAAGGATACGATTAAGAAACATCAAGAAACAGATTAACTAGGCGGTGCAGCAGGTTTAGGGATGCAGCCCGTTCCGATGGCAGCTGTTGTAGTTGCTGTACCTATAGCCGACTGTGCAGCACACGCCTCAGATTCTCCAGCCAGTGAGCGACGCTTGTCATGGGAATGTTTCTCTCCTGACCAACAGTTCAAAAGCTATACCATATAAAGTGGTACTGGCTGTCACTAAAGTGGGTGTACCAATGGTAGAACTGCCTGAGATATTGCAGCAGCTTCGTGTAGACGATTATTACCCTATAACAGTATTTTGATGTGAGTGTAATAAAATGGAGATGTATGAGTAACTAACCACGATTTCTTTGTGCAAAGAGACTCTCAAGTAAAACTAATGTGATTGTAAATAACGATGCGACAGTTGAAGTAAACTGTTTATTGTAGATGGGCTCCTCAAATTCTGCATCCAGTGCGCGGCGTGAGTCATGGGAAATGTTTCTCTCCTAATCAACAGTTCAAAAGCCTTTGCGGCGCGTTTTACACTGATATCGCTGCAAGATTCAGATTGTGTTCCAAATGAAGCCCCAAGATAGGCTACAACGCCGTGACTTTTCCCTTCCTTTTTTGGCAGGGATGGAAATGGATAGCCGGCCGGGGTGGCTAAGCGGTTCTAGGCGCTACAGTCTGCAACCACGCGACCGCTACGGTCGCAGGTTCGAATGCTGCCTCGCGCATGTTTGTGTGTGATGTCCTTAGGTTAGTTAGGTTTAAACAGTTCTAAGTTCTAGGGCGCTGATGACCTCAGATGTTAAGTCCCATAGTGCTCGGAGCCATTTGAACCATTTTTGCGAATGGATAACATGCGACTGAGGGATATTTTTTGGACGGACGAGACACATTTTACTCTGTTCGATGCCGCGAATGCACAGAACTGTCGCATGTGGGGCTTACTGCGCCTCATGTTTTGCAGGAACAAACGCTGCACTTAGCTTATGTGACTGCGTGGTGTGATTTCAGAATCTACTTCATTCTCGGCCCATTTATTTATTTATTTTTCGAGGAGATGACATCTCCTAGGCTATTAGGTCTACTGTGGCATCAGCATGTTATAACGACCTCCTTGAGCAACAGGTTATTACAGCTTTGCAAAAGCGCAACTGTGTCCGCACAAATACTTTCATGGCAGATGGGGCGGCACTATATGTCTCTTGCCAGGAGAAATATTTCCTTCGAAAAACCTTGAGTAACCAGCCCATCGTCTACAGGTAATTTTAAGATGTGTGGCCTGCCAGATCCTCTGACCTAAATCTGAAATATAGGGAGGATGTATCCGGATTCTTCATGATCTGAAGAATAGCATACTATTACATATCGCTATGATTACACTGGACATGCTGCCAGCAACTGTGGACCATGCGGCGTTACAGATACAACATGTTGCTAAGTTGGGAAACCATATGAGCCGTTGGAGGGGAACAAGGGGGAAACAAATGGTAGTACCAAAATTTTTCTTTTAACAGGGTCGCTTTATTGGAGTGAACAGTTAAACTAATTCTCAGTCTTTCAAAATCAGCTTTAGTTCTTAAAGGCAAGCAGCTGCGATTAATCAAAACAACATACACGTTTAATACAGTAGCAAATGGCAAGACAATGAAATCTAAATAACAACTCTCCACAAATATGGCTTCACAGGTAAGATCAAATCTATGATTGTTAAATTTAAAAAAAAAACTTTCAACAAATATCCCTTAATGCCTTTAGTAAAACAATAAGTGATGGGCCTAACGAGAAAATGCAGTCCACCCCAACATTTCCATAGATCGTAGACACAAGTTGCACAATTTAAACCCAAGAATATGCAAAGATAAAATTTCCCCATAACGTAAAAGATAAATCATTACACTAAAATGCTGCATCAGTTATCAACATAAAAATTCACAAGGAGCCCAAGGCTAGATTTTAACATTTCTGACATCGCAGCAGTAGGAAAGATAAAATTAGCTCAGTTAACGAAATACAATTACACCAAAACTCAAATACAAGTTAAAATTTAACACACACGGCGACAACCGCCAGCTTACAATAGTTCAAAACATTATCAAATCTCACAGATGCGCAGATGTCATTACCAAGGGGAGTGTGCGAACCAACTTGAAGCAACTATAACATGGCATAGACCAAATTACAGATTCAGCAGTCTATGCAGAGAAGTCGGCAAGAAACGGTGAACAAGTCAGGAAACGATCACTGTCGCCCACATACACACTCGCGCACGGGCACAGAGCAGCCAACCTTAAGCCAGGGAGATAGGACAGGCAGGGTGCAAAAAAAAAAAAAAAAAAAAAAAAAAAAAAAAAAAAAAAAAAAAAAAAAAAAAAATCATCACGGGGCACACCGAACCACTGGACGGGAACTACAAAAATTCAGTCACTTTAACCTAACGTACGACCTCCGGGCGAGGAAACGGGAAATCGTACGGGCACAGGCCAGCAAAAATCCCAGACAAACACACAGAATCCCATAAATTCCAAAACATAATTTAATCAATTATCCCCCAAAAACCCGGATCTTGGCATAAGCGAAATTACCGGCCACAGGATCCAAAGGCACTCTGCAGAAGAGTAAGGAGAGAAAAGGTTAAATAAAGTTCTGCAAGGGCACAATAGAACGCCAAGGAAAACACACTAAGTAAGGTACATCACCCCACAGAAAGCCGAGAAACACGAACACTGGGGTTTGCCCACGTTTGCGACACGATCATAACAACGAAGATAATCTTCTTCATCCGGCCATAGCACGCAGAAACACACAAACAGCACCAAACTTCCGAGGACGGAAAAGTACTCCGCTGTAAACTATATCCGGGAGCAGTACAGCCACAAGCTCCTGGCAAGGCGCGGTCCAGGGGAATCTCCGCGAGAAAGATGATCCCAAGCCTCAGCAAGCGCAGTCAGACAGGGCAGGAAAGCCGGTAATCAGGCGACGACTCTAGCCACCGATCCAGGGAGCAGCAAGTAACACCAGCCCCTGCCAGCGACAGCGCGGAGGGACCCACCGTCCGACGCAAAAGGCAATGCTCGCGCCGCTCGCGCCCAAACTTGAGTGCCCGCGCACACAACACGCCACCGGGCAGAGACGGCGCCACCCGCCGCCAGGAGGCGCCCCGCAACGGAGAAAGAAACACCACTCGGAGGCCCAACGATCGAGAATCGATCGGGAATACCGCCGCCACGGCACACCGTACTGAACACACGTCATAACTTGTGACCATATTATAATAAGCTTTTCAGAACCACCTTTATCACTGTTTCATCGTTCCTCCCCTATTTCTGCACCCATACCACATTCTGACTGCTTACAGTGCCATGTTTTCACCTGGTGGCAGAATGTGGAACTATAATATATTTCAGCATACTCCACGAGCGCACTGAATAATGAACATACCTACGATGTTTCAGCGTCCTTCGAAGTGTACATCCCGCATTGCAGCACTAGGAACACAGTCAGTTTAATTATAACCACCTGGTATTACCATACTTTTAGAGGATTTATGTAGACATTCAGTCTCAGGTTTAATCGTTGGGGTCATAGAAAGGAATAAAATATGTAAATGCTCAGACCGACTCTTATAGATTTTTTTGCATAAGTGACAACGTTAAAAGCATACCCTAACTCACTAATTTTATTTTCCAGGTCCTCACAGTTCATACCAGTTATGATCTCAGCGTACGCCATTCTTTAATACCTCATTTATAACATATTTCAATCCTGCTCTATAGACTTGAAAAGAATATGTCAGTGAAATAATCCATTGATTTAATAAAATTCTATTGCTGCAAACGCTCCGGTCGGGGCAGTTAATCTGTATGGGTTATTCGGTTTTCTGTGTTTGCAATTTATGTGGAAGATATATACGACAGACTGGGCGAAACACAATACGCATCCCTTTGAAAAAAATAAAATATTGCACAAGGGTTCTTACAGTTTCCTTTGACATTTGACATAGCACCGTGAAAATACAAAAGAAGCTGCGCTAACAAAATATGCTCACAGGCAAGTGCCCGTAAGACTGTAGTGGTTGTAGCACAATAATTGACAACGCATAATTCCTTAAATTTGCTAGTTATCCTTCCTGATAAATTGTACTTCTAATCTACACGGTTTACTTTGTTTTTATCACGGAGTTTTCTTACTAGACTGTAATTTAGCTAGAAAGAAATATTTTTTTTTTGTTTGCGAAGGTAAAGAATCCTCTTAAAATGCGCATTCTCTCGCATTCGCTTAAGAATATGACAGACCGAGGTAGAATCAAAGACAATCTCGATAATTATAAATATGAGTAGGGAGATCCTCTTACGAACAACAACAAGCTTATCAGTAAGTCCGTATTGTAACCTCTTCCGTGTTCTGCCTTCGTAACTATCGCTACATCTCGTTGCCTCCGAGGCGTGCGTGGAAGATGTAAACCGACGAGCAAAAGCGTCGCAAAAGTGGTCCGAACTCAAGAGGTGGAAATTTTTTCACAAATTCTCTGATTAGGCGCCACGCTTCGCAAATTTCACTTCGTCGTAAGCTACTTACACATCTCGCGATGCGACGCTCCAGTTATTCCCCGTACTACTGAGCTCTTCCTACTCTCGGCTGTTCGTCCCCACGTCCCTCCCCGCTTCAAGGCTCACGCGCTCTGTCAGAATGCTAAAGCCTAAGTTAAAAAAGAAAGCCATTCAGCAACTTATTTCGCTCTTTTAATGCCCCAGGTAAAAGAACGACGGCAAGGCGTCCTCCTACCTTTTCCCACATACGTCTCACAAACCACTATTCGGCTCATTGGATACGACTAGGGACCACATCTAGTTACACTGTTGACAGTTAGAATTGCAACACTATGAAGGCCGCATGCAATAAATGAAAAATTGGCATGAATTGTACCGCATGCTTGGATATGAAAGTCACTAACATTTCAGCCTAACCACCCAAACTTGCTAGAACGCCATCCACATAAGGAAAAATTACGCTGCAGTTTCCTCATTCAGTGACCGCAACTGAATGTTGAATGCTTACGAGAAGATCGTGTTATGCATCGTGTAAGAAGCAGAAACACTTACCGGCGTGAGTCACACTTCGACAGCGTCAGGATCGTAGTCTATTGTAACAGCGGTTTCTCAATATTGCAGCTTGGATACAACAACTGTCACATCAATATGGAGTCGATTGTCTCGAGAAGGGCTATACTCAACGCCACGCAAGATATAAATGGCTCGGAAGGACAGACACACTTTTTCCTCAGGTGTGGAGATGGTAAGCCAAGTCACGAATCGCGAGCGAAGATGTGGACTCGTTCCAGACAGACAAGTATCCACACAACAGTATGAAGATAACTGGCGCACCACATTTCGCTGGACAAAGGAATGGCAGCACGTAGTTTTATTCAGACAAGTCCTGGTTCTGCGTACAACATCGTGATGGACCTATCCGGATGTGAAGTCTCCGTGGGAAGTGAACATTGCCAGACTGCATTCGTCACCACACGGGTACAGGAATTGGAGTGATGCTGTGAGGTGCCACTGGGTTTTGTAAACAGCATAGTCAGTTCACCTTTTGATAACAGCGATTACATTTTTGACATGTTAAGGTAGGTCGCTGCACCCTAACTTCGATGTGTCCGTGACGTTATCATCTTCCAACAAGATAACGACCTACCACGATACTGATGTTATTCATCTGGCCAGAGCCTTCCTCGGATTTCTCATTCATTGGAATCTGATCATGGGCTGCCGAGTCACTGGCACTCCAACACTTGCCAGCCCCTACAGTTGATCAAATATGGTATACAGTTGAAGCAGCACGGATCGATATAGTCTCTTCTGACACCAAAACTCCGTACAACTCGTGCCCAGCCGAGTCGTAGCTCGAGCCAGTCTTGGCGTGCGGTGCATTTAAAGTCATCTTTGTACATTTTCAAGTTTTTAAATTTTGTTTTTTGACTAGTCTATAGTTCTATTGGTGGGACTGTTTGATTTGGAGAATCGTTTCTTTTGCCTAATAAATACGTCTAAATACCTGAGTTTGTTTTTGGATCGACTAGCGCCTTTGATTGCTGTCCTGATTGTGTATGGAAGCTTGACCGTTCTATGACCATATTGTGATCAGACAACGAACTAATATTGCAATCTTGACGTTAGGTGTACTCAAACGTAATCACCTGTGGCGAAGGAATTATTATAGGTATTCAATGTAGTTATTTATTATGAACTCTGCAAAAGCTGGAAGTGTCATTTATGTTACGTGGTAAATACGTGGCACGTACGTAAGTGGTTATTTAGCCGATTAAAGCCTGCTGATTTATTTTTGTCGTCTTGTCGCTTAGTGGCTGTGTTGTTATCAGACAACTAAATTATATTGAAATTTTTCGTGGAGTGTATCCAGGGAAAATCTCCTGTGCGGAAGAAATCCCTCTCAACCAAGCGCCACCTACACGCACTGGGAGCCTGTCCTCGCTACAGAACGAAATGTCCTTCATGAAAAATTGTGACATCCATTTCACTAACAGCTTGTGGAAAACTTGGCACCAGATGTTATCCACTCAAAACACAGCTTTACCTTTTCATCCGCTGTTCTTTTTACAGATGAAGCAACGTTAGGGCTTACTGGGACCTTCAACATCCACAATTCGCATGTTTGGAGTGATTTTAATCCACCTCTCACATTTACTCGCTTACACCAACTGCGGTTCACTTGAATGTGTGGGCGAGTGTGGTGACTGTTTAATTGGGGCATATCTCCTACCTAGGCCATTAGATGTCAGAGTTGCTGGATGGCGTGCCACTAGGTACAAGATAGGCTATGTGCTTCCAGGCTAAGGAGCGACGGCACATTTCAGTAGTCCTGTGTGTCGATTCTGGAACTGACAGTTTCCAGAAAAGTGGATTGGCAGAGGTGGCATTGTACCACCGTCTATCCGATTACCTGACTTGATTCATCTGGACTTTCTTGTGGGAGAAGAGATGTGCTACCTTGTTTACAAAAAACCCTGCTGAATCAGTTGAGGATCTAGCTGCCTGCATAGCAGCAGCACTAGGAGGAATTAAGTACACTCCGGCAGTGTTTGATTGTGTTACAGAGAACGTGACACGCCGGTGTAACCTTTCTTTACAAGTCAATGGAGACATTTTTGAGCATCTACTCTAACTGCAGTTATTGTGTTATGTTAATGTTGACGTCTCTTGGTACTGTAGACTTAAAAATTGTGTTACTTTTTGTTCTAACACGAAAATTTGGAAATTTATGGTAAGGCCTTATGGGACCAAACTGCTGAGGTCATCGGTCCCTAAGCTTACACACTACCTAATCTAAAACTAACTTACGCTAAGGACAACACACACACCCATGCCCGAGGGAGGACTCGAACCTCCGACGGGGGGAACCGCGCAAACCGTGACAAGACGCCCTAGACCGCCCGGCCTCCTAACACGAATTCACGTTACAAAAAGAGTTCTCACTGTCCGATACAATCTCTTACAGTTTGATAGTTTGACTAATTTTCATCCATAGAAAATTACCTCTACTAGTTTAAAACATCCTCACAGGGAAATACGACATTAGAGAAAAATGATTGTTTTGGTGTCCTGTGCAACCTCCCAGTTTGTCAGGTTAAATAATTTTCATCCTTTATCAATTTAAGTATCGTAATAATAAGAACTATATGTCCGCTATCGCTGCAGAAGAGGGCAGCAAGGATCAGCTCATAGCACACGATTAAAATTTTAGGAAAGTTGTCTCTTGCGCAAAGAGATTTCATTGATGATTAGTGTGAATGTAAATTTTCCATCAGATAATGCCGTTACGAGTGTACACATCTCATCAACTCAGTAGTGAATGAAAATGGCATCAGTGCGAAGCAACTTGCTAATTTCGACAAATTGACATCTCGACGACACTTTCTGTAGATAGGAATGTATTTGGGCAACTAGAAGTGCTGTTTATTATGGTTAATTATTCCCAGTCCAAGTTTCTCCTACTTATAGATTCGAAAATATATGATACAATCAGATGAATACCTACCAGTAACAGTTACATTGTTTCCAGAATGAGATTTTCACTCCGTAGCGGAGTGTGCGCTGATATGAAACTTCCTGGCAGGTTAAAAATGTGTGCCGGACCGAGACTCGAACTTGGGACCTTTGCCTTTCGTCGGCAAAGGTCCCGAGTTCGAGTCTCGGTCCGGCACACAGTTTTAATCTCCCTTTCGTGGGCAAAGGTCCCGAGTTCGAATCTCGGTCCGGCACACAGTTTTAATCTTCCAGAAAGTTTCATATCAGCGCACACTCCGCTGCAGAGTGAAAATCTCATTCTGGAAACATCCCCCTGGCTGTGGCTAAGCCATGTCTCCGCACTATCCTTTCTTCCAGGACTGCTAGTTGTGCAAGGTTCACGGAAGAGGTTCACGGAAGTTAGGAGACGAGGTACTGGCAGAATAGAAGCTGTGAGGGCGGGTCGTGAGTCGTACTTGGGTAGCTCAGTTGGTAGAGCACTTGCCCGCGAAAGGCAAATGTCCCGAGTTCGATTCTCGGTCCGGCACACAGCTTTAATCTGCCGGGAAGGTTCAGTTATCTTGTTGTTTACGACATGAAGAGATCATTGCTCAGGGTACTATCGAATATTGTTTCAAAGTACATTTTACATGAATGGAAAATATATGTAATCTCCAACACAGTTATTTCACAAATGGACCATCATGTCCAAGACAAACAGAACAATCTGCATTGAGAAAACTATATCAAAGCAAATAGAATACAAAGAAGATTATGGAAAGCCCTCTAATCTCAGACTGGATGCATAACTTGAAGAATTAATACTGGAGAAACGTTATGCATGAAGTATCGGAGAGGATGTGTAGCTGTATAGTTTCCATCCTCTTTGCTGCAAAAGATATCTGAATTCTTGTGATAGAGGAATACAAGTAGGAGCGCAAAAGCGACTCTGGGATGAATTTCAGAACTGGTGGTGGTGGTGGTGGTGTGTTGGGGCTTATGGGCGCTCAACATCGAGGTCATCAGCGCCATGACACACATTAAAAGGAACGAATGTGGACACACCTAAGAAAACTAAAGCACACACTCAAAGAAAGCAGGAAAAGAAGGAAAATGCTACATAAGAAAGTAAAACCTAAGGAAAGGGGAACATAGCAACAAGAATGTCACAGGAAATTGTTATTGGCTGGCCAATTACATAAAATATGGGCGAGCTTGTCACACAGTGAGCAAATTAAAATCCTCTCCCTAAAATCTTTGTAAAAACATTTGACAGGGCACAGAACTTTAAAACTTTAACCACATTCGTCCGAGTGTTGCCTAAAAGAGATGGCAGGTCCGCTGGCAAGTCAGCCGCGACCCGCTGGTCAGAAAATAATACGCAATCCAATAAAACGTGGCGCACAGTGACCTGGACGCCGCAAGCACCACAAATTGGAGGGTCCTCTCGCCGGAGCAGGAAGCCGTGCGTCATGGGGCTGAGGCCTATTCGAAGCCGAGTGAGGAGAACCTCGTCCCGTCGATGGGGCTGAAAGGAAGTACACCATACACGCATTGTGGGCTTGACTATACGGAGCTTATTGTCAGCCACTTCCAGCCACTCATCCTCCCACCGACGCATGACCCGTGAGCTCAACAGCGAGGTGAGTGCGTGCAAGGGGATAGCACACTGAGATACTTTTGGGGCGAGACACGCCTCCTTGGCTGCGAGATCTGCCCTTTCATTCCCAGCAATGCCAATATGCCCCGGAACCCAGCAGAAAGCTACAACCTTCCCCGGTCGCTGTAGTCGGAGGAGGGCATCCTGGATGGACTGGACAATTTTGTCTGCCGGATACAAACGTTTCAATGAGTGAAGGGCACTGAGTGAATCGGAACAGACAAGAAATTTAGGAGAGGAAGAATGTCTCATGTGCTCCAGTGCCCGCAAGATCGCAGACAATTCTGCATCAAAGACAGTAAAAGTCTGAGGCAGTCGGACCTTGAGGACACAATATGGAAAAACAACTGAGCAACCAACAGAATCCCCTTGTTTCGACCCATCCGTAAAAACAGCTACATAGTCGTGGTGCTCAGATAAAATGGCAGAAAATGCTGCATTAAAAACGGTGGTAGGAGTGCAATCTCTCTTGTACTGCAATAAATCTAAAATCGCTCCGGGCCTCTTCAGTAACCAGGGTGGCAGGCGGTTAAAACCTTGGATTTGGGGTTGTACAGACTCCACAGCGAGGGACTCTAGTACACGTTGCACACGGATCCCAAACGGCAACGTAGCCCGGGGACGGCGGGAAAAAAGGCGGTCCAGAGGTGGATGGGCAACAAGATGGTGAGCAGGCGATCTGGGAGTTGCAAGAAGCTTACAAGCCTGGCGCACCAGCAGGAGCTGCCGCCGGATGGTAAGTGGCGGTTCGCCAGACTCAGCACAGAGGCTGGGTACGGGACTGGTCCGATAAGCACCTGTGGCCAGTCGGATCCCAGCATGGTGAACAGCGTCAAGGATCCGCAAATAAGATGGCCTCACTGACCCATATACTGTGCACCAATAGTCCAGCCGTGAACGCACAAAAGCTCCATAAAACTGAAGGAGACGCGCCCTGTCCGCGCCCCAAGATCTGTGGCTGAGGCACTCGGGGATGTTCAGTGCCTTCAACGTTCTGGCAGCCATGACAACCTGGAGTCAAAAATTAGGCCCAGAAACCGCACTGTGTCTCTAAAATGTAGGACAGTATCCCCCATATGCAAGGCAGGCAAAGTAAAAAGATGACGAGAACGATTAAAATGAACACAAACACACTTATCGGCAGAAAACCGAAAATCCACTCCTCTAACCGCCGCACTGTTAGCTGCAACAGACGCTTCACGGTTGCAACACTGGAGGAGGAACAGAAATCAGCAAAGTCGTCCACAAATAAGGAGCACTGTACTGGACTCCTCACTGTAGACGTTATACTGTTGATGGCTATGGCAAAGAGGATAACGCTTAAAACACTGCCCTGGGGGACACCGTTCTCTTGCTCAAAGCGATCAGACAGTGTGTTACCAACGCAGGTCCGAAAAAACCGCTGAGACAATTTCAGAAGTGACCATTAGGCGGTCAACACATCGAGGTCAGTTACATTATCAGCGATCTTTGAACTTGACCTCATGATGCCCTGACCCTTCTCTATGACGTCATCACAATAAAAGCATGACAAGCCCCAATCCCTGCTTCCCCACTCCACTCATCCAATCAGAGTCCAGTGGTCTAGCCGCCATTAAAAGGAAAACAGCCAATTACAGTGTAGTACTTCAGCATGGTTTTGGGATGGAGGGAAAAAGGTGTTTTGTTGAGATTTTTTTTATTGCAATGTAGAACGTAAACTGTATATTTTCATAATAATCTCCTGATACGTTTACATTCATCACAACATGCTCAAAGGGGAGGGATGAAACATGAACTTCCCTGTCGTGTCAACTATCGAATATGTTAAAGAATAGCTGCTTTGTGGTGTTCAGTATCTATAGTTTTTTTTTTTTTTTTTACTGGGGTAATAATAATGCCAGAAAGTCGACCAGTGTGCAGGCAAGTAGTCTCAACAATCAACACTGAGGAAAGCTTATAAATGAAACCCTGTTTGCTTTTAATTTTATCTGTTTACCTATAAACTATGTGGAGAATCTAAACATTGACTCCAACAAAGGCATTAAAAATATTAAACAGAAATGCTGAATTAAAGCAGAAGTAACACATTTTTTTGCAATCCAGAACATTGTTCTCCACAATATCATCAGATATAGATATTGCCAAATCAGGACTTGTTCCTGCAAACAATGTTATTCCGTAGGTCGTAAGAAAAAGAAGAAGTAAATCACATGGACTTAACACATTCCCCTTTAAAGACAGTTCTCCAGTGTGTGAAGTTAAAGTGCTACGTGGATGAAAAAGAGAACTGGAAATGGAAGAAAACGAGTTAGGAAAACGGAAACCGGAGTATATAGCGAAGAAAGCTGCTATAGGGGAGGAATGTAATCTGCTATTTGGAAAACAAGAAGCCATTGCAGATGTGCAGGCAAGGCTTACGATAACTTTAAATACAGTATGTGGAAAAGTCTTGATGCAGGTATCCGTACTTTGGATTAATGGTCGAAAATGATGGATTCGATAGTATTTATCAGGTTAAAGGAAGCACAAAAAATCTGCTGATAAAGTTCCAATCCCATTCCGATTTCCTTAAGAGGGATCGTTAAATTGTATCTAAATGCGGAGGACTGCACGTTGCGTATCTAGCAATACAACAGCCGTATGCAGAGTTTAAAACTGGCAGAATAACTGTATTTCATGGTTGACTATAACTAGCATTGGAGGTGGACAGCTGTTTCAAGTGAGACACACGTATTGCGCCGTCTATGGCGATAATACCACTGGATAGACCACGGCAAGGAGATGGGTTTATCGCTTTAAGGAGGTACGTTTTGACATTAATGACTCTCCACGGTCACACCTTCGTGGTTTGATGATCGATTAAAAACATTAGTCCACAGTGATCCACGTCTGCTACTCGAGAAGCGGCTAATGTGATGAACATGATCATCATACCATCATGTGATATTTTCATGCAGTGGGGAAGTTTCATAAATCGTGTGTATGGTTACCACATTTTCTACGACAAAATCACAAAAGTCAACGAGTGGCCTCATGTGCATCTCTGCTTGCTCGTCATCAATTGGCTCGTGAACAACAACGACCATTCCAATATCCCGTATCGTTACTGGTGATGAAAATGGAGTACACTGGCACTAGGAAAAGAAAGCAAGGGTTGAGCCCAAACAAAGCAGCAACTGCTCAAACAAAGACGTGTGTGCATCCACAAAAGAAAGTATTACGCGTCTGGTGGAAAAGCGACGGAGTGGTGTACTACGAATCGCTTCCCGAGGCGTAACCATCAATGCTGACATTTACTGTCAGCAACTGAGACGTCTTGGAAATGCAATTCAAGAAAAATGATCAGGAAGACTGCGTGAAGTGATGCTACTAGACAATAACGCCCACCGACATTCTTCTAGACTGACAGAAAACAATACACAGAAGCTGGGCTGGAAGGTCATTTCGCAACCACCTTATTCATCTAATCTTGCTTCCTCAGGTTTTCACTTTTTCCACTCTCTGCGAAACACCCTTCAAAGAAATTGCTTTCCAGATGAAAATGTGCTCCGAAGATGGCTCGTTGAGTTATTCGCCTCAAAACCATGTGATCACTACACTAGTGGAATGGAAAAATTACTCCAGGGTTGGCAGACTGTTGCAAATAGTGAAGTAGGATATATTATTCATGAAAAATCTCTGTTATGCGTATTTAGTGCTTATTAAACTCATAGAGAAAAGCTACGAATTTACGCACCAACTTAATCTTTATTGTCAATATCCTCAACTGGATACTTAACTGTAGAAAGGTGATAAGTGCCAAATTCATGAAAAATGTGATAAGTGGTTTCAAAGATGCAGGATACAGAGGAGGATTACATATGAAAAGTGCTATGTCCACCGAGAATTACAGGTGGTTCCACTTGCCACCACAAGATGGCAATGATGCTAAGTTGGCTGCTGATTTCGTAAGAATGGCGCTATATGCCATTCAGTTGTGTTTGTTTCACTTTGCTACCGTGATAAGTGTATGCACAGACTTCTATTCTGTCCTTGTTTTGTGAATCATTGCTCATCAACTTATAAGGTATGTGTAAAATCATCGCATAATATTATGGTCACATACAGTCGTATAACATTGTCATATAAGTGAAATATTATACAACTACAGGGTGTTTACAAATGAATATCGGGGTTTTAATGATTTATAATATTTATTATATTAAACTTACAGTTATAAATGATATGTTAAATGAAAGAGCAACCCAAACAGTTTTACCAAGAACCTTATAAATGTTCAGTGTGTCACCATTAGTCACACGGCACACATCAAGTCTATAGCCGAGTTCTTCCCAAACGTTGATACGTGTGTCTTCAGTGACTGTAGCAACGGCTGCTTCAATCCGGAATTTTAATTCAGGGAGGTCTGCTGGTAGCGGAGGCATATACACACGATCCTTGATGAAGCCCCAAACGAAAAAATCGCATGGCGTTAGGTTGGTTGAACGTGGAGGCCATGCAAAGCAAGCCCTGTCATTGGAGCCCTTGCGACCTATACAGCGCTTGGGTACAGTGAAGTTCAACCAATCGCGTTCTTCGCTATGCCAGTGAGGTAGCACACCATCTTAGTGGAGTATGAAGTTCTCTGGGTCATCTTCTTCCAACTGAGGGAAGAGCCACTGCTCTAGTGTATCAAAGTAAGAAGCGTCAGTTACAGTAGGTTCATCAAAAAAGAAAGACCTGGGATACGGCCCAAAAAAACAGTTACTTTAAGGGAATCTCGTTGCATTTGTACCACCTCGTGAGGATTTTCTGATCCCCAGATGCGCACATTGTGATTGTTAACATGTCCACTAAGGTGAAAGGTCGATTCATCACTGAAGACAACATGATCCAGAAAATCATAATCGTGAAACAACATTACGTTTGCGAAGTTGGCACGTAATCCATGGTCTGCCGGATGTAGAGCCTGTAATACCTGTAAACGGTAAGGACGTAGTTGTACACGTTTTGCTAGCCTGATTGGCCGTGCGGTTCTAGGCGCTACAGTCTGGAACCGCGAGACCGCTACGGTCGCAGGTTCGAATCCTGCCTCGGCCGTGGATGTGTGTGATGTCCTTAGGTTAGTTAGGTTTAAGTATTTCTAAGTTCTATGGGACTGATGGCCTCAGAAGTTGAGTCCCATAGTGCTCAGAGCCATTTGAACCATTTTTTTGTACACGTTTTCTTAAAACTTTCCAAACATGACTAGCCTTCCGCACTGATTTCTGTCGGCTACGAGTGAACGACTATCTCACTCGCTCAACAGTCTCTTGACTACCTCTTGGTCGTCCTGTGCTCTTCCCTTTACAAAGGCAGCCGGTATCTTCAAATTGATAATACCATCAACGAATGTCATTAGCACTTGCAGGATCACAACCGAACTTCAGCCGGAACACACGTTGCACAGTAACTACAGATTCGGTCTTTGCAAACTGCAAAACATGAAACGCTTTCTGTTCACTAGTCGCCATTTTCGCTACTATAGCTGTCTAGCGGATTGAGGCGGAAACACTGCGCCCTGCGCGTGCGCAGTTGTGCCAAACAAAACTGTTTGAGTTGCTCGTTCATTTGAGATATCATTTATAACTTTAAGTTTACTGTAACAAATATTATAAAGCGTTAAAACCCCGATATTCATTTATAAACACCCAGTATATTTTATCTTTATATCATTTTGTACGTATGTGATCTCCATATGTTAGGTCATGGCGGATGAAAGCCACGTCAGTAGGAGACGGAGGAAGAGTGGTAACGAATCAGTCAGAGACGAACAGAAGAAATCAAAGACGAAAGGTTTAGCGTAAGAAACACACAAAAAAACAGTTACACCAGCTAAGAACCGTCCCTCACCGCAGGTACGATTTTAAACCTTTCACTGACTATGAAATCTACATAAAAAATGATTGCTGTCGAGTGTGTGCATATTTTGGTGTCCTCTACAGAAAACATAATGATTTCTTGTTCTTGCCTTTACGCACTATGCAAGTGCAGAGTAAGATGCGGTGAGCTGACACCTGAATTAAAAACCGATTTTCTTTTCTAAGTTCTATAAGCAAGACTACTCAACACAAGGAACCTTCCTGATGGGTCTTCTTCGTGTCACACCAGAACGGCGTCGTCGGCATGGAACCTATGATTTTCCTTCTGAGAGTTGCCAGCATCGAACATTTCGGTATTCCATTCCAAATGATATAGGGGATCTCGTCGCAGTTTGCAAAACCACTTTTATGAATATTTTTGCTGTTGGAAAGTAAAGGCTGGAAATACTCATTAAGAAGAAAAATATTGCAGAGACAACATTCCCCGACCGCAGGACAACACACGCTCAAATACACCGACGAAGACAAAATGTGTATAAAATAGCATATAAATGGTTTTCGTCGAGAAGTTAGCCATTACAGCCGAGCAAGATCAAGCAAGGAATACCTCAGTCCTGACCTGAATATTTCAAGAATGTATTCCTACTTTATAAAGATATTCCCTGAAAGCACCATAATTTCCAATTTTTATCGTAGAGTGTTTTTGAAAGAATTTCCCAACCTTTCCTTCCACGTAAGTAGGAAAACCTGCAGGACATGTGACCTACTGAACGTCGAAGGAAAAGCATGTGCACCGCAGTCACAGGTGTGTTTAGAGATTCACCACAGGAAGGCTGAGATGGCACAGAGCCTTCTCAAGAGTGACATCAGCTCTTCTCAGTTCCCTAACAGTGTATATCGATTGGTACGCAGTAGGTTATGTTTGTGCCCACACTAATGCACTCCGAGATGTTTTATCGCCGCCGTTACCATGTTACACCTTGGCAATATCTATTGATGACACCATTCAGTCTTACATGTGCATGCGGTATGAGAGTATCGCTGGTAGGGGTGGAAATGAAGTCGCGTTATGCATTCTGGAAGTGTTAAAACCCGGGATAACAACGAAGAAAATCCTTATTGTTTGGAGTTACAACTGCGCTGCACGACAGAAGAACTGGATGCTGGGATTTCTTTTTCTTTTTCTTTTTCTGGTGGCAAATAGGTTGTTCACACGAATAGAACAACGGTTTCTTATTAGTGGGCACAACTTCCTCCCCTGTGAAACTGAGTTTTCCTTGATAGAGAGAAGTAAGACAGTGACGAAGGCATTTGTACCCAGCGACCTATGCAAAATGGTCGAGGAAGCAAAGGTTCTTAGACCTCTCAAAGTAATGTCTATGAATACTTCCGATTTTTTAAATATTCAAGCTGTGGCAGACGAGATACTGAGAACAAAAGATCAGAACATTTCAAAAGCTGTCGGCATCACATATGATCCAACAAATTTAGCATGTGTAGCAATAAAAGTATGCTACACCGACATGGAAAGGATCCGTAAGGTGAATGTGCTCAAAAAAGGGTAACATTCAAGAAACATTCAATCTGTTAACTTTGAATCTATTTCCTCAATCCATTCAATTACAGATGAAAAGAAGAAAGAGTGAAAGGCTATGATACCTTACCTGGAAAATAATGAGCATAAAGATTATTATATGCAATTTGTGGAGAGTGACTAAGACATAGCACCTAGAATAATTTGATGGGACTTAGCACCTTTCATAAATGTTTGTGTTTGAGCTGCCTTCAGCATTAAACAATTCCAACTGTGTCATGAAACCACCACCAGTATATTATAAGATACTCTCTTTAGTAACATGGAAAAGTTTGAGGAATAATAACTAAAACACTGCACTACAGAGAGTTTGTTTATAATAACTTTAGTTGATAAATTTGGCACTTTGCACCTTTCTGCAGTTAAGTATCCAATTACTTTGCTACTCAAATAACGAAACTCATCAACTACTTTTAGTGTCTCACTTCCTAATCAGATTTCCTTCGCACTGCCTGATTTCATTCTGCTACATCCCATTACTGTTGTAGTTATTTTGTTGATGTTCATCTTATAATCTCTTTTCAAGACAATATTCATTCCTGTCAGCGGCTCTCGCAAACCCTTTGCTGTCTCTGGCAGAATTACAGTCTCATCCGCTAACCCCATTTTTTTTTATCTTCTTAAATTTAATTCGCTGTCCTAATTTCTTCTCGGGATATTCTAACTCTTGTTCACTGTACAGATTGAATTATAGTGGGGCAGGCTGCAACTCTGTCTCACTCCCTTCACAGCCACAAAAGTGGTAGTCCTTAAAAATGGCAATTAGTTCAAATCCAGCGTATTTTTCCGAGACCCCGTATTTCATATACAATTAAAGATAAATTAATTTACATAGAAATTTCATACTGAGTTATGTGGCATTTTTGTGTATAAATTTATGACACTGGGTTTCGAAAATATAGATTTCACAGTGAATTCCGTTTACTTCAAAAGGTTAGAAAAAAGTTGCTCACCTGGTAGTTCTGATGTTACGCTAATGGAAAGTTTATAGAGTTAAATTAAAATGTTTCAGTTTTATGCAACATCAAAAGAGTGATCGTTGTTCTTTTTACATCTCATTGCGCGTTTTCTCTTCTGCGTCCTACAAATATTTTTGCCACAGAGCAAATATTAATTGGTCGAGAGTGGAAAAAACATTAGGTAATTATATTACAGTCCATAAAGGATGGTTCGCTTCTGCGATAACATTCATTAAATCTCCGCGCTTCCAAATAATTACGCTTTCACATTTCCGTTGAGACATTCCCCATTCTGGGTTGCAATGAGAAAAGTTTCGTCCATTAATATCTTTGGCACTTTTATTGTACATGGGCCATAAAATGTACACCTAGACATTCCACTGTGAAAAAAAAATCGCATTACTAGCTGCATAGTTGAAAGCTTTTCGGCTCCGATTTCCAGCTATTCACGAAACATTTATTACGTGCTAGAAAAAGATACGCATTGCAAACACGGACGAAGGTAGTCAATGCATCAGTGTGTGTGTGTGTGTGTGTGTGTGCGTGTGTGTGTGTGTGTGTGTGTGTGTGTGTGTGTGTGTGTGTGTGTGTGTGTGTAACAGCAGAGCTATTTTGCAACGATGGTTATCTGCTACTTCCCCTGTGTCTTAACAAAAGGATAGCTGTTGTTTCTACAGTCCCATACGAGTATTAGTTGTACCATTCAGCTATCACCTAACGTATATGGAACCTTTATTGATGTGTGATCCGATTGAGGTTATTGTCTGCTCTGAAGATAATTTCTGTTTTAAGTATGCCGGCGTGTAGTAAGGTTATGAAGATACGCAGCGAATATATTAGAGATAAGACGTATTTCCCAGGCCTGTGACTTATTTCTTAATTTATGCAAACTGGAAGTTGTTAGTATGTGCAGTGGGCGCGCCAATCTTCCTAAGATAAAATTGCTTGTGCAGTGATTAGCAACAAATATGTCTCAGGTCTCAGGTCTCAGTACCGATGCAACACTAATTGGCAAGAATGTTATGACAAACACCACAGCTTTTATCTCACGCACATTTATTCAGCCACGGCTGTGTCATTCTATACGGACATCTCCGGGAGACACGTTGGTAAAAATGTGCCAGTGTCAAGATTTAGAATATTTGGTCGCCCAATAATACATTGTTAGGTACGTCTTGCAAATCCAATGTTTCATTTCAAATTACGAAAATCACAACAGGTGTATCCAATGTTTGACTTCGTAAACTGTGTTTGGTGTAGTCATATCCAGCAGTACGTGTTAGATGCAGCAAAAGACGCAGCGCTATGTTGATCACGCTGTACTGATAATGCTGTACATTGCCCAACATGCACTACAGGCTGTGCCTACAACAAATACAGTTGACAAAGTGAAACACTGTACTTGTATTCTAGTATGTACATACAACGCATTATTGGGAGACTGAACATTTATCGAGTGAGGTGGTGCAGAGGTTACCACACTGGACGCTCATTCAGAAGGACGGCGGTTGAAACCGCGTCCGGCCACTCTGATTTAGGTTGTCCGTGATTTTCATAATAAGCTCCAGGCAAATACTGCGACGGTTCCTTTTAAAGGTCATGGCCAATTTCCTACCCAACCTTAACAGAAACCGAGCTTGTTCTCCGTCTCTAATGACCTCGATGTCGACGAGACGTAAAACATTTCTTCGACTAAGCATTCTAAATAATAACAGCGGCAATTTCTGCCACTTTTTCACCTTAGGATGTTCATAGCAAATGAAACCATTCTCGGTTTAATAAATATACACCTCTTCTATGATCACAAAAAACCATTTGAGCTAGATAACCTATTATACACACATATCATGCTTGGGATGGATTTACCACAGAAATATCTTCAGAAGGCCTAACGTGAGATAATGATTTTGTTAATACATCAGATTATGATTGTCCAACAAAGACCTCTGGGGATTGTAAAACTACTGAGACATGATCTTCCCCAGTATCATTGTCTTGTATCATCGTCTTCCACAGTCATGGTTCAATCGGCAAGTTAGCAAGGATCTTGCTCAATGGCTATTTCATCGTCGTTTACTTAATCATTTCATTTCTTTAAGTAAGACTTAACTTTCTCATATGCAGCATAGCATTCTGCAATGAAATATTTCAGTTTATTTTCTGCAGCCATTGAAAAATTCAAGCTTAACTGACGCATCTGTAATTTCTCATTCAATAGATATTATTTCATTATCTACATCTACATCTACATTTATACTCCGCAAGCCACCCAACGGTGTGTGGCGGAGGGCACTTTACGTGCCACTGTCATTACCTCCCTTTCCTGTTCCAGTCGCGTATGGTTCGCGGGAAGAACGACTGTCTGAAAGCCTCCGTGCGCGCTCTAATCTCTCTAATTTTACATTCGTGATCTCCTCGGTAGGTATAAGTAGGGGGAAGCAATATATTCGATACCTCATCCAGAAACGCACCCTCTCGAAACCTGGCGAGCCAGCTACACCGCGATGCAGAGCGCCTCTCTTGCAGAGTCTGCCACTTGAGGTTATTAAACATCTCCGTAACACTATCACGGTTACCAAATAACCCTGTGACGAAACGCGCCGCTCTTCTTTGGATCGTCTCTATCTCCTCCGTCAGACCGATCTGGTACGGATCCTACACTGATGAGCAATACTCAAGTTTAGGTCGAACGAGTGTTTTGTAAGCCACCTCCTTTGTTGATGGACTACATTTTCTAAGGACTCTCCCAATGAATCTCAACCTGGTACCCGCCTTACCAACAATTAATTTTATATGATCATTCCACTTCAAATCGTTCCGCACGCATACTCCCAGATATTTTACAGAAGTAACTGCTACCAGTGTTTGTTCTGATATCATATAATCATACAATAAAGGATCCTTCTTTCTATATATTCGCAATACATTACATTTGTCTATGTTAAGGGTCTTGAAGACTGGGACTATCTGTGCTCTTTTCCAATCATTTGGAACCCTCCGTTCCTCTAGAGACATGCGGTACACGGCTGTTAGAAGGGGGGCAAGTTCTTTCGCGTACTCTGTGTAGAATCGAATTGGTATCCCGTCAGGTCCAGTGGACTTTCCTCTATTGAGTGATTCCAGTTGCTTTTCTGTCCCTTGGACACTTATTTCGATGTCAGCCATTTTTTCGTTTGTGCGAGGATTTAGAGAAGGAACTGCAGTGCGGTCTTCCTCTGTGAAACAGCTTTGGAAAAAGGTGTTTAGTATTTCAGCTTTACGCGTGTCATCCTCTGTTTCAATGCCATCATCATCCCGTAGTGTCTCGATATGCTGTTTCGAGCCACTTACTGATTTAACGTAAGACCAGAACTTCCTAGGATTTTCTGTCAAGTCGGTACATAGAATTTTACTTTCGAATTCACTGAACGCTTCACGCAATGCCCTCCTTACGCTAACTTTGACATCGTTTAGCTTCTGTTTGTCTGAGAGGTTTTGGCTGCGTTTAAACTTGGAGTGGAGCTCTCTTTGCTTTCGCAGTAGTTTCCTAACTTTGTTGTTGTACCACGGTGGGTTTTTCCCGTCCCTCACAGTTTTACTCGGCACGTACCTGTCTAAAACGCATTTTACGATTGCCTTGAACTTTTTCCATAAACACTCAACATTGTCAGTGTCGGAACAGAAATTTTCGTTTTGATCTGTTAGGTAGTCTGAAATCTGCCTTCTATTACTCTTGCTAAACAGATAAACCTTCCTCCCTTTTTTTATATTCCTATTAACTTCCATATTCAGGGATGCTGCAACGGCCTTATGATCACTGATTCCCTGTTCTGTACATACAGAGTCGAAAAGTTCGGGTGTGTTTGTTATCAGTAGGTCCAAGATGTTATCTCCACGAGTCGGTTCTCTGTTTAGTTGCTCGAGGTAATTTTCGGATAGTGCACCCAGTATAATGTCACTCGATGCTCTGTCCCTACCACCCGTCCTAAACATCTGAGTGTCCCAGTCTATATCTGGTAAATTGAAATCTCCACCTAAGACTATAACATGCTGAGAAAATTTATGTGGAATGTATTCCAAATTTTCTCTCAGTTGTTCTGCCACTAATGCTGCTGAGTCGGGAGGTCGGTAAAAGGAGCCAATTATTAACCTAGTTCGGTTGTTGAGTGTAACCTCCACCCATAATAATTCACAGGAACTATCCACTTCTACTTCACTACAGGATAAACTACTACTAACAGCGACGAACACTCCACCACCGGTTGCATGCAATCTATCCTTTCTAAACACCGTCTGTACCTTTGTAAACATTTCGGCAGAATTTATCTCTGGCTTAAGCCAGCTTTCTGTGCCTATAACGATTTCAGCTTCGGTGCTTTCTATCAGCGCTTGAAGTTCTGGTACTTTACCAACGCAGCTTCGACAGTTGACAATTACAATACCGATTGCTTCTTGGTCCCCGCATGTCCTGACTTTGCCCTGCACCCGTTGAGGCTGTTGCCCTTTCTGTACTTGCCCAAGGCCATCTAACCTAAAAAACCGCCCAGCCCACGCCACACAACCCCTGCTACCCGTGTAGCCGCTTGTTGCGTGTAGTGGACTCCTGACCTATCCAGCGGAACCCGAAACCCCACCACCCTATGGCGCAAGTCGAGGAATCTGCAGCCCACACGGTCGCAGAACCGTCTCAGCCTCTGATTCAGACCCTCCACTCGGCTCTGTACCAAAGGTCCGCAGTCAGTCCTGTCGACGATGCTGCAGATGGTGAGCTCTGCTTTCACCCCGCTAGCGAGACTGGCAGTCTTCACCAGATCAGATAGCCGCCGGAAGCCAGAGAGGATTTCCTCCGATCCATAGCGACACACATCATTGGTGCCGACATGAGCGACCACCTGCAGATGGGTGCACCCTGTACCCTTCATTGCATCCGGAAGGACCCTTTCCACATCTGGAATGACTCCCCCCGGTATGCACACGGAGTGCACATTGGTTTTCTTCCCCTCTCTTGCTGCCATTTCCCTAAGGGGCCGCATTACGCGCCTGACGTTGGAGCTCCCAACTACCAGTAAGCCCACCCTCTGCGACTGCCCGGATCTTGCAGACTGAGGGGCAACCTCTGGAACAGGACAAGCAGCCATGTCAGGCCGAAGATCAGTATCAGCATGAGACTGAGCCTGAAACCGGTTCGTCAGACAAACTGGAGAGGCTTTCCGTTCAGCCCTCCGTGAGCTACTGCCTACTGCTTCTGAAGGTAGCAAGAAAACTAATTGCTCCAGCAATTGCGAATGTCAAGTACAATAGCCTTCTAAATTTAAAAGGCACTGAACTATTGATCATATTGCAATTGACAAATCTCCTGTGGTAATGGAATGTGTCAGCATGGATTCGTCCGAAGTGCTAAACATCTCCAGCTATTGGGGAAGAAAAGGAGGCCAACAGATAAACGGTTAGATTTGCGGATATTATTGGAGAACCTGTACATTCTTGTTACTTACATAGGTAATACAAATTACACCGGTTCCTTATCACGAGGAATTTAAATGTGCTTATGCCCATTACAAAACAGTTTTGTAACAACGTTATGGAGGTTAAAATCTTCGATCAAGTGGACTGTCAAGAATAATTAGAGAAAGGACAGTCTGTAATGTTCAAGGAAGAAATGTCTGGTGCATTTAACATATAGTTTCATGGTAAATTCTCCAAACTTATCTCTGAAAGATGTGGCGTCACGGTGAAGTTACCATTTCTACTACATGGCAGCTGTACTGAGGCAGAAAGGGGAATATTTGAAAAAATGGCAAGGAAGCACTGCAAATTAATTTCAAGAAACAGAAAACCCATGCGCCTGTACCAGTATGAAATCGAACTGACAGTCGCTGAAGTGGGTGTACTAATGGTAGAGCTGCCTGGGATATTGCAGCAGCTTCGTGTTGACGATTACTACCCTATAACACTATTTTGCTGGGACGTTTAATAAAATGGAGACTTGTGACTACCTAACCACTAATTCTGTATGCAAAGAAACTGCTAAATAAATGCCAATGTGATTGTAAATAACAAAGAGACAACTGCAGTATAACGTTTGCCGTGGATATTAATAAGTATGTGACTTATTAATATGTCAGATCAAGACCTCCGGAGCGAACAAAGAAATCAGTAACCAAGTCATCGGTTTTATGAAGTGTCCATACATGCATTTATGAGAAACTGTCACACCATCCCTGTCTAAAGAACATAGTATTACCTGACTGATGATGGCATCGTCTTGGGTTAAATACTCCGGAGGTAAAATAGTCCCCCATTCGGATCTTCGGGTGGGGACTACTCAGGAGGATGTCGTTATCATGAGAAACAAACCTGGCGTTCTACGGATCGGGGAGTGGAATGTCAGATATCTTAATCGGGCACGTAGGTTAGAAAATTTCAAAAAGGAAATGGATACGTTAAAGTTAAATATAGTAGGAGTAGTGATGTTAGGTAGCAGAAATAATAGGACTTTTGTCTGGTGAATATAGAGGCATAAATACAAAAAAATAGGTGCAATGCAGAAGAAGGTTTAATAACGAGTAAAAACTATAGGAATGGGAATAAGCTACAATGCACAGCATAGTGAACGCATTATTATAGTCAAGATAGACACAAAGCCCACACCCACCACAGTAGTACAAGTTTATATGTCAGGAAGTTAGTTCCGCAGACGATAGATTGAAGAATGTATGATTAAATAAAAGAAATTATTCAGTTAGTTAAGGGAGACGAAAATTTAATAGTCATGAGAGACTGTTATTCGATAGTAGAAAAAGGAAGAGAAGGAAAACTAGCAGGCTAATATGGACTTGGGGAAAATAATGAAAGAGGGAGCCATCTGATAGAATTTTGCACGGACCGTAAGTTAATCGTAGCTAAAATTTGGTTTAAGAATTTTGAGAGTAGGTTTTATACGTGGAAGATACCTGGAGACTCCGGAAGGTTTCAGACTGATTATGCAATGGTAAGACATAGATTTCGGAACCAGGTTTTGAATTTTAAGATATTTCCAGGGGCAGATGTGGATTCTGACTAAAATTTATTGGTTATGAACTGTAGATTATAACTGAAAAAACAGCAAAGAGGTAGGAATTTAAGGAGATGGGACATTGATAAACTGAAAGAATGAGAAGCTCTAGAGAGTTTCAGAGGGAGCATTATGCAATGATTGAGAAGAACTGTAGGAAGGGAAACAGTAGAAGAAGAATGGGTAGCTTTGAGAGATGAAATGATGAAAGCAGCCAAGGATCTAGTAGGTAAAAAGACGAGGGTTAGTAGAAATCTTGGATAACACAAGAGATATTGAATTTAACTGATGAAAGGAAAAAAATATAAAAATGCAGTAAATGAAGCTGGGGAAAAGGAATACAAACGTCTCAAAGATGAGATCGACAGGAAGTGCAAAATATCTAAGTAGGAACGGCTAGAGGACGAATGTAAGGATTTAGAAGCGTTTATCACTAGGGCAGAGATAGATGCCGCCTACAGGAAAATTAAAGAGACCTTAGGAGAAAAGAGAAAAACCTGTATGACTATCAAGAGATCAGATGGAAAACCAGTCCTAAGCGAAGAAGGAAAAGCAGAAAGGCAGAAAGATGGAAGGAGTATATAGAGGATCTATACAAGGGAAATGTACTTTAGAGCAATATTATGGAAATGGAAGAGAACGTAGATGAAGATGTGATGGGAGATATTATACTGCGTGAAGAATTTGTCAGAGCTCTGACAGACCTAAGTCGAAACAAGGTTCCGGGGCTAGACAACACTCCACCAGAACTATTGATAACCTTGGGGAGGACCTCTTCCATTTGGTGAGTAAGATGTGTGAGACATACGAAATACCCCAGACTTCAAAAATATTAAATAATTTCAATTTCAAAGAAATCATCTGCTATCAGATGAGAAAAATTACCGAACAATCCGTTTAATAAGTCAAGGTTGCAAAGTACTGACACCAATTCTTTACAGAAGAACTGAAACACTGGCAGAATCCGACCTCGGGTACACCAGTTTGGATTCCGGAGAAATGTAGGAACACGCGAGGCAATACTGACACCATGACTTCTCGTAGAAGACACGCCAACAAAAGACAAAGCTATGTTTGCAGTATTTGTAGACTTACTGAAAGATTTTGACAATGGTGGCTGAAACACTCTCTTTCAAATTCTACAGATGACATGGATAAAATACAGGGAGCGAAAGGCTATTCACAATTTGCATAGGAACCAGATGGGAGCTATAAGAGTCGAAGGGCATGAAACGGAAGCAGTGTTTGGGAAGGGAGTCAGGATTGATCCTAGCCCCGAAGTTATTCAATCTGTATACTGGGCAAGCAGTAAAGGAAACAAAAGAAAGAGTTGGAGTAGGAATTAAAGTCCAAGGAGAAGAAATAAAAACTTTGAGGTTTGCCGATAACATTATAATTCTGTCAGATACAGCAAAGTACTTGGAAGACCAATTGAACGGAATGGACAGTGTCTTAAAAGGAGGATACAAGATGAACATCAAAAAAAGCAAAACAACGATAATGGAATGCAGTCGAATTAACTCAGGTGATGCTGAGGGAATTAGAGTAGGAAATGAGACACTTGAAGTAGTACATGAGTTTTACTATTTGGGCTTTCTCTCTCAATGCAAAGTCACTGTTCTTATGCTCCAGATTCGGCGCTGACAGAATGAACCCTGAAAAGCATTCGTTTCGCAGACGTTGTTCCTGACAATTGTGCTCTCAGCGATTCCTTACGAAATATTTACTGATAGCTTCCAATATTTTTGCACATGATGTCAGAAAGGTGTCTTAGCTAATGGTGATTACTTTGAAGCCGAGTAAAGCAGTTTTGTTTAAACTCTTGTTTCCTTTATTTTGTGATACCCTTCACCGAAGTTTTCAGACGCACCTTATATTTGGAGGCTCCAATGTGTGGGATTGCACTCTTCTCTAATTGACAGACAGATCATGATCAATGAGTAGCTATCGCCTGCGGCAACGCTCGTATATCAGTAATTTTGTTACGATGAGTGATCGCTAGTAAGTGAGTTATTGTATGTTCAGTAAGGTCAACTGCCATCATGTGTCTGCCTGTTCGGATAAGCGTAGCTCGTGATACGCACCCTCCACCAACTGCCCCAGCGCACGACAACGCAGAACGCTCAGCGCATATGTTATAGAGCGAGTACATTACGCAACAGATTTACTGATTTTCTAAATGATTTATGTTCATTGGTATAAAAAAGATCTAAAGTAGGCTATGGTTTTCCTCAGTGTTCAAGTTACCTCCTCACCAAATTTCATTGAGACTGTTCTACGGTTTAGTCATTGAAACGTAACCGACAGAGTGTCTTACTCAATTTTTCAATGTGGTTGCCACGGCTGTCAAGGCAGTTACTGTGGCGTGAGACGAACTTGCAATTCTCACTTTCTACTTCTTTATATCCAAAGATTTGAGCAAGGATGTCACAGCTTGTTTGAGGTCTTTATTGTTTTCAAACTGTTTTCCATCCAAAAATGACTGATCATGACTCCCTTGATGAAATATAGTGCACCACTGCTTCACTGAACGCCCGATAATAACATGTGAACTTCCTAAAATTATCAAATAGCCTTCAATCGATAAGAAATAAAACAAATAATTTGTAATTTGGTGCTCTGCAAATTAGATTCAGTCCGTAACCGCGCGGCTGCTACGGTGGCAGTTTCGAATCATGCCTCGGGCTTGGATGTGTGTGATGTCGTTAGGTTTAAGTAGTTCTAAGTCTAGGGGACAGATGACCTCAGATGTTAAGTCTCATAGTGCTTAGAGCCATTTGAACCATTTTTGTACGTCCTTCAAATGATCCACATCGTTTCAGAGCGTGGTGCAGGCTTTTTCAGTGTGAGTGGAGCGGTACAAAGGGGACGATAGTACTCATAGTGCAGCAGCAGATAGTCATTGTGGAAAGCTACGTGTCAGCAAAGTCGTGGAACGTTATGGTCAGTTGTTTTCTGAAGTTTAGTGGTGTCAAAGTACCAGCAAAGAGTGCCACGCAACGCTTAGTGCATGTGTGAACGAATACTCCACTTGGACCTGTTTCCGGCCCACTTTTATTTGACCCACCCTGTATAATACTGGTATATATAATAACGTCAGCTGCCGTCACGGGTCCGCATGTTCCGCGACTGAACTCGCAAATCATAATCAAATGCAGAGTCACTATAAGCCTCCCACGTCCCCAAGGCATGACATCCCTCTTCTTGTCGTACAGCATCTAAATGATGCCGTGGTTGTGTCTCTTCAACCGTCTCAGAAGCTATAAGAGACACATAACGTTCAGCAACTGAACTAGTGACTTGTAACGGCTTTTAGTGCGGAAGTATGGATTGAACAAGTTGAGGATTATATTCATTACGTCGAATCGTATTATATATAATTATCAAACAATAAAAATATTTTCATAGATACGATTTGAGAAGTCAATAATTTTTTCAAAGAGTAATTATTGCTCCACGTTTCGAGTTATATCTGTCAAATTAATACATAGCTAATCTGCACACTTTCTAATGTGGCCTATGTTCTGCTTCAGTGTTCAAGCTACGTCCATACTCAGTTTTATGAAAATCAGTTCCCCGGTTTAGTGGTGAAAGCGTAACAGCAGAATTACTTTCGCATTTATAATGTTACGAATAGTGAGGAAGCATGGATGTTAACGTTGTTCCATGGAAATAGTATAGATGAAGGCCAATTTACGATGTTACGAGTAAACATTTTTTCAAATCCACTTTTTCTGTTTGTTTTAACAACATGGCATTGGATTACTTTTTACATAGTGTAGTGACCTGGTGTGCCAAGACCGCTACAGAGCGGTGAAAGGGCCAGTCCTCTAATTATCAGGGTGGCATTCGGCTCCCTCATCTGGGAGCTATTGATTCGATGGCTTGGCGAGGGCTGTAGGAGAATCGGAGGAGTAAGGTGGCTGTAACAAGACAGATGGCTTGCGTTAAACTCTTTATTGTTCCAGTAAGCTTGACAAGCTACAGGTACGCACGCACTCTTGTCTGTTGATACAGCCTGGGTTCCATGTCACACGGGCGTGGTCGGGCGTGGATCTCGCGGACCACGACGGCTAGCGTCAGTAGCTGCTACACTCAGCAGGTGCTGTGGCCTTGCACTGTCGGTATACCTCGGCATTTGTCACGGGCTGAGGCGGCTGCCTGGTGCCGTTAAGCTGTGGGCGAGGCGGCCGAGTCACGCCCGGCCGCGAACATGGCAGGCGACCCAGCTGCTCAAATGCTAAGAGGACCTCAGTTCGACTTCGACCTCTCCCCGGGCAGGCGATTCAGTTAGGGTGACGGTAGACCTCACGACGGGGGCATACATGATGACTTTTGAAAAGACTCACAACTGCGTTGCATCACTCCGACGAGGCGCTAGTAAGATTACTCTACTTATACGCACCAAAGCAAGTTTTCTGTGGTGTTGCTGCTGAAACGTCACGTCCATCACGTTCCAAAGGGTCGAGACTTTCGGTAATCGTCCAGCCATTGGCCGACAGGCAGAGGGTGACGTCCGGTGTTCGCCGTGGCGCAACGGTGACTCAATGTATTGCCTTAAGTGGCCCACTATGCTGCATTGAGTCCTTCTGTAATCCACCGAGTCTAAAGATAAATAAATATAGCTTAAAAGACGAATTCTGTGAGTTACGATTTAATATCGTTCAACGATGAGAACGACAATTATTCACTGAAAGCAGTTGTAACAGTACAGCACTTATGAGAATCTGGACAGAGTGATTGAAAATGGAGCGACCACAGATACCAGCAACCTCAAACACAGGGTTTGCGCTTTTTACCATGTTTCTTTAGTCAGCGCGAAACTCTCACAGAAATGATCAACAAACTGGTTCGGAGTATGCTACACGAAAGACCTTCTCCTCCACGATGGGCCTTACGAAATAACAAAGTAAAGCAGTACTTTTCCCAGTATAACCTGTAACACAAAAAAGATTCGAGACAAAAATAGATCGATGTGATGTACACGTACCATTATAATTGCAGAAAAATCAGATGATTTATTCAACACAAGGAGCAAGTCAATAACCTGTTGGTCCAACTCTCTCTCTCTTACGCAAGAAGCTATTTGGCTCGACAATGATTGTCAGCGTTACTGAATGTCTTCCGGAGGGATATCTTCCCAAACTCTGTCAGATTGGTGCGTTAGATCGACAAAATCCAGAGATGGTTGGACGTGCCTCCCGTAATGCTCCAAATGCATTCAAGTGAGGAGAGATCCAGCTACCTTGCCGGCCAAGGTATGTTTGGCAAGCATGAAGACAAGCAGTGGAACCTCTCGCTGTCTACGTGTGGGCATTATCTTGTTGAAACGTAAGTCCAAGATATTTTCCATGTAGAGCAACAAAACGGGGCGTAGAACATCGTAGGAGTATCGGTGTACTGCAACGGTGCCGCAGATGACGCTCAAAGACTTCCTGATGTGAAAAGCAATGGTATCTCAGACGATCAGTACTGGTTCTCGGACCGTATGGCGAGCGACAGTCGGCTTGGTATCCCACAGCTGTTTGAGGCGTCTCTAGACACGTCTTCGGCCTTGAATCTCATTGGCTGGAGTAGTGTTGAGACCCGCTTCGAACTGAGAACCAGTGAAGACGTGTCCGGAGACCTTCCAGACGGCGGTGGGTTACCGTGCTGACTGTCGCCTGCCATAAGGCCCGACAACGAGGAGTGATGGACTGGGGTGCCTTTCTTTTCATAGCAGGAGCCCATCGGTTCTTATCTGCGGCCCCTTACAAAATGGTTCAAATGGCTCTGAGCACTATGGGACTTAACATCTGAGGTCATCAATTCCCCAGAACGTAGAACTACTTAAACCTAACTAACCTAAGGACATCACACACATCCATGCCCGAGGCACGATTCGAACCAGCGACCGTAGCGGTCACGCGGCTCCAGACTGAAGCGCCTAGATTAGCTCGGTCACAACGGCCGGCGTGTCCTCTTGCAGCACAGCGGTATGTCCACGATATGTCGCGTCCCGTTTTGTTCCTCTTCACGGCAAGCCATCCTGGGCTTACATTTCAGCAAGATAATGCCCGCCCGTACACGGCGAGAACTTGTAGTGCTTGTCTTCGTACTTACCAAACCCTACCTTGGCCAGCAATGTCACCGAATCTCTCCCCAACTGAGAACGTTTGGAGCATTATGAGCATGGTTCTCAAACCATCTAAGGATTTTGACGGTCGAACGCACCAGTTTGGTAGAATTTGTCACGATATCCCTGAGGAGGACACCCATATCTATCAGTAAATACCAACCGTATAACTACATCCATAATAGCTAGACGTGGAACAACGCATTATTGACTTGCTCCGTTTATGAAGCTCATTCCCTTGAAGATGTAATACAATTTTCCAGAAATTGTAATAATTTCCTTTTCTGTATATATACATCACATCTAACGATTTCCGTGCCATTCCGATAATTCCTTCTTGGTGCGTCGTTCGTTTTCTTTCTTTTTCCTTAAACTCTATGTCACAATGGTAAAAATTATACAAATTTTAGTTTGTAGTACATAGGGTTGCCGAATACTTCATTTCCCATATACCATTCGCGTATGAAAGAGAAATAGTGAAAGATACTCCTCATCCAGATTTCCCACTTTCACGAAAGCGCGATGCCTCGCTGCTACGTAATCTCAACGGGCTACATATTAGTTACCTCCTTAAAAGAGCAAAAGTCTGGCTTTGGAGCGCTGTAGATTTAGTAAAGGTGATACCAGATGCCTTGGACTGTACACCACAGAGGTAAGTCATGGCAGTGAACTACTGTGCTCCTCAGTTATATGTAATCTGTACAGGAAAATAGGTCAACGTTAAGACGTGATAGAAATACAACTTTGCTTTGATGTGCCCATGGGCACGCCATGAATGAAGGTTCCAGATTTCTTGGTGTATCAACGCTCGTCTGCAAGGATGGTCTACTGTTCGCCGTAAAGTAACACTGAGATCGTAAAAAGTCCAAAGTGACAGGGCCCGGAAACGATTACGACGTCTTGTTAATGATAATCGCCTTCACGTCCAACAAGAATCAGTGCTGTCAGTGAATGCATGTCCTATTCAACCAAATTTCGAATGGATATTACTAACGGACCTACACTGAGGGGACAGAAGTCGAGGGATACCTCCTAATATCGCGTCGGATCTCCGTTTGCCCGACGTAGTGCGGCAACGAGACCTGGCATGGACTCTACTAGTTCGAAGTCCGCTGCGGGAGTATTGAGCCAAGGTGCCTTTATAACCATCCATAATTGCGGAAATCTTGCCGTTGCAGGATTTTGAGCAAGAACTGACTTCTAGATTATGTCCCATAAGTGTTAGATGTCGTCCCTGACTGTGCGATATGGGTAGCTCGAACTGTCCAGAACGTTCTGACATTATGCAATGCCTTCTATAAAAATTACAGTATTGTTTGTGAACATGAAGTCCATGAACGGCTGCAAATGTTCTCCAAACTGCCGAACACGAACATTTCCACTCAATGATCGGTTCAGATGGACCAGAGGACCGAGCTCATTCCATGTAAATACAACCCACACCATTATCGAACCTTGCACAGTGGCTTGTTGAGGCTTGTTTGGAGGCACTAATTCGATAAAAGCAAGCGGCAGATCCTATCTGATTTTTGTCAGGCGTTGGCAACTGTGTGAAATTTGACCTTGAGGAAATGTAATATGTCATAATTACTAAACTAAGTGACGTTGGTTAAGTATGGATGTTGGCTGCTAGTGTACTTCCTATGAATGAACTGAAGAGTTCCATGAATAGTGCTTTGGAAATATTTACCTGTGATTTAGTTCAGGCTTGGTGGAAGTTTTCTGTGATTTTTATATTTATTTTTCAAAGCACTTACCTCATTTAGTTATGTGTGATGTGTACAACAAACTTAAAGTACATTAACAAACAAATGACTGCAATGTACGGAGACAATACCACGTTGTCAGTCACTAGCAGCTTTCGTGACTGACAAAGGCCTAACGGACTGATACTCTTCGATTCTTTTCATATTTATAGCATTTCAAAGTCAGCTCCCGGACATCGATTTCCTAAATAAGTACGACGCAATTCGCAAAAACAAACTTGAAAAAAAAAACAATCTTTGAAGATTAGTTTTCTGAACGCTCTCAAACATAGTACATTTGCATTATATTAAGAGGAATGATGATTGCTTGGGTACCATGTTTTTCTTGTGTGTTGTAGTGTAACGACGTATAGATTTTTTATATATAACCGATTTTCGTTTGATATATGACCATGTGCAGACTTCGTCACCTACATCAGTTACAACCCATTTCAAAATGATTTATATTCTTTTAAATTGTCATAGAATGGTTCTTGAACTAAACTGTAAAACATCAGTTGAGTTGTATGCAAAGAATTACATCACTTGAGCCAATTGGTCTTCATAAACTTTTTCGATTTTTATTTCGTTTGTTTCTCCTCAGAAATTATATTGTCACACGTTATCTTGATTTAATCGATATCAGAATCACACATTGAATAAACCTTTTAGATTCAAAGTTTCGATGAACGCCGTCAGAATTCAGTAATCTTGTCAAATATATTATTAATCCATTCACATAATTCTTCATAAATAAATCCTCAGAACACGTGTCAACTTTAGTAGCATTCACTATTTTATTTGCTTCCTACACATACAGATGTGAACTTGACCGTTGACAAACTAGGACTGACTTTTCAATAAGATTAAGCTCTATATGACGTCATTGTTGTACAAAAAGAGTATAAAAAGTTCATTTTTAATTTTTTAGAAGCACGACGCAACAACTCGGTTCCAGGATCTTCTGTTGCTCCTTGGCTGTCGACCCGCGACGTATAGCGGCCAGCAATTTCCTCTCTGGTCGCGGCAACGAAGATGCTGTCTCCGTTCGTTGCGCCGCCCTCTCCGTACATGAAACATAAAAAAATACAAAACTTTTAGATAATTCACAGCTATTACAAATATTAAGAAAAATACATAAACAAAACTAAATTAAACTTATAGTCACCTGCAAACTGGGCTGACATTGGTGGATGGGTGACGCTTAATTTCGTCCCACTACAGTGTCTGAGTTTCTTTGTTTATTTTTTGCTAGTATCAACATTTATTGTGCTTTTAATTCCATTTTACTTCTATTATCAAACTTAAATGTTACTTAACAAACACTCAATCTTAATTTCTAAAAAGACCGGAGAAGTGCGCGTATGACTCGCGCTCTGAGGGTTTCGCGCGAACTTAATTATGTATACAAACGACAATATTTTATCCGGTCACATTAATGTGACCACCTGCCAAAAATCTGAATAACCACCTGTTTGGAACGTGGACCACCGCGAGACGTGCAGGAAGAGAGTCACTGAGGTTCAGGAAGATACCAACAGGGATGTGGAGCCATGCCGAGTCCAATGCCGATGCCATCAGTGCTACGGTTCTCGGTTGAGGTCCATAGTGCGAACGGCGCTATCGAGGTGGCCCCACAGATGTGTTTAAATCCGGGGAGTTTACTGGCCATCATAATACGGCAAACTCAACCTGCTTCTCTTCATACCATGCATGTACACTGCCTTACTGACAGATATCATCGTGCCGAGGAAAAACGAGCTGTAAGTAGGTGTGGACACGGTCCCTAAGGTTGCATGCATACTTGTGTTGATCCACTTTACCTACCTGGATGACAAGAGCAACCACACCATAATTTTTTCAGGGTGTCTGCTTTCAGATGGGTTGTAAGGTGGCTATAATTTCGCACCTTACAAGCACTCATCCACATACTTTGTCGTGAACTACAACCACAATTAGATATCATTTGATGGATTGTAAATAGCATATATGAATATTTAAAGGAGACTGACATTGTCAGATACGCTTTGTAAATAATTGTTAACACTTATTGCATGAAAGGTGATGGAGTGTCTTTATTATAAAAACGGCGTAATGAATAATAGCATATACTAGTAGAGGTTGGAACACCAGGCGGAACTCAAGCCCTGGGTGGAAGGTTGGAACACCAGGTGAAACTCAAGCCCTGGATGGAAGGCCCACACATGTGTGTTGGTCCTGCTTAAACACAGGAAGTAGCAAGACGGACGTTGAGACACCTGAGCGCTGGAGCACAATAGAGTCGCGGATGGCCGCTATTGTAGAAGGGCTGGAAGGATAGCCGAGGGACGACAAAAGACTAAAATATGGTTGGTCGGCGTTCGGAAGAATCTGTAGAGAGGGAGAATATTCCGTGATTTCGGGAATATGATTCGTTTTCGGAATTACGATGGTGGGGAGCTGAGCCTTGCTGGGAAGCCAGTGGTGGAGAGACGCGCTGTTCTGTTGTGAGCTCCCATGTGTGACGGTCGCTCGACATTAGCTTTGTTGGCAGAGACGTACTTGCTGTCTTTGCTCTGAGGAGAGTTTATAGTTAGAACAGTTAGGCACTGTACTGTTGCGAATCTATACGACTCTGGACTTCACCTCTGGGTTGGAAGTCGTCGTTGAGTACGCAGCGTCCAGTAATTGAGAGCACTTCCTCTGCCTATACTTACGTTGAGACGTTATCTGAACTCCGTCCTTGTGGCTGGGAATTCTCATTTCTCGTCTGTAGGACACAGGGAGGAGATGACAGTATTAGAGTATATTAGTCAGAGGGCCGCCTTCTACTGTCCTAGTGTTTGAAAGAGTTTATTTGTGGCTGGGGTTCTTTCATCGTAGCAGATGAGTACGAGAACCATCACTTCAACACACCGGCCGTAGTACATATGGTGATATCGCAAATTGCTTCGGCTTGTTAGGGCTATAAAAGCTAAACAGCTGTGATCACGTTAGTTTGTTCCCACTGAGGTTCCACACCAGCGAAGATCATGTTTGAAAGTAGTGTCTTCTAGTGCCTGGTACGTAGATGATGTCAGTCACTTCGCGTTATTGATATTAGACCACGCACTCATAATAAGGGGCAGAGTTGGGCAATTGATTAGTACTTTTACTTAGTAAACGTAAACTTCGTAATATAAAGGTTTTTTAATGTACAATAAATATATAAGCAGGAACAATGTTTAGCATTTAGTACGATTTGTTGCCTTCATCATTCATTTATGTATAGATTGTAATTTATAGAATTAAGAGATCCTAAGATCTGCTTCAGGGGGTAGTCGGACAGGGCCAAATCTTCATTTTAGCGTTTATTATTTTCCGTTCGTTTTAAACCAGCCTGGAGTAGCATCTTGGAGGGTCAAGCTGTACACAGCAACAGTCATCTGTCCGCTGGAGCACAGAATGCGGTTCAACTGAAGAGGCCACTGCCGCTACCTAGTCTAAATCGAGTTGCAGTATTAACGTGGAAATTCCAACCTTCGTCAGTCAGCATGGGTGAAGGAACCAGGCGTCTGCTAAGGAGGCTCATACGCAGCAACGTTAATGAGTCGCTGTTGGTAGCACCATGGTTCATCTGGGTGGTAAGTTATTCAACAGCTGCACGCCTATTCTCGCGGACACAGCTGCGCAGCCGTTCTTCAACCCTGTCACCTGCGGTCCGTGGTACAACAGTTGCCTCGGCACCGGTTTTGGGGAGCGCCGTTTTGGCATGTACGGTGTACTTTAACCACGGCATCAGGCGAGCAGTTTACGAACTTAGGCGTCTCAGAAATGCTTCCTGCCTTGGCCCGAAAACAATAATTATGCCCTATTGGACGTCAGATAAATCGCTCCGTTTCCGCATTACGCCACGTCTGCACTGTTTTCCGTATATCAGCGACACGCTTTATATACTGTACACTGCTAGTGCTGCCATCTGCCGTCTCTTAAGTGGTTATTGCACGTTGACGTCAAACATAGATAGTGGTCACATCAGTGTGATGTACCGTGTAATAACTAAGCGTTGCTCAATGTCCTGCTGCAGATCTTTCTATTGGATCCCACTTCGGCGATTTGCTTGTATCTAACCTACCCCATTTAATCAACGGGGAAAATGAGACCCACAGTTTAACGCGGAATCCGAACCAAGTGCTGTTTCCTTTCTTTCTGGTGACTCCTCACATCGTTGATAGGCGAAGGCAGATTAAAACGATGACTGAAGGTTCCGTGATGCGACTGCGATCCCAGCCCGCTACCTCTCGATTTCGAGGCACGAGCTTTATGGCATGTAGATAGTTCATTTATTTGCTTTTGAGAAATGAGTTCCGAGCATCAAAATACGTGACATAATTAGCTGCATCTTGTTATTGTATAGACACAGAAGCTTAAATTGTTTACACCGACAAATAACGGTAGACCTTAGCGTTGGACATAAATTTCAGCTTGTTACCTCTATCCGTTCCTGAGAAAAGGGTGTGTTAACAGTCGGACATACAGACAGACGAACAACGAGGAGATCACATAAGAGTTCTGTTCTTACCGATTGAAGTACGAAACTCTAAAAATAACATCTTTTGATCTGTAATGATTAATCGTATACAGATAAATTAAAATTTAGTACAGACATGCCGAATGCCTCATGGAAAGTGGTGGTAGGAGACACGAAGGGGTGGTAAGGTGCCGGGTTAACATTAATTAAGACATCCTTTTGTTCAAATGGCTCTGAGCAATTTGGGACTTAACATCTGAGGTCATCAGTTCCCTAGAACTTAGAACTACTTAAACCTAACTAACCTAAGGACATCACACACATTCATGTCCGAGGCAGGATTCGAGCCTGCGACCGTTTGTTATTAACAAACAATCCTTACACAATAGTTATTAGAAACATATTGTACTACCCTTTTCAGTTTTTCCTTATTTCAAAGGGTAGCCATTAACTGATAATATTTACACTGATCCAATACCAAGGATAAATACCAATGATACAGTAGTGCCAAATTTAAGGCAATACCAATTATAACATCAGCTACAAGTTCAACACAAGGTCGATAATTGCTTGCGATAAAAAATTTAAAAATCCCCAATGCTATCTTAAAAATGCATGTAGTAACCCTAAAACAAATTTATAACAACAAACTGACGGCACTTCAAACCTAAAAACAATATTCAGATAAATCCAATTTAGCAAAAGCTCTTGAAATACACAACAACAAATTACAGCAGGACCCCCTTATCTCAATTTTTGTACACACTAGTCTTTGTCGTGAGACAATTTAAAATTTGCTCATTTACGGTGCAGAAGTACCAAACAATTTCAAAACGAGTTTAGGTGCAAAACTTATTCACATGAACGCCAATGTAAGAGCCATGAACTGTTCAATTAAGAAAGATAATTACTTAACCCAAGAACTAATCTGGAACATTAGAATTCATCCACTGCTACCTCAGTATGTTTACACAGCCGCAATCTTGTTTTATATCAAACATCAGTCTTGCGTACACTTTCTGGCAATACTTAACGCACATCATTAAATTAGCGTGATAAGACCTTAAACATAAATCAGTTACCACTGGACTCACACATGCATACCAAATAGTGGCCCCCATCAGAGAAAACTCAATGACAACCTTGTAACATGAACAGTTAAAACAAACAATTGACCAGTCACAAAATAGTGGAAGTAATGGCGCCCCACAAGGGCAGATTCAATTGCAATTTCGCAAGACGAACAACTAAAACACGCAGATGCGGCAAGCACTAAATAATAAAGCTACTCAGCTACACCTGGAGTTACCTACGACTCAGGTGTAAATGTAACTAGGGCGCGGCGAAAAGATGCACAATTGCTTTAACCACCAATGTCCTTCGGGCAACACTGGTATTGTGCAATCGCAGCGCTCTTGCATGTAAAAGGGGAACTCCCTTCCAAATTACAGCTTCCCCATCAAGGACTGTCAACTAAAGCTAGGATGCGGTATCACACCATACACAGTCAAGTCGTTTTGCCAGCACGAGTCCCCCTTCACCACATTCCTCATGCCGTTGCCTGTCACACTCCGCCTCGTGGGACCACATTCCCATCGCAAGCCTCTCTGGCAAAGAGATTCCACACAACCAGCGATTCCGCCAGAGAGGCATAAAGCCGAAAAATCCCAAACCTTTAAGGAAGGTTTCGATGCACGGCACAGAAAACCTTCTAATCAATAATACTGTTCAATTTCCAGAAGTAGAAAATTATTTTATATATTAATTTCTTTATGTTACTGAAAGGTCTCTGTTGGATTCCTTTCATGTTAATTTCTTAAATTGGTTGTCATTTGCGGCATACATTCCACTTCTAAATTTACTGTGGTGTTTCTGACTATCTGGGAGGAGACTGAGCAGTGGAACGTGTTACTTTTACACATAATCAAGAACGATCTGTCACACTATAAAACACAGTTTATATGTAATTCATGTCACACAGTCTCATATGGAACCTACATCCGCTTTCTTTTGTATACTGTATATGATAAGATACTGTCATCCTCCTTCCCTTCTGTGTGAAAGGATGAATGAGCAAACGTATTTCTAGTTGCATGCTTGATGGTAGCAGACAAGCCTGTCTGCTAGAGAACAGTAGGACCAACGTCGGAACAGGTAGCTATGCTTTCTAAAAGCAAAGAGGTTTCTATTCTTAGTATGGTCCTGTCCGTCCCTAGGAAGCTGCCTCTCTGGTCACTTCCGTTTTGTATCTGGAAGCACCCTTGGTAGGGGCCCACGGCAGTCTGTCCGCGGCCAGCGTCTGAAGTGGTAAGATCTCCGGCTAAGCGCGTCCGTAGGACAATGGATTTCTTAAGTTCAGCCTAACTGAAAATTTAATCACCTTTATTTCAGGTTTAGATCTAGAATATCTTAAATTGCAATGCAGTGTAATTCGAGTGTAAAGTTCAGAATATCTTCCAGTAGTTGCTTTGTCACTACTTTGTGATTAAGGTGGAACCACGTGTGGATGATCCGTAACTCTAACAAAGATCATCAATCTTAAATGTGAATGTGCGCAGATTATAACGTCTCGTCTTGACAATATTTTTCAATATAGCAAGTAGCCCTCGGCTATTCTTTTTGGGAAAATTTCACAGAGAGTTAGTATGAATTTAGTACACCAGTGTGTGGTAATTTCATGACGGACAGGATTGCGCAACGAATGTAACTTCTCTGGGTGAAAATTGAATTGGTTGGTTGTGCTTAATTTCCTCTTGCATATGTTTCAACGTTCTTCGTGTGTTATTTAATGAATGCAGTGTTGTATGCAGTCTCCAAATCTTGGCTCCGTATTTGATGTGTTCCGTAAGATTACAAACTCACATTTTCACAATCCTAAATAAGGCACCAGTTTAGTTATGAATTGAGTTTAATATGCTGAAATTTTAACGGAACAATGATCAACGTTTAAATAAATGTCCAAATATAAACTGATTTATTTCTTTTTATTTAAATTGTCTTTATATATATATATATATATCACCGGTTATCGTAAGATGACTACTAAAAGATTATAATTAATGTTAGTCTGGTTGGGAATTTAATAAGCTAGACTGGATATCTGCTGAAACAGTTGCTCAGGAATGCAAGGTTAACTTCCCCAGATAGCTCACAGCTTTTAACCCGCTTTTAGTGTCTTGAATATCAGCACCACTTTCAGAACAAATTAATGCAACAACATTACATTACCTATTTCAATACAAAATTTTAATGTATATCCAATACTCGTATTTTCATTTTATTAGTAATTAAAAGTCAAAATGGTTTATTTGTACAAAAGATTGATTCGACATTATTTGTTAATCAACATTTCCATTTGTTAATAAAGTTCAAATGAAGCTGCTACGAGCGAATATAGATCCAGCGGGCCGCCCGGTGTGGCTGAGCGGTTCTAGGCGCTTCAGTTTGGAACCGCACGACCACTACGGTCGCAGGTTCGAATCCAGCCTCGGGCACGGACATGTGTGATGTCCTTAGGTTAGTTAGGTTTAAGTAGTTCTAAGTTCTCAGATGTAATGTCCCATAGTGCTCAGAGCCATTTGAACCATTTTTAGATCCAGCCTCATGGTAGAGTACAAATATTTTGTACTTAACAACGCTCATTAAACTGTTAAAGGCATAAATGCGTCATTTAAAAAAAAAAACTATATGAAATAAAGGCGTCATTTAAAAAAAATCCTTTATGAAGAAAACTGAAGAGCGGACAGAGCAGTTCATAAGGTTGACACGCACCCACAGGGCGGATCTCATCATGTGCCACTGGCAGTTATTGACATTTATTTGCCCTGTCAGTTCAGTGTTATGATGACGTCATCGATTGCCTGCATGATTAATCATAGCAGCAAGCATGGCACCCAAACATTATTTCCCCCTGATGTTACAAAGTCTCATTGTGTGTCACATTCCTTGTCACCCTAGATTCGGCGGCTTCGTGCTGCGCTGCTGCAGGCGATCTCCAATAACTCGAGCTTTGGAAAAAAGAAAAAGAATGAGAGAAAGAAGAACAGGCCTCTCTGTCGGCGCACTATAAAACCCTTGTGTGTTTGGGACAAAGCGCAGCCCCTTGCGCGCTGAGCTATGAGCGCTACGGCACATATTTCGTGCCGACATGCCCCTGGCATCGACCTGCATCCGTTGACGTGAATTGCTCGCCAGGGCGGAGAGACTTGGCGGTAGTCGACGCGAAGACCGCAACCAGGAAGGCGCCTACCGGGCGGAAGTTCGGCGCCCCGGATTTCCAGTAATGCGCCGGCTGGCGCCCAATTCCACGCCGAAGGCAGCGATCGCATACCTCCGGCGTTCCTGCTCATCCGCTGCCAAATGGAAATGAGGCAGCAGGCCGGCTCTCCCGCAGCAGTGATATGGCGGAACACTGCCGGGGTGCTGAGCCGCGATGGCTTATCGTCCGGACAGGAGCGTCGTCTGTTTTCTGAAAACTAGTTTTACCCTCACGTGCTTCGCTGCCGGCACTTGAAAAAAAAAAAAAAAAAAAAAAAAAAGATGGAAATGCGAAAGGCTCATACGTGAGAATCTGTGTGTATCTTGACAGGTGAATGCCAAGAAGATATACGGCAACTTATTAATGTTGTGCAAGAGGAGTACATTATTCTGCAGGTTACAATGATGTCAACACCGAGGACGAAGCTGCCTGATTTGATTCAGCCCTGTGGAGAAAAGAACAGTCTCGTGCGCGTGCTCGAGATCCAGCTCGTTGCTGTGTACGACTTCCATCTATCATAGAATGAAATCACAAAATCAGATTGTACTGTTTCTCCTGGGTGGACTAGCGTTTCAAAAAAATGTAAACTAAATATTACGATATATTTTATAAATAATCGACAAGTACGCCAAAGAGGAAGACATAGAACTACAATGGACATGTTATTCCATGGACTCTTGCGCTTCTATGCATGAACTATCCTTCCTTTGTCATTCGCTTATCTTATCTCCTTGGATTCAGACCTAAGAGGACGTTCTTGTATAAAGCCCATCTTGCTGTACCAGCTGATAGTGTAAGTTGTACTTAAAACCCGAAAAATGTAATGGTTATTTTGTCCAAACAATTTTGTGTATGTGGTCAATTAATTGATCGTCTGATACCTAGACTGTCTTAAGCCGATATGGGCCTTAACAAAGAATTTTTATTGTTAGGCGCCATCTTAGAAAAATCTTTAACATTTTTCTTTTACCTCAACTACGAGACGTGCCGTCGGTTAGGACAATTAACTTTATTTCAGATCCACAATTTTATATACAGATTTTCTTTCAAATCACTCTGAGCACTATGGGACTTAACTTCTGAGATCATCAGTCCACTAGAACTTAGAACTACTTAAACATAACCAATCTAAGGACATCACACAAATCTATGCCCGAGGCAGGATTCGAACCTGCGACCGTACGGTCGGGCGGTTCCAGACTGTAGCGCCTAGAACCGCTCGGCCATCCGGCCGCCTAGATTTTCTGTACATAACGAGATAACATCCCAGGCGGAAAAGGTCTGGTCACAGAATTCGAGTTCCATTGTAGGATTTCATTTGTAGATGCTACTCTCATAATCTTATATTGTGGAATCGAGACGAAACCACGTCATTAAGTTACGCACTACAGTAGTGTACATCGAACAGACTTGGCAGATATTCTCTGGTGCAATGAGCACACGACTTCTCACGAGCCTAGTGTTGAATAAATAAGAAAAGGACAATTAATTATAGACGATTACGTAACTACCTTGAGAACTGTGCTAGTTTACTGAGTGCTTATACACGTCGTGCTCAATTAAGCAAGATATTACACTGTTAATAATATTCCTACATCTACATCTACATTTATACTCCGCAAGCCGCCCAACGGTGTGTGGCGGAGAGCTCTTTACGTACCACTGTCATTACCTCCCTTTCCTGTTCCAGTTGCGTATGGTTCGCGGGAAGAACGACTGCCGGAAAGCCTCCGTGCGCGCTCGAATCTCTCTAATTTTACATTCGTGATCTCGTTGGGAGGTATAAGTAGGGGGAAGCAGTATATTCGATACCTCATCCAGAAACGCACCCTCTCGAAACCTGGACAGCAAGCTACACCGCGGTGCAGAGCGCCTCTCTTGCAGAGTCTGCCACTTGAGTTTGCTAAACATTAAACATCTCCGTAATGCTATCACGCTTACCAAATAATCCTGTGACGAAACGCGCCGCTCTTCTTTGGATCTTCTCTATCTCCTCTGTCAACCCGACCTGGTACGGATCCCACACTGATGAGCAATACTCAAGTAAAAGTCGAACGAGTGTCTTGTAAGCCACCTCCTTTGTTGATGGACTACATTTTCTAAGGACTCTCCCAAAGAATCTCAACCTGGCACCCGCTTTACTAACAATTAAATTTATATGATCATTCCACTTCAAATCGTTCCGTACGCATACCCCCAAATATTTTACAGATGTAACTGCTACCAGTGTTTGTTCCGCTATCATATAATCATACAATAAAGGATCCTTCTTTCTATGTATTCGCAATACATTACATTTGTCTATGTTAAATGTCAGTTGCCACTCCCTGCGCCAAGTGCCTATCCGCTGCAGATCTTCCTGCATTTCGCTGCAATTTTCTAACGCTGCAACTTCACTGTGTATCACAGCATCATCCGCGAAAAGCCGCATGAAACTTCCGACACTATCTACTAGGTCATTCCTACATTTTTTTATTTCTCTTTTATGCTGAGTCATTGAATTAATGTGTGTTTCTTTTTCATATAAGTCACGGCTCATATTTTATTTTATTACATTACAAGATTATGGTCCCGAAAAAGCTGCAGAATATTTCAGAACAAATGGAAACTTGTGCCACACTGCAACTCGGACCCGGATATCCCACTTGTCGCGAGCAGTCACTTTAACAACTTCGGCTATCCGAGCACGCTTGAAGGAGCGGTCTTAATCTCCATTCCATTTGTTCTGGTGTCTACTCTCCTCTGCAGTCGCACTATATTACTTTGATTCCCGCACACTGTTTTCTCTCCTCATTGCCTTGCTATGGGACACTGCATTGCCGATCAGCAACTGTGTTCAATTACGAATGAGCTCTCAAACAGAGATGAAAGTTCCGCGACATACTAGAATACCTCACAGCAAATGAAAATTTGTGCCCGCCAGCGACACTAACGCCAATTTCCCCCCGGCCGCTGGGGCCGAGTGGTTGTAGGCGCTTCAGTCTGGAACCGTGCTGCTGCTGCTATCGCAGGTTCGAATCCTGCCTCGGGCATGGGTGTGTGTTACGTCCTTAGGTTAGTTAGGTTTAAGTAGTTCTAAGTCTATGGGACTGATGACCTCAAATGTTAAGTCCCATAGTGCTCAGAGCCATTTGAAGTATTTGAAGCCAATTTCCCCCTCGTCGCTAGCGGTTACCTAACGAGTCCTTCGCCAGGAATCCCTGTAATATAGTGAGAGCACACTGGAGAGCAGACATCAGAACAAATTTAGACCTAGGCCGCTCCTGAAAGCATGCTTGGATAGCCAAAGTTGTTAAGGCGACAACCGGGAAATCCGGATTCGAGTATCGGCCTGGCATAAATTATCATTTTTTCTGAAATATTCTACAGCCTTTGCGGACCCATTATGGCAGTTTGAAAGTTCATTCGCAGTTGTACGCGGCTGTTGATAATGCAGAGTCTCAGAGGCTGTTGGTTAAAAATGTAACTAAATATGTTTTTTTTTCTATTCAGTCTCATTACTTTATTGCCGTAGATTGTATGTAGCGTAGTACCAGAGTAGACTGAGGCAATAAATGGCATTCTGTGGTGTTCAGTAAGGAGTCTCACTTCTGTTCGTGGAGGCCAGACCAAAGCTATTGTGTCCGTAGACGATGTAGTGAAATGTCACGGGAAGTAACAGGAAGAAACGGCTGTCGATACACAAATCTCTCCATTTATGGTATGGGAAGCAACTGAATATGACAACAGGACTGACTTGGTATTGCTGAATTGAGGCAAATACCCGCTAGTTTGCATCAAAATGGTAAACATTGTTGTAATATTCATCTTGACATTTTCCAGTAGGATGATGTAAGACCTCCAAAGTACAGTTCCCACCACAAACGTCTTGAGGAATGTACAGATCCTAGACATGCCTGCCAGTTCCCTGGATTTGTCACTCAATACAGCATGTAAGGTGAGCCGTGGTGCGGTTCGCGTGTAGGATTCTGCCAGACTGTATCTTTTAGTTGCCATGGTGCATTGTTTGTCATCTTCTCGTCTTCACTGGCGCCACGCGGTTTCGTAAGCGTTGTCCGCTAGTGAAGCAGCGGCTCTTATTGATATGTAGTTCTGCTGCCCTATCTTTGGGGCGACCTCGTGCTTCTTCCATGTGCTATGAGTGTGGCAGTTCGGTTGGTGACGCAAGAGCAGTGGTGTCCGCGCAGAACGACAACACGCCGAGACCATTGGGGGGCGTGTATACACTGCAGCATCGAAGGGCTGTGGTCACGAGGGTGCACGACCTCGTCGGAACGGGATCCTGAAGGTTTAAGTTGAGTGCGTTTTCAATTCGTAGAGAAACCAATTCGTAGAGAAACCTTCACCATTGTGAAATCTCGCGGGTCTCCTGTGACTGTGGTTTTATTGTACTGTGGTTTTGGGCCACAGGTTTTACTGAACGTACTCTTCGGGCGAGGGTACAGTTCTGTTTGTTGGTTGGCTGGCGATTCTTCTGCCTTGATGGTAGTCATTCCTTCTTTCCCGGGTGCTCTAAGCACAATATTCTGCCGGCGGAGTCCAGACTGCCGGTTCCGGCAATGGCGTAATTTTACATCTTTACATTGGTTTGTTGGACGTCAGGTAGCCTCACCAAGATTATCTTTAGTCGCTCATTAAACTGCCACTAGTCCGAGTTACCACCTCGCGACCTGAATGCAACTCTTGGTTGCCTTTCTCTTCGCTCGCGGAAGTGTTTTGGTGTGACCCACTCAGAAGTCGATTCCTGGAGCACCGTCTGTCACTAGCCCTTGTGTTTTATTATTGTGTTATTATTTTATTATTATTGTATTATTAAGTTACCATCATTTGTCTCACCGGCTTGGTGAACTGTTCTTTGTTTTTCTAAAATTAAGTTTTGCTTTGTCATTTGCCTTTGACAGTAAATTGGTTAAACCTTTTAATAATTGCCATTTTAGGCCTTAAAGGCCTTCAGCCGTGATTGTGGTTACTTGGTTTAAAATTCTGATTGCGACCACATTGGCTTGTCTTCAAAATTAAATGGTTCAAATGGCTCTGAGCACTATAGGACTTAACATCTGTGGTCATCAGTCCCCTAGAACTTAGAACTACTTAAACCTAACTAACCTAAGGACATCACACACATCCATGCCCGAGGCAGGATTGAACCTGCGACCGGAGCAACCGCGCGGTTCCGGACCGAGCGCCTAGAACCGCTAGACCACCGCGGCCGGCATCTTCAAAATTATTTGCTGTCTATATTCTGTGTATGTTTCTTAATTTTTTTATAATTGCATTCTAGCGATAAAGGCCTTCAGCCGTGATTGTGGTTACTTGGTTTAAAATTCTGATTGTGACCACATTGGCTTGTTTTCGAAAATTATTTATTAAAATAAATCAGTGAAATTGCAAGGCAAACCAATAGTAATTGATTCGGGCCCCGTCCGCAATCGTAACCCAATCCTGCCTTCCTTAATTACCAGGTTTCATAAGGGGTGCGATGGAAAGACTTACACTTCAAAATAGGTTCCATTATCTTCATGAACCGAAACTGCACACGTGTACAAGCATGGCAAGAAATTCCTCAATATGATATCCTGGGACTATTTGCTTCTAGCCTACAACGAATGCAAGAATATACTGGTGCCCTCACGAATCACAACTCATCGGGATGTTGATGATGAGTATCAGTTTCGAATATAATGAAAGTTTGATTATTTATTCCTCATTATGTGGTATCTCCACAAAGTTTGATAAATACCTGACTAGTACTTCATGTTCCATCACTTCCGTTTCTGTCAGTGTAGATACTCTCTCCATCATGTCTGCCTGCTTAGCTCGGTGGTAATGTGCTCTCATCCCGTGCAAGCGGGCCCGGGTTCGATTCCCGGCCAGGTTGGTGATTCTCTCCGCTCATGGACTCCGTGTTGTGTTGTCCTCATCATCATTTCATCCTTATCACCGGCATGCGAGTCATACATCGTGGCGTCAACTGAAATAAGACTTGCACTCGGCGGCCCAACTTCCTCGGATGATGCCATACGAGCATTTCATTTTTTCTCTGTGTTACGAAAGTTAAAGATGGGAAAACTCCATAACAAGAAAATTTTTCAGTATGGTCATGTTCCGTAATGATAAAAAATCATCGTATATTGTATCGCGGCATGTAATCGGGTTCATTTAACGTAAGGCTAAGAGAAATTCAAAATAGGTAGAGACAGTAGAGGTTGCGGCTTATTGAAGTTGGAACTGTGACACGTGCACGTATGACGCAATTGCAAGAGTGTTACGAACGAAATTCTACTAGTTATGATTCCTGGTAAATATCTCGAATATACACTCCTGGAAATTGAAATAAGAACACCGTGAATTCATTGTCCCAGGAAGGGGAAACTTTATTGACACATTCCTGGGGTCAGATACATCACATGATCACACTGACAGAACCACAGGCACATAGACACAGGCAACAGAGCATGCACAATGTCGGCACTAGTACAGTGTATATCCACCTTTCGCAGCAATGCCGGCTGCTATTCTCCCATGGAGACGATCGTAGAGATGCTGGATGTAGTCCTGTGGAACGGCTTGCCATGCCATTTCCACCTGGCGCCTCAGTTGGACCAGCGTTCGTGCTGGACGTGCAGACCGCGTGAGACGACGCTTCATCCAGTCCCAAACATGCTCAATGGGGGACAGATCCGGAGATCTTGCTGGCCAGAGTAGTTGACTTACACCTTCTAGAGCACGTTGGGTGGCACGGGATACATGCGGACGTGCATTGTCCTGTTGGAACAGCAAGTTCCCTTGCCGGTCTAGGAATGGTAGAACGATGGGTTCGATGACGGTTTGGATGTACCGTGCACTATTCAGTGTCCCCTCGACGATCACCAGTGGTGTACGGCCAGTGTAGGATATCGCTCCCCACACCATGATGCCGGGTGTTGGCCCTGTGTGCCTCGGTCGTATGCAGTCCTGATTGTGGCGCTCACCTGCACGGCGCCAAACACGCATACGACCATCATTGGCACCAAGGCAGAAGCGACTCCATTCGTCCCTCCATTCACGCCTGTCGCGACACCACTGGAGGCGGGCTGCACGATGTTGGGGCGTGAGCAGAAGACGGCCTAACGGTGTGCGGGACCGTAGCCCAGCTTCATGGAGACGGTTGCGAATGGTCCTCGCCGATACCCCAGGAGCAACAGTGTCCCTAATTTGCTGGGAAGTGGCGGTGCGGTCCCCTACGGCACTGCGTAGGATCCTACGGTCTTGGCGTGCATCCGTGCGTCGCTGCGGTCCGGTCCCAGGTCGACGGGCACGTGCACCTTCCGCCGACCACTGGCGACAACATCGATGTACTGTGGAGACCTCACGCCCCACGTGTTGAGCTATTCGGCGGTACGTCCACCCGGCCTCCCGCATGCCCACTATACGCCCTCGCTCAAAGTCCGTCAACTGCACATACGGTTCACGTCCACGCTGTCGCGGCATGCTACCAGTGTTAAAGACTGCGATGGAGCTCCGTATGCCACGGCAAACTGGCTGACACTGACGGCGGCGGTGCACAAATGCTGCGCAGCTAGCGCCATTCGACGGCCAACACCGCGGTTCCTGGTGTGTCCGCTGTGCCGTGCGTGTGATCATTGCTTGTACAGCCCTCTCGCAGTGTCCGGAGCAAGTATGGTGGGTCTGACACACCGGTGTCAATGTGTTCTTTTTTCCATTTCCAGGAGTGTATAATACCGTGAATGCTCTGTGAGGAATGCAATCATTTAGTTTTACTGAGACAGCCCTTTGATTATAAGACTTTCAGGACGATAGGATTCTTTATTTACTGTAGCTTCAGTGAGTCGTTCCCCTGCTGTTGCATATTTGAAGCCGAGTGCTTTTAAACAAAGAGCAAGATTAGTAAAAGAAAAATTAGTCTCCTAGTACTTAGAAGTACTTAAATCTAACTATCCTAAGGACATCACACACATCCATGCCCGAGGCAGGATTCGAACCTGCGACCGTAGCGGTCACGCGGTTCCAGACTGAAGCGCCTAGAACCGCTCGGCTACAACGGCCGGCAAACTGTAACATCTGGTCGATTTTTGTGATGACCATGAAATAAACTAGACCTTAAGCTTTCCCCAATAAACATTTATCTACAAAGGATCAGTTTAGTGTATGATCCCCAGAAAGCCGAGGTCATTATAAACTGACCACTAGCTAGAATCAGACACGTAATAGACAGAAAATCTGAATTAGTGGCCGTTATGAAATCGCCTTAGTGTTTTCCTGCGTAATTTATGTATTTCAACAAAACTTACTTCAAATAAGGGCACGCAATGTTAACGACTGTCGGAAACACATTCCTTTCACTATGAATCCGCTTGTGTGTAGTCAATATACCGGTTTTGATGGTACGGTCTAAATATACTGTAAGATTACGGCCATGCAGTTAGATAGCGGCATGGAGTGGACATGAACTTGTGAGGTAAAGGGCGAATTGTGCCGTCCTGTAAATATTATATGTTTAGAGTTGGGGCGGCCGCACAGGGCGTTCGTCAAAGCCGCAGCCCGGCAGTGACCAAGTGGTGCTGAACGTTAGCTTAGCAACTGCGTGATGCCACACAACGGCCGGTCCAGTCACGTGGCTGGGAATTCCATGGTGACACTGTGTTGATGAAGGAGACACGCCGGGATTGCCAAAGATGGCGGACTTCGTGAAACCTTAATGACAGACATTTCACAGTTCATATAGAAATTAATAGTAGCCAGATGAATCATGATATCTTAAAAAGAAACATGCACATTACCATTATTTTCACGACAATTCTGATGGTGTAATCAGATGTTCAATATGTTTATTAGTTTAAAGTTTAGTATCTGCCAGTAAATTACACAATTAACACAGAGCAACGAATTTCCAAAATCTAAACACTGCATCCGATTTTGTCTATCACCATGTCTTTAGAAATCTATTAGTGTAAACCTAAATTGGTACGAATTATAGGCATGAGTTATTGGAGGTCAAAGTGGCCGATTACTAATGATCCCTTCAGGCGGTACTCCACAGTTACACGAAAAAACGGTATCAGCATGCTTATAAATATATTTATTCATTTATGTCTTTGTTTATTTCCGATATATACTATTCATGAAGAAATTGGTTAAATATTTACTGTGTTTTACAAATCACAGAGACCTTTTTTGCTATTCCTTTGATATATGTTTAATTAATTTGTTTGTGTATCTAATAACGTGTGTTAGTGCGTGTTTATGGTCGAGCAGTAGGAATATTTACTTAATTTCAAGTATTTAAATGTAAAGCCAGTATTTCGTATGTGAGTGTATGTTGGCTTGGAGACATGGAGGGAGCTCTAGCCAATCAAAGTGCTCGTTAATGGTGAGACTGTATGGAAGTGGAGGAGAAGGATCGTTTCGAGGGAGGACACGAGGGCAGTTTGGAAGTGTGGCAGTGCTGGACAGGACGGCACAGGACACGGGAAGTGCTGGAGAGGACGGCAAAGGACACAGGAAGTGCTGGACGCGACGGCGTAACGGTTGGGCAGTCAGCGGAAAGACTTGGAAGGGTGGAGCAGTTTGCGCGTGGTCGCGGAAGATTGAAGTATTTCGGAGTGCCGACCTGTGCTCTTGTATGATTTCCATGGCTTCTGCAGTGGTTGTAGTATAAGTTCAGAAGTGAATATCTCGCGAGCTATGTTGTTGTTCATAAATAATTACGTGAAGTAGGAATCTATTGTTTCCCTGTTATTGAACTTATATTTTGTTTAATTGCAGCACCATTGACACCAATAAGTGTTTTGCAGAAATATACCGGATTCTCAAGAGTACTTCTACTATCGTACTCATCATTTAAAGTCGTTAAGATAGCACCCGCAGATTTTATTTAATTGCAAACTTTCCTTGATAAATGTCTATGTTACGTTCAAAATTCGCAACTGCGAAGTGATAGAAACCTTCGACCATTCGATTCATGTGTGTATTCTTGTCGTATACTGTACACTCAGCAGTACTTGGCCTGTAATTCGGCAACTATGTATCCCAGCCCCTAAACAACGAAACTAGCCAAAACTTTTAACATTGCAACTCTGAGCCAAGGATACGTAGTTGTGGGCCACACACGTCATCCTTTCATTTATTATTTGAAAGCCCACAAACTACCGCTGAACACTCAAAAATACTATGTGGAATTGTACACTCCTGGAAATTGAAATAAGAACACCGTGAATTCATTGTCCCAGGAAGGGGAAACTTTATTGACACATTCCTGGGGTCAGATACATCACATGATCACACTGACAGAACCACAGGCACATAGACACAGGCAACAGAGCATGCACAATGTCGGCACTAGTACAGTGTATATCCACCTTTCGCAGCAATGCAGGCTGCTATTCTCCCATGGAGACGATCGTAGAGATGCTGGATGTAGTCCTGTGGAACGGCTTGCCATGCCATTTCCACCTGGCGCCTCAGTTGGACCAGCGTTCGTGCTGGACGTGCAGACCGCGTGAGACGACGCTTCATCCAGTCCCAAACATGCTCAATGGGGGACAGATCCGGAGATCTTGCTGGCCAGAGTAGTTGACTTACACCTTCTAGAGCACGTTGGGTGGCACGGGATACATGCGGACGTGCATTGTCCTGTTGGAACAGCAAGTTCCCTTGCCGGTCTAGGAATGGTAGAACGATGGGTTCGATGACGGTTTGGATGTACCGTGCACTATTCAGTGTCCCCTCGACGATCACCAGTGGTGTACGGCCAGTGTAGGATATCGCTCCCCACACCATGATGCCGGGTGTTGGCCCTGTGTGCCTCGGTCGTATGCAGTCCTGATTGTGGCGCTCACCTGCACGGCGCCAAACACGCATACGACCATCATTGGCACCAAAGCAGAAGCGACTCTCATCGCTGAAGACGACACGTCTCCATTCGTCCCTCCATTCACGCCTGTCGCGACACCACTGGAGGCGGGCTGCACGATGTTGGGGCGTGAGCAGAAGACGGCCTAACGGTGTGCGGGACCGTAGCCCAGCTTCATGGAGACGGTTGCGAATGGTCCTCGCCGATACCCCAGGAGCAACAGTGTCCCTAATTTGCTGGGAAGTGGCGGTGCGGTCCCCTACGGCACTGCGTAGGATCCTACGGTCTTGGCGTGCATCCGTGCGTCGCTGCGGTCCGGTCCCAGGTCGACGGGCACGTGCACCTTCCGCCGACCACTGGCGACAACATCGATGTACTGTGGAGACCTCACGCTCCACGTGTTGAGCAATTCGGCGGTACGTCCACCCGGCCTCCCGCATGCCCACTATACGCCCTCGCTCAAAGTCCGTCAACTGCACATACGGTTCACGTCCACGCTGTCGCGGCATGCTACCAGTGTTAAAGACTGCGATGGAGTTCCGTATGCCACGGCAAACTGGCTGACACTGACGGCGGCGGTGCACAAATGCTGCGCAGCTAGCGCCATTCGACGGCCAACACCGCGGTTCCTGGTGTGTCCGCTGTGCCGTGCGTGTGATCATTGCTTGTACAGCCCTCTCGCAGTGTCCGGAGCAAGTATGGTGGGTCTGGCACACCGGTGTCAATGTGTTCTTTTTTCCATTTCCAGGAGTGTATTTCATTGGTAGTGCAGATCAAAATTGTATTATCGACGGAGATACTGTGGGTAAAGATAAAGAGAAAGATGAGTAACGAATAATGTGTACGTACATTTTGAGTCCAAAATTCTACAAGGGCTATTCTGAAAGTAAGGTCCAGTGGGATGCGAAGTGGAAACCACAGTGAAAATGCGATTCACAGATGCGTTAGGCAGTGCCTCTAGCATTCCCGTCGATAGCGTCATGTTGCTGTGTTCGGTTCTGAACACAAAGTGTGCGCGTACAGATGCTGAGAACAATAGTATCTCCCGCCAAGTATGAGGGTCTGGGAAACTTCGCCTGATGTCATGCTGCCCACATAACACAGCTGTCATGTATTTCCCTCTGCATGACAATTCCCTGCCGCACTTTGTGGGGGCAATGAAGATGCTCCTTCAGCGTTTTCGATGGGAAGTGTTTAATCACCCACAATAGAGCCCATAATTGACTCTCCCTGAGTTTCATCTCTGCTCACATGAACCACTGGTTATGAAGACAACGTTCTGGCACAGACAACGAGCTGTAGACCGGCTCAGAGATTTGCTAAGAAGCACAGGCGGCTGTCTTCTATGAAGAGGGTATTTGAAAGTTGGTACAAAGCTACGACAGATGTCTAAATCGTAGTGGCGACTATGAACAGAAGTAGCTAGTAGCTGGAAAGTGCAGCTAACTGTTGCAAATAAAACATTTTTCCATTTAGCTACGATCGGACCTTACTTTCCGAATAGGCCTCGTAGTAATCAACTACATCACGAATCGACTGCGTAGCATCCAAGTTATTTTCAAAGGGCAACCAAGGTATTCGTAGTATTGTCTTATAGAATCAGTGGAGCTGCTGTGAATCCATTCAAGTATTTGAAAATCTTATACAGTAAAAACGTGAAATGAGGAAACGCTACGACAATTTCATGGTAGACCCGTTGTGTCTGGCTTCATTAAAAAATCTAAGATCAATGCAGTTATAAACTGACTCCCACTGTGTGTGCCCGATGTTTACCAGAGTTTGTGAGTGTAATTAGCTAGTGCACTCCATTCACTGTTGAGCAGCCAATTACAGATAGTGGACTGCAGTGCACGCTGGATGTTCGGCGATCTGTTGGCAGCGATTAGAGTGTGCGCAGCACGGCAACAGTATCGGACACGTACGTCAGGGACACACACGAAACTATAATTACCCGCGTACCTGTAAAGGGGTTGCTACGTGCTGGAGCTATAATACACCGGTACCCTGGCTCCGTGAGGGTGTTTACAAAGGGAATTCAAGGAGTGGTAGAACTGGACGTATACACTGGCGATTCACTTCCAAACAAAGCACTGCTGAAGTAACATCCGGCAACTTGTAATAATCTCCACACAAAGGAATGTTTGTAGAACAAAAGGAGTGTATGTGGAACAGTGTAACAGAAGTAACTCATTAGGACTGTACGCTGCTGGCCACCAGTAAGTTCTGGCAAAAGTGTCTCCCTTGCACAAGAGGAATAACATGATATCGTTAGCAACTAGTGCTCAACTGTGATTTCGGAATGAGAAGTACAAGGCGTACATGTACAGAATGTACAAGGCCTTACCCCTACATACTTTGTGCGGTTGAGCTGAAGATCTAATCAGTTGCATTTCCTTGCATGTAATACAGATCATGCCAGTTTGACATTTATTGAATGCCGTCTTGAAAGTGTTGTAGTTTTAATGGTCAGCTGTGTGGAAAGGATGTATACTTAGGCTTGCATCGGACACGCTGCGTTACCTCATTCTCAACCGTGAAGAGCTGTCAGTCTTGGCGGAAATGAAAAAGCAAGTTTCTGTCCGGTACGTCGATATCAGCAGGTGATTGTGTTTCAGCGAGGTACAATATTTGGTCTAGGTGGAATGTGTTTGTCTGATATTGACACTTCGAATCGTACAGGGCACCACGCTACTATAACACTTGTGTGTGTGTGTGTGTGTGTGTGTGTGTGTGTGTGTGTGTGTCTGAATCTGTTTGTCTTTGTAAGCAGTGGGTAGAACGCAATGACACTGATTAGAAAAAGACACTTCTAGTTACATTTTTAACCAACTACACTGATAGTACGTCGGAGTAACTCCCTTGCGCCCGCACGCACTTGCTCTATAGTTGTTTCTTTTGTTGGTAGCATCTGTGGAACTCATCTTCTGGAACACAAGCAAGAGCACTTATTTCAGTTGTTTGCATATCATGTACTATTGCAATATAGTGTTCTTAACGATCAATTTCACTTTTGGCAATAAAAAAAATCACACAGGGCCTTATCGGGAAAATAAGCAGGTTGTGGTAACACTGCAATGGACTTTGGACGTCAAAAACTGCCCAACACATAATGCGACGTGGGGTGATTGTTGTGACGAGGAGCAAATACAGATCACACTTCAAACTGCTGCACCTGCTTTAATTCTACTGATCGGTGCCCAGAAACTATTGGCGGACGCCGCGCTTTACGCGCTCGACTGTATGCAAACCCACTTTGAAAAACAACGCTGCACATGCGTTTATAACACTTACCTCCAAAAAGCAAACAAAAAGCATGCAACTGTGGCAACATTAATTTAAAAGAAAAATATATCTGAAGTCAGAGAAAAAAGAACTTATAACTAATGGTAGATCAATAAAGCTACATTGAAAATCAGTAACTGCGTTCCAGCAATTTTATTTACGTCGTAAAAGTTAGGGAAAGGAAAGGAAAGAAAGTAGTTTTATAATGAAACAAAAATTTACGATCTGTAATGCACATCAATGCAGTTTATCTGTTCGTTGTTGGAGAAGCGTGGCGGCTTGTGGTGTTACAAAGTTATTGCAGCAACTCCGTTCGTCGTCGTTCCATGGTGAAGTATCCTGGTAAAGTCTCCTCTAGGATATGATCCAAATTCATCTGAAGTGGTGTTTAACAGCCCACAGGCTGCTGGTCATAATCTACAGCTTTCGTATGTACGAGTCTATTATTCGTTTTACACACAGAGTTTTCGTTTATACAACATGATAATTTCGAACGCGATAAAACTGTTCGTCTTATTATTAAAAATACAGCTCTGCTACACCATCAAATATGTGAATATTTAATCTAAGAACGCAACTGAAATGGCAGAAAAAGAAGAAAAATATTATGTATCACTGATGGCTAAATCTTCACAACGTCCAGAATACGAAAAATAATTATTGGTATACTATAAAGCCCCCAGTGAGAGCAGGAATCTTTAGAAAAAACCATCAATATTTCTGCTACCATTCTTTAACCATGACTTCCAGTTTTTATGAAAATTGCTTCCAAAATTTAAAATTTTCATGGTTCTTGAAATTTTTCCTGGTAAATATTCCATGAAATTTCTGGATTGCACCCGTATTACCTCGGCTTCTTGCCACGATATTTCGGCTGACAACCATTCAGCTATCTTCAGGTAAGTGTTATAGTGTTATGCACTGGAGAAAGCCAGTTCAAATCACTAACTTTATACCAAACATTGGCGCGGAGACGCATAGATAGAGGCATCCCCTATATGAATGTACTCTGGCGATTTTCGCGCTCTTGGAATATTGATGCCTCTATGGCGTGCGGGCGCATGCGTAATGGTGATATTACATGCACTTTCTGTAGGAATACGAACTCACGGAGTTAAAATTTCGATGTTAAAACTAATAACGTTAACTGTCACTAGGCATAAAATGTTTTCTTTCTGAAGGAATTAAAGAAATAACCGAGTTCCACGCCTTATCCAGTTGAAAGCTGCCATCACGATTAATAAAATGTTACACTAAACGTATTTCCAACGACACCTTAATAATCGAACAGCAGTAGGATCTCGTCGACGCCAAGATTTCCGTGGCAGAGTAATACATGGAATGTCCTGTGTAGATACAATGCTCGGCTATGGCTGACTTACTGGGCTGCAGAAGGCGAGTCTGGCGATCATGTTCAACGCATCTTCCACGCACTGTGTGCACTGTCTGACCAATGTAGGCTTCAACACAGAGCAAAGTATTCTGTAGGTTCCTGCCCTACGTCATATCAGATAGTCTTCTGCCGAGTCGAGAAGAGCCCAACTCTTCGTAAGTGGGAAGAAGATTACTTTGTCATAATGTTTCCTCCAGATCCTGCCTAATTTCGAAGCATTATTGCCGGCGTACGGGAGGAACGGCCAGGACTTCAACCGCTCCTTCTCCTCTTGAACTTGTGGGTCATTACGTTTCTTCTTCCTTAAAGCTGTGCTGATCTCATGTGGAGAAGGTCCATTATCTTTGAACACAGATCGTAGATGTTCCAGTTGCTCTGTGAGGCTGTCTCCATCAGACACAATAATCAAAAACAACTGCCATGATGCGAAACATAGAAGCAGATATCCTTAGTATAGCAAAGCAGCTTAAATCGCTTAATAAAGGCAAGGCCTCCGGTCCAGATTGTATACCAGTCAGGTTCCTCTCAGTGTATAATGGTACAATAGCTCCATACTTAGCATTTATATACAACCGCTCGCTCACAGAAACATCCGCACGTAAAGACTGGAAAATTACTCAAGTCACACCAATACCCAAAAAGGGAAATAGGAGTAATCCGCTAAATTACAAGTCCACATCACTAACGTCGGTTTGCAGTATGGTTTTGGAACATATACTGTATTTGAACATTATGAATTATCTCGAGTAAAACGATTTATTGACTCATAGTCAGCACGCACTCAGAAAATATCGTTCTTGTGAAACACAAGTAGCTCTTTATAATCATGAAGTAACTACTGCTATAGACAGGGGATGTCAAATTGATTCCACATTTTTAGATTTACAGAAGGCCTTCGACACCGTTCCTCATAAGCGTCTTCTAACCAAACTGCGTGCCTATGGAATATCACTTTAGTTGTGCGACTGGATTCGTGATTTCCTCTCACAAACGTCACAGTTCGTAATAACAGACGGAAAGTCATCGAGTAAAACAAGTAATATCCGTGTTCCCCAAGGAAGTGTTATAGGCCCTCTATTGTTCCTGATATATAGTAACGACGTAGGAGACAATCTGGGCATGCCTTTTAGACTGTTTGCAGATGATGCTATCACTTACCGTCTTGCAAACTCATCATATGACCAAAACGAAATGCAAAACGATTTAGGTAAGATAGCTGTGTGGTGCGAAAAGTGGCAATTGACCCTGAGTAGCCGAGCGGTTCCAGACGCTTCAGTCCGGAACTGTGCTGCAGGTTCGAATCCTGCCTCGGGCATGGACGTGTGGAAAGTCCTTAGTTTCGTTAGGTTTAATTAGTTCTAAGTCTAGGGGACTGATGACCTCAGATGTTAAGTCCCATAGTGCTTAGAGGCATTTGAATTGACCCTGAATAAAGAAAAGTGTAAAGTTATTTCAAATGAGTACTAAATGAAATCCGCTAAATTTCGCTTAGGCGATAAGTCACTCAAACCTGAGGGCTGAAAATTCAACTAAATACACTCCTGGAAATTGAAATAAGAACACCGTGAATTCATTGTCCCAGGAAGGGGAAACTTTATTGACACATTCCTGGGGTCAGATACATCACATGATCACACTGACAGAACCACAGGCACATAGACACAGGCAACAGAGCATGCACAATGTCGGCACTAGTACAGTGTATATCCACATTTCGCAGCAATGCAGGCTGCTATTCTCCCATGGAGACGATCGTAGAGGTGCTGGATGTAGTCCTGTGGAACGGCTTGCCATGCCATTTCCACCTGGCGCCTCAGTTGGACCAGCGTTCGTGCTGGACGTGCAGACCGCGTGAGACGACGCTTCATCCAGTCCCAAACATGCTCAATGGGGGACAGATCCGGAGATCTTGCTGGCCAGGGTAGTTGACTTACACCTTCTAGAGCACGTTGGGTGGCACAGGATACATGCGGACGTGCATTGTCCTGTTGGAACAGCAAGTTCCCATGCCGTTCTAGGAATGATAGAACGATGGGTTCGATGACGGTTTGGATGTACCGTGCACTATTCAGTGTCCCCTCGACGATCACCAGTGGTGTACGGCCAGTGTAGGAGATCGCTCCCCACACCATGATGCCGGGTGTTGGCCCTGTGTGCCTCGGTCGAATGCAGTCCTGATTGTGGCGCTCACCTGCACGGCGCCAAACACGCATACGACCATCATTGGCACCAAGGCAGAAGCGACTCTCATCGCTGAAGACAACACGTCTCCATTCGTCCCTCCATTCACGCCTGTCGCGACACCACTGGAGGCGGGCTGCACGATGTTGGGGCGTGAGCGGAAGACGGCCTAACGGTGTGCGGGACCGTAGCCCAGCTTCATGGAGACGGTTGCGAATGGTCCTCGCCGATACCCCAGGAGCAACAGTGTCCCTAATTTGCTGGGAAGTGGCGGTGCGGTCCCCTACGGCACTGCGTAGGATCCTACGGTCTTGGCGTGCATCCGTGTGTCGCTGCGGTCCGGTCCCTGGTCGACGGGCACGTGCACCTTCCGCCGACCACTGGCGACAACATCGATGTGCTGTGGAGACCTCACGCCCCACGTGTTGAGCAATTCGGCGGTACGTCCACCCAGCCTCCCGCATGCCCACTATACGCCCTCGCTCAAAGTCCGTCAACTGCACATACGGTTCACGTCCACGCTGTCGCGGCATGCTACCAGTGTTAAAGACTGCGATGGAGCTCCGTATGCCACGGCAAACTGGCTGACACTGACGGCGGCGGTGCACAAATGCTGCGCAGCTAGCGCCATTCGACGGCCAACACCACGGTTCCTGGTGTGTCCGCTGTGCCGTGCGTGTGATCATTGCTTGTACAGCCCTCTCGCAGTGTCCTGAGCAAGTATGGTGGGTCTGACACACCGGTGTCAATGTGTTCTTTTTTCCATTTCCAGGAGTGTACCTAGGGATTACAATTACAAATAACCTAAATTGGAACGATCACATAGACAGTGTCGTGGATAGAGCAAACCAAAGACTGTGATTCACTGGCAGAACACTTAAAAGGTGCAGCAGGTCTACTAAACAGACTGCTTACACCACGCTTGTTCACCCTATTCTGGAGTACTGTGCGGTGTGGGATCCGCATCAGTGGGGACTGACGGATGACGTCGAAAAAGACTAAGAAGGACAGCACGTTTCGTATTATGGTGAATAGGGGAGATAATTCGACAGACATTACACGTCAGTTGGAGTGGCAATCATTAGAACAAAGGCATTTTCCGTTGCGACGGGATCTTATGAAATTTCAATTATCAGTTTTTTCTCCCGACTGCGAATACCCACCTACATAGGGAGAAATGATTACCACGATAAAATAAGAAAAATCAGGGCTCGCACAGAAAAATTAAGTGCTCGTTTTTCTCGGCGCCGTTCGTGAGTGTAACGGTAGAGGGACAGCTTGACGGTGGTTCATTGAACCCGCTGCCAGGCACTTTATTGTGAATAGCAGAGTAATGACGCAGACATAGATGAAGATGCCCTGTACACATTCGAAGGTCACCTATGGTTTGTGTTGGGTAGCGGCAGCTAGAAGCCTGAAAATACAGGTCTTTATGTATGAGTTTACAGTAAAAGAAATGTCCCAATTGACCAAGTCGTCCAGAAATGGTAGACAGCCGCACTTTCACACTTCCATCGTAAATTTAATACTCTCGTGGATATAATTCAGATGCTGCAAAAACCGTAACAGTTCTTATTCACCGTGGGGCTACATTACAGAAGTTGAAACTTGGGCGTTAATGTTTCTTTGGAAAGTTGGCCTCTGATTCTGCTGTTGCGTGCTTACACAAACGCTGACTCTGAGATATTATTGTCTCGAGTGGTAGCGAGCAAACAGCTGTTGAGAGTAGTTGGTCGCAGCCTTGCGCGGAAGGAATCCGCGCATCAGGAGAGGTCGCAGCCTGCTAGTGCGTGCTAGTAGCGATGGAGGAGAATTTGGTATTAATCGAGGGGTTTTGGTAATTCGCCTTTTTGCTGCACGTAATGATTGCTTGCTTGGGCAGTGGAGGGATTTTGTCAGATTTCCGTAAGCATACATTGAGAGTAATGTTCGTACTTTTGTTGTGGACAGATATGAGATTATTGATTATAGACATTGTGGTATAATTAAAGTTTTCAAACAGTTCAAGGAAAAGAAAGGTCTGAGTAAAGTTTGTCAATGTTTGAATGTTCATTTTCATAATATAGTAAATTAAAAGTTTTTATTGATTCCTTTCATTTTTTACACCGGTTAAGGCTTGTTTGCCAAACCCCTCCTGATCGTTCACTTTCCATACATAAAAGAAAAACATAGGAGTAGTTGCATCAGTAGTTGTAAGCATGCATTGCACTCTCCACGGATCGTAGCATTTCTTTTGAAGTATTTTAGTATGTTGCCAGTCACGCAGTTCCAACGGCAAGACGAGGTAAGTTGCCTGTTGCGTACAGGGACATTGCTGTGTAATTGTTTGGAGGTGTTAGAGAATATTTTAAAATTCCCAGTCAGATACTAGAGAATTAATTTTTCATGATTTGTAGGAAGAGAAATCAATTTATTCTCTGTCAGAATATTGACTTGTTCGATAGTAGGAGGTTCCAGAAAATGTTTCAACACTGATATGTCGGAATAAGGGTTTTCATAATACAAGTTGTACAGCTACATATAATATTTTATGATAACGATAATAAAGTTTCGCTAGAACGGCCTTGCAAATTTAAAGAAAATGTATAGTTAACGATAATATTGTCAGAGACCGAGCTTTACGTCTTTCACCAGGCTAATAATAATCACAATTTTTGATAGAACAAATTTCAAAGTATCATGCACATATTGGTAGAAGACTTTTGGATTATGTTGTTCCAAACCAAGTCCTCGTCAAAGCCCTTCATAGAAAGGTCTGCACCCAGAGGGCCAATTTTCTCAAAATATTCACTGTTCAATAAATAGTAGTTTGAGGAAAAGCCATGATGAAATGGCGCAATTATATTGGCTTTGAACTTACTTCTGATGAGTGATAATGAAACCATGAGAGGGACTCTAGCGAAGAGAGAAACGAAATCGAAGCTTCGTAATAAGACAGACGCACTGAGCAGCAGTGACATGAGTGACGTATCATGAATTTAATGAAAGATAAATTGCGAAATTATATCAATAGCAACTATAGCTAAAAGGAGTTCTAAAAATTATGTCGTTATAAACACTTTCTGTCGTTATAAACACTTTCTAAAAATTCCGTTTAAGTGATCAGGTATCCCAAATCCCCATGCACTACGCAATCCCTACTGCAAAGACTTTTTGACAAACTGAAGAAATTTATTCGCTACTTTTACATATACCGCAACAATGAGTGTATTTAAATCCTCTTGGTCTTAGGAACTTCAGCATAGACTTCGAATTACCCCAGAGGAAAGAGGTCCCGCGTCGTGCACTATTGTAACGTCGGGAGTCAATACGCAATAGTATTTTATTGCAGTAAACTACTTTACAGTACGGTTCGTAGCTCTGAAGCCGTTGGCGGTGACAGAAACAGTCGCCTGTACCTTAGCGTGGCTCATTCGCATCTGTCGCTAGCCTAGCCATGGGAAGCGGTACCTGTGTCAATTCGAGCGACAGAATATTCAAGCCCATAAGAATCTAAATAAACTATATTAAATATTATTCAATTTAGTTAAAAGCCAATATATTGTCCTTTGCTATTAAAAAGAAGATTGTGTAAAAATCTCAGCTTTCTAGCTAGCATACTTTCAGAGTTAGAGAAAATTACCTAAAACACCCCAAACCGACACTTGTAAGATTAAAGTCAGTTAGGATTCATAACAGTTTTTCTTTTAGTATCATTTGGAACCATTACTGAAGTTCACAAAATGTTAGATCAATTTGTTTGAATTTTCATATTCAAAATGTTAACTACTTTTCATTTTCGTAATATAAAATTCAGAAAAGATTATTATTTAATTAATATCTATTGGTTTTGTTGTTGTGGAATGAATGAGAATGAGTGAGAGTGTGTAAGATGAGTTTTCTTTTCGTTTGGTTTTGTTAAACATTTTATTAATATTCGCATGATGAAGTGACGTAAATGCATCTGTGAATGTTGATTGGCGTAAGACAGTTTTAGACCGGAAAAGAACTGGAAGGATTGTTTTGAGTGGCTGGTCATTTTGAACAACCAATCAGAGTTAAGCATTTCCCTCGCATTGCAAGTAGATATAGGCCTTGGAAGGAACGGCAGTGGGGAGTCGCTAGTCATCTATCGGACGTGCAGATCATGTTGAACGCTTCCGTCTTTGTTATGTGTAAAATGAAGAAATAATTGTCTTCTCGCGTCCAGATTGTGTGCCTGTAATAGCAATTGCATTTACGGACAGTTTTGTGAAATTTGGAAGTTTTTGGATTGTTTTGTTGGAAAGAGAACCGCGTGTGAACTTTCGGCCTTAATTAAAATTCCCGGTCGCATGTTTCGTATTCGTTTATGGAATATTTGGCGAGCAGTTTCCGTAATAGAAAACCACTGAAGAGGACTGAATCTGAAACTGTGAATCACGTAATAATTCTGGTTGGCCTTAAGTGCATTTCTGGATGTTTTGAGTGTGAAATATATTGCATGACTGTGAACTGAGAACAGTCATTCTGTTAGTTATGTAAATTCAGACTGATGGCGGGTGTTTTTTGTTGAACTAAGGAAATAAATACACTTGTTTCAGAATTTTGACCTTTTACTATAGAGACGCTGCAATCGACCTCCACCAGAAAAATGTTATATTACAGGATAGCTTTCTACTCGAGATTACGTGGACTTTGCAACATATCGACAACATTTTTCATCAACGCTGCTTTTAACGTCGTCTGAACAGTATCTACATATGCAGAGGAACGGGCTGGTGATCCAACGCCGTACTCAGGTAGGTGGAACTTTAGTAGTGCACAGTACGACGAAAGACAGTGATCAAACATTTACGCTGCAATATCATTACCCGCCCCACCGCAATACGGGTACCAGACCATGTATTTCGTTCGTCCCGCTCGTTTCAGGCTTGCACCTGACCTTCTGTGTAGCGTTCCAATGCACTTCCACTAACAATATTTTGCACGTTTAGTATTTTTCTTGCTGAATACCGTCCGTCGCGATACCTTTGCGCGTAGAACTCAGCTGTTTTCCTCGCGTTCTTTCAGCATCAGACTGAGGAAGGAGTTCATCTAGTTTCTCTTGGTTTGTGAATACATTTATTTTTTTCAGACTACCCAAAATTCGACATATGTGAACGTAACTAACAGTATATTATCTACATTTTCTCCCTTTTTATACGGGTATCGGGGGGGTGTAACACTCTTTTTGTTACAGATAAAATATTTTCTGCATCAGCCACTTGTTTATTTTGCCACTGGGTGTTTCGATGGTTCACACTATCATCTTCAGGTGGAGATTAAGTTGTTTACATAGCTGGTGTTGTTGAAGAGTAGCGACGTATTTGACAAGTTGTAGATCAAGGGTAGCACAGGTCTTTCGCTTATGATAAAAACTGTTGGTTTAGAAAAGACATTTTAGTAGTTAAAAAACATGAATTTATGACTATGAATTGTACTTATAGGAACGGTGTAGTTGTAAACAGTTTCCATGCTGCTGCCTGAAGTGTGTCCTCTCCACTGCATATTACATTTACACTGTCACATCAAAGGTTAAATGGCTTCTACATAAATATGTAACTGTGACAGAAAGAGATGGGCACAGTGCAGTGTAACGTAGTTGACAGGTATAGTGTTAGGAAAAGAGTGAAGGAGATAGCGCCAATGGGAAGGAGGCGGGAGGAATGACAATTAAGAGAAAGAGAAAGTAGTTGAGAGCCAGTGATAATGACAGACAAAGTATATGACAATGACAACAAAGAAGAGAGAGATAGCGATAGTGAAAAGATACTGTAGCAGGAGGAAGGAACGAATGAGATGTTAACAGTGCGAGAGAGCAAGACATGGCTGAAGTTACGAAGACTGTAATTGGTTTCATGTTCGAAACAGATAAATCTCGAGTAGTAAATATTGCAATTATTCCGAAACTAGTAATCGGTTTTTGAAAAATGAAACACCACTGATTTTGTCTTTTTTACATCCGCGATACTAACAGCATATAATACTATAGTTCCATTAGCAAAAGATACATTTATACTGACATCTCTGTATTTAATACAGCTATCAAAAGGGGCTGTGCTTCGTTTTGTGAGGACATTCTCAAAATGTATCTACACTCATGCTCATAAATAATGCTGATACATGGTGAAACAATGCTCTGGTGGGCGGTTTGCGGGCTTAAATCACCTCGGCGTATGACCATGCGGTGCATTTGACCTGCGGTCGTCGCACGGTGGCGCTGTCAGCAGTCCACATACGCAGAGGTGTGTTGGCGCATGTCAGAGTACGGTGCAGCGAGTAAGTGGGCACACGTTTTCAGACATGCTAATGGCGACTGTATGTTGCAAATGGCTGAAGGAACACATATTGATGACGTTATGAGGGGTAAAATACAAGGGCGACTGGAGGCTGGTCAAACACAGCAGGTTGTAGCACGGGCCCTCCGCGTGCCACAAAGTGTGATCTCACGATTATGGCAACGACTCCAGAAAACAAGAAACGTGTCCAGGCGCTACAGTACGGGACGTCCACAGTGTACAACACCACAAGAACACCGATATCTCAGCATCAGAGCCCGCAGACGGCCACGGAGTACTGCAGGTAGCCTTGCTCGGGACCTTACCGCAGCCACTGGAACAGCTGTCTCCAGACACACAGTCTTCAGACAACTGAACAGGCATGGTTTATTCGCCCGGAGACCAGCAAGGTGCATTCCACCGACCCTGGTAACAGGAGAGCCCGTAAAGCCTAGTGTCAAGAACACAGTACATGGTCATGGGAACAGTGGTCCCAGGTTATGTTCACGGACGAGTCCAGGTATAGTCTGAACTGTGACTCTCGCCGGTTTTTCATCTGGCGTGAACCAGGAACCAGATACCAAGCCCTTAATGTCCTTTAAAGAGACCTGTATGGAGGTCGTGGTTTGATGGTGTGGGGTGGGATTATGACTGGTGCACGTACACTCCTGCATGTCTTTGACAGAGGAACTGTAACAGGTCATGTGTATCGGGACGTCATTTTGCACCAGTATGTCCGCCTTTTCAGGGGTGCAGTGGGTCCCACCTTCCTCCTGATGGATGATAATGCACGGCCCCACCGAGCTGCCATCGTGGAGGAGTACCTTGAAACAGAAGATATCAGGCGAATGGAGTGGCCTGCCCGTTCTTCAGACCTAAACCCCATCGAACACGTCTGGCATGCTCTTGGTCGACGTATCACTACACGTCTTCAAACCCCTAGGACACTTCAGTAGCTCCGACAGGCAATGGTGCAAGAATGGGAGGCATACCCCAGCAGCAGCTCGACCACCTGATCCGGAATACGCCAAGCCGTTGTACGGCCTGTGTACGTGTGTATGGTGGCCATATCGCACATTGATGTCTGGGTACATGCGCAGGAAACATTAGCGTTATGCAGCACATGTGTTTCGGGACGGTTTTCTCAACTTATCACCAATACCGTGGACTTACAGATCTGTATCGTGCGTGTTCCCTATGTGCCTATGCTATTAGCGCCATTGTTGTGTAGTGCCACGTTGTGTGGCACCACATTCTGCAATTATCCTTAATTTATGAGAACGAGAATGAGAATGAGAAATCGCAACACCAAAAAATAATTAATATAGAGTTATAAAATTTGAGGAATACATTTGTCTAGGTAACATATTTAAACCCCTCCCATGAACCACGGACATCGCCGTTGGTGGGGAGGCTTGCGTGCCTCAGTGATACAGATGGCCGTACCGTAGGTGCAACCACAACGGAGGGGTATCTGTTGAGAGGCCAGACAAACGTGTGGTTCCTGAAGAGGGGTAGCAGCCTTTTCAGTAATTGCAGGGGCAACAGTCTGGATGATTGACTGAGCTGGCCTTGTAACACTAACCAAAACAGTCTTGCTGTGCTGGTACTGCGAACGGCTGAAAGCAAGGGGAAACTGCAGCCGTAATTTTTCCCGAGGGCATGCAGCTTTACTGTATTGTTAAATGATGATGGCGTCCTCTTGGGTAAAATATTCCGGAGGTAAAATAGTCCCCCATTCGGATCTCCGGGCAGAGACTACTCAGGATGACGTTGTTATCAGAAGAAAGAAAACTGGCGTTCTACGGATCGGAGCGTGGAATGTGAGATCCCTTAACAGACAGGTAGGTTAGAAAATTTAAAAAGGGAAATGGATAGGTTAAAGTTATATATAGTGAGAATTAGTGAAGTTCGGTAGCAGGAGGAGCAAGACTTCTGGTCAGATGAATACAGGGTTATAAATACAAAATCAAATAGGGGTAATGCAGGAGTAGATTTAATAACGAATAGGAAAATAGGAATCCGGGTAAGCTGCTATAAACAGCATACTGAACGCATTATTGTGGCCAAGATAGACACGAAGCCCACGCCTACCACAGTAGTACAAGTTTACATGCCAAATAGCTCTGCAGATGACGAAGAAAATGATGAAATGTATGATAAGATTAAAGAAATTATTCAGATAGTGAAGGGAGACGAAAATTTAATAGTCATGGGTGACTGGAACTCGATAGTAGGAAAAGGAAGAGAAGGAAACGTAGTAGGTGAATATGGAATGAGAGGAAGGAATGAAAGAGGAAGCCGCCTGGTAGAATTATGCACAGAGCATAACTTAATCATAGTTAACACTTGGTTCAAGAATCATAAAAGGAGTTTGTATACATGGAAGAAGCCTGGCGATACTGGAAGGTCTCCGATAGATTATATAGTAGTAAGACAGAGATTCAGGAATCAGGTTTTAAATTGTAAGACATTTCCAGGGTCAGATGTGGACTCTGACCACAATCTATTGGTTATGAACTGTAGATTAAAACTGAAAAAACTGCAAAAAGGTAGGAATTTGAGGAGATGGGATCTGGATAAACTGAAAGAACCAGATGTTGTAGAGAGCTTCAGGGAGAGAATTAGGGAACGATTGACTAAATGGGGGAAAGAAATACAGTAGAAGAAGAATGGGTAGCTTTCAGAGATGAAATAGTGAAGGTAGCAGAGGATCAAGTAGGTAAAAAGACGAGGGCTAATAGAAATCCTTCGGTAACAGTAGAAATACCGAATTTAATTGATGAAAGAAGAAAATATAAAAATGCAGTCAATGAAGTGGACAAAAAGGAATACAAACGTCTCAAAAATGAGATCGACAGGAAGTGTAAAATGACTAAGCAGGGATGGCTAGAGGACAAATGTAAGGATGTAGAGGCCTATCTCACTAGGGGTAAGATAGATACTGCCTACAGGAAGATTAAAGAGACCTTTGGAGATAAGAGAACGACTTGTATGAATATCAAGAGCTCAGATGGAAACCCAGTCCTAAGCAAAGAAGGAAAAGCAGAAAGGTAGAAGGAGTATATAGAGGGTCTATACAAGGGCGATGTACTTGAGGACAATATTATAGAAATGAAAGAGAATGTAGATGATGATGAAATAGGAGATATGATACTGCGTGAAGAGTTTGACAGAGCACTGAAAGACTTAAGTCGAAACAAGGCCCGGGAGTAGACAACATACCATTAGAACTACTGACAGCCTTGGGAGAGTCAGGCCTAAGAAAACTCTACCATCTGGTGAGCAAGATGTATGAGACAGGCGAAATACCCTCAGACTTCAAGAAGAATATAATAATTCCAATCCCAAAGAAAGCAGGTGTTGACAGATGTGAAAATTACCGAACTATCAGTTTAATAAGCCACGGCTGCAAAATACTAACACGAATCCTTTACTGACGAATGGAAAAAATGGCAGAAGCCGACCTCGGGGAAGATCAGTTTGGATTCCGTAGAAAGTTTGGAACACGTGAGGCTATACTGACCCAACGACTTATCTTAGAAAATAGATTAAGGAAAGGCAATCCTATGTTTCTCGCATTTGTAGACTTAGAGAAAGCTTTTGACAATGGTGACTGGAATACTCTCTTTCAAATTCTGAAGGTGGCAGGGGTAAAATACAGGGAGCGTAAGGTTGTTTACAATTTGTACAGAAACCAGATGGCAGTTATAAGAGTCGAGGGGCATGAAAGGGAAGCAGTGGTCGGGAAGGGAGTGAGATAGGGTTGTAGCTTATCCCCGATGTTATTCAAAAAATGTGTGTGAAATCTTATGGGACTTAACTGCTAAGGTCATAAGTCCCTAAGCTTACACTCTACTTAACCTAAATTATCCTAAGGACAAACACACACACCCATGCCCGAGGGAGGACTCGAACCTCCAACGGGACCAGCCACACAGTCGACGACTGCAGCGCCTCAGACCGCTAAGCTAATCCCGCGCGGCCCGATGTTATTCAGTCTGTACATTGAGCAAGCAGTAAAGGAAACAAAAGAAAAATTCCGAGTAGGAACTAAAATCCATGGAGAAGAAATAAACACTTTGAGGTTCGCTGATAACATTGTAATTCTGTCAGAGACAGCAAAGGACCTGGAAGAGCAGCTGAACGGAATGGACAGTGTCTTAAGAGGAGGATATAAGATGAACATCAACAAAAGCAAAACGAGGATAATGGACTGTAGTCGAATTAAATCGGGTGATGCTGCGGGAATTAGATTAGGAAGTGAGACATTAAAGTAGTAAATGAGTTTTGCTATTTGGGGGGCAAAATTACTGATGATGGTCGAAGTAGAGAGGATATAAAATGTAGACTGGCAATGGCAAGGAAAGCGTTTCTGAAGAAGAGAAGTTTGTTAACATCGAGTATAGATTTAAGTGTCACAAATTCGTTTCTGAAAGTATTTGTATGGAGTGTAGCCATGTATGGAAGTGAAACGTGGACGATAAATAGTTCAGACAAGAGGAGAATGGAAACTTTCGAAATGTGGTGCTACAGAGAATGCTGAAGATTAGATGGGTATATCACATAATTAATGAGGACGTATTGAATATAATTGGAGAGAAGAGAAATTTGTGGCGCATCTTGACTAGAAGAAGGAATCGGTTGGTAGGGCATATTCTGAGGCATCAAGGGACCACCAATTTAGTATTGGAGGGCAGCGTGGAGGGTAAAAATCGTAGAGGGAGACCAAGTGATGAATACACTAAACAGATTCAGAAGGACGTAGGTTGTAGTAAGTACTGGGAGATGAAGAAGCTTGCACAGGATAGAATAACATGGAGAGCTGCATCAAACCAGTCTCTGGACTGAAGACCACAACAATAACAACATATTTAAGTGATTAACATTGCAAGAACACAGTTTCACGGAAGCACGAGATAAGCCATTGTAAATGTGAAACGCTGGTACCTTAATACCCAGTGTAACCACCAAAATGTTGAATGCAAGCATGCATATGTGCCTGCTTTGTGTTAGTTTGTGGGTTCAAGTTCCATGCATGCTGCACTTGGTCGGTCAACACAGGGACGTTTAGAGCTAGTTGTAGATGACGCTGGAGTTGCCGTCCGGTGATGTCCTGTATGTGTTCGACTGGAGACAGATCTGGTGATCGAGCAGACCAAGGCAACATGTCGAAATTCTGGAGAGCATGTTGGGCTACAACAGAGTTATGTGGACGAGCGTTATCTTGTTGGAAATCACCCTCAAGAACACTGTGCATGAAAGGCACCACAACAGACAGTCACCAGATTGACGTACAAATCCCGTTGCAGGTCCAGGGTGTCGAGCATGCAAACTGGCTGGTTGCAGGCCCTCGATTGGCCTCCTTCTCTGCCATCTCTGGCATCGATGTAGAACCAGTTTTCATCAGAAAACACAACAAACCGCCACCCTGAACCCGCTTGACACCGCTTAAGTCACAAATGGCCGTGGTTTGAGCTGAGTGGAATGCACGCTGCAGTGTTTCTAGATCGGACCTGCCCTTTAAGTAACCGAAGTAACAGTTCGTTGTGTCACTATGGTGCCAACTGCTGTTCAGATTGCTGCTGCAAATGCGTACGATGCGCCAGAGCCATACCCAGAATGCGATGGTTTCCTTCTCGGTAATCCCACGGGGCCGTCCGGAGTACGATTGTCTTGCAATTGTGCATTCTCACGACCACCGCTGCCAGGAATCATGTATGGTGGCTACGTTCCTGCCAAGTCATTCTGCGATATCGGAGAAGGAACATGGAGCTACTCGTAGCCGTATTACATGACGTCGTTCAAACTCAGTGAGGTTTTATAATGGTGTAGTGCTCACCTTACAGGCATTTCTGACTAACACCAACTCAACAAATCCAATGTCATAGGTAATTAACGCTCACGGCTGTTATAAAGTGTATTTAAGAAAAACCTTATTTTCATCCTCATAGTGGCACTACTAGCGCCACTCTTATACGACTGGTTCGAAATTTAAATACAATCATCTTTCAGATGTGGAAATACACCTACGACCTTCTATTATGTCGCACAATTCCTTCCTGGTATGGTGATTATTTTTCCACCAGTGTTCATGAGGTTCCGCGGTTGGTGAAGTCTCAGTAAAACCCTTTTGGGTGTTCTGACTCGAATTTTAATGCTGATATTCTTGTTGAAACTTCCAGGCAGATTAAAACTGTGTGCCCGACGGAGACTCGAACTCGGGACCTTTGCCTTTCGCGGGCAAGTGCTCTACCAAAGCACGACTCACGCCCGGTACTCACAGCTTTACTTCTGCCAGTACCTCGTCTCCTACCTTCCAAACTTTACAGAAGCTCTCCTGCGAACTTGCAGAACTAGCACTCCTGAAAGAAAGGATATTGCGGAGACATGGCTTAGCCACAGCCTGGGGGATGTTTCCAGAATGAGATTTTTCACTCTGCAGCGGAGTGTGCGCTGATATGAAACTTCCTGGCAGATTAAAACTGTGTGCCCGACGGAGACTCGAACTCGGGACCTTTGCCTTTCGCGGGCAAGTGCTCTACCAAAGCACGACTCACGCTCGGTACTCACAGCTTTACTTCTGCCAGTACCTCGTCCCTTACCTTCCAAACTTTACAGAAGCTCTCCTGCGAACCTTTCAGAACTAGCACTCCTGAAAGAAAGGATATTGCGGAGACATGGCTTAGCCACAGCCTGGGGGATGTTTCCAGAATGAGATTTTTCACTCTGCAGCGGAGTGTGCGCTGATATGAAACTTCCTGGCAGATTAAATCTGTGTGCCCGACCGAGACTCGAACTCGGGACCTTTGCCTTTCGCGGGCAAGTGCTCTACCAAAGCACGACTCACGCCCGGTACTCACAGCTTTACTTCTGCCAGTACCTCGTCTCTTCTCCGCTGCAGAGTGAAAAAATCTCATTCTGATATTCTTGTTGTCTTCAGGCCGAAGACTGACTCTCCATCTAGCCTCTTTTATAGAAGTCGTCTCACCTCTGGATTCATATTGCAGCCTGTATCTTTCTGAATCTACTGACTGTACCCGAGCCAGGGTCTTCCTTTACAGTATTAGCCCCCTCCCTCCCCCCCTCCAAATGCCTGCCAGCACTAAAATGACGATCCCTAGATGCCTATAAACCGATTTTTAACAGTTTTCTTCTTTAAGCCATGATTTCGGCATACATTTCAGTCCGATACAGTACCTCCTCATTAGTTATTCGATCTACCCAACTAGTCTTCAACATTCTTGTGTAGCACCACATCTTGAAAGCATCTGTTCTTGTCTGAGATGTTTATTGTTTACGTTTTACGTTCGCACAAGGCTACACTCCAGGCAAATACCGCCAGAAATTGCTTTCCAACACTTAAATTTATATTCATTGTTAACTAACACCTCCTTTTCGGAAGCGGTTTTCTTGCAATTGCCAGTCTGCATTCTATATTCTCCCTGCTTCGACCATCATCAGTTATTTTGCTGCCTAAATAGCAAAACTTATCCACTACTTTTAGTGTCTTATTTCCTAACCTAATTCCGATAGAATCGCCTGTTTAATTCGATTACAGGGGTACAAAGAAGGAGCCTCCTAGAAGATTGTGAGCCTAAAGACTGAAGACCGGCACAATCGGGCGTACCCTGGAAACGGTGAAAGATTTCACCGGCTAATCCTTCTAACACCAGATCTACTTATAGTCCAAATCAAATTAACATCAAGATGCAATGGTCTTTATGAAGACCACCCCTTGTGACGATCTCGATAAATATTGAGGAATTCTCTAGTCATAAGAGTGTTTTATTAGTATACATGTGCTATAAGCACAAATGCGACGTATTGTTGGTGCAGGAAACACACCGGGGAGCCACCACCCACAGACCTAAAGTAGCAGGAATGGATTTGGCCATTGAAAGACCTCACGACAAGTATCGGAGTGCGATTTTCATCAGACCCGGGCTCAACATAACATCAGCCGCAATGACAGAAGTAAATAACATTGAAGTACTTACCATTCGCGCCCAGAAGTTCTCTGTGACGTCTGTGTACAAACCACCAGATGTGGACTTTGTTTTCCATGAACCAAACAATTTTACATATGTAGATATTAATTTTGTCATGGGCGATTTCAACTGCCATGGTGAAGCATGGGGACATAATGAGACTGATGAGAATGGTGTACAGCTTGAATCTTGGGCTGACACTAATGACCTACAACTCATTCACGACCCAAAACAGCCAGCATCATTCAACAGCAGAAGATGGAGAAGGGGATATAATCCTGACAACATCTTTGTGAGTAGGAAGTTGGCAGCACAGTGCATGAAGCTTGTTGAAGAACTTATCCCAAGTACACAACACACACCCGTCATTTGTGTTGTGATTGCCATGGTTAAACCAGAGGAGGTGCCTTTCCGAAGATGGTTTAATTTCAAAAAGGCAGACTGGCAGAAATTTAAAGAGTAAGGGGTTACCATACCCAGTACATCCAGGGTCTGACCGGCAGCAGCAAGTTCTTACTTGACAGGTACCAAAAGCTGTTCACTCAGGACCTCTTCAGCGAAGATACGATGGAGGCTGGGGAGAAACTAATGCAGGCTATTGCTGAGGATAAGAGATCATGGTGGTGCAAACTAGTCGAGAATCTTGACATGAAACAAAACAGCAGACGTGCATGGAAATTACTGAAAAACTTAAGTGGGGACCCAACTGACCACCAGCAGAATAACAACGCGGTAACAGCAAATCAGATTGCTAGCCAACTTCTGAAGAATGGGAAAACCAAAGGAAAAAGAGAAAGGGAAAGAGTTATACCCCAAGAACAAAAAGATTACGGACTCCTCAATGCTTCATTCACAGCAACCGAACTGGAAGACGCCATTCAGAGTATGAAACTGAATAAGGCCGCTGGAACTGATGACCTTAGAACAGAGCAGATAAAACAGTATGGGCCCAAAGCTCGAAACTGGTTACTACAAATGATGAACACCTGTATTAATGAGCTGAATATTCCAAAACTATGGCGGCAGGCTAGAGTGGTGGCTTTACTAAAACCTGGCAAGGAGATAAAGGACCCCAAAAGTTACAGACCAGTGTCACTTCTATGCCATCTATATAAGATACTGGAGCGGATGATTCTCAACCGGGTGGCAGAAACTATAGATGGAAAACTCATAAAGGAACAAGCTGGTTTCAGACCAGGAAGACCTTGTTGTGGGCAAATACTTAATCTGACGCAACATATAGAAGATGGGATTGAAAAAAAAATTAATAACTGGAGCAGCTTTCATAGATCTTATTGCTGCATACGACACGGTAAACCACAGAAAGCTATTGCGCAAATTATATCACCTCACAGGGGACTGTAGGTTGACGCTGGTTATTGGTAGTCTTCTGGACAATCGAAGATTTTATGTCTCCCTAAATGGTAAGAACAGTAGATGGCGACTGCAGAAGAATGGCTTACAACAAGGAAGTGTACTTTCTCCCATCCTTTATAATGTGTACACTAATGACAAACCTATACCACAAGATGCAAGACTGTTCGTATATGCTGATGACACAGCTGTGGTGGTCCAGGGGTCCAATTTTGATGCAACGCCTGGAAATCTCTCAAGAGCGCTTGAAGAAATGGCTCAATACTACGACGCCAATCACCTCAAGCCAAACCCTGACAAAACCCAAGTACGTGCTTTCCATTTGCGCAATAGAGATGCTGGAGTTGAGCTCGACGTTACATGGCAAGGTAAGAAGTTAAAGCACTGCCCAACACATAAATACCTTGGGGTTGTACTTGACAGAACGCTTTCCTTCAAGCAGCATTGCCAAAACACCAAGGCTAAAGTCTGCTCCAGGAATAACATCATCCGCAGGCTGACAAACTATAAATGGGGAGCTCAACCATCAGTACTGAGAACATCAGCACTTGCTCTGTGTGTTTCTGCAGCAGACTATGCAGCGCCAGTATGGGATGCATCTGCACATGCTAAACAGATGGATGTAAGTGTAAATGAGACAATGCGAATTGTTACAGGCTGTCTCAGGCCCACACCAACGGGTAATTTGTACCTACTTGCTGGAATTGCCCCATCCAAGATCAGAAGGCAGGTGGCAGCAGACGCTGAGGGAACAAAGAAAGAAACAGAGTCTCGACACCCACTGAATGGGCACGTCACTCAGGCTCGGAGGCTTAAGTCTAGAAATAGCTTTATTGCAGGAACCAAGATCCTTGACGGTTCACAGGAAGATAATAGAGTCCGTAAATGGGAGAATGAACAAACCGCAGATAATACCAAAAGTGCAAATGGCACCTGGAAACAAACTTCCTTATACAGTGTGGAGAACACTAAATAGGCTGAGGGCTGGTGTGCCCAGATGCAAAACTAATCTGTGCAAGTGGGGATTGCTAACTAACAACGACGACGTTCTTTGCGGATGCGGAGAGGTACAAGACGAGGCACATCTACTCATGTGCCGACTACTGCCGGAGCCCTGCAGTTTTAGTGACCTGCTACAAGCCAACGACAAAGCCGTAGCGGTGGCTAACTATTGGAAAAATAAAATTTGATCTGGACACGGAAAAGCAAAGTAAAGTAAATTCGATTACATAACCTTACCTTAGTTTTACTTTTGTAGATGTTCATCTTACGTCCTCATTTCAAGAAACATACATTCCGTTCAACTGCTATTAGAAGCCCTTTGGTGTCTTTGACATAATTACTATGTCGTCGACAAAACTCGAAGGATTTACTTCTTCTCCCTAGATTTAAATTCTGGTTCTAAATTTCTCCTAGGTATCATTTATTGCTTGCACGTTGTACATATGGAATAAGATCAACGATAGGCTACAAACATGTCTCATTCCCTTCTAAAATATTGCTCGGCTTTCACGTTCTTCAACTTTTATAACTGAAATGTGGTTTCTATACAAGTTGTAGGTAATGTTTCGCTCTCTGTGTTTTATCCCTTCCGCCTTCAACACTCCTATCCGTGCATTACAGTAAACATAATCAAAACCTTTATGTAAATCTATAAATGCTACAATCGTAAGTTTCAATTTCTTTAACTTTCTAAGATAAATAATAGGCTCGGCATGCCTCGCGTGTTCCTACATTTCTTCGGAAACCAAACTGATTGCCAACATACATTAAAGCATCGAGAAAGTGCACTACATGGTATTAAGTGCACGTGACATAGGTAACGCCATGGATGTATCAAAAGAAATAGTGAGTAATTTGAATTGTCAGTTATGAGAAATATTTGAAAGATTAATCCCATGTTAAAGATGAATGGCGTCCAACAGCACACGTGAAAATATAGATTTAGTGGTATAGTTTTGGCAGTTTTGAAAGGAATCCTCATTGCAGTGTATAATGACAACAAGCAGAAGTCATTCTATGGTGAGTGGATTTTTTAAGTAGACTAGATATCTGGTGTTCAATGAACGAAAACTTAGAACAGTGCATTTGAGGCGTGCTTTGACAGATTAAAATTTGGGAGTTTTCGAGTATCCATTGACAAAATATCCGTCTTATTCACTCGAAAGGGTACCATTACACTTTTCCAGCTAATTACGCATGCAATGAATGACTGAAGAACCTTTTGTGTCTAATGTGCCAGCCGTAGGTTGGTATGGTACAGATGTTGCAGAATTGTAAAGCAAGTTTGGAATATACTCACTGGAGAAGAGTTGGACAAAAAATTGAAAGTGAGCTACATCCAAAGAGTGCAATTTTCTTCAAAAATAGTCTTACGATGGCAACCCCAGTAGTTTTCACCACTGAAAATAAAAGGTAATCGATCGGTAGCAACAATTCCTAATGAAATAATTCTCCTTGAAAAACTTTTGAGTATATTTTACCAAATAAGAAGACATACGGACGCATAGAAGCACCAGCCTTTTAACTTCACATGGTCGGAGATCACAGTCATGTACCATTTTCCCATAAGAACATCATATTCGTCCATGACTACAGAAGTTATTTATTTCACAAATGCAGTTTTGGCCTTTGGGCCATTTTCAAGTAGTATTGCAAAAGTTTTGTTTCAGCACATGTGAGACTTTAAAATCCTCCTACATGTATTCATCTCATCGTCAAAAATAAACTTGACGATATTACTGTATTTCTACTGCGAAAAGTCTTATTTTTGACGATTACGTGTATACGTGTCAGAGGACTTTAAAGTCTCGCATGTGCTGAAGAAAAGTCTTTGCAGTACCACTTGCACTTGTGAAATAAATAATTTCTACAGTCAAGGGCTATATGATGTACTCCACACAGAAAAACACCAGCTCGCTTATCGTGACAGTAGCTGGAACTACTGAAGCCAAGTAGGAGAAACAAGGACTCATTGAGTAGAAGGTAGGAGGTAGAAGGTGGGGCTCGATATAAAACACGAACGGCACGATGGAAAGAAGAAAAAATAACTGACACCCGTGGCGGTAAACTGAACAGTGAAACTGCTGCCTCGAAAAGCCTTAATCTGCGTACGCTCCACGGGGATCTTTCTTCATTAAAGGAAGAAAGCGCCGACCTCGGCGCAGAGGGGAGAGGTTAATCGATTATGTGAGGGGAGCGAGCACGAGGTCTCAGCTTGGTATTCGCCGACCACTGCGGTGACACCAGCCAGAAAAAGCTCGCGGCTTCGACAAGTCTGCTCTACGTCTATGAAACGATGAAAATTGTTGTACTTCTAGTGAAACGGAACCAGGAAAGACGATTTAGATAAAGTGGTGATATTATCGTTGTGACGATGTAAGAATATAAAATGAATATTTGTTATACAGGCGTTTAAATATTGCACATCTGAATGTAAATATCTGTTTTAAAATAAGACGCTGTCTTACACCTTCCGCAGTTTAGACTATTAGCAAACCTTAAGCGTTAAGCCCAAGGCAACCTTTCACCAGAGAGAATCTCTAATTTTCTTAACGCAGACGCCGATTGAAGTGTGCCTACTGTTTAAGTGTGTAGAATTGTTTCCGGGAGCAGCCTAATTCAAATAGTACATCACCTATAGCACTTGAGTATCATAAGTATTCCCACTGCCTATTCACAATGAAAGACTAACACAGGAAGTGTGAAAGGAAGAGTGTGATGAAAACTAACAAACTCGTTAGGAATTGTGGACAGAATTTGTGATTGGTGTAAAGAATGGCAGCCAACTCTAAATATAGATAAATGTAAATTAATGCAGATGAATAGGAAAAAGAATCCCGTAATGTTTGAATATTCCATTAGTAGTGTAGCGCTTGACACAGTCACGTCGATTAAATATTTGGACGTAACATTGCAGAGCGATATGAAGTGGGACAAGCATGTAATGGCAGTTGTGGGGAAGGCGGATAGTCGTCTTTGGTCCATTGGTAGAATTTTGGGAAGATGTGGGTCATCTGTAAAGGAGACCGCTTGTAAAACACTAATACGACCTATTCTTGAGTACTGTTCGAGCGTTTGGGATCCCTATCAGGTCGGATTGAGGGAGGACATAAAAGCAATTCAGAGGCCGGATGCTAGATTTGTTACTGGTAGGTTTGATCATCACGCGAGTGTTACGGAAATGCTTCAGCGACTCGGGTGGGAGTCTCTGGAGGAAAGGAGGCGTTCTTTTCGTGAATCGCTTCTGAGGAAATTTAGAGAACCAGCATTTGAGGCTGACTGCAGTACAATTCTACTGCCGCCAACTTATATTTCGCGGAAAGACCACAAAGATAAAGTAAGAGAGATTAGGGCTCGTACAGAGGCATATAGGCAGTCATTTTTCCCTCGTTCTGTTTGGGAGTGGAACAAGGAGAGAAGATGCTAGTTGTGGTACGAGGTACCCTTCGCCACGCACCGTATGGTGGATTGCGGAGTATGTATGTAGATGTAGATGTAGAATTATCATAGCTTGTTATCCTACATGTAGGAGGATATTAAATCTTAGGAAAAATTTCCAGGTTTTAGAAATACCTGTAGTCGCACATTTATTCAGTTTTAACACTTTCGTTTTTGTCGTAATGTGTTGCTGAAGCTCGCCGAAACACATACTGCTCAACAAATCTTTCATGTGACGTCCAGTATCGACGGAAAATGTCGGCTTGTTTCCCATTACAATTATACATCTATGCGGCCTTTTACGTAGCCATTCGATACAGAGGTCCAAAATCAGTCTTGTCCGATATCTGTTTTATTGATGTGTATCAACAGGAACTGTAAAATACGAAGAATAGCCAGCACTATAGCAGCAACAGCACCGCCCTGCGTCGCGCTGACTGCTGCCGCTATGCGGAAGCGCTGCTCGTTCGCTGCCGGAGTACTGGTTGTTCTCCGTGTTTTACTGTCCTTGTTGGCACATATCGGTAAAACAGATTCGCGGAAGACTGATTTTGGACCACTCTATCGATTGGGCACGTAAATTCTGCTGTAGATATCTTTTTGTTTGTGACTGTTGGAAGACAAATCAAAAAACGTGACGAGCAATACTTGTTTGGGCTGACAGCAGTTACACATTGCAAAAACGGAATTGCTGATATCTGCCATAACACCAAAGAAAATGTGCCTCACGGCACTTAGGATAGACACTCTGTATACAGGGTGCTCTAGGAGGAATGTTCAGTATTCAGCGATATCACAGGAATGATCATTCGAAACAAAAATGTCAAGTGAATATGGGCTCTAAAACGCATAACTTAAGAGCTATGAGCAATTCTTGATCTTCAATACCGTGAAACAAAACTCTTCTACTGCAAGATCTTTGCGTTCCATATTGTGGTAAGTGCTAGTATGGACCAAAACAAGAAATGAATGTCAAATGGTTCAAATGGCTCTGAGTACTATGGGACTCAACTTCTGAGGTCATTAGTCCCCTAGAACTTAGAACCCGTTAAACCTAACTAACCTAAGGACATCATACACATCCATGCCCGAGGCAGGATTCGAACCTGCGACCGTAGCGGTCTCGCGGTTCCAGACTGCAACGCATAGAACCGCACGGCCACTTCGGCCGGCAAATGAATGTCCAGTAAACATGTGCTCTAAAATGTATTAAAAGTTATGAGCTCTTGTTCATTAGGAGAGGTGTGTTTCAAAGCAGCGAAGATGAACAAGTGCTTATAGCTTTTAACGTGCGTATTTCAGAGCCCTTGTTTACTGGGCAATTTTTTCTTGTTTTGTTCCATACTGCCAAGTCTCAAAATATGGAACGCAAAGATCTTGCAGTAGAAGAGCTCTGTTTCACAGTGTCGAAGATCATCAACTGCTCATTGCTCTTAACAAATGCGCTTTAGAGCCCACGTGTACTTGACTTTCTTGTTTCGAATTATCATTCCTGTCTTATCCCTGCGTATTGAGCATTCCTCCTGGAACACCCTCTATATACCTAAACTTGTGAAATGCATCTGAAATCAAAGGGGCAGATTCCAGGACAACACTCTCGAACTGAAATTATTGTTACATTCTAGAAGCTTTCATACGAGGGTAATACCAAAAGTAAGGTCTCCTATTTTTAAGTACATTATTTCTACATTGGTTTACATTAGTTTACAGCTTGAACATTTAGCTATTTTTCGACATAATCGCCATTTCTGTCGATGCTGTGTAGACGCTGTGGCAGTTTTTGTATTCCCATGTCATACCAGCTCGTCGCCATGCTGTTCAGAAAATTATGAACCTCTTCTTTCACCTCGTCGTCGGAGCTGAATCGTTGGGACAACAATTAACGCTCACAGGTACTATAAGACTCGAAAAAAACTCAAACGGGCAATTCAGAACCGGAGAAGAGGAATGCTGAGCAAGGGCGTACACATTCTCCATGAGAACGCTCGTCCACACATCGCTCGGCAGCCCGTTGCTCTCCTGCAACAGTTTCAGTGGAAGATAATCACCCACCCACCCTATAGTCCTGACTTGTCGACCAGTGACTATCACCTGTTCCCCAGGTTAAAATAACATTTGGCCGGAAAGCGATCCAGCTCCGACGACGAGGTGGAAGAAGAGGTTCATAACTTTCTGAACAGCATGGCGGCGAGCTGGTATGACATGGGCATACAAAAATTGCCACAGTGTCTAAAAAGATGCATCGACAGAAACGGTGATTATGTAGAAAAATAGCTAAATGTTCATGTTGTAAACTGATGTAAACCATTGTAGAAATAAACAGGTTTATGTACTTATAAAAAATAGGAGGCCTTACTTTTGTAATTACCCTCGTACAATAAAAACATTGATTCACCAACCACGTCTACTACATTCTTGCTCCACTAGCACTCTGTTCTTTGATACTCAAATGCTCAGCTGATGTATGTAATTATGTCACTATAGAAAGGGAAGGTAATAGATCATTTGGAGTAAATAGTATGAAGGAAGCAATCATCTCTGTATTCGCCTGAAGTGATTGATGTGTATTTGAATTGACGATTACCCTCATATACGAACAGAATGTCTTAAACATGAGTCCGTCTCGCTCGACATGTCACATGGAATTGTTCATTTCTCTCTTAAGGTAAATTGTGTAGGTCACCTTACCGAAAGTGTTTGTGGTCTTATAAGTCATATACGAATAATTATACAGTAATATTTAATGATTAATTAAATCTGAACAAATACCCAGTAAGGTGAATAACCTGTTCTCATCTTAAGTGCAATCCGAAATGGCAGTATTGTAAGAGATGTACAAGTAGTATGGCTGTCAGCAGTGCGGTCTTCAGTGTGAACAGAAAACTGGCGACTCAGGAAGTCTGCAACAGAATTGTAACGTTTTCGATTTGAAGATCATTGTATATCTTGTAAGTACTCATTCATGCGTCGAATCTTTCCTTCACGTGTCAAATGTCGTGATATGTACTTTGTCGGCTTGAAAGCTCCTAGTACCGATTGCGAAAATATGCTACAATTGTAATTCCGTCAAATCTGGAAACACAGTGTGGCACCAGAAGATAGGTATTAGTTTTTTTCGGATCATATGTCATCATTCTCGCAAAAAAAAGTATTCATGCAACCCAACCACCGTGACCTAACTCTACTGTGGACTACGTGTCATAAGCAAAGGACCAAGGGTAACATCATGCTGTTGGCAATGGAAACATAAACAGTTATTCTGGAAGTGAAACTTGTTAATCTCCAGGCTAACAGGCACTTCATCCAGTGGCCTACCAGTCGACTGATATTTTTGTTAGAATGGAGTACACTATTTTTGTTTAAGAGCTTATGGTTGAAAAAGTACAAAGAAAAATAGGGAGAGAGTGTCACGGATTTGATATGCGAGTTGGGCTAGAAATCACTAAAACCGAGTCATTTTTCCTTGCTGCAAGATATTTTCACGAAATTTCAATCACCAACTTTCCCCTCGGAATGTGAAAGTATTTTGTTGATTCCCGCCTATATAGAAAGAATAATCATCGTAATATAATAAGAGAAATGAGAGCTCGCACAGAAAGATGTAGGCGTTCATTTTCCCACGTGCTGTTGGAGGATGGAACAACCGATGAATAGCTTTAAAGTGTTTCTATGAGCCCTCTGCAAGTACTTACGTGTGAATTGCAGATTAGTCATGTATGTTCATGTATATGTAGATGAGCTGTACGAACTCAGTTCAATTACGTGATCAGTTGACATTCAATACTATCTTGGTTAACACTTACAAAACGGTGAATCCGGTGCTTATCTGATTTATTTTGGACTTCCTATGCAGCTTACCGCGTAGCGCGCTAGATCGCGAGATAAGGTGGTGAGCCAGATTCAGATATACATTTACGACTTTTAGCATGGTACATCGGTCAGCCTGAAATCGGTTTCTCGGCGGCTTTCTACACTTCTAGTCTCAAACCTCCACCTCATAAAATGCTGCACAAACCTACATTGACGGAATAAACGCAACCCCAAAACCAAAACAATTATTAATGTAGAGTAATTAAATGTCGGGAATACATTCGTCCAGGTAACGTAGTTAGATGCTTAGTATTGCAAGATCACAGATTAATGTAAGCTCGAGATGAGCCACTGCAAATCTGAAATGCCGGTGTAACCATCAGAACGTTGAATGCAAGCGCGGAGAAGTGGATGCATTGTGTTGTTCAGGTGCCAGATGTAAATTTGTAGGAGGGAGTTCAAAACCTGTGTCGCTAGGTCGGCCAATGCAGGGACGGTTAATGCCGTTTCTGACTGACGCTGGTGTAGTCCGATGATGTCCTATATGTGCTCGATTGGAGACGTCTCTGATGATCGAGTAGAGTACGTTGTATTACAACAACGGTATGTGGGCGAGCGTTATTCTGTTGAAAAACACCCTCTGGAATTCTCTTTACGAATGGCAACTCAACAGGTCGAATCACCAGATTGGCGAACAAATGTGCAGTCAGGCCGGGCTGCGTGGGATAACCACGAGAGTGCGAGTGCTGTCATATGAACTCTACATCTGCATCTACATGGATACTCTGCAAATCACATTTAAGTGCCCGGCAGAGGGTTCATCGAAGCACCTTCACAATTCTCTATTATTCCAATCTCATATAGAGCGCGGAAAAAAACGAACACATGTATTTTCCCGTACGAGCTCTGATTTCCCTTATTTTATCGTGGTGATCGTTCATGTTGGGTCTCTACCTCAATTCGGTCAAGGTCTCGATCTGTCATTGCTAATCTTTCCGAATCCCTTATTTTCTGTTTTAAAAGCAATTCACGCGCCCTACTTCGAGTCAACATACGCTCATACGATCTCACTCGTTTCATAAACTTTTTGTTCACACGACTTGACACTTATTATACCCAAGACTGACAATCTATTCACTTATTTGTTTGGTCAGAACCAACTTGTCAACGATATATCCGCCACCTGTGCGCTTGTATTGAGGAGAAAACTTAATTCTAACAACTTTAAAATTCATAACTTAATTATGCTATTGTCTCTGCTAGAATGTCTCACTTTCTATTGAATACTTTCTTACTATCTATCGCTGCGGCTACTGTTTCCAACTATTTATTCCTTTCAAAAAAAATTTTATTACGAAAAATTTTTAACACGATATTTTTCTGACCTAGTTAGGCATGTGGTCGACCTTCAATCATGGTATTTTACCATCCTGGCAGGGTCGCCATTCTCTAACATTCTGCATGGTGTCTGTTGTTCTAAGTCGTGTCTCCCTACCACTTTCGCGCAACGACGCTCTGAATGTGTTTTTTAGGGAATTGACTAGTTTGAACCTGGAACCCGTTGCCGGTAAGGAGACGCCAGACCACATATGACATGTAGAGTTCAGAAGAGTTCAGTGAGACTAGCGATGATATAACCAAATACTTAATGATTTCAGCGTCAGCTCCACTGCACTCCATGTAAAAGAATCTTAATACTAACTAAATTTAGTGGAAGGGGTTCAAGGCTTTCCTATTTTTAGTTAGCTGGTAAAATAACGTCGAAAAAGCAGATAAGATTACCAATGGGAATTTTATTCTACTCACAAAACATTATTGATAAATTGCACTATTGATAAAAGGAAATGTTTTAATACAGGATGATAAAAACCAACTGCATTCAACAAAAATGTGAACGAATATTTCCTGAATGGGTTTCCAAGTTCTACAATGGATCGAAGGATGACCTATGCCATATCACATCTATAATCTAGGTTTAAATTAAGTTTCACAAAAGAGAAAACTATCAAAATGGTCCACAGTGACCCTCAATTATCTTTAATTACTTATCTAACTTGTCGTAAATTACAGTGGTTGATGTGGCTTCTCAATAATTATATAACAGTAAAATCATCACGTTTCAGATTTTAACTTACTTAGCAAAAGTGAATACCATGAGCTTCAATTGACGATCGACACTAGTATTACGTAAAAAGGGGATGTAACAGATGAGACTTCTGCAGTTCTGAGTGAAGCCTTATGCGCTCAAATATGCGGCATTGTGTGTGTTCATTACCTTGTCGGTGTTCGTCAGAGGGCGGCGGCCGGCGCAGCTCAATTCAGCTCGCTGTCTCCGAAGCAACTCTGTCCTAACTTCTCCTTACTACAATTTGCCGAAGTTGGTTTAAAAAAAAACTATCTGGCTGTGTTTTCATCTGACCAATCAGGGTCTCAATGTTAACCTTAAGCTCCGCCTACAAAAATTATGTCTATCCAATGAGAAACGTTATACTTTTTGTGGTGGGGCAATGTTTTTAAACTTTGCAACATAACAGAGACACGAAAAAGTTTCACGCTAAAACTTGCAGCTGGTGTGACCCTTTTAGTGTTATCGTAAGATCTATACAGTTCTTCTGGAGGGCTCTACCTTTTAACATGGTCTGGGGGGGGGTGGTCCTGTCGGTTTCGTTTCGTAGTGGGGCAATGTTTTTAACGTTTGCAACGTAACAGAGACGCGAAAAAGTCTCACGCTAAAACTTGCAGTTGGTGTGGCCCTTCTAGTGTTATCGTAAGAGCTATACTGTTCTTCTGGAGGGCTCTAGCTTTTAACATGGGGTGGGGGGGGTGGTCCTGTCGGTTAGCTGGTGACGTGGGTGTCCGTCCCTTATCGTAGGGCCTTCTAGCTTAACACGGTTCTGCTCTCGGCTTCTGTTCTTGTTTCTCCCCTCGGAACTACGTCTGTCTCACGGTGGGAAGGTATGACATGCATTTAGGCATTCTTGTGTTAGTCTGTGGTATTCCATTTGTTCACTCATTACTCGTATTACTTTGGTTAATTTAATGTCACGATTTATTCAGAGCTATAAGACATACTACTGGATTTGCTTATGATGTCAGGGTTTTCATGGAAGGTGTTGGATTTGCCTGACACCCTACATATCACCACCCTTCGAACTTAATTTTTGCACTGAATTTAGGCAGTGATTGAATCGTTGTCTAAGTCAGTCAAAAATTATTCCTTTATCTAAATTTTGTTGCCTACTGTTCAGCCACGTTATTCTCAAAAATATGTGTAAATTGACAAGAGAAGAATATTTTTATATTATTATTATTATTACTAATTTTTAATTATTTTCTATCTATTTTTAAGTGTGAAGTTTGTTTTTTAAGAAGTTTGTTATCGAAAGTGAGGAGTCTTTCACATTGATTTTCTTAGAAATATTTTTTTTATAAATGTAGTAATTAAGTAAAATCTATTTTTAACACATATTCTAAAATGTTTTTGTTTCTAGACACTTATTTCAACATTGTTACACTAACAAATAAGAATTATTTCCAAGAATTGCTTTGACAAAGAAATATACACACACAAGTATTGAGATGTTATACTAACAAATGGTGCAAATGTTAACAAGAATGGAAAACATCCAACAAGATAACTTTTTATTCTTTGTTTTTATAAGGAGAAAATAAGTAAAATATAGTTATTCTTTTATTTTTATGAGGAGAAAGTAAGTGGCATATAGTTTTAGTGTTTGTTATGCCTTACTTTTGTTCTTTATATACTGTCCATTTCAGAACTAATGACTTATTTTTATCGACAGTCTATTTTTTATTTAAGTCCATAGTCAATGACTGTTATTTTGCAGTTTATTAGCCGTCTCGTGTGCTTAACTTATTTAGTTTTTCACACGTTTCTTTTGCACAATTCCTACATCACATAATTTGATTTCACACATTCACACAATCCTATGAATGTTTAAGCATGAGGTTGGCGAATGTTTTTGCATGAAGGTGATGGACTTGAGCGAGATGGATGTGGGCAAGTACTCGATGTACAGATTCGTTCGTCATTCCTTGTTGGCTTTGTAACAGTGTGTTGCTGTTGTAGAGGTCCCATAATGGAATGGAGCTGTGAGTGCAGAATCTCGTGGTTTACTGGTTTTGTATGCGTGAAAGTCATCGTTGTGTGTCGCTGAAAGTGGTCGTTTCTCATTGTAATACTTCGCAGACGACTAGTTTACAATAGGATAGGGATTTTGGAAGGTATGTCGTCTATTCTTCACCCATCTTCTTTCATGGTCTCAATCTTGCGAATCTTCAACTTCTGTTCTTCCTACTTTTTCTCTGCTTCTTACTTGCTTCTTGGTTCTTCTCTGGGCAGGATATGGAAATATTTATTGATAACTAGTCGCTTTGAAGTTCTCCTCTTAGTAACAGTTTGATAAATTGTTTGGGCATGTCAGCGTGCTGTTTAATAGCAGTAGTGTGACTTTTACACATTTTTTTTCCAGTGGTGGTTTGCCCAAGCGGTCTTCTCGTCGGGCCATTTTTTGCTTGCTCTGCTGAGTCGGGGCATTCCGAGACCCTTCTGGTGTTCGGTGTCCTGTCGCGGCTCTGCGGGGTTCCGGCACTCTGTGGTTCCACCTGGCAGCAGATTTATTTACTGCCCACTTTCGCTACAAGAAGGGCCCTCTGTTGGTCATGCTGTCCTTTCCCTTCTCTCGACGCTTCTGCCTTGTAGGAATTGTGTCTTGCTAATTACGTCCTTTTCTTTCTTGATACTCCTCGCATTGCAACTTGTGGGTCGTTGCATCTGGTCTTTGCTGGAGTTTTTACAATGGTTCTTACAAAAAGTTTTACTTATAATCATCTAACATATGTCTAGTACCTACATTGTTTTACGCCTTCTTAAAAAGCTTTACAAATTTCGACGCCCTTTCCATGTTACAATTCTAAGATATTTTACATCTTAATTTCTACAAGAATCCTCAAATTCGTTTCTTTTATTTTTTGTGTAGTGTCGTAGTGTATAGCATTTTAGTATTTCATGCTGTTATACTATCTACGTTTTATCCCTTCACCTTAATCTATGGTACCATTGGTGTTATTTTTGTTTTTGTTTTTATTGAAACTACTTTCTTTTTCCCACCTTCCTCTCTCTTCATTCTTCTTTCTCCTGACGATCTTATCTGCAACATAATCTTGAAATATTGTACTGATTATTTACCAGTAATAAAATTAATCTTCAAACTTTTTGATATGGCTCACATGGTGAAGTCCTAAGGTTTTGCCTCTTCTACTTCAAACTTGTACTGAAAGTGTTTAATACTGCCAGCCTCAGGTAAAAATACCTCTGCTTTATCTCGTAAAATACCCTCTAATTCTCTTTTACTGTGTTCCGAAATACCTTCAACTTCTTGCAATTTTTCGTCGATTTCTTTATGGACTTCTAACATGAGTTGAGGCGATTCCCCCTTTTGTGCATACCATTCTAATTCTTCATCCTCTTTATCTCGCATCATTCTTAATTGTTTGTTGATAACTGGTATTTCTTCTAATTTTAGCTTTTGCTCAAAGAGAAGTGTGACATTCCCGAATGTTACGCTACCTTTCCCCATATCTATTATCGCTCGTACTCATTTAAAAAATCTGCACCTATAATCAAATCTACAGTTAGTTTAGGTATAATCACGAAGTTGGCTTCGATCTTTTGACCTTGGCACGTAAGAGCTAACCTTGTTTGTCACGTAACTTATGCAGCATTGTTTCTAATAGGACCTCTTACTTTAATCTTATGTGTTTTCCGAACTGGCAATTCTGCATTGGCATTACACTGCATGAATAAATTTTCTGAGGTGGCAGTCAGTTCACTTCCGCTATGAGTTACAATATTGACTGGGATATGCTTTACCATGGCCTTCACAATTGGTTGAATTTGAAAGGGTTGGTTCTGTTCTTCTTCTTCTTGCATCAACGAATCCTCCACTGAATCATACATGAGTCGTTTCAGGAATTTCCCTTGTGAATTCGAACTTTCTGTAGGATAAGCTTCGACTACTACTTCTCTCTCTTTTATTTCCTCTTCTCTATTTCTTCCTTCATTTACGCTTTCTTCAACATCCTCTACTTTTTCCTCATCCTCGTCTATCTTCTCCTTCTTCGTCGCTACTTCCACATAATCGCATCTAAATGCTCTAATTATCGCTTCATAACTTCCTTCATTATATACATTGGGTTGTGTGCCCACTCGTAACTTATTTTCAACTTCTGTCGACTGCGCATTATCCTCATTGAATTCGCTTTTCCTGGTTTCCATCTCAAATAGCTCTGCAATACTCATTACTTCGTCCTTTCCTCCTACATTCGTTGTGCATGCCTCTGGTAATTCATCTTTCTTGTCAGTATTCTCCCAATCAATTTCGTCCCAACACGATATTGTTATTTTCCTGTCTTCGTTTTCATCTGGTCCCTGCGGATTTGTTTCTTCCTTCTTCTCTTCTCGTGATAAGGTATTTACTTCTCTGTTCAAGGTGCTGCAATTGTCCTGGGTCGGTGCGTCATTCTCTTTGGCATGGGTGCTTAGCTGTCAGTTCGAACGTTTTTCAGGGTTGGGTGATCTTACCTCCACCTCTTCCATGTGTAGTCTCTTTTCTTGTTCAGCTTGTTGATATTGGTTTCTTTGTTAATAATTTGTCGGTCTATTGGCGCTCCAACACCCATTCCGGTTGTCGTTATTCCCTCTGTAATAGTTGTTGCCATTCCTGGATGAACTATAGTTATTGCTATATTCTCTTCTAAATCCATAACCGGTTCTTTGTTGAAATCTATTGTCATTTCTTGGTGCGAAGTTATCACGTGGTTCGTAATTATTGTTTCTTCGTACTGTGTCTTGTGGATTCCACTGCTTTTTGCTTTCGTTTTCACGTGCGCTTCGTCTTTTTCTTGCGTCATCTTCCGAAAATATGAATTCTAGTTCCCTTAGAATACCTTTAAATGCTTCGACGTCATTGCCTCCGCGACCTACTAATGATTTCTGGTATTCAATGGTAGCTTCATCGCGCATAATTTAATCAACTCTCCGTCACTGTGTGGAACATCTAAGCATTGATTTTTCTTTGCCATTAATTCGAAAAATTTCACGGGACTCTTCTCCCCGAATTTCCAAATATGGGTTCTGTAATAATTCGTACTTCACTCTGTTCTGTGCTTCGCTGGACCAATATCGTGAGAGAAACTTCTCTCTGAAATCTTCGCACGATCGGCATGTCGTTGCAACATTTTCCATGGTTTCTGCGACTGTTCCTGACATGTGTGCACATATAAAGTCTAATTTGTGTGCTAGCGTCCAGTGTTCTGGTAATCCTACTCGGAATTGATCAATAAAAGTTCGTGGATGTAATGAGTTTCCTTCTCGAAAGTGTTGAAATTTTCTGACTGTGAGGAAATGATCGTTGTCGTACTTCGTCATAGTTCCATATGAAATTCGTGATTCTTCGCCACTTTTGTTTCTGATCATTTCTCCCGTCGTTCTTTCCGGTTGTGGTAGATCCATTGTATATTGTCCACTGTAACTTTCGCGTACCCTTGCGTAGTATCGTTGGAGTGATACGCAATAATTTTCTTCCATCGGTTGTGAACGTGTACTGAATGCATTGCACTGTACTCTTCGCGACCTGGCTTTCCATTGTCAGGTATTGGTTGGGTGTCTTGTCTGGCTAACCTTGCTGCTTCATTGCACGATCCAAACTATCTTGAAACATACATTTGTGGTTCCGCATGTGTTTGTGATGACGTTTGTTCATCAAGAATTTCGAAACGTGTTTGTTGCTGTGCAGGCTGTCTGATTTCATGTATGTTACTTTCCGCTTGTGATTGGAATCGCAAATGCGTAATATCTTCGTTAATTGCTTGTTTTTCCGGTGCTGTTACAGATACGGATGTTGTTACAGACTCTGTGCTTGTCCGATCCTGTTCACTACGCTCTTCAATGGTTTGCAACAACTCTGTTCGCAATTTCTGAAATTGTCGCTTCGTTTGCGCTTCTATTTTGACTATGCGGTTATCATATCTTTTCAGCGCTGCTTTTGTGATACGTTTGTGTAACACACTGTTTTCAACAATTTCACGAGCTGTACCTCTTGCTTGTCTAGTAATTTCGTTTATCTGTTTCTCTAGTTTCTTGACGTCTCCCTGGGTGTTGTTACGTAATGTTTTGATCTCGTCCTGAATGTCATTACGGAATGTTTGTACGTCCACTTGTACCTTGTCAGTGTCTGTTCTCAATTGATTGTGACCTGTTATTAAGTTTCCTATCACTTCACGAGATTCTTTTGCCTCATCTTCAATATGACTTAGATGTAACTGAATTTTTTTGGTTTGTTCTTTAATCTCACTCATTTGTCTCGTGGTTTCTGCATTCTCAATTTCAATTTGGTTCGCTATGTCTTTATTTGCCTTGTAATAATTCTGCCATATTGGTGGGTTCTATTGCGTTTTCGTCCGACGTCCTACGCTCTGCGTTTTCGCCCAAGAGTTGGTTCGCAACCGATTGCATTGAACTGTGCGGTGACACGTTTCTGCTCGCATTCCTTGTATTCTGTAGTGAGGGAGCTCTGATTACTTGTACTATGGGTTCTACGTATTCAAGACGCAAGTTAGAATACTCATCGGCTGTCTCTCTACTTTCCTGCTCCTCTGTCGTATGCTGACCTAGGTTTACTGTGCCTTGACGTACATTATCCTCGTTATGGTGCGTTATCTGTCCTATTCCTCGCAATACTGCATCGTCTGTTGTATTGTCCTCTATTCTCTGTCCGTCTTCATGTTGGGTCTCTACCTCAATTCGGTCAAGGTCTCGATCTGTCATTGCTAATCTTTCCGAATCCCTTATTTTCTGTTTTAAAAGCAATTCACGCGCCCTACTTCAAGTCAACATACGCTCATACGGTCTCACTCGTTTCATAAACTTTTTGTTCACACGACTTGACACTCATTATACCCAAGACTGACAATCCATTCACTTACTTGTTCGGTCAGAACCAACTTGTCAACAATGTATCCTCGACCTGTGCGCTTGCATTGGGGAAAAAACTTAATTCTAACAATTTTTAAAATTCATAACTTAATTATGCTATTGTCTCTGCTAGAATGTCTCACTTTCTATTGAATACTTTCTTACTATCTATCGCTGCAGCTACTGTTTTCAACTATTTATGCCTTTCAAAAAAAAAAATTTTATTACGAAAAAATTTTAACACGATATTTTTCTGACCTAGTTAGGCATGTGGTCGACCTTCAATCATGGTATTTTACAATCCTGGCAGGGTCGCCATTCTCTAACATTCTGCGTGGTGTCTGTTGTTCTAAGTCGTGTCTCCCTACCACTTTCGTGCAACAATGCTCTGAGCATGTTTTTTAGGGAATTGACTAGTTTGAACCTGGGACCTGTTGCTGGTAAGGAGACATCAGACCACACATGACATGTAGAGTTCAGAAGAATTCAGTGAGACTAGCGATGATATAACCAAATACTTAATGATTTCAGCGTCAGCTCCACTGCACTCCCTGTAAAAGAATCTTAATACTAACTAAATTTAGTGGAAGGGGTTCAAGGCTTTCCTATTTTTAGTTAGCTGGTAAAATAACGTCGAAAAAGCAGTTAAGATTACCAATGGAAATTTTATGCTACTCACAAAACATTGTTTATAAATTGCACTATTGATAAAAGGAAATGTTTTAATACAGAATGATAAAAACCAACTGCGTTCAACAAAAATGTGAACGAATATTCCCTGAATGGGTTTCCAAGTTCTACAATGGATCGAAGGATGACCTATGCCATATCACATCTATAATCTAGGTTTAAATTAAGTTTCACAAAAGAGAAAACTATCAAAATGGTCCACAGTGAACCTCAATTATCTTTAATTACTTATCTAACTTGTCGTAAATTACAGTGGCTGATGTGGCTTCTCAATAATTATATAACAGAAAAATCAACGCATTTCAGATTTTAACTTACGTAGCAAATGTGAATACCATGAGCTTCAATTGACGATCGACACTAGTATTACGTAAAAAGGGGATGTAACAGATGAGACTTCTGCAGTTCTGAGTGAAGCCTTATGCGCTCAAAAATGCGGCATTGTGTGCGTTCATTACCTTGTCGGTGTTCGTCAGGGGGCAGCGGCCAGCGCAGCTCCATGCAGCTCGCTGTCTCCGAAGCAACTCTGTTCTATCTTCTCCTTACTACAATTTACCGAAGTTGGTTTAAAAAAAGCTATCTGGCTGTGTTTTCATCTGACCAATCAGGGTCTCAATGTTAACCTTAAGCTCTGCCTACAAAAATTCTGTCGATCCAATGAGAAACGTTATACTTTTCGTGGTGGGGCAATGTTTTTAAACTTTACAACGTAACAGAGACACGAAAAAGTCTCACGTTAAAACTTGCAGCTGGTGTGGCCCTTTTAGTGTAATCGTAAGATCTATACTGTTCTTCTGGAGGGCTCTAGCTTTTAACATGGGGTGGGGGGTAGTCCTGTCGGTTAGCTGGCGACGTGGGTGTCCGTCCCTTATCGTAGGGCCTTCTAGCTTAACACGGTTCTGCTCTCGGCTTCTGTTCTCGTTTCTCCCCTCGGAACTGCGTCTGTCTCACGGTGGGAAGGTATGACATTCATTTAGGCATTCTTGTGTTAGTCTGTGGTATTCCATTTGCTCACTCGTTAGTCGTATTACTTTGGTTAATTTAATGTCACGATTTATTCGGAGCTATGTGACATACTACTGGATTTGCTTATCATGTCAGGGTTTTAATGGAAGGTGTTGGATTTGCTTGACACGTTACAAATGTAGTCTTTGGTTACCCTTCCCCACAACATTTTCTATGTGTTTCTTCCATTTTAAGTTGTTCATAATTGTAATGCATAGGTATTTAGTTGAATTTATGGCTTTTAGATTAGACTGATTTATCGTGTAACCGAAGATTAACGAGTTCCTTTTAGCACTCATGTGGATGACCTCACACTTTTCGTTATTTAGGGTCAACTGCCAGTTTTCGCACCATTCAGATATCTTTTCTAAGTCATTTTGCAAATTGTTTTGGTCTTCTGATGACTTTATTAGTCGATAAACGACAGCGTCATCTGTAAACAATCTAAGACGGCTGCTCAAATTGTCTCCCAAATCGTTTATATAGATAAGGAACAGCAAAGAACCTATAACACTACCTTGGGGAATACCAGGAATCACTCTTGTTTTACTCGATGACTTCCCGTGAGTTACTATCAACTGTAACCTCTCTGACAGGAAATCACAAAGCTAGTCACATAACTGCGACGATATTCCATAAGCACGCAATTTCACTACAATTTCGCCTCCCAGATCACAATTCCAGGTGCAGGTCCACTGTGTCCAGTATGCAGACAGGTTGCTTGCAGCCCTCCAACTGGCCACCTTCTATGTAACATACGGTTAACATTGGCACCGAACCAAACAAGCTTTCATCAGAAAACACAATAGACGGCCACCCAGCACTCCAATGAGAATTCACCTGACACCACTGAAGGCGTTGGTTTGGGATCAGTGGAACGTACGCTACAGGGCGTCTGGCCCGGAGCTCTTCTTGAGGTAGCCGGTTTGTATCAGTTCGTTGTGTAACTGTGGTGCCAACTGCTGCTCACATTGCTGCTATAGATGCAGTGCGATGCGCCAGAGCCATACGTCGAACGCGATGGTCTTTCCTCTCGGTAGTGCCGTGGTCCTCTGGAGCCCGGTTCTCTTGTGACCATACATATTCCTGACTACCGCTGCCAGCAGACATGTGCAACGGTTAGATTCCAGCAAGCTCTTTCTGCAACATTGCGGAAGGAACATTCAGCTTCTCCTAGCCCTGTAACACGACGCCATTCAACCTCAGTGAAGTGTTCATAATGGCGTCTTTGTGATTTTTGAAATTTTACCAGCCTAAAGAGTACGCCATGAAGTTTCGAGACTGCAGTCGGATGTTGGCCTCCTATCTCTCTCCACTCTGGTTGCAAACTTTCTTATGGAAGAGTTTGAGGAGAGGACGCTTGATTCGGCAGAACTTAAACCAAAAATCTTCTGGCGATATGTGGATGACACTTTTGTAGCGTGGCCCCTAGGTGAAGAAAAACTGTTACGCTCTTTGCAGCAACTGAGTTCTATCCACGAGAACATCAGATTTCCCATGGAATTGGAAAAGGGCGGATGTCTACAATTTCTGGACGTTTCGGTCAGGAGGAAAGTGGATAAATCATTGACAAGCGTCTAGCTACCACCGCCCATCACGAGCTATGGGTGTTCTTCGAACGTTGGTGCACCGGGCACATGTTGTCTCTGGTGGATAAAGCGTTGCAAAGGAGCTGGGACATCTACAGTGAGTGTGCAAAAGTAATGGATATTCTCCACATCATATCAGCACAGCTTTATGGAGAAAGAAACGTGAAAATCCACAAGAACAAAGGGAGAAGCAGCGGTTTAAGTCCAAGTCGTTTCTCAGTACGTATGAAATATTTCATCGAAATTAGGATGAATCATAAGAAAACATAGTGTAAAGTAATCTTTAGCCCACTTACAAAGACTTGTGCTCTCCTCTGTTCGGCAAAGACAAGACGATCTGAGAGTGCGGAAGGCCGGAATCTATTGAATGCATTGTTAGTGTGGCAAAGCCGACAGTGGTCAGACGACGCCCACAGTGTGCGAAAGATGCGTTGACTCACACTCACGTTTCGCAGCGCAATAAGTCAGCCATTTCCTGAATTACTCTGCCACGGAAAATGTGACCTCGACGAGATCATTCTGGAATTCTATTTTAAGGTGTCGGTGGAAAAACGTTTAGTACAAGATTGTATTAATGGTGATGGCGGCTTTCATCTGGATAAGGCGTGGGAAGCGGCAGTTTCATTAATTTCTTCGAAAAGAAAATATTTTATAACCAGTGGCACGTCAAGTGGCATTTAATTTTATCAATTTTGACATCTGAATTTTAACTCAGCGGATGGCATTCGGATAGAGTGCGCTCATGTAGTATCACATTACGCGTGCACCTGCGCACCGTAGATGGAGCAATGTTCGAAGAGGGCGCGTAACTCGACAGAGGTCACTCATGCAGCGGCTGCCTTTGTCTGTGCATCTTCGAGCCTGTTTTTGGTGTAGACACAGCAACATGAACTAGCAGCCTCTGGTGCAAAACACTCACCTCAAGATGACAATGGTTGTCAGCCGAAATATCGTTGCAGGAGGCCGACGTTATCGGGTTGTAATCCGGAAAGTTCGTGGTATAATGGCGCCTTTGTTACATTAAAGGTGATATTGACTAAAACCACCACGTCCAATCTCTAAGGCATCTACCGCTCGCCGGCCGCTGTGGTCTAGCGGTTCTAGGCGCTGCAGTCCGGAACCGCGCTGCTGCTACGATCGCAGGTTCGAATCCTGCCTCGGCCATGGATGTGTCTGATCTCTTTAGGTTAGTTAGGTTTCAGTAGTTCTAAGTCTAGGGGACTGATGACTTCAGATGTGAAGTCCCAAAGTACTCAGAGCCATTTGAACTATTTGAACTAACGCTCACGACCGTTATAACGTATATTTAAAGCAAACCTGATTTGCATTCTCATAGTTGCGCTCTTAACATCACTCTTATGTGCCTGGCGTTAAATTTGAATAGACGTCAGCTTTCAAATTTAGAAACATGCTTACCAACTTTCGTTTATGTCGCACAACTCCTTCTTGCTCCTACGATTTTTTCCGTCAGTGTACGTAAAATACCGTAGCACACATATCAAAGGTTACACAATTCACAAAAAGATTACGCACACGACTTAGCTCCTTACGTTATCTGATGACTGTAATGACACAAAGTGTATCCTCGCACAAAGCTAAACTAAAAATAAATTTGCCAAATCGTGAAATAAAAGTGTCAAATCATCCCATACAACAGGATAAACGTTAGGAAAAAGTGTTGACATGCAACTAGTACCACAGTTGACCAGCGAGGGAACTAGTTTACATCGGTACACCAAGCATAGAAATCAATACCTGATCCCAATACATAAAACTATTTTATACTGGGTGTAACCAATAATAAGTGAAGATATTTTTATGTGTGGCACCTCAGTATATACACTACTGACCATTAACATTGCTACACCACGAAGATGACGTGCTGCAGACGCGAAATTTAACCGACAGGAATAAGATGCTGTGATATGCAACTGATCAGCTTTTCAGAGCATTCACACAAGGTTGGTACCGGTGGCGACACCTACAACGTGCTGACACGAGGAAAGCTTCCAACCGATTTCTCATACACAAACAGCAGTTGACCGGCGTTGCCTGATGAAACGTAGTTGTGATGCCTCGTCTAAGGAGGAGGAATGCGTACCATCACGTTTCCGACTTTGATAAAGGTCGGATTGTAGCCTATCGCGATTGCGGTTTATCGTATCGCGACATTGCTGCTCGTGTTGGTCGAAATCCAATGACTGTTAGCAGAATATGGAATCCGTGGGTTCAGGAGGGCAATACGGAACGTCGTGCTGGATCCCAACGGCCTCGTATCACTAGCAGTCGAGATGACAGGCATCTTATCCTCATGGCTGTAACGGATCGTGCACCCACGTCTCGATCCATGAGTCAACAGATGGGGACGTTTGCAAGAGAACAACCATCTGCACGAACAGTTCGACGACGTTTGCAGCAGCATGGACTATCAGCTCGGAGACCATGGTTGCGGTTACCCTTGACGCTGCATCACAGACAGGAGCGCCTGCGATGGTGTACTCAACGACAAACCTGGGTGCACGAATGGCAAAACGTCATTTTTTCGGATGAATCCATGTTCTGTTTACAGCATCATGATGGTCGCATCCGTGTTTGGCGGCATCGCGGTGAACGCACATTGGAAGTGTGTATTCGTCATACTGGCGTATCACCTTGCGTGATGGTATGGGGTACCATTGGTTACACGTCTCAGTCATCTCTTGTTCACACTGACAGCACTTTGAACAGTGGACGTTACATTTCAGATGTGTTACGACCCGTGGCTCTACCCTTCGTTCGATCCCTGCGATACCCTACATTTCAGCATGATAATGCACGATCTCATGTTGCAGGTCCTGTACGGGCTGCTTTCTGGATACAGAAAATGCTCGACTGCTGCCCTGGCCAGCACATTCTCCAGATCTCTCACCAATTGAAAACGTCTCGTCAATGGTGGCCGAGCAACTGGCTCGTCACAATACGCCAGTCACTACTCTTGATGAACTGTGGTATCGTGTTGAAGCTGAATGTGCAGCTGTACCTGTACACGCCATCCAAGCTTTGCTTGACTCAATGCCCAGGCGTAACAAGGCCGTTATTACGGCCAGATGTGGTTGTTCTGGGTACTGATTTCTCAGGATCTATGCACCCAAATTGCGTGAAAATGTAATCACATGCCAGTTCTAGTATAATATATTTCTCCAATGAATACCCGTTTATCATCTGCATTTCTTCTTGGTGTAGCAATTTTAATGGCCAGTAGTGTACATACGTCAGTTTTTTTCCCTGCATCCAACAGTCTTCCCACAAACACATCACAGGCTTTACCACTTGATGTTTTCTGCATGGTCATAACTACACCCTTAAGTGGACTTCCTCTGACAGGGTAGATTACTCACTTAGCGCCTACGCGTCCACATTGCAACACCTGACCTGTTGTCCGGAACAATAGTTGCTTCTGCCACATGTACTTGGGTGTGCTACCCAATCAAACACGTACACTTTCAATAGCTGTAATTATATGTAAATGGAACAGGTAGTGATGTAATGTTGTTCAGTACACCGTCCTCCTTAACCAGCGGAAATATCTGCACTTATACTCATAACACCTGCATAATACGTGTTGCATTCGATGTGATTCGTTTCTTAACCATCGTAAACGCAGAACTGCAGCTGTTTTCATTTTCGGAGTCAGTTCGACAAAGGAGAAGAAATTATTTCTCCTGAGTGCAAGTACTGACGTCATCCCACGGACAATACTCGAGTTTTAATGAGTTTCGGCAGCCGCGCTCTTTCATCCTTTTCTTAGAACATCCAAGGCACGCCTGTCAACCGGTGGTTACTTTCGCTATATAAACACGTGACAGCAGATAGATCTAGAAGTTGACGTCATTAAGAAAGCAATTCTGAAGAAGCAGTACCAGTCAGAAGCATCTTTTGTAGCTCGTCTCCACGTTTCAAGCGTGGGTGGGAGGTATTCCTCAAGTATTACATCGTCAGTAAATGGAATTACAGAATGTGCAAGTTACAGGTCGCCAGTCTTGGCGAATGTCGAACTCAGCAAAAATTCTGTGTTCAAGGTATCTCCTGTTTTACCAGATAACGGACAGTAATCTGAAATAAAATAAATTTGTTTTGTTTAAGCTACATATGGAATAGTTACTTAACAACTGTATGATCTTCCCAGAAATTTTACACTTCCTCTAGAATGATTCATGAGTTTTCGCATTAAAGACAATTCAAGACAGGCATGGCAAGGAAATTAAAATAAATAAAAGCACTGACTGACTACTCCTTCGGTTTTTGGTAGAATATTGTAAACATAATAAATGAAAACCACACACAACATTGCTGTAATACTCCACAGTATTTTTGAGGAATATTACACCAGTGTTGTGTGTGTTTTTATCTAATATGTAAAATAAATAAAGAGAAAAGCTGAGAGGACCAGAGCGCTTTTCATCAAATAAATAGAATTTTCAAAATGCAATCGGCGCGTATTACGAGTCATTACGTATGGAGTGAGACATGTACTGTTAAAGCGAAACCTATTAACAACAGATAATTGCCCTACCAAGCAATGTAGGGATACGTTAGAGGCGATGATTTCCTGCACTTCTAAGGACAGAGGGAGTTTTGACAATGCAGTTCATTTTATATCCTGGAAGGTGCATGTCGCACACAATATCATTTTGTGCTCAATCTCTGAAGCCCAGTTCCCATACAATTCCATGACCTGAACGTGTGCTTTCGGAAATCTTTCACTGATTTGCAAGCTGTGATTTTTGAAGGTTAGGGTCTTCTCGTATTATGGGATTTTTTGCGTGGAACTATTTCCCTCATCTTTGTTCCATCCGTTTATAGTGATCTTATTTTCGAGATAAATTCAAATGCTTCCAGTTGTTAAAGTAACTGATCACCTAGCACCTGCAAAACAGAAATAATTGCCCTTATTGGAAAAGAGCAGCAAGAAACGTTTGAAGAGGGGTGAAACTCTGCCTGTATCTACAAAAAAAAAAAGATGCAATTCCTTTTCCTGGGCAGGGCTTCTAGATCAGCATGTATTAGTAAATGACTGGGCACACCAAGCGAAGAAATTTACAATCTCAATAAGACTGCAGTTATTTTCGATCTTTTATTTCTTAATAATCTTGTATTTGGTTTAGATGTTTCTTGCAATAATGTATTTTGCGTGACTCATAACGGGAAGCAATAGCAAAGAACAAGCAGTGAAAAATAGACACTTGTAAAAAAGCCGGACAGGCTGGCCGAGCGGTTCTGGGCGCCACAGTCTGGAACCGCGCGACCGCTACGGTGGCAGGTTCGAATCCTGCCTCGGGTATGGATGTATGTTATATCCTTAGGTAAGTTAGGTTTAAGTAGTTCCAAGTTCTAGGGGACTGATTACCCCAGACGTTAAGTCCCATAGTGCTCAGTGCCATTTTTTGTATTAAAAAAAAAAAAAAGGTCTCACTCCCAAACATGACAAATGAAATTCAATAAAGCGGTCACACAAATCAAATCATTGTCTACATCACAAAAACACGTTCAACAGATATAAAAGCGAGAGAGTATGGAACACAATAACGCATTGGAAAAAATGCATATACAGTTTACATATTGTACGGACATGTGGTAACAGCCCTGGAAGTAAAATAACAGCTTCAACAACAGTAAATCAAGCATATCACAATACTGTAAGTAATAAATAAAATATTGTGTAACAAAGTAATAGTGTCATAACTGTCAGATTAATAACTGTCAGATTAACTGGGATCTCAAAAAAATAAATAGAGCTGGTTGTAACTCTAAACGTGTCTGTATTTCAGATTAATGGAAATTGAAGCTGGACGTGTATGTCTCACTACGAATTGTATTTAGTCAGTTGTGTAGAAACTTATTGGTCCGCAGCTCGTGGTCGTGCACTAGCGTTCTCGCTTCCCGCGCCCGGGTTCCCGGGTTCGATTCCCGGCGGAGTCAGGGATATTCTCTGCCTCATGATGACTGGGTGTTGTGAGATGTCCTTAGGTTAGTTAGGTTTAAGTAGTTCTAAGTTCTAGGGGACTGATGACCATAGATGTTAAGTCCCATAGTGCTCAGAGCCATTTGAACCATTTTTTTAGAAACGTAATCAGTTGTGTAGAAACGTCACTTCAAGTGATTAATGTAGCATTTATAATATTAACAACTGAGAAGCGACAGGTCATCGACATCGATGAACTTATTCTGCAAACATGCATGCCCATTTGTAATTCACTTTATTTCGTAGGAGCTGCTAAAGTGTATCCGTAATGTACAGTTTTCCTTGCCATTCAGTTATATAGTAAAGTTACGTGAACTCTGGTCGCAGATGATAGAGCGTAAGTGTCGAACGTCCAACTGTTTCGACCCGTCAGGTCCCAGCATGTCCTCTCCGGAAGCGACCCTCTAAGTTCTAAGTGGAGTGCACGTTTCTTTCACGCCTTGTGTGGGCGAACCACTTACCGTATTTGTTTCCAGCATCGTTCTCCCTGAGTGCATTTATACGGTGTGCATCTCTTTCCTGCAGACATACTGGGTTACTGTCCTGTCAGTGAAGACAATTCTCTCCAGTCAGTTAGATTCCAGGCCGAAGACCTGTCTCGGACACCGACACTGGTGGGATACCAACCTGACTGTCACCCATCACCCAGCCTGAAAACCAATAATGATGATGGTCTGGGGTGCCATTTCTTGTCATAGCAGGACTTTTTGGTTGTTATCCGCGTCACCCTTGAAGCATGGCGGTATGCCAACGATATTCTACTCCCCGTTTCGTTGCCTTTCATGGCAACCCAACATGGCTTACATTTCAGCAAAACAATGCCCCACCCGCATATGGGGAGAGTTCCAATTGCTTGTCTTCATACATGCCAAGTCCTGCCTTGGCCAGAAAGGCCGCCAGATCTCTCCACAACTGAGAATTTATGGAGCATTATCAGCAGGTTCCTCCATACATCCATTGATTTTGACGATCTAACGTGCCAATTGGACAGAATTTGACACGATATCCCTCAAGAGGACATCCAACAACTCCATCACTCAATGCCAAACCGAATAACTGCTTGCGTAAGGACTAGAGGTGGACCAACGCGTTATTGAGTTATTCAATTTATGAAGCTCTTTTCCTTCAGTTAATCACCTATTCTTTCAGGAATTCTCTTTATTTGTTTGTCTGTACATATACACTACATCTACCTATTTCCGTCGCATTCGGTTAATCAACGCAGTTGCCACAAGCTTACTGTGAAGATGCAGTTCTAAACTTGGTAGGTATTCCGAACAACATTGTTATCTTTGATTACGTCTGATTGTCCCTCGGGAAGACACCCAACAACTGTACCAATCAATGCAAAGCCGAATAATAGCCGGGATTCAAAGAATACTTCCTGAATACCCCATAGAGTGACCGAAAGATAACAATGTTGTTTGGAATACATTAAAGGTGAAGAACTGCACCTTCACAGTCAGCTTGTGGTAACTAGTACGTGAGATAATTGCTTCCTACAAATTACGGCTCGGAGAGGCCCGAGAGAGATCGCAACAGGATTGAGCACTTTTTCTGTGAAAGACGACTGGGAAGGATGTGTCGACAGTAAATACCTATCTCCACACGACAAATCTGGCATCTAAACGTCGAAGAACAAAACATCAGCATTGTTGTGCGTGAAGAAAGTGAGCAAGAGAACACCTGAAATACCCCTTGGATCAATCGCATCAGTTTCACTTCAGTGACGAGTCCAGAATTTTTCTGATGCCTGAAATACGTCATAAAGTACAGCTGATGTAAGTAAATGACAATTCACATAATTGACACGCATTTCATCAGGGAGGTGCGTTAAACGTATTCTGGGAGTCGGCCGAGCTTTGGGCTGCTGTCACGTGTTGATGGCGGATGCTTGTTAACGCTATCGATGGTAATCTGAAGACTGTGCAGTATTTTGGAAAGGATCCTCCAAGATGTTGCCCAGTACTACAGCCAACGTTTCGGTTATGGGTTCGTCTTTCAAAACGATGATCCACAGGCACATCGCGCAAACATCGCGACACCTTCCCCCCCAGGCGAGAGAAACCGACCGAATGAAGTAGTCTATGGTGTCATGACCTCAATCCGATTGCATATGCTGAAGCACTGCTCACACACTGGATGATCTCCGTTGGGCCACTGTGAAAGAATCAGACACGTTTCAGCAACAAACTCTCGACAGCCTTACAGGTAGCATGCCAATGAGAATCGAAGCTTGTTACAATACCCGTGGTAGATTCTGACAATACTGAAAGTTAACCATAGCAAATCTTGATCTTGCAGACGTGCAAAGGCATCAACTTTTAAACAGACTTTATGTTTGTTATTCTTACTTTTTTGTTTCACAGCAAAGTAATTTTCTAATTTCTCCGTAGCCGAGGTCGCTAACACACGCTTGTGCGATGGCGCTTGACGGGAAGGTAAGCCGGTGGGAATCTGGGTCGTGCAAAAGTTTCGCTGCCAGTAAAGGGAGCAAAGATGGTGCCGTCAAGTTGCTGGTCATCGTACTTTGTACAAATGTCCCAGATTAAATTCCAAAACTCCCCGAGGTGTCTCAACGATGTTGTTGATGGTGACTGGTTGGGGATGTTAAGCTCAGCGGCCGCCTTCATGCTATTCGAGGCGAGTAGGCTTCATGCCGGCACCGGGTTTTAGCTTTCCCCTTCCCTTCATACTCAACAACACAAACCTAACATCACTCTGTAAAACAATCACGACGGAGATACACAGCCGGCCGCTGTGGTCGAGCGTTTCTAGGCGCTTCAGTCCGGAACCGCGCTACTGCTACGGTCGCAGGTTCGAATCCTGCCTCGGGCATGGATGTGTGTGATGTCCTTAGGTTAGTTAGGTTAAGTAGTTCTAAGTCTAGGGGACTGATGACCTCAGATGCTAAGTCCCATAGTGCACAGAGCCATTTGAATGTTTTTTTTTTCAGATACACACTAGACCAAAATAGGTCGGAGGAATGCAAAGACAAACCATATCCACTAGGATTTTTCCTAGAACGCCAGGATTTATGCATCTGTTTCCCTACGCTCATTCGCTGAGTATAGGGCTACTTTGACTTGATAAGGCTTATACTTTCGTTCCTTCTATGTCCACTATGAGGCTCACCCGATACCAATCCCATATACTTCAGTTTTGCATCAGCAGGGGAAACCCCTCGTCAACCCAGATTCTTTTGAACACTTGAACACTTCGCTGCTTTGTTGTTTAGCGTTGTCTTATGCGAGGTGGTGTGCAACTGACTTTTGACCAAATTTTACCATGCAGTTACCTACAGTTTAACTGCACTCAGAACCACGATGTGACTTGGCTTTTTCACATTAACAAGTCACTGTCAGATATGAAAGACGTGGTAAGTGACTGAAGAACTCCTGGGAATGGCTGTGGTCGAGCGCCAGATAGATGGATGGGTACTCTGACGCCTAATAAGGCTCCGAACAACATTAGGCCTAGTTCGCGCCGTACGTCTTGTAATATCTTTCGCAAACTGCATTTACCAAATGTTATACTAAAATTCGACACCTGTCATTTGTTTTACCGACAGCTCGGCTTACGTCATCCTCCCACTTTATATCTGTACGCACTGCAACATTGAGGTATTTGTATGACATCACTGACTTTTTTTTTTACTGCTTCGAGGCGTGCTGCCACGGGATGACGATTCCAGGCTGACACGACCCATTGATGTGTCTACTGTTACACCTGACTGACCAACAACATATTGTATGAGTAGTTACGATATGGACAGCCGTGGTATAAGGGTGGGGTAATAAAAACATTCTCGCTGTCTGGTTCGTACTCCTCCACGGCTTCAATTCTGAATAAAAATCGTCAGCAATGACGGCCGAAGACATCCGGCATAAGAAGTCACTCTCATTCTGCCAACAGCCTTGTCAAAGAGAGCACATGAGCGGACACAAGTTCAGGGCACTCTCTTACCATTGGGGTGGGAAACTGACTCTAAAGGCGGAAGAATCAGCGATGATCAACAGAATGAGGATGCAGAAGGTAATCGAAACGATTGCACTAAAGACACATAAAGTGTATCCACAGAACATGTGGTCTGTAACTGAAAAAGTGTCATGATGATCTCTCCATTGGCAAAAGATACCGGACGAGTCCCCAATTCGTATCTCCGAGAAGGGACTGCCAACGGGGAGATGCCCGTGAGAAAAAGACTGAATAACGAACGAAAGGGTAACGTTTTACGGACGTGGAATTTCAGAAGTTTGAACGAGGTGGAGTAGCTAGGAAAGGTGGAGCAACTATATGAGGATACTGAACGGGTAATGCAGTACGTAAAGGGAGATGAAAGTCTAATACTCGTGGGCGACTGGAATGCGGTTGTAGGTGAATGGGGAGAAGAGAGGACTACGACAGAATATGGGCTTGGTCCTAGGAATGAGAAAGGAGAAATACTATCTGAGTTCTGTAATATATTTCAGCTAGTAATAACGAATACTCGGTTCAAGAATCACGATACGGGGAGATATGCTAACTTCGTGCTCAAACAGAAATTCCGAAATCAGATACTTGATTGTAAGGCTTACACAGGAGCAGACATAGACTTAGATCACAATATAGTAGTGATGAAGAGTAGGCTGAAGTTTAAGACATTAGTCAGGAAGAATCAATAAGCAAAGAAGTGGGATACGGAAGTACTGAGGAATAACGAGATACGCTTGAAGTTCTCTAAGGCTGTAGATACTGCAGCAAGGAATAGCTCAGTAGGGAGTGCAGTTGAAGAGGAATGGATGAATCTATGAATCTAAAAATAGCAGTCACATAAGTTGGAAAGAAAAACATAGGTACAACGAAGGTAACTGTGAAGAAACCAAGGATGGCAAAAGAAATACTTCAGTTGATTGATGAAAGAAGTACAAAAATGTTCATGCAAATTCAGGAATACAGAAATACAAGTCGCTGACAAATGAAACAAATACCTTCGGTGAAATTAAAAGCAAGGGTGGTAACATTAAGAGTACAACGGGGATTTCGTTGTTAAATATACTGAGAGCCTCTATGAGGGGCAAGATTTGTCTGATCTGATAGAAGAAGAAATAGGAGTCGATTTAAAAGAGATAAGGGATCCAGTATTAGAACCAGAATTTAAAAGAGCTTTGGAAGACTTAAGATCAAATAAGACAGAAGGGATAGGTAACATTCCATCAGAATGTCTAACGTCATTGTGGTAAGTGGCAACAAAATGACTATTCATGTTGGTGTGTAGAATATATGAGTCTGTTGATATACTATCTGACTTATGGAAAAATATCATTCACAATCCGAAGACCATAACAGCTGATAAGTGTGAGAAATGTCGCACAGTCAGCTTAACAGCTCACACATTTAAGTTGCTGACAAGAATAATATACAGAAGAATGGAAAAGAAAATTGAGGAGGCGTTATACGATGATCAGTTGGCTTTAGAAAAGGTAATAGCACCACAGAAGAAGTTCTGACGTTGCGCTTGATAATGGAACAAAACTAAACAAAAATCAAAACACATTCCTAGATTTGTCGACCTGGAAATAGCGTTCGACACTGTAAATTCTGAGAAAAAAATTAGTAAGCTATAGGGAGAGACGGGTAATATACAACATGCACAAGAGCCAAGAGGGAATAATAAGAGCGAAAGACCAAGAACGAAGTGCTTGGATTAAAAAGGATGTAAGACAGGGATGTAGTCTTTCAGCCCCATTATTCAATCTACTCATCGAAGAACCAATGATGGAAAGAAAGGAAAGGTTCACTAGTGAAATTAAAATTCAAGATGAAGGGTATTCAGTTATATGAATTCCTCATGACATTACAATCATCTGGAGGTAAGCGAAGAAAAATTACATGATCTGTTGAATGGAATGAATAGTCTAATGAGTACAGAATAAAGACTGAAAGTAAACTGAAGAAAGATGAAATTAATGAGAACTATCAGAAATGAGAACAGCGAGAAACTTAATATCAGAATTTATGGTCACGAAGTACATGAAGCTAACGAATTCCGTTACGTAGTCAGCAAAATCACCAGTGGCGGACGGAGCAAGGAGAACATCAAAAGCAGCCTAACACTCGCAGAAGGGGCATTAATGGCCAAGAGAAGACTACTAGTATGAAACATAGGTCTTAATCTGAAGAAGAAATTTCTGAGAATGTATGTTTGGAGCTCAGCATGGTATGGTAGTGAAACATGTGCTGTGGGAAAACCGGAACAGAAGAGAATCGAAGCATTTGAGATGTGCTACCATAGACGAATGTTAAAAATTAGGTGGACTGATAACGTTCTGCGCAGAATCGGAGACGAAAGGAATATGTAGAAAATACTGACAAGAAGAAGGGGCAGCATGATAGGGCGTCTGGTGGGACATCAGAGAATAACTTTCATGGTACTAGAGGGAGCTGTAGAGGGTAAAAACTGTGAAGGAAGACAGAGATTGGAATGCATCCATAAAGTAATTGAGGACAGTGCTAGTGCTACTCTGAGATGAAGACCTCGGCACAAGATCGGAATTCAGTCAGAAAAAAGAGGCGTGTCAGCATCGGAGGCAGCCACAAACATTTCCACCGTGTGTGGGAATATGTTATTTGACAGAGAACGACAATAAAATGGCTTCGTCGTTTTTAGGAGAATCGTTTTAACATTAGTGACTCTCCACATTCAGGAAGACATTCGGGACTTAATGAAAATCGTTTAAATGTCTTAATCCACAATTATTCAGATCTATGTATACGAGAACTGGCAAATATAATGAACTGTGGTCGTTTCACCGTTGTGCGACATTTGCATGCAATGGGGAAGGTTCAAAAATCGGGTGTATGGGTCGGCACTATCTGAGACAAATCACAAAAATCAGCAGGTGACTCGAGAAGAAGACAGACCATTCCTATCCTGTATCGTTAATGGTGATGAGAAATCGTGTCTTTATGTTGACATAAAGGAAAGAAAGGAATCGCTGAGCCCAAACAAAGCAGCACCTGCCCGCACAAAGCCCCGCGCTCATCCCTAAAAGATAATGCTGTGCATCAGCGTCAGTGGTGCACTACGAATTGCTTCGCCGAGCTCTAATCGTCATTGCTTGCATTTACTGTCAACAACTGAGGCGTCTTGCAATCCAAGAAACAACGACCATGAAGACTGCTTGAAGTTATGCTGCTCCACAGTAGCGCCAGCACGCATTCTGCTAGAATGACAAAAAACACTGTACTAGAGTTCCATATCCACTTTAAAAAAACACTGTACTAGAGTTCCATATCCACCTTATTCACCTGATATTGCTCCCTCAGATTTTCATCTTTTCCGCTTTCTGTCGAACAACCTTCAATGAACTTCCTTGCCGCATAAAAGTGCGGTCCAAATTAATGTGAGACTTATTCGCCTCAAAACCACGTGATTGCTACAGTCACGGAATCGAAAGGTTACCCCAGCGTTCGTGGACTGTTGCAAATAGTGAAGGAGAATATATTACTGATGTTTAAGTCTTTGTTATGTGCGTTTATTGAACTTACGGAAACACACTACGAACTTACGTACTAACCCGATATACTGTCGCTTACTGTTTCGATAGCCGATTGGTCCGTTGGCGTGACAAACTTGTTACGTTTCGCGGCAATAAGAGTGTTTTGAAACGTCCATCTTCTCTATCAATAAAAACGTTCTGTGAGGTAGGTGAGTACATTGTCAAGAATTAACTCACCTTGCTGCCTTCTTTTCCCATGGTCTCTTAGGTTTCGTTTACTTCAGATATGGAAATCGAATACCACCATTCGCTAAACAGAGTAGGAGTCATCCAGGCCTTTGGTTGATTCTTGTAAAAGATAGGAAGCTTTTTAACGTTTTTGAAAGTTCAGGGTTTTGTTTCGATTTTCCTATCGGCAGAAGGAATAGTTTCTGGTTTCCCGTACGGTTAGCACAGTTCAGCACGATAAAACGGTCTTCGGTAACCTTTTGGCCAGCAGCACTGTGTAAACCTAACTGACGGATACCATGCCTTGCTTTGAAATTCTGCAGCCAGCCATTGCTCGCTTTAAATGAAGACAAATTGTCTATTTTCTCGGCTAAAAGTTTTGCTTTCTCTCAAATAATCCGTCCTGAAGATGGTGAACCCCAATTCTCGACGAATTGCTATCTTCATTCTCAAAGACAGACACAAGGTTTATAACTGAGGACTTGTTTTTATATATATATATATATATATATATATATATATATATATATAGTATATCTGAAATTGTTGGTGTTGCCCTTTAACATCTCAATTTACAGCTTACCGCTCGCGTCTTAATCTAATTGTTCAAGGGCTTTTACTTTCTCTGTCACCTAAAGACAACACAATTCCTTTTAGAAGACATAAGCTGCGCAGTATATTAAAACACATGTACAAAGAAAAAAACGTGGTAGACGGAGCATATAGCGACAAATCATTGTATACGTTAAAGTCACATCACAGACTGATGCAGGCCACATTGAATGACGGGCACCACAAACATAGCAGTGCATGTGTGTGCGTGTTGTAAACACGTACTGTACTCATTGTTATCTGGAAGATTCTGTTTTTTAATTGTTTGCTGCGAATTGATTCCAGAACAATACAGAAGCGCACAGTATACTGTACACCGAAATCACTATAGAACAAACCCAACAATTTTACTTATGCAGTAGAAATTTCTTTTCCCTCGAATCGAGCCACGTAATTGGTGATCCGGATAGTTGGGGTTCGGGTAATTGGAGCTCTACTGTGTTTGTTATTTCGTATTCGGCAATTCTGGAATATTCTCCAAATTTCTTCTGTTTGTAACATTTGTACGTTCTGGAATGTTTGAATAAATAGCAGCACTCTCCGATCAGGAGATCTGTGGTGTTCGTAATCAACATGATTTAAGTGCTATCGTACTTCATGGACGACTATGCTTCAAGATTAGGACTTGATTGCGATTACGACCCTGACAATACCGCTCGCGAAGACTGCGGATAGCTTTTCGTATAGTCGGTGTTTGCCTAATTTACACTGGCTATAATTACGTTCGGAAGAAAAAAATGTTATCGAATTCCGTTGCAAACAGAGCTGCGCTACCTAACGTTACCTCACTGTTTGGCGGCTTCAATCAGACATCATTCCATGCACACCCTGTCGAAAAATTGTCGTTGCAGCAACAAAGCATGGTCTGTGCATGCGATATTTCATTAAGAAAAGAAGAAAAGAGTTTCGCTTTATGAAACGAATCGTTGCATTGAGGGAAGCAAACCAGAATCGGTACAGCACAGTACAGTACAGTACAGTACAGAGTCAAAATTTAAACATTGCTCAGCCACCCTGCAGCCTAGGCAAATTGAGCTAATTGGTTCAAATGGTTCAAATGGCTCTGAGCGCTATGGCACTTAACTTCTAAGGTCATCACTCCCCTAGAACTTAGAACTACTTAAACCTAACTAACATAAGGACATCACACTCATCCATGCCCGAGGCAGGATTCGAACCTGCGACCGTAGCGGTCCCGAGGTTCCAGACTGTAGCGCCTAGAACCGCTCGGCCACATGGACCGGCTGAGCTAATTGGTTGGTTCTTTTGCGATAAGTGTGGTCTAGAGTGAATTTTAGGCAGGTTATAGAGGCACCAATTGTTCATGATTGAATCCTAAGAAAACAGATAAACGGTGATTTTTGGGTACGAAAAGTATCCATTATGGGGATGGCCAGTTCTGTAAGGTCGTCGAAATTTTTACCACGTGTTCTGTCATCAGGCGGCCGTGGAGTGAGTAGATGTTTCCACCTGCTCTAATGACGACTCATAATGAAGAGTGGCAGGTTTCCGCGCAAGGATGGCACTAATTAGCTCTTCTGCACCCCTCCCCCCCCCCCTCGCCTTTCTGGCCGAGATCTTTTTTAATATGTGACTTGTAAGTACTGCATCGTTTCGAGTCAGTACAAACTTTAATTTTATTAATCTACTATATACCTAATGTTTTAGTACAGTTAGTCTAATTCTGAAGACGACGCTCATAGCAGCGTCGAAACCAGGTCAATTTTGACTAAATATTTGTGACCGAGGGCTTATTTGCTACAATATAATTCTGACACGGTCACTGAAACTTAGTAGCTATGTTCAAAGTTTTACCTTCTTTGGAAATCTGTTTTCTATCATTCTACCATCAACATGATCTTTCCAGTTCACTCTGTTCTCTTCTATCTCGTCATTAACTGAAAAAGATTTTCAATCTCATATTATCGTTTCATTCCTTATTTTACGAATTATAAATTTCATCTTTGCTCATTTTATATATGTTTTTTTTTCTTTTTCTGTTACTGTTCATTATTCGGAACCATATAAAGAATAACTACAGCCCAATTTTATGGAACTTTATTTGTGTTTCCTTTCTTGTTTTCCTTCCAAACGTCTTCAAATTGTTCCACAGATAGCTTGATATTTACTAACCTTCTTCTCACTGTCTTTTTCAAAGCTAAAACTAATATCGCGTCATATATGACTGAAATGGGATACTGGTCCTAAAATTTTCTCATTTATTATTATTTTCGATCTGACTGGAATCTTTCCTTTGAAAGCCGTTACCTTTGTCCTACTTCCAGATATAGTTAAATTGTAATATACATATCAAAAAAAGTTTTGCATCACCTCGGTTCCGAGAGTTCCGGAACCTGTACAGAAAACTGGAATAGAAATCAGCATAAACGTTATTTCCGCTCTTTTTATTGCTCATGAAAACAACACGTTGCATGTTGTACCACCATACAGCGAGAACTTCATAGGTGGTGGTCCAGATTGCTGTAAACACTGGTACCTCAAAATACCCAGTAGCACGTCCTCTTGCATTGATGCATGCCTGTATTCATCGTGGCATACTATCCACAAGTTCATCAAAACACTGCTGGTCCAGATTGTTCCACTCCTCAGAGTGGTTGGTGGGTCACGTCGTCCATGAACAGCCTTTTTCAATCTATCCCAGGCATGTTTGATAGTGTTCACGTCTGAAGAACATGCTGGCCACATCGGGCGATGTCGTTAGCCTGAAGGAAGTTATTCACAATATGTGCACGATGGGGTCGCGAATTGTCATCCGTGAAGACGAACGCTCGGTCCTGCACACCGTTTTAATCTGTCAGGAAGTTTCATATTAATAGTGTGTTTGGGAAGATATTTTTTTTCCAACATTTTGCACAAAAGGGGTCTTTTTACCTTATCAGAGACTGGCTGGTTCAAATGGCTCTGAGCACTATGGGACTTAACATCTGTGGTTATCAGTCCCCTAGAACTCAGAACTAATTAAACCTAACTAACCTAAGGACATCACACACATCCATGCCCGAGGCAAGATTCGAACCTGCGACCGTAGCGATCACGCGGTTCCAGACTGAAGCGCCTAGAACCGCACCGGCCACACCGGCCGGCATCAGAGACTGAATTCTGACTGTGTTTCTAAGGCAAATTCCGTAACTCAATAATTGGTTTTATTGTAAATATGTTATCATTACACGAACTTCCCTTATACGGTTTGATTTTTCTTCTGAGATTATTGCATCAGCGATAGTCTGTAGTCTTTAATTAAGAATTTCCCATAAATTTTATATCCTGTATACAGGGTGAGTCACTAACTATTGTCACCTAGAACAACTCCGAAAGTATGACAGGAGCTGAAACGTTTGAGGGACAAATGTTGTATGGGACAACGGGGGCCATAATATGATGTTGGTTTTTTGTTGTTCGGTGTTGTCGCTTCAGAGATATGAAGATCAACTTTGGAATGCTATAGTTTGGCGCTTATTGTCTGATAGCGGCTATCGAGACGAATCCAATGATGTGCAACCGTAAGTCTTTGAAGATCAAAGAATGTCACAAAGATGGCATGAACGTCCTTTTACAGAAGGTGTTCGACGTGATGACCATTGGTATCAAGGCACTGCTGCAGTCTTCTTATCCTGGATTGAGTGGTTTTCCTTATCACTTCGGCACTTATCGAAGCACATGCTCTGAAAAATCTCTCTCGTATATCGTGCAAGTAGTAAATATTCGCCGAATACGGCGTATCCATCCAATGAGCCATTCACATGTAAAGACCATTCGACGGTTTCGCATAACAACAGTAATAGGAACGGTAAGACTAGCACCATCGAATCAATTGAATGTGAATGATGTATTTCTTCGAAGAACAAGTCGATATGCTTCTCATTTAAGGAGAATGCCAACGAAATTCAGCGAGAGCTAGAGATTTGTACTCACCCTACAAGTCGTACATTTAAATATGTGTATAATAAATTGAGAACAACTAGGCCTTTAACGCATGAGAAACATACGTTGCAAACTAAAGGTTACTAATGAAGAAACGGAAATTGGTATTCTTGCCACTGTGCTTCAAGATCCTTGTGTTAGTTCGCGTCAAATCGCAAGGGAATCTGGCTTGAGCTAGAGTAGTGTTGTTCGTGTTGTGCATCGCCATAAATATCATCCTTACCATATCAGTTTCCACCAAGAATTAACAGGTACGGATTGTATGCGTCGCAATGAATTCTGCCGATGGGCTCAACTCCAGATTCAGAGGGATGACATATTTATTAATTTGATTTTATTTACTGACGAGGCTGCATTGACGAACCATGGAAATATTAATTTGCATACAATTCATTATTGGGCAGCTGAAAATCCATGTTGGCTGCGGCAAGTCTCACATCAAAAACGGTGGTCGGTGAATGTATTGAGTGAGATTTTGGAGGACAGAATTATAGGCCTCTATTTCATCGAAGCAAATCTTAATGGTGGGAAGAAACATGAGGTCTGTTATTGGAAGAAATACCTTTAGGAACAAGGAACCGAGTGTGGTATCAACACGATGGGTGTCCAGCACATTTTTCGCTGATGCGTAGATATGAGCTGCAGGGACAATTCCCAAATCGTTGGATTGGACGCGGAGGAGATGTGTCGTGGCGGGTTCGTTCGCCAGACTTGAGACCTCTGGATTTTTTGTTGGGGGCATTCATAAAAGACATTGTCTATAAAGACGTTCCAACTACACCTGAGGATATCCTAGAGAGAACTGTCAGAGCATGTGCTTCGCTAAGTGCCGATGTGATAAGAAGTACCACTAAATCCATGATAAGAAGATTGCAGCACTGTATTGATACCAATGGTCACCACTTCGAACACCTTCTGTAAATTGACGTTCATGCCATCTTTGTGACCTTCGTTGATCTTCAAAGACCTTACTGTTGTATATCACTGGATTCGTTTCGACAGCCGCTTTCAGAAAATAAGTACCAAACTACAGCATCCCATTTAAAAAAACAAAGTTGACGTTGATATCTCTGAAGCGACCCCACCTAGCAACAAGAAACCGACGTCATATTATGGCCCCCGTTGTCCCATGTCACTTTTGTTCCATAAACTTTTCAGCACCAATCATACTATCGGAGTTATTCTTGGTGGCAACAGTTAGTGACTCACTCTCTATAGTAAACATATTCCTCTATTATTTCCTTTGTCTTTCTTATCGCCTTTTTTAGATAGAGAAATAATTTCAGCTGTGTTCCATTCTTCAGGTACACAATAGTTCTTCTAACACATACTTAAAAAACGAAAAAAAGCAAAATTCTGACGTTATACCTCAATTTTTGATTAATTCAGCATTAATGCCATCTATTTCAGTATCTTTTGTATTTTTTCTTTCATGTAAGACTTTTTTAATTCTTTTTTGTCTATTTGGTCTACAATGAAATGAAATGAAACGATCACCAGAGTTACTACCAGTTTTATGGAAGATCTTTCTTCACTACCTTCATCACACCATAAATTTCTGTAATGGGGTAGCCATTGATTTTCTGTTATTTTGTTAATGTTTGCAATAGCCTCTTCCAATTTGTTCACGTAGTTCATAAGCTTAAACGCTACATTCTGTCTTTCGTGAATGTCATGTTCAACGTTAACAATAAATGTTTCCCAGGATTCATTAAGATATAGTTTTAATAAATACTTTATTTCTTTTCTATTTGTGTAGTTCCCAGGTTTGCTGGTTTTAATCTTTCCCATTCTTCTTCAATATCGTCTTTAGTTTCAATCGTTTGAAATTCGTGTGTGTCAGTCTTTGTTGACAAAATTATTACGCTTTCTACTTGCAGAAGGTGAACTTTATATTTCAAGTTTTGCCAAGGGTTTTCTTTACCTTTGTTTGTTTCCTCCATTTCGCCCCTGTTTCAATCTTTGGAATTCCTAGGAATTCATCACAGCCTGTATCATCATCTTTAAACAGGTGAATATCTCGGTTTTGAGAGCTTGTTTTTTATTAGCTATTACATAGTTAATTATTGGCTGTGAACCTCTTTCATTCCAGGCGTATTTATTTGTATCTTTGATTCTGAAGAAAGTACTAGTAATTTGTAACCGATGAAATGTAACAAAATCTTTTAATGTCTTTCCATTTTCATTTAAAGTTATTTCACCAAATGTGCGTACTGTATCTGCTGTTGGTAGCTTTCCAACTTTTGTATTGAGTCAACTAATATTAACTAATGATCAGTTTTATCATATTCATTTACTTGTTTTTGTAGCTCTTCATAAAATATTTAAGGATCTTCCCGTTCTCCTTCTTCAAGTGCATACACTCCTATGACGCATAAATGTCCTCTATCAAATCTGAGTCCTGCAGCTAACATCCTTTCGCTTACGTTGTCATAAAAATTTCCAATTTTTCACCTACGAGGGGCGTTCAGAAAGTAAGCTCCGATCGGTCGCGAAATGGAAACGACTATGAAAATCCGATAAAGCTTTGCACAGATGTGTTGGGTAGTGTCTCTAGTATAACCCCAGTTAGCATCACGTCGCTCTTCTCATTTCTGAGCTTGCAGTGTGTGCGTAAAGATGTCTAGAAAATAGTGTCTGCCGCCAAGTACGAGGGCGTGGTGAGAAATTTCGCCTGAAGCTATGCAGCTAACATTACGTAACTGTCGTGCTGTTTCTTCTTCAAGACAATTCTCAGCCGCATTCTGCAGGGGCAATGAAGATGCTCCTGCATCGTTTTCAAATGGAAATGTGAGATTACCCACAATACAGTCCGCAATTGTCTCCCCCCGAGTTTCATCTCTGGTCACATGAACCGCTGTCTTTGAAGACAACATTTTGACACAGACAACGAGGTGTAGGCCAGCGTGGAGAATTGGCGGAAAGCACTGGCGGCTGCCTTCAATGATGAGGCTATTGAAAAGTTGGTACAACGCTATGACAAAAATCTAAGTCAGAACGGCGACTACGTAGAGAAGTAGCTGAAAGGTGTAGCTAATTGTTACAAGTAAAACATTTCTGATGTTCACTGTGGTTTCAATTTGGCAATCAATCGGAGCTTACTTTCTGAACAGGCCTCGTATAAGAATTCTGCTAGTTGCGTTTGTTCGACTTCACTGTTAATTAATGTGTAACTATTTAAATCTTTTGTTCCTCTCAGTTCATTCTTTCTTTCTGTTATTACAACAATGTTTATATTTCTTTGTATCGAGTTTTCTGTAAGCCCTCATTCATTTGTATCAAAACTTCCTCTTTCATTCCACTTATCTATACCTAACATTAACACTAACTCAATTTCTTTTATCATGTCCTTGTCGTCGTCATTAAGAACTATTCGCCTTATTCCTTACAGATTTATGACTTATTTCTTTTTTATGTGATGGGTAACCAGCCCATTACACAACCCCCACCCTGGGGGACCTTGTTTTAAATCGAGAACCTTCTCCTAGGTGGAATGTCGACCAGGGCTTAAGAGCTACACCTCCCCTTTTCTTCTCTGCTAAATAAACCTGAACAGGAGGGTTGATGCTTCCGCTACTCGAGTTGTTGCAGGGAGCACCTAGTCCCACGTTGCCTTGCCGACCGTTGCAGTCTTCGCAGTAACCACGGCGAGGGACATTTGCCCTCACCCCCACCTGGGCCAGGTGAACAAGGTTACCCCTCCCCCTTCTTTCTCAAACTGGCTTAGGGGACGGCTATGGCGAAAAATTTGCATTCGTTACCAAGATATACCTCAGAAGTCATGACTTTTGGGTACAACAAGTACCAATTGTAGGGATGGTCACTTCTATAGTTTCTATTCGTGGAAAATCGTTGAAATTTTTAAAATATGTGGTTTTTTTAAAGATGTTGTTCCCGGTCAACCCTGCAACTTTTATCGTATCATTATCCGCTACCGAGACCCAGAAGTTCAAAGATACCGTACTTATCCATGTAAAATGTGCGCGTAATATCCGGTCTGAGCCTTAAATGTAGTTTCAACAGACGTAGTGAACAGATGGTAGGGGTCCTAGGGCCATCGAAAGGGTTTAGAGGTCACGAAACTATGATTGTAGTCAGCTTTTTTTGTCAATACAACTTCAAGACGTTCTGTCTCTGTAAAATTGGCACTTCATGCCTTTATAAGCACGCCCAAACTGATACTACAGTGACAAAAAATGGGCTCAAAAGCTCGTAATATGCCTGAAAGCATGTAAAACTGAGAAGACAACAAACTCAGTAAAATATTTCAAATAACATTTTTACTTTTAAAAATATAAATCATATTCCGGGCGCTTTCGATTATTTTCAATCGATGAGCTAAGTGTACAAAATAATTTAAAGCAAATGATTTTGTATTAATCTTATATTATGCGTAAGTATCCGTATTTGTTGTTTATATGTGTCAAAGCATGCAAATAAATGGTCAAACGTTTTCTGACCCATAGAATTCGTTCTACATAAGCATCACACACTGCCACCACAGCAGAGAAGAGAAGGGAACCACTTGAAAAATGCCCCGACCGAGAAGTAGAGAACTAGCTGCCTCAGTCCTCATTCTGCCTCCTCACCACAAATGTTGGCAAACAAAGATTTTGCGCATTTTTCTGATGAAAAAGAGTAGCGGAAAGACAGGGACGATTTAAAAGAGAGAATAAAGTGCTAGTGGGAGTGAAAGAGAGAGGAAACCGCGAAGGTGGGACAGAGAAAGCGGCAGTGGTAGAGAAACGGAGAGGGATGAAGACAATAGTAAATGGGAGCCTCATAGATAGAAGATACTGATAGTCAGTGTGAGGCAGCGGTAGTAAAAGAGATTAAAGAGATGGATGGAGATAGAAACAGTGGGGGCTACAGAGAGAGGAAAGGGAAAATACCGATTAATGGAGACCATAAGCACGTTTGGCAGGTATGGACCCTCCCACCCTAATATGAGTATAGAGGAGGGCGCATTTTGAATCGAAATTTTGAAGACGTGGGTGTAGGGGTAAAGGTGAGTTGAACCCGTCACCCCTGCTCCCCCCATCACAAGATTTTAGCTGTCGAGATACGGTGGAGATAGTGGCAGTGGCAAAGAAAGACAAAAGGAGACAATGTAAGTGAGGCAGAAGACAGTGCCACTGAGACACACTGTCAGTAAATGGGAGGAAAAGGAGACACTGTGAGACAGAGGCTTGCGCTGTTGTGAGCAAACAGTTATGTTTGTGTGTCTGTCAATCTAAAAATGTTCAGGCAAGTAAGTCAATTCTCGTCTCTCACTCTGAAAACCATGTTGTTGGGAGTGCCAACTCTTATCTCACATCTTCCTTCACTTCAATTCACTTTGCTACACTGCAGAGGCAAAGCCACTGATAAACCAGCCTAATATCGGGTAAGGCCGCCGTGACCACGCAAAACTGTCGCAACACGACGTGGCATGGACTCTACTAATGTCTGAAGTTGTGGTGGAGGAACTGACGCCATCAATCCTGCAGGGCTGGCCATAAATCCTTAAGAGTATGAGGGGGTGGAGATCTCTTCTGAACAGCCCGTTGCAAGGCATCTCAGATATGCTCAGTAATGTTCTGGTCTCGAGAGTTTGGTAGCCAGCGGAAGTGTTTAAACTCAGAAGAGTGTTCCTGCAGCCACTCTGTAGCAATTCTGGACGTGTGCAGTGTGACGTGTGGAATTGCCCGTCGGAATGCACAATGGACATGAATGTATGCGGGTGATCAGAGTGCTTACGTACGTTCACCAGTCAGTCGTATCTAGACTTATCAGGGCTCCCTTATGACTCCAACTCCACAATCCCCACATCATTATAGAGCCTCCACCAGCTTGAACAGTTCTCTGATGACAAGCAGGGCCCATGGATTCAGGAGGTTGCCTCCATACCCGTAAACGTCCACCCGTGCGATGCAATTTGAAACGAGACTCGATCAACCCGGCAATATGTTTCCAGTCATCAACAGTCCAATGTCGGTGTTGACGGGCCTAGACGAGGCGTAAGGCTTTGTGTCGTGCGGTCATGAAGAGTACACAAGTAGGCCTTCGGCTCCGAAAGCCCAAATCGATGATATTTTGTTGAATGATTCGCACGTTGACACTTGTTGATGGCCCAGCATTGAAATCTGCAGCAATTTGCGGAAGGGTTGCTCTTCTGCACGTTGAAAGATTCTCTTCAGTCGTCGTCGGTCCCGTTCTTGCAGGATCTTTATCCGGACGCAGCGATGTCGGAGATTTGATGTTTTACCGGATCATCGATATTCACGATACACTCGTAAAATGGTCGTACGAGAAAATCCCCACTTCACCGCTACTTCGGAGATGCTGTGTCCCATCTCTCATGCGCCGACTATAACACCACGTTCAAACCCACATAAATCTTGATAACCTGCCATTGTAGCAGCAAGTAACCGATCTAACAACTGCGCCAGACAGTTTATGTCTTATATAGGCGTTTCCGACATCAGTGCCGCATTCTGACTGTTTACGTATCCCTTTATTTCAATACGCGTGCCTATATCAGTTTCTTTGGCACTTCAGTATCTAACACAAAACATAACATCTGGTAAGATCGTGGATGTTATGTGCTAGATTGCTCCGGAATTAGTCAAGGATCTGTTCAGGAGGGGGGAGGGGGGGGGGGGGGGGAAGGTACTAGATCCAGATCGAGAGAATGCGATTTTGATTTTGCTTTTTTTTACACGAGTGTCAGAGCGATCCCACCAAAACGTAACGATTCTTTCCTTATATTTGTTGAACTGGTGTAATGCTTCGACTGGTGGAAGGGCCTCGTGGTTGAAGAAGTGTTACACTCTACACTACTTTACTCGTTGTAGTTTTATTCGAGATAAGCAGTCATCATAGAGCTGTAACCTGTTCACTCTTCCCACCGTGTACGCTCTCTGCTACGGAGGCCAACGCGCTCTTCGTTCTCAAGCTGACAAATGTTACTAATTGTGCCGCCCACTGCAAGGGAAATACTGTTTTCTGTTCTTGCAAACAGAATATTCTATCAAGCTGCTCAGACAGTTTACCGTCTGTCCCCTGGGTTCGTTAATTACTCGTAATATTAATGGCCTCCCAATCAGTGGGCAGATTGTGACTCTTGTGGATGTATGCAGCGCAGTGTTTCGTTCTTGTCACATAAATTTACCCTGCTGTCAACCGCCAGGCGCGCCCGCCGCAAAATATATAGAGTAAGGTCATTAAACATTCGCAGAACATTAACGTTAGCTTTCAGGACCCGAAGCTCAGTTTAACACTGCCTAATCAAATTAACTGTCACAGCGTACAAAATGGTGTAGATATTTTATCCTGCAGATGGACAAAAGTATTTTAAATACTGGTAGTTTCGGACAGTTCTTATTGCCTGCTTTGTGAACATGTAATTGCAGCATTAATGAGACCAACGCGTAAATTCCTGGTCTATTGTCGCCTGCCGTAAACACGCCACCGAAAGACATAATTTGTAAAATAAAAAGATAAGAAATAGTTTAACATGTAAATATAATTTTGGACTGCATTATCAAAGATCAGGTTCGACTTTACATAGGAAAAAATTGCACTATTAGAGAAAATTTCTACCTTTCAGTCATTTCATTACGACATTGTTAGGATTGAGAAAAGTGGTTAACAAATGTTATAGACTACATTTGTTTGTTCTAGACACAGTCACAGAATACACGAAAAAGCCAGCCGGAGTGGCCGAGCGGCTCTAGGCGCTTCAGTCTGGAACCGCGCGCCCGCTACGGTCGCAGATTCGAATCCTTCCTCGGGCATGGATGTGTGTGATGTCCTTAGGTTAGTTAGGTTTAAGTGGTTCTGAGTTCTAGGGGACTGGTGACCTCAGCAGTTAAGTCCCATAGTGCTCAGAGGCATTTGAACCATTTGAAAAATGATCATATGACATTGTTGGCCAGGAGACCCCATTCGGGGGAGTTCGGCAGCCGTATTGCAAGTTCTTTTTGGTGAAGCCACATCGGCTATTTGTGAGTCAATGATAATGAAAATTATAATGAAAGACACACAACATCCAGCCCCTGCCAGGAATCGAACCGGGGCCCCTGCGGCAACGCTACCGCTACGCTATGAAGGCGGACTCCGAAGACAAACAGGCAGGCATTCAGAAAAGTAAGGCCCGCGAAATTTCGGACATATGTAGCGCATTTCTTCAACAGTTAACAGGAAGCTGGTATATCATGATTAGAAACTATCAGACACTTTAAAGATAATGTTTGCTGGGTTAAGTATCAAAAGAACCCTTCAATCAACGTAAACCGTTCATCCATGAAGACGGTTGCAGCATCAGACACGAAACGTCGGTGAAAATTCCATAAAGTAGCACAATAACAGAATAAATAACGTGATGAATGCTCAGAATGTAAGCACAACATACAAGATACCAAGATACCCAAGGAGGCGTAATGGTGCAAAGCGATATGAAATGGAACGAGCACGAAAGGGCGGTAGTAGGGAAGGCGAATGGTCGACTTGGGTTCATTGGGAGAATTTTAGGAATGTGTGTTTCATCTGTAAGGAAGACCGCATATGGAACGCTGGTGCAAGCCATTCTTTAGTACTGCTGTGGAACTGTAGATCCACACCAGGTTGTATTAAACTAATATATCGAACGAATTCAGAGGTGGTCTGATAAATTTGTTACCGGTAGGTTCAGTCAACATGCAAATATCACAGACATGCTTCGTGGACACAAATTAAAATAACTTGACGAAAGGTGATGTTCCTTTCGTGAAACATTATTGAGCTAATTTTGAGAAGCGACATTTGAAGCTGATCACTGGATGACTCTACTGCCACCAACATGGTGTTACACGTAACATCACGACCAGATGCATTTCCACTACCAGCACAACGACAGAGAAGAAAATTTATGATTGTAAATTTTAATACATAAATTCTTGCTCTGCTAATCTTGTATCATTAGCGCCAATGTGCCATCTGGCCTGCTGCACTGCCATCGACACTCCGACAATAGAGGTCTCAGCCTCACCACTACAGCACATTACACGTACAGATCATGAAGATAAGATAAGAGAAATCAAAGCTCCTACAGAGGCTGTGTTTGCAAGCGGAACAGGAAAGAAAATGACTAGTAGTGGTACAAGGTAACTTCTGCTGTACACTCTATGGTGGATTGCGGAGTATGTATGTAGATGTAGATATAGATTTAGAGACATCACGCTACTGTAGCGTGGCACCTATTATAGCCTGGTCATTACCTTAATTCGTCGATGGAGAAAAGCGTTCACAGATTTTTAGGTATTCCGAATATGATTGAAATGGCTCATTGAAGATTAGGCCCCTTAAAGCTACCAAACTGTAGTGGTGTTACACAGCTAAACTACTGTTCCACATACTCCTAGTGTGATGGGTCAGTTGAACTGCTTGCCAGGCCTCTGAGACACTACAGATTCTATCCCCAGTGTAATGGATGGGTGCCAGGAGGTGCCTTATTAGAACTCGGCGAGAACTTTCCAAATTGTTTTTTTGCTTCCACTACAGTGCTCCGTTCACCTCAGTCTGTGTCACAGGGCCCCACAATGCTGAGGGAGCACCCCAGCGGCCTGTGCAATGCAACTCTGTGTCGTGCCAGCCTTGGCCGGCCCACTGAGTTCCGATGATGTCAGGATGGCTGTACCAGCAGCCGACTCAGCGCTGCTCAGTGTGAGCTGTGGGCTGCCAGTTGATCCTTCTCCTCGCCGGCGTGGCTGAGATCATGGCGATGAACAAGTGTCAACTATCCGTCGTCCATACCTGCAGCCCTCGCCTGGGGAAGTCTCCGGCGTGTGTCGGGAGCCAAGACGACTGCCTGCGGTAGCAAGCCGAAGAGTGGCCCACGAATGGCTGGCTGCAGATCCCGCATTGGCCTCAGAGGGTCGAACCAACGATCCACCGTGGACTGGGACACTGGCTTCCCATCTGTTGCTGCTTGCAGCCCGGTGGGTGATACGCCCCGCCATCCAGGAGAGCTGCCACACTTGAATGAATCTCGTTAGAAAACGGCAACTATTTATACTCGGCTGTGCGCCTCTGTTTTGCCAAGTGCGCTGTTTCGTGTCACGTAGGCATAACACTTAGGTTGGCCAGTGGCCCTCTTCTGCCTGTATCTTGCGCCATGGAAACTGCTGTGTGCGCCCTCTCCAGCAGTTCTACGCCCCTGTGGCCTCTATTTGCCTTCGCAATGCTGGTATGTGTAACATACTGCAATCCAGCCTGCACCTGGCTATAACTCGTGCTTCGAATATCGCACGAAACTAACTTTCCCTATCCTAAATTGTGGTGCCGCTACACCAGTGACTTACAGTGATAAAAACACCCGTAAGATCATGATACTTTAAAAGAAACAAGACCACACAGCGAATAAAGGCTTATGAAACGAAAATTACTGTGGATACCCCAATGAAGCTCTCTATCAGGTGTACATTATATCATCATTGATATTAGGTGTACACTTGTAACAGTATGCCTATGACAACGGACATATTAATTGTATGTATGTAACATTGTGCTCATGGACATAATGTTATGTATATACAACTAATAGCTAATACCAATGATGGAACAATGTACATCTGATAACCCTTATTCCAATTATGCAGATGCATAGCTAAGATGGTTTTTGGACCTAATGATGGTCTGATCCTAGACTGAAATCGATGGTCTCTAATAAAATTTACTGTTATATGTCTGTTCTGCATAAGGCAGTTCTTAAGTGACATCAGAACTGTTTTACCCACTGAATCAAGAATACAAACAATTAATAAGTGCACAAGCGATCGCAAATACCCTCGACACAGGAGGGTGGATACATTAAACAAAAATATGAAACTGTGTCTTGACTCAGGCCAATGATTGCAGGAAAGGTTGATGAGAAAGTATGAACAAATACAAGGATTCTCGCTAAAGTGCATGATGGGTGCAAAGCTGGCTGTGAAAATTATACCTGCCAAATGAAACCCCGATTGCAAATTAAGTGGCTTCGCATCGCCCTCAGCTAGGTGGGTGCAACGATGACCCACGCTTACCGCTGTAAGGATGTGAAAGTGTAGATGATGTCTGCAGTGGTGGCTGATAATTAAGTTCAGAACAGACTCTATGCTCTGCTGTAAGTCAGCGACATGTCACCCTGCACATCTAAAAAATCCCACGGAGAAGTGCTCTCTCCGATGTCCCTCGACCCAAGTGTTCTCTATAGTGCTTACTGGAGAAGTCTTCTCCTACACTCCTCTCTGATACTAAGCTGATTCTGCTAGTGTCGGAATCTCTCCAGCCAATTTGCAGCAGATATTTTTAGTTGCAACCAATGATAATTTAATAAAGTAATTTAACACTTTCCTACTCTTGAGGGTGTCTCGTGGGTAACCATTGTATTTCTGCCTTGGTGTAGGGAAAATGGCAGAAAATCTCCCCAAGCATGTAACAGATTTGACATTACGGTCAGCACAAAGATGTACTTGCACACATGTATGGGAACTCTCCCCCCACTACCAAACTAATTACTATGAGCCAACCAAGGAACCCCTTACTAAAATTTGTAGAGACAATGTTACATCGCCTCATATCCTCTCCTGTCTTTCAGATATTTATCCCTGCTAAAAAGCATTCATTTCATTTCTCACACAATGAAGCTCTATGGTATGCTGCCCATCCTTACTCCTCAGTCCTGGTGGGCGACACTTGCGGACCACCATTGCTTGTGGTTTGCCATCCCAGGACTGGGTTTCATCAAGAAATATCTTTATGACTAGTGCCATTCGCCCAAAGTAAGTCTTCCGTTTGGCTAGCCAGGTAAAAGCAACAATTCTGCTGAAGTTACAAGACATGAGATATACATATAATAGGAATTGCAGTCATTGGTAGCAGTTATTAGTGCTTGGATTTTTCACGCTGCGTTAGAGAGTTGACTGACTTTTCAGGTCTGCATACTAACAATTGGAAGTAAACTGCCATATAACACATATTATGGGGTTAAGATTGGGCGAGTGCTATTGCACACCAGTCACGATGCAATATATCAGTGTATTCAAAGAACCAGGAACGTATCTGTATCACCCTCTGAGTATGGCTGTTATCTCGTAAAACAATAAATTCCTCAATGTATTCATTATAAAGATGCAAAAAAGCACAAATGGAAATAAACTTACTATATCATATTCACAGTAAACTCAATCTTTGGACCACATTTATGGTACGAAATGTTCGGAAACACCTTGGACCTGAAATATGTCCTCTGGCACTGAATGGTAAATGCCTGATTTGGCTGTTGTGCTCGACACCTTGTATCAGTTAAAAGAGGTAATATTGCTGATTTCAGGCCAATTCTACACGCCTCCAGTCAGTTACTGTCCAATTTCTGTGTTGTTTGGCCCTTTTAAGTCATGCTGTTTACCTGGATTCAATAGCAGCAGTATTTACTGATGGTTCTGATACAAATTACCGTTTTCATGGAGACCTCCAGCCGCTGTCAGCGTCTACTTAGGGCGACTGTTCTTATGCTGTGTCACAAGGCTACGAGTGTGACACAATTGCTTGCATACATGTTGGACAATCCGAGTTGATACACCAATACATCGAGCAGTATAATTCACAGTGTGGTCATGATCGCTACCAGACGCGGTACTTGTTTTCTGCCATTCTATCACGTCTCTACATTTACCCTTTCTTACAGGCCTGATTTCATACATCCACACACCATTACACAGCCATGACTTACCGTCAGACTGACTGCAGTGGCCAGCGGCCACTTTGGTTTATTCTCTTGGAGACTGATGCGGCCTACTGGCGAAAGATTAAAACTGTTCAGAGTGATTCCTTTGGTTTTGTCAACTAGTTTTGTGGCGATAGCTGTGCGTGCTCCCCTGCAGTGAAATATTTTGTGTTTTCTCTATGTGTGGTGTAAGACAAATGACGAGGTTAATTAAATGTATTAAAAATTTACATTCTGACAATTAACCACGTGTTTATGGACTGCAAAAGTTGTCATTTCATAATCGGCTAACAGTTAGTGTAATGAAGTCCAGTCCGGCATAGTAGCCAGTAGTCTGACTGGACAAAGTGGTCATATACAATGACGAGCCAAAACATTATGACTACCTGGTTAACAGCTTGTTAGTCCGTCTTTGGAACGAATTAATTACTGCATCTGCGTACCAGCGATCTGACAATTTGTTCGTAGAATTAAAGCAATTACAGCCCTCGGCAGCAAAAATTAAATCTTTTGATCTGGTTTCGGCATTTCTATGAGAGCCTTCAACAGAAATTAAACATTCAAATTGGCATGTTACGTACAAAATAAATATCACGCGATAAAGCTTCAGTCAAAAAACTTTTTAAAAAAGAATACATGGAAGGCAAGCCACTATGAGCTGCTCACACATGTCAAGCCACAGCTAGCAAAAGACTGTAGTTTAATTTCTGATAAAGGCACTCATAGAAGTGCCGAAACCAGGTCAAAAGACTTAATTTTTGCGACCGAGGGCTGTAATTGCTTTCATTTTAATTTTTAAACTTTGTTCTTACTTTGTTGAGGTATGTTGCTTTAGAAGTCTACGCACATAACGGGTCGCTGATTTGCGTATGCAGTGATGTTGCCCGATACCTACCCAGATATGTTTCATAGGATTTACACCAGGCGAACTTGGTGGCCGAAATATCAACATGAGTTCACTATAATGCTCCTGAAACCACTGTAGCACGGTTTTTTTTCCGAGACACGAACAATTATACTACTGAAAGAGACATCCTGTGGGTTAAGACATCAAGCATGAAGGGATGCAGGTGGTTCGCAGATGTTAGCGTGTCTTCAATTACTACCACAGGTTCCATGCAAACGCAGGAGAATATCTCCCACAGCTGATACTGCTCCCACCAGCCTGCGTCCCTGACACGCTGCACATTTCGAGCCGCCGTTCACCTCGATGCCGGCGTTTGTGGAGGCGACCATCGACCTAGTGTAGCAAAAATGTAATTCACCCGAAGAGCCAACACTTTTCCGTTGATCTACTACCGAACCCCGATGGTCCTGTGCCTACAGCAATCGTAATTGACGATGTCGTTGGGTCAACATGTGAACACGTTTGGAAGATCTGCTACAGAGTTCCATGTTTAACAATGTACAATGAATGGTGTGCTCCGAAACACTTGTGCGTGCACCATCATCCTGCTCTTCCGGCAAAGATGAAACAGATACTTTACAGAGCACACAAGCCTCCAAACGCTATGTTCTGTGAAAAGTCGTGGACGTTCAACCATTTAGCCCCTAGTGGTAGCTTCACTGTCCTACTTCTTTCTGTAATTGCTCACGACAGTAGCACGTGAATATGTACCAACTTCGCCGGAGATACTCGCTCACAGGCTCTGTGCAATAATAATCTGTACTTTATCAAAGTCGCTTATCTCAATGGATTTCCCCATTTCAGTCCATATCTTCGCTCGGGTGATTCCCCATCTGGTGTGCTCCGCTTACATACTTTTGCTACAGCGCCACGTGACCGCAACGCCAACAGGCCGCATCTATCGTCCCGATGGGCAGTTGTCATAACGGTTTCGCTTATGAGTGTATTTTGTAAGCTCTTCACCTTCTATCAAGACAGTAATTGACAATAAGACAATAGTATTTCATAAAATCAGTACAATGAGACATTAGCGTGTTTACAACTTGGAGAGAAGCTACGTTCACTTATTACAAATGTATGTTAAGTTGCTATCAAACTATTTAAGAAAATCACTACGACAAAAATGGGATTCGCAAGTTATACAACAGGCATTGGATGCTGTAAGAAAAACAAAAGCGTCATTTGCTACAGCAGCCGAACTATTCACTGCCTTAAAAAATGTGGTGCTACTGAAGACAAGAAGATTATTTGAAACTTCGGATGTGTATTCAGCCAGGAGCAAGAGGAATAATTCTTTAACCATATTTTTGAAATGGAACGAAGATATTATGATGCATCAGTAACTGATTTACGTCACTCGACATTCCAGCTTGCTGAGCGGAGTGCTCTACCAACCCCTTCCAATAAAGAGGAAAAAAATGGCAGACAAGGATTGGTTGACGCATTTTTGAAAGGAACATCCAAACATACGCCTTAGATAACCAGATTCCACTTTTCAACTACAAACGGAGAATGTGAATAGTAATACAAAGCTTTTTTGTAGTTTATTCGGTTTATACAGATACAGGGTGTTTGTAAATTACTTATACCAAATTAAACATTAACTGTGAAAAAGGTAAATAGCTTATAGACACCTTTGATACAGCACTGGATGCAGTATATTTTAAGGGGGCGACTGATGTTTTGTCTAGTGAGTTGACAGAGGCTGGAATTACTAGCGCTACAAGAGCGCTTTCTGTGGAAACAAGGCGAGATTCCATTCCCTGGTAAGTCTTCACAAGGCTTCCGCCTCATCTCAAGACGGGAAGTGATACAAGATAGCAGGTGGGCGGCGCGGAGGCAGACATGTGGAGACGTGTGTACCAAGGAAGCAGGGGGTTGGGTGGACGGGGGCGGAGGGGGTGTAGCCCGCCGTGTCCGCCTGCGAGGGCTAGGCTTTCACGTAACAGATCCGCCTCCTCTCTGACGGTCTGACGGAGGACAAAGAAAAGAAAGAAAGGAGGAGTGGGAGAATGGAGGAGCGGCCGCTTCGGAAAGCTGAGACCTGGCCGCCCACGCACACCTGCTGACGCACGTGGGGCGTAAACACCTGCAGCATAATAGCACTGTGCTAAAGCACCTTCTGCCCTCCGCGCCTTGTCAGCAACCTCCCCAAGGCTTCAACACGTGTCACGGAAAAGAAAATTGAATCTAACTTTATTTTTCCTTTGTCTCTGAGAAGCTGGTTTTCTTAGATGAATTGGTCGAAAATGAAGCAGATGTGTGACTCAGCCATTCTGTGCATCGAAAGCCCACCTATGTCAACGAGCGTAGCCTTCATCATATAGCACAGAAGATAGATAATTATGTTAAACAACCTAACACTCAAAACCATTAACATTTCGGAGAAGGGTCACTTCGGATTCGAGATTAATCATGTGAGGGCGGTCTTGTGATGCATGGATATCCTGACCCTCAGATAAAGTTAGTTCTGTTTAAGAAAGAAAGAAAGACGCTATACTGCTCAGTCAACCGATAAAGACACACACACATTGCACAGCTTCATTTCTGTAGTGCAGCAACAAGTAAGGTAGGCAAAGTCTTAAACAGTCGACCAAACTAATCTGTCCTCGGTCATCTACAAAAATTAAAGAAATTGTGGGACTTGTACAAGCTAATTTCGGCCTAAGAGTCCATGGAATTTCTAACAGTCCGTGCCATTGTGGTTGCATTGACTTTGGGCAATCTATGTGGACTGATCACTGTGTTGAACCTATGATGAACAGAGAAAGGAGCAAGAATGAGATGAATAAATAGAGGAGGAAAGAGGAGATGGACAAAGGAAGGAGGAGATGGACTAAAGGAAAATGGGAATGAACACATACTCGGACAACAGTGGATACTCAGCTAGTAGCAACTATAATAAAAACACTTGTTATGTCCTTAGCAAATCATGGAAAGGCTCGCTTGTCGAGGAAAGATGGCAAGTGGAAACTTTACGTAGTTTACCATATGAGTGGTTTCGTTGTAAACGACTTTGGTCATGGAGTGAAAATGTGATCTTCGTACCCTTAGAGCGCCACCTCAGTATTCAGACACGTTATCCTCGAGTGGCGAAAAGAAATGAATGTTAGTCTTGCCTATAGAAAAGTGAATTTGACAGTTAACTACTTAGCCTTTGCAGACAGCAATTTTTTTATTCGCTAGACGTAGCTGCAGAACAACCCAATGAACTGAAGTCACAAACAACAAAGCCGGGGCTCCAGATTTCCACCGACTAAAGCGTGATTTATAATAAATACCAAGTCACCACCAAGAGAACTTGAGGTACAAGAGGGGTAAATCAAATAAAATTTAAATACTTAGGGGGATGGACAAACATCTCCAAGGAAGAAACATTTGCATCACGGATCAGGAAAATGTCAACAAGATCAAATCAACATCCATTAACGCCAAGATACAACATTATCGCACAGTAATACGACTGGTGACCTTATACGTTGCTCAGTACCTGATTCTTATGGTCAGAAAAGGTCTGATCGAGAAATCTGAAATAAGAGGAAGAGACATCTTGAAGAAAAATCATGTGTGTAGTCAAAGAAAATAGTGAATTCAAAATACGAAATAACGATGAATTGCATACACATACTAAAAACCTCACAAACACCATTCGTAGGAGAACGACTGCTTTATAACGTCACATTGCTCGTAAGAATCGTACGAGGTCGAGCAGTCGGATCTTTTGCTATTTTCTCGAAAATAAAACGACAGTACAAAAACTTAAAAATGTGAGGATGACACAGCTGGATATTCACAAAGGCGTTCCGATCAACTAGAGACTCCAAAAGGGCCTTGAATTCCAAGAAAAGCCAAAACTAAATACTGGCATAACGTGAACCAAACCAAGGAAGGAACTGCATAGAATTTGGGAACACTGGGCTAAAGTCAAAGTCCTGGCACCATGAAAAGGAACTACTCAGCTGAAATAATGTGGCCTTTAGATGGATGGTACGGCAAGAAAAAAACGTTTTGACGGTATTATCGAAATCCTCGTTAATTATGGTATAAGTCTGAATTTCTCAAAGTGATTAGTGTGTGATGAAAGCGGAAATATATTCGTCACCTGGAAAAAGAAGGCGCAGTTAATGGCCATCATTACTCTTCTAAATCAGTAATTATGACAGAAACGTACAGAACGACTATAGAAATACATGTGTCGTTGAATATACTTGTATGATTTAACTATTACCGAGAAACTGGATCTAGCGATATTTTCCGTTAGTCTGCATGATCTAGATTAGTACAATAGATGTGGCTGTAGCAGTGTCCATGACCGTTTAGTTTTACTGCTTGTAAAACGGAGTAGATTTGCAGTTACACATTTATGCTTATTGAACGTGAGAGTCCCTCGATTGTTTTTCGTCAACGTAACGGCTAAGAATCTTTATTAGGGGTGGACTATTTTCTCAAGAGCACCTATCACAGTTATTAACAAGGCGTTCAGGTATTTGTGATGGTTCACCTGGTCTGTAGAAGACATTGTCATGGACGCTCGGAGCCGTACACCACGTACGTTGTCGCAAATTCCGCAAATAGGAGTGTTCTGCAGCTAAGTAAAATAGGAGAATACCTCACAAATTATGAGATTTTGCCTAATAAAATACAATGATGAGCCAATACAGTATGACCACATGGTTAATAGCTTGTTTTTCCGTCTTTGGAACGATATATATAATTGATTATTGGTATCAGGGATCCTACAGTTCGTTGGTAGGTTTGTGGATACACATGAGACATCTACGTATGTGTCATGTCCGGGCTGCTGATTTGCCTACGAGGTGATGGCGCCTGATAGCGACCCAGAGGGGTTCCATAGCATTTACAATAGGCAAAGTTGGTCGAAAAAGTGAGTTCACTATAATGCTCCTCACACCATTGTAGCACGGTTCCGGCTCCGAGAGACGGACGATTACACTGCTGAAAGATGACATCGCCGTCGAGGAGGACAAGAAGCGTGAAAGGATGCAGGTGGTTCACAGCCGGCAGCGTGTGCTAGATTACTACCACAGATCCCATGCAAGCGCAGGAGAATTTCTCCTGCAGGATAACACTGCTTCCACCAGCCAGTGTACGCGGTGCGCTGCACGTTTCGAGCCGGGTTTCACCTCGATTACGGCTTTTGTGGAGACGACCATCGGCCTAGTCTAGCATGAACGTTATTCATCCGAAGAGCTGACACGTTTTCGTTGATCGATGATCGAATCCGGATGGTCCCGTGCCAGCTGCAGTCATAATTGACGATGTGTGGGAGATCAGCTGCGGAGCTTCATATTTACATTTACATTTACATTTATACTCCGCAAACCACCCAACGGTGTGTGGCGGAGGGCACTTTACGTGACACTGTCATTACCTCCCTTTTCTGTTCCAGTCGCGTATGGTTCGCGGGAAGAACGACTGTCTGAAAGCCTCCGTGCGCGCTCTAATCTCTCTAATTTTACATTCGTGATCTCTTCGGGAGGTATAAGTAGGGGAAGCAATATATTCGATACCTCATCCAGAAACGCACCCTCTCGAAACCTGGACAGCAAGCTACACCGCGATGCAGAGCGCCTCTCTTGCAGAGTCTGCCACTTGAGTTTGCTAAACATCTCCGTAACGCTATCACGGTTACCATATAATCCTGTGACGAAACGCGCCGCTCTTCTTTGGATCTTCTCTATCTCCTCCGTCAACCCGACCTGGTACGGATCCCACACTGTTGAGCAATACTCAAGTATAGGTCGAACGAGTGTTTTGTAAGCCACCTCCTTTGTTGATGGACTAGATTGTCTAAGCACTCTCCCAATGAATCTCAATCTGGTACCCGCCTTACCAACAATTAATTTTATATTATCATTCCACTTCAAATCGTTCCGCCCGCATAATCCCAGATATTTTACAGAAGTAACTGCTACCAGTGTTTGTTCCGCTATCATACAATCATACAATAAAGGATCCTTCTTTCTATGTATTCGCAATGCATTACATTTGTCTATGTTAAGGGTGAGTTGCCACTCCCTGCACCAAGTGCCTATCCGCTGCAGATCTTTCTGCATTTCGCTACAATTTTCTAATGCTGCAACTTCTCTGTATACTACAGCATCATCCGCGAAAAGCCGCATGGAACTTCCGACACTATCTACTAGCTCATTTATATATATTGTGAAAAGCAATGGTCCCGTAACACTCCCCTGTGGCACGCCAGAGGTTACTTTAACGTCTGTAGACGTCTCTCCATTGATAACAACATGCTGTGTTCTGTTTGCTAAAAACTCTTCAATCCAGCACACAGCTGGTCTGATATTCCGTAGGCTCTTACTTTGTTTATCAGGCGACAGTGCGGAACTGTATCGAACGCCTTCCGGAAGTCAAGGAAAATAGCATCTACCTGGGAACCTGTATCTAATATTTTCTGGGTCTCATGAACAAATAAAGCGAGTTGGGTCTCACACGATCGCTGTTTCCGGAATCCATGTTGATTCCTACAGAGTAGATTCTGGGTTTCCAAAAACGACATGATACTCGAGCAAAAAACATGTTCTAAAATTCTACAACAGATCGACGTCAGAGATATAGGTCTATAGTTTTGCGCATCTGCTCGACGACCCTTCTTGAAGACTGGGACTACCTGTGCTATTTTCCAATCATTAGGAAACTTCCGTTCCTCTAGAGACTTGCGGTACACGGCTGTTAGAAGGGGGGCAAGTTCTTTCGCGTACTCTGTGTAGAAACGAATTGGTATCCCGTCAGGTCCAGTGAACTTTCCTCTGTTGAGTGATTCGAGTTGCTTTTCTATTCCTTGGACACTTATTTCGATGTCAGCCATTTTTTCGTTTGTGCGAGGATTTAGAGAAGGAACTGCAGTGCGGTCTTCCTCTGTGAAACAGCTTTGGAAAAAGGTGTTTAGTATTTCAGCTTTACGCGTGTCATCCTCTGTTTCAATGCCATCATCATCCCGGAGTGTCTGGATATGCTGTTTCGAGCCACTTACTGATTTAACATAAGACCAGAGCTTCCTAGGATTTTCTGTCAAGTCGGTACATAGAATTTTACTTTCGAATTCACTGAACGCTTCACGCATAGCCCTCCTTATGCTAACTTTGACATCGTTTAGCTTCTGTTTGTCTGAGAGGTTTTGGCTGCGTTTAAACTTGGAGTGAAGCTCTCTTTGCTTTCGCAGTAGCTTCCTAACTTCGTTGTTGAACCACGGTGGGTTTTTCCCGTCCCTCACAGTTTTACTCGGCACGTACCTGTCTAAAACGCATTTTACAATTGACTTAAACTTTTTCCATAAACACTCAACATTGTCAGTGTCGGAACAGAAATTTTCGTTTTGATCTGTTAGGTAGTCTGAAATCTGCCTTCTATTACTCTTGCTAAACAGATAAACCTTCCTCCCTTTTTTTATATTCCTATTAACTTCCATATTCAGGGATGCTGCAACGGCCTTATGATCACTGATTCCCTGTTCTGCACTTACAGAGTCGAAAAGTTCGGGTCTGTTATCTCCACGAGTCGGCTCTCTGTTTAATTGCTCGAGGTAATTTTCGGATAGTGCACTCAGTACAATGTCACTCGATGCTCTGTCCCTACCACCCGTCCTAAACATCTGAGTGTCCCAGTCTATATCTGGTAAATTGAAATCTCCACCTAAGACTATAATATGCTGAGAAAATTTATGTGCAATGTATTCCAAATTTTCTCTCAGTTGTTCTGCAACTAATGCTGCTGAGTCGGGAGGTCGGTAAAAGGATGTGTTCCGAGACATGTGGGTGCACTAGCACTAGCACTAGCATTGTACCCTTTCGGCAGAGATGCCACAGATCGTCACCCATCCTTCTTAACAGAGAAGACAAGCTACCGAACCCCACATTCTGTGAAGGGTCTTGGACGTCCAATCATTTAGTTCCTAGTGGCAGTATCACTGTCCATCTACCTTTTTCCATTGACGCTCATGACAGTAGCGTGTGAACATTCTACCAGCTTCGCTGTTTTCGAGATAAATCGTTCACAGGCTCTGCGTAATAGCAATCCGTCCTTTGTCAGAGTAGCTTATCTCAATCGATTTCACGAGTTTAGTCCATATCTTCGCTAGGGTGATCCTCCGTCTGTGTCGTTGCTGGCTATGTTTTTGTCGTCGGGGCTGATAAGTTTCAATACCGGCTTCTCGACCAGTGTAAAATTTTTACAGGAGAGCTTTTTGCCCTCTATCGGGCTGTTCACTACGTCCGGAGGCACCAGCTCACTCGCTATGTGATCTGCTCTGACTCCCTCAGTGCCCTTCAGAGTCTGGATGATCCAGATCCAGTCCACTCCATCGTTCGACCGATCCAGGACTGCCTTTGCTGCAGCCAAGGCCGCAGTCCATCTCTGTCGGCCCGCCTCTTACTCTGTTCCCTCGCAAGATGTTCGTACTTTTCTCTATTTGTACTTTTCTCTATCGGCGTATCACGTCACTTTGGCACGACCATTGGTGCTCCCTTCATGGGAACAAACTCAGAGAAGTCAAACCTCTCCCAACAGCCTGGTCGACTTCCTCCCGGCCGTCTCGCCGTGTTGAAGTAATGTTAACTCGGTTGCGAATTGGGCACTGCCGCTTTAGTCACCGCCACTTGTTGAGTGGCGACCCTACACCCAGCTGTCCTTCCTGTAGCCAGCCATTCACAATCAGACATTTCTGCTCCTCTGCTCCTATTTTAGCCACTTACGTCTCAGGGTCAGGCTGCCGCCCGCTTTGCCGGACATTTTAGCGGATGACGTGCGAGCTGTGGCTCGCGTTTTAAGTTTTTTTTAAATATGTAAAGAGATTTGGTTTCTACCTGGTGACTCCGGCGTCTTGTCGACGTCTTTTAAACACTCTTCCGTAACGTCTTGATGTTGTAGATCTTTTTATTCTTCCTTTTTGTACTGGACCTCGCAACGGTTTTTTGCCCTCGCCGTCCCAGCATTCTATAGTCCTATACTGGGCGTTCATGGCCTCAGATGTTTTGCGCCCTAAAATCCCATAAAAAAACCATCCGTGTCTGTTCCGCTTACATGCTTTTGCTATCGCGTCATGTGCCCGCAACGTCACCAGTCGGCATCCAACGTCGCGGTGGGCAGTGGTCATAATACGTTGGCTTACTTCTCTGATCGTGTATGAGATGGATTTCTGCCGCTGTACGTCAGCCCACTGTTGCCATAAAACTAAATATTTAACATCCTTTTTGCTTCTACCAACAGCATCTCTCTTTCCTTTCGTGTGCTTCCTGGTACGTTATATCCAGCTTCTTCACCACGTCACCCTTGACGTACCCTCCCTTCCCTAGTATCAATCTCCGGAAAGTTGTTACGTCTTTCTTCTGCAGTGTTATTACTATCCCTGCTGACCATTAAAATTACAACACCCTGAATACGGCGTACAACAAACAAGAGGACATATCGTTCATTAGATCGCGCAGGATCCACGTCACGTAAGGTGACGCGCAGAAATGAAGTGATTTACAGAAAGGCATGTAACGACGTGGACAACAGGGGACGTCTGGTGCACCACGGACTGTCAGCACGACGATCATTAACGCTGCAACAAAGAGAGAACACTGGGCACAGGAAAGGTGTCGCATTGACTTTTCAGGCGTGTCTCAGACCAGCTTACAGAATCGCGTTAAACTTTTCTCTACGTGATAGCTCCGAAGGAAACTAATGCTGCCACACTGCATTCAATGGCATCATATGGGTCCAACTCACGGCGTGATATAACGCAGTATGAATGAGTACACTATGCAATCACCCTTTGTCCGGACAGCCAGTAATCTCGACAGCAACTGTTAGATTGCTGATGTGTTAATGTGATTTGCCTATGAACGCCTGGCTAAATACTAACAATTTTCGTAAAGTTTACACGTCTCTAACGACCTGAACTCTTAGTAGGACGAAGTAGGAGTGTTTCTTCTTGAAGATTTTGATATACAATTAATAAGACTAGTTATCACGTTAACTGTACTAAAAAATTTTGTGAAGATCAGTAAATTAGATTTTGATATGCTGGTCGACACCGGTGATCTAGGCACGGACTAACAATCTTACTTAGACGCTTTAAACTTTAATTACATATCAAATACATTTCTATTTAAAATGTGGACTATAATCACGTCATTTCAACACAAGTTTTTTCTAGAACTATTTACATCAGCTAATCAAAATAAAGGCAACTCTTTTACAATTAATAAGTGTGTGTTTTCCTCCCTGTGGATAGTGTGTTAGTGTCAGTAGTCTGCTTTCCTCTAGATAATACCCTGAAGTTTCTGACCTCCAGCTCTAATAGATTTTTTTGCTTAAAATAAACATGTCAGATAATTAAATTCTCGGAGAATTCAGTTCGAAGTTATATTTGATCAATGACTCAGCTCTGTTGTTCCTCATACACTCTAGATGCATTATCTTCTTTGTTTACTTATTCCTCAACTTCATGTTTCACCTTGTTAATCTGACCTCTTTAATTGCCTCAAGGGCCCACCTTTTAGTTTTGGCCCCTCTCGTGGTATCAGTTGCCAACGTTATTGTCTCACATTAAACCCAGGATGTCTTCCTAACATCTCTAGAACTTCACACCTAAAATTGCCCCACATTAAATCAATTTACAGGCATAACAACTTTCGATAGTGACAAAATAGAAGCAACTCAAATTAAAGAAAAGTTTATGAGGCGATAAACGCTCAGAAACCAAATATATATGCAAGAGAAAGATAAGGTATCGAAAGCGTATCTTCTAACAGGACTGAATAACAGTCGTATAGTGTATGTTTCTCGGACCGAAGTCTAATCACCAAACTGACGTGAGAAAGCAGTGAAACATAAGTTTGGACGCACAGCGAGAGATCTTTAAGTTAATTTTTGAACAATTTCCTGATGTCCAGTTCAGTTCTTTTAACCACCATTTTGTTCAAAAAAGTCCTAGACATCGATTTAAGATGAAAAGTACAAAATAGATTTTTTGAAGTGGATTTACAGGCCAATTACCTTAAGGCCGGAGGTCCTGTCCTTCTTCGGTGCCTCTGTGGAATTCCCTTTCAAGAAGATAATACAAGACTGCTTGTCATTCATGAGGTCCTCACATACCTGTACAGAGAGACTGTTCGACTGTTCTTCGGGCAGCTTGTTCTCCAGATCTCCCACTCATTGAAAATATCTTCTCACAGGTCGCTGAGAGACTAGCAAACGAACACTCGTCAGCGGCTTCGATTGATGAACTCTGTCATAATTCAGTGTGGAATGACGTACAACTACACAGTATGTCACCGAATCTCATTTCGACTTGGTAACCAGCAGGGTTAGAGCCATAGTTATAGAAGCTATGTGAACTAAATATTGCACATTATATGCTCATATTGTAACATCACTAGATGGTGGCTCGAGGAGCGAGTGGCAATTGTGGTTGCACTGACAACTTGTGGTGGTCAGACGACAGGGCCAGGTATGCAGATAGGCTGAAAACTGAAGACCACACGCGGGTGCCTTCCAAAGGCCGAGCGTGCGCACGTGGCTGTAGTGGGACGAAATGAAAGACGAGTATTAAGTTTTAAATTAAACTACCTTACATGACCTACAAACCAAGCAGACCGGAAAGGTCGAGGCAGTGGGAAGAGCTCATTTCAATGTCAAACATGATTCTAAGATAAAAATTAAGAAAGTTACAGTGGTTTTTAATGATGATGCATTATGATATTAGTAACGACTGATGGCCGAGCGGTTCTAGGCGCTGCAGTCTGGAGCGGCGCGACTGCTACGGTCGCAGGTTCGAATCTTGCCTCGGGCATGGATGTGTGTGATGTCCTTCGGTTAGTTAGGTGTAAGTAGTTCTACTTTCTAGGGGACTGATGACCTCAGAAGTTAAGTCCCATAGTGCTCAGAGCCATTATAGTGACGACTGAATCCCTGTAGTGATCTGATAACATGAAGTGTCAAATGAAAGCAGACGACGTCAGTAAACACCACAGAAGCTGATTTTCCCCGGTGCGTCAGGACTATATGGAAGTATGGATTACAAACGCAGAGGATCATATCAGCACTGTATTCATTACGTTCAGCAGTACTCGTATCATGTACAACGTATCAAACAATAAAAGCATTTTCGCAAATATGAAACTTGAAAAGACAAAGGGTAACTAGCTTTTTCAGAGTGTCATTATTGTGCCGTATTTCGTGTTATGTTCTTTATATGTTCTACTAACATTTTCTAAAGTAGTTTATGTTTTGCATCAGCGTTCAGACTATCACCATATCAAATTTCATGACAATTGGTTCGGTGGTTTAGTCGTGTAATCGTAACAGTTACTTTCACATTTATAATACGTATTAGTATGGACTACTGATTCTTATCAGTCCCACTGATCGTCTTAAGATCTCAGCTAGGAAAAATTTTAAAAAAAAATTAAAAAATAAAAATAGAGGTGACTGTATAAAAATTACGTAAGTGTAACATTACAAACACTACCACCAAAGGTACTACAAAAGATATAAAAAAATCTTGAACGTACAACAAACGTGGCACCGCAAGGTGCAATATGCAAGAAAAGTGGGAAAAATTAATTTTGTCACAAAAACAATTGACTTTTAGCAAATCGAATTCCTGCGTATTGGCAAGTTTGCATGATAATATCGTGGAGAAAAAGTGATCGCTACAGTGCGTCACATACTCGTACCCGGGAACAATGAGATAGACAGGACCTGCAAAGAAGTTGTGACGTCACTCTAGTAGGCTTGTCCGGAAAACTTCGGGAACGTTCGGATCCGTGCAGCTACCACGGAAAATCAATATTTCATTGAATAGGTACCGACTAAATGTCTTAAATTTGTCGTGTGCTATGGAGAACTCGCACGCATTTAAACGTGCAATCAAGAATTACTAAACACGCCTGAAATACACTCCTGGAAATTGAAATAAGAACACCATGAATTCATTGTCCCAGGAAGGGGAAACTTTATTGACACATTCCTGGGGTCAGATACATCACATGATCACACTGACAGAACCACAGGCACATAGACACAGGCAACAGAGCATGCACAATGTCGGTACTAGTACAGTGTATATCCACCTTTCGCAGCAATGCAGGCTGCTATTCTCCCATGGAGACGATCGTAGAGATGCTGGATGTAGTCCTGTGGAACGGCTTGCCATGCCATTTCCACCTGGCGCCTCAGTTGGACCAGCGTTCGTGCTGGACCTGCAGACCGCGTGAGACGACGCTCCATCCAGTCCCAAACATGCTCAATGGGGGACAGATCCGGAGATCTTGCTGGCCAGAGTAGTTGACTTACACCTTCTAGAGCACGTTGGGTGGCACGGGATACATGCAGACGTGCATTGTCCTGTTGGAACAGCAAGTTCCCTTGCCGGTCTAGGAACGGTAGAACGATGGGTTCGATGACGGTTTGGATGTACCGTGCACTATTCAGTGTCCCCTCGACGATCACCAGTGGTGTACGGCCAGTGTAGGAGATCGCTCCCCACACCATGATGCCGGGTGTTGGCCCTGTGTGCCTCGGTCGTATGCAGTCCTGATTGTGGCGCTCACCTGCACGGCGCCAAACACGCATACGACCATCATTGGCACCAAGGCAGAAGCGACTCTCATCGCTGAAGACGACACGTCTCCATTCGTCCCTCCATTCACGCCTGTCGCGACACCACTGGAGGCGGGCTGCACGATGTTGGGGCGTGAGCGGAAGACGGCCTAACGGTGTGCGGGACCGTAGCCCAGCTTCATGGAGACGGTTGCGAATGGTCCTCGCCGATACCCCAGGAGCAACAGTGTCCCTAATTTGCTGGGAAGTGGCGGTGCGGTCCCCTACGGCACTGCGTAGGATCCTACGGTCTTGGCGTGCATCCGTGTGTCGCTGCGGTCCGGTCCCAGGTCGACGGGCACGTGCACCTTCCGCCGACCACTGGCGACAACATCGATGTACTGTGGAGACCTCACGCCCCACGTGTTGAGCAATTCGGCGGTACGTCCACCCGGCCTCCCGCATGCCCACTATACGCCCTCGCTCAAAGTCCGTCAACTGCACATACGGTTCACGTCCACGCTGTCCCGGCATGCTACCAGTGTTAAAGACTGCGATGGAGCTCCGTATGCCACGGGAAACTGGCTGACACTGACGGCGGCGGTGCACAAATGCTGCGCAGCTAGCGCCATTCGACGGCCAACACCGCGGTTCCTGGTGTGTCCGCTGTGCCGTGCGTGTGATCATTGCTTGTACAGCCCTCTCGCAGTGTCCGGAGCAAGTATGGTGGGTCTGACACACCGGTGTCAATGTGTTCTTTTTTCCATTTCCAGGAGTGTAGTTATTCGCTCCCTGCCGGAGACGGCTGCTGGCAGTCGTAAGACCTGCAGTGTCACTTGCTGTGATGCAGGCGCCACAGCCTGTCTTTCGTGTGGGCCTCACTCGTACCATAGCAGCGATGCACTAGCGTGCGTACCTATGTCACAGCCCGCTGTCTGCTCCCAACACCTTCTGTGTATGGCCAACTGACAGGGTAAACACACCCATGTCAGCGGAACTAGGAAGCACGACAGGCACTGTACATTTATTAGAGATCGTCACTGTTAACATTAAAATAAGCGTTATGGGAAAATTTATTCTGTTCATTAAGATTCTTATCAGGCCTTTTTATTTCTGCAGTATATATTTCAAGCTCTTCTAGCTCGTCGGTATTCCGACAATTGTTCGTTCTACTCAAAATCTCCATGTTGTTGTCGATACCAGTAATTTATCGCTATTTATTGATAAATGTGTCCTCGTGATGACTGGGTGTTGTGTGATGTCCTTAGGTTAGTTAGGTTTAAGTAGTTCTAAGTTCTAGGGGACTGATGACCATAGATGTTAAGTTCCATAGTGCTCAGAGCCATTTGAACCATTTGATAAATGTGTACCTGGTACCATTTTGTCTTCGAGTATGTTCATTGAATCGAATTTTAATGTTCGAACAGTCTGTCCAGTATAGATATTTTGGCAGTAATCCTGTGATATCTTGTATAAGACGGCGTGTTAATACCTTTTCTTCCCCCGTGAAATCTTATGAAGAACCCTGTACCCCAACGTATTTTCTCTTCCAAAAACAAGTTTTAAGTTTGATTCACGTAGGAATGTACCAGTTTTAGGAGTTGTGCAACGCTATGTCGTGATGACAAAATCGCATGTCTTCTGTGCCGTGCAACAGCTACACAGATATCATTGAAGCTTATTATGGATATAGCAGAAGGCTGGAATATCTGTGGCGGCAGGCCGGCCGCGAGAGATCAGAACAGTTGGCGTAGAAAGGAGATTTGAAATTTGGCTGCCGGGCCGAGTGAGGGCAGCTGTAGCCGGATCGGAGGTACAGTGAGAGTGTGAACTCATGAGGCGGCGCGCGACGCCGGCAGCTAGTCGGTGACAGCGGATATCTGTTATGTTCGGCTGAGCAGTGCAGATGTAGGCAGCCGAGACTGGGAACTGCGCGGTCTCTTGAGCTCTCAAGTTTGAATTAAGCATTCTGTCCACCAGCCGTCATTACTTTGTACATTGAATACAGGTGCGTATCCCTTAGTGGCGTTTCAAGATGCATTAAATTGTTTAGCTGTTGTAACATGCTCGCAATTGTAGCGAGCGGCTGTATTGTGTGCGCGTTATACCGCTTGGGAAGTAAATTTTCAGTAGTTTTATAGTGCTTCTTTCGTGTATGTAATTCGTGCCATAAGTTTCAGATAGGTACGTCTTTAAGTTTCTCGACCACCAAAACCTCGACTGGCACATTTTCTACTTAGACCACTGAGTTTAAATTTGCTGTGGAGATCACAAACGAGTGGCTTTTGCTGATTGTAATTTTGCGGCTATTTATTTCTTACGGCAGCCGCTATCTCAAGAAGGTGAATGTTTTTCTACCGCTTACTATTATTTAACCTTGTAAGTTTACGGTAGCCCTTAGGCAGATTTTAAATCAACTGATAAGCTGTGTGACCCTCACGGATTGTTTTCCCTTATGCAGGCACTATAACATTATTATTATTAGTAAATGTGTAGGCTGTCGACCCCATTTATTTCTTGATTTCAGACACGTTCTCCCCCACCTGACTTGCTCACATACTACTGTGCTCTCTTCATTTCAAAGGTTGTAGACTGTAAATAACGCCTTAACTTCCTTGATCTCGCGTTGGCGAGGTTATCTACTGAAATCTTATTGAACGCGTAATTAGCAGTAATCTGTTACCTTATGGCTGTAACCGATCCTGTTGTTACTTACGGTATTGTATCAGCTACTTTTCTGAAACTTAAAACTTGCTATTGGCCGTTACTGTGAATAAGAAGCTACGTGGTTGAAAATTGCTTCTGATATATATGGAGGTAGTATCTATTCCCGAAAGAACACGTACCATTGATGACCGTGCAGCTTCTCTAGAATGAAATGATAGTTAAATCGACAACCTAACTGCGAACAGGCTTTGATATACAGCATTGGGGACATGTTGAAAATGTGTGCCCCGACTGAAATTCGAACCCGAGATCTCCTGCTTATATTGCAGACGCTCTATCCATCTGAGCCACTGAGGGCGCAGAGGATTCTGTTCCTGCAAGGACGTATCCCTCGCACGCTCCCGTGGGACCCACATTCCAAACATGTCCACACCACTACATTCGTAGTGCGCCTAATAGATGGTTGCCCATCATATGTTCAACATGTCCCCAATGCTGTATATCAACGCCTGTTTGCAGCTAGGATGTCGATTTAATTATCATTTCTTCTGATATATCTCTGCTTGAGATAACCAGTCATGATACTCCTTTCGTTGGTGGCTCCAAAAATTAAAATTCTGTGTTGTTCCCATTAAACAGTGTAAACTAATACAGCTTATTGCTTATTGTTTACCTCCTTTTATGAAGGGTGTGATGTAATGTATGTACGGGAAAAATGAGATGACAATTTTAATGTCAAACAGTACAGGGACTGATTGCAAAAACAAATTTTTATTGACCATCTGTAATTACGGGGAAGTTGAGATATAATATCGCTGAAGAGGTGAAAGGAATCTTAATTAAAATTGAACATCTTCGATCTTCTTTTTATCTTCTGTATACGTTTTGTGTTGTCGTTCAAGCTGCACGTTAAGTAGTGTTTGTCTGAATAATTCATGATAATATTTTTACAGTTTACTGAAATACCCCTCAAGGAATTTGCAGCACGGATGCAGAGTCCACCGACGGAAGAGGAGAAAGCACAACTAAAAATTCCCGTTGTCATCCATTAGGATAGGAAACGGCGTAAAATCGTTGTTCAACAAACGGTAAAAACTACAACCTCCAAGGAAAAGAAAAACTTCAAGAAGGTATTCTTCATTGGATGCCAGTTGTAACACCGGCTATAAAATGTGTGAAAATACAGTAAGAAGCGTTAATTCCAACTATAAAGACACTTGCAAACATACATATTTCATTTCTTTGTAATATTAATCTTCCCTGTGAGGAAAGCCATTTGTTTCTCTCTAAATATAATATTAAAAACACTACAAGGGCGTTAGGCCTTTGTGACTATTATATATTGCCAATTGCTTATTGCATTGGCTGCTTGAACTGATTTGAGTCACGTTTAAAGCTCACTCCCGTTTAGGTTTACTTTACCGAAGTAAATTCAAGTTTTGTCTTAACGATGTTTATTTGTCCTGTACGATCTTTCTTTCAGTTCTAACACGGGCAGCTGCCATTACAACAGCTAACCGTTACTTGTTAGACTTGTCTAGAACTTGGTAACCTCTTAATTAAATTATTTGAACCTTTTACATACCATGCCGGTGTGCTACAGCAACCAGCGGTAACAATACAAAAGAACAAACAGTCTTGGTTGTAAAACTAGACTTTTATTTTATTTATCCTCCAATGACGTATTTCGCCTTGTACAATGCATCTACAGATTGGCCTCCGAGAAAAAAAAAACCTTTCATGTAAATGGCATGACACCGATTTAGCAAAATTGTACCAGCAAAATAATAAATAAATAAATAAATAACTTACTGGCAACATATTGGTCTTAATGATGTAGGATGTCATGCATGCAAATGTCCCAGCAGGTAACCGTCGCGGTGATGCCTTGCCTATTGCAGTTGTAATTGACGATGTCGTTGAATCGACATGGGAACAAGTAGGGATCGTTTCCTGTGGAGCCCCATTTCAACAATGTGCGCTGAATAGTGTGATCCAAAACATGTGCGCCGGCTCCATCATTGTACCCTGTCGTGAGATCTGCCACAGACCGCCATTTGTCGTTCTTTACAGAGCGGCAATGTCTCAGACTTTCGCGTTCTGTGCCGGCCTCGGTGGCCGAGCGGCTCTAGGCCCTTCAGTCTGGAGCCGCGCTGCTGCTACGGTCACAGGTTCGAATTCTGCCTCGGGCGTGGATGTTTGTGATGTCCTTAGATTAGTTAGGTTTAAGTAGTTCTAAGTCTAGGGGACTGATGATCTCAGATGTTAAGTCCCATAATGCTTGGAGCCATTTGAACCATTTTGAACCACGTTCTGTGATGAGGCGTGGACTTCTAATACCATATGGTCTACTTGTGGTTTCATCACCCTTCAGCCACTTAAAAAAAAATAGGTGCTCACCTCAGCAGCAGGCGAGCAATCAGTCAGCTTCGTCATTTAGAGACAATCGGTCCCAGGCAATGATCCATAACAATCTGTCCCGTGTCAACGTCGCTTACGGCAGTGGATTTCCCATTTGCCGCCCGTATCGTCGCTATACTAATTGCCCATTCGCTTCTCCTCAGCTTATACGCTTTCATTACGGCGTCACGTGACGGTAACTCCAGGCAGCATATATGTTTTGGCTCACCAACGTGTATTAGTTTCTTTCTTTGGTATTTCTCCTATTGGGCCACTGACTACGTTAACTCCCGTACAAGAACCTTTTACACAAATGTCATACTATCTACAGTTCACACAAGTGTCGCATCTGAAACTCTTCTGAAAAAAGTAGACATTTTCACTAGTTAATTTTTGATGCTAGCTGAAAGACTTTCAGGGAACCACAAAGTACGTAGTGGAGATATAAAGCGCTTCACATCCACACTGATTACTTCACATTCTGTCACGAGTGCTTCAGTAATAACCGGTCTGTACTTAACTATCGCCGTGTACAACCATGTCGGACCAATTACTAAATGAAACCGCCTGCTTAGGCATTCCCTGTGTGAGGCTGATTATTTAACACTAGGCGATTACGGCCGGACCATTCGGCAGATTACAGAGGGTGGTTACTCATTCTGCTTGTGGCTCTGACTTTATCCTTGCAGAGCTGCTGGCGGTGACAGAAAGATTACGGCCAGTTTGCCCGGATGCCATAGAATGAGAAAGCCTTTGAAATCTCTAAGCGCAAGCTTCGAATCATCATAGATTACAAGTTCTTATCAAATGCCTTACTTTTGTGGTGATGTGCTTTTCACACTAAGCAAACAGCTATACATAATTCTCCCATTAGGAAATGGAATTCGATGTTACTTCCCGGCGAATACCTAATAGTTTCTGAAACAGCACCAAGAATAATGAAAAGTCAGTTTGGGAGAGATTTCTTGTTCACTATAAAAACAGCATGTCACACCACAGCAGAAATGGCTTAGACGAAAATAATTAGTACTAGACAGCGTAATAGTCTATAAAGTATAATCGTATAAAGAGTAGAAATAAAACGCTCGAAGTGCCAAATTTACATTTGTCGAGAGAATCATAATCTACTGTACCTTTTTTTTGTAGTTGATTTGTTTGTTTCTGAAAAGATTTAGAAGATATTCTGAAACTACACAATTATGCTGCTCACCTCATCACTACAAAAACTGAGACAATTTAAAAAGTAAATAATTTATTTATAGCGCTCTAAGTGCCACATCAGAGAACGGTTTGGTTGTAAGTGCCAATAAGAAAGTTTTTGTTTCAAGTATCGGTAGCAGGCTACCGATAAGCGAAACGACTATTCACGTTGGTGTGCAGAATGTATGAGTCTGGGGATCAAAATCTGACCTTCGGAAAAATATCATCCACACAATGCAGAAAAATCAAAAGACGTTTATAAGCTTTGTCGACCTGTAAAATGCGTTCGATAGTGTCAAATGGTGCAAGACGTTCAAAATTCTGAGAAAAATGGGGATAGCTGTAGAGAGAGACGGATGATAAACAATATGTACAAGAGCCAAGAGGGAATAATAAGAGTGAACGACCAAGAACGAAGTGCTCGGATTAGTAAAGGGTATTAGAGAGGGATGAAGGGGCCGTACGGTTCAATCAATCTATACATCGAAGAAGCAATGACGAAAATAAAAGAAAGGCACAGCATTGGAGTTAAAATTCAAGGTGAAAAGATATCAATGATACGATTCGCTGATGACGTTGCTGTCCCGAGTGAAAGTGAACAAGAATTACATAAAGTGCTGAATGGAATGAACTGTATAATGACTACAGAATATAGACTGAGAGTAAAACGAGGAGAGACGAAAGTAATGAGTAGCAGAAATGAAAACAGCGAGAAACTTAACATCAGGATTTATGGTCATGAAGTAGATGAAGTTAAGGAATCCTACTATCTAGGCAGCAAAATAACAAATGACGGACGTAACAAGGGGGACATCAAACACAGAGTAGCACTGGCAAAAAGGGCATTTCTGGCCAAGAGAAAACTACTAGTATCAAACACAGGCTTTGATTTGAGGAAAAAATCTGATGATTACGTTTGGAGCACAGCATTGTATGGTAGTGAAACATGAACTGTGGGAAAACCGGAATAGAAGAGAATCGAAGCATTTCAGATGTGGTGCTATAGGCGAATGTTGAAAATTAGGTGGAGCGATAAGGTCAGGAATGAGGAGGTTCTGCGGAGAGTGGGGGAGGAAACGGATATGAGGAAAACACTCACAAGGAGAAGGGACGGGATGACAGAACATAAGACATGAGGGAATGACTTTCATGGTACTAGAGGGAGCTGTAGAGGGCAAAAACTGTAGGAGAAGCCAGAGAAAGGAATACACCTACCAAATAATTGAGACGTAACTTGCAAGTGCTATTCTGAGATGAAGAGGTTGGCGCAGGAGAGGAATTCGTGGGAGTCACATCAAACCAGTCAGAAGACTGAGATCTCAACAAAAAAAATGTCACAGAGTAGACAGATAGTTTCAATCCGTTTATTCTTATAACATAACTAACACCAACGCTTCTTGTAATTTTCTGTCAAGTCGGTTGCAGGGATTTAGTTTCGATCTGAAATGTGAAAATGTTGTCGTTGTGGTCTTCAGCCCAGAGACTGGTTTGATGCAGCTCTTCATGCTACTGTACCCTGTGCAAGCTTCTTCATCTCGCAGTGCCTATTGCAACCTATATCCTTCTGAATCTGCTTAGCGTATTCATCTCTTGGTCTCCTTCTACGATTTTTACCCTCCAAGCTGCCCTCCAATACTGAATTGGTGATCCCTTGATGCCTCAGAATATGCCCTACCAACCGATCCCTTCTTCTAGTCAAGTTGTGCCACAAACTCCTCAGCAATTCTATTCAAAACCTCCCCATTAGTTATGTGATCTACCCATCTAATCTTCAGCATTCTTCTGTAGCACCACATTTCGAAAGCTTCTATTCTCATCTTGTCTAAACTATTTATCATTTCACTTCCTTACATGGCTACACTCCATACAAATACTTTCGGAAACGACTTCCTGACACTTAAATCTATACTCCATGTTAACAAATTTCTCTCCTTCAGAAGCGCTTTTCTTGCCATTGTCAGCCTACATTTTATATCCTCTCTACTTCGACCATCATCAGTTATTTTGCTCCCCAAATTGCAAAACTCATTTACTACTTTAAGCGACTCATTTCCTAATCTAATTCCCCCAGCATCACCCTATTTAATCCGACTACATTCCATTACTCGCGTTTTGCTTTCGTTGATGTTCATCTTATCTCCTCCTTTCAAGACGTGGTCCATTCCGTTCAGCTGCTCTTCCAGGTCCTTTGCTGTGTCTGACAGAATCACAATGTCATAGGCAAACCTCAAAGTTTTTATTTCTTCTCCATGGATTTTAATTCCAACTCCGAATTTTTCTTTTGTTTCCTTTACTGCTTGCTCAATATACAGATTGAATAACATCGGGGATAGGCTACAACTCTGTCTCACTCCCTTCCCAACCACTGCTTCCCTTTCGTTCCCATCGACTCTTGTAACTGCCATCTGGTTTCTGTACAAACTGTAAATAGCCTTTCGCTCCCTGAACTTTACCCCTTCCACCTTCAGAATTTGAACATTGTCAAAAGCTTTCTCTAAGTCTACAAATACTAGAAACGTAGGATTGCCTTTCCTTAATCTATTTTCTAAGATAAGTCGTAGGGTCAATACTGCCTCACGTGTTCCAACATTTCTACGGACTCCAAACTGATCATCCCCGAGGGCGGCTTCTACCAGTTTTTCCATTAGTCTGTAAAGAATTCTTGTTTCGACTTAGGTCTTTCAGTGCTCTGTCAAACTCTTCACGCAGTATCATATCTCCTATTTCATCTTCATCTACATTCTCTTCCATTCCTATACTATTGTCCTCAAGAACGTCGCCCTTGTATAGACCCTCTATATACTCCTTCCACTATTCTGCTTTCCCTTCTTTGCTTAGAACTGGGTTTCCATCTGAGCTCTTGATATTAATAAAAGTGGATCTCTTTTCTCCAAAGGTCTCTTTAATTTTCCTGTAGGCAGTATCTATCCTACCCCTAGTGAGATAAGACTCTACATCCTTACATTTGCCTTCTAGGAATCCCTGCTTAGCCATTTTGCACTTCCTGTCGATCTCATTTTTGAGACGTTTGTATTCCTTTTTGCCTGCTTCATTTACTGCATTTTTATATTTTCTCCTTTCATCAATTAAATTCAATATTTCTTCTGTTACCCAAGGATTTCTATTGGCCCTCGTCTTTTTACCTACTTGATCCTCTGCTACCTTCACTACTTCTTCACTCAATGCTACCCATTCTTCTTCTACTGTATTTCGTTCCCCCATTCTTGTCAGTCGATCCCTAATGCTCTCTCTGAAGCTCTCTATAACATATGGTTCTTTCAGTTTATCCAGGTCCCATCTCCTTAAATTTCCACCTTTTTGCAGTTTCTTCAGTTTTAATCTACAGTTCATAACCAATGGATTGTGGTCAGAGGCCACATCTGCCCCTGGGAATGTCTTAAAATTTAAAACCTGGTTCCTGCATCTCTGTCTTACCATTATATAATCTATCTGTTACCTTCTAGTATCTCCAGGGTTCTTCCACGTATACAACCTTCTTTCATGATTCTTGAACCAAGTGTTAGCTATGATTAAGCTGTGCTCTGTGCAAGATTTTTCCAGGCGGCTTCCTCTTTCATTTCTTGCCGCCAATCCATATTCACCTACTACGTTTCCTTCTCTCCCTTTTCCTGCTATCGAATTCCAGTCACCCATGGCTATTAAATTTTCGCCTCCCTTCACTATCCGAATAATTTCTTTTATCTCATCATACATTTCATCAATCTCTTCGTCATCTGTGGGGCTAGTTGGCATATAAACTTGTACTACCGTGGTAGGCGTGGGCTTCGTATCTATGTTGGCCACAATAATGCGTTCACTATGCTGTTTGTAGTAGCTTACCCGCATTCCTATTTTCTGTTCATTATTAAACCTACTCCTGCATTACCCCTATTTGATTTTGTATTTATGATCCTGTAATCACCTGACCAAAAGTCTTGTTCCTCCTGCCACCGAACTTCACTAATTCCCACTATAACTAACTTTAACCTATCTATTTCCCTTTTTAAATTTTCTAATCTATCTACCCGATTAAGGGATCTGATATTCCTCGCTCCGATCCGTAGAACGCCAGTTTTCTTTCTCCTGATAACAACGTCCTTCTGAGTAGTCCCTGCCCGGAGATCCGAATGGGATACTATTTTACCTCCGAAATATTTTACCCAAGAGGACGCCATCATCATTTAACCATACCGTAAAGCTGCATGCCCTCGGGAAAAATTACGGCTGTAGTTTCCCCTTACTTTCAGCCGTTCGCAGTACCAGCACAGCAAGGCTGTTTTGGTTAGTGTTACAAGGCCAGATCAGTCAATCATCCAGACTGTTGCCCCTGCAACTACTGAAAAGGCTGCTGCCCCTCTTCAGGAACCACACGTTTGTCTGTCCCTACAACAGATACCCCTCCGTGGTGGTTGCACCTACGGTACGGTTATCTGTATCACTGAGGCACGCAAGCCTCCCCACAAACGGCAAGATCAATGGTTCATGGGGGGCGATGTGAATATGCGGCACTCTTAATTTCGCCAGGAACGGAAATGAGGAAGGCCTAGTCCAATGGGAATTTGTCACAGTTCATTCACTGGTACAAGGTACAAATTTATTTTGCAGCTACTGAATTACTTTAAGCCCAATAAGGAATTTAATTAAATAATTAATTTTAATACTGAACAATAATAAGTGATTGCAGAAAATGACAATTATAACTCGCACGCTTTCACTGTTTGTCAGGCCATAAGATAAAAAACTAATTGAGGAAACTTTAAGCCAAATTTAAACAGCCATAAATATTACCAAACCTTCATGAGCAGAGGGCAACAATAAAAAATTTAATAAAACTAAATCGGCCACATAATAGGCCACTGCCAAAACATTCTTATACTAACATGTGACCAGAGAAGGAGAACAAAAGACGGTTGTGTAAGCCGACTAGGCCCAGAATGAGTGGGCCTGACAAGGACCAATAAACAACACCGATACCAGAACATATGCAGTCTTCACAAAATTCCCTGCAGCACAGATAAATTCCAATAAGTGCATGCTCAACTCACAGCCAACATTATGATGAACAATCATTGCGCTGGTAATAGTTAATGCAATTTCTTAAGGAGCGATACTCTTAATTTAACAGTCTCCTAAGGAGTTAGCAGAAAATTTAAGACACGACTTACAGTTGGCTTAACGAAATTTCAGGATTAAACAATTATACAAAATCCTGCTGGAACAAATTATTAAGTCAACCCCCGAGCCAACTGCCTTAAATTTTACGACTCCTAGGCACGTATACAGTCCAGGACAAGCTCAGAACGGACAATGTGTCCTAAACAAACTAAAATTTCCATACAAAACACGTATATAAAGTAAGCAATGGATAATGGTTACCTGAAGCAGAATAAGCAACTCATTAGCTTAGCGCATAAGACACAGTGAAGCCAAGTCCAGAAAGACTGTTAATGTTCCGCCAAACGGAAACTACAAATTGAGCACAGCATTTATTCAAAATGTTCGAATTAAACATAAGTCAAACGGTTCTTAACACTAACCCTGATGACATTCGCGCAGCGCGAAGGTCCACTTTCACACCAGGAAATGACAATCCGTGCGCCAGAACTAGTATCAACTGATAGTTTTTGCACTATGGAAAGTGAGAACTAATAACACGTAGGTAGAGGTACTTTAACCCACATAAATACTACACTGCCAACGAACTTCGTAACAGGCTCCCTTGTAGAGGCGGGCACTAACATTAACTCATATTAAAAACACCATGGCCACTTAAAATTCACAGATCAAACATCCAATTAAATCAAATATACAAAGATCTAATTAAAATATTTAACAAACCTTTTTAACACATAAATTCTTGCTCACACAATTCTGCCTGCAAATTCCATGGAGGAGCGGACTTCGGTACCAATAAACAGAACCGGAGCAGCCACACATTCCAGCAAACACGCCTCTTACAGCTCAGCGGGTTTTTAATAATTCTTCTGAGGTTTTTCAGCACTGCAAGCCACACTCAGGCCAACGTGACCGCTGCATATACTCGCCAGTATACGCCAACACGGAGACACATGGGTGGCGGAAAAAGGCATCATTTGCGCCTGGTTGTTCCACTGACACTTCCCTGTCATACTCTGTCATACTTCCCTTGCGGGCCCAGCAAGCCGGCCCACCAGGCCACGCCACATTCAGCTGCGCTCGCTGGGCAGCATCTTAGATCCGAAGAAAGGGGCATATCGATATCGATAAAATACGTCAAGCAGCCAAGACTCACGAATCTGATGAACGCTTCAGGCATGGCTCTCCTGAAGCTAATTTTGGTTGCTTTCAATTTTATTTGTTCTTGAGGCTTTGGCTAGGTTTAAATTTGCAAAGAAGCTCTCTTTGCTTTCGTAGCAGCATTCTAACTGATTTTCGAACCACAACGGGTATTTTCATCCATCACAAAATTTACTCGACACACACCTATCTAAAGCACTACTTAACCTGAATTATCCTAAGCGCAAACACACACACACACACACACACCCATGCCCGAGGGAGGACTCGAACCTCCGCCGGGACCAGCCGAGCAGTCCACGACTGAGTCTAAATGTTTGCGTCTCTTTCTCACCAGCAGATCTCAAAATGGTTCAAATGGCTCTGGGCACTATGGGACTTAACTTCTGAGGTCATCAGTCCCCTAGAACTTAGAACTACTTAAACCTAACTAATCTAAGGACATCACACACATCCATGACCGAGGCAGGATTCGAACCAGCGACCGTAGCGGTCACGCGGTTCCAAACTGTAGCGCCTAGAACCGCTCGGCCACTCCGGCCAGCTACCAGCAGATCTAACATGTTACCGTCACGAGTCGATTCACTGATTAATTGCTCATGGAAATTTTTCGGATAAGGTGTTTAAACGAAATTCGACACGATTCCTTGTCCCTACTTCTTGCCCTTATCGCTTCAGTCTCCGTCTATAGTTGGTACGTTGAAGTCTCCAGGTAATACTGAAACATGACCAGGAATTCGAATTATTCTCCGATTTTCCCATCAAATGTTCCGCTACTGCTGCTGCTGAGACAGGGGGTCTACAAAAGCATCCATGTTTCATACACCTTTAATGCGACAAATCGAATTACTAGAGAAGTTCGTCCGCTTTGTAGACAGCTACTCATTACGGAACTGTGAGAGAAACACCGGTATTACAGAAGAACTAAATTTAGAACGTGTTCAACCCCTCATAGCCAGCCGCGGTGGTCTAGCGGTTCTAGGCGCGCAGTCCGGAACCGCGTGACTGCTACGGTCGCAGGTTCGAATCCTGCCTCGGGCATGGATGTTTGTGATGTTAGGTTGAAGTAGTTCTAAGTTCTAGGGGACTGATGACCACAGATGTTAAGTCCCATAGTGCTCAGAGCCACTTGAACCATTTGAATCAACCCCCCAGGTGAGCCGAGAGCGCTAATGCGCTGGTTCCTGGACTCGGGTAGGCGCGTCGGCGCCGGTTCAGATCCGCCCAGCGGCCTTACGACGGAGGTCGGTGTGCTGGCCAGCCTGGATAAGATTTTTAGGCGGTTTCCCACATCCCACTAGGTGAATACCGAGCTGGTCCCCGCGTCCCGCCTCAGTTACACGGCTCGCAGAGATCTGAACACATTCGCACCATTCCATGGATTACACTGGGCACAGACAATTGGGGTACACTAATTCCGTCCTGGGGGGTACGGCGTGTAGGCAGGAAGGGCATCCGGCCACCCCTTAAATTAACCTTGCCGGATCCGATTAACTATGCCGACCCTGCGTCATTGCGGGAAAAAGGCACAAACAAAGGAAGAAAGAAAAGAAATTTAGCACGGGTTCAATTATAATTCAAAAATACAGACTGAGCTGGAAAGACCATTTCCAATTTATTTCTAATACTAAGATAACTTAAACTGCTATGTCGTACAAACAAATAGGAAAAGGAATTGTGGACGCCTCTAAAAGAAACGGAGTGAGTAATTCTGAGGCGGAACACATCCAAAGGCTTAATCCTTCAAGACGACGACGATGGTGATGATTGCAAATTTTCAGTGTTAATACCCCTCTCAGGGGCTCGACTATAAAACTGCACTGCAAGTTAACTAAATGGTTAACTGCTGTGCATTGCGTATATTTTGCCACTTCTTGTTAGCTGCCGTGGCCTTTAGGGCACAACGATAGGATCGCAGCGCAATCTCGTTTAGCCTTGGCCCGGAGCTCGCAAGAGGTGCTTAATTTGCATGTTACATTATAGAGGGCCATCAGTCAACCGCTTCATGCGGCCGAAACGCCACCCGCTGAGCGGTCGGTATCGACCTCCCCCTGCGACGTGATATACCCGCCTGAGCCGCTGTCTGTCTGCGTGGAACGGCAATCACCAGCGCCGCACTGCAGCGTGCGTGCTTGCTGCCTGCCGTCTGTCCCTAGTACTAGTGCCCCTCCGTTGCTTCAGCTCCGCACACTTCGGTTCGCGAAAAAACACACGGTCATACGATGAACGCCACATCTCTGTATGTAAAAGGCAATGTCCTGACTGACTCTTCAACTCCCAGCCCAGACCGCCAAGGGTAGAAGCTTCAAGCCTGGAGATGGTGTGGATCTTACACAGTAGGCATCGCTTGAGAAGGGACTGTCCGAAATTCCACTTGTAATTGGGTGAAATAACGGATGAAAGGTTTTTGCAAAGTACGTCGCTATTAAGGGGAAGCTAGAACTACGGAAACTAGTATTTGGTTCCTCAGTCAGAAAATTAAAAATTGTGTGCTTCGGCATTTTTGGAAATTCAACCATTAAAGAAGGTAAAATAGTGGGTGAAAGTTTTGCTGAAAATAAATAACTACTATGTAAGGTGGCAGCGGCCTTGCACCTTACATGAGTCCATTTAACGTGACACTTTAGGTTTTGTTGGAGTAATACTCTAAATTACGGTGTAGGAAATCTATGTGGAAAAGCATCGGCACGCGAGAATTCCGCGATTTTGTAATTATAAGATTTTGCAGAAAGGCAGTACGCGAGACAGAGCTCGGTTACCTCACCGCCTAGCCGCCGAAGGCCACAGCCTAACGGTATGAATGGTGAACTGGGGGATTTCTGTAATCCGTTTAGAGAGGCCACAGCGGTCGCCAACCTCTGAAGGGCGTGCGGCTGCAGGTGTTAAAGTGTTTTAACAAAACAGAGTAGTGGATAGCTGGACGGGCTTTCCTGTGCATGCTCTCGCCTATGTCCCACTAATTTTATGCCTTCGAGTAACTCAAGTGGGGCAGGCCAGGAGCTCCGAATAACAAAGTTTCAATGCAAGAATCTATGATCACTACTACGGGGAATCTTGCCGGGAAAATCTCGAGGGGTCTCTTGCCCACAGCTGTGGTTCTTCCCAGCCGGCGAGGGCGGAGTTTACTTGTGAAATTTTGTAGAAGTAAAATAATGGTGGAAAAGAGTTCTGTTCCCAGGTCGTACAATGGTCAGCACTGGCAAACTGGGTATTTTGAGAGCTTCTAGTGATGTGATTCGCTCGGTAAAAGTTGAAGGGAGGTCTTTCGTTCTGGGCTCTCGTACTGAGCCAGGTCGTCTCCCCTCTTGGTCTTTCGTTCTGAGTGGACGTTAGCCGCGCCAGCTCTATGCTGCCGGGAACATCGTTGCAAATAGAGAAGTTTATGGGCAGCGGCCTGTTGTCCGAGTAGTGTAGGAGTGTACTTTCCGAGACATCACACGCCAACCGCACAGCCGCGCCGTCGCCGTCGGAGACCGCCGCTGCAACAGGAACATTACGGTGAGATCGCTCCCGCTTCGGCCTGTTAGGAGTAGCGTTAAATAGTTGGATCACGTGCAATTGCTGTTTCCACAGAGGTTTCACGGTACTTTGGGGTGTAGTGGTTCTTCGTATTTTACGTTTTGTGTCTATGTCAGTCGGTCTGCCAAGTTATAAGAGATCGCATTTTGGACCAATTTTAACACAGTTCACTGCCAATGCCAGTCAGGAGGATAATTTGTAAATTGTTCATTGTGTTTTATTCAGCATTGATCTGAAGGTTATAATAAAATTATTGTGATTCAGTAGAGCCTTTACTTTCAGCAGTTGATCCTCAATTCAACCTTTTGCTTTGTTTTATTTTTGTGTATATGTTTGATGTCATTGAACATCCTAAGTGATCGTGATCGTTCATGTTTGGTAGTAAAAACAGGTGTGATTTATCGTCAACGCTACCTCCGCAGATTAATTAGGGGTGACAGGGCCACATTTAAATATAACGTTATCCATTTTTGCGTACAGTTACACTCCCAATGTCTCTGTTAGTTGTTCGTCAGGGGCGAACACACGCAAAAAAAATCGTACAAGCAACGGGTGGGGTGTTACAACTAAACAACTACTAAAGGATTTTAAGGCTACATGTATGACAATTGGTATTTGACTTCTCGGACAGGGATTAAAAAAATTACGTGTTTCAGAATTTCTGGAAGTTCAACCCCTAAGGGAGTACAATAGGGGGTGAAAATTTTTAAGAAAATATTTCGTTACATTAAAAAATTTAAAATTAAATTTATGAAAATTGGTATTTTACTTCTCGGTTAGATATTGTTAGGGGATGAAAGTTGCTATGGAAATATTTCCACAAGAACGCAAAAGGCTTGGTTAACAAAAACTTTAGGCTTCATCTACCAGAGTCGCTTTTTGATCAGAAGCACATTCGGAAAAAGACTATGGTTATATGGCCTTAATTGCATGAAAAGCTTAGAAGATGTTGCAATTTGTGAACAACATAAAATTCGATTAAATAAAAACAAAAATTGCCAGTGGTTCCCAACAGGTGGTCCGCGGACCCCCAGGGATCCGTGAGCTATGCCAGAGGGGTCCGCAAGATGCTGTTAAAATAAAAAATATATTAAATATATTTCGTATAATAGCAGAATTTTTTGTTTGGGCCGCTTCCTGCATGAGCAGAGCTTTAGAGAACGCTAACCTCTGCGTCTAGTGTCTTCCTAGAGCCAACTGACACTAATACACTCTAGCGCAAAACTAGAATTAGATAGAGGCAAATAGTTCTGCAGTATGCCGTTAGACTGCGCGCGGCCTCTTTGCAACGGATTTTTCAGTAATGAATATGTCAATGATTTTTCTAAGTACCAAAAATAGAAGACGTATAAAAAGACCCTAATTTGACTTTTTTAGGTAAGAATGAGGGGGTCCTCGAGAAAATTTTATTGGGAACCCCAGGTCTATGCGATGGAAGCAGCGGGCGCTAAGCTAGTCTACTTACATGTTCACTGAAGACCGAATAAAGTTTTTAATGGTAAAATATCATCAGTTGGGAAACTTTTTTCATTCCACTCTGGACCACTGGTACAACAACGGTTTTGGATCAGTTCAGAATGGAAAACAGTCTGTGTTGCTAAGTTACTTAATGTTAATTATATGTTTCGGCCTATGACGGATAGGTTTTATACCAGTCCCTTTACACCAATCTGATGCTGTCCCAAAAAGGCGAAACGCCTTACTGAAATTAAATAACTTTGCAACCTAGACTGTTTCTCAATTTGCAATAACTGGGATCTTCTCCGATGTTCAAAAAATGGTTCAAATGGCTCTGAGCACTATGGGACTTAACATCTGAGGTCATCAGTCCCCTAGAACTTAGAACTACTTAAACCTAACCAACCTAAAGAAATCACACACATCCATGCCCGAGGCAGGATTCGAACCTTCGACCGTAGCGGTCGCGCGGTTCCAGACTGAACGCCTAGAACCGCTCGGCCACTCCGGCCGGCTCATATTGGGCAGGTCGCTTAGATATATGCCTAAACTAAAATGAGACACCTCCCCCGATGTTTGAGAAAACTATCCCTAAAGTTCATGACGCGCATTGGACGTAGAATCGACAGAATCGGTAGATAATTGAAAACTGAGCATTTTTCACCAGCATATATGGTGTCTGCAAATGCATATTTTCCTCTAATTCGTGGAAAGAAACTTTTCAGACTGCCGTTTATGTACCCATAAAGTAAGAGTTATTCAAAGAAAGCGCCGCTGATGTAGCGGTGACGGCAGTGAGTTGCAAAGTGAAGAAGCTGTGTTAGATTGCCCGTTGCGTTCTGAATGTTTTGTTTTATTATTTGTTTGTTTTTTGGTTTTGAAACTGGTAGGCATACGAGGGTTAAAAAGCAAAGTAAAGCAGTAGGGAGTAGTAACAGGATGGGTAAATAAATTTATCAATCATCTTGGGTTAGTAAAGAATTAAACATTTCATCCTGGTATGTTTAAAATGGCTCTTTCATTCACTCTTTTACATGTCTTCAACTTCCTTCGAGTAACTAGATGCATGGTATTTATCAAACAAACATTCGAAGCAAGTATACTCGTGGTATCAACAACACCCAATGAATGCAGGCTTCGCTCAGCTACATCGTTCCTTCCGAAGGTTCGCAGGAAACAGACTTGGTTTAAGTTTTAAAATATTTCTTTTTCGGAAATTAATTTCAATGCATACCACACAAACGATAACGCGGTCTGAAACATCAGTGCTGAAAGTTGACTTACGCTGTAAATCGTTATTGCCTCCGTCCGGTTGTGCAATTCCCGCTAGGTGCCGGCCGGGGTGGCCGAGCGGTTCTAGCGCTACAGTCTGGAACCGTGCGACCGCTACGGTCGCAGGTTCGAATCCTGCCTCGGGCATGGATGTGTGTGAAGTCCTTAGGTTAGTTAGGTTTAAGTAGTTCTAAGTTCTAGGGGACTGATGACCCCCAGATGTTAAGTCCCACAGTGCTCAGAGCCATTTGAACAGTACCACGTACCACCAACAACGCGTGCCCTCATGCGACTCCCCGTTCTGTTCGCCGCTCTTGATTCCACCCCGCGCACCGCACACCGCGCGACTCGCGCTCGCGATTTAATGAAGCGTGAATCAGTACGCTGTCATCAACACACTGCAGGACATAGGTTTCGTAAGACAGATTTTATATTATAAGTAATTACAAATTCGCCAGCTATTTTGAGGCGTGGATGAAGGACACGCAGGGTTGGAAGAGATAACGTCAAACAGAAGAGGTTTATACCCAGCAAAAATGAAAATTCCTATTTTTTGTTTTGGTAAATTTAGGTAGCGGCCCCGCAATACGACGATGCTTAGATCAGATTATTGCTATTTACATTATATTTAAAGGGGCAATACATATTATTTTTTTACTTTTTAGAGGTTTTTTGTGTCCTTTGTTTTTATTTTTATTTTTTAATGTTAATTCCATCCGAGAAATATGTCGCAAGCAGTAAAACTAATGCATCTCTCAGACGACCCAACGTAACACGGCAGCTGGAAAGTGCTGCAATATACATTAAGAAACGCACTGAAAGGTATTAGCTTTTCTGTCATCCAAGTATTAACTACTGCAACCGCAATTTTGTGGCTATAGGCCTATAATATATGATTTGTTGCGTACATTGATTAATCATTCTCCTCTACAGGAGGAGAGTGGAGGGGAAAGGGGTGTAAACATCATTAATACTTTGTTTATCTTCCTGCCATTATCATTTTGTACTAACTCACACATTTTGACTGTATTGGGCATTTTTTATTTACGATGCAGAGCTCTTTTAGTGACACGTAACATTACTGGTTCTCCTATTCATTGTTGTTCTCACATGGATTTCCTATATTTCCTATACGGCCTATATCTACTGCCTTATCCCTTCCCTTTTGATTTTCCACTTCAGTAATCTGTCGTACTTATAACATTCTCCGCATCCTGTTTCTATGATGACCACAAAATCCGCCCAAGGATCTTGCCATCCTTTTGTATTTATAGAACTATGTCCGGTCTCCTCCCCCCCCTCCCCCACTCAACTCCCAACCTTTCTAACAGCACTGTTCAGGATACTCTTTCGCAAAACCCCACCCCCATCCTCTCCAAAACATATTTCCACGTTACTTTAATATTTTCACCAACTGCAAATCCTATATCCCTAGCTCCTCGCGGTAAATAATATCACCTTATACGATCATACCAAGAACGGCGGAATTAGAGGAAGACATGTACTTTATCTGCTTAAACGTATTTTACATATCATAAAAAATTGGTGTATTTTTTTGTTTACAATAATTCTAAAAGAGTCATGTTCTTTTTTTTAATTAATGAAACATACGAATTTTAAACTCTTTTTAATTGATATGAAAAGAATTTTTGCCTTTCAAAGCACTGTCATTGAAACCAGGGTTCCAGAGTTTGTGTGACCGTTAACCACCCACACACTTGCGCGACGACGGGTGTAAATTACGAATAATCGTGAGAAAAGGTCATACGTCACACTACCATCGTTCAGTGCAACGTGTTGAGACATAGGGTAACCAATGTGGTAATGACAATGTTTGAAGGTACAGGCTGTTTTTCAAGCATTTGCAAGGTCTGAGCGGCTAATACATCTGCTGAAATTGCGAATAAAAAGTTCTTGTGTTTCGAGCCGCGTCAAGTGATTAAAATTACACGGGCTCCCAGTCGAGTACTCCCTGGTCATCGTCAAGTGATATGATGCCAGTGGGCTACTGGTCCCCTCTTATGTACACTACCTGCCGGGTGTGATGTCACTGGTGCTTGCGGCATCACCATATATGGGCATACGTTGAAAGGGCGTTTGATGTGGCTGCGCGATCGCTGGATCCCACGCCGTGCTGAGCTGAAGGCCACCGTCTCTATTAAGAGTGCTATGGGTGATTTTTCTATCAATGGCTTCTTTACTTACACGAACCTAGAAGCCGTTAATGTGGGCCACGACAGATGTTTTATCAAATTTTATCCAATGAGTGTTTTCCAAAGTATGGGAAGCCAAAGCGGACTTCTCGGGGTGAAGTAGGCGACAAAACCTCTCACGACCTTCCCAGCGTTCTTCACCGTGCGTACTGTTCGTCCGACGTAAGACTGGCCACACTAACAAGGTATCTTGCAGAACCCAGCTAAGGTTCTGTCTGATACTGTATTCCTGAGGTGGACGTGGTAACACCGTTATGTATGGCAGCGTTTTTATAAACAACGAAGGCCACCAACCCGCACAGTGGAAGTAATATCGCCAAAGCGCACATGTGTGTGCTAGGCATGTGATTTTTTATCTTTAACAAGTTAAAAAATATATTTCTTGGCTTCAGAGTTAGTCTGCTTCCGGCAACCTAGCGGGTTCAAATGGTTCAAATGGCTCTGAGCACTATGGGGCTTAACATCTGAGGTCATCAGTCCCGTAGACTTAGAACTACTTAAACCTAACTTACCTAAGGACATCACACACATCCATGTCCGAGGCAGGATTCGAACCTGCGACCGTAGCAGCAGCGCGGTTCCGGACTGAAGCGTCTAGAACCGTTCGGTCACAGAGGCCTTCGACGGTTCTGTCTATATTGAGAATTTTTCGGAGTATATTAAATAAGACTTAACTTACATTTCATACTGTATCATTTTTATGTATTCCGTTTTAATTTTATTTACTTAGCAGTCCCCCACGCGACGACGCTTGGAACAAAGAATTTTTAGAGGTTTTTGTTTCGATTTTTTAAATTTCTAATTCAAGTTTTCAAACTTAATATTTTACTGGTAGACACGTTATGATCGACACTCTGTAACCGCATTCACACAAATACTTTCAGGACGAAACACGAAATTGCGAGCCGAGATCTTTCTTTGCCGAGATTTATGAATTCTGACAATAGATGTATTTTCATGAATACTATTACAGTTGCCAGATTTTGGCAATGCAACATCGCACGTGTGGTTTTGAGCTTTAACCTGACATTATTATTCAGATTTTTTCTTTTCTTTGATATTTAGTTCACTTACGCGATTTACGTGTTCCTTTTTTTAAATTCACACCATTATATTCGTTGACTGTGTTTTAGTATCTATTTAGCTAATTTAAGTCACGCTAGCAATAAGCACTGGCAATCATTCTAAATCAAGTCTGAAGAAAGTCGGCTGCCATTGCGCTCTCTTGCAATAGGCTGCCTAAGCTAGCAGACCAAAATCATTTGCTTTATCACTGACTTGTAGGCCTCAAAAAGAACTACAAGAACTCTGTGAGAGCATGTATTTATCTGTTATAGTTGGGCCACAATCAGCCTTTTCCTGATTTGTAGGTTCTTAAACGGGCGACTTCGAAAGAAAAAAATCAACATATGTTCTCGCAGACTTTTATTTAGATCCTTTTGAGTTCTATTATCTGGTACTACGTAACTCGATGTACCTCTTATGTACTACGTAGCATAATTAAGAGAGTGCGCCGGAGTAAACATTTTTATTTAATTTGCCTGAAAAGACTGTCATGGAACATACCTAAGAACCATCCTGCTCAAACCTGGTTTCAAATAAAAAACCCACATCAAAATGGGAACTTTCGTTTGGGAGCTACGATGGCACAGAAAAATACACACGTTCAACTTGTAACAGCCCTCTATTTGCGTCGGGGGTTAAAAAATCTTTTTCTGACACAGCTTCGGGTCTTCCACCTCAGCTGAAATTTCACAAATTTACTTATCTCTCGTCGTCCACATCTCCCTCCTCCAGCTACACCATCAGTCTCTTCCTCTGTGGCATTCTGCACAGGATACTCCGAGCAGGGAGAACTAAATGAAGATTTCAATTGCACAAAGAATGTTCCTACAACAACTAAAAGAAGTGAGGAAACCCGCTGTAATTGAATTCTTGTGCACCATCCATAAAAGTGAGACCTTCTTTCGGGCAGTACAGTATTTAACAGTATACATTGGAGCACCTAAAGATTCTAAAAACAACCTGATTTGCAAGTGCACCGAGAAAACTGTCTTTAAGTTACAGAGAGTGATAACATTTTTTAACTATCAGTTCCACCAATAAATAGTCTTTTGTGTCGATGTTTCATGAAGAATGACTTTGTACGGAATGGGATTATTTTTAACTTCAAATGAGATTTTCAGTCCAAGAAAAGCAATCGAGGCCATTAATTTGGTAATTACGGCTTTAGGATTTAATAATGCCGTGGTATTCTTCGAAATGTGCTATCGTCGGTTCCATTTACGTTGAATATAGTATAGCAGCTCGAAAAATTCTTATAGACAGTATATTACTGAATAATTATCTTTCTCAGAATTAGTGGAGATATAGATAAACATTAACTGACATTTTTCTAACACAAAAATTTTCTTTGCTAGACGGTCGTTAAATCTGTTGAAGTCGATGTAAATGAGGATCTATTTTAACACAATCATCATTAATTGTGTGACAAAGACGAAGCAGACTTCGATTTCTGCTATATTATTTACTGAATTCTGAGTACTTGTTTCAATTCTTGGACGCAAACCCATATTTTGTTTGACAAAAACACGGAAAATCTCATTTTAGTATACTATCTTTCCTTGCATGGGATCTGTTTGTGATTCAGCAGACACATTTGTTGATCAAGAACCGCATCTCACTAGAAAGGTACAAAAGCGAACAAACGAAGAATCTACCATGATTAGCACCTTCATCCATTTGAAAAATAGCTCTGAGCACTATGGGACTTAACATCTATGGTCATCAGTCCCCTAGAACTCAGAACTACTTAAACCTAACTAACCTAAGGACATAACACAACACCCAGTCATCACGAGGCAGAGAAATTCCCTGACCCCGCCGGGAATCGAACCCGGGAACCCGGGCGCGGGAAGCAAGAACGCTACCGCACGACCACGAGCTGCGGACAAATCCATTTGACATCTTTTGGACCTTTCTATATATTACTGGTACAGTTATACGCATTCCAATGTAAAATATGCATTCTCCAATATCCGTCATCATCGCCTATTCTTATCTCTCAGAACCCAGTAAAGACCTACCTTGGTGCATCTGTTACCCATTCTTCTTCTTACTTCCCCCTGTAGTGCATCTACTCTTCATTTCGTTACAGCTACAATTACATCTTCTACTCAGATCTTTCCATGTTGTCTATACTAGTAATTTCTAAAATGCATCTCTCAATTACTACCTGACCAGAGGTTAGAATCCGAATGGTGTTCCCATCAGACGTCCATGTCTCTGTAGCATAAGACGAACGTAGTAATACAGATTGGTTCTAAACTTTCCTTTTCTGAAACATTGCTAAACTGTATTTGGTTTATCAAAGGCACTCAGTATCATTTTTATTCATTTGTTTTCCTATAGGCTTCAGCCTCCCTAAACACAAATGATTATTATCTGGTTCTGTGACTACATTGTTAATTTATACCATTTCGTTTTCGATATGTTTATTACAGAATATCGTTTTCAAAACGAAAGTTGTTCAAGTATCAGATAGTTATAACTAAAGTCCAGTTGCTCACAGAGGCCTACTGTGGGTTATAATTATCGTAAGGCAGTGAAGCTTGGTAGATACTCTAAGGCGTTAATGCCGAATCGAATTACGCTGGAAAAGAATTGACTCAAATTTTGGCCGCCAGCTGCAAATCTGATGCTGTGCAGGTCCTCGTCGACGCGACTGGTGCTCATATTCAACAAACTGTTGTAGTGTAACGACGTAAGTTTTGTATAAATGGTTTTCTTTTGATATATGACCATGTGCAGACTTCGTCACCTACGTCAGTTACAACACACTTCAAAATTATTTAAGTTCTTTTTAAATTATCTCTAAATGGTTCTTGAACGAAACTATAATTAAAACATCATCATTTGAGTCGTATGCGCAGAATTACGTCACTCAGTCCTATTGGCTTGCGCAAACTTTTTCTCAGTTTAGATGTCGTTATGTTTCTTCTCAGAAGTTATATTAACGCAAGTTATCTGATTTAATATTAGAACCACATTGCATAAACTTTCAAGACTGAAACTCGCGATGAACGTTGTCAAAATTAATGATCTTGTCAAACAGATTATTAATTCATTCACATAATTCTTCATAAATAAATTCTCGGAACACGTATAGTAGTATACACTACCTTATTAGCTTCATACATATAGACGTGAACCTGAGCCTTGACAAGATAGGACTGAACATTTACACATGATTAAACTTTCTATGACGTCATTGTTGTACAAAACATTAAAAAATCACAATTTTTCATTTTATAGAAGCACGACGCAACAACTCGGTTTCAGGATCTTCTGTTGCTCTTTGGCTGTCGCCCCGCGACGTATAGTGGCCAGCAATTTTCTCTCTGGTCCCGGCAACGAAGATGCTGTCTCCATTCGTTGCGCCGCCCTCTCCGTACATGAAACATAAAAAATAAATACAGACTTTAGACAATTCACAACCATTACAAATATTACAAAAAAAACATAAACAAAAAACTAAATTAAACCTATATTCACCTGCGAACTGGGCTGACACTGGTGGAGGGGTGACGCTTCAATTTCGCATCCCACTACATACCCCACCCACAAGCTCAGTTTGTCAGGTTTTAACCGAAAATAAAACTTCTTGTATATACAATATTTAACTGTTAATATTATACATTTTATCTCATGTTTTCAGTAATCTAAAGTCCTTGCTCTTAGATAGATTCAATCCTTTCATGACGATATTGTTTTGACTATTTGTCATTTACTTTTAATTGTGCTATTATGGTAATTCACAACCGAATATATGGAGATTACTCCTTTTCATTTAATAGTTGCTAATGAATAATAATTTAGTACGTTCTTTAACGTTGTTACATTAGGACAGAGCGTTCAAATTGTGATAGATTAGTTTCAGTTTTATTCATTTACTAGAGTTATTCTTTCTAAAAATGTCTATTACTAATAAGTTTCTCACAATAACTAATAGTACTATTTACTTTACGTCGTTTCTTTCTCTAATGCTTTATTTATACCTAAGGTCAAGAAGAAATCAAGCAAAACTTTCTTTAGAATCTCGGCACGGTTTTCTTTACCTTCGGGCACTTTGTTGGGTAATGGCAATTTATTTAGGAGAAACAAGCGAGAGACCCCCGTCTGGTGTGTTCTATATTAACACTATTACAAATCTCTATTAAAGGCACTCTGCTATGTTCTCGTGAGCCATACAGCTCTGGACGCCCATGGTCCCTAAAATTATTAACCATCCCGTTTGGTTCCTACTATCCGAGTAAATACAAAATATATAAAATTCCTTCTGACCTAATAACAAAATTTCTTCCATATAAATCCCCTTTTAGTTATCTTTCTCTTGTTGAAGTACCGGTAGATTATTGTGGAACACTTGTTTAAACTTCCTGTCATTTCTTTAAAATAACACGTAACTATCATGAAAAACTTCACATGAATAAACTATGAACGCTCTTCCGTATGTAGCATATACTAAATATTAACTTATTTAGGAATGAAGGGTTTCATTTGATCGACACTATATAATCCTTTAATTACACCTGATGAAGGTTCCATAAAAAGTAACGCTTTGGGATGTACGGTCTTATGTACAACATATGGACCTTCAAAGATAAAGAAGAATTTTCTACATTCCTTATTGATCTTCGAAATTTTAGGATGAGATCGTACTAATACAAGATCTCCCTTTTCTCGTTCGGATGGACAATTCGTAGAATAACATTTTTCTTTCCTTTACATAATACGGTAATCTACTAGTTAGGACTCGTATTAGATGACTTTCAATAATTGGTTCTTCAATTAATTTAACACGGTTTAAACGCCACTCGAAATAATTCCTATAACCTCTCCACCGTTTAGAATAAGGAGGAGGGTCTAACATCTCTATAGTTAAGTGTTGTTGTTTTCCTCTTGACCAATAATTTTGTTTAAACTGCTTAACAAAATCATCCCAGTCCCTAAATTCAGTTCTATGCAGTACTGCCCATTCCGCAGCTTCTGCTTCTAAATGTCCTATTACAAATTGAATCCATTTCTCATTACTCCATTTACGAGATAATGAAGTTTCAAAAGCTTTTATAAAGATTATAGGGTGAAGTTCGCCTCCTGGTTTGAATACAGGAAATCGACTTGCTACATTTGAATTAGTCGTTATATCATCCCAACATTCTGCGAGAGACAGTTGGATTTTGTTTAGATTGCAGAGACGGAGTTGCGTCGGATTTGCTTGCCATGATTTCTTTATTTGTATTGTTGCCGTCCGAGCTAGCAAACACGATGCGACTGTTGTCTCTGATTACGTTATTACTTCTACTACTTGAAATGTTTTCATTATTATCTAATTCCGATAACCGTTTAGTAATTTCCGGTATTTGCATTTCTGTGTTGGATACGCGGTTAGCTAATATCAATTCTTCACTGTGTTCACGATGTGAACGCTCTGTACCTTCGTCAATGTTATTATCTTTGGAGGTCTCAAGGTTACTGCATATTTCAGTAATTAAAAATTTCATGTTTTCTATTTCGGTATGATCTTTTTCTACTTGATGAGTTAATGTCTCTAATTCTACATTATCTATTGAAGAAATCTCTACAGGTTTGGTAGAGACCTCTTTAATAGATTCTAACAATTCTCTACGAACAGTTTCTGTTTGCATAGAAAATTCATCTCGTAACTTATCGTTATTTTTCTCTATTTCATTTACAACTAAGATATTGACATTATCTAGTCTCTCGGTTAAGTCAGTAATCATTTCGCACGCGAGCTTTTTCCTCACGTGATTCCTGGATATGTTCTTCTAACCTTTTACAACTACCCGCAATCTTATTACTAAGTCCTACTAGTTTTTCCTGCATTTCAACTTTAGAAGCCTCTATTTTATCACTTAATTCTCGACTGGTTTCATTAAGATGTTCCTGTAACCTGTCTGTCGATTTTGTTAGCTCCCCTTTAAGTTCCTCTTTTAACCTAGCCGTAGATTCGCCGTTAGACTGTTTTAATTTAGCAATAGATTCTTCGTTAGACTGTTTTAATCTAGCCATAGATTCTTCGTTAGACTGTTTTAATTCTGATGTGTTGGTAAATGTGCCAACACCTTGTAGATACAGGAGGCCGAAATCTAACGCAGACGGGCGTGAATTCTGGAACAGGATAAGTAGTGAATTCTAATAAGAAAAGTATGCAGCCCCTCGAATACTTATCTTTATTCCATCCTTGTGGTACATCGCTCTTGATAATACAAATAAGACTATCTTCAGATACGGTTAATGGCGCCTTGCTACGTCGTAGCCATGGACTTGGCTGAAGGCTATTCTAACAGTTTCTTGGCAAATGAGAGAAAGGCTTCGTCAGTGTAGTTGCTAGCAAAGTCGTCGTACAACTGGGGCGAGTGCTAGTCCGTAACTCGAGACCTGCCTTGTGGTGGCGCTCAGTCTGCGATCACACAGTGGCGACACGCGGGTCCGACAAGTACTAAATGGACCGCGGCCGATTTAAGCTACCACCTAGCAAGTGTGGTGTCTGGCGGTGACACCACATTCCTCCTCCGCAAATCGGCGAACGGTCGTGTTATAAGGCTTCCGCCCGCCGTGGGGAGGACCCCATGTTGACGTATGTGATGAGGTGGGGAGCCTAACAACAGGCGAGGCTGTGCCACCCGCACCCGGCCATTCAGTCCGAGGGGATCTAGGAAACGCCTGAAAACCTAGTCCAGGGTGCACGTCAACATGCGGTGTATGCGCCCGTAAAGAGATAGGAGGGGCCGAAGGGTCGACCTCCATTGCGTCGGGGTAGCCGACGCGCGATGACGTCATGTGGTCCGGAGCGGGCAAGAGTTCCATGGCGGAGGACAGCTGGTCACGGGAAGCGATCGGCGGCGCGTGACCCAGGGAGGCGCTTGGCGGGTGCAGCGAAGCGTCGACTACGGGCGGCGCCGGAGGGAGAACAGGCGGCGGCGGCGGCGGCGGCTGCTGCGGCGCGTCGCCATGGGGCAAAATGGACGGCATCGTCGGTAACACCTGGGGATGAGGCGAGCCAGTAGATGGGTCCCCAGGGCGCTGACCGGACGGCACCGTCGCTGAAAGCAGACGGGGAGCGGCAGAACCCGTGCGACGACAGAGGCGCAGCTGATTGAGATGCCGACGCACCTCACCAGAGGCCCCCAAAACCAAATACATCGCGCGGCCGAGGCAGCGAAGAATGCGCCCTGCGAGCCAACGCCGTGAACCTCGATAGTTGCGATAGAATACAACGTCGCCTGGAGCAAAAGCAGGAGTCTGCCGCTGCACAGGAACCTGATGCGGCGGATGCAGCAAAGACATCAAGGTTCGATGGGGACGACCGTGGAGCAACTCAGCCGGCGAGCGACCATCTCGGGGCTGAGAGCGATACGAAGACAAAAAGAGCAGCAATGCGTCCTCCCGAGAATGCGACTCTTTCAACTTCAACATCTGTGACTTGAATGTCCGGACCAATCGTTCAGCGGCACCGTTTGACTGAGGCGAAAACGGCACGGATGTCAGATGTTGAATACCATTGGCCTGGCAGAATGACTGAAATTCTGCGGACATGAATTGTGGGCCATTGTCGGAAACAATAGTCTGCGGAAGACCTTCAATGCAAAAGATAGCAGACAACGCTTGGATGGTGGCAGAGGACGTCGTGGAAGACATCTGGACAACAAAAGGAAAATTACTGAAGGCATCCACCAGAACCAACCATCGAGCATTCCAGAATGGACCAGCAAAATCGATGTGCAAGCGTTGCCAAGGGGAAGTGGCTTTTGGCCATGCAAAGACTTTCCGCGGTGGTGCGTATTGTTGTTCGGCACACGCCATGCAAGAAGAACACATATGCGTAATCGCAGCATCGATTCCGAACCAAGTACAGTGCTGACGGGCAAGTTGTTTCGTTCGCACTATACCCCAATGTCCTTGGTGAAGAAGCTGTAAGACAGAGGACTGTAACGAACGTGGGACCACGACTCTGGACTGATCATTATCAGAACGCAACAACAAAACACCACGTCGTACAAAAAGTCTCTCCTTGTGAGCAAAAAATCGGCGAACCAACGGATCCTCGACAAAGGCCATTGCGTAGCAACAAGACGCAAAACGGTAGCAAGGACAGGGTCAGCAGCTGTGGCTGTAGCTACTCGACGAAAATCAATCGGAAACGATTCGACCACTTCATCGGTTTCCGAATCAATGAACATGCAAGCAAGTTCGGAAGAATCGAATGCTTTATCCTCAGCAACAGGCAAACGGGACAACGCATCGGCGTTTCCGTGCTTAGCAGTGGACCGATACAAGATATCGTAGCGGTACTGCGAGAGGAAAATAGACCAGCGAATGAATTTCTGCGCTGGACGTGGAGGTACAGGCTTGGACGGATGAAAAAGCGATGTCAAAGGTTTGTGATCTGTGATGATGGTAAAGTGACGACCATACAAGAAATCATGAAACTTTGTAACACCAAATACGAGAGCCAGTGCTTCTTTCTCGATCTGTGAATAATGTCTTTGCGCAGACGAGAGCAATTTGGACACAAAGGCAATAGGGCAATCGTGCGAACCATCTTTGTGCGCAAGCACAGCACCGATCCCGAAATCCGATGCATCCACCATCAACAAAAGGGGTTTCCGGGGATCGAATGGCGTAAGGCAAGTATTTGAAAGCAACGCCGATTTCAACTGGCGAAAGGCGCGTTCGCATTCCGTCGTCCAGACGAACGGAACACCCTTACGGCGTAAGCTATGAAGCGGAGCTGAAATAGAAGAGGCATTGCGCAGAAAGCGATGATAATAGTTAATTTTACCCAACACACTCTGTAGCTGCTTCACATTTTGTGGGGAAGGCAAATCTTGTATGGCACGGAGGTGCTCTGGACTCGGATGTATGCCTTGGGCATTGATGACATGTCCCAGGTATGGTAAGTCACGAGCAAAAAACACACATTTGTCCTTCCGCAAGCGAAGACCATTTTGTCGCAATACGTGAAATAATGTTCGTAGGTGTGCTAAATGCTCGTCGGCCGTCTTTCCGGAGATCTCAATATCGTCCAGATAGTTCGCAGCAGTAGGGACCGACGCACAAACAGTTTGTAAATATTGCTGAAACAATGCAGGGGCGGATGCACACCCGAATGGCAGTCTTTTGAAGCGGAACAAACCAAGATGCGTGTTAACCACCAAGACGCGCTGGGATTCGGCGTCCACTGGGATTTGCAAGTACGCATCTGCTAGGTCCAACTTGGAAAAGTATTTACCCGGGCACAGTTTATCAAAAAGATCTTCCGGGCGGGGTAAGGGAAAAGTTGCAGTCACTAGTTGTGGATTCACTGTTGCCTTGAAGTCCACGCAAAGTCTCAGTTTTCCGGAAGGTTTTGGCAAAATTACTAAGGGTGAGGCCCAGAGAGAAGCTTGCACACGTTCAATTACACCTTGTGATTCTAAATCGTTTAATGTTCTTGCGACCTCATCAAGCAATGCGTGAGGAACATTGCGCGCTTGGAAAAATTTCGGTTGCACGTTTACTTTCAGTTCCAAGTGTGCTTCATAGTTCTTAGCGCAACCAAGCCCCGGTGCAAAAATGTCTGCAAATTCTTCACACAAACGAGAAACACTGTCTGAAGGCACAGTCTGATTCACTGATAGGACCTGATTTACAATAGACATGTTAAACAATTGAAATAAATCTAAACCAAACAAGTTCACTGTATGTTGCAAGAAGAGTGCACTGTCCTAACACAGGGATCTGCTGTCCTGAATAGCTTTTTAAGTGAACATTTGCGGCACGCAACGGAGGTTTGCCCAGTTGTTTGTACGTGTCGTGATTGAGCAATGAAACAGCAGCTCCGGTATCGAGCTGGAATGGAATCACTTTGCCATTAAAGTCCAAATCTACAAAAAGTTTGTCGTGCCGACGACAAGAGCGATTGTCTTGTGCAATTTGAACTGATACAGGTACAGCATCACTTGCTAATTGACGTGATTTCCGGCGACGTCGACGCACAGTATTTGTGGGACGAACACAGTCACTGTTGGAGAAAGTGGCACTGGACGAAGTGGAATTAACTACATGAATGTCCATGGGCGAAGGTTCACGAGCCTGAGTGTCCTTGGTTGATTCCGGCGCGAAGCAAAGGGCCTGGAATGGTTGTGATTGTCTGATCTGAGCTTTTTCTGGCATACACTTTGAACATGTCCTTTCTTATTACAGAAAAAACAAATAGCTTGGCGTGACGGGCAATTTTCACACGAATGTCTAGTAGCACACCGCGGGCATGATTTCACTGCATTTGTGTGCTGGCGCGGCACACCTGGTTTAGAGCGTGGCGGCAGCTGCGTTGGTGTGCGCGAGGGCAGTTGACCGGGCCGCGCAGCGCGCCCGGCAGGCCGGTTAATGTTACACACTGCTGGCGAAGTTTCAAAAGATGCCTGAGCACAGTCAAGTGTGTCTTGCCTATCCAATATGTCTATCACTTGTTGAAGGGAGGGATTAACTAGTTTCAAAATTTGCTCCCGTATGCGAACATCAGAAACGTTCTGTGCAATTACATCACGCACCATAGTATCTGAATAAGGAAGGCCACAATCACATTCAAACGCACAATCCCTAGTAAGGCTTTGCAAAGTTGCAACCCACTCCCGATTAGTTTGACCGGCCGTACGTTTTGTACGAAAGAAAGTATACCTTTTTGCAACTACATTAACTGTTTCTTTGAAATAGGCGTCCAATGCCGACAAAATTTCTTTGTAAGACAGAGTTGCTACGTCGCGTCGGGGAAACAATTTCACTATCACACGGTAGGTGGACACACCTACACACGAAAGCAAAAACGGCTGCCGCTCATTACCTTGAATTCTGTAGGCGGCGAGATGAAATCCAAACTGGCGTGACCATTCAGTCCAGGTCTCGTGCTGTGCATCAAAATTGCGAAACCGCGGTGCAACTGCATGTTGTGGCTGCGGGAGCGGTGAAGTGGCGGCTGCCGCATCGGTTTGAATGGCACGTTGACCCTGGACGAGCTGTACAAGGGCGTCCAATAACGCCTGCGTCTGCTGTTCCTGCAAGCGATAAAATTCGGACAGTACATCTGGAGATTGTGGCGAAGCCATGACACAAGTAAATGTAAGCAATTAGAAAGAACAAGACCCTTTCCGTTGCCTCGTCGCCAATGATGTGTTGGTAAATGTGCCAACACCTTGTAGATACAGGAGGCCGAAATCTAACGCAGACGGGCGTGAATTCTGGAACAGGATAAGTAGTGAATTCTAATAAGAAAAGTATGCAGCTCCTCGAATACTTATCTTTATTCCATCCTTGTGGTACATCGCTCTTGATAATACAAATAAGACTATCTTCAGATACGGTTAATGGCGCCTTGCTACGTCGTAGCCATGGACTTGGCTGAAGGCTATTCTAACAGTTTCTTGGCAAATGAGAGAAAGGCTTCGTCAGTGTAGTTGCTAGCAAAGTCGTCGTACAACTGGGGCGAGTGCTAGTCCGTAACTCGAGACCTGCCTTGTGGTGGCGCTCAGTCTGCGATCACACAGTGGCGACACGCGGGTCCGACAAGTACTAAATGGACCGCGGCCGATTTAAGCTACCACCTAGCAAGTGTGGTGTCTGGCGGTGACACCACAAATTCCTCTTTTAATCTAGCAGTAGATTCTTCGTTAGATTGTTTCAATTTAGCGATCGCCCTAAAAAGTGATCTCACGCTCCTATCGGACATGGATTGCTCTGCGTCTGACATTTCACTTCCCGACATTATTGTAAGATATTAACTAGTCACACACGTAGACTTGTAATCAACAATCCTATTAAAGCACACTCCCTATGTACAACACTCCACTTCCAACTTGAAACACTCACCGGACACTAATACTGTAGTTTGTAGTTCTCGGTGATCAGTGTGCTGCTATGGGCTGCAGAAGTAACAGCCGTCCATGAAGCGGCTGATATGCTGCGACCACGCTTCCGCAACCGGCAGGACGCTGAGCCGAACCCCGGAGACGTCACTGGCTGTAACCACGCCCGGCCGCACCGTAGACAGGCGAAGCCCTCAGCTACACCTCTAATACCAGCCGGAGGACCGCCCCCCAGCTGACGTACTGGGCCTGTTAGTTTAGGGAGAAAAAGTTTGTCGGGGTTTGCAGCGTTCAGCTGCTTCCCAACAGATGCGCCTTCTCGTGGAATAACTGCGTGACCGTACTGCTTGGCTGCGCTCCGTCAGTTGCCCACACCCGCGAAGTCGCCGCTGGCTGGTGAAGGCTCCACGAAAACTAGCATTGGCTTCCGAAGGTCTCTTGATGTTTTGTTTCGTACCTGTGTGTCCTATTTTTAAGGTCCCCACGGTGTAGTGTAACGACGTAAGTTTTGTATAAATGGTTTTCTTTTGATATATGACCATGTGCAGACTTCGTCACCTACGTCAGTTACAACACACTTCAAAATTATTTAAGTTCTTTTTAAATTGTCTCTAAATGGTTCTTGAACGAAACTATAATTAAAACATCATCATTTGAGTCGTATGCGCAGAATTACGTCACTCAGTCCTATTGGTTTGCGCAAACTTTTTCTCAATTTAGATGTCGTTTTGTTTCTTCTCAGAAGTTATATTAACGCAAGTTTTCTGATTTAATAAATATTAGAACCACATTGCATAAACTTTCAAGACTCAAACTCGCGATGAACGTTGTCAAAATTAATGATCTTGTCAAATAGATTATTAATTCATTCACATAATTCTTCATAAATAAATTCTCGGAACACGTATAGTAGTATACACTACTTTATTAGCTTCATACATATAGACGTGAACCTGAGCCTTGACAAGATAGGACTGAACATTTACACATGATTAAACTTTCTATGACGTCATTGTTGTACAAAACATTAAAAAATCACAATTTTTCATTTTTTAGAAGCACGACGCAACAACTCGGTTTCAGGATCTTCTGTTGCTCTTTGGCTGTCGCCCCGCGACGTATAGTGGCCAGCAATTTTCTCTCTGGTCCCGGCAACGAAGATGCTGTCTCCGTTCGTTGCGCCGCCCTCTCCGTACATGAAACATAAAAAATAAATACAGACTTTAGACAATTCACAACCATTACAAATATTACAAAAAATACATAAACAAAAAACTAAATTAAACCTATATTCACCTGCAAACTGGGCTGACACTGGTGGAGGGGTGACTCTTCAATTCCGCGTCCCACTACACTGTGTAAGCGATGGTTTATAATAGCATCAATATTAACCCTTTCTCGCTTGTTTCACCATTGCTGCCCACGTCCTGTTTCTAATCAGTTACATATGGAAACATTTCTATACGTCTTTTTTGCTTTCACAGCACCAGATTTGAACTCGCTGGCCAAAATTGGAACTGATTTTCTTCCAGCGTAAATCGGTTCCGCGTTAACGCCTCAGAATATCTACCAAGTATCGTTGGTACACGATAATTACAGAATTACTGTCGGCACTGGACCACTGTGAATAGCTACACTTTAATTACAACCATCTTGTACGTATTTTCCTCTAATGCATGTTGTTTACTAGATTCCTTTTATGAAGAAAACTTCCTGTAGGAATATGGATAATAGTTTTAGTGATATCGAATCTCCCTGCTGACTTCTGTTTTTGTTCTGAAATTATGTAGACTGTTATCTAAAAATAATATTGTATAACAGATTTATTTGAAACTACATACATCTAAAGAAAGAGGTCAGATGTATCTGCTAAATTAAACTTATATCATGTTGTTTTTCACAGTTAAGGGATTATCTACTAGATACATTAAGTAATATTGTCATTAGTAAATTGAAATAGGTATGGCTGTGAGATTTCTTTCATGCCGATCTGAAGTTGTTGAACTCACGTTGTCGAGGTAGTCACATACCAACCGTATGGATTCTGTTTGTTACTGGCGGTAATATGTACTTGATGGAAGCTCTTGGCAAAGACATAAATGTTCCAGTGATTAAAATATTAAATATGACCGATTTTCTCCCTTCATATTTTGAATTAACGAATACATTCATTCAGTAATGTTACTTCTTCCATGCTCTTCAGGGACACAGAGATACATATAACTGGCACTTCTGAAGTTTGAATAACTGTCGATTCTTCATATTCCTATATATAGTTGTTGATGTTGTTGTTGTTGTTGTTGTGGTCTTCAGTCCTGAGACTGTTTTGATGCAGCTCTCCATGCTACTCTATCCTGTGCAAGCTTCTTCATCTCCCAGTACCTACTGCAACCTACATCCTTCTGAATCTGCTTAGTGTATTCATCTCTTGGTCTCCAATTTTTACCCTCCACGCTGCCCTCCAATACTAAATACCCTCCAAAACAAATATAGTTGTTATTGCACGGAATTTCGAAACAAAGGTAAACACCATTTTGAGGTAGCTGAATGACATGTAGTTTTGACAGTTCATTATCAGAAATTGAGAAAGATATTTTGGAACAATATTTGGTATTACACCTTGGACTGCGTCTCCATGGCGGAGCACCATGTGCTGAACCATTATAGAACTCAAACATCTCTGTCACAAGGGAGGTGTTCGTTCAGTTGAGTCATTCGACGTCGCTTCACAGGCCATTTCTGCTTGCCACCAGGTCCTCTGTAATCCAACCTGCTAAATCTCTCAGAGCGACACCATGAACAAACTGCTTTGCTATAACAAAGCCACCTAATTCAAGTAGAGCACCACAAGCAGCAGAACACCAGGAACACCACACAACAGTATCTGTTACCAGCGTTGTCAGTTCATCTTCGGCAGCATCAAAGGTTGCCCCATTCCTGCCAGGACGGCACTTCTTACTGGGAAGTTTATCTGTGTTGACTCGAGAAATCGTTTTCTGTATCTCGGCCGTCTCATGAAGTAGTGTGTCTGCTTCAAAAACAATACCTCTTGACGTCTCAGGTAAGTTATCGTTCTCCAGAATTTGTGCAATGCTTTGAGAGAATTGTAATCGTACAACACATGTATTTTTTCCATATTAGAACTTTACTACCAACTTAAATTTCAATCAGAATCATACCGTGACTAGGCATCAGATCTTAAAGCACCAAGTCGCGATTGCAAGCTTGTGAGTATTAACAATGTTAGCAATAATATGCCCACTTCCTCATCGTGCACTCTGTGCTCAGGCGCTAAGATTTTCGTAACCATATATGGACGAAGATTTTAGAATTGTTATGAATTCTTACAAGAGACTGAAAAGCCCTGACAAACACTATTCGAAGTTTTCGTATTGTTAATTGCTACTGTAGACAAACATCTGCTATAATTTGGGACAGATGTTGTAACACTGAGACCACGGTTTTGTATTATTGTTCGCCCACCAGAGTGTGCACCGAACGCTATCTAAAACACATGGTTGCAGTGCACACTGAACTCTATGACGTCATTTTTTTTTTTTTTTTTTTTTTTTTTTTTTGACATCAGTCTTCCACGCTCTTCACCTCAGAGTAGCACTTCCAACCTACCTCCTCAGTTATTTACTGGATATATTCCAATATCTATCTTCCTCTACAGATTTTTCCCTGCACAACTCCCTCTACAACAGTGTAAGTTATTTCCTGATGTCTTAAGTGATGTCCTATCATCCTGTCCTTGTCAGTGTTTTCCATATATTACTTTCCTGCCAATTCTGTGGAAATCCTCTTCATTATTTACTTTATCAGCCCACATTATTTTCAACATTCTTCTGTAGCACAACATCTCAGATGCTTCGATCCTCAACAGTTCCACTTCTCCCACAGTCCATGTCTCACTGCCACACATCGCTGTGCTCCAAACACATACTCTCAGAAATTTCTTCCTCAAGTTAAGACCTATGTTTGAGACTAGTTGGTTTTCTTGGCCAGGAATGTTCTTTTTGCCAGTGCTACTCTCCTTTTTATATCCTCTTTCCTCCGTTCGTCAAACATTATTATGCTGCCTACATACCAGACCCACTTCGTGAACCCCAGCTGTGATATTAATTTCTCGCACTTCTCTTTTCTGCTACTTCTCATAACGTTCGTCTTTCTTCGATGTTTCGTATTCACTTAACTCAGACATAGTGCACTCGTAACCTACGCAGAACGCTGTTCTGGCCACGACTGAGGCCGTCGCACAGCTGCATTTCGTTGTCAAATGTAACAGTACAACCTGCCGGCTTGGCAAGCATCTGCAATATGTTCAAGCATGAAGATCATCGCGAAATGTCACTCTTCAGAGAGTCATTTTGAAACTGTGCCGACAAAGCTGTTGAGTTTGAATCTCACTACCCCATGTCGCTGTCATATAATTATTTCATAAACACTGGTCTAATTCATTCTACTTCTTCTATTTTTCATTACATTCGTCTTTCTTCAATTAACTCCGTATTCTGTAGTCATTACATTATCCATTCCATTCAACGCGTTGTATAATTCTTCTTCAGTTTCAGCGACGACAGCAATGTCATCAGCGAAATATCATTGATATCCTTCCACCTTGAATTTTAATTCCGCTCCTGTGCCTTTCTTTTATATCCGTCATTGCTTCATCGATATACAGATTCAACAGTAGGGGCGAAAGACTACATCCCTGCCCTACTCCCCTTTTTAATCCGAGCACTTAGTTCTTGTTCCCTCTCAGTTCTTGTTCATATTGTACATCATCCTTCTTTTCCTACAGCTAATCCAAATTTTTCTCAGCCATTCTGACATCTTCTACCATTTTACTTTGTCGAAAGCTTTTCCCAATGCGACAAATCCTATGAACGTGTCTTTTTTTATTCAGTCTTGCTTCCACTATCAACCGCAACGTTATAACTGCCGTCTTGGTGCCTTTCCCTTTCCTAAAGTCAAACTGATCGTCATCTAACAGGTCATCAATTAACTTTCCATTCATCTGTATATTATTCTTGTCAGCAGCTTGGATGCATGAGCTGTTAAGCTGATTGTGTGATAATTCTCGCAATTGTCAGCTCTTTCAATCTCGAAATTGTGTGGATGATGTTTTTTCCTGACTTTTGGTGGTAAGTCACCAGTCTCATACATTCTATACTCCAACGTGAACAGACTTCTTCTTGCCACCCCATTGAATTTAGGATTTCCGATTGATCTGAAGTCGTCCAAAGCTTTTCTAAATTCTGATGGTAATACAGAATCCCCTGTCTAATCCCTGTCAACTCGTTTTTCTTCTTCTATCACATCAGACAAATTTTCCCCCTCGCTGAGATCTTCACTGTGCCCCTTCCACCTATCCGCTCTCTCCTCTGCATTTAGCAGTGGAGTTCCCGTTGCACCCACAATGTTTCCACCCTTGCTTTTAATTTCGCCGAAAACTGTTTTGACTTTTCTGCATGCTGAGTCAATTACTTCTACAATCATTTCTTTTTCCATCTCTTCACTTTTTTTTCACGCAGACACTAAGCCTTAGCTTCCCTGCACTTCCTATTTATTTCGTTCCTGTACGTCCATGAACGTTTTTGTATTTCCTTCTTTTCTCCATCAACTGAAGTATTTCTTCCGTTATCCGTGATTTCGTCGTAGTTATCTCATTGTACCTACGGTTTATTCCCAACTTCCGTAACAGTCCTTTTTAGAGCTATTTATTATCACAGTATCTATAACCTCAGGGAACTTCAAGCTTGTCACTTCATTCTTAAAATTCCCTTGCGCACTGATTCTTCCTAACTAGTCTCTTAAATTTCAGCCTACTCTTCATCATCACTTAATTTTGATCTGAGCCTTAAAATCCAATATCTGATTTCGGGAATTTTGCCTGAGTATGATGTAATCTAACCGGAATATTCCCGTATCTCCCTTCCTTTTCCAAGTATGTCTCCTCCTATTGTGATTCTTGGACAGAGTATTCGCCATTACTAACTTATATTATTGCAGAACTCAAATAGTCTGTCTCCTCTCTCGTTCCTACTACCAAGCCAATGATCTCAAATAACTCTTTCTTCTACATCATACCCTAAACCGGCATTAAATCCCTTATGATTATCACATTTTGATTTCCTCTTACGTACTGAATTACCCGTTCAGTATCATCATATACTTTCTGAGTCTGATCATCCAATGCTTGCGACATCGACATGTATACCTAAACCGTTGTTGACCCTGTCGCTGAACTCCTCACAATCACTCACCTACGAGTAAATACATATTTTCAGTAACGGCCAGTCCTATATATTCAGTTCTTCAGTGAAAGTGTTCAGCGGTTCAGTGAACCCCTGGAAAATTGTGCAAAATATAAATGTATCTATTTAAAAATGATTCCTCCTTTCTTTTTCGTATTAGATCATTTATCTGCATTTTTAAAGGCTTCTTATCGTAATTGTGGCTGTTCTAGATGCAGCTGCGAAATGGAGGGTCCCTCGTGGATCACGCACGAGATGGAATTTTAAATCGAGAACAGTTCTTACAGTCCATGCAAATAATGAGACCAATCTAGAATGTCTTCAACACAATGAAGATACCAGAAACCAGACAACAGTGAATCATCTAATGACGCAGTTTTACACAGTGCGTTAAACTAACGTGAATCAAGTAAATGGTCTAAGACTGAAATTACAACAGCCAATAGTTTCCTCTAGTTATTTTATAAAATAAAGCCACACGTGGATATCTTTTACAACCAATTACAAAAGCACACCAAAGATCCCGTCTGAATAAACAAGAAATAGCATAATTCAAAATTGCAATTTTGAAAATCAGAAACGAAGAGGAACCAAATGTACCAAAGGAAGACGTGAGGAAATGTATATAACAAAGAACCTAGGAGTAAAGGAAATATGTGACATAACAGTTCAGCTGATCAAACAGAGGTTTCAATTCTCGAGGCACTTATAAGCCTGTAATTTATTTTACCAGCACTTGTTTCCTTCATTGAAAAATAGCTCCTAAAAACAAGTGAATCTCATAAACACTGCACACAAGCGCCTTGTACAAGAAAATTAAATACTGCTGCACACATATGCACTCATCTAAGATGGGAGCCATCCATCTTAGCTGATGGACGAAAAAGGAATCGTAGCACAGGATAGGTATTCTCTGAATCAAAGGATCTAGGAATAAGAACATCTAATACGTAATGCAGATGTAAGTAATAATTATAGGAAAAGAAGAAAATGTCTCACTACATATGTATGTATTCATTTACAATATGAGCCCAGTCCTAGGAGCTCAGGAATGAAAATGGCATCATGACTTGCACAATATAATCTACACAACAGCTAAACATCCCATCAGGAACGTGACCAGACTTTAGTGTTTCTATAAAAACGGCCGGTTTGGTATAAGCATCGTTCATATAAATGTATATAAACACGCACGTCAAAAGATTGTATTACCACAAATTATGATGTACTGCCAGTACATTGCCTTTGTCCCAGGCGTCAACTTCCAGAGTGAGTATGTCATGGGAGCACACGGAGGACAGAGCTGAACTGGGTTCTTACTCATTTCCGCAACATCATTGAAAAATTCTACAAGGCGGAACCAAAGAAGAATTACGTCACATTAATGTAGTATTCAATCAGTCACTCACTCACTCACTCACACACACACACACACACACACACACACACACACACACACACTCACACACACATACACACACACACACATACAGATACACACACACACACACACACACACACACACACACACACACACAGGAAGATATATAGGGATGTGTACTTAAGTTCACAACATTTACCCCATTAATGGTACTGGTTATGCAAGTGTGAATGAGCTGGCCCCTCCTGAAAGCCAGAGATTAGAAATCTAACGTATCACTCCCCATTAATGACGACGGATTACTAAAATCTGCAACAAAAAGAAAGAGTTAGACACTGGCTATATAACAAATAAGCACACAGACTCATAGTTCACAGCTTATACTGGCACCAAAGACATAATCCATACATGTCTCTCCATCAGAAGATCCAAATTACTGAGGCTTCCTAACTTCTACTGCTTCTGTCGGGGGTCTGAAAAGGACTGAATTGGGTTCCTACAGCACATTTTATTAATAATCCACTAGGGAGATTTAGCTTCTGTGGTGGAATCATATCAGACCAATAGCGCATCTCCCGGCCGAATTTCCATCAATCAAAGTAGAGAATGCCTCCATCGCTGTAAGTACAGATGTGACACTGATGACGGAACTGCACAGAGTGAGTACTGTCACAGATGTGTATAGAGCACTTCGATCATAACACACAGTCTTGGAGTAAATAATAAACATTCTACCAAAACACACTGTCTGGATCCACTAAGTTCATCAAATGTGAATGGAGTCTTAACCGCATTGCTGTGAAAGATGTAAATATTTTTTACCGGAGTTACTAATGAATGCACTGTCTCGACCAGTAATATTAGCACAACTGTGCCATGGGCGTCACTGTGCTAGATGTGATAAATTTTATCAGTGTACTTAATGAATGCATTGCCAGGACTGATTATATTTACACTTCGCTCTACAGAACATAATAATTTCACTATCATTATATATTCAGTACATATAAGTGTTGTTGTTCATACTGCAGTATTTATAATTTGGTCTTCTTCCTCAATGCATACAACGTATGGTCACAATGCTGGAATGCAATGGAGCATCCTCTGTCCCTGCAAATGTATTGGCAGTGCACACACACGTTATTATTATTATTATTATTATTATTATTATTATTATTAATGTTATTATTGTTACTATTCAGACTATTATGTGAAGTGCTTATACTTCACTATATGCTAAGATAAATTATGAGAGGACATGAACGCAAGTGCTTTATACTAAACTGCACCACTGCAGTGCTATTCAGTAAAGGTGAGCGAGAGCATTTGCAGTTCTGATACAACAGCAATACTACATGTATCACCGATAAACATTGTAGCCAATGTGTCTCAGCCCATATAAATAGGCCACAGAGAGTAATCGGCAGTATAAACACACGCACAATGCGGTCTTCGGTGAGCTGAGCTTGCTCGAGTCTCTCCCCCAATTCATATGTCATCAGTATAAAAAGACGGTGAGATATAAGCGGGGAAGAACGTGCTGTTTCCAGGTAATGATGAGAAAGTAACTCAGTTCTTTGAGTGTTTGCCTAAAGGTTCACGTACTGAATTACACCACACTTGTAGTTACTTGGCAGCAAGAGTGCATGTGCAATTAATACAGCTTTAAAATTCATATTGGAGGGATACATGGTATTTTATCTCCCATACCAGCTCTGCAGCATAGACAATGTATGGGATTGAAAATACATACTTATCTGCATACATTTTGAAACCTGTTGCTGCAGGAAGATGAACTGATTACAGTAAATGCATGTCATTTATTGGTTACCCAACTTAAAAGTAATTTCGTGCTATCTGAAGCACAACTAAAACCATTTTTTTTTTTTTCGCTAAAAATCTGCTTGACTGCCGAATACGTGGACAGATTTCGTTGGGATTTTGCATAATGTATACGCACAAGTTGTTGATTCTTTTATGCTGAGCACATCATCTAACACAGGTATAATAATATTGTTGTATTTCCTGTTGTTTGGCCTTCTAAGTCATCCAACTGGGGTGTTATTTCCCTATCTGCATTAGTTATATATAACATTGCAGCATAACCTTGTAGCCCTTTTGGAAAATATTTGTCAGGGTTTGAAATTTTTAATAATATTAGATTCATTGAACTCTTTGTTCTTTCTCATTTCTTGTCCCCAGTTTGTACTGAATGCTTGGTTAAACGTATTGGATGCTTTCCCTGCGTATACAGCTGTCCCCTGCTGATCCCGTATGTCCTACTCATTTCACTTGCGCTGTGATGGTTAGTGTAATCGGTAATACTATATCCTCTTCCTTATTCTTTGTCTTATTCTCTTTCTTCTTCTTCCGCTTCTTCTCCTCCTCCTCCTCCTCCTCCTTCTCCTCCTCCTCCTCTTCTGACGTCAGTGTATTGTCTCCGTAAGATTGTCAGGTATTAGCTTAAACGTTTTAAAGAGCGCATTATCTTGCACCATCTGGCCCAATCTTAGCAGTCGTAATTTTTGATGAATAGCTTTCCACACTGCAATGTCTTTGCGTTTTGTCCGCTTACTGTTGCATACTAAACTGACTTTGAGATTGTACTCAACTTATATACACACATCAAAAAAAGTTTTGCATAACCTCGGTTCCGAGGGTTCCGGAACCTGTACAGAAAATTGGAATAGAGATCAACACAAACATTTACTGTTCATGAAAAATTACACATTGCATATTGTACCACCATACAGCGATACCTTCTGAGGTGATGGTCCAGATTGCAGTACACCCCGTTAACCTCTATCCCAGTAGCACGTCCTCTTGCATTCATCCATGCCTGTATTCGTCAGGGCATACTATCGACAAGTACATCAAGGCACTGTTAGTCCAGATTGTCCCACTCCTCAATGGCGATTCGGCGTAGATCCATCAGAGTGGTTAGTGGGTCACATCGTCCATAAACAGCCCTTTTCAATCTATGCCAGGCATGTTCAATAGGGTTCATGTCTGGAGAACATGCTGGCCACTCTAGTCGAGCGATATCGTTATCCTGAAAGAAGTCATTCACAAGATGTGCACGATGGGGGCGCGAATTTTCGTCCATGAACACGAATGCCTCGCCAATATGCTGCCAATATGGTTGCACTATCGGTCGGAGGATGGCATTCACGTATCGTGCAGCCGTTATGGTGCCTTCCATGACCACCAGCGGCGTACATCGGCCTCATATAATGCCACCCTAAAACATCGAGTAACCTCTACCTTGATGCACTCGCTGGACAGTGTGTCTAAGACGTTCAGGCTGACCGGGTTGCCTTCAAACACATCTCCGGCGGCCCTCTGGTTGAAGGCATATGCGACACTCATCGGTGAAGAGAACGTGATTCCAATCCTGAGCGGTCCATTCGCCATGTTGTTGGGCCCACCTGTACCGCAGTGTATGGTGTCGCGATTGCAAAGACGGACCTAGCCATACACGCCGGAAGTGAAGTTGCGCGTCATGCAGCGTACTGCGGACAGTTTGTGTCGTAACACGACGTCCTGTGGCTGCACGAAAAGAATTATTCAACATGGTGGCGATGCTGTCAAGGTTCCTCCGAGCCATAATCCGTAGGTTGTGGTCATAGACCGCAGTACTAGCCTTTGGGTGGCCTGAGCGTGGCATGTCATCAACAGTTCCTGTCTCTCTGTATCTCCTCCGTGTCCGAACAACATCGCTTTGGTTCACTCCGAGACACCTGGACACTTCCCTTGCTGAGAACCCTTCCTGGTACAAAGTAACAATGCGGACGCAATTGAACTGCGGAATTGACCATCTAGGCATGGTTGAACTACAGACAATAAGAGCCGTGTACAAGCTTCCTGGTGGAATGATTGGAACTGATAAGCTGTCGGATCCCTCCGTCTAATAGGCGCTGCTCATGCATGATTGTTTACATGATTGGGCGGCTTTAGTGACATCTCTGAACAGTCAAAGGGACTCTGTGATACAATATCCACAGTCAAGGCCTATCTTCAGGAGTTCAGGGAACCGTGGTGAAGCAAAACTTTTTTTGATGTGTGTAGTATTGTAAACATCCACAAGTTATTGCGTAGAGTTTTTTTTGTACATCCAAAACTCATTCAGTCTCGTCACCTTTTGCATTTACTTTACTGATTAACCTCAGAAAAGTACTAGTGCTTTTCTCAACGCATTTCGTTCCCTAGTATTTGTACGAGGAGGTTTTTACAGCTTCAATTTGGTGAATCATTCCAGTTACAGTTATGACAGCATCTCCTAATGGGATTTAAGAGTTTCCTTGATATTTTTAATTTCCATTGCATTGCTTTTAGACATCTATTTATTGCTTCAATTTTTGTATCAATGAATAAACATATCTTTGTCTGTGCATCACCCCCTAGGAACGAGTGCATGACATGTGTGCGATCTTATCCATATCATACAATACATTGACATAGTTACTTATTGGTACACTAACTTTTAAAAAGTAACTTCTGGAAGTTTCGCTTGCATCTCCCATTATTCAATTTTTTTGTTTTATCAGTAACCATAAACCTGAACTATATTTGAATCTGGCAATCCCAGAATCATACAATTGAGTGAGTATCATATCAGTTCCTTCATCTGCTTGATAAATGTGTTTTAAAATCATATTATCCTTTTTGAAAGTGGTAATTATTTGCCTTAACACTTAGCTTCAGAATCCCAAAATATATTTGGCCTAAATAAAGGACATCAACTCCCTATATATATATATATATATATATATATATATATATATATATATATATATATATATATGCCAGACTGCCTCTATAGTTGAATTGTCAGCACAGCTGACTACCATGCAGAGGACACAGATTCAATTCCCAGTATTGCCAGCGAGTTTTCCTTGGTGGGAGGACTGATATGGGATGCACTCAGACTGGTATGACCAACTGATGAGTTACTCGGTCGATCAGTACCGATTTCAAGCTCAAGAAACTCGACAACGACCAGGGGAAAGGTGTGCTCTCCACATGCCACTCCATACTGCATCTGATGATGCCATTGTCTGAGGATGACAAGGCACTGGGTCAGGCCCAATTGGACTGTCTACGGCAATAACTTGGACCATTACGTTTTGTTATAAGGCGGCCAAAAAACGAAAATTTCTATGTTTGGTTCTGGTTTTGCGCAGCAACGTCATCAAGCATAAACACTCAGATTTTTCATTTTCAAGTGGTAGGATAACATTGCTTTCACTGAATTTCAGGTATGTTACACCATCGTTGCCAGACAATAGCCCGTGTAATGGATGCTATTTGGGTGGAAATAATATTTTCAAAAATACAAACACATGCTCAGAGTAAATCTCAATTGGATATGTTAGCAAAGACAAAATAGCATTTGTCTTGCTGCTGTCTGATGCACTAACAATTATAGGTCCTATATTGCTGGGGAGGGGTGTTTCATTGTTGTTGTTGTTGTTGTTGTTGTCCTTCTTCTTTTTCTTATTCTGGTTTTTGTATCACAGCAGGACCAGGACTATGAAGTCCTTGAGATGGAGGTATTTCATCCACTCAGCCATGGTGATGACTACAGTTTTACAGTAGCATGAAAGGGATTTTACATATACAGTGAAGGAAAATAAGTTTGGCTCTTAGTTTTATTTTATTTATAAATTCTTACATACAAATGGAACAGGCAGGGTCACACATATTTATATGTATTGGTGCACAGTGTGCATTGTAGATTTGTGTCATTAGTCCTTCAGACGGATTTTGCACGCTAACTACATCAAACTGGACCACATTTTTTTGGCAGAATATGTACACATATGGCTGCCAGGTTATCCATTTGTCTAGAGCATACATACTATATACTATACTCCTTGACTACAGTCCTTGGCCCTCCAGACAACCTCCGCCCACTCTTCTCTGCTGGCTGCCTTGGCTCTCCATCTTCACACTCCCATCCTTCTCAAGTCCTCTTCCACGTTGTCTAGCCATCTGGTCCTTGGTCTGCCACTTATACGACGTCCACCTGGTTTTTCTTAGAAAACTTTCTTGACTGTTCTGTTCTTCACCATTCGTTCTACATGCCCCAACCAATGTAGTCTATTCTTTATTTCAGTCATGATATCTAGTTTGTTGTACAACTCTCTGATCTCCTTACTATTTCTGATTCTCCAAAAATGCATATCATTTACTGGCCTGTAGATTTTCCTAAGTATCTTCCTTTCCCATCTCATCGACAACTCCTCAATTTTTGTGTCATATTCCATGTCTCCAAACCATATACCACCACAGGTCTAACTACTGTACGACACACCGTCAGCTTCAAATTCCTACTAAGGCTCCTTGCTTTAAACATTTTAACCAGTGCAAAGTAGCTCGTGTTGCCCTCTGCAATCTTTGAATGTATTTCTTCTCTCATATCATTATTCTCAGTTACCAGTGACCCAAGATATTTATAGTTCTCACAGCGTTCATATTCTTTTCCGTTCAAAGTTATGCTTCTTTCTCCTTCACTATATCTTTTCCTAGATGTTAACATTTACTTGGTCTTTGATTGGCTAATGATCAGCCCCATCTCCACACCATATCTTTCTACTTTTTCAAGCTTTTCTTCCAGGCCCTGTTTCCTCCTGGATAACAAATCAATATCATCCGCATATGCAATCTCCTTAGTCACTCTATTAAACAGTGTTCCCCGAGGGTTGTTGCTTTGTATCTTTCGCATTACACTCTCCAAGGCGACATCGAAATAAGTGTCCAAGGAATAGAAAAGCAACTGGAATCACTCAATAGAGGAAAGTCCACTGGACCTGACGGGACACCAATTCGATTCTACACGGAGTACGCGAAAGAACTTGCCCCCCTCCTAACAGCCGTGTACCGCAAGTCTCTAGAGGAACGGAGGGTTCCAAATGATTGGAAAAGAGCACAGATAGTCCCAGTCTTCAAGAAGGGTCGTCGAGCAGATGCGCAAAACTATAGACCTATATCTCTGACGTCGATCTGTTGTAGAATTTTAGAACATGTTTTTTGTTCGAGTATCATGTCGTTTTTGGAAACCCAGAATCTACTATGTAGGAATCAACATGGATTCCGGAAACAGCGATCGTGTGAGACCCAACTCGCTTTATTTGTTCATGAGACCCAGAAAATATTAGATACAGGTTCCCAGGTAGATGCTATTTTTCTTGACATCCGGAAGCCGTTCGATACAGTTCCGCACTGTCGCCTGATAAACAAAGTAAGAGCCTACGGAATATCAGACCAGCTGTGTGGCTGGATTGAAGAGTTTTTAGCAAACAGAACACAGCATGTTGTTATCAATGGAGAGACGTCTACAGACGTTAAAGTAACCTCTGGCGTGCCACAGGGGAGTGTTATGGGACCATTGCTTTTCACAATATGTATAAATGACCTAGTAGATAGTGTCGGAAGTTCCATGCGGCTTTTCGCGGATGATGCTGTAGTATACAGAGAAGTTGCAGCATTAGAAAATTGTAGCGAAATGCAGGAAGATCTGCAGCGGATAGGCACTTGGTGCAGGGAGTGGCAACTGACCCTTAACATAGACAAATGTAATGTATTGCGAATACATAGAAAGAAGGCTCCTTTATTGTATGATTATATGATAGCGGAACAAACACTGGCAGCAGTTACTTCTGTAAAATATCTGGGAGTATGCGTGCGGAACGATTTGAAGTGGAATGATCATATAAAATTAATTTTTGGTAAGGCGGGTACCAGGTTGAGATTCATTGGGAGAGTGCTTAGAAAATGTAGTCCATCAACAAAGGAGGTGGCTTACAAAACACTCGTTCGACCTATACTTGAGTATTGCTCATCAGTGTGGGATCCGTACCAGATCGGTCTGACGGAGGAGATAGAGAAGATCCAAAGAAGAGCGGCGCATTTCGTCACAGGGTTATTTGGTAACCGTGATAGCGTTACGGAGATGTTCAATAAACTCAAGTGGCAGACACTGCAAGAGAGGCGCTCTGCATCGCGGTGTAGTTTGCTCGCCAGGTTTCGAGAGGGTGCGTTTCTGGATGAGGTATCGAATATATTGCTTCCCCCTACTTATGCCTCCCGAGGAGATCACGAATGTAAAATTAGAGAGATAAGAGCGCGCACGGAGGCTTTCAGACAGTCGTTCTTCCCGCGAACCATACGCGACTGGAACAGGAAAGGGAGGTAATGACAGTGGCACGTAAAGTGCCCTCCGCCACACACCGTTGGGTGGCTTGCCGAGTATAAATGTAGATGTATATGAAGAATAGTGGAGAGCGCATCACCCTGCCGCAGTCTTGGTTACCTTCAAATGCCTTTGATAAAGTGCCTTCGCTCTTTACTTTGCATACTGTTCTTCTCAAAATCGTTTGAACCAATCTTATCAGTTTGTTAGGAACTCTTGCATTGCCTTCCAAAGTTGATCCCTTTTGATACTATCATAAGCTTGTTTGAAGTCAATGAACGCCTGGTGGACATCGATGGTGTACTGACAACATTTTCCAGGGATCTGAGAAAATCTTGTCTGTAGTGGATCTATTAGTTCTGAACCACGCTGGTAGTTTCGTAGATACTCTTCTATGTATGTTCTTAACCTCCCAGCTATGATTTTTCCTAATACTTTATATACTATACAGAGTAGTGTAATTCCTCTATAATTCCCACACTCAGCTTTCCTTACGTATACTTGCTTGAATAAGACTGTAGTTCAGTGCTCACATCAGACAAGGCTGGGTCAAACATATTTATATACATATTGATGCGCAGTATGTGTTGTAGACTTCAGTCATGAGTCCTTCAGACGGATTTTGCACGCTAACTGCATTTTCTTGCAGAATATATACATATATGGATGCCAGCTTAGCCGTTTGCCTAGAGCATAAGTCATTAAATTTTTAAGTTTCTGCTCCCGCAGATGAGTCCACTGCCTTTTGTTAAAATTTGTAATAGGTCATTGGAAGCCCCTGCAGCAAATGTATGATCGCCTAGTATCCGTCAGGGAGCTTGACCACTTCCACTGAACACAGCAGCAATTTGTGGTGGAATACTACAGACGAATCCACTCATCTAGAAGTAACAAGACTTTCATATAAGTGAATAGAGTATTTTCGCAACCCAGCACTGGGTAGGATACACCATCCAAGATCATTCACTGATGTTTAAACTGTAGATTGTCATAGAGCATTATTTTCACTTCTGGTGTCGGGGATGTCTTCACCTCACCGACATGAATAAGAAAAGAAAATGAGTTAGACATACATGTATGACCCCATTCTGCTTCTTTTTCTAGTACCACCACCACTAATACTTACCTACATTGAGGAGGAGAGCTGCTGCTGTTCTGCACGTTTCAACATTTCCATCCCTTTGAGAGTTATTACTCAACTGGGATATGTTTTTTCAAGCACGTTAATATATACATGTAACACTGACAGTGTATAGCACTTCAAAACACAAAGATTAAAAGTATACACTAAAAAAAAAAGGACGAACGAAGGAATTATTCAAATAGGACGGAAATTGGCATATATGATGTACATTTGCAGACAAACACGTTAGTACAATTTCAGAAAAATTGGAGAATTTATTCAAGAAAAACAGTTTCACGAATTAAGCAAGTCAATAACCCATTGGTCAATCTCTGACCCCTATGTAAGCAGTTATTCGGCTGGCATTTATTGACAAAGTTGTTGGATGTCCACCTGAGGGATGTCGTGCAAAATTCTGCCCAGCTGCCGCGTTAGAGCGTCAAACTCCCGTGCTGATTGGAGGACCCTCCACATGATGCTCAAAGTAGGAAGAGATCCGATGACATCGCTGGCCAATGTAGAGCTTTGGAAGCACGAAGACAAACAGTAGAAACTCTCGCAATAGTCGGATGGGCATTATCTTACCGGCATGTAAGCCCAGAATGTCTTGCCTTGAATGACAACAAAACGGGGCTTAGAACATTGTCGATGTACCCCAAATAACAAACCATCATTCCTCACTGTCAGGTTGTACGGAGTGAAACAGTCGGGTTGGTATCCTATCATTGTCTTGGGCACCTCCAAACATGTATTCACTGGTCGTCGGGACTCAGTTCGAAGACAGCTCTACCGCAGTCAATGCAATTCCAGGCTGAATGTATCCAATACTGCTTGAAAGGGACTTATTGGTGTAAAGAGGTCAATCCCTATCTGTTAGCCGTCTAGTAAATGTTCTTGTGGTCACTGAAGCACCAATCACACGTCGGATCGATATAATGATGAAACCGGCGCTCTAAGGGCCTCTCTGACGATTGGCTAGTTTCTGAATTTCTGTCGTCTCTTTAGGTCGACCGCCTTCTTCTTAACGCTGTATTTGGACGTGGTTCACCTATTCCTGCCAATATCGTATAATAGTAGCATCGCTCCTTTTCAAACGTTGATTGATTCGTCAACCGAGACCAGCTCCGCGTACTCTCTCAAATGCTGACAGATGCGAATAATGTTCACGTACCTGTCTGCGGGGCACAGTTACTGACCAAATGAGAACACAGAATGAAATTCGCGAAGACTTTCTTTAATATCCTTGCCAGGTGCGCTGTAAAGTTGCGCTGCAGCACCACACGCCGCCAAACTTTACGTTTCACGTCTTCCGTCAACATCCGTATAAATATCAACTTGTGAAAAATTTCTTTGACTCCTCCATGGTGCGTAGTCTTTTTTTCCTTCGGTTTTATAAAGAAGAAGCATGTTCAGACCTCCACAGTTAGTTCATCACTATCACTTGCATGTATAGTGTCCGAAAAAATTAATAAGATTTGATAACAGACGCAAACGTGATAAGAAGATCATTCAGAGCTTTGAAGTCGTCCATTAACTTGCGGCAAAGGGAGAGCGCTGATTTCAGGACGTTCGTGTTTTCAGGTAATCTATTAAGCCAAGTCGTCCTAAATATTCTGGAACAAATTATACCTGGATACGTGATGATGCTGCAACTGGAAGACTATGGGTTCGACGAGGAGGGTACTGATGTTTATGACAAGTGGCTTTAGTCTAAAAATGTGTGTGAGGTGATCCTTTAACTGTAGACAAAAACTGATGGAAGAATTTACGAACTTCGAGCTTCCTGGAGTAACTTAGATCAGCAACTTCTGTTAAGCAATAGAACGAAAAACCAGTCAAGGTTACACATTTTTACTTTTTGTTCATTGGATGACTAGTTTCGGGCAGAGACCCATTTTCAGAAAATGGCATTTTCGAAGATGTCAGAAATGTGCAGAGAACATTTACAGTGCATGCAGTTATCTGTGTGCACTGTAAATGCTTACTGCACATTTCTAATGTCTTTGTACAGTTATCTGTATGCACTGTAAATATTTACAGTACATTTCTGATATCTTCGAAAATGCCATTTTGCCATTTTAGACTTTGTTATGATGATCTGAATATGGGTCTCGACCCGAAACTAATCATGGAATGAATAAAAAGTAAAATTTTGCAATTTTGACTGGTTTTTCGTTCTATTGATGGAAGAGCGTTGTAATTTGAACAACTGGCGTCTGTTTATGTACGAGGGTGAGTCAAATGAAAACCTTAAATTTGTAATAACAAGTCGAAATTTTTCTCCGTTATCCGATAAGTTGGTAAGCGTGCTACAAACAGCGTGCAGAATGGCCTGTAGGTGGCAGTATAGTGCAGAGGCACACATACCGTCGTAGTATCAGTATAAAGATGGCCGCCCCACTTGCGACTTGCACCGGGGAAGAACAGCGTTCTGTTATTCAGATTTTGAGAAGTGAAGGTGTGAAACCTATTGAAATTCATCGACGAATGAAGGTTCAGTACGGTGATGCATGTTTGTCACAGCAGCAAGCCTACGAATGGAGTAGGAAGTTCGCAAATGGTGTGACTTCAGTGGAAGATGCTCCTCGTCCAGGTCAGGCACAACGAGATGTGACTCCATAGAACATTGCAGCAGTTGAAGCCATAGTGAAGGAAAACCGCCGAGTGAAACTGAATGACATTGCAGCATGTTTACAGATTAGTCATGGGTCAGCACACCACACTGTGCATGATGTGCTCCAGTTTCACAAAGTGTCTGCAAGATGAGTGCCACGGCAGCTGACTCCTGAAATGAGAGAACGACGTGTTGATGCTTGTGAAGAACTTCTTCGGCGCTTTGAACGAGAAGGTGATGGCTTCCTTGCAAGAGTCGTTACTGGGGATGAAACCTGGGTTCACTTCCACCAACTGGAAACGAAGAGAGCGAGCAAGGAATGGTGCCATTCCTCATCACCAAAGCCAAAGAAGTTTCGAGCAGAACCATTAGCAGAGAAGGTTATGCTGACTCCCTTTTGGGACGAAAAAGGCGTCATTTAGGAGCATTACATGCATAGAGGGACCACTGTCACCAGTGCATCATACACAGACCTCCTAAAATGTCATCTGCGGCCTGCAATCAAATCAAAGCGACGTGGATTACTGTCAGCAGCTGTCCTTTTGCAACATGATAATGCAAGGCCCCACACTGCGCGTACAACAGTTGCAACAATCACAGACCAGCATTTTGAGTGTCTTCCTCATCCACTATACTCACCAGACCTTGCCCCAATTGGTTTCCATATGTTTAGACCACTCAAAGACGCAATGGGAAGAAAGAAGTTCCGTTGTGATGAAGAGGTATGCCACGCGGTGCATGAGTGGTTGCGCGGACTACCAAAAGAATTTTTTTCTAAAGAAATTTATGCACTTTGTAAGCACTGTAGGACTTGCACTGAACGTGAGAGAGATTATGTTGAAAAGTGATACAGCTTTCTACCACTTATGCACAATAAATAATATTTAAAAAATATTTAAAGTTTTCATTTGACTCACCCTCGTGCGATTACACAGAAATATGACGAACTACCTCCAATAATGACTTTATTTCCATGTATGATTGCTGTGATAAGCATTTTCAGTTGGATGGATAACGCCAGTTTGATGGACTGCCTCCCATTAAAACGCTCTGCGAAGGCAGTAAAAGGGAACAAATAAAGTAAGTGGCTTATACATGTTCTTATTTTTTTCTTTCACATAAAAATGCTTAGCCACTAAAGCTCAGTCAGTTGGTAAGGCGGCACTCTATTTTTTAGTTCAAAGGCCTTATTGACTGAGCTACAGTCACAGTACATCTTTACCTACTATAGACAGTCTAATTGTACGGGAGTCAGCAGCAGTGGCAGAGACGCCATCTGTTTACCCATACAAAGGGGGTAGGGGATGCCCACACGGCTCCAGGGTTGACTGCTGAGCTAGGACCAGTCGTGGGTGCAGACCCCGCAAGTTGGCCAAGTGCAGGACTGGTGTAGACCACGGGAGATATTTCTTTTTAGCGCATAGCTAACCTACACCAATTTGGGAACGTTATTGTCATTATTTACTAATTTCTTATAGTGTCATGTAGCCAACATTTTTTTTAACAGAGTTAGTGAAAGAGAATATTTGGTGCAAGTTGCTAATTGTTACCCTACTGGGCTACGCTATGGAGGTAACTATTAAACACTTACGTGTGCCCTTTAGAATACTAAGGTAAACTGTTAATCTGATGCAGACACTTCATTGTGTTGACTGATCAGTCTACAGAGCGTGAATGCTATGTCCACCTCATGTTGTTGGGTATCGCAAAAAGTAGAGGTGGGCCACCAATAGAAATGTACTACACAAGTGGGGAAGAGGAGACCGCCATTTCGGATCATAAATTATGCTAATTAAGATCAGACTTGCTGAAATACAACTTGGTCATTCCAGTTCAGAAATCATAGCAATTAAAATGACAGTTACGAGATTAGGCTAAAAGCAATTGGCCGCTAAGTAACATTTGTGTAAACAAAACGAAGAATGCAAGCGAACAGTATGTCTACATCAGAGTCATCATTATACCAATGTATTTATGTTAGGATGCTATGCCAAGGGACCAGATTGTTTTACAATGGTTCGCCATGTCAAACTAAGGATGGCTTTTTGAATTGCAATGCAACATGAATGCAATTTCCCCCCTCCATCCTAAAAAGCGTCTCCAATGGCGCGCGCAGAGACCTGTCAACTGTTTGTTCCAGATGCGCGTAGATATAAGAGAAAATCGAAATATTATGCGAATGTGCCATTTTGCAAATACAGCTGTCAGTTCGGATTGGAGTTTAGTTCTCGTCCACAAACATGCAAATGGGCAGTGCCCTATGTTTCGACAGACAGAGGTGGAAATGCTAGGGTGTAGCCTAAAAAATGAAATAAAATAGGATTACACGCGGCGTATATGTCGGATCCGTCACAACTAAATTACAGCTTGACTATCTGCCCTGGGAGGGACACAGCTCGACAGTCTCTGCCTGACGCATTTCTGGTGTTGTGAAAACTACCGACGAAATGTCAGAGATCTTCTGGTGTGAACATTTTGATCGCGATTCATTATTTCTTTACCCTAAACTGAACGAAGGCTTTGCGTTCGACAAAACGCATTCTTCAGATTCATGAATGCTTACAATATCGGTTAATTTTGCAGTCTTGCTGCTTTTTCGGACTTTGTGGGAAAAAGTAATAATCCGATCCATTTGTTAAAAATAATGAGGAATTTCTTGGTGCGCACTCTTGTCTAAATATACTGGTAAGCCATACAATGAAACTTAGAAACGATTCTTTTTTTATATACTTCGTCAAAGCATTCAGTCGTAACAGAAACAAAAACGCATTTTTTTCTAATATTCTACTAGCATTTTAGCGAAAAGATTTGTACGCACCTAACAGCACAGACCTGAGAAATGTGAAGACAGCAAAGTAAATAGGAATAAAAGTACGCAACGAATAGTGAAAAGTTAAAGCATAATGAGGAGACTGTTACATCGTCTTTCGTGAATCCTACTGCGACTTTTTTGACAGTTGTAATCAAACCAGTACTCCGTCTCCCTGTAACAACAGTCATCTCAGTAACAGAACTGTCATAGAATATAAAAAAAATTGTTCAAATGGCTGTAAACTATGGGACTTAACATCTGAGGTCATCAGTCCCCTAGTCTTAGAACTACTTAAACCTAACTAACCTAAGGACATCACAACATCCATGCCCGAGGCAGGATTCGAACTTGCGACCGTAGCGGTCACGCGGTTCCAGACTGAAGCGCCTAGAACCGCACAGCCACACCGGCCGGATAGGGGGATAGGGAGCCAATGCCTACATACCTGCTTCTACTCGGTGCACAACAGAAACAGCAAGACTTCCGTCACTAGGCGTTCTAAGCAACGACAAGGATTGCCTGAAATAGAAAACGGCGATACTCATTGCTTTATGCAGATCACGGGGTTCGAGCATATCAAATGCCAAACAAGGAGGTTCATTCTGCGTGTAATCAGGTCGCTATTGAGGCAGGTATTGTTAAGATATTATTGTGTGGGAGATATGAATCAGGTCCCGTGGTCCATCTGACAATGTTTCTCGCCGCCGAAAGCCACAAGAATTTACTGGGCAGTTCTGCCCAAACAATATTACACGTATTAGGTAACAGCTGCCTGGGACTTCTCATATTACTCGCACTACAGAGTTTGCGCTGTTAAAAGCCCTTTAAGGGGATATTGTACCTCACATACTTAGAATGTTAAATTTCTCAATTTTTGATACATTTATCTCGTGGACGGCTCATGATAATGTTATAAAATTCTAATGGCTGGTGAGGGAAAGAGTCTCTCCATTGACCTATTTTTGTAGATAAGTTGATGTTCAGCCCAGTTTCTGTAAGTTGTGTAAGTTTCACTGTTCTATGATAGTAAGTTCCTGAAAAAAATGTAGCTAATCATTCAAAAAATAAAATCTCAGGAATCCGGCATTAAAGATGAACATAGTTTGTTACTGACCTTAGAACATCCCTGCAGCCTATCTTGGGTCATCTGCATTTTCTTCATCCTCCATGGCCTTCTTAGCTTTCCTTGAATTCATTCTTGCCTTCCTAGCTATCATTGTCATTTGATAATCTGCTTTTTTCACACGAACGGCATCCAATTCGGAACATGCCATCACCATATTTTGCCCAGATTGTATGCGTAACTTTTGAAGCGGCCTAACTCTCCCCACACTGCAATCATTAAATGAAAGAACTGCATCATAAACACCCAAATTCAATGTATCTTTACCTACAAATATTGTTTTCGGAAGTCTGCACCATATCTACATCTACATTTATACTCCGCAAGCCACCCAACGCTGTTAAATTATTCATTTGGGTTCTGGAAGGACAAGGAACAAGTAAATGTAGCGCACGAACAAGGAAGCCAAGTGTGAGCATGAAATATTTTTACAAATCAGCAGATAAGGTTTTTGAAGTTCAAGAAGTTGACAAAAGGAAAAGGCAAAAGGGGAGGGCGGGGGGTGTGGCAACATGTGCTGCCCTTAAAGTAAATGAATATTTAAAGCCTTTAATGGCCAAAATGCCCTTAGAGAACATAAGAACATATTTTTCTAGTAAAACACACTCGAAGGAATATTTATGAGCAAAAAAATTTTTATTTATATTTTGCGCGCTATGAAGGTACAATCTCGCCGTAAACTACTAGCGTGCATATTATTGACATTCTGGAGAGCAGAAACACGCCCGTGAGTTAGTCCGCTAATGGTAGATTTCCTACAACAATATACCTTTGACAGTGAATGTCCGATCCTTTTCAGCTGTTGCTTACCTGAACACCGTCCGAAATAAATGCAGACTGACGCTTTGAACCTTCACTAAATGGCATCGGAGTCATTCAACACAATTACATAATATATTCATGCTTGTAGGAGCTCAAAAAGAAAAACCTACGAAAAATAACAATGAAAGCAAGTAATCTAATTCTTTTAACTCTGTATCTGAAATTGTGATAAATTTTATTAATCAGAGCAGCAGATATGATTTTGAAAATGTTTGGAGTCAAGTATCAACCCTCGCAGTACCAAGGGGAGGGGAGAGGTAATTTGTGCCCACCTATTGGAAATTTTAGTCTTGTCAATTACTTTAAATTTTAAAATTTGGCAAAAAGTATTTGTTTTTAATGAAGTCCTCTACCAGTTTCTATAGATATTTCTCTTTTTTTTTCAGTTACACTTAAAACAATAACTTAAGTCTTAGAAGTAGATGTCATTTTCCCCAGTAAATGTCATATTCAATATTTTCAGGTTCATGACATTACTTAAACATAAATATCTCTTTAAAAAGTATGCTGTGAATAAAAGTCAGAAAAACTTCATGAAATTTGCGTTTTCAATTTTTTTTGTTTTGTTTTTATTATGCTGAGCATAAAGTCCCCCCCCCCCCCTCCCCCCCGCTGCCTAGCTCAGCTATTACTCGTTTACTCGTTAAAAGTGCGCTGGTATTGCTAGCTAAAAATATTTTCTGATTCTCGACTCTACTTACACGTCAATGCCAATCTGAAACGGGTTTTGATGATATAATGCAACAACAGTTAACGAATTTTGTACTTTGTTTTAATGTTTTCGTGGAGGCCCCGTCGTTATTGTGCGTTATAGAAAATAAGTTGGTATTGCTATGGTTAAGACTAAGGAATTTTATATATACGCAATGTGCATTGTTCTTCAATTCAGCTATAAAAGTAGTTTCGTGTTTGTAGATTTGGCCGTGATGGAAGCAGCGGGTAATATCGCCAGCGTGTTATCATGTCAGCGGGTAACTGCAGTCTCCCAGTCCAGATTACGATCAGCCCCCCACTAGTTCCAGCGCCAGGTAGTCCTGCACAGCCGTCCATTTAATGGGCAGCAGAGCGGCGCCCGCACGAGCGCCTACAGCAATTGCTGGGTGTCGTCCGGCGTTGTTCCAGGGGCAACTTGGCAGCTGGCTGCCGTTGCAGGCGGCACTCGGAGGTAAACAACGGCAGTGGCGTAGCGTTAGGAGTTGTCCTGAATACGGTGTTGTGCTCATCACAATTTCCTGATTGTGTCTTGTTATACAGTGTTATTATAAATATGGTGCTATGTAGAGTTTACATTCTTTCCTGTCTTCCGCGACTTAAAAGCTACGTTAAATGAAAATCGGTGGTGTATTTATAAGCTAGTGTTGTCTTCGATCCATTACAGTGCCTTAAATAATTTCCTGATAGCATCGGTTTAAGAGTGTTGTTATAAAATATTACGCTTTTATAGTTTTCATTCATTGGTGCTACCCACGTTCAACGAACTTCTATCGTGTCATTATAAGACTGCCTGATATCTGGAAGTTAGTTGCACAACTCCCTGAAAGATACGTTTCATTGGTTATTACGTTATTGCAATTTAAGTGTGTTCTAGTCCTTTTTAGTTTACTGTAAGTGTAGCGTCATAAGTGACAAATGTCTTTGTTGCCATAGATTAATTGGTATGGGAGAAAAATTTGAGGACTGTGGGTTAGTGTTTCATTGGTGACAACGTAGAGGGGAAGCTAAAAAAGTGTCGTATGAGGGTCTTCCAAGGAGCTGTAGATTAAATAGTCGAGACAAGAAAATCGTGGAACAAGGAAGAAAGATTAGTGCCCTCCAGGCAGAGGCAGAAATGGCATATAGGTTGAAAGGGGAAAGATACAATGGGAGCTGGGAGAAGCTGACGATTAACATGCAAAAAGAAAAAACGTCAGGAATCGCATTTCAAATTCCAGTTATCAGTCAGTTTGACTTGTTGCCTGAAATACGTGAAGAGCCTCGGAAAGTGTTCGAGCTTAATAGGGTCCATCAGACTCGTAGGAGCAACTTTAATGCTAAGTCGGTAGAAAATGTCACATAGAAAGAAAAAGAGCCTTGCTACTAGGGAGCAGTCACAGAAGAGGTGTAGGCCAATCGCTACACGAAAAGCTAGGCATAGAATATCAGGACATAAGCAGTGTGTAGCCCAGCGCAAAGCTAGCCAGGTTACAGAGAACATAGCGGCCTTGTTTAAAGATTTTGATGGTGAGTATAAGGTACTTGTGGTAGGACGAGCAAAAACAGCCCATCTAACAGTTTAGAAAATAACACTATAGGTCGCCTGGAGAAAATAGGAGCAGCAGCAGCACATAATCATGTGGGTTTTCTCAAAGTTGTACAGCGACGTCACCATCCCTGGATTAAGTCGTGTGAACAAAGAGCTGAGAGTTGCTTTTGACTGAAACACAGTCTCACCTTTGTATCCTGCCTGTTGCTGCGATTGGGAGGTGGGGACACACCATTCATGGCCTGCCCCTATATAGGACGGGGAAGGAAAGATTAGCAGAGCACATTGCAGAAAGTGTAAAGGGTGCCACAAGCACACAGGACAACACCCTTATGATTGTCCGGTGTGGCCAAGCGGTTCTAGGAGCTACAGTCTGGAACCGCGCGACCTCTGCGGTCGCAGGTTCGAATCCTGCCTCGGGCATGGATGTGTGTGATGTCCTTAGGTTAGTTAGGTTTTAGTAGTTCTACGTTCTAGGCAACTGATGACCTCAGAAGTTAAGTCCCATAGTGCTCAGAGCCTTATGATTATTGTAATCAAATGGGCACAGGTTAGAGTCAGGTTACAGACAGAGAGCATTGAAAGAAATTAGAGCAGTGCAAAACTATAATACATGTAACACTTTCCAAGGAAAACAAAATAAATTTGTTTAATCAGAACATTAGTGGGTTGAAGTACAAGATAGGTGAGTTTATTTTACGCCTAGAAGACGTGAAAAATTCTGAAGGCATAGATGTTCTGTGCCTCTCTGAACACCATGTAACCATAGGGATGGAGAATTTAATTATCAGGGATTAAAAGACTTGCGTCGTTTTGGCGTAGAGTTAGCAAGGAAGAAGGAGTAGTTTCAACACAAAGACAAAAAGATTGAAACAAATAGGTTTTGTGTTGATCAGAATCTAGAAGCATGTGCTTATGAGTTGTTACTGCAGAATACTTCTCGGATAATTGTACCGGTCCTACGCAATTTTCAGCTGTTTACGAGAAATCTAGATGCATTATTGATCTACCTGTCAAATAAGAAGAAACAGTTGGTAGTTTGTGGAGATTTTAGTGTAGATTTTTTAAAAGATGTGGAAAAGAGAAATGAGCTACAGTTATTGTTTGATCGTTTCAGTCTAATTTCAGTAGTCAGTTTTATAAGTCAGGTGCAGCAAAATAGTATGACACTGTTTGATAAATTTTTATAGGCAATGCTCAGGATGAAACAATTAATGTGTGCCCAATTGCTGATGGACTATCTGAACATTATGTACAATTAATAGAAATAAACAGTATGGCATGTTACAACCCAGAGGCAGGTTCATACAAAGCAGTGACTCTTATTACTTAGAACAGAATACAATGCTTTAATAGTAAGCTAAATGGGGTAGTATGTGTTGAGGTACATGTAGAAAGAGATGATAATATCAAATTCAATTTATTCCATAGTAAATTTGTGTCTGTACTGGGAAGCTGATTTCCTAAAAAATCGTCCAAATCATCCATGAAAATACCGAGTAAGCCATGGTTAAGCAAGAGAGCTAAAATCCCAGAAAGGTAGAAAATTTTAGTGACTAGGTAAGAGACGAGGTACTGGCAGAAATAAAGCTGTGAGGACGGGGCGTGAGTCGTGCTTGGGTAGCTCAGATGGTAGGTTCGCAGGAGAGCTCCTGTAAAGTTTGGAAGGTAGGAGACGAGGTACTAGCAGAAGTAAAGCTGTGAGGACGGGGCGTGAGTCGTGATTGGGTAGCTCAGATGGTAGAGCACTTTCCCGCGAAAGGCAAAGGTCCCGAATTCGAGTCTCGGTCCGGCACTCAGTTTTAATCTGCCAGGATGTTTCAAAATTCAGTATCTTAGCTAAGTTTCATATGCAGTGAGATTTTATGTAATATGCACCAAAGGCAAAATCATAGCGACCCCTAATTTTTCATTGCGAACTTTTTAGAATTATGCGCAGTAGCTTACTTAGACTTAAATATCACAACAACTATGGCCATTAACGAAGTAATCGGCGAATCATCATGAACCTGACAAACAAAGCTATAAGTAATACGAAAATCAATTTTCCTACCGAATAAAATCGTTTGAGAAAGCCTCCAGGGCATACGCATCGGTTCTGTCACGGCCAACCGGCAGAAGGTGACAGACAGTGTGGGCCTCCACTTCCAAACAAACGGATCAACTCGCCCAGCGCTTTGGAAGAAAACTGGTCAATTCGCATTGGCCAACGCATCCAGGGCATACTCTAAATGTTGGCTATTGAGTGTAACGTAAGGAATTTTACAGGTGTAAATCGCAACACTGCGTGTCCAGAGAACGTACTGCGTTTCGCAACATTTCGGATTAAGAAAAGTCGAATTATTGACGCGAGAGACATGGAAGCATCATACCAAAAGGTCTGACAGACACTTCGCTGCAGTAAATTGACTACACAATGAATGGCGATGCGATGGTCTAAACGACGAAGGAAAACAGATGATATCCTCTAACAGATTACTGAAATCTGAGTAGAGATCTCGAGTGGCCATGTGTCGTTTACCGCTGACACTGTACCACAAACCACAGAGACTTTCCTAGGGTAGAATCGAAGTTAACCGGGAAACTGAGAAGCATTCTGTGATGTTCAGTATAGGGTCACGCTTCCGTTTGACGCGGTCACATTGGCGTGTTCGTAGACGACGTCATGATAGGTCACAGAAAGCAACGATTTTCGACTGCCACACTGCTAGGAAGCGGGTAAAGTGCTGGGCACATTAAATCCAAAAACCTAATTTAACACCCTTTACCGAGACATTAATTAAAGTACACTTGACCTGAAACACTATCAGATTAATCAAGACGGAAAATTTAAAACAATTACTTTATAGTCTGTATCAGTACTGAAACCATGGAAGCAATTATTGTATAAGTCATTAGGCAAAAGGTTAATTACAATGCTAAGGTACAGATTTGAAAATCAGTTTTCCTACAATACTCGCCGTCACATAACTGCATCTCTACACTGGTTGACCTTCAAGGAATTTTAAATGTCAATTAACCATGTTCAGGTGCAAGCTACTACAAAAAAAGTTCGACATAACACAGGGACACCGCTGCTGCCACGGCGCCACAGCATCAAAGGTATCACAGTAATAAAAAATAAAGAGAAAAAAAACAAGTAATTCAGTTAAGAGGCAGTGAAGTTCTAGACAAGTCTCACAGTTAACGGTTAACTGTTGTAACGGCCAACAGTCAGTTTCAAAACAGGAAGGACGAGCTTCCAGGACAAATAACCAGCGTTAACACAAATCTTGAATTTACTTACGTAATGTAAACCTAAACACGACTGAGCCCTAAAGTGACGGTAGAGGTGGTGGTAAGTTCCTATGGGAACAAACTGCTGAGGTCATCGGTCCTAGGCTTACACACTACTTAATCTAACTTAAATTAACTTACGCTAAAGACTACACACACACGCATGCCCGAGGGAGGACTCGAACCTCTTACGGGGGAGCCGCCAAACCGTGGCAAGGCGCCTAAGGTCGCGCAGCTACCTAGCGCGGCGTGATGTAAATCACTTCAAGCAATCAATGCAGTATATAATAGTCACAATTACGGCCTAGCGACCCTCTGAAGAAGGAGGTAAATAATCAATCAGTAAGCTCTATCTATCTACATTCTTTAAGGGGAGTTAGAACAGAAAAAAATTCACATTTTCGGATTTTTATCTCATTATAAAATTTGCAATTTTCCAAATAAAGTGATATATATATATATATATATATATATATATATATATATATATATGGGAAATATTTTATGTTATTTTTTAACTATAATCTACACTGGTTGAAAATGTTAAAATTTTTACACGCATTACTTCAGGATCTAATAATATCGGTAATTTTTTCAGTAGAAGGCTGTGGATTGCTACGTTATAAAGGTTAAATTACGTGTTTGTATTGGTCACGTTCAGAAGAGGATGAGCACCAAGCTGAGGAAGTTGAAACAAAGGTTGAGAGACAAGAAACTTTCTGATGGTAAAACCATAAGAGGCAGGATGACAAACAAAATGATTGATGAACTACAGCAGTATTATGGGACGGCCATTATAAATAATACTGAGGATTTGTTGAAAATGAAGCAGGTAGTATGGGCTACCTTCTGCCACAGACTGTCAACTGATGAAAAACCAGTACACCACCTTTGCCCACTTGGACCTAATTCATGGTGCAATTATCGCAATGCCCAGTACTCAAACGATTCATACACATAAACATTCCATCCCAGCAGCAGTCATGGATATCATAAAACACATTTACAGAGATCTGGCAAATCCTGAATTACTGAAGAAGTGTCTGCTTGGCCAGACTCAAAATCCCAATGAGTCGTTCAATAATCTTATATGGACTCCCTTCCCAAAATGTTGTTGTTGGAATGAAGACACTAAATTGGGGGATCAGTGATTCTGTTATTGCTTTTCATGATGGAAAAGTTGGCAGGGTGTAAGTGCTACAGCATATGGGAATTAATCCTGGAGCAAACTGCATCAGAGAACTTGAACGGATGGACAAGGTATGCATTGATAAAGCACAGTATGCAGCACAGTTGGCCACTAAGGAGTCCAGAAAGAAGAAAAATAGAAAAAAACTTGGAAAAAGATCGAAAGGATGATATATGGTATGGTTCAGGGTGCTTCTGAGTAAATAAAAAAAAAATTAAGCATATATTAAGTGAGTTACAGTCTTTTGAAACCTTAGAAGCCGTTCCTGAAAATTTACATTTTCTGTTGCATTTTTCCTTAAATCTCAGAAACCACTTCGAGTAGAGTATTCAAATTTTTAGGGAGTAATGACACACATATCCTGAGTCTCCTGAACTAAAAGAACATTATGTTATGTATAATTAAAATTGTTTAGGATAACGTACAAAAAAGGACACAAAATTTTAACCGTGTAATTAAAAAATTTTATTTCCGAAAGCAGTGTCTGAAATGCAATTATTATAGTTCAGAAGACTCAGAACATATATTTTAATGTCCTGTTACAATGGTTCCTGAAATACAGGGAAGCCAAGTCACTAAATTTAACATTGTCGGGATAGGGCGTTCCAACTCCCCTTAAGGGGAACAGTACACAACGAGGATCATACACTGGCTACTTCAAGCAGAAATATATCAGAGGTAAACTTCAGTCACGCAACCGCTTACTCACAGTAACGGCCAACTGCTAATTTTAAGTTCGAGAAAAGTAAATGACCAGTACCGAAAGCAAAAACAGGATTGGTTACAACCATAAAGTAACAGATTACTCCTTATGACACAGTCAGTAAGATTTCAGTAGATGACCGCGCTAACACAAGGTCAAGAAATCAGAGGCGCTATTTACAGTCCACTATCTTTATAATGAAAGGGGCACAGTGGTATGAGAACAGGTCAGGTGAAGGAAAACTTGCCTCAGTGCAAGCAGGCAATGACATCGGCGTCCACTATATTTAATATTAATAATTATATGGTGTGTACATATGAAAAGATCACACAGATTCGTGACATAAATCATGAAACCTAAGAACTATTCTAAACATACAGATAAAATAATAGCAAATGATACAAAAACATTAAAGATAGCGGAAGCCACAACAGATAAGTAGTCCTAAATGTACAATCAGCGACATCACTCATTTAAGACCTTCACAGCAAATATTAAAGTCTGTGGTCTGAGTACAAATTGTGTCAGTCGAGAGGTTTTGATGGTTCAGAAACTTAATTCCGGGGCTGCTTGAAACTTATGACACGGAATACATACGCAAAAGAAACAACACAAAACTAGTAGAAACTGACTGTCCAAAACGGTATAACCGTTAAATACATATGCACTTGAGGCCGGCCGGAGTGGCCGAGCAGTTCTAGGCGCTTCAGTCTGGAACCGCGCGACCGCTACGGTCGCAGGTTCGGTTCGAATCCTGCCTCGGGCATGGATGTGTGTGGTGTCCTTAGGTTAGTTAGATTTAACTAGTTCTAAGTTCTAGGGGACTGATGACCTCCGCTGTTAAGTCCCATAGTGCTCAGAGCCATTTGAACCATTTTTGCACTTGAAGCAAAACAAGCGCTGTATCGTGTGTGGGATGCAGAGGCCCCCACGTCACCTTAACGCTTCTGCACCACAATTAAGTATAAATTAAAATCGAAATTTACGTTTAAAACTTTGTTATCATATATTTTATTTTAATAACGTTTCAAATAGACTTGATATTTTCCGTAAAACTGCAGTTTTAAGAAAAAAATAAGTAGCTCTAAATAAAGCTAGAAAGTCAGAATTTGGTCAGAATATGCCTATGGAGCTCATAAATAAGTGGTGTGTTTCAGAGCTACAGAACGAAAATTACGACCAGAATCCACGTTTTCAAGAAAAATGGACGGCGCTGAAAACTGGACTTAGAAGCGTAAAAATTTGTTTTATGCTTTAGTTCACCCGCAAAATAATAACTAAGAGCCCACTTTAAGCTACCTCTTATGGTTCTTGAGCAATTAAGTAAAAACCAGATTTGTAACTAAAATAGACCCATTTGTAGTGTATTAAGTACCTGTAATTTTAATGATAGAAAATTTTGGTTACAGCACATGATAAAACCTACTAAATAATAATGCTATAGCTAATTTTAAAGTTGTAGTATTAATAACAGCCAATACATGTTCTAGCAAAGGTATGGTTCAGATGTAACGATCTATCGTTAGTTCCACTACAAAAATTCTAGAAGGCAAAGTTTTCATTCAAGCGAGCTCAAACTTTTTCTGTGCTTTCAAACAGCTTTCTTAAATACATGTAAAACTTAAGAAGGTTCTGAATTAATTCATAACTATGTTATTAAAGATTATGTGTCGTTCTGAGGATGCTGCCGTGTGTTAAGGCAGTAGACAACAGATGTTCCCTCGGCCGTCCGCTGCGGTACCTACATAAATATAGCCCGAGAGGCAGGAGAGAGGTCAGTGGTGGGGCCTTTTGACCCCACACACTATCCCAAACGCTGCCGCGCCGATGTCTTGGACATCGCTATCATCAAAGGTGCCCCACACGCGTGGCGTTATCGTCCGATCACCTTCCGTGATCTTCAATCTCGCCACTGACGGAGTCACACCACCAGAGGGCCGCAATCAGTAGCGCAACGTCGACTGGGACCACCTCCTGGACCACATAGGAGAGACAGTCACCATCGTGCCTGACCCAGAGGCCGAGGGCACCGACGTATCTCTTGCTACATTCACGTATCTGACGCACGAAGCGGCAGCAGCAGCAGCCACGCCCCACGAACGAAGACGTCAACGGGAACACTCGAAGCATCTTCCATCAGACATCCTCAAGGCCATCCGGGAGAAGAACCGTCTATTCCGAGAGTGGCATATTACGCGTCAGCAGGCATTGAAGGTCACAATCAACCGCATGCGTCGCTAAATAAAGTATGCGATTTCAAACCACTGGAACCGCGACTGGGCAGAATTGCCACTCTTGGGATAGAGAACGGAACAACCTGGAGGATGACAAAAAGCTTCCTACAAAAGTGCCAGCGAGTTCCGCCACTCCAGGTCGGAGGTGACGTCATCACCGAGCCTGACGCCAAAGCTGGCGCGTTAGCCCAGGCATTCACAGCCAATTTCACGCTAGTGGAGGACATGGTAGATGAAGAACACGTCCGCTTGGTAGAGCGGTGCCTCCCTGTGTACCTGGCGCACAGAGAGGTGGACGACGTCATTGCAGAAGTGACGGAGGACGAGGTAGCGCAACAATTCGCTCGCCTGCAGACAAGGAAGGCGGGAGGGTGCGACAATATCAGCAGCGAGCTGCTGAAGATGCTCCCGCCGAACGCTGTGCGGAAACTAGCGAGGATCTTCAACTCTGTGCTCGGGACCTGCATTTTCCGATCTGCATAGAAACATGCTGAATTTGTAGCGGTCCCCAAAGTCGGAAAATACCTGCGGCTGCAGCAAAACCACAGACCCATCAGCCTGTAGCCCGCAGTCTCGAAGGTTTTCGAGAGGCTGTACGTTAAGAGGCTTTGGGAGTAAGGCTGCTCCATGACTTGCAGTTCGGCTTCAGGAGGTGCCACTCTACACAGCAGCAGCTTCTTCGACGGCGCTGGAGAGTCGTGTGCATCTTGGGCAGAACTCCAGGACGTTTCCAGAGCCTTCGACAGCGTGTGGTACGACGGCCTTGTGTATAAATTACTTACACAAGGGCTATCGGTGTCGCACGCCCGCCTGCTCAAATCCTACTTGACTGGGCGCACATTCCACGACAGGACATCGACAGCGTGTTCCATTGCAGCTTGCGTACTGCAAGGGTCCATCATTGGCCCTTGCTCTACCCGCTATACACCGCCGACGTCCCGAAGAGGCAAGGGCGTGCATGTTGCGCTCTACGCGGACGTCACGGCGCTACACGGAAGAAGCATCAAGGCCACCACCTGCAATCAGCTTCCGACGGCCTTGGAGCTTGAGCCACCAAATGGCGGCTCAAGTTTAACGCAGCCAAAAGTCAGGCGGTGATATTCACAAGGAAGAAGATTCCTGCCGACCTGCAGCCACTCAACATCATGGGAGGCCCATCCCATGGTCGAACACCGGACGCTACCTAGGCGTCACTCTGGACCGGCGCCTGACTTGGAAGGCGCACATCAGGGAAGTAAGGGGTAAAGCGCTTGGCAGATTGCGCTTGTTGTACCCCTTACTCAACCCAGCGACGACCCTGTCCCCACACTGTGGCATTACTCTGTACCTAATACTAATCACGCCAGAGTACGCTGCTGTGGTGGGGGGCACCGCGGCCGACTCGTCAGTTGCAAAGCTGCAGACGGTCCAGAACAAGGCGCTTCGGGTAGCGCTTCACCTGCTACGAGACTTCAGCACCGGAGAACTCCACAGAATAGCAGGAGTACCGACGCTAAAACATCGATTCCAGCAAGCGGAGCAAAGTTTTAATGCGGCGGCGCGGACTTCGGAGAACGCCCTCGTCCGCGAATTGGGCAACCGAGTGCACTGGCGCCCGACCACGAGATGGCCAGACCTGTTGCTGGTGTAACGGAACGCCGCAACGTGAGCAAGACCTACTAGCAGTCACGCAACCATGAAGAAAATGCCAACGAGAAACCACAGTAAACACCCCCAGGGAGAAGTAGGAATGGCGTGATCCGCCCATCCTACAACTCACCGGAGCATGAAGCTCCGTGAATTTGCGAAGCGAAGCAGGAGAGAGGTTCACTTCGCACTCATCCACTGTAAGATCCATGTCTGTTAAATGTCGGATCGCTCTCTGCCTCGGCTGACGTCAGAGACGGACTGTGACAAATTGCGTATTTGCGGTAAAAACGGATAGTGAACTCGCGAGTACTGTACACCGTCCTGGATCGCTTAGAATCTGCTAAAGTAACTGTTAGTGGGCCGTCTGTGGTAATTACAAATCCGCGTGGCAAGTGGCGACTATTATTTCCACTTTTATGGCGAGCATTTATTTCAAACGTTCATTTGAGTATTATTAGTCAGGGCGAAAGACAAAAATGGTTCAAAGACTCTGTGCACTATGGGACTTAACTTCTGAGGTCATCAGTCCCCTGCAACTTAGAACTACTTAAACCTAACTAACCTAAGGACATCATACACATCCATGCCCGAGGCAGTATTCGAACCTGCGACCGTAGAGGTCGCGCGGTTCCAGCCTGTAGCGCCTAGAACCGCTCGGCCACTCTGGCCGGCGGCGAAAGACAATCTGGTAGGAACGTACCGTAGAGGTCGCCTCTGAACTGATAGGTGTGTTATTTATGATAGAAATATTTACTGTCAATTGAACATAGCTAATTTCAAAGTGTTGTACATGAGAGACTTTACTCAATATACAGGGTGTTTCGCTAAATGTGTTTGCCTCTGTAAGTTACGAAGTAATAGGCGACGGAAATAATTATTGCGGTAGGTCGCTATAAGAAACGTTACACTGTCTGCGGAGCTATGAACATAGTTTATTGTGTTATTATCCAAAGAGTTGCAGGAAAAAGATACAATTTTTTAAATGGAACAATAGTTGTTTCTATCATGCACGGGAATCAGTAACACCAGCTGTGTATACTTCAGTTTAAAGTACAGGGTGATTCAAAAAGAATACCACAACTTTAGGAATTTAAAACTCTGCAACGACAAAAGGCAGAGCTAAGCACTGTCTGTCGGCGAATTAAGGGAGCTATAAAGTTTCATTTAGTTGTACATTTGTTCGCTTGAGGCGCTGTTGACTAGGCGTCAGCGCCAGTTGATGCTAAGATGGCGACCGCTCAACAGAAAGCTTTTTGTGCTATTGAGTACGGCAGAAGTGAATCGACGACAGTTGTTCAGCGTGCATTTCGAACGAAGTATGGTGTTAAACCTCCTGATAGGTGGTGTATTAAACGTTGGTATAAACAGTTTACAGAGAATGGGTGTTTGTGCAAAGGGAAAAGTTCTGGACGGCCGAGAACGAGTGATGAAAAGGTAGCACGCATCCACCAAGCATTTGTTCGCAGCCCAGGAAAATCGACTCGCAGAGCTAGCAGAGAGCTGCAAATTCCACAATCAACTGTATGGAGAGTCCTACGAAAAAGGTTAGTTATGAAACCTTATCGTCTGAAATTGGTTCAAGCACTGTCTGCAGCTGAACGTCAACTACCCGAGGCGATGGATCGGCCGCCAGGCAGCCCGTGACAGAGCACTTCATCACTGGCCTCCAAGAAGCCCTGATCTTACCCCCTGCGATTTTTTCTGATGGGGGTATGTTAAGGATATGGTGTTTCGGCCACCTCTCCCAGCCACCATTGATGATTTGAAACGAGAAATAACAGCAGCTATCCAAACTGTTACGCCTGATATGCTACAGAGAGTGTGGAACGAGTTGGAGTATCGGGTTGATATTGCTCGTGTCTCTGGAGGGGGCCATATTGAACATCTCTGAACTTGTTTTTGAGTGAAAAAAAAACCTTTTTAAATACTCTTTGTAATGATGTATAACAGAAGGTTATATTATGTTTCTTCCATTAAATACACATTTTTAAAGTTGTGGTATTCTTTTTGAATCACCCTGTATATTCCTGTCACTTTTAGTTTGGAAGCTACAACCCTTCAAAGTTTCGGGGGCAGATGCCATACACGCTGCGCATAACGCAATGCGCCTTCTAAATGTGGTGCGGCCGACTTGTAACGTCGCTGGTGTCACGGAGCGAGAAGATTCCTCGATGCGCTGTTAGACTGACGACTGTCACCGCACACGGCCATATACCCGACAGTTCGAGCCACACAAACAAACGGTGCTCGATATACCACACTTACTGACATCGGAAGAAGATGGCATACACGAAGAACGAGTACCTTGACATGTTGCTGATGCTCGGCGAGTTCCGACACGCTGCCACTGAAGCAGCCATGGCGTACGCCGTGAGATATCCTAGCCGAAGAGCTCCGGCAGCCATTATGTTTTTACGTGCCGAACAACGGCTTCGGGAACCAGGCAGCTTGGTAATGCGCCGCATTAACAGACGAAGAACTACAAGAAGTGAGGAGACGGTGGTGTTTGTTTTAGCTGCAGTACACCACGATCCTCATGTCAGCTTACGAACCGTTGCTCAGTCGCTGGTGTCAGTCTCACATCTGTGTGGCGTATAGTACATGGCCACAGGTTTCACCCATACCGCCTGTCACTGACCCAGGAGCTGCATGGGAACGATTTCTGTGCGAGAGCTACATTCTGTGAATGGGCCTTGCGTAATTTCATGCTGGAGTCTTTACAAGGTGTTACGTTCTCTGCCGGCCGGGGCGGTCGAACGGTTCTAGGCGCTACAGTCTGGAACCGCGCGACCGCTACGGTCGCAGGTTCGAATCCTGCCTCGGGCATGGGTGTGTGTGATGTCCTTAGGTTAGTTAGGTTTAAGTAGTTCTAAGTTCTAGGTGACTGATGACCTCAGACCTTAAGTCCCATAGTAATCAGAGCCATTTGAACCATTTTGTTTGTTACGTTCTCTGATGAGTCCACGTACACAAATTATGGTGCAGTGAATCACCATAACGTGCACTACTGGGCCGCCGACAATCCTCGGTGGGTACGACCTGTCGACCGTCAACGTAGGTGGTCTATTAATGTATGGTGTGGAATCCTTGGGGATGAAATCAACGGTCCACACTACTTCCCACGTACACTGACAGATGAGTTGTATTGCGCGTTTATAGTCGACAGTTTGGGTGGTCCCCTTGAACATGTGTGTCTACACCCGAGAGTCCATATGTGGATGCAGCACGATGGTCACCCAGCCCATTCTGCGCGTGCTGTTGTGGAAGAACTAAACAACAGGCTTGCAGTAAGGTGGTTGGGGCGCCATGGTCCTCATGCATGGCCCGCAAGATCGTCAGATTTGACACCATTAGATTTCTTTTCTCAGTGTTTATGTCAATGAGCCCACATCCCCAGATGATCTGAAACGGTGCATCAACGACGCATGTTGCTCCGTGACACCGGCGGTGTTACATCTCGTCCACAGATCATTTAGAAGGCGCATTGCATTGTGCATTCAGGAACATGGAAACACATTTGAACATCTCATTTAAATCAGCTTCCCACCGCAAGAACATGCATCACCCACCACACATGTATTATGTTCAGCGTGTGGTATCTGCCCCTGAAACTTTGAAGGCTTGTAGCTCCCAAACTGAAAGTGATAGGAATGTAATTTAAAATGAAGTATACACAGCTGGTGTTACTGATTCCAGTGCGTGACAGAAACAACTATTGTTACATTTAAAGAATTGTATCGTTTTGCTGTAACTCTTTGGATAATAACGCAACAAACTACACTCCTGGAAATTGAAATAAGAACACCGTGAATTCATTGTCCCAGGAAGGGGAAACTTTATTGACACATTCCTGGGGTCAGATACATCACATGATCACACTGACAGAACCACAGGCACATGGACACAGGCAACAGAGCATGCACAATGTCGGCACTAGTACAGTGTATATCCACCTTTCGCAGCAATGCAGGCTGCTATTCTCCCATGGAGACGATCGTAGAGATGCTGGATGTAGTCCTGTGGAACGGCTTGCCATGCCATTTCCACCTGGCGCCTCAGTTGGACCAGCGTTCGTGCTGGACGTGCAGACCGCGTGAGACGACGCTTCATCCAGTCCCAAACATGCTCAATGGGGGACAGATCCGGAGATCTTGCTGGCCAGGGTAGTTGACTTACACCTTCTAGAGCACGTTGGGTGGCACGGGATACATGCGGACGTGCATTGTCCTGTTGGAACAGCAAGTTCCCTTGCCGGTCTAGGAATGGTAGAACGATGGGTTCGATGACGGTTTGGATGTACCGTGCACTATTCAGTGTCCCCTCGACGATCACCAGTGGTGTACGGCCAGTGTAGGAGATCGCTCCCCACACCATGATGCCGGGTGTTGGCCCTGTGTGCCTCGGTCGTATGCAGTCCTGATTGTGGCGCTCACCTGCACGGCGCCAAACACGCATACGACCATCATTGGCACCAAGGCAGAAGCGACTCTCATCGCTGAAGACGACACGTCTCCATTCGTCCCTCCATTCACGCCTGTCGCGACACCACTGGAGGCGGGCTACACGATGTTGGGGCGTGAGCGGAAGACGGCCTAACGGTGTGCGGGACCGTAGCCCAGCTTCATGGAGACGGTTGCGAATGGTCCTCGCCGATACCTCAGGAGCAACAGTGTCCCTAATTTGCTGGGAAGTGGCGGTGCGATCCCGTACGGCACTGCGTAGGATCCTACGGTCTTGGCGTGCATCCGTGCGTCGCTGCGGTCCGGTCCCAGGTCGACGGGCACGTGCACCTTCCGCCGACCACTGGCGACAACATCGATGTACTGTGGAGACCTCACGCCCCACGTGTTGAGCAATTCGGCGGTACGTCCACCCGACCTCCCGCATGCCCACTATACGCCCTCGCTCAAAGTCCGTCAACTGCACATACGGTTCCCGTCCACGCTGTCGCGGCATGCTACCAGTGTTAAAGACTGCGATGGAACTCCGTATGCCACGGCAAACTGGCTGACACTGACGGCGGCGGTGCACAAATGCTGCGCAGCTAGCGCCATTCGACGGCCAACACCGCGGTTCCTGGTGTGTCCGCTGTGCCGTGCGTGTGATCATTGCTTGTACAGCCCTCTCGCAGTGTCCGGAGCAAGTATGGTGGGTCTGACACATCGGTGTCAATGTGTTCTTTTTTCCATTTCCAGGAGTGTATGTTCATAGCTCCGCAGACAGTGTAAAGTTTCTTATGGTGAACTACCGCAAAAAATATTTCCGTCGCCTATTACTTCGTAGCTTACAGAGGCAAGCACATTTAGTGAAACACCCTGTATGTTTGAAGTAGAACTTTATACTTTCATTTAAAATCATAGTGCTGATCCCGTTAAGTAGAAGGAGAATACATACGGTTCTTTCAAAGGACTGGACCATAATGTGGCCACGTAGACTGGAAATTAAGGTCAGTATGTTTTCCTTCGCTTTCTGGCTGACCACAAAATTAGTTGCCAGGCTCGCGTGAGAAAGACGGCGAACAAAAACAAACACAAACAATCGTTTTATTTAAACCAGCCGCCCCACACACTGACTGTAACCGCCTGCTACAATTATAACAGCAAGACAATTTAATAAATCTTGAAACGCCAGGAAGTTCTGCGCACCTTCTGTTTTCAATGTACACAATAATGACACCTGGTGCCCAGAATGCTGAACCAATAGAGACGAGCAAACTCACACATCTGTCATTTACCACAAAGTGTACTCGTGAATCCGCGGTGCGTCCTCTTACTGGACCGTAATTCAAACTTCAGTCCCAAAACAGACCACGAAGCCTCAGCTGCCGCCTTCGGTCGTGCTCAGCTGAAAGTATAATTATCCACTAACATGTCTTGCATATGCGGTCACGGCGTAACTCACATCCCTTCACTGGCCCGCATAGTCAAACTTTAAGTCTCCTTTCTCTACGAGCTGTGCTCTCGCGGCGGGCCATCCGCCACAGATAATCCAGCCAGCCGCTGCATCGGTACTAACCTCCAAAGACATCAATATACCTGGCGCGCAGCACATATACACCTCCAACTCCACGGGAGCTACTGGATATAACGGCCGGCCGAAGTGGCCGTGCGGTTAAAGGCGCTGCAGTCTGGAACCGCAAGACCGCTACGGTCGCATGGATGTTTGTGATGTCCTTAGGTTAGTTAGGTTTAACTAGTTCTAAGTTCTAGGGGACTAATGACCTCAGCAGTTGAGTCCCATAGTGCTCAGAGCCATTTGAACCATTTGAACTGGATATAACAACAGGACTGATTCGGTAATTTCTGAAGGAAGGCTGAATGTTCACCAATAACTGGCAAAAATGATGGACCATCTTCTCATGTCCTTCATGACAGTTGACATCACAGATTCCTTCAGGAACGTAGTGATCCTTAACTAGCGTTCCTGGTGCCCCAATTTGTTATTCACAGAGTTCAACTGGATTACGATGGGAAGCAGTACACTTTTCATACCAGCCAACAACATTCATGAACTGATACAAATTGTGTTTTAGACAAGGCAAGGTGACTTTCAAGGGCTATTAGTTTCCATGCCGCAAAAAATAAAAGTGTGTATTTTGGGTTGTGGTGGTAATGCGCGGAACTGATACTGATGGTGGTCATCAGCTCCGAGTGGGATGAAAGTTTAACCAAGTAACACCCGTTATGAGATGAGAAACTCCACTAAGTTTGATAAATATAGAGGTGCTGCATCACGGTGCAACACTTTCCTTTTCCATCAGTGTATCTGAAATCTTTTCGGTACGCCCTTCATACGTCTTCCGACAAACGGCCGGACAATAATCTTGCAGAGGAGAGAGAGAAAGAGAGAGAGAGAGATGAGAGGGTAAACCGCCGCCGCGGTGCTCATGTGGGAGGGACCGCCGCCCCTGGGCCATAAACCTGCCTGCGCTGCGCTCGGGCGCCACAAGTGGGGCGCGGCACGGCGCAGCGTGCAGTGCTGAGCTGGCTTTCAGGACATTTGTCAGCCCCAGGGCGCGCCACGGCGGCCTTAACTCAGCCCCGGCTGCCTCTGTGCACTGGCCACCGGCCTGATTTCAACCTCTACACAAAATATCTGAAAACACTGCTTCGCTAAAACGCTTTAATTTACGTAAAAACTACCTTACCTCACTCGGCCTCCTTTAAATTTAAAAATGGTACGTCCACAAGAAACAAAGCACCATTTCATTTACGTAGAACCGTTACGGGTATTTGCATTCTGAAATTTTCTGAGTTGTTACCCCTGACATTTTTGTTTTTCTTGTCCTCGCAGAGTTCTGTGCCGTTCGCTGTACAAAGTCGAAGGATCGTCAGTTTTCAACGCTCCCGTTTTCCAACCTTTCTATCCCGTGCGCTATTGTGCTACACGAAGCAATTACAATACGATCGGTACAACTTGTATCAATACACACTCTTTAATATTGTATGGAGGGGGAAGGTGGGGGCGGGTAGGGGGAGGGGGCGGGGGAGAGGAACGGAGCTTTTAGTCTTCTGAGTAGCTGGTGCTGCTTGCAACGCCTTCCCCTCCTCTCCGGACACCTCATCTCACAGTAGCATTTACACCCTATGCCCTCAATTATTGGTTGGATATATCCGAGCCTCTGTCGTCCTCTACAGTTTTTACACTCTGCAACTCGCTCTAGTACCATGATTGTCTTTACCAGATGCCTTAACATTTGTCCATCTAACAATAACACCACTTGCAAAGTAGGTTACAATCAGATTAATAATGTTGCTCACGCAGCATATGTTCGCTTTATCAGGCAACAACAAAGTAAGGCAAAGGTCCCGAGTTTGAGTCTCGGTCGGGCACACAGTTTTAATCTGCCAGGAAGTTTCATATCAGCGCACACTCCGCTGCAGAGTGAAAATCTCATTCTGGGAACAAAGTAATTGTCTGTAGATGGTATCGTCAGAATGGAAATAATGAAGTCACTGTAAAAAAGTCATTAGTTTTGGCACTTATCTCGAATGGATTCCCACGTAGATTTAGTCGAAGTTGTTATGGCTCATCTTGTTGATTCTAGGGTGATTCCACTTTGACTGCTAGAAGGTCCAGATCTGTATTTTAGCAATATTTGAAGACCTACCAAATGCATTTTTCAGGAAATTCTTAATGATCAAACAATCCCAGATCAGAACCATGGTATGGTAGGAATAATTTTTGACTTGGTTTTCACGATCCACATTTTTATTAAACTTCTTGTAAATTCACATATACTTCTTCTTAATTGTCACATCATCAAGAAAACAGTTTTGTATCAATCTTCATATATTTAATTTCCGTTTTAACCAAACACAAGACTTGACTGTTCTTTTACAAAGCGAAATAACAACTTAACTTCTGCAAAGTGAAACAAAGACTGCTCTGTGAGCATTCGCGCCAAAACGGTTACAAGTAAGTCAAAGATTATGACAGTCTCACAGAAATGAATACACACAAGAACCATATCACTGTAATATATCGATACATCGGAGTACCTATACATTAATAAAACCAAATGTGAATATTGTCACAAAAATATGTCTGTTACTTCGCAGAAAAGTAGTACGATATTACTGGTATCGAGAACTGGGGTTGGAGTACCGTAATGGTCACGTAAATAAAGAACCATTACATCCAGTCATCCTGACACTCCTTCTTGTCAGTGTTTTCCACATATTCCTTTCCTCTTCGATTCTGTGCAGCAGCACCTCATTCCTTACCTTATCAGTCCACCTAATTTTCAACAATCATCTGTAGCCCAACTTCACAAATGCTTCGGTTCTCTTATGTTCCTGTTTTCCCACAGCCCATGTTTCACTGCCATACAATGCTGTGCTCCAAACGTACATTCTCAGAAATTTCTTCCTCAAATCAAGGCCTATGTTTGATACTAGTAGACTTCTCTTGGACAGGAATGCCCTTTTTGCCAGTGTCAGTCTGCCTTTAAGTCCTCCCTACTCCGACCGTCATGGGTTATTTTACTGCCTAGGTAGTAGAATCTCTTAACTTCGTCTACTTCGTGGCCATCAATCCTAATGTTAAGTTTCTCACTCTTGTCATTTCTGCTACTTCTCGTAAATTTCGCCTTTCTTCGAATTACTGTCAATCCGTATTTTGTACCCATTAGACTGTTCATTCCATTCAGGAAATCATGTTATTCTTCTTCCCTTTAACTCAGGATATCAGTGTCATCAGCGAATCGTATCATTGATATCCTTCCACCTTCAATCGTAATTCCACTCCTGAACCTCACTTTATTTCCGTCATTAGTGCTTTGATTTACAGACTGAACAGTAGGGGCGAAAGACTACATCCCTGTCTTACACCATTTTTAATCCGAGTACTTCGTTCTTGGTGACCTTTTCAGATTAATCACGTTTTTTGCTTCATCAGAGAGAATCAAACACCCAGCAACAATCGCCGGTAGATTCCAGGCTGGAGGAGTGATCGTTATGGTCTGGGTAATGTTTTAGTGGCATTCCCTGGGTGATATCGTCATGCTGGAAGGTACAGTGGATCAACACAAGTACACGTCTATCCTTGGGGACCATGTCCATCCCTGTATGCAGTTCGTTTATCCTTGGGACGGTGGCATCTACCAACAGTATAATGCAGTGTGTCACACAGCTTGCAATGTACATGCGTGGTTCGAAGAGCATCATGATGAGTTAAACACACGCCTACGGCCACCAGACTCCCCGGATCTATTTCCAATCGATAATCTGTTAGACCACCTCGGTAGGGCTGCACGCGCTGTGAATCCTTAACCGAGAAACCTAGCGCAGATGGACACGGCAGAAGAGTCGGCATTGTTCCACACCCCTGTCGGTACTGCCAGAAACTCTAACTTTTTCCTGCACGTCACGTAGTACAAAAGGTGATTATTCAGGCTTTTGATTGACGTCACACTAATTTGACTGGGCAGCGTATTAACAATGCGTTTGGTGAGAAGCCATTGCTGTATCGGCTAACAACAACGACAGCGATTCAGACCACAAAGTTTGCCAGACCACTCCGAATGTGGTGTCCTCTCTGCTGTCTTCACCAACATCGCTATTCCAGGCTGCGGACACACTCCACATGTCAGCAACTAGTAATGTCTTGGGCGGTGTAGTATGCACGCATTGCCAGGCGTAAGCAGATTCATGTGCCTCCTTAGCACTCCATCTTCAGGGCACCATCCGACCGCCGTGTCATCCTCACTGAGGAAGCGGATAGGTGGGGCGCGTGCTCAGCACACCGCTCTCCCGGTCGTTATGATGGCTTTCTTTGACCGGAGCCGCTACTATTCGGTCGAGTAGCTCGGCAGTTGGCATCACAGGACTAAGTGCACCCCGAAAAATGGCAACAGCGCATGACGGACCGGATGGTCACCCATCCAAGTGCAGGCCACGCCCGACAGCGCTTAACTTCACTGATCTGACGGGAACCGGTGTATCCACTGCGGCAAGGCCGTTGCCCATGTGCTTCCTTGCTGGACGTTATTTCGCTACGCTCTGGATACATCACCGGCGATGTTGCCTACCTCAGTCTGCATGCTGCAGATTATTGTGTTGGTTCAATTCTACCTTCTACCTTCGTTCAATAAACTAGACGTTGCACCCATTTCACCATCAGCTTAAGGACTACTACTTTCTCTTTCGACTATTAAAATCAGTGCTAAAAATGACGGTTGAAAAGCACCCGTTGGCGACCTTGGCTGTGGAATCGTCAGATTTGTACTGAGCTTTTATGAACTGAATAGAACTGCAGATAAAATTAATAAACTAGGGTATTCAAGTTACCGAAAAAGATAAGTATTTGTGACTGAAAGTGACTAATTTATTTTACGAAATAAACTTCAACTACCTTGCAAATGCTGGCCTCACCACAACAAAAAATAGAGAAAAAAACATTTTTGCAAAGAATATTTTCGCAGCAAGGTGGATATATGTTTGCAGAACGGCTAGCAGTACATCTGGTTTCAGTGAAGCGAATTGCCATATCAAGTACACATCACAGGCGGGCCCTCAGTTTTGAAGAGCGGAAGCGTCCTGACTTCAGGAAAATCGTAAGTTATAAATCCTTATTTAATTCTGGAGTGACTGAAAAGTTCTGAAGTCATTGAACAGCGGTAATAAAGTTGTCCAAGAATATGTATTTGGTTTCTCTTTAGCGATACTGGTTAGTCAGCTACCTACTTGTTAACTAGAGCTTCTGTCCCCAGATGAGCGTGGTTTTAGAAAGCATAGCTCGTTCGAAACACAGCTTGATTTTTTTCTCCCAGATATGCTGCGAATCATCGACGAAGGTCAACAGGTTGATTCCATATTCCTAGATTTCCGGAAAGCGTTTGACTCGGTGCCCCGCTGCAGACTGTTAACAAAGGTGCAATCCTACTAAATAGGTTCCCAGACATGTGAATGGCTCGAAGATTTCGTAAACAAAAGAACCTAGTACTTTGCCCTCGATGAAAAATGTTCATCAGAGACAAGGGGTGTCTCAGATCTACCTCCATCACTGCCTATTCAGAACTCATCAGCCAGACCGGTCCTGCGACTCACGCACAAAACACCCACGCCACAGGCCGTCTCCCTCGTGTAGTGACGCTGACCTTACACGGCATTGCTTTTAGGACCACCATTCGATTAATGCTAGTGAAACATTAAATGTACACATATTTCCAGATAGTCTTCTTTCTTGCGGTCATTTACCGCCTATAAACTACATTATGCGTCTCCTTCGTTATTGACAAATACCTATCTGCAACACTGGTTTACACAAAGAAAATATGTTTACAAATTACCGTAATAATTAAGTGGCCAGTTATTTAGAATCACTTTTCGGTGACCTTTCACTTGGTGCAGTCAGAATTTACAATATGTGCACCATATTCACATGGCAAAGGCCTTTACTAATGGGCGATAGGAATAGACTTAAAATAATTATTGAATACACTGAATGTTGTGAAACAACTACGTCAGGAAACAGTCCATAGATGTGCCTACTTCGTGCTAACTTCATAATACGTGTTACTACGATGAATTGTTTTCTGTCTCAATTTGTTTGACTGCGAAATTGTTTGTTCCTTGTAAAGTTAAAACTACCTAGCGTATCGAATCAAGGTGCTCACAGGTTATAGAGTAAAAAAGTAAATTTCATTTGCGCCTCGTTCGAGTTCTTAGCACCCCATGTTGTCATACAATTAATTTGTTAAGTAATTAGCGTAAATGACGTGTAACGGCAGCCTACACCTGGGACGGTAATTCTATTGTCTGCCTGCAGCAAGTCTCCGACCAATTGTGCGAGATGGAACAGAATATTGGGGAGAGTCCAGTTATATGATGGCAGATGTGAAGGGGTTACGATGCGCTTGGTGCATGGTGCGGCGATTTTCCCTCGTGGTGGTGAGACGTCGTCGATCAGAACTTTTACGACAGCATGCTTGCAAAGAATGCCGTGCGGTCCAACATCGGGCCACCGCCAGATTCGAATGCTCCACCAATTGTACGATTCGACCATCCTGCAAAATAACCCCAATAAGGCCCCTTTCAAACTAATAACACTGTCTTACACGAGTACGCGGTATCTCCCTGTACTTCGCAGTGGTCACTCGACATCTGTACTGTTCACGTCGCTTAAGTATCCTACCAGTGACGGTAACTAAACACGAACTACACTAATGCACTGTAGTGGCCGCTCCGTTTGCCACAGGAAATTACAACTCTAATGCTTTACTTACCCACGGTTGGTATTTGTACGAGTCCGAAGTTATACTGACGACCAACCATGTCACGTGGGTGCTTCACTTTTTTTGCCAGATTGTGCATTCTTTTTACCTGCGTCTCAACCAATTACGATCACGTAACGACTTCAACCTCTCTTCTTTCCTTGGCGTTGTTTTCTATTTTTGCAGTGCTCCATCATTTTTTTCCCGATTTTGTCTTTTTCTTTTTTTCTTTCCATGTTGGGTCCAATATTTTATTTCTTCTTCCTTCAAAGCCTTCTAAATTTACTGTCTTATTTTTAAAATGGTTTCTGTTTGTTATTTGCGATTTTAAAGCTCTTTCCTTGTTTTTTGTGTTGCATGCTACTGTCGATATCTTTTCCCGAATATACAGTATTATTTGTTTTGTTAGTCTGTCCTTGTTTATTCAGCACAAGTGTCCAAAGTGTCCAAAAGTTCGAGTCTCGGTTCTTCATTTCTGTTTATGGTTTCCTATTAGGCGACAAGAAACCCAGCGAGCAAACGCCTGTAAGTGTGTCAGCACCACCAATAGAGACGTCCAGTTGAGCTGCGAGGTGTTTGATTGTGGTTCGTCGATCACCTATAATGAGAATATACACACGTTCCAACATTGCTGGAATCACAGCTGTGTGCCGCTGGCCGGCAAGCGTGAGGTCGGAGAAGTTTGCGCGACCTAGTCATGATGATTACAGACGCTTCTCACAAAGACTCACAGAGCTGATGTTCACTGTCAGGTCTCCCTGGACATTCTGCAAGAGCCTATGAGTATCTGCGAATCTCTGGTTTTCCGCCAAAAGGAACTCAATGACAGCTCTCTGCTTGGAATGCACCTCTGTGGAGGTGCCATTTTAAAGGCTGCGTAGAGCGCTTCCACATTTCGAAACTTGATGTTACCGTCGAGGCTGAAGCGGGTATATTCCTTGATGGCCCATACGAAATTACACATCTTTTTAGCCGAAACTGGCAGAGAAAAAAATGTGTTGCATTACTTATTGAACATCCCTCGTATACATATATATTCTTCCACTGGCACTCTGTAGTTTTATTTTTGTCTGTGTTATGAACTACAAGTAAAAGGGAAGACTAGTCAGCCCTCGTTTCCCACACATTTTCGGCTATTTAGAATTTTTCCCCAACTCTCTGGCTCCTACGTCAGTTGCATCTTCCGGAGTGATCAGCTAACTTGTTGGCAGGCTGCACTGATCATTTCCGTATCAGCTGTCGAGGCGGGAGCCCCGGTTTTTGGTCCTATGTGTGAGTACAGTTACTTATTTATTATTGTCTTCATTCTTGTCCCGATCCCTTACTCCATGTTAGCACCTCCTTTGCAGTCCCATGCGCCCGGGTTCCCGGGTTCGATTCCCGGCGGGGTCAGGGATTTTCTCTGCGTCGTGATGACTGGGTGTTGTGTGATGTCCTTAGGTTAGTTAGGTTTAAGTAGTTCTAAGTTCTAGGGGACTGATGACCATAGATGTAATGGGACTTCATAGTGCTCAGAGCCATCTGAACCGTTTTTTTTGCAGTCCCATGTGATAGTTTACACTGGGTGTGATCCCCTGTGACTGACTGTCCCGATTGCCCCACATTTATATTTTCTTAAGGCTCTCTCTTCAAGACTTTACTTTTCATCTTAGTATGTCAACCCCATAGTTCTGCTCCACTTATTTGCAATTGGTGGCACTAAAGATGGAGCTGTAGGCTTCGAAACCTGTCGTGTAATAAACAAGAAACTACTGGCAACTGAAATGGATTGTTATTCTATTAAGGTTATTTGTTTGTTGAGAAAGTCATTACATTACAAATTGTGAAATTCTTCCATATATATCTTTACTAAAATTGGTTTGTCGATTCATTAACTGCTTCAGTTTCTTGTAATATCTTTTCCTTGGTGCGTCGTTTTCATTATTAATTTCACGACATTCCATAAAAGATGATCTACTGTTGTGTTATTCTCTCCACATATGCAAACAGCACCACAGATGCACTATTACAATGCTGCTGGTAATCCTTTAGGGGTATCAGATCGCAGTCCAACAACTCTTCTGTTCCTAATGTTTCGTCTAGAACTGCGCTGGACATCTTCAGAGGTCTTCCTCCTCTGTTGAGTCTTTCTGGCTCAATTGAGGCAGGTCTCAACGGAGTAGCAATGCCTCGGATACTCAGTTCCAAAGGTAGAGTCTGGCGGCTCTGTAACAAGATATTTGTGTTTTAATTTCAGTGTTCAAGAAGAATCCTCAAAAATATTTTAAACATACGAAAGAATAACATTAACAGCCTGTAACTATAGGATCAGGAAGATCCTGATTGTCATGAGAAAGGAGACATGCACAGTGATGTGAAAGTACAAGAGAAAGAAAAGAATATGAAATATGGTGGCACAAATGTGTACTAAACGTTAACTAGACAATTCGAGTAAGAAACAGCCTATTTGATTCATGACGCTCATGAAGTATGCGAATAATTTAAACAAATCAGTTTTTCTCTCACTCGTGAAAGTTTCTTCAGCAGAACTGAAGTCTCCACGTCGTCAACCAGAAAATCACTGCTGTGCAACGACGTCCATTTACTGTCCAAACGTTTAATTGTTTGATGGTGGCATTCATTTGCTAGTAAAACAATAAAACTTTATATCTTCAGGTGAAATATACAAGAGTCCTTAAAAAGGTTACTACTTAAACAGTTGTAAAAACAGTAAATTACGTTGTTAAAGTACTAATATTTCATTAAAATTAGTGTATATTTTACCTGAAGATCAGAGCCTGCCATCGAATCGGACGTGTTTTGTGTGGTTCAGCCAAATTTTAGTATTTTACCAAATGTATTTCACAACCACGACCTCACCAGCAGCTACTCCAACTTTTACAAATGAAGAGCAAGAAGTTGTGGATGCTCTACAGCATTATTTTATTTAGTTAAACCGTCTTTGGCTTACAAAGTCATTATCAGACTGTAACTGACCATCGTCATCAAGGCCGATACAGTTTGGGTGAACTACACTGGAAATGATATATCGTGCAAAAACAGAGTAAACTTCGTCTTTGACAGTGCAACAGTTACAACGCTGAAAATCATAAATCTAAATACGAAATAATCATAAAGGGAATACACCAGAAACTTTGAGACTAATACAAAGAGGTGTATGGGCGAAAGACTGTCAGGCGGAACAGGCAAAGATCATCATCAGCAAAAAGCTGTCATATATTCTCTAAGTTAGAAAAACGTTCAACGATGAAGCACGCATTACATAAAAAAATGAATACGATTAAACAAATCCATCTTTTATTGCAGTAAAATGTTGTTCTGGAATATCTCTGACCCATTCATACCGAAAGATGAATCAGGACAATGCAGTCATAATCTCTGGACATAAAAGGCAATGACCTGACTGACTGACTCACTCACTGACTCATCGTCGCCCATCCCAACCACTAAGCATAGAAACTTGAATTGTTATTTTCGAAAATCGAAAGTTTTCAATTTTGCGTGGTGCCCTTTAGTGGTAATTGAAAAATAAATTTTGATAAGAGGAAATTAACTGGCGTGCCGTTAATTAAAAGCAGCCAAGTAAAGAAAAAGATGGTAAGTTTAAATTACCACATGGCACAGATAAATTTATAACTAAGAGAGAGATTATTAATAATTCAAGATTTTCGTCTAACCTGCTTTGATACGTCTGGAGTGGACTAACCGGCACATCGTTTGTTAGCCGTATGCCGAACATTAATATACATAGAAGTGCTGCCCGGAAACTGCGTTTACAGATCGGCGAAACATATCTCAGGCACGCACGAGTGGCGGCTACAAATACGAACATCAATGATGTTAGCCGGCCGAAGTGGCCGTGCGGTTAAAGGCGCTGCAGTCTGGAACCGCAAGACCGCTACGGTCGCAGGTTCGAATCCTGCCTCGGGCATGGATGTTTGTGATATCCTTAGGTTAGTTAGGTTTAACTAGTTCTAAGTTCTAGGGGACTAATGACCTCAGCAGTTGAGTTCCATAGTGCTCAGAGCCATCAATGATGTTAAGCAGCGGCCAGCAAACGATATGTCAGCAGTCTTGCAGTTCTCCTAGCTGTAAGAGAGAAAGGTTGGCAGGCAACATTATCGTTATTGAAACATTGATAAATAATAACAATTATTCATGTATTGACGATTCCTTTACACAGATGAATACTTAACACACCTTGAAAATATATTTAAAGTACAAGAACGGAGACATCAATAGAGCCTCAAGAGAGACTAGAGATTTCGAGAGAAAGCAATCCAGACGCCGCTCCTGTTTATATACAAGCAACTGAAGGCAAATTTACTGTCATTTTTCCTCAGTCTCTTCCTGTTCTGGAAGCCTGTTGCGTACAAAAATGCTCGACAAAACTTCGCTGCGCTTCTTTCCGGCGTGGCTGATAGTATAAAATTTGAATGTTGTCGACCGCCGCCTGCGCTACGTCTGATGCACTATTTGAAAATTAAAAAATACAATTGCTCTCTTTTGCTAGTTTTAACGTCTGTATGCTCTGAAACATTTGAGAAAAATTAATTATAACTTTACATTATAAGACAACTTAAAGACAATAGACGAAATTAATATAAAAATACAGTATTTCTTATGTAGGTTTATATAAATTATTTTAGTTTTTGGGGCTTAAATTTATTTACACATAAAAAGAAACATTTCAAGTTTTGATTTTGGAGACGGTGTTGATTTTGTATTGTAGACTTCGTTTAAAAATGAATTTTTCAAACTTCCACCACTAAGGGGGTGGAATATGGGATGAAAGGTTTTTTGAAAACATGTCGCTGTTAATACAAGTCTCAAGATATAGTAACAAAAATTGCTGTTTAATTTCTCAGCCAGAAATAAAGAAATACATGTTCCAGCATATTTGGAAATTTAACTCCTATGGGAATGAAATAGTGGGTGAAAGTATTATTTTTTAAACAGATTATTAGCAAAGAACTACTACTGTATGTTTAAAGCTACATCTATGAAAACTGGTATTTGAGATTAATTGCAAACCATCATGTACTGCAACTGGTTGGCTGTCTTATTCATCTGCTATTCTGTAACCGTTGCTGACGTGCAGCCATGTTCAAAATATTAAAAAAAAATGCTTCGATGTGTTTGCAAATTTAACCCTAAAGGGGTGAAACAGGGAATGAAATATTTTACGAAACTAAGCTAAGCATTTTTAAAGCTGTATCTATGAAAATTTGAAGGTGACTTCTTGATTGGAAACAAAAAGATATGTGATTCACTGTTTTTGGAAATTCTTTGGAAATTCAACCCCTATGAGGCTGAAATAGAGGATGAAAGTTTTTATTGAAATATTTCATTATGCAAACATATCTGAAGCTAAATCTATGTTTGCTCAGTGTGTTGATTTGCACATAACGTTGGGCGTGGCAACATTTAAATTCGATTAAATAAATGAAAAATGTGGAGACCATACAATCAACATGGGCGAAGCAGCGGGCGATAAGCTAGTATATTATCAAGACACGTCGTTTGCCGGATAGAGTGTATTTCACCGAGAATTACTTCTCGTCTCCTCTAAGCTAAAACCTGGAAAAATTGTCTACTGGAGAACCAATTCGTAGGCAATCTCAGAGACAGTTTATCTCAAATATTTCCACTGACAGGGATATAACAGAAATTGAAATTTGCTTTTCATTATTAACACATGAAAGGCGTCCAATCTCAGCCATATCTGTGTCTGCGAATTTGATATGTAATCCACAGGATCAGCCTGAAAGCCAATACCTGTTCGAACGAAGTTATAAGAAAAGGACTTCGTGAAAACCGAAGTGCAGGAAACGGGCATGACATTATTTGCAGACATTCACGTTACGGAACGCTACGAATACCAATTTCCTACATTACTTTGTAAGTAAAATTCTCTTTGACTAACCTTCTGGACTATCATACCAACAAGGTCAATGAACAAAAGCTTCAACTTTCGCATCAAAAGACTAATATTACTGTTCTTCTACGCCGGAAGTTTATTCGCCACAGCATATATATATATATATATATATATATATATATATATATATATATATATATATAATTTTTTGTTTCAGACGAAAGAGGAAGAAAGCATTTAACTCTTTCATAAGGCAACGTAGATACCTGTCGTTGTCTAAAAATCAAAGTATAAGTGTTCAGTGCAGTGATTTAGGGTAAAGATTAGTGCTCAGATTACATCTAAAACAAATTGATGCTCTGTATCTCGTTACATGTCTAGACTCCATTCTAGCGGAGCACATTTTACACTGGTTAAAAAGATATATTGCATGATACAACAATGGATATAGTTGACAACTTTAATCTGATACAGTCTGCTACCACTTAATGCTATTGACACTCTTTTCATCACACATAGTTTTCATGTACCTCCTTTCACGTGTGTGTGGTATACAACTAAAGTACAGATGGGTTGTATTACATTCTGTAAATTACCCAGCTAATTGCACTTTATTTCACAATATATTGATAATATTCAAATGATTGACTCGTCGTGTATGTGAGATATACGTCTTAGGTCGTGGAATTCCTCGTACCCTCTAATATACATAGCCTCCAATAGAATATCATGTCAGATATATTTAGCTGACATATTAATTGTAACTTATAAGTCTATACCTCCATACATCAGTTATACATTTTCCTTACATCCATTTCAGTGCATTTCGATTATAACACCTCCCTTCCACACCCTAGTTTTACTTCTTATGGTCCTCCATCTCATTATACATATGTGCCTTATTTTCAGTGTTACACAGGTCTCTGGTGCACAATGATAGTGTAGCATTAACTTCTCCTTTTTACAATGATACATATCAGAAAAAGTGAGGCTTTTATTATTAATGTCCTGATTTGTGTTCACAGGTTTATGTTATGGGACACTGTCCTGAATGTTAAGATTTTATTAAAAGTATAAGTCCCTAGTAGTTTTTATTACATTACTCCAGATTCAGATTTTTATAAAATTTGTGTAACTTCTTTTCCGTTACTTTACATTAATTATGTTATGTATTTGACAATACTGTTAAAATGTTTTTCATCTCCATTATTCAGACTTAAACTTCTAAGCCATAGGTTGTCTTTTGTATGAAGTATGCGCCTATTATTCCAGATGCAGTTTCTTTGTATCTCAATTAATGGTGCATAATATGTCTCTCTAACAGATACTGTAGAGTAAAATCATTATCTGCATCATGTACATTAATTTTCAACTGTTGTTTATACACTTGCCAGCATGTGACCACATATTTGCTCTAGATAATGTGTATGTTTGACACTTACTTATTCTTCATAGACATTGTTTTCACGTTTTTGATTACCAAACTCTCAGTACTGGATATTATAGAATATTTGTTGGATAAGTTAACTTCTGCCTGATGTCTATGCTGCTTGTAATGATTTTTTTTCTGTTTTCTTTTTTTTATCAAGATGGCTACTAACACATATGATGTTTGACAATTATATACCTGGCTCAGGTAGAATTTTCTACTAAATTCTTAAGTATCACAGTGATGGGCTTGTCAGTGCCTTATAGCTACGTTATGTTTCTTGAAAGGGACATTGCCTAATCTACATTACTGTTATATACAATTGCCACTAGCACTTCATAAAGCCCAACTTGGCGGTTGTTTGGTTATGAAGTGATTGGTTACATTTTCGTGATAAAAATATTTACTGCCAGAACTGGTTTTAAAATAAACAGTATAACTGGAATAATAATCACATATGACATGGTACTTCATATGTACTCGTTAGCCTATGGTAATGGCTAATTAAATTAACTAGAATGGAAATCAGTGGTAGCTGACAATTTTTACCTAATCTATTTTATGTTACCAACACCATTTACATTACGTTTACGTTGTGATAGATGTTTGTTTTTACACACCTCATGGATTATTATTCAATGATTAAACTACTGTTTAGCATTTAGATACTGCTATGGGATAGATATTTTTTTCTATACATGTAATGGCAACTTGGTTCCCCATTTCTGTTGACATCACAAAATAGCAAAGAAGTTAGAAAAAGTTATTCTAATCTCCTGCAATCGGCAGGTAGCTCATGATCGATGCACTTTGTATCATAGGATGAAAAGGTTTAGTGAAGGTCTTTGACCACTTCAGTGTTTGTGCCATGAGAATACTTAAGTCTGTAGCCTTCTCATTAGCATGTATGCTGCCTTGTTAATTAATGTCACTACTGAGGGCATCCGTAAATGTCCTGTGTAGAACTTACTATACATTAATTTATTACGTTTTATAACACCTGATCTTTAAAATAATAATATGAGAGATGTATTTACTTGAACCGTTTTTAACCTTGTAAGTGATGTTCATTTTGAACCTGTTTGTAATTTTTGAACATACTTTGTGTACTATTTTTATCTGTGTATGTTCCTTTGACTAGATATCTGTTGAAGATGATCTTAATACCGAATCAGGTTGTTGCTTAAGGTTTTCAATAAAACAGCTGATGGTCAAATAAACATTTAATGAATTACTTGACGACTTTCAACAGTCATCTAACAAAAATGTTTAAGACAATGGGATTTCAAATACACTGTATAAGTGAGAACTGCAATTCTAAAGCACGGTGTATCTCAAACAGTTTGATCCGATTTGACAAGACTATACCTTATACACGACTGGAAGTAGAAACTTAAGGCAGATTTTACTTACACACAGTACTAAAAAGTTTTTAGATGCATGTACACACAATCTTCGATTAATTGTTAAAATCATGTCTAAGATCAGAGCTTTCATTTACCTTTCTCAGATGTTTAAGATACCCTCCACTAGGCGCGCGACAAACATCTACACGATAGTCAAACTCATGCCATACTGTTGCGACCAGGTCTGGAATTACTGAGTTCGCTGCTGCAGCTACGCTGGGTCGCAGTTCACCCGTAGTTCTTAAAAGAGGATGCACATAGGTGGAGTCTTTAACAATATCCTACAAAATTCAGGTGACCTCGGATCAGCAGACAGCATCACCGCTACCCCATCAGCTGGCAAGATCGACAACTCCCGAGATCTTGATCCAAAGGACTGACAGTTTGATGAGCCCTCAATTTGTGGTCAGGGCATCAGAGCAAATTCCTCCATAGTCTCAGCTGTATGGGAGAAAACATGACGTAAAACCATAGGTGCCATTTTTACGGGAAAATCTTCTTGTATCTTCCAGATACGTACTATGAAAGAACTAAAAATTTTTGTTTACGATGAGAGAGAGAAACGACGCTTGCTAAGCGGCAAAATGTCTTGAGAAGAAACAGGTATTTTGAAATCTTTCAAGACCTGTTGTAGCAATACAACACATGCAGGAGACCACGCCAGAGTTGATATTACCTATCGCTCAATGGCTACAAGTCGGCTGCAAGTCGTGGCTTTTGTCGAGACATGAATCCAGTATTATTGCCGTAGGTAAACACGACACCGCAAGATGGCGACTCACGTTCGCATGTTCACTGTAGGTCCCCCTTTTACGAACTACCCGTCGTCTAGGTGTAGCGTCTTTGATTAGTAGTCAAAACGTCCGCGGTGCTAGGTTCGAAAGCCGCCACCGCTTAATTCTGATTAATGATCAACAATAGCGGTCGGAGATTTCCGGCACAAGAAGTCACTCTCAATCTGCTAACGGACTTCTCAAGGAGGGTGGAGGAGCGGACTGAGTTTCAGGACACACTTATCCTTGGGGTGGTAAACTGCCCCTAAAGGTGGAAGAATCCGCAATGATCAACGGCATGAGGATGCAGAAGGCAATGGAAACCCTTGGATTAGAGACACATAACGTGTATCCACAGGAAATGTGGACTGCAATTGAAGAAGTGTCAAGATGATATCTCCATTATCAAAAGATTGCGGAACAGTCCTCCATTCTGATCTCTGAGAGGGAATGCCAAGAGGGAGGTGACTATGAGAAAACGACTGAATAACCAACGAAAGGATAACGATCTACGATTCGGGGCGTGGACGTAAGCTACAAAATCTGCAGAGAGAAATGCAAAGTCTCAATCTAGATATAGTAGGGGTCAGTGGAGTGAAGTGGAAGTAAGACAGGGATTTCTGGTCATATGAGTATAGAGTAATGAAAACAGCAGCAGAAAATGGTGTAACTGGAGTAGGATTCGCTATCAATAGGAAGGTAGGGCAGAGAGTGTGTTACTGAGAACAGTTCAGTGATAAGATTTTCTTATCAGAATCGACAGCAAATCAACACCAACAACAATAGTTCAGGTATGCATGCCGACTTCGCAAGCTGAAGATGAAGATGAAGAGCTAGAGGAAGTGTGTGAGATTATTGAAAGGGTAATCCAGTGTGTAAAGGGATATGAAAATCTAATAGACATGGGAGACTGGAATGCAGTTGTAGGGGAAGGAGTAGAAGAAAAAGTTACAAGAGAATATGGGCTTGGGACAAGGAATGAGAGAGGAGAAAGACTAACAGTTCTGTAACAAGTTTCAGCTAGTGATTGAATACTCTGTTCAAGAATCACAAGAAAAGGAGGTATACTCGGAAAAAGGCCGGATCATACGGGAAGATTTCAGTTAGATTACATCATGGTCAGACACAGATTTCGAAATCAGATATTGGATTGTAAGACGTACCCAGGAGCAGATATAGACTCAGATCACAATGTAGTAGCGGTAAAGAGTAGGCTGAAGTTTAAGAGATTGGTCAGAAAGGATCATGACGCAAACAAGTGGGACATGAAAGTACTAAGGAATGACGAGATACGCTTGAAGTTCTCTGTAGATACAGCAATAAAGAACAGCCCAGTAGGCAGTACAGTTGAAGAGGAATGGATATCTCTAAAAAGGGCAATCACAGAGGGTGAAAAGAAGTCTTGGGTAACAGAAGAAATACTTCAGTTTGCCGATGAAAAGAGGAGGTACAAAAATGTTCAGGGAAATTTAGGAATACAGAAATACAAGTCGTTAGGATGAAATAAATAGGAAATGCAGGGAAGCTAAGACGAAATGGCTGCACGAAGAATGTGAAGAAACAGAAAAAGAAACGAATGTCGGAAGGACCGACTCAGCATGTAGGAAAGTCAAAACAACATTCGGTGCAATTAAAAGCAAGTGTGTTAAAACAATGAGTGCAGCAGGAATTCCACTGTTAAATGCAGAAGAGAGAGCGGATAGGTAGGAAGAGTACGTTGAAGGCCTCCTCAGGGGGAAGATTTGTCTGATGTGATAGAACAAGAAACAGGAATCGATAAAGAAGAGATAGGGGATCCACTAGTACAATCAGAATGAAAACGAGCTTTGTAGGACTTCACATGAAATAAGGCAGAAGGGGTCCATCACAATTTCTAAAATCATTTGGCGAAGTAGCAAAAAAACAACTGTTCACGTTGGTGTGTAGAATGTATGAGTTTGGCAATATACAATCTGACTTTCTGAAAAATATCATCCATGCAATTCCGAAGACAGCAGGAGCCGACAAGTGCGCGAATTATCGCACAATCAGCTTAATAGCTCATGCATTCAAGTTGCTGACAAGAATAATATACAGAAGAATGGAAAAGAAAACTGAGGGCGTATTAGATTATGATCAGTTTGGTTTTAGGAAAGGTAAAGGCACAGGAGAGGTAATTCTGACGTTGCAGTGATAATGGAAGCAAAACTAAAGAAATTTCAAGACATGTTCATACGATTTATCGACCGGGAAAAAGCATTCGACAATGTGAAATGGTTCAAGACGTTCGAAATTCCGAGAAAAAAAGCGGTAAGCTATATAGAGAGACGGGTAATATACGAGATGAACAAGAGCCAAGAGGAAAAAATTAAGAGTGGGCGAAGAGGAACGAAGTCCTCCGATTAAAAAGGTTAAAAAACCAGGGATGTAGTCTATCGCCCATGCTGTTCAGTCTGTACATCGAAGAAGCAATTATGGAAATAAAGGAAAGGCTCAGGAGAGGAATCAAAATTCAAGGTGAAAAGATATCAATGAGACGATTCGCAGATGTGTTGTATTGCTACAACAGGTCTTGAAAGATTTCAAAATACCTGTTTCTTCTCAAGACATTTTGCCCCTTAGCAAGCGTCGTTTCTCTCTCTCATCGTGAACAAAAATTTTTAGTTCTCTCATAGTACGTATCTGGAAGATACAAGAAGATTTTCCCGTAAAAATGGCACCTATGGTTTTACGTCATGTGAAAGTGAGTAAGGATGACATGATCTGCTGAATCGAATGAACAGTCTACTGAGTATAGAATGTGGATTGAGAGTAAATCGAAGAAAGACGAAAGGAATGAGAAGTAGCAGATATGAGAACAACGAGAAGCTTAACATCGGGATTGATGGTCACGATGTAGATGAAGTTAACGAATTTTACTACGTAGGCAGCAAAATAACCATTGATGGACAGAGCAATGAGGACATCAAAAGCAGACTAGCACTGGCAGAAAGGTCATTCCTGGCCAAGAGAAATCTACTAATATCAAACATAGGCCTTAATTTGAGGAAGAAATTTCCGAGCATTTACGTTTGGATGACAGCATTGTATGGTAGAGAAACATGGATTGTGGGAAATCCGGACCAAATAGAATTGGAGCTTTTGTGATGTGGTGCTACAGACGAATGTTAAAAATTAGGTGGGGTGATAAAGTGAGGAATGAGAAGGTTCTGAGCAGAATCGGAGAGGAATATGTGGAAAACACTGACAAGGAGAACGGACAAGATGATAGAACTTCTGTTAAGACATCAGGGAATAACTTGCATGTTACTAGAGGGAGCTGTAGAGGCAAAAACTGTAGAGGAAGCGAAAAAAAAGTTCAGAAAACCAGTCCAGTTGCCGGAACCCGACGTAGGCTGCGACGTATTTAGTAGCTCACGTTCATATCAGAGATGACGCGGGATTTAAGGTCATCCATTTCTTGGTAAACAAGCGGCTACGTACAGGAGGGGGGTCAATCTGAGATTTTTCACGTCTCTTTGGTTGGAGGCAGTACGGAAAAACTTAAATGTTAGGCCAAAAAGGTGGATAAAGCGCTTATCGGGGAAATGAGACTTTGGGTGTACTGCTCCACTTCTTATTGCTTCTTCACGTGCTACGACACTCGTTTATAAAAACAGAGAAGAGGTTTACTATATTCGCCAGTGTCTGGTACTACATACCATGAACCATGGAAGTGTGAAGTCCTATTGCTCTAATCGTACTCATCACAATGCAAGTGACTTACAGACATTGGTACATGAAGACAAATGAACGACGGAAACTAATAATCCTAATCCAGAGGTATGAACGGACAAGCTTTGGCAAATCCCTCCCTAGCTTAACTGAAGATAACTCTACAGTCATCCAACACTGGAACTCTTCTGAACGCTGGAGTCTCTGCCGAACTCTGCCTTGCTTAACATTTGAGGGCCTCTATATACAGCGTTTGGGGCTGTTTACGTAGACAAATGAGAATTCAGAATCAGTGAACGTGAAATCAGTGGCTTCTCAATGCATATGACATCTTAACGGACTTATGAAAGTGGCATGTACTGTGTGCTTCTACCTATATTAAATTAATCGTCACACACGGACGATTTTTATTTTCTTCTGTTTGTGGTAACCTTTTATGATTTACTATTACACAGTATCCAAAAAACATTCCATTTCAGTTTCAATATTTTAACGTTCTAGCTACAAACCATACTAATAAAGTCATCATCATGTTACATTATCAGCATTTTATGTAAATCCAGCTTTTACATTATCTGAAAACTACTTCTCAGTGTATTGTTTCATATGTTAAAGTGGTTCCACCGTCATACTAGTCCATTATTGCATATATAGATTTTTATCTATACTAATACATAAAGGGAATGTAGGAAGTGATTCAGCTGCCCCTGCCTATGGGTTTTATGTAACCCGCAGTGCCTTCAAGTACCATGTGCATCATTTTCATATTCTCTCCCTCGCTACATGCAAGCACATAGTCCTATAGAAAACATTAACAGGACCGCTTCGTAATAAATTTAACGTAGATAAAATTTTGCACTGGGAAGCAGTTCCACTAGAGGCCTTAGTTTTCGCTCCGTTCAAGGACAACGTATATAATTGACCTTCAAAAGCGTTTTCTTGAATAAATCGAAAACCGTGGCCTCCCGCCGAACGGTTACCTGAGTATAAAATTTTACTACATTACATTTCCTAAAAAAAAGGTCCTGTTCGTTTCTTTCTGCAAGACCAGTAGTTTACATGTAGCGACCGAGGGATTAAGAAAATTTCAAATGGTTCAAATGGCTCTGAGCACTATGGGACTTAACATCTGTGCTCATCAGTCCCCTAGAACTTAGAACTACTTAAACCTAACTAACCTAAGGACATCACACACATCCATGCCCGAGGCAGGATTCGAACCTGCGACCGTAGCAGTCCCGCGGTTCCGGAAGAAAATTTCATGCCTGATTTTTGAAGACGTTGCGAATTCAGTAAACGGTTGGAAACTAATAACCCTAGTCCAGAAGTACACATAGACAAGCTTTAGCAAATCCCAGTGTACAAGCATGACCGAAGACAACTCTGTATTAAGGAGGAAAATTATGAAAATTCTCCGGAAGTTATTGATCAATTTACTTCAAATTTTTACACAGTTCTCTAACACACATTTTTTTTCCGGACGGGTATAGGCTAAATACTTTTTTAAACAATAGCATCCTCTGCAAAAACCGACTGCAGAAAGGAATTGCGCAGCCCAGTGAAATTGTATGGTTTCGTTTCCTTTCTCGTATTCCGTTTTAAGTAAATACGATAGCAGCGCATTTCAACTATTAGGCAAATTATGGTTTCTGACTTATGCATTGATTCTCCATACAGATAATTTTAAACAAGAACTGTATATACAAAAATGTTCTCCTTTGTTTTCTTCACAGTTTTAACTGAAAACCTACGCTGACACGTCGTAATTCACCTGGAATAATCAGTACTATTTAGGAAATACTAACAGAAAAAAGTAAGATGAATTTCAATATCTACAAGAACATTTAAATTCAGAGAATCCACCTGGCTCTTGAGGCTTAAAATCGATGTTTCTCTAATACCAGTACACAATCTCGATCCTCCGAAACTTTATAACGGTACCCCTTAGCAGGTCAAACCTACAAGAAATAATGTCATTTAAGCTACTACTGTCACAAGTTCAGTTGTTGGAGAGGTCGCTCCCATATCTCGTATACCTGTGACGCCAACCAATTTATTCATTAATAGTGCTAATATTAATATTACTGGCATGTTTAGTTCTACACATGCAACTACATTTAGAGGTACATTTTTTTATCATTTCTGAAACAGAAACTCGTCCATGGAGTTGAAGGAGTTGTCCAAAAGAAATGATTTTAAGCTAGATTTAAAATTTGATCTGCTACCTGCCAGACAATTTATGTTGTTGGGCAAATGATAAAAGATTGATGTTGCTGAATAATGTACTCCTTTTTCAGCAACTGACAGCTTCAATAACGGATAGGAAAGGTCATTTTTTCCCTCTAGTGTTGTACGTATGAACATTACTGTCCTTCGCGAATTGCGTTGGATTATTTGTAACGAATTTCATTTCCAACGGATGGGGCCCCTCCACGCCCACACCAACGAGGTGACCAAACCAAAAGTTCTACTGTCACCTTGGTTTTCAAATCGTGAGTCACAGGATGTGGGCTGTGATGTTTTCCATGCGTCTGGGTAGTATTACTCATTGACATAGCCCATCAGAAGACAGAAACTGGACGAAAGCGGTCGAAGGGTAGCGGTTTGTAAGGGCAGGGGGAAGAAAGTGCCAAGGCAAGTGCAAGAGAAAAAAAACCTTTGCAATAGTAGGACGGGTACTAAGGGCAGTAGCGGCTTGCTAGCTGCGACAGTGCATGCAAGGTGTGTTTATGTTAGTGGGAGGTATCGTCCATCGCTACCTTTGTCGTTGCGCGTGCTCGTTGTAGGGTCTGCTGCAGCTGCTGCGTCCCTGTAACAGTTCAAGGTCGTCATACATTAGTGGGCGATCGGTCCCAGATCAGCTCACAGTGTAGGGTGTGTGTGTGTGTGGCTGGTTTGCGTGCTGTATACAGTACGGTATCTCTGCTATTACCTGTTTTTCAGCGGGTCGAGCATCTGGGGTTGCCAGTAGTGGCCGTGTTGCAGGGGCTCGCCGGTACTGTCGCGTTAGCGTGCTGTGGACCATAGATGTTTAGTTTCTTGGTAATTTCATTAGCGAATATATGTACTCTGATGGTGAAGTTAAAGTACCTAACTCCTTGAAAAGGTGCCAACATGACGTCCTTGGGTGAACACCACTAATTATTCTCACTGCTCTCTTTTGTGTAATCAATACTTCGTCTAAGTGGTGAGTTACCCCAGAAAACCCATAAGAGGAGGAGGAGGAGGATATTGGTGTTTAACGTCCCGTTGACAACGAGGTCATTAGAGACGGAGCACAAGCTCGGATTAGGGAAGGATGGGAAAGGAAGTCGGCCGTGCCCTTTCAAAGGAACCATCCCGGCATTTGCCTGGAGTGATCTAGGGAAATCACGGAAAACCTAAATCAGGATCGCCGGACGCGGGATTGAACCGTCGTCCTCCCGAATGAGAGTCCAGTGTGATAACCACTGCGCCACCTCTCTCGGTAAAACCCATAAGACATTATTGAATGGAGATATGTAAAGTACGTTAAGAGGCTGATCTGACCAAGACTAGCGATTATACGATGCATAGAGATCACAGAGGCACATGCCGTCCGTACACGTGCACAGAATCGTCGAAAACTGGCACCACCACATTGTTACACACGTGGAGGCAGCATGTCGTGACGTACAGTTGTGCCGTCAGAGTCCCCTCAATTACTGCCAGCCGTGCCATTTGTCACCTTCAGTGACTCCCCACACCATGATGCCATGGCAATATCACGGGGAATCTCCCAAACACTGGAAGAGTGGGAACTAACCCTAGGTCGTTGCTGTACTCGGCAGCGATGGTCGTCAGGGGTAGTGCAGAACGGCGATTCATCACTGAACACAATGCGACGCCATTCACCAGCAGTCTGTGGTTGCAGGACACGCTACCAATCCGAAAATATCCGTTTGTGCTGTGTTGTTCACGGCATCCTACGCGTGGCACGACGACAATTCCCTAGTGCGGCTGCTGCTGGTCTTTGACAATTATGCGGCTGACAAAATGTTGCAGGGAGCCCATTACCTTTTCTAGGAAGGCAGGTGCAGATGCGAAGGGGGTTAAGATACCCTACGCTTGATGCACAAAGCGTGTACGAAGCTGCATTAGCATCCGACCATTTCCTCTGCATGCGTCATTTATTTTGTCGGGCTCACAATTTCAGTTAAATGAGGAGGAAATTATAAACTGTGGTTAATATCTGTCTGAAACATATTATCGTGGAGCAGGCTTTATCAGTATCACCACCAACATAGCTATTTCCAATTCTACAGCTCAGAAATGTATAATTTGTAAGTCACTGGTAAAATGCAGCTAGCTATGTGAATGCATGGTGCCTCTTGTTTTGGACATTCCCGAAAGAACACATACCGCTCATTCATATACACACATCAAAAACAGTTTTGCATCACCTCGGTTCCAAGAGTCCCGGAACCTGAAGCGTATCCTTCAAACTTTCCTTGTCAGATTAATAACAGGAACAATAACGGAAAGTTTTTGATTGTCATATATTTTATTCTTCCTCGGTTCCAAGAGTCCCGGAACCTGAAGCGTATCCTTCAAACTTTCCTTGTCAGATTAATAACAGGAACAATAATGGAAAGTTTTTGATTGTCATATATTTTATTCTTAACATTTCTTGGTGGTATATTGGAATAGAGAAAACATAAATATCATTTCCGCCCTTTTTATTTCTCGTGAAAACCACACATACAGCGAGACCTTCAGAGGTGGTGGTCCAGATTGCTGTACACACCGCTACCTCTAATACCCAGCAGCACATCTTCTTGCAATGATGCATGCCTGTATTCATCGTGGCATGCTATCCACAAGTTCACCAAGGCACTGTTGGCCCAGATTGTCGCACTCCTCAACGGCGATTCGGCGTAGAGTGGTTGGTGGGTTACGTCGTCCATAAACAGGCCTTTTCAATCTATCCCAGGCATGTCCGATAGGGTTCGTGTCTGGAAAAGACGCTAGCCACTCTAGTCGTTATCCTGAAGGAAGTCATTCACAAGATGCGCACGATGGGGGCGCGAATTGTCATCCGTGAAGACGGATGCCTCGCCAATATGCTGCCGATATGGTTGCACCATCAGTCGGAGAATGACATTCAAGTATCGTAAGGCCATTACGGCGCCTTTCATGACAACCAGCGGCGTACGTCGGCGTCACATAATGCCACCCCAAAACAGCAGGGTAACTCCACCTTGGTGCACTCGCTGGGCAGTGTGTCTAAGACGTTCAGCCTGACCGGGTTGCCTCCAAACACGTCTCCGACGATTGTCTAGTTGAAGGCATATGCGACACTCATCGGTGAAGAGAACGTGATGGCAATCCTGAGCAGTCCATTCGGCATGTTGTTGGGCCCATCTGTACCGCGCTGCATGGTGTCGTGGTTGCAAAGACGGACCTAGCCATGGACGTCGGGGCTGAAGTTGTGCATTATGCAGCCTACTGAGCACAGTTTGAGTCGTAACACGACGTCCTGTTGCTGCACGAAAAGAATTATTCAACGTGGTGGCTTTGCTGTCAGGGTTCCTCCGAGCCATAATCCGTAGGTAGCGGTCATCCACTGCAGTAGTAGCCCTTGGGCAGCCTGAGTGGGACATATCATCAACAGTGTCTCTCTCTGCATCACCTCCATGTCCGAACAACATCGCTTTGGTTTACTCCGAGGCGCCTGGACACTTCCCTTGTTGAGAGCCCTTCATGGCACGAAGAAATAATGGACGCCATCTAACCGCGGTATTAACCGTCTGGGCGCGGTTGAACAACAGACAACACGAGCCGTGTACCTCCTTCCTTGTAGAATGACTGGAACTCATCGGCTGTCGGACCCCCTCCGTCTAATAGGCGCTGCCCATGCATGGTTGTTTACATCTTTGGGTGTGTTTAGTGACATCTCTGAACAGTCAAAGGGACCGTGTCTGCGATACAATATTCACAGGAGTGCTGGGAACTGTGGTGATGCAAAACTTTTTTTTTATGTGTGTAGTTGATTTGCCTCGATGGCCAATGAATCTACAACATTCAGTGCGGATTCTCATCTACATTCCACCTCCAGCAGGAATCTAGTTAGCATGGAGAACATGGACGGGGATTTCATAGGTGGCGCCAGGGAACGTGCCGAGTTTGTCAGCGCATTTGCAATAAACGCTGTGTCCAGGTGGTGAAGTTGTTAGTGCAACTGCGTAGTAAGCAGGAGATCATGGGTCGAGTCCTATTCTGGTACATATTCTCACTCGACGCCACTGATTCGTAGAGTCTCGATGCAGCTGAAATCATTAGTTCCTTCCCAATTCTGTCCTTCCCCACCTCCCCCCCCCCCCCCTCCCACAAGCTTCAGTTTTCATAATATGTATCACAGCTGCGGATTCTGCATGGTGTCTGTTCTTTCGGACATGTCCATAGAACAGACAACACGTTTTGATATAATTGATACACCTCGATGGGCATTAATCCACAACCTTAAGTGCGCATGTACATTCACGCTCGGCCTCCAGCGGGAATCTCAAAATAGCGACCAAGTAGTGCGTGGATGGGAACTGCGGACCGGCGGCGCTACGTGGGAGTGTGGGTCGAGATAGTCCTCATATTTCCGATAAACACTGTCTCCGTGTGGCACAGTGATTAACGCCTACCTAGTAAGCGGGACATTCCGGGTTGGAGTCCTGCTCCGGCACACACTGTCGCTCGTCGCTGCTGATTTCCGGTAAAGTCATTAGTTCCCTTCCTTTCCTTCTTCCCCCCCCCCCACCCCACCCCACCCCACCCCCACCCCCACCTTCAATTTATATAAAATGCAACTAGTGATTGATGTAATCAGTGTAAATAGGATGGTTCAAAATCCATACTAAATATCACCCCTTCTCGCTCCTGGATCCCACACTGTGGTTGGGGGGGGGGGGGGGGAGTTGGATGGGGAAGGAGATCAGACAGCGAGGTCATCGGTCGCATCGGATTAGGGAAGGACGGGGAAGAATGTCGGCCGTGCCCTTTCAAAGGAACCATCCCGGAATTTGCCTGGAGCGATGTAGGGAAATCACGGGAAACCTAAAACAGGATGGCAGGAAGCGGGATTGAACCGTCGTCCTCCCGAATGCGACTCGAGTTCACTAGCCACACTGGGGTCCTTCCTTGTTTATTGTTTAATTCTGATGAATTTTAACGAATTTAGTTGGAGGGACTCACTAATTTCTTAAAAAAATGTCAGCTGCATATTCAGTTTCGAACTGAAGAGACAGTCACAAGCTGGAGTGAATATCTGGCAGAAACCTACTTTGATGGAGTCGAGCATATCAGCGACCATCTCGTAAACTAGACGTGGATTTGACCTTAACAGGTTTCTTGGGATTAAAAAAAACACTTATTAATGTAGTTCTAAGGTAACAAATGAACTACGCGTCTGCCAACTCCACAGACACGCTGACTGCTGTTCGCAGACAGCGAGGTGCCGTCCAGGCCACGCCCTCCGCTGGTCAGAAGTGCCGTGGTCGATACGCTAATAGCAAGCAAATTCGGCTAAGCTGGTAGCTCAAGGGGTGCCTGTACTGCGCCGGCCGCCGCTGGCCCTGTAATTTTCCTCTGATTGGTGACTGTTCTGTGTGATTATCGACAGTCCGGGAACACAGGCTGGTCACGTAAGCCACGTAAGCCACGTAGGACACATACATGGATGCTCGCTGAGATATCATCGACATTTTAAACAACTGTTAACGTTTTTCATTCTAATGTGTCTTTAAAGCTATGAGCAACGGAGCAGAGTTTTCTGACAACAGCGTCGTGCTACGAGAAATAAATTTGTTTACGTTATTTTAACAGCATTGGAAACTTCTTGGTCTATTGGAGATCTACAGCTAATGAGTTCTCTCCGTCACAGTCTGGCCAGCTCTGATTTAACGGACCTTTATAGTGCTAAACACTTTTCCCAGATATCGTCACGTTTCAGTGGAAGGCAGCTACACTATGTCTATACACAGTGGACCACAGGGGAGAATTAAATGACGCAGTTCCTAAGATTTCTTCTTCTTCTTTTTCTTTCATCGTATTCTAGGCCATATTCCTATGGATCTTCTACCTAAAGGTTTAAAATTTAAGCCTGGTTTGGTAGTCTTGAATCTGGCATTTTTTGTAGATGTTCTAACCAGCGTTACTGGGTAGACTTAATCTTTTCATTTCTAATATACGAGTATATTCCTTACCTTTACTCTTATGGCTTCACTTCTTAGTCTATCTGATCTTGTGCAGCCCTTAATTTCTCTTACAAATTTCATTTCTGCCATTTGGATTCTACTTTCTTGCTTCATAGTAGTTGTTCAGGTTACGCTTTCAGATATCAGTTTCGGCTGGGGGTGACCATTACCTTATAAAACTTGATTTTTGCGTCTTTTCTCACTTCATTTATCAATGTTATATTGATTGTTCTGCATATCATTTGATATTTCTGTAATCTGTTGTCAATGTCAAGGTCACTCTGGTAGCTTGTAACATTTTCAAGGTAATTGAAATAGCTAACTTGTTCATTGGTTTTGTTTCCTCTTATCTCAATTCTCAGCGGTTTCGCACCTTTGTACGCCATCACTTTTGTTATTAGAATTTATATTAAAATATTATATTTTTTAGAAATTTGATTCAGTCTCTTGGTGGATCTTTGTAGCGAAGTTTCGCTATCCTGTACAATCGCAAGATTGTCTGCGAATGACATCATGTTAAAAAATATATCATGTGATAATCTCAAGCTCGTGTCAATCTGTTTCCATATTTCAATCATATCGTTAACATACATGTTAAAAAGTGTGGGTGATAAGCTACACCCTTGTCGAACCCCTTGGTTTATATGTATGTCTGCTGATGTATCAAGTTTAGTCTTTATTCTCAATTTTGTATCTTTATAAAGGCTTTCTATCGCCTTTATTATTTACTGAGGATATTCATTCCTGTGTAATATGTTCCACAGGATTTTCCTATCTACACGGTCGGACGTTTTCTGTATGTCTATAAGTACGATGTTTCTTTCCCTAATGAAGTCTCTTTGTTTATCTATATTTTGTTTAAGTGTAAAAACGTTACCAGCACAGTATCTTGCTTTTCTGAAACCATTATTTGTACAGGATCTTTCTTTTCTGAAACCACTTTGTTTTTCAGATAATGGATTTTAGGTGGTAATTTGTAGACATTGATATCAAAAGGAAGCAACGGCTGATGCTTAACTCTTGTAGAAAGGCAGGAGCGGCAGTTTCAAACGTGACGCCAGCCGGAGCTGCTATGAGCTGCGTAACACGCCTTCCGCGTACGCGTCGTTTCGGCCCTTTCTGATTGGTGTTGGCTGTCGTAATCGTAGGTATATAAGCGAGAGATAGTGCCAGCCCCGCCTCGGGCCGAATAGGGGGTCTGGACCCCTTCACAATCCTCCACAGTTATAAGTCCCTCATCCGCCCAATCCTTTGTTTTGCCCACCCCGCCTGAATATCCGCCCCTCCCACCTACTATAAGTCCCTTCAAATCCTTGAATGCCATGTGCTCTGCCTCACCTACTGCATCCGTCTTCCATCCCCCTCGCAGATCCTTTATGACCTGATTCCTTTTCCTCGAATGAATACGGATCCTATACACCTCCTGCAAGCTTGATCCTCCCCACTCGCTTGTCTCTCCCATCCTCTCCCACCCCAACCCACTGCCGCACCTGTACTGTTGCGTCCCACCTGCTCTCCATCTTCACACTCTCCACACCCTTGCCCGAGGCCACTTCTGCCAACTCCCCCTTCCTGATGATGTCCTTGTTCCTTCCATATACCCCTTCTATCAGATCTAATCCTCCCCTTCTTTTTCTTGCCCTTTTCCTCCAGGGCTCCCTCTCTCCCTCCTCCCCCTCCTTTCTCCATCCCACCTCCTCACTCCCAGTTTCCCACTCCCTCCCCCCCTCCCTGGGCTTCCCCACATAACCTTACCCTCTCCCCTACCTTCCCCTCCCCTCTCCCTTCCTATCACCCACTGGCTGCTTGTCCCACTCCTTCCCCCCCCCCCTGTCTGTCCCCTGCACCCAATGGCAGCCCCCCCCCCATCACATCAGTGTGTTCAGTGCACTGAAGATAATCACCAATATGGTACAGTGTTCTCTTCACCTACGCGCATCAGTGTTCTTCTTCAATGTTCTCCTCCGTTCACAAGCGAAACTGTTTGTCTACATTTGTGTGCACAGTTGAACTTACTTGTTCAACCAGAGCCTTCTGCGAACACCCTCATTTCATTTCTTATGTATGTCTCCTGTTTTTACCATTCATGTATGTCTTTTTTTCTGTCTCCATGTTTTCTATCTGTTGTTCTGTGGCTGAAGAGCGGCGCAGATAGGCCGCTGCTGGCCTACCTTTTGTAAGTTATTACAATAACAATAAAGGAAAAAGAAAACAGCCCTGACACTTCCAACGTCCGAGGACCTGTCTTAAAGAAGAAAAGAAAACAGCCCCGGCAGTCAGTAGTTTGACTCTTCAATACGATGGCGGAGCTAGCGATCGAAAGCTCGAGAATTTCATTGGAACTGACCCGGCTTGCCGCCGGGAAAGACTCCGAGGACACATTGATTTATCATCTTAGCATAAATCTTATACGCTGTGTCCGCTAATTTTAAACTACAATTATTGCAAAAAAATGTTTCAAATGGCTCTGAGCACTATGGGACTTAACATCTATGGTCATCAGTCCCCTAGAACTTAGAACTACTTAAACCTAACTAACCTAAGGACATCACACAACACCCAGTCATCACGAGGCAGAGAAAACCCCTGACCCCGCCGGGAATCGAACCCGGGAACCCGGGCGCGGGAAGCGAGAACGCTACCGCACGACCACGAGCTGCGGACTACAATTATTGCATTCATTGCGTTTAACTTTTTTAAATACTGAAAAGACATCTTGAACTGTCCATGGTTTTGGGATTTGGCGTTCTTCGCCAACACGTATTGTGTAATTGAAGAAGTCAAGTTTTAAAAATAATGCCCCGTATTTTAGTAACTCGGCGTTTATACCATCGGGTCCTGTTGCTTTCCAGTTTTTTTTTTTTATTCAGTACCTCATTTAGTTTTTGGATCTTTGAGATCGCCGTCATATGGTTCATCCATTTCAGGGGTTTCCTTCTCTAAATCTCGGTTTTCATTACACCAGAGCTATTTGTAACGTGCAATCCATTTATATTCTGGTATTATGTTTAGGTTTGTTGTCTCTTTTTCAGATTTATTTAAATGCTTTATCCTAAGATGTTAAGGACCAAATAACATCTGACCAAAAAATGATGGCTCCCCACTATAGGTCATTTTTGTTCATACCATACAGAAATTCACGCCACATTAAGGGAGCCACATATGCCTGCTGAACTCACTTGTACAACCAGTTCTTCAGTCCACTGCAACTGTAATGTTGGTATGTTTGTGTGTGTTTTAGAGACCACTGTATGGAGGGGGGCTCACAGGAAACAGGTCCTTGTCTGAATCATCTGCCTTACAAGGCAAGACATGCTACAGGCAGCCGAGGAGGATTGCCTTTGCAATGAAATAGTCGTTAATGGACCAATGGGCCTCACTATTCAAGGAAATATTTGTTTCTATGCAGGTAACATGGAAAGCTCAACCACTAGCTTTGTTCCTCATTACAGATCGGAAATTGACTAACAGAATAAATCTACTGCAAATGAAACTGGATGTGGTCACCATATAGATGACATCCCCATAGGAGTATTGAAATCCTTGGGAGAATATACTACCGTAAAACTGTTCCACCTTGAGTGCAAGATGTATGAAACTCAGAAATATATTAATACCAAATATAAATTTAAGTGTTAGAGAGTCTTTTCTGAAGGTGTTTGTATGGAATGTGGACAATCAACGGTCCAGACAAGAAGAGATTTCTTTTAAAATGTGACGCTATAGAAGAACGCTGAAGATGAGATGTGTAGACAGATAAGACACCAAGGAAATATCGATTTGGTAATGGAAGGAACTATGCGATAAAATTCAAGGGGTGAAGGTTCAAATAGGTGTAAGTTGCAATAGAGGCTCTCCCAGAAAAGATTAAATTGGAGAGATATTGAAACCTGTCTTCGGACTAAAGACCACAAGACGTAACACGTGAATGACTAGAAAAAGAGCAAGTTACCAGCTTCCAGTCAAGAATTTTCAGAGAGAAAGGAGGATTCCAAATACACTCCTGGAAATGGAAAAAAGAACACATTGACACCGGTGTGTCAGACCCACCATACTTGCTCCGGACACTGCGAGAGGGCTGTACAAGCAATGATCACACGCACGGCACAGCGGACACACCAGGAACCGCGGTGTTGGCCGTCGAATGGCGCTAGCTGCGCAGCATTTGTGCACCGCCGCCGTCAGTGTCAGCCAGTTTGCCGTGGCATACGGAGCTCCATCGCAGTCTTTAACACTGGTAGCATGCCGCGACAGCGTGGACGTGAACCGTATGTGCAGTTGACGGACTTTGAGCGAGGGCGTATAGTGGGCATGCGGGAGGCCGGGTGGACGTACCGTCGAATTGCTCAACACGTGGGGCGTGAGGTCTCCACAGTACATCGATGTTGTCGCCAGTGGTCGACGGAAGGTGCACGTGCCCGTCGACCTGGGACCGGATCGCAGCGACGCACGGATGCACGCCAAGACCGTAGGATCCTACGCAGTGCCGTAGGGGACCGCACCGCCACTTCCCAGCAAATTAGGGACACTGTTGCTCCTGGGGTATCGGCGAGGACCATTCGCAACCGTCTCCATGAAGCTGGGCTACGGTCCCGCACACCGTTAGGCCGTCTTCCGCTCACGCCCCAACATCGTGCAGCCCGCCTCCAGTGGTGTCGCGACAGGCGTGAATGGAGGGACGAATGGAGACGTGTCGTCTTCAGCGATGAGAGTCGCTTCTGCCTTGGTGCCAATGATGGTCGTATGCGTGTTTGGCGCCGTGCAGGTGAGCGCCACAATCAGGACTTCATACGACCGAGGCACACAGGGCCAACACCCGGCATCATGGTGTGGGGAGCGATCTCCTACACTGGCCGTACACCACTGGTGATCGTCGAGGGGACACTGAATAGTGCACGGTACATCCAAACCGTCATCGAACCCATCGTTCTACCATTCCTAGACCGGCAAGGGAACTTGCTATTCCAACAGGACAATGCACGTCCGCATGTATCCCGTGCCACCCAACGTGCTCTAGAAGGTGTAAGTCAACTACCCTGGCCAGCAAGATCTCCGGATCTGTCCCCCATTGAGCATGTTTGGGACTGGATGAAGCGTCGTCTCACGCGGTCTGCACGTCCAGCACGAACGCTGGTCTAACTGAGGCGCCAGATGGAAATGGCATGGCAAGCCGTTCCACAGGACTACAACCAGCATCTCTACGATCGTCTCCATGGGAGAATAGCAGCCTGCATTGCTGCGAAAGGTGGATATACACTGTACTAGTGCCGACATTGTGCATGCTCTGTTGCCTGTGTCTATGTGCCTGTGGTTCTGTCAGTGTGATCATGTGATGTATCTGACCCCAGGAATGTGTCAATAAAGTTTCCCCTTCCTGGGACAATGAATTCACGGTGTTCTTATTTCAATTTCCAGGAGTGTAAGTAACACATCACTTTTTCCTGTTCTTTTGCTTCACTGCAACATATGAAAAGATTTAAAAAATATGGAAGATTGTCACAAAGTAAACAACAAATGCGAGTGCAGCGAACGGCACCTTTCGACTACTTGGAAACATATGGCAAAATATGTCATAAGGGATAATCTAGAATTCACGGTCGCTATTAGATTGTTATGTAAAAATCCACGCTCGAGAAGGCTGATAAATAACAGTTGTCATAAATCTGTCTGTGAAACAAGGATGGTGGAACCTCTTCCGCACAACCCTTTATATGTCTTTAGTGTAGATTTTCGCAGTCAAGCGAATTCTCACGACAAGTGATTGAAATAAATAACCCAGAGGAACAGAAGAATGATGGGAAAATTCTGGAGAACTGCTTAAACCACTCTTGCATTGGAGATAGTTAGCAGAACTTACACTCTTCCTCTATTGTTTCTGAATTCAATATCCAGTAATAACAATCTAATTGCTCTGGATTAAAACTTTTGGTTTTATTCTTCTTACATTCTCGCGTTCCACTGACGTTACTACGTTGTGTAGTTCCTGACACCATGCGGCATCTGGTTCACAGTTCCATGACCTGCTACATTCGTCATATAAAAAGAATGGAACACATTGATTGATAAGTTGGTAATATAATATATGAAATGCGTAACTCACTCTACAGAACACTTATTTTTCATCGCTTACTGTGCTGAACGACCGTTTGACCTCCTCGATAAATCACAACTTTTGTAAATTACACAGACCTTACTATCATTGTAGTAATAAAACATCGATCCAGACTCTTTGCTTCACACTGCATATACTAAAGCTTTACGTCAAACCTTTACAGTTGTTCATTTCCATTACTATTTACGACCGACGCAGACTTCCGTACCGTCCGAAAGCTGAGCCACGACTCCATTATGTCTGTGTCAGAGAAGAGCCATTTCTCGTTTGAATCCAATGTTCATGAGTGGCCAAGCTGCAACACGATATATATCACTGTGGCATCTTGTTTCTAAAATCCCAACTTTCCCGGAATGACTGGCGTCCTTTGCTTGCAGTGCCTTCAGTACGACTACAGTCATTACAGTCATATTAGCTGCCCTCCAGAGGCTGTGGAGACTGCAGCGTTATAAGAGCGGCACGTGCTTCTCCCAATGCCTGCCATCTGTCGCTACAGCAGCCACAGTGCCATGCTTCCGATTAATCAGAGCGGCAACGGTACAGACAGTTCGTCTTACACAATGCCTTAAGTTAACATCCTCACATGTGCTGAAAGCGACTTGTTGTTGTTGTCGTCATCGTCGTGTTGGTGGTGATAGTCTCCTGTCCGAAGACTGGTTCGATGCGATTCTCGACGCTCTGCAAGTGTCTTCCTTTTTGATTAACGACTGCAACCAATATCCATTTTGACCTGCATATTGTGTTGATCTCTTAGTCTCCCTCTGCAATTTTTGTCGCCCGCACACCACTCCATATTCAAACTAACGATTCTTTGATGCTTCGATCCCATCTTCTTTTTTTCCAGATTCGATTCAATACCTCCTCAGTAGGTGCTGTTTCTACCCATTTAATGTTCATCATTTTTCTCGATCACCGCATTTAAAAAACAGTTCAGGCAAGAAGAGAGGTCTGAAGTGTTTATAGTCCGTGATTCACTTCCGTACAAGATTACACTCCAGACAAATACCTTCGGAAAAGATTTCATAACAATTAAATTGACATTTCACATAAAACAATTTCTTTTTTGACAAATTCTTTTGTTGCTACTGCCAGTCTGCGTTTAATATCACCCCTACTTCGGCCATCATCAATTACTTTGCTACCCAAACAACAAACACAACGCTGCTTTCAGTGTCAAATTTCGTAGTCTAATTCCCACAGCGTCGCCTGTCTATTACACTTTCCACATTTTTCAACTCCAAGTATTTTGCGTGTCTGACAAAACTACACTGTTATCGGAAAACCTCCTAGTTTTTAGTTCTCCCACCATGAACGTTATTTCCTTTTCGAAATTTCTCCTTTGTTTCATTTACTGTTTACTCGGTGTACACGCAGAAGTGACGTGGGGAACAGTCTACAGCTTTCTTTTGCTCGTTTCTCAACTACATTGTCCAGTCACATTAATGTGACTATCTGTCAGAGGCCTGAATAAACACCTTTTGCTAAGCGGACCGCTGCGCGACGTGCAGGAAGAGACCAGAGAGGTTCTATAACGTACCAACAGGGATCTGGAGCCTTGACGACTCTAGTACCCTGGCCATTTGCGCTAGGTCTCCGACTGGGGGCGCGTACAGCCTAATCAAAGTGGTTCCACAGATTCTAGGTTGGGTTTAAATTTGTGGAGGTCGGTGACCAGGGGAGTACGATAAACTCATCCTGGTGCTCTTCGAACCGCACACGTACACTGCGAGGTGTTTGAAACGTTGCATTGTCCTGCTGGTAGATGTCATCGTGCTAAGCAGAAACGAACTGCATCTATGGGTGGATATTATTCAATGTGCACATTAAGCAAGCAGTAAACGAAACCGAAGAGAAATTTCGAAAGGGAATTAATGTTCACTAGGGAAGAATTAAAAACGTAGAGGTTTTTCGACGACATTGTCCTGCTGACAGAGACAGGAAAGGACTTAGAAGAAGAGTCCGACGGCATGGGTAGCGTCATGAAAAGAGGTTATATCGTGGAAAATCCACAAAAGTAAAACAAGGCAATGAAGTGTAGTCACTAGTGTACAACTATACTATTGAAGATAAACTTCTGGAAACAATATCTACCGTTTTCAAAATGAAATTTAAAGCAGAGGTGGGATTCGAATGCGGGACCGAAGACTTTTGATTATGAATGAAAGATGCTACCCCTATGGTCGTATTTCAGTATCAATCGTTAAATTTCTAGGAGTAACTATGCAGAGTGACCTTAAGTGGAATGAGCACATAAAACAAGTAGTAGTAATAGCAAATGCCAGACTGAGGTTCATAGGAAGGAAGTGGGGTGTAAGGGCATTGGTCGAAACGAAGAGCGGCGCCTTTCGTCACTGGTTCGTTTCCTCGGCGCGAGAGCGTTACGAGATGTTCAACAAACTCCATTGGCAGACGCTATAAGAGAGGTATTGTGCTTCACGGAGAGGTTACTATGGAAATTTCGAGAGAACTCTTGTCATTCCCATATACATCTCGCGTAATGACCACGACGAGAAAATTCGAAAAATTAGAGCCAACACAGAGGGGTACTAACAATCACTATTCTCACATGCGCCATTCGCGAGTGGAACAGGGTAGAGGGGATCAGTTAGTGGTACCAGAAGTATCCTCCGCCACAAACCATTAGGCTGGTGGCTGAGTTTGGTGTAGATATAACTCCCTCCTCCCGCCTGGATCCTTCCGACGACTGTTGCAGCGTTCAGACATTTCACGCCGTATACCCCAACGGCCATCACTCCGACGGAGCATAAAACGTGATTCATCTGAAATGGCCACCCTTCGCCACTCATTGGACGTCCAGTTCTGGTAGTAGAGTAGAAATACGAGCCTTCGTCGTCGATGAACAGCAGTCAGCATGGTTGCCTGACCCAGTACCTGCTGCGTAGGTCCATACGAAGCAGCGCTCGCTGAATGGTCGCTGAGGAAACGCTGTCGGTAGCCCCTTGATTCATCTGAGCGGTCATTTGCTCAGTTGCACGTCTATTCGCAGGTACACATTTCCACAACCATTGTTAACTGTATCGTCTGGGGCCCATGGTAGACGGTATATTTCAACCACAGTTTACATATTTAGCAGTTTCGGAAATACTTCCACCCTTGGCCCGGAAGCCAATGACCATGCCCTTTTGGACGTCAAATAAATCGCTCCGTTTCCACATTACGACATCGATTGTATTATTCCCACAACAGCAGCAGCATCGTATCTTCTCTTGATTATGTGTCGGTGTGCAGTGTTTATTTGACGGGGCTTACTGCTATACATATACGGAAGAAATTAAGTGTGTAACGGCATCCCGTTGTTTTACAAACCATCGGGTTTGCGTAGAGCGGCGTGTTGGGCCAGAACCTCCATCTATGATGCCTTACACTCTACTAAGTAAGGCAATTGGGCGGTTAAGGTATCGAGGTTCGTCGGGCCTACCTAAGCGGCAAATGAGTGGGCTAACAACGACTGTACTGTCCCCCAGACGTGCTTTATGTACCCTCCATTGCTAGTGCTGCCACCTTCCGACTGCGGGTGGTTATTGGACGTTTACGTCGAAAATAGGCGCTGGTGACATAAATGTGCCAGAGCTGTGTACTTCTTCCCTCACATGTCCTTTCGCTCTTATAACAGTACAACTTACAGATAACCATTCGCTCGCTGACCTTTTTTATCCCTGCCACCGCCATAATTTCAAAGATTCTATTCCAGTCAGCATTGTGTAACACTATCGACCTTTTTAGAGTCGAAAGACTTTGCACTAATGAAGCAAAGAATGAGCTTTGTACAGTATGCAGTGTATAAGACGGTCTGCAGAAGACAATATTCTTTGACTGTGTGAAGTTTAATGTTTATATGTAATTAACAAATGTTTATAATGTTATGTAAGTAACAATAAGTATCTTTTATTTAACTATGTATAATTGTTTGTAAAGTGAAGTCAACACCACCTCAGGACTAAAGTTAAGTATAGGTGAAAACCAATAGCGATTTACTGACCTTCTGGAAAAGGTGGAGATTTTTTCCTGCTAACGGGAGAAGGTAGGAGAGGGGAATGTGGAGCGGGTCAGACACGCTCAAGACACCCTTGAGGCCGGTGACGAAAGCTGATGCGAACTGTACGCCTCGGTATTGTTGAAAACAAAGCAAAGTTTAATTACTTAATAGATGTGAGTGAAGGGGAAGCGCTAAGGTACAAGTTTGCAACACTTTAGAGGAGACATAGAATTACGACTGCAACGAATGTTGGTTCCTGGATGTGAAATGGTCTAAGGAATCCATTAGTTAGACTGACACAGATCCCCAGGAAAGCCAAATTCATATTTGCGATGGTGTAAGTCGAATACTTCGACGCCACAAACACAAGAAAAAATCTCCGCCGCTGCAAAACGGTACGGGCCTTCAAAGCACCTGAATCTCCAGCAACTGTGCTCACGACGACACTACCGAAATTAACCGTCCATAGTTCTGTATACGAGATGTGTTACAAAGTTTTTGCGTGTTTTGTTCAACAATCATTTAAGTGGTTTTGTACGCAAAACTACTCATTTAAACTAAAGTATTCCAAGTAGGAATCTTTTCCTACACTAAAGAAAATGAAACTGAGAATCCGTTAGTGTGAAACATTATTGCGAAACTCAGTGTTTTCTCTCAAAGTAAATTTAAAGTATCACTCAAGTGCAACAATTAAAGTAAATGTGGTGAATTGTAGACTGCATTGAAAGTACGTTAAGTAAATAACAATTCTACCTAGTGTGTTAACTGGGTTATTCGGACCTTCTGTCCAAGAAATCACGTAAAGTAATCACGGACTGGGAAAAATCAAGTATAAAAACCTTTCGCAATCATCTCGATCCTAACAAAAGCATCGTAAAAAATTTCTTGTGTATGATACATGTTTTCGAAGACAGCGTTGCTGATCTTAACTTCAGAAACGTAAGTAGGCATTATTGTCGTTCCGGCCTTATTTTCATAGGCCAAAACTTTCTAAGTATGTGCGTGTGACCAATTCTGACTGCAGTCATTATTCAGCTATCTACGTGCATTGGCCTGTTCCTTCAGTGATAGAAATTATAAAACGAGAGAAAGTTTTAATAAGAACCAAAATATAGTAAAGACTAAATTTGGTGAATTTGTTGAATAATGTCAATCGATTCGTCAGTTTGGCTGGCGACCGTGTTTTTCAGTATTATTATCACATGTAAGAAGTAGTTTGACGAAATAGAAAAGTGGCAACCAAGAATATACAATAACTTTACATTTGACAGAGCTTTATCTATTACGCGGCATCTGAGGTTACTAGCGATTGTTAAGGAATTAGTTGTGTTAAGTACTTCAATTACCGAAGCTAGAATAGCATCGGAAGTACTAAACGTTACTGCAAGAGTAGAAACCGTGAGTGTAGTAAGCGGCCTTTATACAGGACTAGAACAATTACTACGTCTACATACTATCGTTAGATATGTCTGAAGGTGACAGAACGGCACTTACATCGTCATGCTACCGTTATAATTCTTAAAATTATACGTACTCTGTAGCCGTAAGTTTGCCTTTCTTTTATCTTCCAACACAGCTCGTAGGGATCCGCATAGCCTCGTGTGCTCCTACATTTCTCCGTAACCCAAACCGATATGCCCTTGGAAGGCTTCTACCAGGTTTTTTTTTTTTTTTCATCCTTCGCAATTTATCCGAAAGAAAAAAGCCTCAAAACGTTCCTGGGGTATAGAGTGTGGGATCTGATGGAAACGTTTATTTAGCTTAAAAAGACACCCACGATAAATATTTTAACTTTTTCAGTGAATAAATACACTGATGTGACGAAAGTCATGTGATGGCGATGTGCATATATTTTCAGCCGGTAAGTGGTATAATTCGTGTGTGGCGGAGACCCCACGAAGCCAATGGTTCAGAGTTACCAACAAGACACTGTGCAAACTAGCGATCTGCATCTACATCCATACTCAGCAAGCCACCTGACGGTGTGTGGTGGAGAGTACTTTGAGTACCACTATCTGTTCTCCCTTCTATTCCAGTCTCGTATTGTTCGTGGAAAGAAAGATTGTCAGTATGCCTCTGTGTGAGCTCTAATCTCTCTGATTTTATCCTCATGGTCTCTTCGCGAAGTATACATAGGAGGGAGCAATATACTGCTTGACTCCTCGGTTAAGGTATGTTCTCGAAACTTCAACAAAAGCCCGTACCGAGCTACTGAGCGTCTCTCCTGCAGAGTCTTCCATTCGAGTTTATCTATCATCTCTGTAACGCTTTCGCGATTACTAAATGATCCTGTAACGAAGCGCGCTGCTCTCCGCTGGATCTTCTCTATCTCTTCTATCAACCCTATCTGGTACGGATACCACACCGGTGAGCAGTATTCAAGCAGTGGGCGAACAAGTGTACTGTAACCTACTTCCTTTGGGGATTACATTTCCTTAGGATTCTTCCAATGAATCTCAGTCTGGCATCTGCTTTACCGACGGTTAATTTTATATAGTCTTTCCATTTTAAATCATTCCTAACGCCTACTCCCAGATAATTTATGGAATTAACTGCTTCCAGTTGCTGACCTGCTATATTGTATCTAAATGATAAAGGATCTTTCTATGTACTCGCAGCACATTACACTTGTCTACATTGAGATTCAATTTAATGCCTCCTTAATGATGATGACTGTGTTTACATGGAAGTGAATGGGCCCTGGTTATGTTCAGCTACTTGGAGACCATTTCTAGCCATTCATGGACTTCATATTCGCAACCATGTCACCGGGCCACAGTTAATCGCGAGTAATTTGAAGAACATTCTGGATAATAACAGTGAATCATTTAGCCACCCAAATCGCCCGACATGAATCCAGTCGAACATTTGTAGAACATAATAAAGAGGTCAGTTCGAGTACAAAAGCATGCACCGCTAAGACTTTTGCAATTATGCACAGCATGGTTCAATATTTCTACAGTGCACTTCAAGCGCCTTGTTGAGTCCATACCGCATCAAGGTGCTGCACTACGCCGACCCAAAGGAGCTCCGACACAATACTGGGAAGTTTCCCACGACTTTTGTCACCTCATTGTTGTGACTAGTTACTGACACGACTCACAATCTCTCAGCCGCACGTAGCTCTTTTAATCTGACCCCTGATTAAGCGGAGCCCGCGCACCCTCGGCAGCGCCAGCAACAGCGCCGCAGAGGCCCGCCCTTCCGCCCTTCGGCCCTCCCGAGTGCCCTCGCCCTGATCGATGGGCGGCGGCAGAGGCGGCAGCGGTTCCTCGAGGGCGCCGAGCCCCCAGCGCCGCGGCGAAGGTCGCCGGCGGCTACAAGTGGCGGTAATTACCGACCAGCTAGGGCGCCGCCAGTCGATAGCATCGGCAATCGATACGTCGACACACTCGCGAGACGGCTTCATGCTTGACTGCCTCCTAATGGTCCGCAGAGGCAGAGGCTGTCAAAAGGCGAAAACATAAAATTTCGGATTCACGGCTCGCCAAGTAGGATAAACTTAATGCCTCTTGTCTTTTACGGCGGTTGTAGGCGTTTGTTCGGCGAACAGCCGGAAACGTAAATTATTCTCAACTTCAATCAGCTGAGCTCTGCTCTTCAGATGAAATGGACCGTTATTAATGCGATAAGTACACTATGGGAAACCACTCTTCTCTTATTCACGATAATTCTTCTGGGTTGACAATACAATCCACATATCGATACTGAGAATGTAAAAAATGCACGATATATTACCTCTTGTTTCACGACTATGTTGTTACATTATCAAGCGTTATTAAGTAAGGAAAAACAAATAATTACATTGCTATTCTACACGTACTGGCGATCACGTAAATCTATCTATATGGTCCTGTAGTATTACTTCTTATCTGCAACATATAATTCAGACATGATTAACGTGCATTTACTTCTCTATCCTCCGATTTACCTATATCAAAATACCGAATCATCACCTCTCCGCGTAGCTCAAACCGGCGTAGTTCACATTTCATGCGAAAGTTCGAGGTGTGTGCAAAGATGCACATTGCAAGTTCTGTACCAGTCAGCTAGAATCTTGGAAAGATACTTGTCCTTTATAGCACAGGCAGCATATGGCTGTAGACTGTTATGAGTTCTCTCACTTCTGATGACAAAAGAATTGTTGTAAAGATTTTGGCTAATATTTAACATTGAACGGGCGATGGTTACACGAACGATTATCATGAGATGGCATCAAGTATTTAATTGAGCATCAGTTCGTGTAAAACATGGTAGTAACTAGGGGGTAGTTTGATGCGGCCCGCCACGAATTTCTCTGGCTGGCTCTAAGCACTATGGGACTTAACATCTGACGTCATCAGTCCCCTAGACTTAGAACTACTCAAACCTAGCTAACCTAAGGATATCACACACATCCATGCCCGAGGCAGGATTCGAACCTGCGACCGTAGCAGGCGCGCGGTTACGAATTTCTCTACTGTGCCACCCTCTTCATCTCAGAGTAGCACTTGCAATCTGCGTCCTCAACTATTTACTGGCTGTATTCCGATCTCTGTCTTCCTCTACGATTTTTACACGTATCATCCTGTTCACTCATCTTCGCTGTGTTTTCCACTTATCCCTTTTCTCGCCGAATCCTTATCATTTCACCTAATTGTCAACACTCTTTTTTAGCACAACATCTCAAACGCTTCGATTCTCTTCTGTTCCGTTTTTCCATTGTCCATGTTTCACTATAACACAATGCTGTTTCCAAGCGCACATTCTCAGAAATTTATCTCTCAAATTAAGGCCTATGTTTGATTCCTGGCCAGGAATGCCCTTTTTGCCAGTACTAATCTCCTTTTTATGTCCTCTTCGCTCCGTCCATCATGGCTTATTTCTTAACTTCGTCTACTTCGTGATCCCAATTCTGATATTTAATTTCTTACTGTTTCCATTTCTACTACTTCTCAGTACTTTCTTCTTCGATTTACTTTCAGTCCATATTCTGTATTCGTTAGACTGTTCATTTAACATATCCTGTAATTCTTCTTCGTTTTCACTAAGGATAGCAATGTCATCATCGAATCTTATCATTTATGTGTTTGTACCTCGAATTTTATATCCACTCCAAACTTGCTTTTACTTCCCTCATTGCTCTTTCAATGTATAGAGTGAACAGTAGGAGCGAAAGTTTACATCCCTGTCTTATACCCTTTTTCAGTCCTTGTTATTCTCTTTCGGTTCTCGTATAAGTTGTACATTACCTGTTTTTCCGTATACCTTGTGAACCGTAGCGGCGTTGTACTATCTTTGGATCCCCTGATCGAATGGCGTCCCCATAGGAGGGGCGAGTGCCGTGCTGATTAACGAGGTTTATCGCTGTTTGCGAGAGAGGAAAAGGCGGGACCCGTGTCACGGTTGGCGAGTTGGTGGCGGTAAGAGGGGGCAGCCGGTACGGCCTGAGATGACAGTCTGTTGACATGGTGGCCGTTGGGGTCTCTTGGGGTTTTTGGAGTGGTATACAGCATCTATTGTGGCTAATTTCTGGGTTTTGGAGAAAGAGAGAGTGCATCAGGAATTTACCTTTTAGAATGTTCTCGCCGTGTGCAGTTTGGATACTAGCGGCCGCAAAAGTGCTTTGAATGATGGCATATGGAGTACTAAAGAAGTTACAGTGCGTATTGTGTTTATTCCCTCAGTGGACCTCGCCTGTGAAGTTTGAATAATGACCTTTTCTTGCAATTACTGTAACCTATCTGAAGCCCCGAGTGTAGCTTGGCTGATTCGCTTCATGATTTCTATTTACGGGCTTATAAGAAGCGTTGCACGAGCATATTGTCTGGTAGAATCTCCGAGCTAGTCTCGGATTACATTAATGTTTACTTATTAACAATTTGAATATAACGTATTAATGTTCCACAATAATATTTATTAGTTCGTTATGAACGACTTTCGGCTTCTTAGCCCATCATCAGTTAACTTGATGTTGAACAGATCCACACAACTTCAGCGAGAATTCATAGGCGTATAAAGAAAGTTGTACAAAGATATGTGACATTTTACGATTACATCGATGCAAAACAGAAGCATGATGTAATACCTAAAGCCACACTGAACAAATTAAAATACAGTACATTGAAATATAAAAACTATGTGAGTTTATAAAATAGAAATGTTCTAAAACTGAATAATGGCACAGGCTACTGTGTGGTATGGACAAACTGGTGAATGTGATGAACAGACAAAAAAAAAGGGAGGGCAAAAAAGACGTCCAAGGGAAATGGGTGTGAAACGGGTGTAACAAGATCATTAGCTAATGGTGAGAGGAATAATAGCTGGCTGCACCTCATGATGCATAGCCTACTATCTGTACCCCGAAACAAACTGATTTTGCAAATGAATTGAAAATAATTAAACAAATAGCATACGGTAATGGTTATAGTCCTACATTGATTGACAATATGCTCAGCAGAAAGAAGAGACAGAGGATAACAACTCTCCTTTATCCACCTCAGGCAGCACAAAATAACACAGCAGCAAAAGTACCCTGATGCTATATGCGGGTAGGGCTTCACAGTTTCTTGCCAGGAAATTAAAGTCCAGGAAATATGTTCCAATTTTTTACACTGTTGCCCACCTTCTGTTCAACAGCAAAGATAATATTCCACCTTTAAAACGGAAAACAATTTATAGAATTTCCAGCAAATCTGTGTGACAAATTATATGTAGGTCAATCAGGTAGGGTCATAACCACTAGACTGACTGAGCATGAAAGGAGTTGGAGACTGAGAAAGAAAGATTCTACCTTTGCTGAACATGCTGTGGTTGAATGTCATTCGTATGATAAGAAAAGCGAAGTTCGCCATAAAGAAACTAAAAGGAGATAACTAAAATTACTTGAAATTCTGGCAATTAATAAACATCAGTCAAAGAATCCTGGTATGTTCCTTAATGATCAAACAGAGTTTCATTACTCACTCTTATTAATGTAGCAACCACTTATTACTCCTCTCACCATTAGCTAATAAGCTTGCTATAACTGTTCCACACCCATGTCCCACAGACGTCTTTCTTCCACTCCATTTTTGGTCTGTTCATCACATTGACCTGTTTGTTCATATCACACAGTAGCTTGTGCCACTAGTAGAACATTTCTGTTTTATACACTCTCATAGTTTTAATATTTGAATATATTGTAATATAAGACTGATTTGTTAAGTGTCTCTTTAGGTATAACATCATGCTTGTGTTTTGTATCGATAGAGTCATAAAATATCACATATCTTTGTACAACATTCTCTGTAGAGCTATGAATTCTCGCTGAAGTTGTGTGGACTATCTATTTAAAAATAAGTTATCTGACGAAGGCTCAAGAAGCCGAAAGCCGGTTCATAACGAACTAATAAATGTTATTATGGAACATTAATATGTTGTATTCAAGTTATTAATATGTCTATGCTATTCCAAGAAACGACGGAATATTCTATAAATGTTTACTTAGATGGACCACTGACGGAAGTGATAAATTTGTCGTTCAACTGTTCTGCTCTGATTTTGCCTGTGGTGCCTAATGTGCGCTGATGTTTTCATTTGTTGTTCATTGGCCTTAAGTCATTTCCTATCTGTTTTAAGAGCAATGTTGAATCAGCTTTTAATGTTTTAAACTAATGTTCTTTTAAATTTGTTTTAGATGGGTTTAAATCTCGAGGGTGAGAAGCCTCAATATTATCTGTAAATGTTGTCCGTTCCAGGCCGGTAAGCTTCTATCTTTTATTCTGCAGTTTCAAAAGAGCATTCGACTGAGCCGTACGCGACTCGCGGTCATGCTGTTTATTGCTCGTCATCTTGTTTTTGTGGTTCTGTCGCCTCGTTTTTCCTTTAATTCGATTTACTGGCGTCACTAGGTTGCTGGTTTTCATGCCCGTGAGTGGCAGCAGCGGCGCTTATCGATAAGTGCACTGTCGTCCCATCTCTGGAGCGACCGCTAGTATTTCCGGGTCGTCCTCTGTTGGAAGGCAGTTGGGACGGAGCGCCAATGAGGTGCGGACAGCCAATACTCGCCGACCGCTGGCGACACACATGTACTGTCCGACGGAAGGAGGAGAATGGAGCTGGAACGACCGGTGGTTGGTCGTTCTGTCGGTCGTCTCATCGAGCGACCTGTATTTGGTCGTTTGACCGTTTCTGGGCCTTATACACTCCTGGAAATGGAAAAAAAACACATTGACACCGGTGTGTCAGACCCACCATACTTGCTCCGGACACTGCGAGAGGGCTGTAGAAGCAATGATCACACGCACGGTACAGCGGACACACCAGGAACCGCGGTGTTGGCCGTCGAATGGCGCTAGCTGCGCAGCATTTGTGCACCGCCGCCGTCAGTGTCAGCCAGTTTGCCGTGGCACACGGAGCTCCATCGCAGTCTTTAACACTGGTAGCATGCCGCGACAGCGTGGACGTGAACCGTATGAGCAGTTGACGGACTTTGAGCGAGGGCGTATAGTGGGCATGCGGGAGGCCGGGTGGACGTACCGTCGAATTGCTCAACACGTGGGGCGTGAGGTCTCCACAGTACATCGATGTTGTCGCCAGTGGTCGACGGAAGGTGCACGTGCCCGTCGACCTGGGACCGGATCGCAGCGACGCACGGATGGACGCCAAGACCGTAGGATCCTACGCAGTGCCGTAGGGGACCGCACCGCCACTTCCCAGCAAATTAGGGACACTGTTGCTCCTGGGGTATCGGCGAGGACCATTCGCAACCGTCTCCATGAAGCTGGGCTACGGTCCCGCACACCGTTAGGCCGTCTTCCGCTCACGCCCCAACATCGTGCAGCCCGCCTCCAGTGGTGTCGCGACAGGCGTGAATGGAGGGACGAATGGAGACGTGTCGTCTTCAGCGATGAGAGTCGCTTCTGCTTTGGTGCCAATGATGGTCGTATGCGTGTTTGGCGCCGTGCAGGTGAGCGCCACAATCAGGACTGCATACGACCGAGGCACACAGGGCCAACACCCGGCATCATGGTGTGGGGAACGATCTCCTACACTGGCCGTACACCACTGGTGGTCGTCGAGGGGACACTGAATAGTGCACGGTACATCCAAGCCGTCATCGAACCCATCGTTCTACCATTCCTAGACCTGCAAGGGAACTTGCTGTTCCAACAGGACAATGCACGTCCACATGTATCCCGTGCCACCCAACGTGCTCTAGAAGGTGTAAGTCAACTACCCTGGCCAGCAAGATCTCCGGATCTGTCCCCCATTGAGCATGTTTGGGACTGGATGAAGCGTCGTCTCACGCGGTCTGCACGTCCAGCACGAACGCTGGTCCAACTGAGGCGCCAGGTGGAAATGGCATGGCAAGCCGTTCCACAGGACTACATCCAGCATCTCTACGATCGTCTCCATGGGAGAATAGCAGCCTGCATTGCTGCGAAAGGTGGATATACACTGTACTAGTGCCGACATTGTGCATGCTCTGTTGCCTGTGTCTATGTGCCTGTGGTTCTGTCAGTGTGATCATGTGATGTAACTGACCCCAGGAATGTGTCAATAAAGTTTCCCCTTCCTGGGACAATGAATTCACGGTGTACTTATTTCAATTTCCAGGAGTGTATTTAAAAGAATAGACACCATTGATGACCTGCAGCCGTCTAGAACGAAATTAGAATTTTATTAATACCGTCAGCTGCTGACGAGCATTGATATATACCAATGGCGACAGGTGAAAACGTGTACCCCGACCGGGCCTCGAACCCGGAGTCTCCTGCTTACATGGCAGATGCTCTATCCGTCTGAACCACCGAGGGCACAGTAGTTAGAGCGACTGCATAGACTATCTCGCTCACGCCTCCCGCGAGACCCACAATCTCACCTTGTATGTTCACACACTACACTCGTTGTGCCCCACCCCAACACACTCATTACTCGTGGAAGACATTCTTTCCAAGTCCCGTAAGAGTTCGGGGAATATGTGTGCATCCGCACGGAAAAAGGAGGTCACGGCCGGTATCGCCAGAACTATATACTTATATGGATATGGTGCCCTCGGTGGCTCAGATGGATAGAGTGTCTACCATGTAAGCAGGAGATCCCGGGTTCGAGTCCCTGTCGGGGCACACATTTTCACCCGTCCCCGTTGATATATATCAACGCCCGTCAACAGCCGACGGTATTAATATAACTGTAATTTCGTTTCTTGGCCTCGTCAGTTGGTCATCTTTCCTGACGTGGGTCGGTTTCTTCCTTGTGCAGAGATGTGGCCAATGGGAAAGTATTACCTCTGCAGGTTCCGAGCCAGTGAGCCTGAGTCGCCGTGTCTCCGAGTTCCGAACGGACATCGAGTTGAGTCGGGATGGAACTGCAGTGAGGTCCGGACAGCCAACACTCACCCGACCATTTGCTGACACACATGACTTGAGTGGGGACGACCTTGGTTGGTCGTTCGGTCGGTCGTCTTATCGGACGACGTGTATTTGCTCGCTGACCGCTTATGAAAACTCTGTGTGTGTCGACTTGTGATTCGTCCTTGTTGTTCCACGGTGATTGGTTTTAGGATTGATCGAGTTCTTGGTGCAAGTGTCTACGTGGAACTGTGTGTAGCTAGTCTGATTTCTACTGAGCAGTTATCAATGCTGTCGGCGTACTGGAGTAGGCAGTCGGCCGGTTTGGACAGATCAGTGAGTGCATGTTTCCTCGCCGTGTTGATGCCGTCCGGCAAGGCGTGTAGTTCCACAGCCGAAGGTGTTGTTCATACTTTTGAGTGGTCATTGTGCCTAGGCTGATTTTCGACGCTAGTTTTGAGGACGTAGTGCTGCTGGTGTCTTCGTCCTCGGCTGATATTTCCCGTTGTCGTGCCGGTGGTCGGCGCAAGGGAATTGATTAGGTTGTTGGTCGGTCCGTCACCCGTCCCTGGGTCGGGTTGCCATCTGATTACTCAATCTTATTCTTGGCTGCCTAACTCACCTAACCCTACGTTAGAGTTACCTCGTCAAACCGAACTTTGGAACACTTCTGAGCACCATTGTTCTGTTGTTTTTACATTGTGACTTTTGTCTCATGTACTGTGTGAGGCCTTCAGCCACCTATTAATTTAGTTTGTTTTAATTTTAAAATAAGGTCTTGAGCCGTCTTAAATTAAAGCTTTGAAGATTATTGTTTAAACTAATTTTGTTTAAAAAAAGAAAGAGGAATTTTGCTCCATTGGAAAGGCCTTAGCCTTGAGTTGTTCTACATTCAGTATGTGACCTTTAGTCGAGTTTTTATGTTAAATTTTTAAGTAAGGCCTTCAGCCTTTTGAATGCCATTACCAACATGTGTGATTAAGTGTTTTTGGGAAAATAAAGTTTGTGTGTTTTGTGCAATTAACAGTAACTGATCTTCGCCCCTTTCCACAACTATAATCTGATTCGCTCTGTCCTGCGAAACCAGATTTCATCGGTGTCTGTTGGTAAATCTGCTGTTGGTTATCAGAAGTGTCTTGTTCTTTTATATTAACAGTTTTAGTACAGTGATTGAAATTTCTGCTTATAATTAAAAGGTTTAAGCCTTGTTTACCTACACTTAGAGTAGTTGCTTAGTGAACGCTACATTGCTTTAAGGGCTATATTAAGTCTTGAAAGATCTGAAGGTCTTATTGCCGAAGCTCTTGACCTCAGTGTCGTAATGTGTATACTAGTTGTCGACAGCCTTGGCTTCTGAGCCATGACATTGTAATTGACGCGGCGCTTTCCGGTGGGTACGTACACCAGTATTTCGGACGGTGCATGTACCCGGACGGCGTCTCCGATGAACGTTAGCTCTCGCTGGAGTTTTGACTCCAGCTGCAGCTACTAAACAAGTTAAGTTTTCCGGATATTTTGTTTGAGAGAGGTTATGTGTATCTGCCTTTTCGAGCTTGCACTGTCTTGTGATCTAACGTAACGAACCTAAGACTCTATTTTTTATTCTTGAGTTTGCGAACATTCACTGTACCCAAGTTTTAACGTTTAAATTCCGTCTGTAATTCACTGCTCCTGATAGTCAGCTTGGCCTAACTTGGTTGCACACTTCTCCTAACTCGTTGGAAGATTACTAGGGTGAAAGTTGTAAATTTTCTCCCTTTCTAGGAGGACTGATTAGGAGGACTGATTCTTCTTCTTGTTTGTTGTGTAATTTAAATTAGGAACCTTTACTTAATTCCACTGTTATACTTGTGTGGGTTTTGTTTAAGCGCTTTACGGCAGTTTAAAATTTTGGATTACTTTAATTTGTTGTCTACTGAGCTGGAAGAGTGCCTTCGGCCTACTTATTGTGATCAACAGCACTTATTTCAGTTCTTGTTGTTTCATTTTAAATTTGCTTGTGTAAGTGAAGCTTGTTGTTTAAATTGATATTTCTGTTATCTTAAAGACTGCTTACGTAAGAGAAACTTGATATTCATTATTATATATCAGCTGCAACAGAAGATTGTGGCTTTAACTATCATTTTGATTGTTGGCGTATTTTGAAATCAATTTGTGATTTCTTAAGGAAGAATGATGTGCTAAGTCGGCTGTTGTTGGATATTCCCGTGAACAACAACGTGGTTTTCAAGTTGGAATATTGTAACCACCCTCCGGTGGAGTTTCATTGTATTTGGTTATTTGAATTGAAGTGCACCATTGGAATCTTCTGCCCTGTGGCCGTTAACGTTCCGGTTACCTGCCTTGGCGGTTGACGTAGATTTCAGGTAGTGTAGTTTCCTCACCGCGTTGTTACTGTCCAGCACGATGTGTAGTTTGACAGCTCCATGTATGGTTGGTTGTGGGCGTCAATATTTCCTACGTTGTTCCGTTGAATTCCCTGTTGTGCCCTGGTTGGGTGAAATGGAAGTTATCTTGTCGGTGGGTCTGCTGACTGTCGGTCGGTTGGATTGTCGTCGGATCGTCAATGGTTGGCCCGACTGCCTGTCTCACCTAAGCGAGCGTTACTGTTAGAATTACAGGCCGACCCTCGAACACCTGAGCGCCCCTGTGTGTACTGCCTTATTTTTTTTAATTGCTCTTGTAGTTGGTACCTGTATGGCTTCTAGCCGGTTTTGTATTTTATATTAGAGTTGTTTTACTCTTAAGGCCTTCAGCCTAGTTTAAAGTACTGTTGGACGTAACCCCTTTGGCATTTTAAAACAAATTTTTGAAGTTTTAAGTCTTCGGCCTTCAGCCGGTTTTAGATTCAGTTGTTTGTTCTTAAGGTCTTCAGCCTAGATTAGACCATCTGCGGCAGCAATACAGGCCTGACAAGACGGAGAATGCTGTGAATAACGCCAACAATGACTATGTCATGTTGAGGCAATATCGCCCATTCTTTCTGCGGATTTGCTCGCAAGTCTTTGAGAATGATCGGTGGATGTTGATGTGACGCAACCTGTTTCCGTAGTGCATCCAGGACAAGCTATATGGGATTCTAATTGGGAGAGTGAGCGGGCCACGCAATGTGTGCAGCATCTTCCGTTTCCAAGAAAACATCAACTAATCGTCCTCTATGAGGTTGAACATTAGTGTCCATCAATACGAAGTCTGGCCGCACAGCACCTCGCAACAATCGTACATGCCGTCCCAAAACCGCTTAGCGATACCTGACAGCAGTTAAACCTTTCCGACTCACCCGTAAAATTTCATGAAGAGATGTGCGAGTGATCGACTTAATCCCTACCCACACCATTAACCATCCTCCTCTATATCGGTCTCTTTCCACAATTTTTAAGTCCCAAAATTGTGTACCACATTCCCTCTAGATCCATCAACAGTCACTCTCCAGACTAAATCGGGACTCATCTGTGAAAGTAACATTGGCCCTTCAGATGCGAATCCGTCGAGAATGGTTCTCCAGACCAAATCGGGACGCATGTGTGAAAAGATGATTTGCCCAGTGTTCGATGGCCCAGGTGGAATTTGACGATTCCACTCTAGACGTTCCCTTCTGTGAAAACGCATCAGAGGCACACATACAGCAGGTCTCCGACAATAGAGGCCACTCTATCGAAGCGTTCTGTACATCGTTTGCCTCGATACATCACTTTCAGTGGATGCTGCAAGGGTAGATGTGAGTTGCTGCGCAGCATTAAGGCGGTACCCCGTGCCCTTAACAATCTTCCCTTTCTGATGTCACATGTGGTCGGCCCTGCCCTGGTCTTCATGATACAGTTTCAGTCTCTATAAACTGTTGCCACATCCGAGAAACAGCAGAACGATTCATGAGTTTGTTTTGCTTCCATTCTTCCTACGGCCCTCCACCGCAGAGAATCTGGCAGTTGTCTTCTCTGTGCCATAATGCACCGTCTGTTCCCTACACCTTTTATACTACACGACACAAGTTCCCTATGCATGAACCAGCATTCAAAGTACAATTTCTTTTACTGAACATACATATTTTACAAAGTTTCATTACTTTTAAACATTATTTTCGTTTTCATAATACATATACACTCCTGGAAATTGAAATAAGAACACCGTGAATTCATTGTCCCAGGAAGGGGAAACTTTATTGACACATTCCTGGAGTCAGATACATCACATGATCACACTGACAGAACCACAGGCACATAGACACAGGCAACAGAGCATGCACAATGTCGGCACTAGTACAGTGTATATCCACCTTTCGCAGCAATGCAGGCTGCTATTCTCCCATGGAGACGATCGTAGAGATGCTGGATGTAGTCCTGTGGAACGGCTTGCCATGCCATTTCCACCTGGCGCCTCAGTTGGACCAGCGTTCGTGCTGGACGTGCAGACCGCGTGAGACGACGCTTCATCCAGTCCCAAACATGCTCAATGGGGGACAGATCCGGAGATCTTGCTGGCCAGGGTAGTTGACTTACACCTTCTAGAGCACGTTGGGTGGCACGGGATACATGCGGACGTGCATTGTCCTGTTGGAACAGCAAGTTCCCTTGCCGGTCTAGGAATGGTAGAACGATGGGTTCGATGACGGTTTGGATGTACCGTGCACTATTCAGTGTCCCCTCGACGATCACCAGTGGTGTACGGCCAGTGTAGGAGATCGCTCCCCACACCATGATGCCGGGTGTTGGCCCTGTGTGCCTCGGTCGTATGCAGTCCTGATTGTGGCGCTCACCTGCACGGCGCCAAACACGCATACGACCATCATTGGCACCAAGGCAGAAGCGACTCTCATCGCTGAAGACGACACGTCTCCATTCGTCGCTCCATTCACGCCTGTCGCGACACCACTGGAGGCGGGCTGCACGATGTTGGGGCGTGAGCGGAAGACGGCCTAACGGTGTGCGGGACCGTAGCCCAGCTTCATGGAGACGGTTGCGAATGGTCCTCGCCGATACCCCAGGAGCAACAGTGTCCCTAATTTGCTGGGAAGTGGCGGTGCGGTCCCCTACGGCACTGCGTAGGATCCTACGGTCTTGGCGTGCATCCGTGCGTCGCTGCGGTCCGGTCCCAGGTCGACGGGCACGTGCACCTTCCGCCGACCACTGGCGACAACATCGATGTACTGTGGAGACCTCACGCCCCACGTGTTGAGCAATTCGGCGGTACGTCCACCCGGCCTCCCGCATGCCCACTATACGCCCTCGCTCAAAGTCCGTCAACCGCACATACGGTTCACGTCCACGCTGTCGCGGCATGCTACCAGTGTTAAAGACTGCGATGGAGCTCCGTATGCCACGGCAAACTGGCTGACACTGACGGCGGCGGTGCACAAATGCTGCGCAGCTAGCGCCATTCGACGGCCAACACCGCGGTTCCTGGTGTGTCCGCTGTGCCGTGCGTGTGATCATTGCTTGTACAGCCCTCTCGCAGTGTCCGGAGCAAGTATGGTGGGTCTGACACACCGGTGTCAATGTGTTCTTTTTTCCATTTCCAGGAGTGTATTTCAAACTTCAGCTTTCTCCCTGACTTTTCAATTACCTTCATTAGTAAAGAATAAACACTTCATAGTCACATACAAATAATTACACAGTATGAACTACTTATTATCGATATTGGTGTTACAGTAACTTTTAGATTCCGAGACTGTAGAAATCACGTGGCTTCGAGGCAAAGAACTCGTCGAGCCACGTTCGGAGCGCATTTTCATCTGGAAAGGAAGTTCCTTAGAGAAAATCTGAGGGCGTAAGGTCACGTGAGAAAAGTGGCTGCGGAATGATTTCGCAACCCAATTGCTATATAATGTTATTGGCCAGTGTAGCAGAGTGCGAGCGGGCGTTATCATCGAGTAGTATCACTTCACGCACACTTCTTGAACGTCATTCTTGGACTGCGTCTGTAAGACGTCTCAGTTGTTCTCAATGAACGTCAGCAGTGGTGGCTACTCCTCGGTGAAGCAATTTGTAGGACACCACACCGTCGCTGTTCCACCAGATGGGTAACATATCTGTTGTGGATGTGTGCAGAGTTGCTGCTTTGTTTGGGTTCATTCATTCATTTTTTTCCTTATGTTAGCGCATAGACACCATTTCTCGTCACTAATAACGATACAGGATAGGAATTTCCCGTGTTGTTCACGAGCTATTTTCTGACGATGTAGCAGAGATTCAGATATGGCCATCCGCTGATTTTGATTTTGGCTTAGAGTATGAGGTACCCGTACACCCGATTTTTGAACCTTTCTGAGGTCATAAAAATGTCGCACGACGGTGCAATAATCACAGCTCATCACATTTGGCAGTTCTCGAGTACACTGACGTGGATCAATGAGGATTAATGCGTTTAAAGGATCTTCATCAAACCCTGAAAGCCCTCCTCAACTTGGAGACTCAATAGTATCAAAACGATCCTCCTTTAAACCATAAAACCATTTTCGTGTTGTGCTCTGTCCAATGGCGTTATCCCTACACAGCATCGGTATAACCACGATTAGGAATGTTGCCGATATCTTAGTACCTGTCTTAACTGACATATTTAATTTTTCCCTCGTGAACGGAATACATCCCACTGCATGAAAAAGAAGCATAATTCAACCCATCCCTAAGATCGAAAACCCGCAACTGCCTAGTGATTTCCGACCAGTTAGCATACTGCCTGCTGTTTCCAAAGCACTTGAATATATTGTTCATGATATAATCACGGAACACCTGCATGAATTCAGCCTCTATGACAAATTTCAATCCAGTTTCCGTAAACATCACAGCACAAACACTGCTCTAATTAAAGTAACTGATGACCTGAAATATGCTATCGACAACCGAAAGGCAACAATATTGACGCTACTCGACTTCAGCAAAGCTTTTGACACTGTTAACTTTGACATATTGCTCAGAAAAATGCAACAGCTTAATTTCTCAGATAGTGCAATGAGATGGTTTGAAAGCTACTTAAAGGACAGACAGCAATGTGTCGTCTGCGTAAATGAAAAATCTTCCTGGAAACATGTTTCCTCAGGAGTGCCATAAGGATCAGTCTTAGGACCACTTTTGTTTTCTTTATATGTCAACGATATTTCGTCTGTTCTGTCCTCCTGTAAATATTATTTCTATGCCGACGACCTCCAGCTCTACCTAAGCGTCAGACCTGAAGATGTAAACACTGCAATCGCTCAGATGAATGATGATCTGTCTTCAGTAGTGACATGGACGAAAAACCTGGGGCTTAAACTAAATGCAAAAAAGACGCAAGTAATCTTAATAGCCCATCAGAAATTAATAAGTTCAGATTTCCGCGAACGGCTACCTACTATTCTGCTCGACGGTACTCCAATACCATATCAGAAAACAGTTAAGAACTTGGGTGTAACTTTGGATGAGCATCTAAACTGGGCAGAGAATACAGTCGCTTGTCTCTATGCTCTCAAAAAGTTTCGGAACATATTTCCACAGGACTTGAAACGCCAGCTCGTGCAAGCAGTCTGAAAGTTTACCGTCTTACCTCCTTGCCTAGGGCCGCCAGATGAAAGTTGATGTCGTCAAGCCCTGAATCAAAATTGCGCAACGGATAACTGGGGGGAGGAGCTTGAGAGCGCTACCTAGAGAGCGTGTCCTTTCTGTTCGATACTAGGCAAGGGGCTGGAGGGCTCACACGCTGATGTGTGGGTCCCTGCATTCTATAGCTTTTATTTTAAATAAATTCCTTTAACTTGACTTCTTTGTGATTTTTAAGGTATGTTTAAGATTGATGACAGTTGTTTTCCTATTTATTTTAAACATTATCACTCGACTTTACAGCGATAGCAGCAATTGTTTCAGTTTACAGATATTACAATTTTACAACTTATAGCTCAGGTGTATTATATACTAATCTGCATGCACATTTCTACGGGTAAGACGGAATTGCGTTAGCCAAATGTATACCACCAAAGTCTCCCAATATTTTACATAGGACATTCACTATGTGAGGAGGATAACGGGCAAACTGGGGACCAGATACTTTAACACAGGGGGTCAAATTTCCGGAATTAAACGAGAACATTCATTACCTTTCACAATCCGAAGCTGGAACAAAAGAATTAGTACAAATATTCAAATACCTCTCTTCCATGCGTGAACATTGAGATAGACGCACTGAGGGCACGTCTGCTCACTTACCCGTCTTCTGTAACCCTCCCTGGAATCTGGCGGGCACCCTGAGGTCCTCCTGGGCCCTGGTGGAGGCGGTGGTCGAACCACTTGGCCGTGACCAACCTCTCCACCGCAAATCTTGTGACACTGGAAAGTCTTTGACTTTTACCTGCCTGTGCTGTCTCTCTGATCCCCTACCCAGGAGTAAGGTTGGCACTACTATACTACAGAACTACTTCCCAACAAAGATTTGGCCACGCTTTACCGAAAGGTGTGAGGAGGATTAGGAAAGTTCATGTGCAGATTCACATTCACGTACAAGAAATGCATAATACACGACGCATATAAATACGTATTATGAAGCCTGACACATTTCTTTCCACCCGTCCACATGGGTTCTGTTGCATCCGCGGCTGGTCGCGTCATGTAATAAAATTGGCTGCGGAGCCGCCTCTGTTTCTATTTCCCGGTGCGAGCGAGCAGCGAAACCTGCTGCTTATAGAGCGGAAACTACTGCACCGTTTCAACTCGTTCTACCGAACCTCCACTATTGTGATGTAATTCAACAAGGCATGAGTAGTGAAAACAAAAAACGGCTGGAACTAACCATGAATGCCTGTGTGTGTTACACCTGCAACATTCGCCGATATGATCATGTTAGTGCTTCATACTCCGAGCTAGGGTGGCTGCGGCTGGACAAATTGCGTGACTACCACACTCTATGTCTATTTCACCGACTCCTCGTCGCGCAAGCACCCCAGTACCTAGCTTCAGAGATTAAAAACCTGTCATGCCATCATAATCCAAACACGAGGTCACTCTTATTTGGTATCCTAACTGTGCCCACTCACAAAACAAAAACTTCTGCAAACTCCTTCTCAGTTGCCGCTTTCCGCCTCTGGAACAAACTGCCCCTTAGCGTGCGCAAAATTTAACCTCCTGCTGCTTTTAAGAAGAAGTTGAAGTATTTCCTACTATCGTCCTCATAATGTACAAGGCCAATCCACTCATCTGTCAAGTAGCAAAGCTACTGTCTCCTATCTTGCTTCTAAGATGCCTTCCTCTTCATCTATCTCTATTAGTCACGCAATCTTCTTTTCCTTTATATTTCCTTAATTATGTTTCATCATGTCCCTATTCTTCTCCTCCCTTCACCATCAGTCTCCCTCATACTCCCTGCTGCTAGCACTCCTATCTAAAATCTGTCTCTCAAACAGTGTCTAATTATAACAGTACTTATGATCTACGAATATAAACTCTCTATGTATGTATTTATCCAGGTGTGCCCTTGTAATTGTTCATTTCACTTTTGTACTAGATGTAGTTTAACATACCTACTAAAACATATGAATGTAAAATAAGTAGAATGTCTGGCTAGATGTAAGAGAGGGCCTGATGGCCCTAATCTTGCCAGGTTAAATAAATAAATAAATAAATTTTCTAGCATCCACAACTCCACTCCTTATCCCAACTGACAAAATGACATTGTGGAAACTCAAATAGCAACAGTGAATTCATAAATAAAAGATGAGAATCGATAGATACCAAACTGTAAAACAAAAACGCTACGAACTTATGCAGCAACGTAATAAAACATTATTGCGATCCAGACGCTGTTTCAACGAATTGTATCACCAGATCGCTATTACTCCGCTGGACAATGTTGTCAAAATATATTAATATTGAAAAACCTTAGCCGGCCGGAGTGGCCGAGCGGTTCTAGGCGCTTCAGTCTGGAACGGTGCGATCGCTACTGTCACAGTTTCGAATCCTGCCTCGGGCATGGATGTGTGTAATGTCCTTAGGTTAGGTAGGTTTAAGTAGTTCTAACTTCTAGGGGACTTATGACCTCCGAAGTTAAGTCCCATAGTGCTCAGAGCTATTTGAACCATTTGAAAAACCTTAGCTGGTAGACCCTTTAATATGAGGGTCGATTACTCCCCAAAAGTCTACTTACAACGTTTCAAGAGACCTGTATTCAGTGGATAACCTGGAAGTATTCTTCATTCCCTCACATATAGCTTACGTAGACACCGTGAACAAACTAACCACAAAACTTAGAGACATTTAAGCAGACATTCTCCCCTCATTCCTCATGGGATTGGAACGGGAAGGAATCTCAACATATGAAGCACCCTTTTTCATTGTTTGCATTGTATGTGTACCTTCGAAGGACCCATCCCGACATTTGCCTTAAGCACTTTATGGTCTGCTCCGATTTATGAAAATAAAAGCCCTAAAAAGCAGAAATACATACAGGTTCTTGTTAGTCGTAATAAACAGGCCTGTGAGTGACGGTATTTTTGCATTTCTGTTAACGCCTTATTACAGAAATAAATTTCTAACTGAAAGGAAAAATCAAAAATAGTGTTTTGTGACCAGTAGTTACGTGTAATAAAGTACATAAGATCAAATGTAAGATATATTTTACTTGGGATGTATAACTGTGTATGTCGCATATTTGCGACAACAGGCTCTAGAGAAATAGGACACTTACGACAGTTCACTTAGTAAAAGGTTTTTGTTTAACATTTTGACGCTCTATTAATAGGATTTACATGATTAAAACTGAAATATACACTGAGGCGTACATTTTAAATAATTATACATAATTCTCTATAGCCTTATTTATTTACATGTCTGGTTCCGTAGGACCAAATTGAGGAGCAAATCTCCAAGGTCATAAAGCATGTACAGTATATGAAATTATACCATAAAAGTAATAACAGATACAATAAAATGTTAATGAATCCAAAAAAGTCAAACCGTAAGTTTAAGTAAACACAGTCATAAACAATATAACATAAGAATCAGTTTAATGTTTCAAGGAACTCCTGAACAAAATAGGAGTGACCCATGAGAAACTCCTTAGTTTCGATTTGAAAGCGCGTGGATTACTGCTAAGATTTTCCAATACTTGTGATAGCTTATTGAAAATGGATGCAGAAGTGTACTGCACACCTTTCTGCACAAGAGTTGAGGAAGTGCGATCCAAATGCAGATTGGATTTCTGCCTAGTACTAACTGAACGAAAGCTGCTAATTCTTGGAAATAAAATGCTATTGCTAACAAAAAACAACAGTAAAGAATGTAAATATTGAAAGGCTAATGTCAGAATACCCAGACTAGTAAACAGGGGTCAACAAAAGGTTCGCGAACTTTCACCACTTATTGCCCGACAGCCCCTTTCTGAGCCAACAACGTCCTTTGAGAATGGGAAGAGTTAGAGTTCTTGAGAATTCTTTGTTGTCTTTTTTAGACACAGATGAACATTACACTTACTACGCATGAATACTGACTGTTTCTTACAATTTAGTCTCTTACATCTTTTCCTTGTGTCTGCAGTCCCTGAGGCCAATGACCTACTAAGGTACATTAATTCTGGTAGACTTACATGCAATCGATTTTGTCAGACCCTGATGCTTCTTACATAGTTGTTCTGTCCATATACTGGCTGAAGGTCTGTCTCTCTCTTTGTCATGTCTTTGCCAGACTTGCAGAATGTCTCTGCTGTTTTGGATTTTTGAATTCTGATAGATTTTGTTTCATTACGGGAATCATGAAATTGTCACAGTCCCTCTCTGCAATTGGTACACGAGCTTTTAAATCTCCATTTGCGTTTCGTGGAGCATAAAACCTCCGGGATCCATTGCTAATAAAATAAAAACTTCAGAGTAATAGCAATTCATTATAACTTCTACATCTTATCAAAAATGAAGTGCCATCAGTCAAAACAGTGTTGAGGTTGAATGTTCATACAAATTATTGGAAATTTGCAATAAATTATGTATACGTAAATAATAAACACAATTGGTCATTGAAGTATACTTGTGCTACAAGTCAACTGAACTGTTTACTTTCACTTCGCTTGATTTCATCTCTTGCACGCAACTACCAAGGTACACATACGCCTAATAATGGGTATTTTACACAAACAGATTTTCTCTTTTCCCTACGAGTGCAACTAGTTTATTTAATCGAATCGTGATCTACGCCAGGCCACAGATACTACAGAACAAACAAATAATTTTCAGAACTGAACTTACCCCCATATCTAGCTGTCATGCTCTAAACAATATTTATCGCTCTTTGTGTGTGTGTGTGTGTGTGTGTGTGTGTGTGTGTGTGTGTGTGTGTCGTGAACGAATGCCTGAACAGCGTGTTGCTATAGAAATACTTGAAACAAACAAATGTCAGAAATCAAATGAAATCAAATGTCAGCGGCGTTGGTAGCTTTGTATAGAATGTACACCCAACGTCACTGTCACTAAAAAAAGAACAACTAACCTTCCAGTTATTAGCGTCGTTCTGATATTTTGCGAATGCTCATCATTAACAGCTTAACCAGTGGATTAATAGGGCTTGCTCTCAGTGAATAGACTGACATAGTAGGCCGTTACTTTAGCATTTCTTTCCCGATCTCCGAAGGACTACCGTTTGTCAATTGGATCTTTTTCCAATTTCAATCAACTGGCTACCCTGTGGTTAGAGTTATTTATTGTAATACTTATTGATCTTTTCTTTGCTCTGATAGAACTATGTACTGTATTTCCTGGGGTGGTCATGAATTTGAAATTTGTAAATGCCATGTGTGATAATTATTTCATGAATAGCTGGCGATGTATTACAAAGGATAAACAAATGCATTGTGTTGCAATACATTTCATGGGCATTCGAGATGCTGTGACTGAACTTTCTTCTTCTTTTCTTTCTTCTTCTTCTGTTCTTGGACTCGTAGAGGAAAGAACGATTGTCTGAGGTTCAACTTGCTGTAAGAGTCCATGTAAGTTGTAAACGAAACTAAAATGACTTAAAATTTATGTACGGTACGTAATTATTTGTGAACCTAAATCTTGCTTGTCCTGAGTAAACGAGGCCTTAACGGAACATTGACCATTGTTAGGTGCCATACTAGAAAATAATTAGTAATTTTCTTTCAGCTCATCCTCGAGACGTGCCGCCGGTTAGGACACTAAACTCTCTTTCAGATTCCACGAGCTATGTGGCCACTACGAATAATGTAATATAGTCACTTTCAGATTTTCTCAAGGTTGCGAGATAACATCCCAGGCAGAAAGGCCTGGTCACAGGATTCTAGTTCTAGTATATGATTTCATCTGCAAAAGATTATGCTTGTTATATTGGTATTCGAGACGAAACCACGATCTGGAGTTACAGGTTTTATTACTTCACATTGAACTGAGATACGAAATATTATCTGATGATATAATACATGAGTTTTAACTATCCTTTGGATATATATTGAGGGATATCTGTGATGATCCAAGAGAGAGACAATTAATTATTTATAATCTCGTAACCACACTGAGTACTGAGCTAGTATGGAAATGGTAAATGTAGGTGGACATAAGCTTTCAGCACATGTAAGTAGAGACACTATGTAGACAGGAGGAGCTGCCATGTATGTTAACATTAGTCACAGTGTAAAAAATTTGCTTAGAGCAACACATAGAAGCATGTGCATGTGAGCTTATACCAAATAAAGACACTTTTATAATTGTAGCCTTGTATAGATCCTCATTGAGAAATTTTCAACCATTTTTGAAAAACTTGGATTCTTTGTTGTGCTACCTGTCAGACAAAGGAAAGCAAATTATTGTTTGTGAGGATTTCAATGTAGATTTTCTGAAAGAGTCAGATAGAAAGCTTGACCTTGAAGTATTACTTGGTTCTTTCAATTTGACATCAGTTATTGATTTTCCTACTCGGGTGGTACAGGAAAGCAGCACACTGATTGATAACGTTTTCCTAGACCAAGATAAATTTAATCAAATAAAAACTTTTTCTGTTAGGAATGGTCTGCCTGATCATGATGCACAACTAGTTACAGTATATGATATAGCTCCATACAGTAATGCAAAACAGTCGTCCAAAATAGTGCATTCCATTAATGATTTAACACTTCAGAATTTTAGGGGAAGCTTGCAACAGTTAGACTGGGATGAGGTGTACAGAGAACGCGATGCTACTTTAAAATTTAACCTATTTCATGATACCTTTGTGAGTATATTTGAATACAGTTTCCGTAAGAAAACAGTGAAATATAATTGTAAGAAACCATGTAAAAAAGCTATGGCTTATTAAAGGGATAAAAATATCTTGTAAACAGGAAAGTGAAATGTATCTTATAGCCAGGAGGAGTAATGATCCCAAAACAATGAAATATTATAAAAACTAGTGCACTGTATTAAGAAAAGTCATTAAAAAGTCCAGACGTATGGGCATTATGTCTGAGATTAGCACATCTAATAATAAAAATAAAACAATTTCGAATATTGTGAAAAGGGAAACAGGGCAATTGAGAGCACAGGAAGACCGTATTTCTATAAAACACAATGAAAAGTTTGTTAACAAGAACTCATAGAAAACATTTTCAATGATCATTTTTAAGTGTTGTAGAGAAAATAGGTTCCAGCTATTCATTAGAAAATGTAAGGCAATATATGGAAGAGGCAGTACCTAAGCAATTTGATAAAATTGAAATTCAACCCACCTCTCCTACTGAAATTATGAAAATAATAAATTCACTCTAAAGTAAGAGCTCACATGGAATTGACGGCATTTCCAACAGAGTACTAAAAGCTTCTTCCCAACATATAAGTAGGATTCTCAGCCACATATATAGTAGCTCACTGAAATAGGGAATTTTTCCTGATAGGCTGAAATATGCTATTGTTAAACCATTGCATAAGAAAGGGGATAGATCTGATGCTAACAACTACCGCCCAATCTCACTTCTGACAGCTTTATCCAGAATTCTCGAAAAAGTAATGTATTCAAGAGTAGCATTAGATATTTGTAAAAATGAGGTACTAACAAAATGTCAATTTGGTTTTCAGAAAGGCCTTTCAAAAGAAAATGCTATACATGCTTTCACTAATCAAATATTAAATGCAATGAATAACTCAACATCACCCATTGGGATATTTTGTGATCTCTCAAAGGCTTTTTATTGCGTGAATCTTGAAATTCTTCAAGATAAGCTTAAGTATTGTGGTATGACTGGGATAGTGCTCAAATGGTTCAATTCATACTTAACTGGAAGAATGCAGAAGGTTGAAATTAACAGTACAGATAGTTTACAAAAACCAGCAGAGTCCTCTAACTGGGAAGGTATCAAGAATGGTGGCCCACAGGGTTCGGTCTTGGGGCCCTTATTGTTCTTAACATATATTAACGACTTATCACTCTATATTCATCAAGCTGCAAAGTTAGTTCTTTTTGATGATGATAGAAGTATAGTAAGCACACCCAAGAAGCAAGAATCAGCTGAGGAAATTGCAAATAATGTTTTTCAGAAAATTATGAAGTGGTTCTCTGCAAATGGACTCTCACTAAATTTTGAGAAAACACAGTTTACACAATTCTGTACAGTAAATGGCATAACATTGTTGATGAATACAGACTATGAATGGAAGTCTGTTGCTAAGGTAGAATACTCAAAATTTCTGGGTGTGTGCATTGATGAGAAAATGAATTGGAAGAAACACATCGATGATCTGCTGAAACAGTTAGGCTCAGCTACTTATGCTATTAGGATTATTGCAAATTTTTGTGATAAACATGTTAGTAAATTAGCCTACTATGCCTGTTTTCATTCACTGCTTTCATATGGCATCATATTTTGGGGCAATTCGTCATTAAGAGAGGAAGTATTCATTGCACAAAAGCGTGTAATCAGGGTAATAGCTGGAGCCCATCCAAGATCGCCTTGAAGACATTTATTTAAGGAACTGTTATGAAATTTGTTGTTAATAACCCATCCCAATTCAAAAATAACAGTGAGGTGCATAGCTACAACACTAGAAGAAAGGATGATATTCACTGTTCTGGATTAAATCTCACTTTGGCACAGAAAGGGGTGAATTATGCTGCCACAAAAATCTTTGGTCATTTGCTAAATAGTATTAAAGGTCTGACAGATAGCCAACCAACATTTAAAAGCAAATTAGAAGAGTTTCTGAATGACAACTCCTTCTACTCAATAGGTGAATTCTTAGATATGAAGTAGTAACTGTAAAAAAAAAAGAAATTAATTATTTTATGTAAAGAAAACTTACATTAAAGTGACACGTTCCGCATTATTACAAAATGTCGTATTCATGATCTATGGAACAAGGATTTATGTATGTACGTATGTATGTACTGCTATGCTGTAAGCATGCCGCGGATGACAACCAAGTGGTCGTCTGGAAGATTACGGTCATGTTGGTACCCCACCGCTATCCGGGGCGTCTCAAGACACGTGTTTGCTTGTCATCGTGGCTGAGTGCTAAGCGAGACTCATCACTGGAGACAGTCTTACTCCAGTAAATGACATTCCAGGCCGAAGACATGTTTGGAGATATCCTGAACAGCGGCACCCCTACACTATGCCCGCTTTTGTTTCCCTTCGTGGCAAGTCAGACTGATTTTACATTCCAGTAAGATAAATCCCGTCCGCACAAGACTAGAATTTTTATCTTGCGCCAGCTGAGAACCTTTGAAGCATTGTGGGCAGGGCCCTACAACCAGTTCTGATTTTGATGACCAAACGCGCCAATTGGACAGAATGTGACATGATTTCCCTCGGTGGACATTCAACACTGGCCGAGCGGTTCTAGGCGCTACAGTCTGGAACCACGAGACCGCTACGGTCGCAGGTTCGAATCCTGCCTCGGGCATGGATGTGTATGATGTCCTCAGGTTATTTAGGTTTAAGTAGTTCTAAGTTCTAGGGGACTAATGACCTCAGAAGTTAAGTCCCATAGTGCTCAGAGCCATTTGACAATCAACACTCTTTCAGTGCAAAGCCAAATAACTGCTTGCATAAGATCCAGAAGTAGAAAAACGCCTTATTGACTTGCTCAATTTGTGAAGCACTTTATTTTAAATAAATAATTCAATTTTTCTGAAATTGTAGCCATTTATTTGTCCATACATGTGCATGACAGCTGCCTGATTGCCGTTCCACTCGGATTAGTCCTTCGTGGTGCGTCGTCCTCTTTTAATTTTTTTATTTTTTTATTTTTTGTCTTAGAGGGTACATGTTGAAGAAATTTAGAGAATCGAGGAAAATTGCACTATACTTCTGCTGCCTCCATTGGCATATATCGCGTAGGAATCGTGAGATACGAGATAAAGGACGTGTACAGAGGCATGCATATACACTTCTTCTTCGCTCAGTCCACGAATTGAACACGGCGAAGAATCGCTAATATTCGTTCTACTCACATAGAGCGGCTTGCAGCGTGTATACGTAGGTGTAGATTGAGTATAGAACGCAACAGTAATGAAAAGAAACACAACGTCCCTCAAAAAAAGGAACTCTTTATTATTCCCTAATAAACTGCAGATAGACAAGTCAAGTCAAAGTACTCCCATAGTCAGCGAATGGGGGTAGAGGAACAGATATAGGAATTCTGCTACGCCGTTCTTGGCGGTAAATAGTGGAGATGGTTTGCCATTGGCTGTGTTACACAGTATCAATTGTGTTTCTGTGTCGTGTGGATGAGTGTCAGAAGTATATGTATAGTGTAGTGGGTGTTGCGTTGTTACTGATGAAGGAAGAGGTTAAACCCACAGTCTAGTCCTCTCGAATAGCACGAAGGGGGTCGGTGAGCTTAACCTCCCCGTCCGAGGAACGGATCACAGTCAACAGTTTTATATGCTCAAGCTTCATGAGACACAGCGAAGAGGTTTGGAACTTAATCTAGACAGTGCTACTAAGACTGGTGATCAGGAACTTTAAGCCATCACCTCTCCTCCCCTTGCTGGCCAACTACTAGCAGATAAAATTTTCCACTGCCTGGATTCGAACCGGCCCACCTCCAATACGATCCGGGCTACGGAGGCGGATCACATAGGCACGAGTTCGTCTATAAACTGTAGCATTTTTAAACGAAAGGCTCTTCCAAGTGTCACATTAATTGAGTAGATGTTAGTGTAACTGATAATGCTTCGGTAAACAAAATAGGACGGAGTACATTTTTCGTGTTCATGGCTACAACGTAGGAAAAATATCGTACGGTTACAGGAACGTGAAACAAACAGGCAGATAATATAAAGTGCTCCACCTCGGCCGTTTTTTCATGGGTATTCAGTTTCTTATATCTTCCATGATTGGACACTTTCGGCCTTACTGGCTAACAGTACGTCTTGACATGTTATAAACTATTGTCCCGTTCATAAACGGCGACACAGCCGATCTGAAAGTGAACACACAACGTGCTCATTCCCATATTTTTGGAGCCATCATCAAGCACTTGTCATAAGCTCCAAGCTTCACATCACATTTGACTAAACTGCCTGTAAGTATGTAAAGGCAACCATCACCTTCTTGTACATGTGTAGCACAAATGTAATCCAGTAGGATGGTATTGCGACCACGGTTTGTCAGCACGGGGAGCATTGTTGCCGCTCCCCTTAACGCGGCAGTATACTGGCGCGCAGGCGATACTCAAGACTAGAGTGGCAACACGTCGTCTTCTCAGACACGTCCGGTTTTTGCATAAAAGGTAACAGTGGACTTTCCAGACTTCATTTCTCATCGTCAAGTGGGCCCAGACCTTCTTTTTCTTGTGCGTTTGGTCAGCATCTGCGCAGGGTCACCATGGTTAATTTAAAGAGGGCCTGATGTGCACCCTTCACCCTGCCCCCCCCCCCTCCACACCACCAGTGCTGAAATATGTGTACCCCAACTGACTGCGTGTAATTTCATTCATGTGAAAGTGAGGGAAAGTTTTCTAAAGTTTGTGAAATGTCTGAGCCAAAAGCTGGGTAAGAGCTCGTATTCACCTAATGGGATATGGGAAACCGCCTAAGAGCCACGTCCAAGCTGGCCACTGTTGTTAGACTGTCTCGAGGATTCGATCCAGTGCCGGTGTATCCTTTCGTCCCGGAAGCTACGCTTTAACACGAACGGCTATCTGAGCGGCAATCTGGCTGGCTGGTTCAAATGGCTGTGAGAACTATGCGACTTCACTTCTGAGGTCATCAGTCACCTAGAACTTAGAACTAATTAAACCTAACTAAACTAAGGACATCAAACACATCCATGCCCGAGGCAGGATTCGAACCTGCGACTGTAGCGGTCGCTCGGCTCCAGACTGTAGCGCCTAGAACGGCACGGCCACTCCGGCCGGGCTGATCTCCCTTCGTGCAGATGGTGTTCGACTATTGCTCCAACCAGCACATTCTCCAGATACCTCGCCCGCTGGAAATATCTGGTCAAGCGTTACTGAGACGCTGTCATGCCACCACTAACCAGACAGTCGGTTGAGAACTCAGCAACACAGATGTTGCAGCAAGGACTGACGTACTCGTATTAATCATCCGAGCATCGACTCGATGCTCAGCTGGGTGTGAGCCAATGTTGCTGTTATAGTTGGAGTCGCGAACGATGTCGGTCCAGTTTAGGTTAGTTCTGCGAATCTACGTGGGTCGTTCGGAAGGTAAAGTCAGATCGGAAGTGAAATGGAAACCACAGTAAAATCAGAACTGTTCTATTTGCAACCATTTGACACACATTCCAACTACTTCTCTACATCTTCTTACATCCATAGTTGAAATGGAGAACAGTGGGACGTCAGTTGGTATAAATTTACATTAAAAATCAAGAAATTCCTCCAGCTGTATTTAAGGTGTCGATTTTATTTTGGCAACTAGTTTCAACGTTGTAACAACGTCATCTTCAGGCCCATACACTTCTTGACGTGAACTGCCTGGGGCTGATACTAGAAGTCAGTGATATGGACGTGCTCCGTGTGGAAGGTGGTTAGTAACTAGTATACATAATCGCCGCTCCGGCTTAGTCATCTGTGGTAGCGTTGTACCAGGTTTCCAATACCCTCGTCATAGAAGGCAGCCGCCTGTGCTTTCCGCCATTTCTCTACGCTGTCTGGCAGTTCGTAGTCTGTGCCAAAATGTTGCCTTCATAGAAAGCGTTTCATGCGGGCAGAGATGAACATCAGAGGCATCTAAGTCCGAACTGTATGGTAGGTGATCAAACACTTCCCATTGAGAATCTACATCTACATCTACATCTATACTCTGCGAGCCACCTTACGGTGTGTGGCGGAGGGTACTTATTGTACCACTATCTGATCCCCCCTTCCCTGTTCCATTCACGAATTGTGCGTGGGAAGAACGACTGCTTGTAAGTCTCCGTATTTGCTCTAATTTCTCGGATCTTTTCGTTGTGATCATTACGCGAGATATATGTGGGCGGTAGTAATATGTTGCCCATCTCTTCCCGGAATGTGCTCTCTCGTAATTTCGATAATAAACCTCTCCGTATTGCGTAACGCCTTTCTTGAAGTGTCCGCCACTGGAGCTTGTTCAGCATCTCCGTAACGCTCTCGCGCTGACTAAATGTCCCCATGACGAATCGCGCTGCTTTTCGCTGGATCATGTCTATCTCTTCTATTAATCCAACCTGGTAAGGGTCCCATTCTGATGAGCAATACTCAAGAATCGGACGAACAAGCGTTTTGTAAGCTACTTCTTTCGTCGATGAGTCACATTTTCTTAGAATTCTTCCTATGAATCTCAACCTGGCGCCTGCTTTTCCCACTATTTGTTTTATGTGATCATTCCACTTCAGATCGCTCCGGATAGTAACTCCTAAGTATTTTACGGTCGTTACCGCTTCCAATGATTTACCACCTATGGCATAATCGTACTGGAATGGATTTCTGCCCCTATGTATGCGCATTATATTACATTTATCTACGTTTAGGGAAAGCTGCCAGCTGTCGCACCATGCATTAATCCTCTGCAGGTCTTCCTGGAGTACGTACGAGTCTTCTGATGTTGCTACTTTCTTGTAGACAACCGTGTCATCTGCAAATAGCCTCACGGAGCTACCGATGTTGTCAACTAAGTCATTTATGTATATTGTAAACAATAAAGGTCCTATCACGCTCCCTTGCGGTACTCCCGAAATTACCTCTACATCTGCAGATTTTGAACCGTTAAGAATGACATGTTGTGTTCTTTCTTCTAGGAAATCCTGAATCCAATCACAAACCTGGTCCGATATTCCGTAAGCTCGTATTTTTTTCACTAAACGTAAGTGCGGAACCGTATCAAATGCCTTCCTGAAGTCCAGGAATACGGCATCAATCTACTCGCCAGTGTCTACGGCACTGTGAATTTCTTGGGCAAATAGGGCGAGCTGAGTTTCACATGATCTCTGTTTGCGGAATCCATGTTGGTTATGATGAAGGAGATTTGTATTATCTAAGAACGTCATAATACGAGAACACAAAACATGTTCCATTATTCTACAACAGATTGACGTAAGCGAAATAGGCTATAATTATTCGCATCTGATTTATGACCCTTCTTGAAAATGGGAACGACCTGCGCTTTCTTCCAGTCGCTAGGTACTTTACGTTCTTCCAGCGATCTACGATAAATTGCTGATAGAAAGGGGGCAAGTTCTTTAGCATAATCACTGTAGAATCTTAAGGGTATCTCGTCTGGTCCGGATGCTTTTCCGCTACTAAGTGATAGCAGTTGTTTTTCAATTCCGATATCGTTTATTTCAATATTTTCCATTTTGGCGTCCGTGCGACGGCTGAAGTCAGGGACCGTGTTACGATTTTCCGCAGTGAAACAGTTTCGGAACACTGAATTCAGTATTTCTGCCTTTCTTCGGTCGTCCTCTGTTTCGGTGCCATCGTGGTCAACGAGTGACTGAATAGGGGATTTAGATCCGCTTACCGATTTTACATATGACCAAAACTTTTTAGGGTTCTTGTTTAGATTGTTTGCCAATGTTTTATGTTCGAATTCGTTGAATGCTTCTCTCATTGCTCTCTTTACGCTCTTTTTCGCTTCGTTCAGCTTTTCCTTATCAGCTATGATTCGACTACTCTTAAACCTATGATGAAGCTTTCTTTGTTTCCGTAGTACCTTTCGTACATGATTGTTATACCACGGTGGATCTTTCCCCTCGCTTTGGACCTTAGTCGGTACGAACTTATCTAAGGCGTACTGGACGATGTTTCTGAATTTTTTCCATTTTTGTTCCACATCCTCTTCCTCAGAAATGAACGTTTGATGGTGGTCACTCAGATATTCTGCGATTTGTGCCCTATCACTCTTGTTAAGCAAATATATTTTCCTTCCTTTCTTGGCATTTCTTATTACACTTGAAGTCATTGATGCAACCACTGACTTATGATCACTGATACCCTCTTCTACATTCACGGAGTCGAAAAGTTCCGGTCTATTTGTTGCTATGAGGTCTAAAACGTTAGCTTCACGAGTTGGCTTTCTAACTACCTGCTCGAAGTAATTCTCGGACAAGGCAGTCAGGATAATGTCACAAGAGTCTCTGTCCCTGGCTCCAGTTCTGATTGTGTGACTATCCCATTCTATACCTGGTAGATTGAAGTCTCCCCCTATTACAATAGTATGATCACGAAACTTCTTCACGACGTTCTGCAGGTTCTCTCTGAGGCGCTCAACTACTACGGTTGCTGATGCAGGTGGTCTATAGAAGCATCCGACTATCATATCTGACCCACCTTTGATACTTAGCTTAACCCAGATTATTTCACATTCGCATTCGCTAATAACTTCACTGGATATTATTGAATTCTTTACTGCTATAAATATTCCTCCACCATTGGCGTTTATCCTATCCTTGCGGTATATATTCCATTCTGTGTCTAGGATTTCGTTACTGTTCACTTCCGGTTTTAACCAACTTTCCGTTCCTAATACTATATGCGCACTATTTCCTTCAATAAGAGATACTAATTCAGGAACCTTGCCCTGGATACTCCTGCAGTTTACCAATATTACGTTAACTTTTCCTGTTTTTGGTGTCTGAGGACGGACGTTCTTTATCAACGATGATAATGTCCTCTCTGGTAAGCCGTCAGGTATTTTATCGTTTCGCCCAAGGGGGGGTCCCTGTAACCTAAAAAAACCCCGTGTGCACGCCACACGTACTCTGCTACCCTAGTAGCTGCTTCCGGTGTGTAGTGCACGCCTGACCTGTCTAGGGGGGCCCTACAGTTCTCCACCCAATAACGGAGGTCGATGAATTTGCAACCATTATAGTCGCAGAGTCGTCTGAGCCTCTGGTTTAGACCCTCCACACGGCTCCAAACCAGAGGACCGCGATCGACTCTGGGCACTATGCTGCAGATATTAAGCTCAGCTTGCACTCCGCGTGCGATGCTGGTTGTCTTCACCAAATCAGCCAGCCGCCGGAAGGAACCAAGGATGGCCTCAGAACCCAAGCGGCAGGCGTCATTCGTTCCGACATGTGCTACTATCTGCAGCCGGTCACACCCAGTGCGTTCAATAGCTGCCGGAAGGGCCTCCTCCACATTACGGACGAGACCTCCCGGCAAGCACACCGAGTGCACACTGGCATTCTTCCCCGACCTACCCGCTATTTTCCTGAGGGGCTCCATAACCCGCCTAACGTTGGAGCTCCCTATAACTAATAGGCCCGCCCTGTGTGATTGTCGGGACCTTGCCGGAGAATCGGCCACTGGCCTAACAGGCGAGGCATCCTGTGGTGGCTCGGAAACGATGTCATCACCACTAGGAAGCACCCCGTACCTGTTGGAAAGGGGTAAGGCAGCTGCCACGCGGCCAGATCCCACCTTCGCCTTTCGGCCAGGCACGCGCGAGCCCACCACTGTCCGCCATTCACCCTGGAGTGATGGCTGACCGGTAAGATGCTCACTGCCGGAAGACGCAGCGACATCAGGGGTTCCATGTGATTCCAAGGCCACCGAAGTAGGCATAGGTCTCACCACAGTTGCCCCAACGCCACTACGAGCCGACGCCTGCGCCTCGAGCTCGATGAGCCTAACAGACAAAGCCTCCACCTGCCTCCGAAGAGTGGCCAATTCTCCTTGCGTCCGCTCACAACAACCACAGTCCCTACACATGACTATGTTTACCCTACTCTATACGGTGACAAATTCCCAAGATAATCTTCTGATGAGCTACTCTGATAATCAAGAAACACTCACAAGAACGTCCTCATTGCCCTGCAGTAGGCGGCGAAAATTGTCATGGGGAAGGAAACTGAGTCGTGGCGGTGTTGTTGGCGTCGCCTTTCGAATTCTTGGTGCCACTGGCTAGATCAGTCGTGTGATATCCGTCTGGTTTGAGGCCACTAAGAACTTTGCTCAAGACTGTTGATTGCGTGGGAACGGGGCGTGTTGTGGCGTGGAGCGTTGGGGAGTGTAACGGAGCGAGGAGGACGGTACGAGAGTTCCGCCCGGCGAGAAGGCGAGCACTTGCGCAAGCGTCTTGTGCACAGGATATGGCGAGAGGCTGCTGGGCATATTTGTGGGCCGATTTGAATTCGTGGCCGCCTTTGACTGCGGTCTACGTGCGTAGCCTGGCCAACCAGCGCTGGGACGTGACACACCGACGAGAGAGTTGAAGCCAGTTTCGCTGTGCTGAATTCTGCACGCCTTTTGGAATCGGCAAGGTTCAGCTTCTATTCGACAACTTCACTTCTGTTTTTGAGAACTTAACTGTCATTTCCTTATTGATCATCGCGCTTTCTTAGCTGCTCTATTTCACCACCGGTTGGTTCCTTGAATTGTGGCTGTTTGCTTTTCCTGAGTGGATACGGGCCTTTGTTGTTGTTAATAGTATATCTTAAACTGTGTGAGCCGATGGTGTCATCACCAGGTGCCGGTTTCGAGATACCTTCGGGCACTGCAGACGTCATTGCTCTGTTACTTATGTTGACTTACGAAGTGCTTGGGTCTCAAAATTTGCAGTTGCTGAGACTATGTAATTATGTTTGACAATCTAGTTTTCTTTCGGACATTTCGTCGTCGTTGTAGAGGCAGTCTCTTGCAGTGACGCGGCTATACCGTTTGGCTAGTTATTGCTGCTTTGACGTAATTAACCTTGCTGTGTTAATATGTCTTTTGCCGGTCTGTACCCAACGAAAAGGGCCTTGGAGGGCGATCCTCTCCTTGTACCCTTTCTTGGCCTTCCTATTTGGTGTAGTCTTGTGGTCCTTGCGTGTAAACCTTCTGGTGCACCCCTTGGGAGGAGGCAATTCAAACTCTCGGTTACTTTACTAGAGCAGTTAGTCATGACGGCCCACCTGTTTTCTGTTTGGTAGTCTTACTTAACTGAAGTTGTTATTATTGAAGGCATGCCTGTCCCCTTTTAATTAAATTAATACCTATTTCGTAATTTGCGATAGCTGAAACTCTTCTTAATCACGTCCTACCTGTTTCTCTTGGCCTATTATTGAGATCTGATATCTTACTCAATCTGTGTTGTAATTAACTGAAATTGTGATTGCCAAAGAGGGCTATCTGTTTGAGGTATTTGTCAGAAAGGTAACGACAGGAAATGACACATGATGGTACATGAGCCCTAACCTTTCGCGTTAGATCCCTTATACATAATTGTAGGTTTCAACTGTTATTCACAAGGAGGGGGGGCGTTAGAATTGTCTACCCTTTCTCTGATCATTTGTCATTTCTTGTGATCATTTCTTTCGTGCTTAAGGACCCCTTACAGTCTGTCGAGAATTGTATTAATTTATTCCGTAATTCACAGGGAGCTAGCTTGCTATCGAAAGGGGCTGCCCCGAAGTGGGGCACTTGCGATATGAACTTATAATTCGGGAACCGAGATTAGTGTTCCAGTGCTGGGGGCCAGGTTGCGAGCGGCGTTGGGCACCCCGCTTTACGTTTTGACGAGCACCATTGGGGAGGAAGGTGTTTCTCTCGATAATACTCCCGAAGCGTTGGAAGAAGTGCAGCTTAACCTGTCCTTTCTGCAGGACAGACAGCCTAATATTAGGCAAATTAGTAGAATTCAGGCCCACATAGGACATTTGGAGAATCGTTTCCTGTCCTTTCTGCAGGACAGACAGCCTAATATTAGGCAAATTAGTAGAATTCAGGCCCACATAGGACATTTGGAGAATCGTTTGCGGGACATGACCTCCTTGCAACTTAGCCAACTTGAAGTTACCAAGGTGGGACAGCCGAGCGGTCGCCAGCCTGAAGTTACCAGGGTGGGGCAGTTGAGTGATCGAGCGAGGGATTTGCAGGCCCATGCAGCGTCCTTAAGCTTGGAAAGTCAGGAAGCAGGAGCAAGTCCCACAGCTACCACCACGAATTAGTTCTTTGATCAAGTATCCGGGAGAAAGGTTTTGGTAGGCCTCTGGCTAACCATTTTGCTAGACTACCCAATTATGTCCCTCTCAACGGTATTTCAGAGCTTCCACTCGACACCTTCAGCTGTGTCCAGAAGTTTTTGTGGCTGTTTGTGCGATTTAAACTTCATGTGAATACCTTGGGACCCTCACCGTGTGGTATTAGCATTACTTTATCTCTTGGCGAAAGGTTCTGAGTGATTTTATATCTGAAGTCCCCATTATGTCGAACGAGTGCTCCTAGCTACCTTGGCTCTTGGTATGTCTCTTCCGGAACTCAATACGGCATCAAACATTTTGGAGGGATTGCATCCCACCCTCCCTAGCTTCCGGGAATTGCAAACATACGTTGATTCCATTGAATCCTCGTCATTTTCAGATGAGCCCACCTCGAGAATTAATAGGGCTCCTCAAGCGTGCAACACATTTTCTGGGAAATGTTCTTTTCGGTGCGGCGCCCTCGATGACGTGGTACAAGAATGTCCCGTAACATGAGCTCCAGACCCTGTAAATGACGCCAGGTGAAGAAGGGGGCTGATTGTTTCCGTCGGAGGCGCCATGGTGAGCGCGTGTTAAAGCTCCCTTCGGATCTGCCCTCCCTTTCATCTGCGTCCGTCTAGGACAAGATTCATGTAGCTCCGTATCGTTCTTGAATTATAATTGGTATTTAGAGTTTGGGCATTTGTGTAAATTATCATGCGAGCGCCCATGCCCTCAGATGTCGTGTGGCCATTGGGAAAAAGTTACCTCTGGTCGGCGAGGTGTCCATTGTCCATTCGTAATTTCTCATGGCCCGTTACGCTCTTGCTTGTTAAAGATCTAGTGCTCAAATTGTTGCTCAAGTGTGATTTTATTCAGAAAGTGGATTAGTTCTCGACTTTGCAAGTGGCATCTTCTCTTATAGGTTTTCGCCTAGAGACAAGATAGCATTTTGTTCTTGCCTCTGCGCAATTGTGGAGGATTCGATAAATTGTAGCTACAGTGAATTTGATGCGGCCCATCTCGAGCCTGGTCAGCTGGGCAGAATTTCTTCTAATAAGATGGGTGTCCTAACGTCTTACACATACGCTTGGCTGACGATAGTCCGGTGCGACAGTCTCCTTATCACCTCTCACCACCCAAAGTGACAATCTTGATACAGAAATTGGAGAGTGTGTTCAAGGAGGAGGTTACTAGGCCATCTATATCTCCCTACGCGTCACCGATTTTTCTCGTTCTTAAAGCTCAGGGCCAGGACTACAGGCCGGTCGTTGTTTATAGACTCCTTAATAAAAAGCTTATCTTAGACTCTGTCTCATTGGTGGATCTTCACAACTGCTTTACCTGGTTTTCAGGGGTTAAGTGGTTCCCGGTGCTTGATCTCAACCAACCTTCTCAGTTTCCTCTTACTGAGGACTCCAAACATGTCAGCGCGTACTGCAATGATTAGAACCTTTATGAGTTCACCCTGGTGACGTTTGGTTTGTCCAATGGGGTGGCGGGTTTGTCTCGTTTGTTAGATCATATCCCAGGCGACTTGAAGTTTTCTTGTGTCTTTGATTAATTTGATGATGTTGCCATTTATAATCAGTCCTTGGATCATATTTCCCATCTGTGGGAGGTCCTCTCCAAGTTTTAGGATGCTGGGTTGACCGTTAATCCGTCCAAGGTTACACTTGCTAGGAAACAGGAGTCCTTTCTGGACCGTTTAATTCCCGGGAGCGGCTCCAGGATTGACAAGGAACGAAATAAGCTGTGAAAAAGTTTCCTCAGCCTGGAGATAGGAAGGAGATACCCAGATTTATTGGCATGGCGAATTATTTTCGCTATATGGTGTAGTCTTGTGCTCCTCTCTTATAAGCCTTCTAGTGCACTCTTTGTGAGAATGCAACTCAAGCTCTTGGTTACTTAACTGCAGCAGTTATTTATGAAGGCCTACGTGTTTTCTATTTGGTAATCTTACTTAACAGAAGCACTATTACTGAATGTCTGCCTGTTTTGTATTTGGTAATTTTACTTACCTGAAGCTATTATTTTGGAGGCCTGCCTGTTCCCTTTTAATTAAAGTAAGAGCTGTTTCACAATTTGCGATATCTGAAATTCTAATTAATCAAGGCCTCTCTGTTTTACTACCCTTATTATTGAGATCAGATATCTTACTCAATCTGTGTTGTAATTAAGTGAAATTGTGAATGGCAAAGGCATACCTGCTTCAGAGGTTTTTATCTCAACAAGATAGTAACAGGAAATGGCATATGATGTTACATGTTTCCTAACCTTTTGCCTTGCATCCGTAACTACCGGTTATGGAAATGAGTGACAATTACATTATGTGGGATTGCAGGAAATCAGGCGAAACTTTTCGGCAGGCACCCATAGTAGGTGTTACTGTTCTAGGTATCTTGATGTCCCCCCTGTCCGCTCAGAAGTGAAAAGAGCGACGTGAAACGAACTACTGGCGTGCTAGAAACACTGCGCAACACATCTGTGCAAAGCTTCATCGGATTTTCACTGTCGTTTCCATTTTGCGACCCATCGGACGTCTTGTTCCGAATAGCCTTCGTATGTCACACATTCTCCAACAGCCAATGAGCGTTCAGTCGTAATCTGAGCACTCTCCTCTGAATGTCGTAGCCAACGCGAGAAGTAAACGTGATCTTAGCGAGTTACTTACTGAATCTCTAATCTATTTATTTTGAATGCTTTCTCCATGCGCAAAGCAAGTGTGTGGGCGTACCGCATCTGTCGCTTGAAACTTGCAGCAATGCAATCTCCGTCCTTGTCTTGACCTACGCGATCGCCATCGTTCGTGAATCGGACTGTAGAGGTAGCAGCTCCGTGTAGTAAAATCCGCACCCGATGTACCCTCATATCAACTACAAGTCTAATCATGTGTTATTCAAAGGAATAAAACCGGTGAGGACTAAGATAATAATAGGAAACAAAACCATCGAACGAGTTAGTAATTTCATTTACCAGGGAAATATTATAAGCTACCAGAAGGAACCAGACATCGACAACAAATTGTAAAAATATCAAATGATGTGCATAATAATCAATAGAACATTAAGAAATAAAGCGAGAAAATACATAAAAATTGAAGTATCTGCGCTAGCAGAGTAGAAATGCGAAAAATACAAGTCCGAAAACATTTTATGGGACTCACCAAAACGAAACAATAATACTATCTCCAAAAGAACAATAGATTCGATCCCAACTGCGGATCGACACAAATATAAAATACTAAATAATAATAATAGAAAATAACCTACTCTTTAGGGGGAGCGAACACAGTAAACAATTGTACAACGTCAAGAGGTTCGTCGACTATACCATCTATAAGAGATCAGACAGCTAGAAGAGGCGTCTGGCAGTGGCTGCCGGGGCAGTAGCTCTATATCCTTCCAACCGGTGCATCGAACTGCCTTTTGCCGGAAGTGCGCCGCCTTATAAGGCCCGTTGACGGAGGTATCTTCCGGAACTACTTGCGATCACGTGCCTGACGTATCAGAGTAGTTCCTGGGTTAACTGCGACCTCTGGTGAAGCTGTTCTGCAGGCTCCGAGAAAGGGTAGCGGTCCCTGGCAGCCGTTGGTGGAGACCTGGTGTTGTGTTGTGTTGTGGCCGCCGGTATGTATTTATTTTGACAACATAGACGACGTAGGTTTTCCTGGTGAATATACGCCCTCTGATGCAGGCATCCCGCGTTGGTTGGACGTGAAGTTGGATGCCGATGCAGTGGGCGCTACGATGTATGAAGTGGGCGGCCACAGCAAAAGTAGTTTTCTAATGCAACGGCCGCCCTCAGACTGCTATTTGGAAGTGAAACTTGGACAACTGCTAAACAGCAAGAAAGTCGAAGCCAAGCAACACAAATGAAATTTCTAAGAGGAGTGAAGGGCAACACAATATTTGATAGACTAAGAAACGAAGACATAAGAGCTGAACTTGGAGTGTATGCAATAAATGAGAAGATCAATCGAATAAGTTGGCTAGAACATCTAAAAAGAATGCCAGATTGTAGACTACCAAAACAAGCCCTTAAATTTCAGATCTTTAGGTACAAGATCCATAGGAAAACCAAGAAAAAGTCAGATAGATACTTAGAAGACGGAACAGGCCTATGGCCTACACATTCATCTATATCCACACCCACACTCTGCAAACCACCACGAGGCGCATGACAGAGGGTATGTCCCATTGTACCATTTACTAAGGCTTCTTCTAGTTCCATTCACATATGGAGTGCCAGAAGAATCATTTTTTGAATGCCTCTGTGCGTGCAGTGATTATTCTGATATTATCCTCAAGTTCACTATGTGAACAATACCCAGGGATTATAGCATATTCCTAAAGTCATCATTCAAAGCCGGTTCTTCAAACTTCGTTTATAGACTTTCTCAGGATGCTTTACGTCTGTCTTCAGAGATCTGCCAGTTCAGTTTCTTCACTATCTCTGTGACACTCTGCCATGGATAAAAGAAACCTATGACCATTCGTGCAGCCCTTCTCTTTATGCACACAATATCTACTGTTAATCCTATTTGGTACAGGTCCCACTCACTTGAGCAATATTCTAGAACTGGTCACATGAGTGATTTGTAAGCAATCTCCTTTGTAGACTGACTGCACTTCCCCAATATTCTATCAATAAGCCGAAGTCTACCCGTGAGTGAGCCTAAGTGATGGCTCCATTTCATATCCCTGCCAATTGTTACACCCTGGTATTTGTATGAGTTTGTTGATTCTAATAGTAACTCGTTGATATTATAGTCATAGGTTACGTATGTTTTCAGATGGGGTCCACCTTTAGTAACGCACATTTTTGGTTTTGTATTCCAAATATATTTCACTACAGCTGCAACATCGTCAGTGCGCTTTTATTTTAGGGCTGTTATACATAAAGAATGCTCTATACTGTTTGTACACATGTAAATATTAGTTTTGAAAATCGCAATTACAAATTATGAAGAACACATAAAATTAAGTATTCATAACTTTTTACCACACAGTGTGGTTAATTATGTATTCATAACTTTTTACCACATAGTGTCGTTTTCATGAAGTACTATACTTTTATAGCGCCTGTTTTCTCTCACAGTTTGTCATCTGCAACCATATACAGCTTAATGTAGACAAATTATTGAAGCAAAAATTGAGATTTGGCAACTGTTATTGCTATGCCTGAAATTAATTAATTTTATGTGGAAGGTTGTGTGTGTGAGATCACACTGAATATTTATTCAGCGTCTTTCAGATAAAACTTCCTTATAGATAACTGTATCATCTGCAAAAGTCTGAAAATACTTTTAATACTGCTTCCAAGGTCACTAATATACAGCTTGAACAGCAAGGATCCCAACACACGTCCCTGGCAAACACCTGAAGTTACTTCATCTGACGATGACTTTCCATCCAAGACATCATGCTGCATCCTCCCTACCAAATGGTCCTCAATCAAGTCACAAATGTCACTTGATAGTTTTGGCAATAAGCGTAGGTGCGGTACTGAGTCACCTGCTTTTCGGAAATCAAGAAATACTCCATCCACTTGACTGCCTTGATCCAAAGCTTTCAGTATGTCATGTGAGAAAAGTGCGATTTGAGTTTCATATGATCGATGCATTCGAAATGCTTGCTGGTTGGCACTGAGGAGGTCGTTCTCTTCAAGACACCTGATTATGTTTGAACGCAGAATATGTTCTAAGATTCTACAACAAATCGATGTCAAGGATATTGGACGGTAGGTTTATGGACGACTTCCACTACCCTTTTTGTAGACAGATGTAACATGTGCTTTTTTTTTTCAAGAACTGAGCACGGTTTTTTGTTTGAGCGATCTACGAGAGACTGTAGTTAGGAGCTAACTCAGCCGCAGGTTCAGTATAGAATCTGTTAGGGCTTCCATCGAGCTCTGGAGCTTTGTTCACTTTTAAATATTTCAGCTCTTTCTCAATTCCATTGACACTAATACCTATTTCATTTATCTTTTGAGTGGTAATAGGATTAAATTGAAGTAGCCCTGCTGGGTTTTCCTTTGTAAATAAACATTTAAAAACGGAGTTTAGCGTTTCAGCTTTTGCTTCGCCACCCTTAGTTTCAGTTTTTGTCTCACTCGCTACGGACTGGACACTAAATTTCAGGCCTCTAACAGGCTCTACATATGCCGATGATGACAGAAAAAAATTCCTAGTACGCTGCATACGCATAGTGAGTTATTTACTATCTATCCTGGTGTTGCAGTTTTAACAGTCAGCAGTGTAGAACTGGGCGTGCATCAGTAGACCAACTGTGTCTCTGTGAGACTCTTACTGCTCTTTTCTAGACGTAGCCTAAGCATTTAACATGCGCTGCGAGCGCCGCTTTGTCGACGAGATGTCACACGGGTCAGCAATCAGAGACACGTTTCGCAGATGCGTGAACAGCACGGTTTACGCGAGGCAGCGGTACGCGACGTGCCGGTGGCGAGTGATGGTGAGTACGCAACGCGGATCGATATCGGTGGCAGAGTACGGTGGGCTAATTGGTTTTGTGCGGCCGGGATGACGCAGCCAGCAGTGGCCGTAATGACGCCATCAGGCGCGCCGGGGTCTCCCTGGGGCGCCCTGCCGGCGAGGCGTTACCGCCTCTCGTGCCGCGCACATGACAAGCCTTCCAGCGCGACAACAGCCGCGAGGTGGCGCTGCGCGGCGCCGGCCTGGATGGCCGAACTCTTGTCCGCTGACGCCACGACCCCGCAGCGATCACCTGGAAATGAGGCACTCCGGTGTGCGGCGTGCCAGTAAAGGCCGGCTGACAGCTCATTCCGCGCCCCTGTTGTTGACCGCCAGGGTAGTTACGTGGCGCGAAAGGGCGCCGCACGAAATGCTCGCCAATCTTGCATCGGCTCCACTCTCCCGCCGCGGGTTTCTGAACCACGGAGGTTATTGCTTCGTCTTTTCCTGCAACCGCTTGCTACATTCTAAGAAATGTTATTAAAAAAGTCCGTAAAAACCGTTCTTTGATATATTCTTCTTTAATAATTCACCGAGATGACAGAAGTTGTGCTGTGCCAAAACGCAGGGGTTACGTCCGCCCTTACAAGTGCTGAGCATCCTAAACGATAACTTAATAATAACACCTGGTGGTTACTGTAAATATACGTGTACGATGTATTAAGAAAAAAAATATGTTGTAGATGAGCCTCGAACGTCGACGAAAATACACGTGGTGAGCGCACGCGACTTCAGCGATGCAACAACTCGCCTTCGCTGGGCCCAGAGATGCTGCCTGAGCGACGCGCAGTAGCCAGCCGCTGACGTAGGGAACCGACAGCGGCTACGAATAACTAATAAACTGTCAAAAGTTGGTGTGGCGCTGCGTGTTTGTTCGTTTTAAATGCTTCCTATGGTACGACTTAAAGAGTTAGTTAGTTCCCATGTAGACCTCTCACCGACTAAGTGGATATGTGGGTGTGCGTCTAGGTCTGATAGTAGAGCGACTCACTGCGTGGTGTACTGAGGCACCGCAGCTGGCGGTTAAGGCTTGGGAGAGGGAAGGGAATTTTGATTGGTGGTACCAGTATTTTAATTTGGGTACAGAGGCAGCGTGGTTATTTAGTATGTTAGGCCCCTGCTCATAAACGTGGCTGTGACGGTTGTTTCCTCCCAAAGCTGAGCAACGGAATATACAGAGATTCTCTAGGATTTTCTGAATAGTCGGTGGTGATACACCGGTTTTGGCGAGTTTAGGTGCACGAGCTATCAATTTATTGTCGTCTTGTGGGCAATTTCGGTCGTAAAGTTTGCTGTGGTAAATCCAGCGTGAGCCTGGTTAGAGAGAGAAGTAGATTTGTTGGTACTGTCCTTGTCGTACGATTAGTGGTCGCGGCTCACCCACAGGTAATTGGGTTGTTAGCCGTTTTGTTGAAGTGGATGTGTGTGTCGAGAAGGGAAAGCCTCGAACACATGTACGTAGTTGTTGTTTAAATACCACTATCTTACAGCGGACCGAGAATTGGCTCGAATAAATACGAACTAAAAAAATGGTTCAAATGGCTCTGAGCACTATGGGACTTAACATCTGTGGTCATCAGTCCCCTAGAACTTAGAACTACTTAAACCTAACCAACCTAAGGACATCACACACGTCCATGCCCGAGGCAGGATTCGAACCTGCGACCGTAGCAGTCGCGCAGTTCCGGACTGCGCGCCTAGAACCGCTAGACCACCGCGGCCGGCCATAAATACGAACTGTTTCACTATATTGTGATAGAGTGCACCAGTAGTTGAGGGGATAAGCGACGAGAAAATAAAGGAACCATTTTACAAGCAGCACGCAGCTAAACAAAAACTTCATTAGGCAAAGTGACGAGTGGCCGAATTCAAGTAGGGAACTTAGCGGGTCGAGTATTGTCAACGCCTAAAGAGGTTCAGAATTGTTTTAAATTGTTACTTAAGGTTAGATTTGAAGTGGCGATGGCACTTAGGGTTTTTGTTTAATTTTTTATTACTGAATTTCGGTGTTGTGGGGTGTAGTCTTTGATGGCACTCGCTCACTTACGCGAATGAAATTGTATTGAAGTACCTAGAGAAAATAAATTCAGTGTTCTTGGGTTAACATAAACCATATGTGTATTTAATTAGTATCTGGTGTGTGTATATATATTTTACGAGAAAAGAAAAGGGTGAGTTCCAGAGATCTTAATACCGCGTTGCAGGAAACAAGTATACGCTGGTATTTGTAAGTTTGCCTAATCAAAAGTTCCTTGATTGAGCGGAACCCCGATAAACCTACAGAGCGTAGACATTCTAAAAAGTTAAAACGATGTCATTGATGGAAAGAGTGTCTAAGTAAATGCAAGTAGAATTCAAGTTGTCCTAATTTTCTACGGTAAAGTCAACTATTACACCAAGGGCTTCACAGATCGGTAAATTTGATGCTTGGATTCGACCAGTAGCTTAGATAACGCAAGTTGTTATCTAAATCAGCTTATCTCGTAATTACTGCTTGATATTGATGATCATTGTCGTTAGAATATTTGGATGTGTCTATTCGTAGTGTAATCGTGTCATTGTTCGATCTCGACGTTGCGTAAAGTAAGGGTGCTGTCTTTCATTATTCGATATTCGAACCGGCTGCATAGCCAGTGGTTGAGGTTGCCGCAGTAGTAATTATAATAAGGGTGATCTGTCTTCAATTTGTTCCTTAAGAGTGCGATTACGGTACGAGCTAGACTTCGAGTAGTCGCCAGGCGCTCCACTACGACTGTAATCTTCTAAAGTCAGATAGCGATCCGCAGTCGTAACATCGACTGTGAAATTAAAAACTGTACCTAATTAAAGCTGTATCGGTCGATTGATTCGCCCAAATATTTTGCGCGGCAGTAAGCCATATTAACGGCATAGCGACGTTGGTACAGTACGATCCATTGTCGTTGTAAGTTCGATCTTGGGTACCGCCAGTCGGCGCGTTACAAAGTCTTGGAACAGCGATATGCGCATACAGATGGCGCTGCGTTCATAAGGTATAAAACGGCAGAGCATTGGCGTAGATACCATGTGTACCCAGGAGAGGTATGTGAATTAACGGACTTAGAATGCGGACTGGTAGTTGGAGCCAGACAAGTACGACATACAGTTTTCGAAATCGTTAGCGAATTCAGTATTCCGAGATTCACAGTGTCAACAGTGTGTCGCAAATACGTAATTCAGGCATTGTCTCTCACCACGGACAACGCAGTGGCAAACAACTTTCATTTAATGACCGAGAGCAGTGACGTTTGCGTAAAGTTGTCAGTGCTAATAGGCTAAGAGTGCCTTCTCTAAGCACGACATCGCCTGCAGCACCTCTCTTGGATTCGTGACTATATCCGTTGGACCCTAGAAGACTGAAAAACTTGAGCCTCATCAGACGAGTCCGATTTCAGTTGGTAAGAGGTGATGGTGGAGTTCAAACGTGGCACAGACCACATGAAGCCATGGACCCAAGTTGTCAACAAGGCATTGTGCAAGCTGGTCGTGGCTCCATAATGGAGTGGCTGTGTTTACACGAAATGCGCTGGCTCCGGTCCAAGTGAACCGATCATTGTTTCGAAATGGCGATGTTCGGCTACTTGGAGACCATTTGCAATCATTCGAACATTGAGTTTTTATGGATAACAATGCACCGCGTCAGTGAGCCACAGTTGTGACACTAGTATTCAAAGAAATGTGACTGACGCCCGAACAACAGGGAATAGAAAATAGAGAATAGAGAATAGAAAATAGTGCATTGAGAATGGCTAGCCACTCGCCGAAATTTGGATTTGCGTAATAAAATCTAAAAAAGGACGACTGATTGCTGCACTCTATAATTCATAAATCATTTATAAGTTTATGTGAAAACGAATTATCGACATTGTAGGATTAATGTCCTTGTATTTCAAACTGTGCGTGTCTGGTCACTTTTTGTATCTTTGCTCTTGTTGACTTTTGTGTACCAAGAAGTAGTTCGAAGATGTCTGTTCAGAGACGGAGTATGGAGTTATAACTGGTGTGACATTTTTTATTGTGAACGACTGACCTGAATGTTGAGATGATTTTGTCTGTGACAAGAAGATGAAAGAATAGAAACTTTTTTAGAAGATCAAACAACTGTAAATAGTTGTTTCGTAGTGCATATCGTAAAAATGAAATCCATACTTCCAGCACGCAGAGAATCAACTTTAATGGAAGCCAACAACAAAGAAGACATCGAAATTAGTAAAGTAAGAAATATGAGTAAATTAGCATTTTTATGCAAAAGTCATTTTTGGTTCAACCTGTTCCAGTGAGATATTCATTCTAGAATCTTAAAGACACTTTTCGGGTGCATTGACCCTTTTTCCCGATGAACTCAGTTAGGACCACTAAAGTTGACCGTATGACTCGGCCTGTATTGGCTATGTCTCTGGTTTCTGAGCAGTAAACTGACAACGCTCTTAGTCTAAGGATGGAGTCAGCAACTGCTTACAGCTCGCACTTTCTACAAGCTGTTTGCGCTTACGGCATGGATACTAACGGATTGTAGCCCTTGTTTGTTGCGAGTTAGGGACATAACGAGACACTGACACAACTTCCTTACAATGCTACCTTACCACGAAGACGTCGAGTTCTCCAGCATAAATGTTTCCATTTGGCGGATGGATCGTCATCGACAGTGTCACACGACGTTGCTCCATGAGCTTCTACAGACTGGTTTCAGTTTTAAGCCATGATATTGGTCTCAGTGAAGCCCTGCTGATAATTCCTTCCCCGTCCCTTCCACATGGGCACTTCACTGGTTCAAATGACGCCGTACTGGCGTCTTTGGAGGCTTAGATCACGCAGCGACGAAGAGACGATGGACAGTACTTTGATCAGAGGACAGCATCGCACCAGGCGAATGACGGAAAAATAAAATTAAGCTTTCATATTCGAGGTAATAAAAACCATCTTCCACTACTCTTGTTTCGATAATTTACTACTTCTTGTTGTTAGCGTAAGATCTTAACCTGTATTCGACGGGCTGCACTGGACTCAGGTATCGACGATTTTATTTTTCTCTGGAGGGGATATCCACATCTGTTATTCATCGTCAATGATCAAATCCTCGACAGTTGTAAAAATTATTTATTTCTAAAAAGGAAAACACAGTCCAATTTCAGCACATAAGTCCCCTCTTGAGGCGCATTTTAAAATGTGAGTCGACAAAGGATGACTAACTGAGGTTAAAATAGTCTGTAACCTCAGTTATGCGTCCTTTGTGGACCCATATTTTAGTATGCACCTAAAGATAGGACATACGTCCTGAAACTGGATTGTGCTGTCCTTTCTAGAAATAAATAATTTTTACAACTGTAGCGGATTTTATCCCTGACGTTTTTATTTTTATTTAACCTTGTGACCAAATGGCCTTTCTGTGCCGCAGCCTTCAGTTATCTAAGACAGGGGAGTCGTGGGCCACCTGTCTCTGAATAGTATAAACAGTGTTCTGTGAGCGAATGAAACTTAACTACTTGTTCATGGTGTGTTCTGAGGCGGAAAGTGGGAACCAACCCAGTATTTGCCTACATCTACATGTACGTCGACACCTACATTCCGCAAGCCACCTTACGGTATGTGGCGAAGGGTATTGTATTGCATTGTATTAAACCGGGGACCTAGAAACGATAGAGAGGCTTCGTCCCGCCGTAGCCCTCAGTGGTTCACAACCCCACAACAGGTCACAGCAGTCCACTCACCTCACCGCCGCCCCAATCCGAACCCAGGGTTATAGTGCGGTTCGGTCCCCAGTGCCCCCCCCCCCCCCTCCCCTGGGAAGTCTTATACCAGACTAGTGTAACTCCTAATCTTTGAGTCGTAGAGCAATGGTGGTGGTGTGTGTACATGGTGTTTGCACAGCAATCGCCGACTCAGTGTAACTGAGGCGGAATAAGGGGATCCAGCCCGCATTTGACGAGGCAGACGGAAAACTGCCTTAACAACAATCCACAGGCTGCCCGGCACACCGGACACAACACCAATGCGCCGAGGGCATTCGTGCCGGGGACCGGTACGCCTTCCCGCTCGGGAAGAAGCGCGTTAGGGCGCGCGGCTAGCCGGGCGGGCCTGGCGCAGGGTACTTTGTGCACCACTGGCACGTCCCCCTTTTTGTGTTCCAGTCACGTATGGTTCGCCGGTTGAACGACTGCCTAAACCATGTTAAAACCACACCCACTCTGACCAGGGTATCAGCTGCAGTCGTGAAACTACCGTGCGGATTCCATCATGGTCTGGTCACCTCCCTGTGCCAGAAGCTAGCGCACTGCGCTTTACGCTATACTAGGGGGCATTCTCATTTCGATAATAATGAAAAGTTAACGACATACAAGCTATATGTTTATTATTGCAATTTTCCGCAGAGAACATTCTAAACATGCCAACTCTTAAACCTGATTGTGCAAATATGTATTCTTAAAAAATGTTTCAAAAGTTTGACAGTATCTTTCAAGTTCCAACAATTAATATGGTGTTCAGGTAAGCTAGCAGTGATTTAGATATTTCTTAGATCGAGGGGCATTCAGTAAGTAATGCAACACATTTTTTCTCGGCCATTTTCAATTGAAAAATGCGGGCTTTGTTGTGGGACATGGTGGAATATTCTCGGTTCAGCCCTATAGTTTCATGAAGTTCCGGTAACTGGCGGCGCTATACGTAGCTTTCAAAATGGCGTCTGTAACAGAGATGCAATCCAAGTAGAGATATGTCACTGAGTTTATTTTGGCGGAAAACCAGAACATCACAGATATTCATAGGTGTTTGCAAAATGTTTATGGAGATCTGGCGAACAAAACCCCGGTGAGTCGTTGAGCGAGGTGAGTGCCATCATCGCAAAAACGTCACGCAAACTTTTCGTATCTCCTGAGTGCAGGCCGGTCGCATTTAGCTGTGACTCCTGCAATGCTGGAACGTGCGGACAGCGTATTCGTCGCCACAAAAATCCAAATTGACTTCTCCATGCGCAGCCGAGAGGGGTTCACAAAACTACGTGGGGCTGTTCTTCCTATTCCACCCTACAGCCCAGATCTCGCACCTTCCGACTTCATCTGTTTGGACCAATAGAGGCTGCACTCTGCGCGAAGCAGTACGTGGAAGTGGAGGTTACTGACGCTGCAGGACGTTGGCTACGACGTCGAACAGTAGAGTGATACTGTGCGGCATACCGGCCCTCCTAGTAAGGTGGCGTAAGGCCGTCTCACAGAATAGATATTTTGTTGACAAACAGGGTTTTGTAGCCAAAAGAATGGGGAATAATACGACGTATCGGAATCCTGAATAAAACGAACCTGCTTTGGGAGAAAAGTGTGTTGCCTTACCTATTGAACGCCCCTTGTGCTAACATCGTGCTAACAAGGAGAGTACATGCTTACTTAACATGAGGACCATGACTACTCGTCATCATCGATTTCGTCCAAATTTATGGTATATGCAGGGCTTGGCCAGAAATAAAAATGACAGTAGTGAGAAATCCAGATGGCCAAACGTTTCGAAAAAATACCATTTTTGTCGCAGTTCGGCTGAGGCATGAGCCTTTTATGTTTGTGCAGTTAGTAGCAGCAGAATACAGAACGGTAATCAGAGGTTCGTGCGTTACTTACACCGCTAATAAAACGAAATAATGCTCGGTATACTACATTTACTAAAATTTTCATAAAAGACGTGAAAAGGGAAGGAAAAGAAATTTTTGAGATTCCAAAAAAAAAAAATCCTGTAGGGTATCTAAGCCCTACACAAGAACTTCGTATACAAGATTAGATACGCTGATATTTTGCAGTTGATAAATCACCCACCATCCACACGGAGCACGTCCATATCTCACCACTGACTTCTAGTATCAGCCGCACGCAGTTGACATCAACAAGTGTTGGGCCTGAAGATGATGTTGTTACAACGTTGAAACTAGTTGCCAAAATAAAATCGAAACCTTAAATACAATTGTAGGAATTTCTTCATATTTAATATAAATTTATACCAGCTTATGTCCCACTGTCCTCCATTTCGACTATGGATGTACGAAGATAAAACTGTAGAAGCCGACCGCCGTGTCAGTACCAGGCAGTTGGCCCGCCAGTATAGGGTAAGCCAGACGACCGTGTGGAACATTCTCCACGACAACTGTTACTCCCTTATCGCTTGCAGAGTGTGCAGGGCTTACTAGCGACAGACCTTCCACATCGGGAGCAGTTTTGTCACTGGTTTCTTCACCAGGCAACCACGATTCCGGGATTTCTGTAATCCATTCCATTCACAAGTGAGGCCACCTTTATGTGGAGTGGTATCAACAACTTTCATAACAGTGATCTGTGGGAAGATATGCAGAACCCCCATGGTATGGTGACAGCGAATCATCAGCATCGGTGCACCACGAATGTGTGGATCGGGATAATTGGCGATGGTATTTTGGGACCAATCCTCCTCTCGCGTCGCCTAACAGGCCGAAACTATCGGTGTTTCTTGAGGGTAACTTTGCCTGTCCTGCCATTGATGACTCGAAGGGTTATACGGCTGCCACATGATAGCGTTCCAGCCCACTTCGCCTTTAACATGCGGACGCATCTCAGTTGTGTCTTCCCTGGTCGATGGATCGGACGAGGTGGGTCCTGTTGCATGGCCTGCTCGTTCAGCGGATCTCAACCCGTGCGATTTCTGGTTATGGGGCCATCTCAAAAGTATCGTGTATGCAGAGCCCATTCCAGATGTGAAGACAATTCAGGGTGCCTCTCACACTGTTCAGATGCAGCCTGGCAGATGTGCGCGTACAGGCATGTGTTGACGCAGGGGGGAATCATTTTCAGCACATACTGTGGCTGCGTGGTACAGCGCGAATTAGACCGCAGTCTCGGTTACAATGTGTGATTGAATAAATTATCTCTAGCATGGAAACGACGCATTTCCGGACATAAGTTAATTAGACATTTTTTGTTCCGTATCCTCCATCGATCAGACCCCAGAGTTTGTACACGGTGGAAAAAAAAATCATATTTACATACGTACGTATGTTTCGAAATCTTATGTAGGCAGTGATCTTCCTCTTGTCCCGAAGGTAAGGTATGCAATATTTCATCAATATCGGAATAAAAATGTAGACTTGCATAAATCACAAACAAAAAAACACAGACGAACGAACACACTTCTGTATATATAATTAAACTTTCGAACCGCTGTAGAAAAAACACCACTGGTCACAATGACGTCAAATTGCAACGGAATGTTATTGGAGAAGGAGGAAAATATATGGCAGAAGAGAAATAATAGTTACAAAATGTAGCAATAGATGGCGCTGCGAGCATCATTATTTAATAGTGGTCGACTACAATTGACAAATGAATCATACAACAGGGCCTAAGGTGTACATTTGACGTTAAACAAACTGTACTACTCAGTGTGCATGGGCGTACAGGTGTGGTACTGTTCGTTATGTAAGTCCATCCACCACAGCAAGGTCGTATCACATCGAATGGGAAAAATAGGTTTTTAATTGTCTTAGGCCAAAAACCGCGTAAGAAGCATCACTCACGTCGGTTTTTAGTTGTCATAAAACCAAAAACCGCATAAAAAGCATCTATCAAGATCAAATCGGATTCTTAATTTCTGTGTGACTGGCTCAAAACATGTTTAATATGGAGTCCACTGTTTTCGGCAACAAATTGATATCTAGAAACAGCATTTCCACAACTGATCGAAGTGTTTCCAGGGTCACGTTCAGAATGTGTTGCGCAATGCGTGTCTTCAATGCAGCTCGGTTTGCAATCGGTACACTGAACACGGCATCTTTCAGATAGCCCCACAACTAGAAGTTATACGAATTAAGATCAGGTGATCGGGACGGCCAGGCTGTTGGGAAATGGCGACTGATAATTCTAGCATTTCCAAAACGGCGCTTCAGCAGCTGCTTAAGTGGATTCGCAATGTGCGGAGGTGCGCTATCCCGCACAGAAATGATCACATCCATACATCCACGCTGTTGGTGATCTGGAATGACGTGATTGCGCAAAAGACTCATAGCGCTTACTAGTGACTATACAGGTAACACGACCGGAAGCACCTACCTCTTCGAAAAAATATGGCCCTATGATAAATGATGTCGTAAACCCGGACCAAACAATGGCGTTTTCAGAATGATGTGGTACTGGTTGATTTCTACATCTACATCTACATCCATACTCCGCAAGCCACCTGACGGTGTGTGTTGGAGGGTACCTTGAGTACCTCTATCGGTTCTCCGTTCTATTCCAGTCTCAAATTGTTCGTGGAAAGAAAGATTGTCGGTATGCCTCTGTGTGGGCTCTGATCTCTCTGATTTATCCTCATGGTTTCTTCGCGAGAATATGTAGGAAGAAGCAACATACTTCTTGACTCTTCGGTGAAGGTATGTTCTCGAAACTTCAACGAAAGCACGTACCGAGCTACTGAGCGTCTCTCTTTCGCGATTGCTAAATGATCCTGTAACGAAGCGCGCTGCTCTCCGTTGGACCTTCTCTATTCCCTCTATCAACCCTATCTGGTACGGATCCCACACCGGTGAGCAGTATTCAAGCAGTGGGCGAACAAGTGTACTGTAACCTACTTCCTTTGTATTCGGATTGCATTTCCTTAGGATTCTTCCAAAGAATCTCAGTCTGGCATCTGCTTTAGCGACGATTAGTTTTATATGGTCATTCCATTTTACATCACTCCTAATGCCTACTCCCAGATAGTTTATGGAATTAATTGCTTCCAGTTACTGACCTGCTATATTGTAGCTAAATGATAAAGGATCTTTCTTTCTGTGTATTCGCAGCACATTACGCTTGTATACATACAGATTCAATTGCCATTCCCTGCACCATGTGTCATTTCGTCGCAGATCCTCCTGCATTTCAGTACAATTTTCCATTGTTACAACCTCTCGGTATACTACAGCATCATCTGCAAAAAGCCTCTGTGAACTTCCGATGTTAACCACAAGGTCATTTATATATATTGTGAATAGCAACGGTCCTACAAAACTCCCCTGCGGCACACCTGAAATCACTCTTACTTCGGAAGACTTCTCTCCACTGAGAATGACATGCTGCGTCAGTTGCTTGTGGATTTTCCGTAGCCCATATTCGACAATTCCGCGTATTGTTATATCAGGTCAGATGGAAGTGGGCTTCGTCTGTCCACAAAATTTTCCACGGCCAGTCATCGTCCACTTCCAAGCGAGCAAGAAATTCTAAAGCAAAGGTCTCTCTTGCTGGCAGGTCAACAGGAAGCAAGTCTTGCACATGGGTAATTTTGAATGGATAGCAAAGAAGGACGTTTCGTAGGATTTTACGCACCGTGCTCACGGGTATGTCCAATGTTCGGGCAATTCTCCATGTACTACATGTTTTCACGCCACCACTCGTCTCCTCCTGCATTTCTGTCGCCACTGCTTCCACTGACATCGAATCAAGTCGTTTCCTCCCTCTACCAGGTTGTACACCAAAAGAACCCGTTCGAATTTCCGAATCATTTTCTCCAGACCCACGGCAGTCATCGGAGCAACGTCTTTTTTCAAACCCTTCAGTGTCCGGACTTCTGCAGAGCGACGTGTGTGCAGTCGTCATTCTTGTAATACAGCTTTACAAGCAGAGCGCGATCCTGCATTGAGTCAGTCATGGCATACGTCGCAGACGCGAAAGGAGGAAAAGTTGTGTACTCGTCGTGTTTGTACCAACTTGAATGGGTCATGCGCATGAAAGGTGTTTTCATTTATGTATTCTCACACTTATTGATCAATTTTCACACTATTTTTTCATCTGTCATACGTTTTCCCTCTTCTCCGATAATATCCCGTTGCAATTTGACGTCGTAATGCCCAGTGGCGTTATTTCTACAGCGCTTTGAAAGTTTAACTTTATTATAATATATGGACACAATTTTGATGACAAGTAGGCGCGGTGGCCCTGTAAGTTTAAAACTACAGTACAGCAGCGCTGACGGCTGTCCACATAGAACGAGACAGCGAAGGTGTGTAGGTGTGCGCCGCCCACACCCGTGCAGTGTCCGGCCTTCCGCAAACAGCGTGTGCATTACGCGGTAATAAAGAGGGAGGGCCGAGAGCGGACACAAGAGGGATGACCGGGACGCTCACCCCGGCCCTTTATTCCCGGGAGCTGCTGCTGCTCCTGCTGCTTTCTTGTGTCGCCGTCCATTACTCAACGCTGGACGCGCGCGCGCCCGTGTTTTCTCTCTCAACAAACGACGCGCCCCAGGACAATCCGGGGACCACATCAGCGCCACCTGCGGGATATGGCTGCTGCCAGGTTTTTCGCGCAGTGCGGAAGCTATTAAGAAGCTTCGTTTCCGGCTCCCCGTTCTTCCACCATTCATCAGTACGACAAAATACAGTGACTCTGCAAGATGGCGGGGTCGGTGGATGTACATTAGTCAAAGTGCTATATTTCTTCTTCACCTCCAAATATTCAATTATAGGCTTTTTTCTGGTAATTTGAAGAAGCTGAGTTGCTGAGAATCATAAAGGCCTAAAGTACACCTTTATAGATTGTAGTATGTAAACATGCTCCCGATATCTGTTGATGTTATGATGAACCAGCCCCACACAGTACACATGATCATTTATGAAAATCTGTCCCACCGATTTCTCCGGTATTCAATTCCTTATGTAGGCTCAAAGCGTAAAAGTATTATTTCGCTGCTTTGCGTTACTCAATTGTTATCTAAACTAGTGGAACTTAATTTTGTAGCGGCGTTCGTAAGGACAAACAATTCGCTGTAGAAACGGCTTACGAAGTCACCGTCACACTTTTAATAGCGGGACGACCGGTCCGCTGGAACAGTGAACAGAAAGATGAAAACCCAAACACTCTGATTAAATAAAAGTCGGTACTTATCTTTATTACGAAGATACAGAACACAGTGGTGAACTCCGTGTCTACAGAAATCTGTCTAGTTCGAGTCGGAGCGGCTAGGTCAGCGTCGGCTGACGACAAACAACAACTCTGCTGCGATGAACACACAACTGACTAGCAAGTACACAATTCGGTGGCGAGTATACAACTGAGCGGCGAATACAGAACTGTCCTAGCGCTCGTGACTCCAGCGCTTAAGAAGCCAGAAGCCAGCGGTGACGCACGCAGACTTGCGGCGATTTCCTGTATCGCTGGCGCTGCTTATGCGGACGGCGTCCGGACTTTGATGCTGCCAACCTTTTGGCAGCGGGCTCGGTTGGCATTACTGGCTAGGACATAACACTTAACTTTCGCCTCATTTGTGTGGCAGTTTGCTAATTGAGCCTTAGTATTTCATTAAATTCTTTGTTTTATTAATTTGCTCATGGTCTGTGTGGCATAATTACTATTCACTGAGTTCGACAATTTTTTTCGATTTGTAAGGTTCGTAATTTTACCTTTTTATTATTTTAAGGGAAATTCACTGTATCAATATGTGTGTTTTGAAACTAGGTTCTATATGATTGTCAAGCCTGTGGACCGATTCAAGGCAACACTGTTTGTAATGCCTAGACACAAGTGTTCTCTTGGAGGGGTAAGATTAACCATTTATTTGCTCTATCTGTTTGATTTACGTAGGCACCTGGCCGTGCAATTTTGGTGTAAAGTTTGTCTAAACTGTTTGGGGAGACGTTAATTAGTATATTTATACCCCTTTCAGACGGTTTTTTTGGGGAGGGGGGAGAGTAATTTTTGCCACCTTATTTTATGATCGGTTTTTGGGCTTACAGCCTTGATCTCTTAAGGGGAAACCGAGCGAGGTGGCGCAGTGGTTAGACACTGGACTCGCATTCGGGAGGACGACGGTTCAATCCCGCGTCCGGCCATCCTGATTTAGGTTTTCCGTGATTTCCCTAAATCGCTCCAGGCAAATGCCGGGATGGTTCCTTTCAAAGGGCACGGTCGACTTCCTTCCCCGTCCTTCCCTAATCCGATGAGACCGATGACCTCGCTGTCTGGTCTCCTTCCCCAAACCAACCAACCAATCTTAAGGGGGCGACTGTTGTTCGCGTAATTTGTATTTGTGTAGTATATGTCTCACCTATGTGGGGTGTGTTAGCAGCGCCTCTTAGCCTTGTGAATCGCGAACCCGACATTTTGCCGACTGCCGGCCGCGAGGTCCTGTTGCTGTTGTGCCCCAGCGCGTGCCTTCCGGTTGTGTTCGAGGCGTGTCCGCTGTTGCTATAGTGGAACTGTTCGCCTTGACGGCTTGCCTTCCGTATGTTATGTTTCGGCTTTCACTTCTTAAGTCTCTGATGTACTTCCTTTAACTTCTAAATGTTATGCCTAAATTCTTATGGGTGAGCGATGTTCCAATTAAAATTTGAGGTAGTTTCTTTGCCTGTTCAAATTTTAATGTAATTTACATTGTGATCGCCATCTCCTTAGATTTCTGTTTCTAGTTATAACTCGCTATTCTTTGACTGAGATTAATTTGTAATTGTATCCGTCCTGTGGATGTAAGAAAATTTGTCAGATCTGCCAAATTTGGGTGTTTATTCTAAATTTCCAGTTGTTAACTTAATAACTATGACTGTTTAAGAAGATTGCACAAGAGTTATCTTTTACTTACTCATTGTTTAAGAGAGGTTTTATTATTTTTTATTCGTTGCTGGCACTGATTCCTTGGGTAGCAAGACTTGAAAGTTTAGTCATGTCAATCGGCGGTTAAAATTTAAAAAAACGCGTATTTTAACTGTCTCTTATGTTCAGGGATTTGCTGATTATTCTGTTTCATTTTGTGTTATCATGCGCATTGTAAATAAGTGTTTTAACTCAGAGGACAAATGTTGCAAGACTTGTGGACCCATTCTTCCATGTGATTCTTTTCGTATCCCAATCTAGTGAAAGATTTATGAGTTTGTACTGCTTCATTGGAATTAGATCGTGAAGTGGGTAGAGCGGGGTATTCCGGCCGGTAATCAGTCACAAGGTTTAAGGCTTGGTGATATGCCAGGCTTTGCTAGGTCAGTTTCCGACTCATTTGTTAAATTACCTAATCCTATTATGTGTTTGTTAAGTGGTATTTCTGAGTTAGCTATTGATCAATTGAATCAAGTTTGAGGAGTATTTTGATTGATTGTACGCTATTACATGCTGATGCACCTTGAATATCACATTCTGTTACACTTTCTTTACTTTACCCTTCGTTGAAAGGCTTGTTAAGTACATTGTCGTCCGAGATACTTCAGGATCAAGGAACTGTGAGGTAGCTGAGGGCTCATATAATAGAGAGAAACATATCACCTCGCATACGGAATGAACTTGAGCGTGTACGTTATTGGCAGGTGCAAGTATTCATCGATACCATGTTTCAATATATCGAGCGTGCTCGTGTTGCTGTCTCTGCCTTGAAAACGAAAGTTACTGAATAACATAGCGTTTCAAACATTTTGCCCTGAAAACTACTACGTTTCTTGAGTTAAATGAGTTAGTTACTCCAATGGAAGCCCTTAGGTTTGCAGATGAGCAACACTGTCAGGGCAAGGGCTTTCAATCAGTCCCACATACTCGAGGTAACAACTATTGTGAGTCATCTAATAATTCTTAGGCGGTAAACGTCGTTCTCTGTGAGGATCCCATAGCCATTTAGCGCGTGAATGTCCGGTTAGACGTGGGCCTAGACCTAACAGCTGAAGCCGCAGGGGGAGGGCTAAAACTCATTTAAGTAAGCCTCCCGCTAATTGCACTAGTGTTTGTTCTCTTGGTAAAGTTGCTCTTCCATATCTTTGCTCTCGCCTCAACCAAAAACCTGTTTGCCGCCTTTTGGATTCTGGAAGTTCAGTTTCATTGCTTGACTACATTTGGTGTATCGGGTTTCGTAATTTATGTAAGTTCTCTCCGATACGCCCCTCCTCCCACACATGACGTGGTGTCTCCAAGGGGCAGGAATGGCCTCTTGTCGGTGAGGTGTGGGAGAGTTTATCTATTTATTTTTCTTGGCCCGTTTAACTCACTGTAGTTTAGAATCTGTCAGTGACTTCGCTGCTTCGGTGGGATTTCATTCAACGAACAGAGTTGGTTCTTGACTTTGCGAGTAATACCTTTTTCTGTACGAGTAAATTTTGGCCATCTGAGAAAATAGCACTCTTTCCTTGTCGTCTTACTAATAATATCAATTCTGTAAAAACAGGGCAGTTGTAATTTGATCTTACTCACCTTAATGATGATAAGGCTATACAGTTAATGATTGTTTTAGAATATTCTCTCAATGTACAGTCATGGACAAAACGAGCGAGACCCCTCGCCCTTTCGTTATGCTGATCCGCACGGCTTTAAAGTCTGCTACACAGCATAACAGGCAAGGCGACGAAGTGCTACCAACATACTATGCACAGGCGTGAAATTGACAAACTATCTGAACATTTTTAGGCTGTTTTCAATAATCAGTAAGACTATATTAATTCTGATTAGTGTGTTACATACAACACGTAAATATAAGACAGAACTGAAAGAAGAAACGCTAATTGGTATGAACTGTACCAATAAAAATGAATTTCAACTTATCGAGATAACATAACTGTTTTAGTAAGACAAAGAACCCCGGATCGTTACGAATTAGCAAAATATTATCCGCATTCGCCCACGAAACAGTCTGTGTCAACGTTCAGACCAGTCATACTGACCTACCATGAAAGTGTGCAAATTTAGCAATGCGTGAAGATTCATAACAAAATTCAGATAAAAATCATTCAGTGCCACACTTACGTCAATTCTATTATTGACAGAAGCGGAAAAAGTTGGCAGTAACATGTATGAAATTCTACAAGAGTGTCATATTGACATGCACAGGGCGCCAGTACACAATAAAGGTAGTGATAAAACGTATTGGGGGCGCGAGAATTTCTTAAAATTGCTTTACTGATATTCTACCTGCCTCCATCGAGATTAGAACCGAAAACAAACCAGACCTTCCTTTCACTACGCTAGCAGACAACCCAGGCAGCCCTCTATTATTACACCAGACATGAATAATCCGGCAATTTCGCAATGAAAATGGCAACATGATCTGCAGTTTCTGTTGCATAGAGCTTTCTGGGCTCAAAAACATGAATTTTCTTCCTTTATGTCACCGCTTATGTGACAATCATTCGGGATATTAATCGAAATAGCAGAGAGTAAATTTAGTAGGATTTTTCTGTACCACCCCAGGAGATAAACGGTGACACAGCTGCCAAACGTATTCTACACTGTTTCCAATTCTCCTCTAGACTCGCCACAGCCGGAAAACTTTCATTACCCTAAGTGTTTCTTAAGCTAGCTAGCAATGGGTATGTTCGCACTTCTTAACCGCGGTAGCATTAATACTGGGATGTGAATTACCACATGTATAGGCAAATGGATTCTATTTGCATTCCTGTAAACGTGATTCGGATCGATATCGTAGCTGCGATTAATCTGCTGATGTATCGACTGCAACTAGAACATTTCGAATAAAGAGTAGGGGGTATTATTTATGCGGCCCTCATCTTCAGTACCTGCCGTAGCTGTTTTCGTTGTTACGATTTCGTCACCTAAACCGGTAAAAACGGAACCCTACAAGTCTCACTTTCTTGACAGTATATCGGTCTACCCAATCCTTAAAACCCGTTTACTACTTCCAGAACGGGTGGACATAATAAGCGGAAATGTATCGCACTTCTTGCGGTAACCGGACTCTTGGTTGTGTAAAAAAGTGAGCTTCTATGTCAACGCAATCTAAAGATACGGCCGTTTATGTAAAGAAAATTTACGTGAAAGGTCAAAAAATGGCTCCAAGAACTATGCGACCAAACTGCTTATGTCATCAGCCCCTAGACCTAAAACTACTTAAACCAACCTAACCTAACACACATCCATGCCCGGGGAAGGATTCAAACTGACGGCGCAAGCAGCCGCGCGATCCGCGATATGAAAGCACGGCTAACCCGCGCTGGCAAGCTGTTAATATCATCTGATGTAGCTAACAAGTTATTTACTTCTGGTGACTGATTTTCTGCGCAGTTCATTTGAGATAGAACAACGAAAATATATTTGATGCCTAATTCATTTCCCTCTCTTTACTTATGATGTTAGATTCGCAATCTGAGCATACGTATTATCCATAACCACACTTTAGTGCCACACAGATATATGATTGAAACACATTGGCGTACAGTTTTAGACATAAAAACTGACCGCCGGCCGGCCGCCACAGAGACTAAGTTCGAGTCTATTCACTTAACGTTGGCAATAAAACTGACCGGTCATCTGCACAATCTGGCAACACTGTAAGATGCGGAAGTGTTACGAGGAAGTGTTGTCTACTTCCGAGATGTTCTCGGATTGTGTGAGCCCGTGGTCTAGTGCTAGCCAGCACCACCGAACTTGAACAGAATGTCTTGCAACGTCCGCAACGACCAAACACAACGATCAATGATGAACACAAAAAAAAGTGGTAATCGTCATGCATTCTAAGCTTATGGTCGCCTGTTCGCGTCCAACTAATTTTTTTTTTTTTTACAACACTTCGGTCTAAAGTTATGAGTCTGATTGAGCATCGAAGATAATTCGCTTAACATTCTACCCACCAGCAATAACAAATATTCCAGAAACAACTCCCCACGACAGCTCGTGGCTGCGCCGCGATCAGAACAGCTTACGCTCGAGCGTTTCCTCGTGCTGCAGCGGCATGAATGATTTTCCACATTAAGGAAGTCTCGACTACTGATATATGTGATAGATTACCATTTAACCATCATGCGACATTTGCAATCAACAGGCAAAGTTCAGAAGTCTGGTGTAGGAGTACTGCATGCTCTAATTCGAAACAACAAAAATCAACGGAGTCACTATTATTGATCGTCATCAGGTCACTCATCGAGCATTCCTATGCAGTACTGTTACTGGTGACGTGTTATGATGCCTTTATCGTTAACTTCCTAAGAAGAAATGAAAGGCTGAGCCCCACCAAAAGACGTAAACTCAAGGAAAGAGTAGTGTGAACATAATATTTTACATCTGATAAATCCAAAAGCGTGTTTTGGGCTACGAATTCTGCCCCTCAGGGTGTGTGCAACACAGATGGAATTTGTTGCTAACAACTCAGACACCTTTCGGTCGCAGTTTAAGAAAATCGAGCAACAAAACTACATCACCTGTGCTACTGCATGATAACGCACTATGTTGATTTGAGAAACAAAACTATCCAGGAGATTGATAGGAAAGTCGTCTCTCAGGCACTTGTATTGATAAGGAAGTCCTCTCTCAAGCACTTGTCCCTCTCGTCATATATTTGTAAAATTTTACCTTTCCCACTCTTGATCGATCAACCGTCAAGGCAATTCATTTCTAGACGAAAATACTCTTAAAACTACTCTGGTTTAATGACATCGTTGGAACCAGTAGGTTTCTACAGGCGTAGAATTTGTAAACAACTTTAGCATTGTCAGATCGTTTTAGATATCGTGAAAGAAAATTCTGCTACTGATTAATTTCTCTTTGATAATTACTGTTGCGTTTAGTAAACTAATGGAAAATGCAATTAAAATATTCAATGTACTAATACAAATTAAATTCAGCTTACTACAGAAACATCACGACGGCAGTCTACCTTAATAAAGCATTAAGTGTCTGTGAGACGATTGAGCCCATTTTAACACGAATTAGTAGGATATTACCGACTTTTGACTTCGAAAAGATCTGTATTTATTTCATTTCCTCTACCATTCGTAAGTATTATGAAAATGTGACATTTCATAGATAAAATTATGTATTCACAACAATATGTCGGCAGAGAACAAAAGTGGCATTATGAATTTGGCAGTACCGTAAGGTTTTCGCTCTGACACTAAGAGTTACTGAAAGTAGCGAGACGAATTTTGCTCGAGCGTTGTCTTATGGTTCCCTTATTGAGTTTTTGTCAGCCTGCTTGTAGCTATGCTACAAAAGAATTAAAAATCTGGCTTTCAGAGAGTCTCGAAAGGCGAACGAAAGCAGCTTGCGCCTGTTAGCTAAGCATGTTACCTGGGAACTGGTTTTTTCCTAAATTGGGAAGACATTCTTTTGTGGTTGAATTGTTGGCAAATGTCAGTCAGACATGTGCCGTTGGTCTAAGCGTTTCGGTGTGTTGAATTTGAACCAAAGATTTTTCTACAGGTTTTTTCTGTCCGAAATAGAGAGTTGAAGTCTCCCATTAGTATTTTCACGTCATCCTGGTGAATTTTGCTCATAGTATTTTCGAGTGTGTTCCTTAATTTTTCGACATTTTCGGTGTTTTTCTTATTTTCGATGTTGGTGGGGACACGTGCATTGATGAGTGTATATTTTTTACTGGGGTTCTGAATGAGCATAGTCATAAGTCGCTTGTTGATGGGCCGGCCGCGGTGGCCGAACGGTTCTAGGGGCTTCAGTTCGGAACCGCGCGACTGCTACGGTCGAAGGTTCGAATCCAGCCTCGGGCATGGATGTGTGTGATGTCCTTTGGTTAGTTAGGTTTAAGTAGTTCTAAGTCCTAGGGGACTGATGACCTCCGCTGTTAAGTCCCATAGTGCTCAGAGCCATTTGAACCTTTTGATTGTTGATGGGTGTGATTTCTTTGACAGAGTTGATGATAGATCTGTGTTCGAGAAATGCAATGCCGAAGATTGGTACGCCTTTCGCTACCTTTTGTTGTATTTTGCTCTTGAAGATGCAATGGTTTCCCTAATGCAAGGTTTCATTGTCAGTTAGTCGTGGTTCTTGAGGAGCAAGGATGAGAATTTTTTGTCGGTGGATTTCTTTTGTGAGATTATTTAGTTTTCGTGTTTGGATCAATGTATCGATGTTTACTTTTAAATGCATGTTTCTTGCTTGTAGGCAAATTTACCAGAGATCTTCGATATTCTCTGCCGTGCTAACCTGGACTCCCCACAATCCGAAAATCCAACTGCCGCCTGTCGACAGCCGGGTTGTGTACCACCTGGGGCAAAGTTGGCTTTGCTTTCATATTTCATGTTTGCTTGTGTTTCATTGGTTTGGCTTGGGTGATACCAGGACCGGACAGGACCAGAGGGTGTTGAAGCCTCGAAAGCAAATATTTTCAGCCAAGCTCATTGAGCTAACAGACGGTGACCAGAGTAGCGGTGATTTTCACTCAGACGTGTCTGGATTTTGGTTTCAACGGATGTAGTAGCCGTTCGGGATTGTGTTAGTATTTGGTTCACCCCTAGTATTTGATTTCCTCGGTACCACCCATATGGGGGCGGGTTTCCCCTATCCGCCACACGCGATTATTATTATTATTATTGTCATTATGTCATCAGCAAATCCGATATGGTGTATCTTCCCACCACTGAAATAGATGTGTATTGTTCGATTCAGTATTTCCATCACATAAATGTGTGTTATAATTACGTTACATTGCTGCTAGTCGACATATGTCTCACTTTTTCTTAGACAGTTGCTACCTGTTACTCCATCATAGGAATTTATGTGCGCAGCATTGTTGCAATACAGACGTTCAAACTATCCGATTTCTGTAATTTCATTTCGATACCAGATAGTTCTAATCGGATTCAGCCAGGCAGTCTTAATGTGGATATCCGGCTACGACTCTCATCATATGATAGACTGGGTAAATCACATTCTTAATCGGACTGTTGAATATAGATCACTTATCTATGACAGGGCCTGAATTCTTAAACACTGTGGAAAATAATAATCCAATGTGCTTATTGCAAATACGTAATTTAAATATAAATATATGAACTAACGAGTTAGCAGTTTATTTACAGGAGCAGAGCCCCATCCATCATAGCAGAGCAGTGCGAGATTGGTTTCAGGGCCAAGAGAGGATAAAGCTGTTGCCGTTTGTTCCGCGATCACCGAACATCAACCAGATAGAGAATATGTGGGCAGAGGTAACAAGGCCATTGCCACGTGGATCTACAAAAGCAAGCGACCTTTGGACAAATATAGAAAACATATTTGGGAAGTAAGCCATCACGCTAAACTGTCGACGACTTAATGAAATCAATTCCCCTACGCCTTCGAGAAATCTTACGTAATGATCGTGGATGGGTTGGTTACTAAAAGTATAAAAAATGTTGAAATGTGTGTGAAATCTTAATGGGACTCAACTGCTAAGGTCATCAGTACCTAAGCTTACACACTACTTAACCTAAATTATCCTAAGGACAAACACACACACTCATGCCCGAGGGAGAACTCGAACCTCCGCCGGGATTAGCCACGCCGCCCATGACTGCAGCGCCCCAGACCGCTCGACTAATCCCGAGCGGCTACTAAAAGTATACACGTCCACAAAACCCATGTGGACAATTATCTGATAATCGGTCAAGCTTTGCTCTGTCGCAGCTCTTTAGCATACAAGTCCATTTACTTTCAGGCTCCTCCTTACATTTCTTGCAATGCAAGGTAATTGAAAAAACTCATCCACTCGACGCCAACTGGGGAACTGACTGGTGCATGTGTTGTTCAACACACAGTAGTTGTCATCCTCACTGGAATCAATGACTGTGTGTGTGTGTGTGTGTGTGTGTGTGTGTGTGTGTGTGTGTGTGTGTGTGTGTTTTCGTGTTCATGCACAATCTGAATCAATACTATTAACATTATAGAGACAACCAACAATAAATAATTCATCAAATATGACTGTAAAGTATTTTAATGCGATGGGAAGATACAAACTAAATTTTCACCCAACCCACGTCCTGCATATTACGTTAAGTAAGATGTATTAACTCCATAGTATCGTTGGCAGAGACAGTGCGCTCTTGTTGTCGAGGCTCGCGACAAGCGCAGCGATCAGCAGTGCCCAATGCCGCCGCGATTTGTTTATGTTGGCTGAGCGTGGACATTGCAGCAGACGCTTCGCCATAAACAGAAAGAAATCACCTTGGCTCTGACCGCAGTGAGCGGATATCACTGCCTGCGTGTTCTTATAGTAACCAATGTGAGACTGTACTCACAGGTGCCATGGATCAATTGCAACGGGTATCATGTCATTAGTCATCAGAATATCAACCAGTGATGAAATATCCACTCTATTTGAATCCCAAGAAAATAGGAACCTTCTCACAAAGGAATGTGAGGTGATATCAAAATTTATCCAACATACAAAAATTAACTGCAGGGCTTTCATGTATGCAGTAGTAGCACACAAGGAAATATTATGTCTTGGAAGCGTATATTTCATTTCCTCTTCTCATATTAACGCCCTTGTTTTAGTATGAAGTGGGAAAATAAACACGAAAAACTAAAGTTCCTGAGAAGCATATAAGACATTTCCTCTTCTCGTATCATAACTTTTGTTTTATTATGAAGCAAAAAAATAAACAGTTTAGGGTTCTGAAACATAAAATGACACCAGATTCTTATCGTAGGCGCTATCGGAAACGCAAAAAGCTGGGAGCTGTCCATTCTTTTGTCCAGAAGTCTGTTTCCTTTCATGCATTACTCACGCTAGGAGATTCTTATTTAAGGACTTGTGGGCATCAAGTTCTTCAGCAGAACAAGCCTTATGTTATTGTGCTAATTACGGCATGGAAAAAATGTAACAAAGCCGAGTTCCCCTGGAGCACATGTCTGTATTCAGCAATGACTGCCAGCTGCCACAACACTTCACAGAATCCTTGCGGCAGGCAACACAACTGTGCGTGCACTTCAGATTTCAGAAGGAGATGGATGGAAACGTCAAAGTCGTATTCAATCCAGAATGAGGTGTTATTAAGGTAGTTGAACGTTCTAGCAATTACACTTCTATAATTCCCATATGACTATTCCGATAGCCAAAAGAACCCGTTACTGCGAAACCATCTCGAACAGCATTAACATCAAACTGCAAGAACTTGAGACAATACGTGGACTCTTCTCTTCGCTAGGTGACCTATTACTGACATTTAGGATTCTCTCCGTCCTAGGCGTAATGGAAATGGAACATCAGAGGAGCTTTCCGCTATTCTTGACAAACATGAGAATCTTGTAGTCACTGCGAGTTCAGGTTGTCAGGTTGTCAGGTTGTCAGTAGTTGTGGTGGTATTATGCTGTCAAACTGCTTACAGCAACGTTAATGGTGGCGCACATAATTTAGCGCTGACTACCTACTTATGTAAAGATAGTGTTGTGGCGTCGTCGCTTGTCTTCATTTGGCCTCAGCTCGAGTAATCCGATTTAACGAACATAGTACTACATTCGCGGGCGGCTAATGATACAGTATGACTACAGAGATCATCGTGCGGGTATTACATTAATTCTGCAATGAATTGCTTAAAAAATATTACCCTCAGCTATGCAGCTGGAATGACTCATTGCACAGGTACTCTATGTTGCACTTGGTTAAGTGATCAGTTCGCTGCAATCCTGCTTCTACTGTTTGTAAATACTTGTATACTTCAAAAATGATTCAAATGGCTCTGAGCGCTATGGGACTTAACGTGTGAGATGGTCAGTCCGCTAGAACTTAGAACTACTTAAACCTAACAAACCTAAGGACATCAGACACATCCATGTCCGGGACTGGAGACGAACCTGAGACCGTAGCTCTCGCGCGGTTCCAGACTGTAGCGCCTAGAACCGCTCGGCCACCCTGGCCGTCATACTTGTATACTGACCATTCGTTATTTGACTAAATATGAACTACAATCTAATTCGCATGTATATGGCATGGGTTAGCTCTGGCACGAAGGTATGACTAAGGATTGGATGCCGTTGGAGTCCCGTTATTTTGATGGCAAGACAAATGTTCGCAAATCACCTCTATTGCCTCAAAAAACAATTGCATCTTAAATATCGAAGGACCGACGTCCACACTGTCACAGCGCGTTGAAATACAGCAACGACGGCAGATGAAAATTTGTGACCGACTGAGCTTCGAACCTAGACCTGCTGCTTACTAGACAGACGTGCTGACCACTGCACTATTAATTTTTTTTAAAGTTTGAGAAGACTTTCAGCACCACGTAGGCGGGGGCAAAGAGGGCAGGGGTCGAAAATCCGAGGCCTGGCCATAATGCCTCCCCCATACCTGTCACTGAGCAGCTGAATTATTCACATGTATTCCACGTTTGCACTCATATATTCCTTTAAATTGTTGAACAAAATTGAAGTAGTAATTAAGGTAAAATAAATTACAGATTGTCGTCTCCAGTGGCGTGCGTTCCTTGTGGAACATAACTTATAACAGTGAACAGGGTGACGGAAAAATAAATAACAAACATTCATTCAGAAATATATTCACAATTTAAGTTATTATGCACTGGATGCATATGAGGTCTGTAAGGAAGCCATATATTTTTCAACAAATGGAAGAAGTTTCGGAGCCGGAGGGGGTTTGCCAAATTAGAACAGTTCTGATTTTAGAACCAACGTAAAAGAATATTCCAGGAATAAAAAAAGTGAAAGAATAGTATTCTGCTTCTAATCAATAAATCTGTCCTCCTCTTTGTAGCCCACTTAAAGCAATAGATAAAAAAAATTTTAAACCATTCTTTATATTTGTTATTATTCTTCAGCTTAAAATGTTCTTCTGCAATATAAAACACGCACTCTTCTAAGTTCTAAGTTTTGTTTATTACGACGTAAAACACAAACTGTCCCAGAAGCAACGAATAACTGTTATTCGTTGCGGACGGGTAACATTTCCAGTCGGGTTGTAAACCTTCAGTTGTCGGTATATGACTTTCTGCGGTTCTGTTGATAGTGCTAATTTCTTCATAGTCCAGTTCCAAATTCTGATTCTATTTTCACATAAGAAGGTGTGCGCTACAGTTTCTACAAGCCCACATTTGTCGTAGTATGAAGATGGTCTCAATTTGATTTTTCATAATCGTTCCGCTGTGGGTATGATTTCGTTTACAACGTGCACCATACGGTACTGACTCTAGTTGGTATAATTTTATTGTTGATATTTTTCCAAACGTTCCTCCAGTTTTTGTAGGTTAATTCACCGGAATTGATTTGTGTAGACGATGTCTGGTAATATAATCACAGACGGTTCTAGTGTTGGTTTGTGCTGGTGGAAATCTTATACAGCTCCAATCGCCATAGTACTTTCGGACGTAATCTAGGCTGGCGTGCTACATTAACAGGAGCGTTCCTATCTCCAGGATCTAACGAGGGGAACAGAAGTTTGGTGATGCCTGTCTTAGTGACGTGTATTAGTTTAAAAGCACGTCTTTAATTCCAAGTCCTCTGTTTTACCTCTGCAATGTCGCCGTGTGGAAGGGTACTTTGAAGATATTTTGCTTCCACACATACCAAGATGCTACAGCTAATATTTTATGTGCAGTGACCTGCAGTATCGGTAAGACTGCTGCGACACGATAAATTTTGCTAAGTATGTAGGTATTTATAAACTGAACTTTCTGCAGTGAGTCTAACGATCGCATGTCATGGGCCTTCAACAAGGTTCCGATGACATTAAGTTTCCGCACCCAATTGTTCGTGGCCATGCGCTTGAGATTCGCCCTTAATCACAATCCGAGTTGGAGCCTCTCTTCAGTTACATCTAACCAGTGCACACCTATTGCACTATTGTAAGAACCGACATGCAGTATTTTGGATTTAAAATTTTGTAAATTTGTGGTGAGAACTTATGGGACCAAGTAAGCTTATTTTTTTCATAGTTCCACACAACTTCTTCCTGTTTTCTCGATTGATCTGTGTTCAGTTTTTCAAGGCCTATCCACTGTGCCAACTTATAACTAAATCTGACGGGGGTGCGATGGAGATGTTCCCTTGTTAGTGGTATTGTGTGTTGGTGGCGTTGCCAGTTTACATACTGTGCATGTAACACACAATAAATGTGTTGGATGCCTCCTGTAATCAGTTTACTTGAAAAACGTTTGTTGTCATCGTAATTTATGTAACTGGCTCTCCGACTTCCAATTTGACAATTTGTGGAAAAAGTGTTTACCTTGCTAGTCCTAGTTTCAAACATTGTCTGACAGAAAACGTAGGCATGAAGGAGTCTAAAAGCAATTATTCGCTATTATAGCAAACTTTTGAATCCACTGAACACTTGAATTCTCTATATTGATTCTGAGAGTTTTGTTATTTCTCTTGTTATTTACTGTCTCAATGTCATCCGTGAGAATAAAGTTAAAGGCAGTTGGATTAGGTTCCTGATCTATAAACTATGATTTAATATTCTGCGCTGCTAAATAAATTTTGAAGGTTATATTCTTTACGTAAAACAGAGTATCGGTTTCAGCCCTAGGATTGACGATAAACTTCAGAAAAACAATTACAGAATAGTGGCATATCGATTATGGCTCCTCACCATCAACAATAGTTGTTACCCATAGTTTCGTATTTGCTATTTTACCGTCGTTACCCTTTAGAGACCAACCTGATCCTTCCACAATGCCATTTTTGACTTGCCTCTTAATTTGTCCTGTAACTACAGATTTGTTGAAAATATTAACTGTTAAATACGCTATTCCACAAATTAAAACCTTCCAGTTATTCTTCATATCTTGAAACTTACTACCGTTGACTTTCACTGAAGAAAAGATATATGATAATAAAATGAAATTATAGATTAGAATGTCAAAGCATAGTGTGAATGGTTAAAATGAAATGAACTAAAAATCATCTTCTTGTCTAAAACACGTTACTCTTCCAGAGAACTTCGGCATCTCTCAAAATTTTTTACACTTCTGATGTTTAGCCACATGTGGACAAATAGTGGGTTTCATGATGCAGTACTGTATAGCCGTCACAAAATAAAGCCTCAAAAATCAGTAAATAAAACTATTCTTCTACTGTTGCTCCGAATGGCATATACCAACCGCCCTCTGCTGCGACAACGACTCAAAGTCTATTGGGTATTTGATTTTTCTCTGCTTTTTCGGGCCTCCTTACCTCTCCTTCTAGCCCAACCTTTGGTCTCCAATTACGCCTTCATCGGCGAGCTTCTCCTCAATATTTTTCATTTGTGTTGAATTGTTTTGTACCCTTCTTGCATATACACGTGTGTCATGTATTTTTTAGAGACTGCATGAATATATAAGGTGTGTATTTCTTCTCTTGTCAATTTAAATATTACATATCTTGCTGTGAATTAATTTGTTTGTCCACATTCCACTTACTGCGTTTCCTTGAAATTATACAAAATATACGTCTGTAAATAAAGAAAAAACTTGAAACAGCAGTTGCAGCTGATTGGTGAAGAGCTGAAAAAAAAAACACCTACGCTGATGCTGCTTAGTATCGCGTATAGCCTCCTTCGGCTTCCACTACAGCTCGAAGTCTGTTGGGCATTGAGCCCACAACTCGAGCCACATAACTAGGAGATTCAAGTAACTCATTCCAAGCGTCCACCTCTTAACCACACGTGTCATATGAACAGGCGAGCAATCTTATTGGAACATGATCTGATCATCGCCAAATCTTGCTGTCACAAAAGGCAACATCACGTTCTCCACAATTGATATGTAATTGCGCGCATCGAATCTTCATTTCACTTCCCACAGGAGCCCACACCCTTCGGCCGATATCCATGCCCATGCCGTTACCGACTCCCTGCCACTCCTTCGGCAACTGTAATATATTTTCGATTATACCTAGCACCTTTAGGCCGGTAAACAAGTACTTTTCCGGTTGATGCCGTAGAGAAAACTTTTTCGTCCGTGAAAATCACACACCTCCAAAACTGGAGAGGTTTGTCGACATTTTCAGCAGCAAAAACAAGGCGAGCTTCTCTGTGGGAAACAGTCAATGTCTCTTTCACAGCAGCGCTTCTTGCTCTCAGTCCACCTTCCCTTAGACGACGAGTGACGGTCTTACTGCAAACATTGAGACCCAAAGTCTGCTGAATTTGTCGTGCGTTGACAAGTGGGTGGTTCTCACTGAAACGGCGCATCTGCTGATCCTGAGCTGCTGTTGTTTTGCGGCGACGGCCATGAGGCCTTCCATTCAGGTTACCACTCTCTTCCTTTCGTCTGATCCACCTGGCTACCGTCGACTTGGGAAGACCCATAGTTCTTGCTATATAGCCATTTGAAGATCCCTCTGCATGGAGTGCTATTATAGCGCCCTTGTCTTCCTCAGCCAGATGGGCCATTTAGCGTTGACTAAATGATTCGTCGCGGTTAATATCTGCTGTGGAAACAGCACTAGTAGGAAACAGACTGCCTCCTCCACGACGGCAGCCACAACACAGTGGCCAAGTATGTGTAACACGGAAATCGATGGCATAAACGAGAGGTCGCAAGCCCGTACCCGTGTCATTACATAGTGGAGCAACTTAGAATCTGTAATTTTTCTCAGAAGGGACTGGTCCATTCTTGTTATGTCTTATCCTGATAAATATTACATGAAATGAAATGTTTACGTTTTGCATAGGCGGCAGGCCTAAAGCAAGAAACATTTAGAACACTTCGTGAACTTTAGCTGTAGAAGGTTGCCTTATAAGAAGGAAAACGTGTTTATCCTCGCTCGCCGTGTTTCCATGTGGCGCAGTTTACTCTGAGGCATACATAATTCTCGCCAGGCGTAAGAAGCGACTCGACTAACGAGGGGAAGTCGCCAGGTGTCATAGGCTGATTGTCCGGAAACTTTGCTCAGTGAAGGAGAGGACAAAATAAGCGAACATGTGTTTAGACTTATGAGCAGACACTCGACCGTTTCCGAGAAAACGACGGCCAAAGTTATCAACGCGCTCTTGCTATAGTGTAGATACCTTCTGCAGCCGAGAACGCAATTGAAGCGGTGGCTCAGTGGCTACCGTCGTTCGTTCTTAACTTTGATTCCCGTGTTCGAGACCATATTGGTTTTTTTTATTATTTTTTTTCCTGCCTCTCTATCAGAATTATCTACGAATGTTTTTTTCTAATTTATGTTGAAATAATGTTGTCATTATTAGCCAATTAACTTTATGTGTAATGAATGAATTAAAAAAATAATAATCGAATGAGACAAGCTGATCTAAAATCATCTGGTCTGCCTCATGTATCGTTATATCCAAACGGTTTATAAATGTTAATCTACATTCAGATCCGATGATGGCAACTTTAGTGTGTTGAAACCGGTTATCCAGTAAACAGTATTTAAGCGATCTTAGCTTCTGAATTATTTCTGCAACTGAGTGATCGCCCCACTACGCACTATGTGTTCCCGTTTTAACTTATTTCTTTACACAGTAAATTAACTGACGAATAACGACAACAGCGTTTCAACATAAATTGGAATAAACATTCGTAGATAATTCAGCAGAGAGTCAGGGGGGGGGGGGAGGGGGGGGAAGGAAAAACCGGGTTTCGAACTCGCAGCGCAAAGTTCCGAAGTCGCTATGGTAGCCGCAGAGCAACCGCTTCAGTTGAATCCTTACCCGCTAAGAGGTATCTACACTATAGCAACAGCGCATTGAAAACTTTGACCGTCGTTTTCTCAGCAGCGGTAGAGTGTAAGCAGATAAGCCGAGACACGTGTTCGCTTATTTTGTCCCCTCTTTCACTGAGCGAAGTTTCAGCAAGATCGGGGTATGACACTTGGCGTGTCCCGTCGTAAGTGGCGTGCGTTGGGATTCAGTAGACAGAATGCGTCCACTTTCCTCGACTACTCATTGACATGTTTGGAAACTTTCTTTCTTGTAGTGGCACTTTGCATTATGAGGGCTGATTTTCCTGATAACGATGTACTAATGGACTTTGCTCCTAATTTACGTTAGTGTGTAGTAGACCTACTGCAACTGCTTAAACCGGAAATGTTTGTTTATTTGGATACTCCGCTTCTTAGTTGCTACATTTGTAACCTCCCCACAAAATTTTGAAGGAAAGAAATATGACAATATTTAATTATGAATCCTAATGGACATTGCTCTAGGCGTAACCTGCCCACAATGAAATGTACTGACAATGGCAACAAAAATGTGAAATTCGCAATCTGACTCAAATATAAATTCTTCACAAAATTTAAAGTCCGTTCAGTGACAAGAAAATTCAATTAAACCGAAATATCGGTCTTTGGCCCTGTGTAAAACAATCAGAATTAAAGTCTTACCTCAGAATAAATGGATGTCACATATCTGCTCTTGTTGTTGCGCACCGCTTGGAGGAACTGCATTGCAAATAATAATATTCTCTTTTTTTGTGATTTTAGTGGAATTTTTCTTCAAAAGAAGTGGAATGAAATGGGAAGTGCAACGAAATCTTGAGTTCAATAAAAATTAAATTTTTGAGAAAATGCTTTTGAAATAAAAAATTATTATTGGGAGACTTGTTGGAGAATAATTACAATAAATAAAATTTTTCATTATCTAATGATTATATTAATTAACAGTATACCTTATTCCTCATCTTGACCAGTGTTGCCGACCGCCTACATCACACAACCGCACTGGGCTGCTACTACTGACCGACCGCTCTGCATGACGACTACAGACTGAGTACTGCTCTCAACTAGACAGAGCTACAGACTCGCAACGACTGAACTGACAGACTCGCAACGACTGACTAACTGCTACTCACTGAGAACCGCTCGCAACACTCGCGCGGTCAAGCGCATACTCTCTGGTCACAGATGCTACAATGCCTCGCCATCGCTGCTATGTTACATACGTGTTTCATAACCCTCCACTGGGGGGGCAAAAATTTGGCAGCGATGGTGAGTCATTTGGACTTGCCAAGCGCGGCAAAATTTTTCTTTAATTAACAAAATTCTACAACTTACAGAGTATTTAAATGTTGTGCACACGCACTAAGTACAAAATATATCAGACAAAGACAAAATGTGAGTACAAAACATAGTAGCAAATCAGAAAAATGTATATACAAATTATTTGACAGATAATAAAGTGCACAGGCACTGAAAAAAAAATTCTTTAGCATATGCAGAACAAATAAACAGACTGGCAAGAATAATTAGATGTAGTACATAAACTATATGTTGTGCACACGCACTAAGTACAAAATATATCAGACAAAGACAAAATGTGAGTACAAAACATAGTAGCAAATCAGAAAAGTATATACAAATTATTTGACAGATAAAGTGCACAGGCACTGAAAAAATTCTTTAGCATATTCAGAACAAATAAACAGACTGGCAAAAAATATTATGTTGACAAGTGACATAAGTGTACTCGCATTGGAGTTCAGCGAATCGAAAAATGTATAACCTATGAACATAAATGATGTTACCAAAATTTTTCTTTATGTGACAAGAATCAGGATAGGAAAGGGAAGGATTGCATCATGGTTGTAGCACTTTAGATTGCACACAGCTGCTCTGAAAGTCCATATCTTTCCACAGAAGTACAACACCAAGTGACACAACTTGAAGATCTTTTCCCATCAGAATTTATCAGTGTAGCCAAGACACTGAACTGTCGTAGTAATGTTCCATGTTTTCATTTTGGCAGTACATTAGGTACACCAAACAGTGGGACCATAATAACGTCTTCATCGCTCACGGTGGTGGACAGCATGTCGTGTCAACACCACGCTCTTACAAGGCACACCCACGTAGAATTAGTGCAAAACAAAAGATAGTGCTCCATGATCACTAGGATAAACAGGACAAATGGACATTGCAGTAATTCAGGGTAGTCAGCTTATGAGGTGAAGGACATCAAGTCACATAATATTGACAATTACAGACTTAATTAGTAGTTTGTGGCATTCATAGCCCAGTTATTGAACATTTCTGTACCAAGTATGTAGTATTACAGAAAAATGTTCATTGATTGTTTTACATAGAATCAGTAGCCTTCTTTTCCTGGTTACAAAGCATTATGAAGTAATCGCATTCCTTTCAGTTACAGAGTATAATTAAGAATCATTAACCTTCTCCTAATTACAGTTAATTAATCATTTTCATTCCAATAATCATTAGCCTTTTCCTAATTACAGTTAATTAATCATTTGTCGTTAATTAATCATTTGTCTAATTACAGTTAATTAATCATTTGTCTAATTACAGTTAATTAATCATTTGTATAATTCCAGTTAATTAATCATATTAATCATTTGTCTAATTACAGTTAATTAATCATTTGTCGTTAATTAATCATTTGTCTAATTACAGTTAATTAATTGATCATTTGTCATTTCAATATAGTAAGAATTATTAGCCTTAATTAATTACAAGGCATTATTAAACAGTACCATAGTTAATTAATTGTGTCATTCCAATGTAGTAAGAATTATTAGTATTCTCCTAATTACAAAGCATTATTAAACAGTCACATTCATTTCAAATTACAAAGTATCAACATTGGAAACAAGAGCTAATCAATGGCATAATTAATAACAATTCGTGGAGTGACATTAATTATTGGCACTCAGTGGCCAGCAAGTATTGAATAAAATCATCATTCAGTATTATTCAGATTATTACGAAGTCATTATTAAAAATCAGTTAATTACAGTCATAGCATTAATAATCATGGGCATTACAAGTACTCATTACAATAAACAGTGTTCCTCATTCAGTAGTATTCAGATCATTACAAAGGCATTATTAAAATCAGTTAATTACAGTCAAATCATTAGTAATCACAAGCATTATAAGTAGTATCATTACAACAAAAAGTGGCAGTTATTAGCTAGTGACAAAGCATTATTTTGAATATAGTCTCATTAAGAGGTCATTACTCAAGTGACATGCTATTCATAGTTGATCAGTATTATTCAGAATTATCATAAACTAGTGACATTATGTGGGACTGGTAATACATGTTTTTTGTTAGCAATGCATTGCGTTGGGATCGATAATTAATTGCTGAGGCATAATACTTTTTGCTTTTGACCTATTGCTGCAAATGAGGATAGGTAACGTCATTCGTCATGAGTCAGCTGTAGCAAGATTATGTAACAAGGCAGTACATGTGATCACATTTATAAACGATAGACACAAATGGGTAAAAAATATAAAAATGCAAGTACTAGAACAGGTATAATAAGTAACAGGTTTAGTAAGTGTCATGAAAAACTTCTCCTGGAAAAAAATACAAAAACGGATTATTGACCTGAAAGAAGAAACGCACACTATGCTGAAAAGTAGTGAACTTCGAATTAACAAGTAGTGAAATGTGTATAAAATGTGTTCCATAGCTGTCCTTTCCAAAACTTTCCGTCATCCTACTATGCAATGTAACACCTGCTGTCAAAGCAAACTGCAACAAATACTTAAATAACTACGTAGCATAAATACATTACTTCAACATTATCCTCATCTGTAAAGAAAAAACTTCATTATCCATATCATCATAACTTCACCATTATCATCACCTGTAAAGAAAAACTTCATTATTCATAACATCATATCCTTCATCATTATTCATCAGTATTCATTATCATCTGCAAAAAAATCACTTCATTACTCATTACATAACTATTCCTTATCTCTAGCATATTTCATCACTAAAACTAAGATGTGTAGTTCTCTCTGACAGCCTGCATCAATCACCTTGTATTCTGAAAGAAAAAATTAGTTAAGACTGCTATTCTGTGATGAGTATAGTATATTCTTGTTAATGTTTGTTAATCCTGATCCATTTACTCTTCCTCATAAAGCTATTGCATCTCCTTTCGTTTATTCCGTAGGTGAAATTCCCATTTATGTTAAATTTATTTCTTAGAATCATCATTCCTTTCTGAAATTGATGAACAAAGATTAATGTCCTGCATTTAAATCATATACCCACTAGATAATGACTGGTTTATGGTAACATAATTAACCCTACAGCATAACATGACAGAAAACGTAATATGTCAAAAACATTGACAGTGTTCAAATGCAAAAATATACACAGAATAATACAATGTAGCAGCAAAAAAAAATGTGAAACAGTCACGATGTTGAGATGTCATAAGGCAAAAAAAATGTCAAAGTCGACTGGTGTGTGTTATATCTTAACTATTTCATAGTCCGTACAAACAAAACTGGAGTACAGTCATATACACAAAAAAAGTGGAAAATGTGCACGGTCTGATGTGTAACGACAAGAAAAGCGACCTGCTAACCTTACCTTGCCGGGCACTTGCCAAGAAACAATACGATAATCATCAGTAATTAGTCACGCGAAATAATTGCATTAGTAAATGGCATCATAGTGTGTTGAATCATACAGTGGTTTCACTCAATAAACGGTTTAATGTTTGAGATATGGTGATTGCCTTTCGATTTTCTGGTTCTCAAAGTTTCGACGTGTACAACATTGGGGTGAGGGATGCTGCGAATCCGATATGGACCTGCGTATAGAAGTTCAAATTTACTGCACTTACCTTTTAATTTGCTGGATAAATAGTGTGTACGTACTAGTATCTTCTGTCCAACGTGAAAGTCGCGGCGTGTACAAACCTGTTTTTGCTGTCTTCTCCGGCGCTCTGCGGCACGTTTGATGTTGTTCAGCGCAATGTCAATTATTTCGTGGTGTCGTAGGCGACGACTTTTGGGAAATTCTATTAATTCTTCAATTTTGTTCGGTGGTTCAACGTTTTTCAGTATAACAGTCGGAGATAGCATAGTGGATTCATTTGGAATGGAATTAATTACATCTTGGAATGAGAGTATGTATGTATCCCAATCAATATGTCTTTTGTGGCAGTATATTCGGCACAGCTTACCAATTTCTTTCATTAATCTTTCACAGGGGTTCGAAGAAGCGTGGTACTTGGATATATAGATCGGAGAAATGTTTCTGGCTCGTAACATGCGTGTCCATACGCTACTACGAAATTGTGATCCATTGTCAGAAATTACTTTCATTACATGCCCTACATGAGATAGAAAATGTTTTATAAATGCATTTGAAACAGTTTTAGCAGTAGCTTTGCGTAACGGAGTGAAAGTAACAAATTTTGAAGTGAGCTCAACAGCGACAAAAATGTAGCGAAAACCTCTGTTAGTTCTCGGAATCGGACCAAAAATGTCTACTGCGGCCATGTGTCTTAATTTCACAGGTATAATGGGATATAAAGGAGGAATATGTGAAGTGGTGTCTGATTTAGCTTTCTGGCAAATTTTACAAGACGCTAAAACTCGCCGTATACGTTTCTCCATGTTGGCAAAATAACAGTTCTGTCTCAGTATAAGAAAACATTTTCTTGCTCCGTAATGTGCGTAACTTAAATGAGTGTACCAAATTAGTTTGTTAACCAGTTCGTCAGGAATGCATAATAACCAAATGTTGCTGTCAGGATGAGAGCGGCGAAACAGAATGTCATTGCGTACAGTGTAGTGGTTTCTAATCGTAACATTATTCTTATCTTGCCAAAGGTGTTTAATTTCTTTCCACACATTGTCTTTATTTTGCTCTTGTGCTATGTCCTGTAATGACGATGAAATAAAATTTTCAAATGCGACTTGCTGAATGTACATGACACTGAAATTTGTTTTGCAGAAGTTGGTTGCTACGTCTTGCTGATTGTTGCCGAGAGAACGCGATAGTGCGTCTGCTATAACATTTTGTGTGCCGGGAATGTGAACTATTGTAAAATTAAATTCCTGTAAATAAAGTTTCCATCTGCTTAATCTATCATGCGTGAATTTGGCCGAAAGTAAAAATTGTATCGCTCTGTGGTCTGTGTAAACGGTGGTATGTCTGCCATAAAGAAAGTGCCTAAATCTCATAAAAGCCCATACAACACATAATGTTTCAAGTTCTGTAACGGAGTAATTTCGTTCAGCAGGTGACAAAATGCGACTTGCAAATGCGATGTTTTTAATTACTGTAGAACCATCTTCTTCAATTTCCTGAAAAATATGTACACCTAAAGCGGTGTTGGAACTGTCAGTGGCAATGGAAAAATTTCTAGTAAGATCGGGGTGCGATAACAGTGGAGCATTCAACAGAGCATGTTTCAGGTTCACAAATTCAGAATGTGCTTGCTTATCCCAAGACCAAATACTGTTTTTACCTGTTAATTGGCATAATCTGGGTGTGTCTAAAGCAGAGTGATGAATAAATTTACGAAAAAAGTTAATTAAGCCCAAAAAACTGCGTAATTGCTTCTTCGTCGTAGGAACACTAATGTCACGTAGAGCCTGAAGTTTTTCTGGATCAGGCGCAATGCCTTCTGCTGAAATTACGTGTCCAAGAAATTTTATGGAAGTTTTGCCAAAATGCGATTTACTGAGGTTAACTGTAAGTCCTTGTGCATGGAAAGTTTGCAACAGTTGTTCAAGAATCAGATTGTGTTCAGACCAGTTAGCTTCTGCGATAAGAATGTCGTCTACATACGTCGTAATTCTGTCTTTAAGTTCTGTCGGAAGTATTGTGTTCAAACCGCGAATAAAAGCTGCAGAAGAAATAGTTAAGCCGAATGGTAATTTGCAAAATTGATAACAGTCGCCAAAACAGAGAAAAGCTGTATATTTTCTACAATTCGGATGAAGTTGAATTTGCCAAAATCCCGATTTCAAATCTAATGTGGAATAAATAGCTGTACCGTGAAATTTCTGTAAAAGTTCCTCTAGTGTCTGTGGTCGATCTGTTTCATTAATAATAATGTCATTAATGTGACGTGAATCAAGTACAAGGCGAAGTGAGCCATCCTTTTTCTTAACAATATGTAGCGGGTTTATGTACGGACTAACTGCTGGTTCTATAATTCCTTGGTCAAGCATATCCTGCAATTCCTTTTTAACCTGTTCTCTGTGAATATATGGGATGGGATAATGCTTTGCTTTAAATGTATCGTGCTGTTTGACTTGAAATTCATACATAAATCCGGACATAGTACCAGGAATGTTGTCAAAAACTGGAGCTTGCTGTAAAAGAATTTTGTGTAATTGCGTTCGTTCGTCGTCTGTAGTTGCACTGCTCTCTTTAACCTTATCAGAAATTAACTGCATAACGTCGTAGTCAGCTTCATCTGGAGTATTATAGTTGTGTACGTACGTATCCGTTAACAATGTGGGATTACAGTCTATGTCACGTGTTGCGGAAATGACCTCTGTGCGGTTAATTGTTTGTTCTTCCGCAGATAAAGAGTGCTGAAATTCTAAAGCCAATTGTACATTTTCATCCTTTAACATTAAATAACAATTCTGAAAATCAATAACTGCGTCGTGTTGTACCAGAAAATTCGTACCTAAAATAATGTCTGTTGTCAATAAAGGCACAATCCAAAAATTAGAGTGAAAGGTATGACCTCCAATACAAAATGATAAATGCGTCTGTAATTTAACGTCTACACCTTTACTCGATACTGCTCCTTTCACTTTTGTTTTGCCTAAAGGTAACGTCGGATAAGTATTCTCTTTGTTGCACTCGTTGAAAGTCTCCTCATTAATTACTGATATAGGTGATCCGGAATCGATTACCGCTGAAAATTTCGATGAACCAATTTTAATTTCGATAACAGGATGTGAAATGGTTTTCTGAATAACCGGTCTTTCCTGTAAAAGAGTGTCTCTGATGTCGTCAAAAGTAATTACATTTTCGTGAACAACATTTTGCGTGTCTAAGGTAGTGCTTGTGTTATTAGAAGATGCGTCCTGTGCAGTATTTAGTCAGATTCTATCTGACGTGTTATTATTATTAGGAGGATTCTGTGGCATTTCGACTATTTGAACTGTCCTATTACTTCTTCCAGGCGTGTTACGCTCTGGATGGTACCTACTGTCGGGTTCATTCATGAGAATATGTTCTTGCGTATGATTTTGCTGTTGGTATGACCGACTGTTGTTAGATGTTCGCTGAAAATTGTCCTCATTAGTTTTACGTCTGTCGTAATAGTCATTCCTATACGGTGCATTACGATAGGAATTGAAATACTGTCTTCTTTGTACGTAGTTGTTTCCTTGCTGACGTACGTTACTATTTGTTGGACCAGGGGCTATACGTCCACGCGGCGAAACATTAAAGCCTGGTTGACCTTGTGTATTCCATTGTTGGTTAGGTATGTTAACCGGCTGGTTTTGATGTTGTTGTTGTGAAACACCTCTATTGTTACTAAAGTGTTGTTCCTGTTGCTGAAAATTTTGACGGTATTGATAATTAGAATTTTGCCTGTTATTAAAATTTTGGTAGTTGTCGTTCCTAAAACGTCTGTTATCTTTCCGATTGGAATTACGTCCCTGATCATAATTGCAGTACTGTTGTTGACCTTGGTTGTTACTCAAAAAGTTTTTGTTTACAAAAGAATAATCAGATTGCTGTACTTCCAAGAGCTGTAAAAGATCTCTGAATGCTGAAATGTTTTCTTTTTGCTGGCCTGTTAGAAGCGACACTCGTAATGACCGTGGTAATTTGGAAATGCATAATTGTATAAGTGCAGATTCACTGTACGGTTCACTTAGGTACTGATTTTGTTGGACCATATGCTCAAAAAATTGCGTTACACTGGGAAAATTTGAGTTCTCGTAGTTTGGCAAACTAATTAGTTGGTCTTTAATTCCGCGCTGTGTCGTCTTCGACCAGTAAGCTGACAGAAAAGCATTCTGAAATTCCTCTACCGAGTAACACTGTCTCGCGATCGGTCTCATACGAGTTGCCGGTTCGCCTTCCAAAAAACTGCAAATAAATTCAAGTTTATGTGTTACAGGCCAAGTCGGTGGAAGAGCAAAACTAAACTGTTGAATCCAATCCAGTGGGTGAATCTGCGTTCTATCGTTTTTGAAAACCTTAAACTTTCTCACTGACAGAAAATGTTTGTAGTCGAAGTTATCATCTCTGCATGATGGAACAGGTTCAGAATCGTAAGAGTATCTATTGAACTGTGGTTGTTCGGAATCTAAGTCCCGTACTCTCTGCAGATTACCCAAATTATACGCGCTGCGTGAGTCTGACACATGTTCATAAAGTGGCGTCTGTTGTGTATTATTAACAGAAGTGTTTTTCATTTCTGTTACTTCTTGTTGTAAATTTGATAACTTCCTACGTAACGTGTTGTTAGATGAATCGATCTCATTAATTGTCTGCTGTAAATTTTGAAATTCAGGTGTTTGGTTAAATGACACCGGTGCAGTATCGTCTGACTTATTGTCATTAGCACTTTCGATAGCATCAATACGACTGGCCAATTCATCATATTTTTCTGTTAGTATTTTTGCCTGATCATCGGTTTTAGAATCGGACGCATTAACCTGTTTTTGCAACTTACGCGTAGTTTCGCTCAGTTTTTTAACATCAGCTTTGATAACATCACAATCCTGTGTCAGATCTAATTGTTCGAATCTATCTGTCACTGTTTGAATATTTACTGTGTGTGTATCTGTTTTTGATTTAAGATCAGAAATTTCATCCCGTAACTCCGCGTTCAATTGTTCTATGGTATTCATTTTGTCGGACACTGTAGTAATATTATTGTCTACATACGTCTTCGCTTTCGCGAACATTTTACGTTTGTCCTCTTGTCTTTGTGCAGTGATTGTTTCCATAACCTGACGTTTGACTTTATTTTGATCTTGAATAAATTTGCGGAAACGCGTATCACTGTTCTGTATGTGCTGATTAAAGCGCTCGTTAATCTGAGTGCTCTGCTGTTCGAATTTCGCGTCTATCTTTGCGTCCATGGTGCGCGAAAGTTCTACCGTTATTGCTTTAAACTCGTCCCGTAAATGTGTAGCTTTTTCAGAGCATTGTTTAGCGACTTCGCTAATTTCGTCTCTGAGTGTTTCTGTTGCGGCTGTCTGCATTTCCCTTAATTCTTGCGCAACAGACTTTATTTCTTCGCTATTTTTTCGTGAACAAGCCTCAATTTCCACGCGCAACTGTTCCTTAGTGTCATGGCACTGCGCGGCAACGGCTCTTATTTGTTCACTAAGCTGTCTGGAATTGTCGTCTAATTTTTCATTCTGTTGTCTGACCTGTTCACTAAGTTGTTTGAGATTTTCGTCATTATTGTCAAGTTTCTCGTTCTGTTGTTTGACCTGTTCACTGAGTTGTTTAAAATCTTCACTTTGTTTGTCTAATTTTTCGTTCTGTTGTTTGGAATTTGCAGTAAGGTCGTTCTTAAACTGTAGCATTATTGCCATAAATTGATTCAAATCATACGTAGCATTTGCATTCTCAGTACTGTTTAATGGTGTACCTGCAGTTGTCGCGCTTTGTGTGACCATTTGGTCATTCTGTATTTTAGAAAAAGGTTTGCCAGTCAAATGTACACTATCAGTCATTGTTTCGGAATTAAATAAATCCGCCCTACTTTGTGTGATCTGTTCATATTCATTAGACAAATTTGTCTGTTCGTTACTTGGGTTTTCCAAATCGGGTGTGTTAAGCTCTGCAGCGCTCATTACAATAGAGCATTCTGCGTCATCAATTGTCGTCAAGTTAACAGACGAGACAATTGAGTTCGTTTGTTCATCATTAAGGTGAAAGTCATCATTAGTGGTTGGAATGCACTGATTGTTAGTGAACGCAGGATTGTCATCATTACGTTGCGTATCACAATTACTATCGGTCACGCTGTTCGAGTCGGTAATTTCATTCAAAATACCTCGCGATACACTATTCACAGTCTTTCGCGGCATTTTAACAATAGTCACAATTTTTCAGAAAAATAAATAAGCACAATGCAAAAGCAACACACAAATACAACAAAGCAACAAATTGCCGTTGACCTGTAGAGAGAAAGTCACAATATTATTAAAAGCGTTGCGCTAAATCCTAATTATATCTAAGCAAACAAGAGCAGATATCTGACTGTTGTTCAAAAGACTCTCAACGAAATACGATCCTGGACTGGGTGTCGCCAAGTGTAACCTCCCCACAAAAATTTGAAAAAAAGAAACACGACAATATTTAATTATGAATCCTAATGGACATTGCTCTAGGCGTAACCTGCCCACAATGAAATGTACTGACAATGGCAACAAAAATGTGAAATTCGCAATCTGACTCAAATATAAATTCTTCACAAAATTTAAAGTCCGTTCAGTGACAAGAAAATTCAATTAAACCGAAATATCGGTCTTTGGCCCTGTGTAAAACAATCAGAATTAAAGTCTTACCTCAGAATAAATGGATGTCACATATCTGCTCTTGTTGTTGCGCACCGCTTGGAGGAACTGCATTGCAAATAATAATATTCTCTTTTTTTGTGATTTTAGTGGAATTTTTCTTCAAAAGAAGTGGAATGAAATGGGAAGTGCAACGAAATCTTGAGTTCAATAAAAATTAAATTTTTGAGAAAATGCTTTTGAAATAAAAAATTATTATTGGGAGACTTGTTGGAGAATAATTACAATAAATAAAATTTTTCATTATCTAATGATTATATTAATTAACAGTATACCTTATTCCTCATCTTGACCAGTGTTGCCGACCGCCTACATCACACAACCGCACTGGGCTGCTACTACTGACCGACCGCTCTGCATGACGACTACAGACTGAGTACTGCTCTCAACTAGACAGAGCTACAGACTCGCAACGACTGAACTGACAGACTCGCAACGACTGACTAACTGCTACTCACTGAGAACCGCTCGCAACACTCGCGCGGTCAAGCGCATACTCTCTGGTCACAGATGCTACAATGCCTCGCCATCGCTGCTATGTTACATACGTGTTTCACATTTCACTATAATATTTTCCTTTGTTTCAAAACGGCAAGTTAAGATGACCACTGCAACTTGGTAACATCAGTAACAATTTAATACTTTGAAACAGTTATATGTGGTGTTGAAGGAGTGTACTCTGTTGAATGAGGAATACATTAAACACAAAAGCTGCGTCCAGTAACAATAATTAACTTTCGGTTACATGACAAAACACAAGTCGAAGCACTGTCAGTTCATCTCAGTACCCAGTAAAACTAAAACTGGAACGATCGAAAACATACTTTTGTGGGGAAGGCAAACGAATGACTGCGTTTTATTGGCCGCACACCAAGAATACGCAACAGGCTAACTGAAAACACTGCCTACACTACATTTGTCCGTCCACTGCTATAATATCCACGACAGACGTGATTGACTGTGCACGCAAAAACGTCCAAGGAACAGTAGCACGATTTGTAATGTCACGAAATAGGGGAGAGAGGGTCCCGGATTTGATAATCGAGTTTGGGTAAGATTCATGAAAACAAAAGCGTTTTTCGTTGCTGCGAGATCTTTTCACGAAATTTCAATCACCAACATCTGTTCTGAATGCCAAAACATTATTTCCTCGGGAACTTACACATGAAGAAACCATAGTAATAATGTAATTCAAGGCTCGCAAGAAAAGATTTAAGTGGTCCTTTTTCCCGCACACTGTTAATGAGTGGGACGGTAGAGAAATAGTCCGAACCTTCTGCCAGGCACGTAAGTCTGGATTGCAAAGAAATCTTGTTGATGTAGTCATGTAGATGTAACAACGAAATTATGTTGTAATTGCGACATGTGACTTTCATTTTATTTGAACATCGAAGTTGTTTGCTGTTTATTTACTTTTTGTTCATTAGTTTCAGCCATATACGATCACTTAGGCGCGTTAAATTGATATTAAAATAAAGTGTGATGCATGGACCAATAACAATAAACTCTTACCTACTTGTTATGGTACTGCAATGTCTGCCAGCGTCTTCAGAAGTGGATATCGCATACGACGTTCCTGGGGTGTTTATAAATGGATATTGCAGACGACTTAGAACAAAGTTTGAATGTAGCTTCGTAAAAGTTCCGTGATCAAACGATCTGAGTTGCTGGCGAATACAGTTTATCCGCACTAGACAGTATATATTATCATTATACATGAGGTGAATAGGGTTCCGCCGGATGCTGTGGCCGAGCGGTTCCGGGCGCTTCAGTTGCGAACCGCATGGCTACTTCAGTCGCAGGCTGGAATCCTACCTCGGGCATAGATGTCTGTGATGTCCTTAGGCTAGCTAGGTTTAAGTAGTTCTAGGTCTAGGGGCTGATGACATAAGCAGTTTGGTCGCATAGTTCTTGAAGCCATTTTTTGACTTTTCGCGTAAATTTTCTTTACATAAACGGCCGTATCTTTAGATTGCGTTGACATAGAAGCTCACTTTTTTACACCACCAAGGGACCGGTTACCGCAAGAAGTGCGATACTTTTCCGCTTATTATGTCCACCCGTTCAGGAGGTAAACGGGTTTTAAAGGTTGGGTAGACCGATAGACGGTCAAGAAAGTGAGACTTGAAGGGTTCCGTTTTTACCGGTTTAGGTGACGAAATCCTAACAACGAAAACAGCTACGACAGCTACTGAAGATGAGGGCCGCATAAATAACACCCCCTGCTCTTTATTCGAAATGTTCTAGTTGTAGTCGATACATCAGCATATTAATCGTAGCTACGCTTTCGATCCAAATCATGTTTACAGGAATGCAAATAGAATCCATTTGCCTATACATGTGGTAATTCACATCCCAGTATTAATGCCACCGCGTTTTAGAAGTGCGAACATACCCATTGCTAGCTAGCTTAAGAAACACTTAGGCTAATGAACGTTTTCTAGCTGTGGCGAGTCTAGTGGAGAATTCGAAACAGTGTAGAATATCTTTGGCAGCTATGTAGCCGTTTATTTCCTGAGGTGGTGCAGAATTATCCTACTAAATTTACCCTCTAACAACAGTATTTTGTTATTTCGATTAACATCCCGAATGATTGTCACATAAGCGGTGACATAAAGGAAGAAAATTCATGTTTTTGAGCCCAGAAAGATCTATGCAACAGAATCTGCAGATCATATTACCATTTTCATTGCGAAATTGCCGGATTATTCATGTCTGGGGTAATAATAGAGGGATGTTTGCCTGGGTTGTCTGCTAGCATAGTGAAAGGAAGGTCTGGTTCGTTTTCGGTTCTAATCTCGATGGAGGCAGGTAGAATATCAGTAAAGCAATTTTAAGAAATTGTCGCGCCCCCAATACGTTTTATCGCTACCTTTATTGTGTACTGGCGCCCTGTGCATGTCAATATGACACTCTTGTAGAATTTCATACATGTTACTGCCAACTTTTTCCGCTTCTGTCAATAATGGAATTGACTTAAGTGTGGCACTGAATGATTTTTAACTGAATTTTGTTATGAATCTTCACGCATTGCTAAATTTGCACACTTTCATGGTAGGTCAGTATGACTGGTCTGAACGTTGACACAGACTGTTTCGCGGCCGAAAGCGGATAATATTTTGCTAATTCGTAACGATCTGGGGTTCTTTGTCTTACTAAAACAGTTATGTTATCTCGATAAGTTGAAATTCATTTTTATTGGTACAGTTCATACCAATTAGCGTTTCTTCTTTCAGTTCTGTCTTATATTTACGTGTTGTATTTAACACACAAATCAGCATTAATATAGCCTTACAAATTATTGAAAACAGCCTAAAAAAGTTCAGATGGTTTGTCAATTTCACGCCTGTGCATAGTATGTTGGTAGCACTTCGTCGCCTTGCCTGTTATGCTGTGTAGCAGACTTTAAAGCCGTGCGGATCAGCATAACGAATAGGCGAGGGGTCTCGCTCGTTTTGTCCACGACTATACCTACTAATAAATTGCATGTAACCGATCAAATTCAATACAGATTCCGTTTGGGCGATGATATTCCAGTCTGTCATGCCCCTTATCGTCTCTGATCCCCTAAGATGAAAATATTGAGGCAAAGGGTTGACGATATCCTGCGGAATGGAGTCATTAGACCTTCAACTTATCAGTATACATCACCCTTACTTCTGGTGCCTAAGGGACAAGGCCTGTTATATAGAGTCCTTAATGAAAAGGTTTCTTGGAGTCAGTTCACCTCCCTGATCTCCATAACTGTTTCACTTGGTTTGCTGTTGCTTGGGCGATTTTATTGCACTTGATTTGCATCGAGTTCATTGGTTCAAAAATGGCTCTGAGCACTATGGGACTTAACTGCTCAGGTCATCAGTCCCCTAGAACTTAGAACTAATTAAACCTAACTAACCTAAGGACATCACACACATCCATGCCCGAGGCAGAATTCGAACCTGCGATCGTAGTGGTCGCGCAGTTCCAGACTGTAGCGCCTAGAACCGCTCGGCCACTTCGGCTGGCATCATCATCAAGTTTATTACCAGGTACCTTAGAGTGAGGAGTCCAGTTATATTACAGCATTCTGTACGGATTGGAATCTGTATGAGTTTAATCGGGTACCCCTTCGCTTGGCTACTGGGGCTACTGTCCTTTCAAGACTTCTAGATCATGTATTGGACGACTTTAAATTTGATTGCGAATGTAATCGTCTTGATGATGTCGTTACTTATTGCTCCTTCGATGAACTCCTTTCTCATGTTGAGCAGGCTTTTTGAAGCTTCGTTCTGAAGGCTTAATGGTTAAGCAATCAAAAGTTACTCTCACTAGGCAGCTGATTTCTTCCTTGGGTCACCTGGCTTCCAGGAACGCTGTTAGGATTGATAAAAACGTATATTCGCTTTGAGAAAATTTCCTTCCCCGAAGAATAAGAAAGGGGTGGCCACATTCATCGGAATGGTCAACTATTTTAGGAAGTTCGTCCTTAATTTTGCTCAGCTTGCTGCCGCCTTAATAATCTTCTTAAAAAAAAAAGGGAAAATTTTGTTTGGCGAGGGAGTCAGCAATCCGCCTTTGAAGCCATCGAAACCGTCCTCAGTAACCCTTTGGCAATGCTGTTAGGAAATTTGGAAAGACGTTCATTCTTCAGACTGATGCTTCCAATGCTGCTGTACTTTTATAGGAGGTTTCAGGTGATAGGCTTCCTCTAGCTTTTGCCTCAAGGAGCTTATCAGGTCCTGAGTTGAAATTGTCCATGAATGTGAGGCCTTGACTGTCTTGTTTGCCCTTGAGAAATTTAAATTTAATCTCGAACACAGCTAATTCGATATGAAGATCGACAAGCAAGCCGTTGGTTGGGTTTTGGCATGTCCTAGGAAAACCGGCAGGATTGCTACAGGGGCAGCTGGTATATCCGCCTTTTGTTTTCGAGAACGTCATATTAATGGCTCCAATAATCATGTTACTGATGCACTTAGTCGCATGTTTGATAAAGCAACTCAGGAATATGAAGTATGTTCTGTATTGACCAGTTGTCCTGTTTCTAGTGCCTTAACCGAGATACGTCAGCTCTTTGTCGATCTCAAGGTTAAACAAGATCAGGATCCTTATTTTGGTCCTATTAGGAAGCGTCTGTTGACTGGGGAGGTGACTCCCGGTTATTTGTTGAGAAAAGGTGCACTGTGTCGTGAGGTTGATAAATTAGCTAAAACTAAAATCTGTTTAGCTGTGGAACTTGTGCCTTCCGTCTTTCATTACTTTCATGATTCATTGTTGGGTGGCCAAATGGGCCTTTATAAGACTTGCTAAGGCGCGCTGCCTTGATTATATGAGGGTATTCGTCGTTTTGTCAGCGAATGTGAATTGTGTGAAATCGGTAAACCAACTCACGCAAGGGGCTCTATCCATCCGAACATGAACAAAGTCCAATGGATAAATTATTTATTGATTATGTGGGTCCTATTCCCCGTACAAAAACGGGAAATCTTTATATATTGATTGTTGAGGATGGTTTTTCGCGACTTGTTTGGTTCATTCCGAGCAGAGAAGCCACGGCTTCCTCAACTATTCGCCTCTTGACTTAACATTTTTTCATGGTTTGAACCGCCCTATGCTCTTGTTAGCGACAATGCACCGGCCTTTGTCTCTAGCGAGTTCAAGCGGTTTTGCTTTAGTAAGCGGTTTCGCCCCGAAAACTTCTCGTAAAACCCCTACATATGTCAAAAGCACTTTCATCCTACGTGTTCAGTTACTTGTTGGATGTCTTCCAATCTCCGTCTTCCCCTATAGCTTTTGCCGTCTACATCTTCCTGTAGTACAATGGAATTGTTTCCCTGATGTCCTAAACATGTGCTATTGTCCTGTCCCTTCTACTTTTTAGTGTTCTCCAAATTTTTCTTGCATTGTCGGTTCTTTTTCTCGTCAGTTTTCCTACTGTCCGTGATTCACTAACATACAGTTCTGTGCCCCAAACGTACATTTTTGGAAATTTCTTCCTCAAATTGAAGGCTATGGTATTAGTAGACTCCATTTGGCCAGAATCCCGTCTTTGCCTATGCTAATCTACTTGTTGTGTCCTCCTATCCTCGTCCGTCATGCGTTATTTAGCTTCCAAGGAAGCAGAATTTTTTTTTCGTCTCCCTCGTGGGCTTCAACTTTTATGGCAACTTTCTCATCAGTCTCACTTCTGGTACCCCTCACTGCTTTAATCTATCTTCGATTGACTTTCAGTCCATATTCTGTGCTTAGTATTTCATTCCTTTACTGAGAATATCAATGTCATAAGCGAGTCTTGAAATCATTTCATCCTGTATTTTAAACCCTCTCTTGTACCTTATTTCTGGTGTTTCTCCGGTGTATAGGCCTGACAGTAGGGGCGAAAGACTGCATGCCTTCCTTTCTTACACCTTTTTTATTCAGAGCACTTCATGCTTTTTGGTGTTCCATTCTTATTGTTACCTCTTGATTCTTGCACACACTCCTATTTTCCTCGTAATTTCGAACATCTTGCACCTTTTACATTCTCTAATGCTTCTCAACAAAACCTGTAAAAGTGTCTTGTTTTTTCGTATGTCTACCTTCCGTTAACGAAGTCAGCATTAGAACTGCCTTACTGGTGCCTTTTCCTTTCGTAAAGCAAAACGATCGCCATCTCATCCACAGTTTTCTTTTATCCTCGTTTGTATGTTATTCTTGTTAGCAACTTGGATGCGTGAGCTGTTAAGCTGATTGTGAGGTAGTTCTCGCACTTATCTGTCTGTTATTTATGTAATATTTAAATATTTGCTGTTGTAATAACAATTTATCATGCAGCTATTGAGGGACCCAGAAATCCACTCATCCACTCATCACAATTCTTTGTAGATAAATGTATTTTTATTAAACTAAACTATGGTTACAAATGCTGCCACATATAAAACAGAAAATTTCACTGTCAGACAGTGCTTTTACGCTACTTGTGAGTTTGTGTTCAAACATTTACTCGTAATCTTCACTGTCACTTGCGCAACATTATTCTCTAATCAGTGAGGTGAGTTAGTGCAGGAGTCAAATTAACAGCTTGCTATTCCTAATATGAGCACTGATATGTGTTTCGTCCGGGGAACGAAATTTGGAACTGTTATTAGTAATAGATTTTATTTTCTATTAATTATTTTACTTTTTCCATGTGAGAAAACGCAACCGCAGCGAAACAGATTCGTTACACGAAATGCTTGGTTTGTTATCACGAAACATGCTCTTCATCTACACAGACATACAAATGCATATCTGTCAGATGTTTATAAGTCTGAAAATAACTTGAAAGCTTTGTTCATTCATGACCTTCATGTATTTTCTAAAGTGAAAGTGTTTGCCAATTTTAGAATGGAAAAAAGTATTTCAAATAATTGTACTTTTGAAAATTTTAACGACGGACGAAATTACGAACTTTTTTTTTATTTCTGTTTGTGCAGAGTTAACGTATGTCAGATGCGGGCTTTAGTAGTTATAACTAATTGTAACTTGCCCTCAAGTGAAGAATAAATTGAGGAACACATATATCAATTTCTGGTCCTTTCCAAAACTTTCAGGAGTCATACAGTTCCTAACCTACTAGGCTGACGAAATTGTGGCCCCTTATTTTACGATCCATTGTACCGGTTACTACGGCGTTTTTCCCTTCCATTCATGTATGAGGCGCGGAAAGAATGATGGTTTAAATGCCTCTGCGAGTGTTGTAATTAGTCTGATTTGTCCTCACGATCCCAGTGGGAGCGAAACGTCGGGGCTTGCAGTATAGTCCTAAACTCATCATTCAAAGCCGGCTCTGAAACTTTGTAAGTAAGCTTTCTCGACATAGTTGATGTTAAAGAATCTGCCAATTCAGGTTCATTCAGCATATATGTGACGCTCTCCCGCTGGTCGAACAAAACTGTGACTATTCGTGCTGCCTTCACTAGGTACGCTCAATATCCCCTGTTAGTCCTATTTGGTAACGGTCCCACACACTTGAGAAGTTCAAATGGCTCTGAGCACTATGGGACTTAACATCTATGGTCATCAGTCCCCTACAACTTAGAACTACTTAAACCTAACTAACCTAAGGACATCACACACATCCATGCCCGAGGCAGAATTCGCACCTGCGACCGTAGAGGTCGCGCGGTTCCAGACTGAAGCGCCTAGAACCGCTCTGCCAAACCGACCGGCACTTGAGAAGTATTCTAGGATGGGTCACACGAGTAATTTGTAAGTAATCTCGTGATCGTTCCGTTTCATGTCCCTGTAAAGTGTTTATACTAGCGTATTTATATGAGCTGTTTCATATTATAGTCATAGGATATTACGTTTTTTCTTATTGTGGAGTGCACAGTTTTACATTTCTAAACATTTAAAGAAAGCTACCAATATTTACACCACTCTGAAATATTATCAAGCTCATTCCTTGCTGTCGTGTGTTACGAGCGCAAAGTAAATGTATTCACAATCTTAATTAACAGGTGCGTTCCGCTCCAACGGCTGTTCACGTCCCCTAGTTTCCACTCGGAGAAAGCATGTGAACACCATATGCTCTGAGGATCCTAGACCACCACAGTGGTACAATGCTAATGCTCCGTTTCTTGTTTCATGGATGTTGGACCTTTCCTATCAAAGAGTCAATCATGCATCTACTGAGGTTGATGTGATTTATTTTCAGTCTCTCTCTCTCTCTCTCTCTCTGGAAAGAGAGTAACCAACAGACCCACTGGAAACTCGTGTTTACGTGTTTAAAATAAGTTTGGAGGCGGACTGCTTTTCAAGTCATAGATTGAATGAGTCACACAGCAAATACAGCATTACAATGGTTTTACATCTGTTGCAACTGAGTCGTGTTGGTAGCTTTTAAATTTAAATGCTCCATGCTGCAAAGCAGCTTTTCCGTTGTTCGTTAGGAGGGGTGAGTGGTTGCCTGCGCTCCCGCTTCTAAGGACCACGGGACTCATGAGGGCTAGTCGTCAGCTGCACGCGTTCCAAGATACCTACCGTATGCTTGTTATGAGATACAGGGAACGAGCTCTTAAATCTCAATGAATATTCATGTTCCGCCTTGTTGGCTGATGGGGAGCGGAAAAGGAATGCCTCAGCCAGCCACATTCTGCCAACGGCGTGTGGACTCTTGCATAAAAATGCTCTGCCAGTTTCTACAGATTACAAAGTTCTTTTAATGCGACGTCCTAGTAAATTACCCGTCTTTCGACGCTCCGCATACATAAATGATCATTTTTACCCGTTTTTCCATATCGTACTACATTATTAAAAACACTACGAAGGACTGAAGTAGTGTTCAGGAAACGATCAGTTCCAAAATCCAAAATTGAATTCCATTACATAGAAAAGTTTCAGATATTGTATTTATTTGAAAATAGAGCTGCAGGTATTACGTTACCCTCAGAGAATAAAAATTAATAACTCTTTGCAGCGTTTATTAATCTCGACATCATTTTCTATTTTCAGTGCTTTGACAACTCGAATAGACTCCTTTTTGATGTAATGCTGAGCCATTCTACATAACAGTGTAAGGAGGTTCTTCGTTGCAAACTAGTCGAAACAGCGGCTCTTATTTTACGACTTTTGTGTTACATTATTACATAGAGTTATACCCAAATATAATTTTATCGGTATTATTTTAATACGAGATTTGACAATTTCGCCATTTTATCACCGAACACACAATCTAGACGCAAGAACAAAACTGTATGTTCAAAGTAAAGTATTTTAAGTCGGAAACGAGGCAAACCTCGTTGTTATGCCTAATAAAATAAAGACGAATATGAAGAAAGACAGTTAAATATGACAGCTTCATGAAGTATTAATTTGATTATTGCTTATTTTACCTTAGCGGTTCAGCTTACGGGATAAAAAACAAAATTGTGTTTTGCTAAAGGAGGACCCCATTCAGAAACATATGTATCAATTTACCTTCAAAGTCTTACAAAATTATTTTTGAGATTAACACGTTTCGTAATGCACGCATACAGCATCATTACTGTGCTGCTAGACATGCACGCGTCGATTAAATATCTAGGCGTAACGTTGCAGTGCGATATGAAATGGAACGAGCACGGAAGGACGCTAGCAAGGAAGGCGAATACACGACTTCGGTTTATTGGGAGAATATTAGGAAAGGGTAGCTCATCTATAAAGAGGACAGTATATGGAACACCAGTGCAACCCAGTCTTGGGTACTGCTAGAGTGTGTGCGGCTCCACCAGGTCAGATTAAGGGAGGACATCGAATCAATTGAAAGGCGTGCTGCTAGATTTGTTGCCCGTGGGTTCGATCAGCACGCAAGTGTTACAGAGGTGCTTCGTGAATCGAAGAGGGATACTCGGAAGGAAGACGGCATTCTTTTCTTCGGGCGCTGTTGCGAAAATTTAGAGAATAGGTGTTTGATGCTGACAGAGCGATTCTACCGACCCGATGTATATTTCGCCTAAGGACCACGAAGATAACGTAAGATAACTTGTGGCTCATACGGAAGCACTGGAATTATGAAACATTCTCAAAATATTTCCATCTGTGCTGCATTGTATCTACATCATGCTCCGTAAGCCACCGTACGGTGCATGGCGGAGGGTACCTTGTAGCACAAGGTGAGTGGAACATGAAATGCATTCGGGAGGACGACGGTTCAGACCCGCGTCCGGCCATCCAGATTTCCCTAAATCTATCTAGGCAAATGCCGGGATGGTTCCTTTGAAAGGGCACGGCCGATTTCCCTCCCCCTTCTTCACACAATCCGAGCTTGTGCTCCGTCTCTAATGACCTCGATGCCAACGGGGAGTTAAACCCAATCTCCCTTCCTTCTTTTATTTTACGTTGAAATGCGTTAATTGAAACACATACTGTTTACTGTTATTTATTACGATGCTTGTCACTCACATGGCAAAGAAAGTGAAATTTATAGACATTTCCCAACCAAAATCTTTTATAAACACATACTAAAAGTAACTTGTATCGGTTCTTTTAAACAAAATACTGACAGCTTTCCTGCTGAGTGTTTGAGTGACCAATTGTTTACCCTTTCTCGTTTCCATGCTCATAGCCTCTCCGTAAGATGACGCAGCCTCACTCACAAAAACCCGTTTCCTATATTTCCGTTGTTATTATCTTATGCTACCCTTATTACGATCCGCGTATAAATTACCAGTACCTATAAGAGTTGTAGTCATCAGTCTTAAGATAAATTTGATACGGTTCTCCACGCTCACTGTCTTGTGCAAGTCTCTTAAAACCTGCACAATTATTACACCTTAAGTTTCGTTCATTATAAATGTGTTACCTGTACTCTGTGAAAGATTTTACGAGAAATCCCAGTAAGTGTACGTTACACGGCATGTGACTTGTTTACAGGCTACGGAGAACAGACTTCCACTGCATAACCAGAAACTATTAAGTGATCACAAAACCAGTAGTCTAATACACTACTGACCATTAAAATTGCTACACCAAGAAGAAATGCAGAACGGGTATTCATTGGACAAATATATTATACTAGAACTGACATGTGATTACATTTTCACGCAATTTGGGTGCATAGATCCTGAGAAATCAGTACCTAGAATAACCACCTCTGGCCCTAATAACGGCCTCGATACGCCTGGGCATTGAGTCAAACAGAGCTTGGATGGTGTATACAGGTACAGCTGCCCATGCACCTTCAACATGATACCACAGTTCATCAAGAGTAGTGACTGGCGTATTGTGACGAGCCAGTTGCTCGGCCACCATTGACCAGAGGTTTTCAATTGGTGAGAGATCCGGAGAATGTGCTGACCAGGGCAGCAGTCGAACATTTTCTGTATCCAGAAAGGTCCGTACAGGACCTGCAACATGCGGTCGTGCATTATCTTGCTGAAACGTAGGGTTTCGCAGGGATCGAATGAAGGGAAGAGCCACGGGTCGTAACACATCTGAAATGTAACGTCCACTGTTCAAAGTGCCGTCAATGCGAACAAGAGGCGACCGAGACGTGTAACCAATAGCGCCCAATACCATTACGCCAGGTGATACGCCAGTATGGCGATGACGAATACACGCTTCCCATGTACGTTCACCGCGATGTCGCCAAACACGGATGCGACCATCATGATGCTGTAAACAGAACTTGGATTCATCCGAAAAAATGACATTTTTCCATTCGTGCACCCAGGTTCGTCGTTGAGTACACCATCGCAGGCGCTCCTGTCTGTGATGCAGCGTCAAGGATAACCGCAGCCATGGTCTCCGAGCTGATAGTCCATGCTGCTGCAAACGTCGTCGAACTGTTCGTGCAGATGATTGTTGTCTTGCAAACGTCCCCATCTCTTGACTCAGGGATTGAGACGTGGCTGCACGATCTGTTACAGCCATGCGGGTAAGATGCCTGTCATCTCGACTGCTAGTGATACGAGGCCGTTAGGATCCCGCACGGCGTTCCGTATTACCCTCCTGAACACACCGATTCCATAATCTGCTAACAGTCATTGGATTTCGACCAACGCGAGCAGCAATGTCGCGATACGATAAACCGCAATCGTGATAGGCTACAATCCGACCTTTATCAAAGTCGGAAACGTGATAGTACGCATTTCTCCTCCTTACACGATACATGACAACAACGTTTCACCAGGCAACGCCGGTCAACTGCTGTTTGTGTATGAGAAATCGGTTGGAAGCTTTCCTCACGTCAGCACGTTGTAGGTGTCGCCACCGGCGCCAACCTTGTGTGAATGCTCTGAAAAGCTAATCATTTGCATATCACAGGATCTTCTTCCTATCGATTAAATTTCGTGCCTGTAGCACGTCATCTTCGTGGTGTAGCAATTTTAATGGCCAGTAGTGTAGATTTACAATAATGGTAGCAACGCGGGACGCTGGACGTCTCCGAATTGAAACGTTTTTAGTGGCTAGAATTGTGCTTAATGTAAGAACTGACACTGTACGATGGTAGGATTCCTGGGGGCCGGTAAATGGGCTACTGGAATCTCATTGATAGTGGACAATGTACATCTGATTCAATAATTGATTGTCTTGATTAGGGACTTCTGAACTGAGATCATGAGGGCTGCCTATCTCAAGTGAATTCTCCGTGGATTCTTTTGGCCCACTCTTCTGCGATAGTGCCGCAGACTCCTCGGCGCGACAGTACACAGCTAACTGTTTCTTCTGGAAAACTCCTGAGACACTCTTGTTGGTCTACACAGTTTTTATAGTCTTCCTCTCTGGACATAGTGGCATCACAAAACTGTGTTGTACAAGAGCACGCAATCAGCAACTGCTGACGAGAAGGTCTGTTACGTATTATGACACTGCACAAACGATAGACCCTGGAATTACTCAATGTTACTGGAGAATGTTGTCACATTTGGTTCCATAATCTTCAGAATTTTTTTGAGTGAAAACTTCATTCTGCCAGAACTGTAAAATTACTAATAATAACGTTTATTTATTTCACACTTAGTGACCAATTTTCTGAATGCGTGGTGTCTGTTCTTTCGGATATGTCCGAAAGAACAGACTCCACCATCAATCCGCAGCTGTGATACGTAATATGTAAATTGATGGTGGAGTGGGAGGGGGGGGGGGGAGAAAGGAAAGGAAAGGGGAACGAAGTCATGACGTCAGCTGCATCGGGACTTTAAGCTGAATCAATGGCCCCGAGTGAAAATATATGCCGGAATGTGATTCTAACCCCGGATCCATTGCAGCTGGGTTAGCCACTGCGCCACCTAGACAGGTGTTTATCGCAATTACGCGGACTGTCTCGGTACGCTCCTCGACCGACCCACATTCCCACTTAGCACCATCTATCCCCTAGTTCCCGTCCTGGTCTTCAACGCTCGACACTTTTAGATTCCCGCAAGAGGCCGAACTTCATTGTGCACCCGCAGTGAAAGTGGTGGATTCATAGCCCATCGAGACGACTCAATTATATGAATGCATGATGCCTGTCCTAAATCCGCAACTGTGATCCATATTACGCAAAGTGAATGTGGAGGAGGGAAGAAATGAAAGGAAACGGAAGGAACTCATGATGTCAACTACATCGGGTCTTTATGCAGTGTCAGTGGCGCTGAGTGATAATGTGTGCCAGACGAGGGATGTCCTGCTTACTTGGCAGCTGCGTTAACCACAATGATATTCAGACACGCTCACTCCACAAAAAAATCCCGACGCAGCTCACATCACGAGTTTCTTCCTTAGTCTTTTCTTTCTCACACCCTCCACCTTCAGTTTGTATAATATGGCCAATTTTCGCTGTGGATGTAAGATGTACCACACGTGCGTAGCAATTAATACACACTCCGCAACACAGTTAACGAACGTGTAATTGGCTCCCAATGTGACGTAAAACTTGGGTCTAAGGTGTCTACAATCCATCTGTGTAATGAGCTAAAAACGTGGCGCCCTGAGACATCCCCCCTCGTGTTCGGCGGTGCTTTAAACAGCAATGTGTCGACACACGCGAGGAAAAAGCCAGAGGTCAGTTCGTGTGTGTTGTGAAGTGGGATAATGATACCACATTGGCACCAAAATTCACCACAGTTCTGCCCAGCGCCACCGTGGACGAGTCACATGATGGGAAGGTCGCCCCACCTACTCCTATCCACACTTCATGCCCTTCTTTTGAGCCGGCCGCTGTGGCCGAGCGGTTCTAGGAGCTTCAGTCCGGAACCGCGCTGCTGCTACGGTCGCAGGTTCGAATACTGCTGCGGGCATGGATGTGTGTGATGTCCTTAGGTTAGTTAGGTTTAAGTAGTTCTAAGTCTTGGGGACTGATGACCTCAGGTGTTAAGTCCCGTAACGCTTAGAGCCATTTGAAACATTTGAACCTTCTTTTGACGCTTCTACGATAGGGGTCATAACCGCGATGCCCAGCGTTGCAATCCGGCGATTTTCTTATTGATAACCGAGGAAAACATTTCAGACACACTGGCGCTCAGTATCGACACGAAAAGGCAGAAAGGCCTCAGGCGATGGCATAAAATGCGTCGATGAAAACACCCCTTCCCTTGGGGTATTGATCCCCAAAAATTTCTCAGTCGAAAACGACGATTCGCCTTGCGACGAGGCACAGCACGACGTTCTTGACAAACTTCGACACTGCTGACATCCTTCAAGTGATTCAAACATTCCCTAAAGATATCGTGGACCTGCAACCCCATTTTTGCTCTGTTATATAGACTGGAACAACTAGAGACCGTTCAAGCCCATTAGATGAGATCTGAACTTGATACGAAACTGCAAAGCTTTTTCACACGCTCCCTTTTCACACTCTCCTGTGCCATGATTGATAGGGAGGGGTGAGGGTGGGGGGACCTTCGGTGCCACCCGAGCACCTTTGTTGAACACTTTAAAAATTTACTTGTACAGAGACAGCTAGTCACTGATTACTAGGTGCCGGTGTGACAGGAATCCATTTCAACACTCTTAGATTTCGCATGTTAACAGTAGACGCTAGTTAAGTGACATAGAGGCACTCAGCTCAGCTTCTGCCAGTCGAGAACAAGTAATCGACTTCCTGCAAAATTCTGACTCATCCCACACCATTGGACGGGGACTAGCAACAGCCTACGTAGGGAATTACTGCCCTAAGCGTTGGCTGCCATTAAAAGTACAACGTAAACGACTGCGACTAGAATGGTGACAAGATCAGGAAGCATGCACTGCTGATAAATGGCATCACTGTATTCTGCAGTGAACAGCGATTCTGCGGCACCCCAAATGACGATTGTCGTCAGGTATGGCGGCGGCTTGGTGAAAGGTCCCATTCTTCCATTGTATTGGAGACACCTTCATGGCGTGAAGATCCATCAGTTAAGACTTCAGGTCACTGCTAGTAGCAGAATAATTTTTTTTGTCTATGATCAAAAACTTTTTTTGTATTACCTATGATCATCTTCAGATCAATCTTAAAACATCTAATATAATAAGGCCATAGGGAGTGTATTAAAACAGATCTGTGTTTGGTCATCACTCACAGAAATAAAAAAAAAATTCATTCTACACTCTGTGGACCACTGTGTTATACGCGATTATATAGCAGCTTGTGAAATGGCTAGCTGTGAATGAGTGATAGTTGATGACACAACGACACGTCGCGGATATGCTGCGACATCATGTGATACCTCTCATGTGGTAATATTGTGGTGCCATTTTTCAACAGGATAATGCTCATCCAAACAGCACCTATGTGTAGGAGGTGCCTGTATGATCTGAGGTACTATGTGACGAGAAAGATCCCGAGACGTGTCACCGACAGTGCCAGTATTCAGGATATCGGAGAGTAGTTACTACAGATGTGGTGGCCCAGCTTGCCTGACGAGAAGCTACGACAACTTCACGACAGTCTCTCCCCAACCTAATTAAAGAATGCCTCCAGACCAGAGTGTGTGCATCGCCATAGAGATAAGTGGACTCATATTGCCAAAGTCTTCGAAAATTTGATTCCACATTGTAATCACTGAAATAAGGTTACAGTCCCTCTCAACTCGCGAATCTTCATTTCGTTTCCTCCTTCCCTTCTGCGTAGTTCGACTTTTTTTTTCCTCACGCAGTGTATAATCACGCATAACTCACCTCGTTTATTTCACACGAGCAGTGAACTACAGAAAAGTAAAAATCCCTCGAAACATAGCATAGCTCAAGTTTGTCTTTTGTATGACTTCCAAACGAATAGGGACACTGTACAATTACAGATACATACCGCGCTGCCAGTAGTGAGGTGTTAATAATTGCTATATAATTGTACGGTCTTGGCTAAACGATACTATAATTCAAAAAGCTATAGTGTGTCCGTTACAGCAGTAACAACGTAGCGCAATTTGTGTTGTGTACTGTTATCTGCACCCTCTCCACTCCTTGCCTATCGACATTGAGTACCCATACAAGCTCCCCTCGGTTCATTGTGCAGTCGACGTTAAAATGACCGAATTTGATTTACCTCGCAGTGGAAATCAAATTTGTACCAATAAATCACGAGCGCACTTACAGTGGACGAGCCCCATTTGTGATAATGATCAAGTGACGTTTATCGAGAGCACCGCACGGCGCCAATTTGCACGTCGCGCGGCACATTCACAGGGCAGCGAGGCAGCGGCAGCGAACGTACGTCGATGGACCTCGTGCCACCATTACGGAGCTCCGCTGGAAATTATTCATCCGGTAATACGTGAAAAGGGCACAGGGCAGGCCGGAAGATACTGGAACGTAGGGGACGGAAAGCGATAGGGCAGTAGAACGGCGCGCTTAGGACAAAGAGAGAAGTATGGAACGGTGGCGGAAAAAGTGGCGACAGTGATGATGAATTCTCAGTTCAAATAATTTGTTTTACGGTTTGTGTACTGTTCTGAATACATAAAAGTATATCTTCAGAAAAATTGGTTGAATAACTGCCCCTTTATGCATAAACTTTTGACCCAAGAAATTACTTAAAACGCAATGTGATCGTATTTCAAAAGGATATTTAAGAGTAGTTAATGCTTACTTTGCGCACCGGAAACAATTTTAGGCATAAGTGAATATCTGAGTGAATTTTATGACCACAGTTACTTCGAGCACTTTCAGAGTCTAATTTGGAGAATGTACATGCGAACTACGCTGTAGGTGAACATGCATGACTCCGTCTGATAACGTAACACCTCTCTATACAAAACCCGAAGTATAGAGATCCCAAGCAATCACGCTGCGCTAAACACGCATGATCAACAGTGAGTGGAGGTTCCAGACCGTCGCTTACCTTACAACCAGTAAAACACACAAGAGAGTTAAAAAAGGTTTCTGCTGACTGCAGTTCTGAAAAATTTATACTGACTGCAATTGTGACTCGCTCTTGACTAACATTCCTGCTGAAGACAGAATGGTGACTGAAGCATTACCTGAAGATAGACATCTCTTTTAAATATGAAAAATTTTCAAAGTGCTTTTGTTGAGTGAGTGTGCACTTTTTCTTAAGTAAATGTTTCATATTGTCTATGAAAAATGTAATAAATCGTGTATGAACTCTGATTTCAGATCAACGACAGCAGAGAAATCGGCCTGTGGCTGAAACGAACGGATGAATAGTTTTTTCAAGTGTTTTACAACAAAATGCCAGCGAGAAGCGAAGCTTCTCTCGGCAAATTGTACTCTATTCTCTTGTCTCCATCGAACTGAACAGAAGTATCTTATATAAGTCTCTCTGTAGTAGAATTACTTTCGATGTATGGTTAAAAATGTTAAAAACCGATTACATTTATGTTTCATTTAAAAGGAAACATACTCCCCGCAATTAGGTGGAACATTATTTATGATTTTTTTGTATGTTTCAGATAAACTAGCTGGAGCTGCGAGCTCAGCAGATCATAGTAAAGAGACGCAATATGCCGAATGCAGTTGGCATTCAGCCATTGATTTCATCCTGCTATAAGCAAAGCGTGTCCCTGAGATAATTTGCGGATCGTTCAACAGTGACTTGGAATCATTTTGAGCAATCCATTGCCTCCGAAATGTGATTCTGCTGCTCTCGTTTCTATCAGAAGTTCCCCAGAAGTGATAGTGGTATTGTACATCTCGTAAATAGTAAAAACTTCAGGATCAAATTTTATTTTCAAATCAATGCATTCTTTTTAGATACATATAAGATGCAGCAGGAAGAGCGCGCCTCACCATCAACAATGACCGTTACTCCATAGCTCCCTGAGAAAGAAACTACACTCACTTGCGAATTTGATTTTCACAAATTCTGTCTTTTTATTCAAATACCGGTGCCAACATAGCGTCAGGATTCAGGTTCATATTTGAAGTTAAGTGCAGAGAGCAAACCGAATACAATGCTACGTAAAAGAAGCTTCAGTTCAATTTGAAATTATTTCGACTCGAACTGCAATCATTGAAATAAGAAAGCTTACAATACACTTCACATACTCGTGAGGCATACAGGGCCACCACACAAGAAAGAAAGAACAAACAAGAATTCTAAATAGATTTGAAAATCCTGGAATTATTTAAATAAACGAGAGTGTGATGTGTTCAACATGCCTACTACTTCGATGTATTAGCGAAAATCTGGTTCTGTACCGAAAGATTACTACCTTACTGAATAACAAACATTAAGTTTGTACACAAGAAGATATGAGAACACTGAGAGGAAATATTACGCTTAGTTGCGAAAATATTAAATGTGATCTCACCATACTTTTCTATCTCTTTGCATGAGAATGATCATCAGAAGGCTACTTAAAGGCAAGTTATTACATTAGTTGCCCGCAGATAAAAGGTTGGCGCTTCAGTCCGGAACCGCACGACTGCTACGGCCGCAGGTTCGAATCCTGCCTCGGGCACGGATGTGTGTGATGTCCTTAGGTTAGTTAGGTTTAAGTGGTTCTAAGTCAACGGGACTGATGACCTCAGATGTTAAGTCTCATAGTGTTCAGAGCCATTTTTTGAGATAAAACGTCGAAGTAACAGCGAGTGCCGCTCGCAGAAGACAAGCCGAAAACGCAGACATGAACAGATTAGATCAGTTCGTGTCGTTCAAACCTAGGCACACGTTGAGACCACGCGGCCATGATGCATCTCTATTCGCTCACATTTATAATAGTCATAGTACCTCGTCTCAGACACGCATTCTTACCTAGTCAAAAGCTGTGATATCGTCAGTAATCAGTCTCTGTAATGTGCTTGTGATTCATAAACAGCATAAAAAGAATAATTTTTAAAATTTACATTGCAACTTTTAAGCTCCAGTCTGTAACAGCTACAAATTCGTCAGATAACTTCAGCTATAGTCAGGGAACTACGTAGGGAGCTTTGTGTTACGTATTACATACAAGGTGATTCATCTGTACCTAACCATGGGTTTTATGCATCACACAGCGTCCTCAAATATCACATGCACGATTTATATGTTCTCTCACTCGCTGCATGCAAATTTTTAATCCTACAGAAAAAATGAACAGGACCTTTTTGTGGTAAATTTAATGTAGTTAAATTTTGCACTAGAATAAATTTCCACTCGAGGCCATAGTTTCGAATTATTCAAGAAAAACATAAAAAGATGACATTCAAACGTGTTTTTCTGAAACAACACGAAAACTGTGGCCTCAGTCGGAAATGAATCCCAGTACGAAATGTAACTAACACACCAAAAAAAGTTTTGCATCATCCCGGTTCTCAGAACTCCTGAAGATAGACGTTGACTGTGGATAGTGTATCATAGACACACTCCCTTTGACTGTTCCGAAATGTCACTAAACCCGCCCATAGATGTAAAAAACCAAGCATGAGCAGCGCCTATTAGACGGAGGGAGTCCGACAGCCGACCAGTTCCAGTCATTCCACCAGGAAGGAGGTACACGGCTCGTGTTGTCTGTAGTTCAACCATGCATAGAAGGTCAATACCGCGGTTTGAATGCGTCCGCCAAGAAGGGCTCTCAGCAAGAGAAGTGCCCAGGCGTCTCGGAGTGATGCAAAGCGATGTTGTTCCGGCTTGGAGGAGATACAGAGAGACAGGAACTGTTGATGACATGCCTCGCTCAGGCCGCCCAAGGGCTACTACTGCAGCGTATGACCGCTATCTACGGATTATGGCTCGGAAGAACCCTGACAGCAACGCCACCATGTCGAATAATGCTTTTCGTGCAGCGACAGAACGTCGGGTTACGACTCAATCTGTGCACAATAGGCTGCATGACGCACAACTTCAACCCGACGTCCATGGCGAGCTCCATCTTTGCAACCACGGCACCATGCAGCGCGGTAGAGATAGGCCCAACAACATGCCGAATGGGCCGCTCAGGATTGCCAACGCGTTCTCTTCACCGATGAGTGTCTCATATGTCTTCAACTAGACAATCGTCGGAGACGTGTTTGGATCAACCGGTCAGGCTGAACGCCTTAGAAACACTGTCCAGCGAGTGCACCAAGGTGGAGGTGCCCTGCTGTTTTGGGGTGGCATTATGTGGGGCCGACGTACGCCGCTGGTGGTCATGAAAGGCGCCGTAACGGCTGTAGGATACGTGAATGCCATCCTCCGAACGATAGTGCAACCTTATCGACAGCATATTGGCGAGGCATTCGTCTTCATCGTGCACATCGTGTGAATGACTTCCTTCAGGGTAACGACATCGCTCGACTAAAGTGGCCAGCATGTTCACTAGACATGAACCCTATCGAATATGCCTGGGATAGACTGAAAAGGGCTGTTTATAGACGACGTGACCCACCAACCACTCTGAGGGGTCTTCGCCGAATCGCCGTTGAGAAGTGGGACAATCTGTACCAACAGCGCTTTGATGAACTTGTGGATAGAATGCCACGACGAATAGAGGCGTGCATCGATGCAAGAGGACGTGCTACTGGGTATTCGAGGTACCGGTGTGTACAGCAATCTGGACTACCACCTCTGAAGGTCTCGCTGTATGGTGGTGCAACATGCAATGTGTGGTTTTCATGAACAATAAAATGGCGGAAATGATGTTTATGTTGATCTCTACTCCAATTTTCTGCACAGGTTCCGGAACTCTCGAAACTGAGGTGATGCAAAACCTTTTTAATGTGTGTATATTAAAGTTCCCACAGAAAGGTTCTGTTCGTTTTTTCTGTAGGATTCATAGTAGAGAGAGAGAGAATATGAACCTCGCACATGGTTTTTGAAGGCGTTGTGAGTTGCATAAAAACTATGGGAACGGGGCAGCTAACACCCCCTGTATTAATCACCTAACAGACGGTATTAACACTATCCTCAGATATGTTATAGACGATGCATTTATTTATAACGTACTATTTATTTATAATGAAGTACTATCTGAAAACAAGCTGCACAAATGTTCAGTCATATCTTGTTAGAATTTGGCTTACTCATATTTTTAGAGTATTTCATAGTGGTTTCAGAGAGTGACAGCTTGTTTTAAATGTTCAGTTGTTTAAAGTTTTGCACATCACAAAACACAGTAAACTAGTATCCTATGTCTATAACAGCAGTGAGTCATTGTTTGAATCAGTCGCCTCATACAAATACCTGGGTGTGACAGTTTATAGGGATATGAAATGGAATGATCGTAGCTAAGACAGGTTCGTTGGCAGGATAGTAGGAAAATGCTGTCCGCCTACAAAGCAGGCAGTCTACAAATCGGCTGAGCGTCAAGTGTTTGGAACTTATATAGCATGTAGGACTACCAGGGGATACTGAAGCTGCCGGCTGGAGTGGCCGAGCGGTTCTAGGCGCTATAATCTGGAACCGCACGACCGCTACGGACGTAGGTTCGAATCCTGCCTCAGGCATGGATGTGTGTGATGGCCTTAGGTTAGTTAGGTTTAAGTAGTTCTAAGTTCTACGGGACTGATGACATCAGAAGTTAAGTCGCATAGTGCTCAGACCCATTTGATACTGAAGGTACACAAAAATGGAGGCACGAATGATTACAGGTTTGTTTGAGTCACAGGAGAGCGACACGGAAATGCTTAAGAACCTCAAATGGCACTCGCTTGGACGTAGAAGCTAATTTTCCGCAAAAGCTTTCCTAAAAAGTTACATCAACCATAAAGTGAAGGATCTCGAGAGATCCTTCATCGCCTTACACAACGCTCCCGTAGGGACCGTATAAACAGGAACAGACGAACTGCAGCAGTAACAAAGGCGTTTGAAAACTCATTCTCCCCATATATCATACGCGAACGGAACTTGAAGTAACCATGCAGATATAATAAGGAGATATGGCCCTACAGACTCGCGCTGTACGTGGCTTTGATGACTGCCCGCCATATTACATTACCCATAACATTAGAAGACTACTGTTTACGATTTTTGTTCATAATTTCTGTGTTGTGTAAGCAATAGTTCTAAATAGAAAATGTAACAGCCCTTTCGTGAATAACAATGTCAGAAAAGTATTTTGGACGTAGTTTCTGGTATGAAATGCAAACTTGATCCATCAATGGAATACGTTTCGAATATCCCAGAAGAGTAGTATATGGTGTGAAAACCTTATTTCGTAAGCCAGCAGCTTTCTTAAAATGGCCTGACGAAACTGATGTTCGATTTATGTTCCATCCCCGAAAATGCTGAAGACATAGTTTCCAACCTCTCCTTCTCACAGCGCGCTCCCCCACCCCCACCCCCACTCCTCCTCCAGTAAGCTATTCGAAGTGGACTGACAGAAATCTAAAGTCGAATGACGGAAATGAAACCACTGTAGTAAAGCTAAACAGCGCGTCCAAATTTCATGCATATAAAACAAAAAATCGGTTGAACGAGTTCATTTATGAATGAAATGTGATTCCTTTACACTTAAGACTGTAATCAGAATGATTAATAAACCGTTAATTACGCAAGATGGAATTTTTCATCAATAAATTTCGACTAGCTAACGGATTGGCTTCAAATGGTTCAAATGGCTCTGAGCACTATGGGACTTAACATCTGTGGTCATCAGTCCCCTAGAACTTAGAACTACTTAAACCTAACTAACCTAAGGACATCACACACATCCATGCCCGAGGCAGGATTCGAACCTTGCGATCGTAGCAGTCTCGCGGTTCCGGACTGAAGCGCCTAAAACCGCATGTCCACCGCGGCCAGCACCACCATAGTTATGGCATCCTCCATGGGTTTCCTCTTTTATTATTCTGAAATACGTAAATACAGATTACGTTTGGTTTACGAAATATGTTACATCGGATTTTGTTGTTCCTTAAATTACATACCCATTTTAACCTTTTACTTTACATTATGTGGGTCCTGTGGCTACCACCGAAATCAACCACAGGTGTAAAGTAGTGCACCATATCATCTACAACCTACCCCCATGAACCATGGACCATGCCGTTGGTGGGGAGGCTTGCGTGCCTCAGCGATACAGATGGCCGTACCGTAGGTGCAACCACAACGGAGGGGTATCTGTTGAGAGGCCAGACAAACGTGTGGTTCCTGAAGAAGGGCAGCAGCCATTTCAGTAGTTGCAGGGGCAACAGTCTGGATGACTGACTGATCTGGCCTTGCAACACTAATCAAAACGGCCTTGCTGTGCTGTTACTGCGAACGGCTGAAAGCAAGGGGAAACTACAGGCGTAATTTTTCCCGAGGGCATGCAGCCTTACTGTATGGTTAAATGACGATGGCGTCCTCTTGGGTAAAATATTCCGGAGGTAAAATAGTCCCCCATCCGGATCTCCGGGCGGGGACTACACAAGAGGACGTCGTTATCAGGAGAAAGAAAACTGGCGTTCTACGGATCGGAGCGTGGAATGTCAGATCCCTTAATCGGGCAGGTAGGTTAGAAAATTTAAAAAGGGAAATGGATTGGTTGGATTTAGATATAGTGGTAATTAGTGAAGTTCGGTGGCAGGAGGAACAAGACTTTTGCTCAGGTGAATACAGGATTATAAATACAAAATCAAATAGGGGTAATGCAGGAGTAGGTTTAATAATGAATAAAGCAATAGGAATGCGGGTAAGCTACTACAAACAGCACAGCGGACGCATTGTTGTGGCCAAGATACACAAATCCCACACCTGCGACAGTAGCACATGTCTATATGCCTACTAGCTCTGCAGATGACGAAGAAATTGATGAAATGTATGATGAGATAAAAGAAATTATTTAGGTAGTGAAGGGAGACGAAAATTTAATAGTCACTGGTGCCTGGAATTCTAGAGTAGGAAAAGGGAGAGAAGAAAACATAGTGGGTGAATATGGATTGGGGGAGAGAAATGAAAGAGGAAGCCGTCTGGTAGAATTTTGCACAGAGCATAACTTAATCATAGCTAACACTTGGTTCAAGAATCATAAAAGAAGATTGTATACATGGAAGAAACCTGGAGATACTAGAAGGTATCAGATAGATTATATAATGGTAAGACAGAGGTTTAGGAACCAGGTTTTAAATTGTAAGACATTTCCAGGTGCAGATGTGGACTCTGACCACAATCTATTGGTTATGAACTGTACATTAAAACTGAAGAAACTTCAAAAAGGTGGGAATTTAAGGAGATGGGACCTGGATAAACTGAAAGAACCAGAGGTTCTACAGAGTTTCAGGGAAAGCATAAGGGAACAATTGACAGCAATGGGGGAAAGAAATACAGTAGAAGAAGAATGGGTAGCTCTGAGGGACGAAGTAGTGAAGGCAGCAGAGGATCAAGTAGGTAAAAAGACGAGGGCTAGTAGAAATCCTTGGGTAACAGAGGAAATATTGAATTTGATTGATGAAAGGAGAAAATATAAAAATGCAGTAAATGAAGCAGGCAAAAAAGAATACAAACGTCTCAAAAATGAGATCGACAGGAAGTGCAAAATGGCTAAGCTGGGATGGCTAGAGGACAAATGTAAGGATGTAGACGCATATCTCACTAGGGGTAAGATAGATACTGCCTACAGGAAAATTAAAGAGACTTTTGGAGAGAAGAGAACCACTTGCATGAATATCAAGAGCTCATATGGAAACCCAGTTCTAAGCAAAGAAGGCAAAGCAGAAAGGTGGAAGGAGTATATAGAGGGTCTATACAAGGGCGATGTACTTGAGGACAACATTATGGAAATGGAAGAGGATCTAGATGAAGATGAAATGGGAGATAAGATACTGCGTGAAGAGTTTTTTCAGAGGACTGAAAGACCTGAGTCGAAACAAGGCCCCGGGAGTAGACAACATTCCAGTCCAGACAAAACTCTACCATCTGGTGAGCAAGATGTATGAGACAGGCGAAATACCCTCAGATTTCAAGAAGAATATAATAATTCCAATCCTAAATAAAGCAGGTGTTGACAGATGTGAAAATTACCAAACTATTAGTTCAATAAGTCACAGCTGCAAAATACTAACGCGAATTCTTTACAGACGAATGGGAAAACTGGTAGATCCGACCTCGGGGAAGATCATTTTGGATTCCTTAGAAATGTTGGAACACGTGAAGCAATACTGACCCTACGACTTATCTTAGAAAATAGATTAAGGAAAGGCAAACCTACATTTCTAGCATTTGTAGACTTAGAGAAAGCTTTTGACAATGTTGACTGTAATACTCTCTTTCAAATTCTAAAGGTGGCAGGGGTAAAATGCAGGGAGCGAAAGGCTATTTACAATTTGAACAGAAACCAGATGGCAGTAATAAGAGTCGAGGGGCATGAAAGGGAAGCAGTGGTTGTGAAGGGAGTTAGACAGGGTTGTAGCCTGTCCCTGATGTTATTCAATCTGTATATTGAGCAAGCAGTAAAGGAAACAAAAGAAAAATTCGGAGTAGGTATTAAAATCCATGGAGAAGAAATAAAAACTTTAAGTTTCGCCGATGACATTGTAATTCTGTCAGAGACAGCAAAGGACTTGGAAGAGCACTTGAACGAAATGGACAGTGTCTTGGAAGGAGGATATAAGAAGAACATCAACAAAAGCAAAACGAGGATAATGGAATGTAGTCGAATTAAGTCGGGTGATGCTGCGGGAATTAGATTAGGAAATGAGACACTTAAAGTAGTAAAGGAGTTTTGCTATTGGGGGAGCAAAATAACTGATGATGGTCGAAGTAGAGAGGATATAAAATGTAGACTGGCAATGGCAAGGAAATCGTTTCTGAAGAAGAGAAATTTGTTAACATCGAGTATAGATTTAAGTGTCAGGAAGTCGTTTCTGAAAGTATTTGTATGGAGTGTAGCCATGTATGGAAGTGAAACATGGACGATAACTAGTTTGGGCAAGAAGAGAATAGAAGCTTTCGAAATGTGGTGCTACAGAAGAATGCTGAAGATAAGGTGGGTAGATCACATAACTAATGAGGAGGTATTGAATAGGATTGGGGAGAAGAGAAGTTTGTGGCACAACTTGACTAGAAGAAGGGACCGGTTGATAGGACATGTTCTGAGGCATCAAGGGATCACAAATTTAGCATTGGAGGGCAACGTGGAGGGTAAAAATTGTAGAGGGAGACCAAGAGATGAATACACTAAGCAGATTCAGAAGGATGTAGGTTGCAGTAAGTACTGGGAGATGAAGAAGCTTGCACAGGATAGAGTAGCATGGAGAGCTGCATCAAACCAGTCGCAGGACTGAAGACAACAACAACATCATCTACAAACATGAGAGATGTCAGGATATCGTCTCGTAAAAATCGTTGCATATGCCAGTTCTTGGACTTACCGTTGTGCTGTCTGGCTAGTCCTGAGCAGTGACAGGTTTGATTTCGTGTGCTAAACGTATTTTTGTTCGCTTGCACTGGTTTGTGGGCATCGGTAACAATTTTGGAAGCTTAGGTATGGAGAACTGTTTAGTATAGTCTGTTATTCACGGATTATGTTTCATATTTTGACAATGTTTACACATGTTTCCTTCTACTTTGGTTAAGCAGCCACAGGAGACACACAATGTAAATTAAAACCTAAAATGAACATATAATTTAAATAAAAACAAACTCCCATGTAATACATTTCCTAGCCTAAAATTATTGTGTATGTATTTCAGAAAAATAAAAGGAAAAAAATCCACTGAGGATGTTACAACTGTGGTGAAACTTGTTTAGGTGTTAAAAAGCTTTCTTCCCAATTCTTTGCTCATCGATTCTTCCTAACTAGTGTCTTAAACTTCAGCCTACTAAATTATGATCTGAGTCTATAGCTGCTCCTGGATACACCTTGAAATCCAGTATCAGATTTCGAAATCTCTGCCTGACCATGATGTAATCTAACTGAAATCTTCCCGTATCTCCCGACCTCTTCCAAGTACACCTCCCCCTCTTGTGATTCTTGAACAGAGGATTCGCTATTGCCATCTGAAATTTATTGCAGAACTCAATCTTTCTACTCTTGTTTGCTGTTGATTCCGATGAGAACCTCAGAGCTTATGTGATGTCTAAGGAATAATCATTCGCGACTGGTTCTAGTAAGTACTTCAATTTATAACGTGCCTTCATTCGTTGGTATATTAATGATTTATTAACCTCTATTAGATGAAAATTCAAACTTTGCACCAGAATAAAATTATTTCTCAAAATATGTAAGATTGAGAGCACAAAACACGCATCCTATTAGTGCCATAGCGTAGCTGTTCTAAAACATTTAAAAAAAAATTCATGGCTAGCATATTGGCACTACTGATAAAACTTACGCGATAGACCTCACTTGTTGATGATCAGAGTTCGATGTCCACAACACACTTTAAAAGTGAAGTAAATATTTCCACATCTAAATTGTCTGTATTACTTCTCTAGTATGTGTGGTTTGCATATTGCCACTACTGCAGTAAATTGTAGATTAATTGACAAGTATAGTTTGATTTTTGCACCAAATTCCAGCAATGTGCGACCTGTTTCAATAAGAAAAATCGGATGGCCAGCAAGCTGAGAGTTATCAGTGTCAGTATATCCAGATTTGTTCCAAGAACAAAAATGCTTAGTCACATTCATGACATCATGTGCCAAGGTCAGTGACCTATCTATGATGTCATAGCCACACGCCATTTACTGTGACATCGTCGTGACTTTGCATGTACCTCACTAGTCATATCCACATGATGTCACATTCTACTCACACTGATGTGCTTAGCTGTGCTAATAATGGTAATCACTATGGCTGGGTTAATGGCAGTCCCAAACTAGTGTTCAGTATGCTGTTTCATTGACGTGTTATGTGGTTTTCAGTGCGTGACAGCAATTTGAAGTACTGCCAGCAGAAGATGACAAACGTGTTGCACTCCAAAATAAACTTAATAGGTTAGAATGGGATCTGTATAATGTTTGACTGATATTGAGAGCGGGTAGTTCAGTGCATATCGACCCTCGTTTCTTACCTGTTTCTTACCTATACGAGTATGTACTACTACTGTAAAATCTGGCATCATCATTAGCAGCAGATGGCAAAAGTATAAACTGCAATATAAAGTGGGTTTGAGAGGTGGATAGTTAAAACCAGAGTAGCCCACGTTTCCTATCTGTATGAATGTGTATCAGTACTGTTTAGTATGCTATTTCACTGAAGTATCACTTAGTTGCCTCCGTGTGACAGTACGATTTAGCATTTTGTACCGCATAATAAAGCTAATAACCTACCATTGGATCACTATAACCTTGACTGACTTTGAAAATGGATAGCTTAAAGTATAGCAGTCGTTGTTTCCTACCTATGAAACTGTATAGTATCGGTGTTCCGTAAGCTGTTAGCGAAATATGTTTCAACAGCTCCACCTTCACAGAGGTTTCGCTACTGGTATGGACAATCAACGTTTGGCATTGGAAGTTGCTTGTTCATTCAGCAGTTTCATTTTTTCCAGTTCTTCTCATGACATTACATACCTGCATGGGTTTTAGCCTCTTCAACAACTTTCCTCCATTCTACCCTTTTCAGAGCAGTTCTCCGCCATCCTCTGACTCTATGCGATTTTGTATCTCCTTCCACATCGTCCATCCATCGCTTCCATGGTCCTCCTGGTCTTCTTCCAAGTGGCCGCCATTCAAAAATCTTTTTTTGTTGTTCGGCCACTATCGATCCTAAGGACATGTCATAGCCAGATATTCTCGTACTTTTTGTTGTTCTTACAATGTCAGCTCTTTTTATGAGGCGCTCCAGCTCAGTATTCACTCTAGATCTACAGAAGCCATTGTTATCCGGAGCAGCCCCATAAGCTCCTTCGTCCTGAAGCCACACATGACCTCCTATTCTAGTGGAAGTCTATTTCTGGGCTAATACATGCATAAATTAGCAAAAAATGTTTTTTTTAATTTTTATTTTTAATGTAATTTCACGGATGATATATTTAATACTTGGGGACTCAACTTTTACATAAGATGCACGAAAGGAAAAAACATATTATTTTCTTACTTTGCAAATTTAAGCTTGCATACCGTGAAACTTCAACTATCATTCATTTGTAATGCATATAAATACCTTGTATTCTGAGTAACGAATAAAGGTGACACTCTTCCATCCTGTGAAACTACGTCTGGATCTGCGCTTCTGGTGAGAATGACTTATCTCTGGCATGTGTAAAACGTTTGATGACCTCTACTGAACTGGTGGCACTGCTTGTGGTACTCTCTGACGTTCGAACTCTTTGGTTCCACCGTCCTCTTCTCAGCTTCTCTCATTTTGTTCAGCACCCCTCTGGTAGTAGATCGTATTTTGAGCAATATCACGTTTAAATACATAATACTGCATTATATCCTTTCTTCAAATGGTTCAAATGGCTCTGAGCACTATGGGACTTAACATCGGAGGTCATCAGTCCCGTAGACTTAGAACTACTTAAACCTAACTAACCCAAGGACATCACACATCCATGCCCGAGGCAGGATTCGAACCTGCGACCGTAGCAGTCGCGCGGTTCCGGACTGAAGCGCCTAGAACCGCTCGGCCACCGCGGCCGGCTGTATCCTTTCTTGTCCATTTATTTTGGATAGCATCTTATCTGTATTCAAGCCATGCAGCAATATGGCAAAGTCCACAAAATGATGTATAATTGTTACTGTCCATTTTATCTCAACCGCTGGGGGAATTGCAGCCTGTACAGTTAAATCAGCATCTTCTCCATCTTCAGGCCATTCTACATCAGAGATATTTGGATCTCTCACCTCTAACAGCTCCAGAATTTCGTTTTGAGACAAGCCTGTAGGCAATTAGAGTACATATATAATCTCGATTATGCACATCTTCAACGTAATAAAACACACGCTTTTCAAATTTTAATGACAAAGGCATGCTATATAGGGGTAAGTAGTTCAATGTGCATCTATAAATTGATTCGGCTAACAAACGTAATGTTACTAATAGAGTCCCGGGGTATCATGCAGAAAACTGTTCGTTAGTATTCACTTTAATGACTGCTAAAATACTATGGTGTGATTGGCTCTTTTGTTTTTAAAGGCTAGTAAAAATCCTGCTCAGAGACTTGCTGTTTCGTTTTCTTGGCTATTAATATACTGGGTTATGATTTGATGTTTCCTTCTAATGGTAGGAAAATCCTGCGCTGTGGCCGGAGGAGATGACCCGGCTTGCTGCTATCTCGAATTGTGTGGCCTCCATTCGCCACAGTCTGAGCCACCAACTGATGCAGTCTCAGGAAAGGAGAGTGCGCATATACGTTCTCGATTTGACATAGCCTTCCTACTCGAAAATATTCTTCCTAATTTTTTCGTATTCGATAATAGTTTATAGAATACAATGACCGAATTTGGAATTTCTAAATAATTACGGCCTATGTATTTTATTTTTTTATTGCAACTACTCAGAGCCCTTCTCTTCTGAACTTTTCATTTTCAGTTTCCTGTACTAAGGAATATTACACCACTTATCTTGAAAATGGGTACTGCTTCATCAATCTATAAACTGGACAAGGTGGTGACATTTGTACTTACTACCAAGTATCTAAGAGGTAGATGATGTGCAACATGTTTGCTACGTCTGAACCAAATTTTACATTTTCATAGAAAAAACTCAGTAAGTAATAGCAGTAGCGCCAAAGAGTCTCCAGGTAGATTTTAATTAACACATTTAATGTTTATTTTTACGGAAACTACTATATTCGTCACTGCCAAAGTAAGAGTCTAGTGCTTTCATTTATATATCAACAATTTACGTTACAGTTTGCATAACGTTAGTTACTATGACTTTTGAATGAGTTGCTCGATTTCTAAATATGCACACGGCCAGGCAGTTCGCGTGATATGTCCAGTCAGGGAGAGGAGAGGGCTGGAGAGGAGGCGGGGGGGGGGGGGGGGGGGGGGGGAAGGCAGGGAATTTCACTCAGGCACTCCGTGCTATCAGGCCTACGTAGTAAGTGAACAAATTCACTCGCATTTCATACTTGGTGGGGCAGAAAGTTGGTTCAAATGGTTCAAATGGCTCTAAGCGCTATGGGACTTAACATCTAAGGTCATCAGTCCTCTAGAGCTTCAAACTATTTAAACCTAACTAACCCAAGGACATCACACACAGCCCTGCCCGAGACAGGATTCGAACCTGCGACCGTAGCAGTCGCACTGTTCCCGACTGAAGCGCCTAGAACCGCTCGGCCACCGCGGCCGGCAGCAGAAAGTTCTTTCATTGTTAAACTCTATTGCAATACTCTTGATATTATTTTTGCTTTCATCAGGTTGTTAAATACCGTGATACCGGTCCACATCTAACAGTCTTATGTGATGACGTTAAACGTTTAAGGTCTTCTTCGAGTCTTTTTAGTCTTAGCATTGTAGTCATACTAGCTTAGCGCCCTCCGCTTTCGCTCACGTGGACTACAGGGCATGCAGAGACTTGTTTTGTTTTAATTTAATCGAATTTTTATGTCGTTCACAAAACTGCAACATCATCTAAGCTTTCCAAGCTAATTAAGGCCATATAAGCACTGTCTTTTCCGAGTGTACTTCTGACCAAAATGCGATTCTGATAGTTAAAGTTCAAACTTTTTGTTAATCGCGCTTTTTGCGTTCTTGTGGAGATATTTCCATAGTAACTTTCATTCCCCATAAAATATTTCTTTATATCTAACCGAGAAGTGACATACCATTTTTCATAAATTTTGTTTCAAATTTTTTTAATGTAGCCAAATATTTTCTTAATAGTTTCTATCCTCTATTGTACTCCTGAAACATGTGTTTTATTTCTAACCGAGAATCAAATGCCAGTTGTCATAGACTTAGCCTTACGAATCCTTTAGTAGTCCTTTAGTAATTATTTATTTTGAAAAAACCTTTCACCCACTCTTTTACCTTCTTAGTGGTTGAATTTTCAAAAACGCTGAAACATGTATTCTTATTTTCTGACTGAGAAATCAAATGGCAGTTTTCGTAATTCTTGCTTCAAAATTCCCCTAATAGCGACATAGTTACAAAAAGCCTTTCATCCCCTATTTCACCTACTTAGCAATGGAATTTCGAACTATCCCTTCTTAAACGATGCCTACAGTATAAGAGCCACACCTTCTCCAACCTTCAATTTTCTATCCTTAGTGGCTTGGATTTGGCGATGATGAGTCAGTGAATCAGTCTGACCCTATTTCACCCCCTTAGGGTCCAAAAACTGTGAAACACGGATTTTTTAAAGTCAAACACAAATTTTTAAAGATTTAGCTTTAAAAATGCTTTCGCAACGAAATATTTTCATCCGCCTTATTTCGCCCCCTTAGGGGTTGCAGAGAAGCGAAATGCAAATTTTCATAGATTCGGCTTCAAAAACGCTTGTACAAAGCAATATTTCCATAAAAAACCTACATCCCCGGTTCACCCCCACAGGGATCGAATTTCCATAAACAGTGAAGCACGTATTTCTTTATTTCTGAGAGACCAAATTTAAATTTTCATAGATTTAGCTTTAGAAATACTTTCATAATAAAATATTTTCATAAAAAATCTCATCCCCTATTTCATCCCCCTTAAGGATTCAAAGAAGACTGAAACACGATTTTTTTTATTTGCAACCGAGAAGTCAAATACCAATGTACATAGATGTATCTTTAAAGAGATTAGTTGTTCTTTCACAATAATATATTATGAAGAAAACTTTCACCCATTATTTCACCTCCATAGGATTAATTTCCGAAAATTCTGAAACATGTCTTTCTTTACTTCCGACCGAGAAAACAAATACCAATTGTCGTATGTGTAGCTTCAAAATTGCCTTAATAGCGACATCTTTCAGAAAAACATTTCATCGCCTATTTCACCCTCCTTAGGGTTGTAATTTCGAAAATTCCCTTCTTAAATGACGCCTACAGTATACGATCCACTCCTTCGCCAAATTTCAAGTTTCAATCCCTAGCGGTTTGTTCTACGCGATGACGCGTCAGTCAGTCAGTCAGTCAGGACATTGCCTTTTATATATAGAGATTTTGTGACTATATGTTGAAAATAGGCGAATATACGTAACGACAAAGGATATTAATAAGTACCTCTAGCGGCAACTGCTGTTGGCCTGTAAAGTTATGACGCAAATGGCAGCGCAATGGTGCCTGAAGATCAATGGATCAGATATACAGATCGTTGTGATTAGTGGAAGACCAGTGCCAGCAGAACCATGTACTGGTGCAGCCCTACATTGGCGTCAATATGAGTCAACGTCTCAGCTGACAGCTACATGCCTAGGAGCTATCCTGTAACCCCGGACACCGCTACCTACATAAATCACTGTCACACCCATCGGAACAACGTGGCACTGTGGCGAGACACTGGACTCCCACTGGAGGAGAGCGATTCATGTACTTGTCCTGCCACATAGATTTATTTTTCTGTGTCCAGAATGAGATTTTCACTCTGTAGCGAAGTGTGCGCTGATATGAAACTTCCTGGCAGATTAATACTGTGTGCTGGACCGAGACTCGAACTCGGGACCTTTGCCTTTCTTGGGCAAGTGCTCTACCAGCTTCGCAGGAGAGCTTCTGTGAAGTTTGGAAAGTAGGAGCCGAGGTACTGGTGGAAGTAAAGCTGTGAGGATGGGGCGTGAGTCGTGCTTGGGTAGCTCAGTTGGTAGAGCACTTGCCCGCGAAAGGGAAAGGTTCCGAGTTCGAGTCTCGGTCCGGCAAACAGTTTTAATCTGCCAGGATATTTTATTTTTCTGTAGTTTCCCTAAACCGCTTAAGGTAGCCGCTTTCCATCTTCATGTACATCTATGCTCTGTAAGCCATCTTTGGGTGTGTGGTTGAGAATGCTTCTGGAACGTCATTTCCTCCTCCCATTTTCGATTTACGAATGGTCTGTCTGAAGAACAGCTATCGATAAATCTCCATATGAGCTCTAATATCTCTGGTAAGTGAGGGGAACCAATATGTTGCTCGCTTCTTCTTCGAACGTAACCGTTCGGAATTTCAACAGTAAATGTCTCTGGTACCATCTACCACTGGAATCTGCAAAGCATCTCCGTCATTCCTCGTGCAAGGTGAACGTTCCTGGGACAAAACGTGCTGCTTTTCGTTGGATCTTCTCCATCTCGTCTATTAATTCAAGGGTAAGGACCCCAGACTGAAGAGCCATATTCAAGTAGTGTATTGCAAGCCAACAAGTACTGCAAAGTCACTTTGTTCGTAGATGGATTACATTACTTTTAGATACTCCCAATGAATATTAGTCTGGCATCTGTTATCCCCTGTGTCCGAGCAGTTCTAGGTGCTACAGTCTGGAACCGCGCGACCGCTACGGTCGCAGGCTCGAATCCTGCCTCGGGCATGGATGTGTGTGATGTCCTTAGGTTAGTTAGGTTTAAGTAGTTCTCAGTTCTACGGGACTGATGACTTCAGGTGTTAAGTCCCATACTGCTCAGAGCCATTTGAACCATTTTATGAGGAAGAAATGATGTTAAGGACACTACAATACCCAGTTCACGAGCGGAGAAAATCTCCAACCTTTCCGGGAATCGAAACCGGGCCCGCTGCATGGGAGGCAAGCACGTTACCACCTTTTTCTTTCGGTACTGTTCGTTGCGTTTGGTCGGGGCGGACGTCAGACGACATCCGTTCAAGTTCTCGTTGATTACCCAGTTTTTTTTTTATTATTACAGAGGGCAAGCAGCCCTCTGACCGAACACGCTGACCTACCGTGCCAGTTGAGCAAGCGGACTGAATCCATTGGATGTCAATGGTTTAAGGAACTACTTCACATCAAAACAGACCCATTATTAATAGAATCCAGATACAAGTTGTACAGCATTGTTCTGAGAACTCGCAGGAATTTCGAAAAAAAAAGAAAATGCTAACACCATATGGATTAATCCAGTTCCAGAAAACTGTGGTTGTTTTTTGGTCTCATTAAAGCAACAGGCAAGGGAATTATTGAATGAGAAGTACGAAAATATCTTTTACTGTGATGGGACGACGAGACAAATAGACTTGTTGCTGAATTTAAGCAAACTAAATCCCATGAAACAGCTTCGGAAATCCTGAAGTGGAAAGGCTGCAGGCCGTGATGAAATATTCCCTCAGTTGTCCAAATACTGTAGACCTGCTACTAAACGATGGATGGCAACTATTTCAGCTGCAGATTAGAATCAGACTATCAGCCGTCTTCAACAAAATATTATTGCGCTCCTGAAACTTTAGATTCATCTCCAACAAAACGACAGACCAATAGCACTGCTGCCTGTCACATACAAATTACTCGACAGGACGATCATACACAGTACAACATCGGCAACTGAAGAGAACAAGCTGGGTTCCACGCCAGTCGTGGATGCAGTGAACGTGTCATCTCCTTAACTTAGAAACTGACTTTGAGAAGACAGAAAAAATGTTGCTGTCTACCTGAATCTGCCTGCAGCACACGACACAGTCTACAGAGTGAGGCTTCTAATGAAACTGATCATTGCAGTTACCTGCATAAAGATCATCTCCGTATTGGAACGTGTGCCGAATAAACGCCTGTTCCAAGTTTGAAAACATATAGAGAAAATTCCACAAACAGAAAATGGTGTTCTTCGAGGATCAGTTCTCTTCCCAGCACTGGTCGTTCTCTACATCCACGAGCCATCAGAAACTGTCTCGCATATAAGGGGCGATCATAAAATTTAAATTCGAAGGCCGCACAGTCTAGAAACGTTATGCCAATCAGAAAGAATCGCATTTAGCATTGAGGCAATTGTCCCATCGAAGCCACTGGTTGAAGATACCCTTTTGGTGAAACACCGTGTCCTGCTCTGTGAATAAGTCCGTAACTGTCTGCTGCATATTCTCATCCGACTGGAATCATCGAATCTTCAAGGCCTCTCTTAAGGGATCGAAGACGTGATAATCTTATGGGGAGAGGTCAGATCTATATGACTGGTGCCCGAGTGCCTCCTACTTGAGTCGGCGTTACGACATTTGCAATATGGAACGTGTGTGATCATGAAGCAGCAGCACAGAACTTGGCGTTTTCGACAGCAATGCTGCCACAGACACATTCTTCATTCTCCGATGGGTGTCTACCGTTGTTTTTCCATCGCCAGGCAGGAAAGGAGTAACAGCACGTTGGTCCACTTAGGACCGATTTGGTAATAACGTCGACGTTGTTCACTTTTCCGCATTTACCGCAAGCACATCTGAAAGACAGGAATGCCACACTAATGCGCGTCCAGTCTCGCGTCACCATCTGTCACTATCCAGTTCTGACACATCTCCCACTTAACCGCCTCCAAGGCAGGATCGGTATACGGCGCTACGCCTCAACCCCTTATACACATTCCAATAATAACTGTCTGGTTACTCACCGAACTTGTTTCACAGAGGCAAAAGAAATAGTGACAGAGAATGTTCGTGTACTAGATGACTTTAAGGTGTCACGGACCACCAAAAGCTGCTGTAAGGTTTTACCTGTGCACGAATAATCACCTTCCGTCATGCTGACAAATGTAAGTCACATAGTCACATATAAACGTACATCAGATTAAATAAAGATTTCTTAGTGTCAAATACACTTTTATTATTACTGAAACATCTGTGATAATAATTATGTATCTGACGCCAACGAACCTTCCTTTAACGTGATGTAACGTTGATCGCTGACTCAAAGCTGGTAGCTTGACTGAAACTGATTCCTGATAAATTCGTTGTTCGTGACTCTGTTCTTTAAATACACCGAAGCTGCAGAGTATTGTTAAAAACTGATTTGCATCTCAGGAGGCCTAATTTAATACCAAACCCACTGAACACAAATATGCCGATTATTGTCGGCAGGTAACATGTAAGGTGTCAGGCAAATCCAACACCTTCCATGAAAACCCTGACATGATAAGCAAATCCAGTAGTATGTCACATAGCTCCGAATAAATCGTGACATTAAATTAACCAAAGTAATACGATCAACGAGTGAGCAAATGGAATACCACAGACTAACACAAGAATGCCTAAATGCATGTCATACCTTCCCACCGTGAGACAGACGCAGGTCCGAGGGGAGAAACGAGAACAGAAGCCGAGAGCAGAACCGTGTTAAGCTGGAAGGCCCTACGATAAGGGACGGACGGACACCCACGTCGCCAGCTAACCGCTAGGACCACACCACCCACAAGTTTTAATGTGAGACTTTTTCGCGTCTCTGTTACGTCAGGACCACCCCCCCAGCCAATGTTAAAAGCTAGAGCCCTCCATAAGAACAGTATAGATCTTACGATAACACAAAAAGGGCTACACCACCCGCAAGTTTTAGCGTGAGACTTTTTCGCGTCTCTGTTAAGTCAGGACCACCCCCCAGTCCATGTTAAAAGATAGAGCCCTCCAGAAGAACAGTATAGATCTTACGATAACGCTAAAAGGACCACACCAGCTGCAAGTTTTACCGTGAGACTTTTTCGCGTCTCTTTTATGTTGCAAACTTTAAAAAACATTGCCCCACCACGAAAAGTATGACGTTTCTCATTGGATAGAATTTTTGCAGGCGCAGCTTAAGGTTAACATTGAGACCCTGATTGGTCAGATGAAAACACAGCCAGATAGTTTTTTTTTAAACCAACTTTGGTAAATTGTAGTAAGGAGAAGTTAGGAGAGAGTTGCTTCCGAGACGGCGAGGTGAGCGGAGCTGTGCTCCACGCCACCCCCTGACGAACACCGACAAGGTAATGAATGCACGCGATGCCGCATAACATCGCATAAAGCTTCACTCAGAACTGCAGAAGTCTCATCTGTTACACCCCCTTTTTGCGTAATACTAGTGTCGATCGTCAATTAAAGCTCACAAGTTAGATAAGTAATTAAAGATAATTGAGGGTCACTGTAGACCATTTTGATAGTTTTCTCTTTTGTGAAAATTTAAACCTAGATTATAGACGTGATATGGCATAGGTCATCCTTCGATCCATTGTAGAACTTGGAAACCCATTCAGGGAATATTCGTTCACATTTTTGTTGAACGCAGTTGGTTTTTACCATCCTGTATTAAAACATTTCCTTTTATCAATAGCGCAATTTATAAACAATATTTTGTGAGTAGAATAAAATTTCCAATGGTAAACTTAACTGCTTTTTCGACGTTATTTTACCAGCTAACTAAAAATAGGAAAGCCTTGAACCCCTTCCACTAAATTTAGTTAGTATTAAGATTCTTTTACAGGTAGTGCAGTGGAGCTGACGCTGAAATCGTTAAGTATTTGGTTATATCATCGCTAGTCTCACTGAACTCTTCTGAATTCTACATGTCATGTGTGATCTGGCGTCTCCTTACCAGCAACAGGTCCCAGGTTCAAACTAGTCAATTCCCTAAAGAACACACTCAGAGCGTCGTTGCGCGAAAGTGGTAGGGAGACACGATATAAAACAAACAGACACCACGCAGAATGTTAGAAACATACAGAGCTAAGGTACTACAGTGCAACAACAAACCAAAGCATCTGAGCGTCACCTCGGATAGGTCGCTTTGGTACTGGCGTTACCCTCGGAAACGGCTGCAAAAGTGAGTAGCCGTAATATTTTATAAAGGAACTTAATGGGAACATCGTAGGGAACTGACACAAACACGGGATTTAGTGTGCGCAACAGCTGATATCTGTTCATCAGTATGGCTCGACAGTTCCCACAGCCGCCTTGTGGATGTTGATCTTCGACAGCCCATGAACGATGCATCTGCTACGCTTCCGTCATCTCCTTTTCAGTGGGTTCTGGTGCTAAGCAATGACCTGCCACCTTGCGCAAGAAGACAGCAACCTCCCTCCCAGTTATGTTCAAGAATACAGAAACAGACTCTTCCCATGCACGATATCGTCCAAAAATATTCCATAATCGAATTGAAATTTCGTCAACCATCCTGGAGAAGCACCATCAGCCCTTTCACCGCTATGGGTGCCTGAGAACCAGAATGGTTATGTTAACTCCAGCAAGGTTTCTAGCTAATCGAAGACCCACATACGGAACTCTCGTTCTTCAGTATTTTTCGTTCACCTGCGCAAACTGAATGGAATCAGACGTGCGGCAGGGGGAACAGCTGCAAGTCTCCACAGCTAGGTATAACGAAACTCTCCATGCGGCGACAGTAGCAAAATGGCGCAGGCGATACCACAAATCGTTCAGAACCCCCCCCCCCCCCCTTTTATGTGCTTTCGCTGGACGAACACAATAGTGTCTCAGATAAAACATTTTTAAAGTGTTTTTAGTGTGGGTGCGTCATGAGCTCGCAGGCACAGTTCCTTGCTCCACTATTTTAACTGTATAGTCTATATATTTTAATAAATCACTGCCTCGAAGCACACGTCTTTTGCTATAATTTACATTTTGTTACATCCTTCTAACGCCTCATAACAACATTTGTATTTTGTTAGTTGAGTACGAGTGCTAATGATCCCGTTGTTGAGCGGGCTATACATACCACCCCCACCACCATCTAGACAAATTGCACCAAGCTACGCCTAAAGATATGTATGACGGGAGTATCTGTTCCCGAAAGAACAGTTACCGTGGATGACCATGCAGCTTTGCTAGAAATGAAATGATAATTAAATGGACAACCTAGCTGTAAACAGGCGTTGATGTACTTCATTGGGGACATGTTGAAAATGTGTGCCCCGACCGGTACTCGAACCAGGGATCTCCTGCTTACATGGCAGACGCTCTATCCATCTGAGCCACCGCGGGCACAGAGGATAGTGCGTCTGCAGGGACTTAACTCTTGTACGCTTCCCGTGAGGTCCACATTCCCAACATGTCAACACCACTACATTTGTAGTGCGCCTAATAGATGTTTGCCCATCATACTCATTACTCGTGGCAGATTAATCTACCAAGTCCCGTACGAGTTCGGGCATAGCGTGTGCGTTCGCACAAGAAGGTCAATGGCTGGGAAGCCATTTTTTAACTATATATGACGCACTGTCCTCTGTGCCCGCGGTGGCTCAGATGGATAGAGCGTCTGCCCTGTAAGCAGGAGACCCCGGGTTCGAGTCCCGGTCGGGGCACACGTTTTCAACATGTCCCCAATGAAGTACATCAACGCCTGTTTGCAGCTAGGGTGTCCATTTAATTATCATTTCATTACGCCTAAAGAAACTGAGAAGCAGGCAAAGCTGGATAATGATCTTTGGTTTTTTCCTTTTGGTTATTTAACTCGTTGTTTATAATTGTGAATGTAATTGCGACTGAATAAGAGCATGGAACGCTGATAGGTAATCGATATGGATAACAGGAGCAACATACGGAAACCGTTGTTCGCATTCAAGTACAAACCACTCCTGGTCGAGTAAGTAATTTACACACACACACGCACACACACACACACACACACACACACACACACACACACACACACAGAAACTATAGGCTATTTATTTATGCCCGGAGCACTAGTATTGTCTCATGTATAAATTAGATGTAATAATTCACCTCCTCGCCTCGCCACTCCTCAGTCCTTACTGATCCCAGCCGCGATTTTCAGGCTCTCCTTGCTTATTTGCTTCTAAGGTCTACCGAGCGAGGTGGCGCAGTGGTTAGACACTGGACTCGCATTCGGAAGGACGACGGTTCAATCCCGCATCCGGCCATCCTGATTTAGGTTTTCCGTGATTTCCCTAAATCAGTCCAGGCAAGTGCCGGGGTGGTTCCTCTGAAAGGGCATGGCCGACTTCCTTCCCTAATCCGATGAGACCGATGACCACGCTGTCTGGTCTCCTTCCCCAAACCAACCAACCAACCAACCATTCTAAGGTTACCGCTGCAGCTGTCAAGTCTCTCTCAATAATTAGAAAATGAGAGTCCTCTTGATCCACGCCTAACGTCTTAAAATTATCTGAAAAGAACAACTCATAAATCAACACATCTCGCTCGGGCTAGTATGAATTAAAAACAGAAATTATGACAAAGTTCGGATGTACAGTCAAAAAGGATATAGTGCTAGCTGGTGCAATGTTAGCTCCCATACACGGTCTTATGTCGGAAAGTTTTCTACTGGTGCTGTTAGTAGCATTCGTTTTCGTAATCAGATATCACATAGCGGGCAGAAAACGCGTCCGTACCCTAATAGTGTGCAGGAAGCCGCTAATGCACGACCAGGCGGCAAACTGCGTGTTCTGGGGAACAGCAGCTGCTGCCGACACCAAACACCCGCACGCCACTTTTTCCCCCGCAGGCAGCGTGTCGCAAGCGCCGCTATGGAAATACCGCAGCGGCAATTTGCAGCCAGCGGCTGAAGCGAGCGCCATAACGGAACACCAAATGGCAGAACGCGTTTATGAAACGGTCGTGACGACGACGATATTTGAAGACGGGTGTTCGGCTAGAGCTGGAAATTACAGACATAAAGCATTCGTCGATAGCAATAAACGATGGCCTATCTCCTCGGTTTTTCAGCAGTCATTCCGGATTTACCAGCGTAAATATAACGATTATGTTAGTGATATTTACAGACTTTACGATACATTACTTTTTCATTTTTTTCCTTCGTCTATTTGTTTTGATGTTTGTGACTGGAGTCTCCAGTCCGATAGACCGTTCGCTGGGTGCAAGTCTTTCGATGTGACGCACTTCGGCGACTTGTGCGTCGATCGGGACGAAATGGTGATGATTGTGACAACACAACACCCAGTCCCTGAGCGGAGAAAATCTCCGACCCAGCCGGGAATCGAACCCGGACCCTTAGGATTCACAGTCTGTGGCGCTGACCATTCAGCTACCGGGGGCTAATGTGATCTGCTTCTAATTTCTCTAATGGCCACCTCTTCAGCTCAGACTATCACTACCACACAAATTTCTCACTTGCTTGTTAGTGTCTGGACCACAGGAAAAGAGGAGAATCGAAGCGACTGAGATGTGGTGCTATAGAAGGATGTTGAAAGTTGGTTGGACTGATAAGATAAGGAGTTCTCCGTAGAATCAGTAAAATAAGGAAGATTCGCCACGCACTGACAAAAAGGAGGGACAGCATGCTACGACATATGTTAAGACATAAGGGAATAACTTGCATGGTAGTAGAGGGAGCCTTAGAGGGGAATACAGAGATTGAAATACATCTAACAAATAATTAAGGAGGCAGGTGCAAGTGCTGCTCCGAGACGTAGAGAAGAATTCGTGGGGGCACATAGAATAAGTAAACCAAAAAAAATTTTTTTTAATGTGCCCTTAACGAACCGCTCGTGACACATCGTTCGCAAGTGTATAAGGTCAGCGAACAAAAAAATTTCCCCTTGGGAAATCATTATAAGCATAATTTAATGTCATGTGATTTCACCCCAGATTAGATAACCGCCTGTCTTCGGTTAGTAACCGGCTACACAACGTTTTGCAGGTACGTCGAAGCTAGGTTAATCCCCTCGCAGAGGATTTCATCGCGCAAATTGCGGGGATAATGACGTCGGCCTTTCACAAACTTTTCTAACATTTTCACAGATTTTCTATGTGGATGAAGTCAGGTTAATTTGCATGCTAGTCGGGATGTAGTAGAGTGGAAGAGTATTCAGAAGACCAGTCACTTATTCTTCCAGTCCGCGAACTCTGCTACTGTCTTGAAAAAAAGAGGTATCTGTAGCACACTCGTCTTGCAGATGTTGAATGAAATAAACAACCGGGTTCGTGTTAGTGGTCACCGCAGTGAGAGGGCCCAGTTCTTGTTATGAAAAACACACTCAAAACATCACGACCTTGCACACATTCAGGATGAGCTACTTCGTTTGGCCTTCGGTGCACTCGACGATGTACTTCATTTGTATATAGGCAAAAACTTGATTCGTCAAGTCACATTACGTTCAGCCAGTCAGCTATCGTCCATTTTCGACGATTTCTAGCCCTCTCAAGACTGGCAGCTTTATGCGCCTGTGTGAGCTCCAATTGTTCACTGCAGGTAGTTCCCATTACAATGTTCTCTCGCTGACAGGTTTGGAAGAGGTTTTGATTCACAAGTCGTGACATGTGACTCTGTCATGATCTTTTTCTGACGACAACTCGGACTTCCTGTTTCTTAGCCATGTATGTTACACAACTCATTCTGGACACGCCGAACAGTCCGCCTCGAAACACCAAGAAATCCAGCAGCTTCACACACTGTATAGCCATGGGCACGACCAAACACGATTACCGCTTCTTACCACTCTATCATGTCCTTACATTTATCCATGTTTACGTACAACGACCGCTTGAAACACAAATGTCTTACTGTTACTTCCTTATGCTCACGTAGAAGCAGTGCGCGTGCGGTTGAGCAGGTGACTATCGCTGCGCCATCTTAAGGCTTTATGATTCATCTATACGTCATACTGGGGTGACTAATTTTTTGTCCAGTGAACTTACATCCCTTAATGTGGCATAGTCGTTATTGAGGCCTCTCTATGATCTGAGACTGCCTTGATACTGGCCTCTTTATTCATACGAACGTGTAGGTCCTCTTATCGTTTCCTACTCAATAATGATACTCATAATAACGCATCCTTTGAATATTTTGTAGCATGTTATCGGAAAGTCACTTTCTGAAGAGGCGCACAATCTGATACAAAGAATGTACGTAATATCACCGGGCGAGGAGAACATGTATCTTAGGCTTAAAACCAATGAAAATCTTAAATTATAATAGAGGGGGAAACAGTTCGCAGTGTAAATATCTACCTGCAAGCTCTCTTAGCGAAGGTATGATGACAGCCAGTCATTTGCGTGCTCGTCTTACTTGATTTTCTGGGTTCTTAACACTGGCTTCTATAGTCTTATTAAATATCTGGTCTGTGTACTACGACTTGTCAAGTTCTCGAGTTCCAGTGTAGGGATCGAGGCAGGTGTTTTGTAAAGATGCTGAATCTTCGCGATACCGTGGAATACTTATGTTTAGAGTACCGAGGAATATGTAGGCGGGAAAGGCATTCCGTGATAACAAGATTCATCACGGTTAACATGTAATTTCGATGTCCGATTTAGTACATCAAAACGTCATCGGTTACGACAGAGTCCACTTGTTAGATCAGCAACAGCAACACACTTTAAAACATAGCACGAAAACGTACAGAATAACTTGAGAATACTGCATGTATTACATTAAGGCCATTAGATGGACATTTATGAAGAATCTGAAGTTTTTTCATTCACGAGGAGCTTGAAAAACAATTATTATATGGAAAAAAACGAATCTAAGTCAGTCAATTTCTTTTACAACTTTGAAATATATTAATAACATAGCATAAAATGTTAACAATAGTTATACAGCACGATTGTATTTGTAATTTGCACGAAATAATATTCGTGAATAGGTTAAGTAAATGATGCAATAATAGAAACTTGCCAAATTCAGCAGATCAAAATCAGTGAGTTTCAATACAGTTTCATTTTTTAAACGAAAGTATTTAATTTCACACTATTGTTAAACGAAAGTATTTAATTTCACACTATTGTACTATTATGTGAACTAAGAATCCGTAACATTATTATATCCTTATCTTTGTAGCAACTATTCCATCTTTCAAATATAAAACTAGCAAAATATTGTAACAATGAAAAGTGTGCAGTGACAAATGTAGCGTCCGCGTACCTGAACATACAAAATTCTGATAACGCCGTAAGTGATTCAATAAAATAATAAAATATGTTATGTTACGTTCATGATAAATTGCTTGCAAAGGGCAAATAACTAAATCTCATGGCACGTACTAACTACACCGACTGTTACATACAGCGTTCTCTCTCTAAATATAATAAAAAAAGATTAGTTCGAGAAAATGAGTGCTTTTGACACTGTGCCTTTCTAGATACATGCATTCCACTTTTTTACGGACAGCCACAACCTATAAATAAGTAAGAATCTTGTTATTTAATCTTGCTTCTCAGCATGCAGTTTGTTATACAACAGATTCTTTTACATCAGTGGTTGTGCTCCTTACCTAACCAACCAGCGATTGAAATGGTCCTGTAGAGCAATGGCGGAATCCGTACCGTCTGCTCCGATGCCAACCCAAAAAGAGGGCCAAGAAGGCAGAGAAATGTGAACAATGAACAAAAAATATTTGGGGAACGAAATTCCTGCAGTGATTACACGCAACTGCGTACCTATCCTCTACCTTTTAAAACGAGTCACCGGACGTAGGAAGAAATGTTAGTGTTGATGGTACAGAAACATGTAGAGTTCGCAGTGACAGCGTACATGAAACGTATTCACCCAGATATATTAAAGTACAGCTTCCACATACATGTAGAAAATTACATCAATCTTTTTAGCGCTACAAATAACACTGTCTTCCTCAGGAACAAACTGAACATGTAAAAATACACTACTGGCCATTAAAATTGCTACACCACGAAGATGAGCTGCTACAGACGCGAAATTTACACGACAGGAAGACGATACTGTGACATGCAAATGATTAGCTTTTCAGAACAGTCACACAAGGTTGGCGCCGATGGCGACACCTACAACGTGCTGACATGAGGAAAGCTTCCAACCGATTTCTCATACACAAACAGCAGTTGATCGGCGCTGCCTGGTAAAACGTTGTTGTGATGCCTCGTGTAAGGGGGAGAAATGCATACCATCACGTTTCCGACTTTGATAAAGGTCGGATTGTAGCCTATCGCGTTGCGGTTTATCGTATCGCGACATTGCTGCTCGCGTTGGTCGAGATCCAATGACTGTTAGTAGAATATGGAATCGGTGGGTTCAGGAGGGTAATACGGAACGCCGTGCAGGATCCCAACGGCCTCGTATCACTAGCAGTCGAGATGACAGGCATCTTATCCGCATGGCTGTAATGGATCATGCAGCCACGTCTCGATCCCTGACTCAACAGATGGGGACGTTTGCAAAACAACAACCATCTGCACGAACAGTTCGACGACGTTTGCAGCAGCATGGACTATCAGCTCGGAGACCATGGCTGCGGTTACCCTTGACGTTGCATCACAGACAGGAGCGCCTGCGATGGTGTACTCAACGACGAACCTGGGTGCACGAATGGCAAAACGTCATTTTTTCGGATGAATCCAGGTTCTGTTTACAGCATCCGTGTTTCACATCGCAGTGAACGCACATTGGAAGCGTGTATTCGTCATCGCCATACTGGCGTGTCACCCGGCGTGTCGGTATGGGGTGCCATTGGTTACACGTCTCGGTCACCTCTTGTTCGCATTGACGGCACTTTGAACAGTGGACGTTACATTTCAGATGTGTTACGACCCGTGGCTCTACCCTTCATTCGATCCCTGCGAAATCCTACATTTCAGCAGGATAATGCACGACCGCATGTTGCAGGTCCTGTACGGGCCTTTCTGGATACAGAAAATGTTCTACTGCTGCCCTGGCCAGCACATTCTCCAGATCTCTCAGCAATTGAGAACATCTACTCAATGATGGCCTAGCATATGGCTCGTCACAATACGCCAGTCACTATTCTTGATCAACTGTGGTATCGTGTTGAAGGTGCATGGGCAGCTGTACCTGTACACGCCAAGAAAGCTGTGTTTGACTCAATGCCCAGGCGTATCAAGGCCGTTATTACGGCCAGAGGTGGTTGTTCTGGGTACTGATTTCTCAGGATCTATGCACCCAAATTGCGTGAAAATGTAATCACGTGTCAGTTCTAGCATAATATATTTGTCCAATGACTATCCGTTTATCATCTGCATTTCTTCTTGGTGTAGCAATTTTAATGGCCAGTAGAGTATTTAATACATCTTATGATGACGGCAAGGCAGTCGAAACGCGTCGTGGTGTTAGAAATAAAAATAGAACTGACTGAAGCAGTATACCAACAATCTTCTGTCGTCAAGGTTGCTTCTATATCAGCCTCTGCGCGACGGCGCGTCCTCCGACATCAGCCGGCAGCGAGTTGGGGTGAGGGGAATGGGGTTGGGTGTGGTGGATGCAGCCCAGCCCTGTAACGGAGCGCGTTCATTACAGGCCGCTGTACTTGACGCGCAATTACTGACGGCGCGGGCAGACGCCAGTTTCTTTCTCTCTCGCTTGCCGCTTTCCCCCTCTGTCATTGTTTTCCTCGGCCCCGGTGGCCCATTGATCTTCCGGCGGGCGTTAATGAGGGCGGAACACTTCATGCTGACTGCACCAAATGTACCCCTGTCTCCCGCCCACGTAGAAATGCCAGCGATAAAATGCAACATGGTAACTGTAGTCATATCCACGAATAATCCACAGAAGATCTAAAAATTATCCTACAATTTGTGACACTAGCTCAAATATCAATTTTATACGTGTATATCTCAAATTGGAGTGCAGTTATTAACTGTGCTACAGTGTGAGTTCAATTCACGTAGCACACTACCTCAGGAATTGAAACAGATGTTTCAGTAATCCTAAATAAATTTCGTATCTCGTCTCCACAGTTGCCTCTACAAAGTTTATTTAACTGAAACACTTTTCTGCGTCAGACACTTGTTTAGTGTACGTTCCGAAGATTCGCCTTCAGGTGAAAACTAGTCACTTTCCTGGTATTTTCTCCGTCAGTCACTTGTTAATTCCACGTTTCGATTACTCGCAGCGTTATATTCAGGTGAATAATATTGGTCCAAAGTAGCCAGTATTTATAGATTTTGATGTGCTGAATATGAATATCGTGATTAAAATTGTTTCCTAGCTCAGGGCTACAAAATCGGGACTTAACGTTCCACGTTTACTTCTGCCGTAATCAATGGGATATACATTTTAATTGAACTTACCTAGTTTATTCGGTCGTTTTTTTCTTGCCGTCCCCTTGTGGATCGTGTCTAGAGCATATCTCTGTAGCACCTGGCAGAAATTAGCCAATATATCAGTAGTCCACCATCCCGTGTACTACTGTTCCGTGGGAGAAAGGTCCTTGTGGGCTCTTCTGTTTCTCAGGATCAGTGTTGTCACTTTACGAAAACTTTACCACACTTGTAGCTGATCAGGGGATAGAGTGGACTCAAAGTGTGTGACCCCCAACAGCCGTCGTACTTATGGACCAGCGAATATCCTCTTTGCGATCTTTGAAACTGGTCTTGTGTTGTCGAGGTCTTGTCTTGGCTTTAGATATTTTAGTATGTTGTTTTCTTGGGCTGTGGCGTCGTCGCGTGTGCAGATCTCGACGTAAATCGTACGTAGTGTTGCCGGAATGCGTTAGCTGTTATTTTGTTTTATTTGAATAACATGACGACGTAGCTTCAGTTCAGTTATTATACTCTGGTCGCTCACAAGAACACGGATTAACAACCAGCACCTGGCATCAGGTAGATACAGCTCGTTTAAATTTAATTTAAACAGTTTGTAGTCACTAAGTGCGATGTTAATGAACTATTTGTCACACACGCTACAAACGGGATGCGTCGACGTAATTATATCGCCTGCATTGTTGATTCTGATTTTAATTATATGTTTGCAAAGTTTGTCTTGTCTGTTTTTTTGCTTTAGATGGGCCATTTAATTTTCGTTAACAAGTTATCAAAATATTCCAGTTGCCTCAAAGTTTACGTCCGAGCAGAAATTCGAACAGTCTGCAATATAAAAATTTTATACAAACACCTGAACGTCGATATCGATACTGTTAACTTTTGCAAATAGTCACACTAAAATACGCTTAATTTCACCTTTTAATTTTCACTTGATAATTCCATTTAACGTCGAAAATATCACAAATCTTCAGTTCTAATCAGTAAAGAATCTCTCTTTAAATAAATTCAAGTCTCTGAAACTATATCTTCGGATGATGAAAATTAGGTGACTTTTTGTAAAATGATCGATACACTTTTGAAAACAACTTGTTATACACTCCTGGAAATTGAAATAAGAACACCGTGAATTCATTGTCCCAGGAAGGGGAAACTTTATTGACACATTCCTGGGGTCAGATACATCACATGATCACACTGACAGAACCACAGGCACATAGACACAGGCAACAGAGCATGCACAATGTCGGCACTAGTACAGTGTATATCCACCTTTTGCAGCAATGCAGGCTGCTATTCTCCCATGGAGATGATCATAGAGATGCTGGATGTAGTCCTGTGGAACGGCTTGCCATGCCATTTCCACCTGGCGCCTCAGTTGGACCAGCGTTCGTGCTGGACGTGCAGACCGCGTGAGACGACGCTTCATCCAGTCCCAAACATGCTCAAAGGGGGACAGATCCGGAGATCTTGCTGGCCAGGGTAGTTGACTTACACCTTCTAGAGCACGTTGGGTGGCACGGGATACATGCGGACGTGCATTGTCCTGTTGGAACAGCAAGTTCCCTTGCCGGTCTAGGAATGGTAGAACGATGGGTTCGATGACGGTTTGGATGTACCGTGCACTATTCAGTGTCCCCTCGACGATCACCAGTGGTGTACGGCCAGTGTAGGAGATCGCTCCCCACACCATGATGCCGGGTGTTGGCCCTGTGTGCCTCGGTCGTATGCAGTCCTGATTGTGGCACTCACCTGCACGGCGCCAAACACGCATACGACCATCATTGGCACCAAGGCAGAAGCGACTCTCATTGCTGAAGACGACACGTCTCCATCCATCCCTCCATTCACGCCTGTCGCGACACCACTGGAGGCGGGTTGCACGATGTTGGGGCGTGAGCGGAAGACGGCCTAACGGTGTGCGGGACCGTAGCCCAGCTTCATGGAGACGGTTGCGAATGGTCCTCGCCGATACCCCAGGAGCAACAGTGTCCCTAATTTGCTGGGAAGTGGCAGTGCGATCCCCTACGGCACTGCGTAGGATCCTACGGTCTTGGGGTGCATCCGTGCGTCGCTGCGGTCCGGTCCCAGGTCGACGGGCACGTGCACCTTCCGCCGACCACTGGCGACAACATCGATGTACTGAGGAGACCTCACGCCCCACGTGTTGAGCAATTCGGCGGTACGTCCACCCGGCCTCCCGCATGCCCACTATACGCCCTCGCTCAAAGTCCGTCAACTGCACATACGGTTCACGTCCACGCTGTCGCGGCATGCTACCAGTGTTAAAGACTGCGATGGAGCTCCGTATGCCACGGCAAACAGGCTGACACTGACGGCGGCGGTGCACAAATGCTGCGCAGCTAGCGCCATTCGACGGCCAACACCGCGGTTCCTGGTGTGTCCGCTGTGCCGTGCGTGTGATCATTGCTTGTACAGCCCTCTCGCAGTGTCCGGAGCAAGTATGGTGGGTCTGACACACCGGTGTCAATGTGTTCTTTTTTCAATTTCCAGGAGTGTATTTTCAGTACTTCACTCAACACAACAAGTAGTATTAGCAATCGCTACAACAGTAATAACAGCAATCACAGGACAGGAAACGGAATAGTAATGAGCTAACATTGGTGGTTACGTGCATATATAGGCAAAAACTAACTACGATATCACAGTTTTATTATCTTATAATTTTACGTTCTTCGTCATTTTACTTCCTTTGTACTTAAAATTTTTACTTAAATATTTCAAATAACGCTAATTAAAAATTATTATAGAAGAAAGAACTGCTGGAATATTTCCATAACACTGACGGAAACGCGAGAGTGGTTACATCTCTATGCTGAATCGTGGAAACTTCTGCTGAAGTGCTCTTCATCCCTGAGCATAGACTTAACAAATGCCGTCACGAGTCGCAAATTACTGTACAAAGTTGGGACAACAATTTTGTTCAGATGTGCTAGAGGATCTTCGCCAATATTTGTTTGACCTACGCACCAGAGCCCGCCGTGGAAGTCGTTCCGTCAGTGTGTAATGTTTTCATCTTGCGCGGCTGTCCCACTTACACACAGGTAGCAGTAATACTTAGGGTAACAACCCCCCCTCCCTCCTTGTAAACTCAACAGCACAGCAGCGACTTTGAAGTCTCTACATACCAGCCATTCACGTTTACTGTAAGTAACACAGTTTAAAACGTATTTCAACATGGTACAGCTTTCTTTAGCTAAGGCAGCATATGCGGCTCCAGAAACAGACACTCTGCTGAAGAAATGAGTTTAAGAGTTCGACTTTACACTTTGGAAGATATAAATCCCTAATCAGATAACTGTGTTCACTCTGTGTGAGTTTTCGGCGGTTCTTCAAAAATGATGTGAAAATGTAGGGTCAGTGCCACTGGCAGATGATTACATTTTTTCGGTTCAGCATCATCGCTTTATGGTGGTACATTTGGGGGGAACAGGAACCGGCATTCCTTCTCCATGAGCCACAGGGCGTGTGACAGGATGTCATGGAATTGAATGTTCCTCTTCCTCTTGGTACTGACTTCTTTCCTCAAGGGAGGTAGATACAAAGACAGCAATCCGACACATAATTTGTGGATGCACGCCAAAAAGTGTACGTATGCCTAGTAACAAAATTCAGATTCAACATTTCACCTCATACACAGTCACTGCCAACCGCCATGACATTCGTTCCAGTAACAAGTGAACTAACGCAGCACAAGAGCACAAAGACGTGACAAACGATAATTACAATCGCCTCTTTTTTCTACAGTCGATAAGCTCACGTGCCTGGAAGTTGTGCGCATAAAATGTGAAAGAGTGTCACCAAATTATACTGGAAGCGTCAACCATATTCACTCACGGCAGAGGAACACTGGTCACAATGTCTATGCATGCAGCTCTTTTAATATGACATAGATGTGACTGTAAAACGTTAACACATTATTTACTTATAACCATGAGCTAAGAGACAGCTATAACCTCGATATTAACGTTAGACGCATCTGAATCTATAAAATACGGCTAATTCCGTTTCTGTAAGAAATAAAAAGTGAAAATTTGTGGTCCACTGTATTTAGTAACATTCCTGTTACTTTCTGCGTCAGTCACGTGTTTCTTGTACGTTTAGACAGTTCACACTGTCGTCTTCAGTTACATTTCTAGTATCAGCGAAGAGCAAGAAGCATTTCACAGTTGCAGACCAAATGCTCTGCACTGACCTGAAGATGATAGTGCGAACCATCGAGGCGCGGAGCGACACTAGAAACAAGTGAGTGGCGCAAAAATTGTTTGCCGTCCGCTGTGGCCGAGCGGTTGTAGGCTCTTCAGTCCGGAACCACGCTGCTGCTACGGTCGCAGGTTCGAATCCTGCCTCGGGCATGGATGTGTGAGAGATCAGTATTTTAGTTAGGTTTAAGTAGTTCTAAGTCTAGTGGACTAATGGCCTCAGATGTTAAGTCCCATATTGCTTAGAGCCATTTGAAAAAATTATGCGGATACGAAAATCGATCATGTATGTAACTACTGAAACCTTTGATTCAAATCACGAAGTAACGTACTCTGTGCATCAACACAGACTGAAAATGCAAGTAAATGAATTTTCATGTGAATGCTTCTCGAATGGTAAAAGCTATGTGGATGCTTACCGAGTGGCAACAGCTTTCACATTGTTTCTACAATGCTTATCTTCGATGTTGCTCTTTAGCACTCACATTAAATATTATATCTTCCGATTTCAACAAATAATTGCAAATTAAACTGACAGCTATCTCAGTTTATACAAGGGTAATCCCCAAAGTAAGGTCTCCTTTTTTTTATAAGTAGAGAACTCTGTTTGTGTGGCAGTCCGTCACACTGTCATGAAGAGTGCTTGACGCGCTGTGTGTAAACATGGGCACGCCGTGCTGAGACTCTCAGTCTTGGCTTGGCAGCCGTTGAGAATGGAGTTCCCGTTGGATGTTACCGCCAAGTGCGAATTGCGGGCAGTTATTCGGTTTTTGAACGCAAAGGGCACTGCGCCGATTGAAATCCATCGCCATATGCCGGTCGGAGTGGCCGAGCGGTTCTAGGCGCTTCGGTCTGGAACCGCGCGACTGCAACGGTCGCAGGTTCGAATCCTGCCTAGGGCATGGATGTGTGTGATGTTCTTAGGTTAGTTAGGTTTAAGTAGTTCTAAGTTCTAGGGGACTGATGACCTTAGATGTTAAGTCCCATAGTGCTCAGAGCCATTTGAACCATTTTTGAACCGTCGCCAATTGACGGAAGTGTATACATGGATGTCAAAAATGTTCGTAAGTGGTGTAGAGAGTTTGCAGCTGGTCGGACCGAAATTCACGACGAACAAAGGAGCGGGAGATGTCAATTTCTGAGGAGACAGTGTTGAAGGTTGAGCAAAGCGTGCGTAAAGATCGCCGGATCACCCTGGACGATCTCTACACGTTGGTTCCTGACATTTTCCGAAGCTCCGCTCACAGAATTTTAACGGAAACATTGAACTACCGGAAGGTACGTGCAAGATGGGTGCCACGCTTGCTCACTGAGGACCACATGCGGCAACGAGTTGACGCTTCCCGCGCATTTCTTCACCGCCTTGCAGCCGAACAGGACAACTTTCTGGACTCAATTGTCACGGGTGACGGAACCGTAGCATACCACTTTACGTCTGAGACCAAGCAACAATCACGCCAGTTCATAACATTCTGAACTGCATGGCAGCCAGCTGGTATGACATGGGCAAACAAAAACAGCTACAGCGTCTACAAATGGTTCAAATGGCTCTGAGCACTATGGGACTTAACATCTAAGGTCATCAGTCCCCTAGAACTTAGAACTACTTAAACCTAACTAACCTAAGGACATCACACACATCCATGCCCGAGGCGGGATTCGAACCTGCGACCGTAGCGGCCACGCGGTTCCAGACTGAAGCGCCTTCAAGCGCACGGCCACACCGGCCGGCACAGCGTCTACAAAAATGCATCGACAGAAATGGTGATTATGTCGAAAAATAGCTAAATGTCCAAGCTATAAATTGGTGGTACAACAACCGAGTTAGAAAACTGCTGCGGAAGCAAAGGGAACTTCACAGAAGACATAAACATAGCCAAAGCCTTGCAGTCAAACAAAAATTACGCGAAGCGAAATGTAGTGTGTGGAGGGCTATTCGAGAGGCGTTCAATGAATTCGAAAGTAATGTTCTATGTACTGACTTGGCAGAAAATCCTAAGAAATTGTGGTCTTATGTCAAAGCGGTAGGTGGATCAAAACAAAATGGTTCCAATGGCTCTGAGCACTATGGGACTCAACTGCTGTGGTCATCAGTCCCCTAGAACTTAGAACTACTTAAACCTAACTAACCTAAGGACATCACACACATCCATGCCCGAGGCAGGATTCGAACCTGCGACCGTAGCAGTCGCACGGTTCCGGACTGCGCGCCTAGAACCGCGAGACCACCGCGGCCGGCCAAAACAAAATGTCCAGACATTCTGTGACCAAAATGGTACTGAAACAGATGATGATAGGCTAAAGGCCGAATTACTAAATGTCTTTTTCCAAAGCTATTTCACAGAGGAAGACTGCACTGTAGTTCCTTCTCTAGATTGTCGCACAGATGACAAAATGGTAGATATCGAAATAGACGACAGAGGGATAGAGAAACAATTAAAATCGCTCAAAAGAGGAAAGGCCGCTGGACCTGATGGGATACCAGTTCGATTTTACACAGAGAACGCGAAAGAACTTGCCCCCCCCCCCCCCTCCCCCCCTTCTTGCAGCGGTGTACCGTAGGTCTCTAAAAGAGCGTAGCGTTCCAAAGGATTGGAAGAGGGCTTTTTGCGGATGATGCTGTGGTATATCGAGAGGTTGTAACAATGGAAAATTGTGCTGAAATGGAGGAGGATCTGCAACGAATTGACGCATGGTGCAGGGAATGGCAATTGAATCTCAATGTAGACAAGTGTAATGTGCTGCGAATACGTAGAAAGAAAGATCCCTTATCATTAAGCTACAATATAGCAGGTCAGCAACTGGAAGTAGTTAATTCCATAAATTATATGGGAGTACGCATTAGGAGTGATTTAAAATGGAATGATCATATAAAGTTGATCGTCGGTAAAGCAGATGCCAGACTGAGATTCATTGGAAGAATCCTAAGGAAATTCAATCCGAAAACAAAGGAAGTAGGTTACAGTACGCTTGTTCGCCCACTGCTTGAATACTGCTCAGCAGTGTGGGATCCGCACCAGATAGGGTTGATAGAAGAGATAGAGAAGATCCAACGGAAAGCAGCGCGCTTCGTTACAGGATCATTTAGTAATCGCGAAAGCGTCACGGAGATGATAGATAAACTCCAGTGGAAGACTCTGCAAGAGAGACGCTCAGTAGCTCGGTTCGGGCTTTTGTTGAAGTTTCGAGAACATACCTTCCCCGAGGAGTCAAGCAGTATATTGCTCCCTCCTATGTATATCTCGCGAAGAGACCATGAGGATAAAATGAGAGAGATTAGAGCCCACACAGAGGTATACCGACGATTTTTCTTTCCACGAACAATACGAGACCGGAATAGAAGGGAGAACCGATAGAGGTACTCAAGGTACCCTCCGCCACACAGTCAGGTGGCTTGCGGAGTATGGATGTAGATGTAGATGTAGATGTAAACCATTGTAGAAATAAACAGGTCTATGTATTTATAAAAAAAAAAATATGAAACCTTACTTTTAGGATTACTCTCGTACTTTCATAACTGATTTATGGCACTGGAGGATACGTTCATGCGTACCAGAGGTGTGTACCAGTCGGTAAACTTAAACGATTTAGCAATCAAACAAAAAAATTTGAACAGGGTGGGGTGGTGGACTAGGCGGATTGACGGACACAGGTCCCACACTCTGCCTTGCTGCAGCGTACATTCAGTGCGGCGGCAAGACTCCAGCAGCCGCGCCGCAACCTCTGCTGTTAGTTTTCAGCGGCGTCCCTCCTCTCCGCGCGGATGGCGTTCGTTCGTGTCCAGTTCGCTCCCAGAGCCAGTCGACAGCGCACCACTGTGTTTCTTTCCCTCTGCTGCCCCGCACGGCTCTGGTGTGTCGGCGCCCAGAAACTGGCCGTTCCTGCCAGACGGCGCGGAACTGGCTTTCCAACAAACGATCGGCCGCTCGCGAATACGAAAGTACGGGCAACCGGCACAGGTGGGTACTAGGGGTTTTGCGGAAAGGTGCCAGGGTCATTAAATTCTCTCCCAACGTCATTTCTGTTATTCTGATTTCACATACTATCGCGGTTTTTATCAGTTACCACATTCTGAGACCAGACATCTGCCGCCACCTCAGCATTTTACATCTACATCTGCATGATTACTCTGCAAATCACATTTAAGTGCTTGGCAGAGGGTTCATCGAACCACAATCACACTATCTCTCTACCATTCCACTCCCGAACAGCGCGCGGGAAAAACGAACACCTAAACCTTTCTGTTCGAGCTCTGATTTCTCTTATTTTATTTTGATGAACATTCCTACCTGTGTAGGTTGGGCTCAACAAAATATTTTCGCATTCGGAAGAGAAAGTTGGTGACTGAAATTTCGTTAATAGATCTCGCCGCGACGAAAAACTTCTTTGCTTTAATGACTTCCATCCCAACTCGCGTATCATATCTGCCACACTCTCTCCCCTACTACGTGATAATACAAAACGAGCTGCCCTTTTTTGCACCCTTTCGATGTCCTCCGTCAATCCCACCTGGTAAGGGTCCCACACCGCGCAGCAATATTCTAACAGAGGACGAACGAGTGTAGTGTAAGCTGTCTCTTTAGTGGACTTGTTGCATCTTCTAAGTGTCCTGCCAATGAAACGCAACCTTTGGCTCGCCTTCCCCGCAATATTATCTATGTAGTCTTTCCAACTGAAGTTGTTAGTAATTTTAACACCCATGTACTTAGTTGAATTGACAGCCTTGAGAATTTTACTATTTATCGAGTAATCGAATTCCAACGGATTTCTTTTGGAACTCATGTGGATCACCTCACACTTTTCGTTATTTAGCGTCAACTGCCATCTGCCACACCATACAGCAATCTTTTCTGAATCAGTTTGCAACTGATACTGGTCTTCGGATGACCTTACTAGACGGTAAATTACAGCATCATCTGCATAAGGTGGGAGGGAAAAGACGTACACCAATCATCAAAATTTCGTTCTACACATTCTGGTATGCTGTGTTTGCGAATTAGTGCAGTGAGCCGAGATCGCGATAGCCGTGCAAAATCTTTGATGGTTTGCAGCGGCAGGCGCTTTGGCTAGCACTTCAGGTGGCAGTTAGAGACTGTTCGGAAATACAAGTAGCACCTGCTGGGCGCGATGACGGTGTACTGCCTTTCAGCCTCGGCATATTAAACTCTGTTTGGCGGGCGAAGACCTGATCTGTACGAGGACGGTGTTTCGGACAATTATGGGGCGATGGTACAGTCTGAAAATTTACCTGATCCGAGCTTGTGGAGACCTTCAGTGCCTCTTCTGTACTGATTCATTAAGCGTTTTGCTGAGCTTGTGGAGACCTTCAGTGCCTCTTCTGTACTGATTCATTAAGCGTTTTGCTGAGCTTGTGGAGACCTTCAGTGCCTCTTCTGTACTGATTCATTAAGCGTTTTGCTGAGCTTGTGGAGACCTTCAGTGCCTCTTCTGTACTGATTCATTAAGCGTTTTGCTGAGCTTGTGGAGACCTTCAGTGCCTCTTCTGTACTGATTCATTAAGCGTTTTGCTGAGCTTGCTACTGTAAGCTGTGTGCTTGCCGCGTTAACGTCGAGATACTCCCACCTGTTTCCTTTCAACCATATTGCCGTATTTCCCGTCTGTCGGGCTTCATTCCGAAAGAAGTGAAGCTTATTTCAGTGGTGAAGCTTAATTTAACAAGAGCTCACCCTTTCATGGCAGTTATTATAGGCAACTATTGGTAAAACAATTTTGGTATTAAAATATTGTGTCATATACTACTTAAAAACAGTGAAGTTTGCTTTAATAAGAGCTACCCTTTCCACCGCAGTTATTCCAAGCAAGCATTTTTAAAACATTCTTAAGCATTGAAAGTCTGTCTTTTCTGCTACTTAAAAATAGTGAAGTTTGCTTTAATAAGAGCTACCCTTTCCACCGCAGTTATTCCGAGCAAGAATTTCTAAAACATTATTAAGCATTGAAAGTTTGTCCTGTCTGCTGCTTAAAAATAATGAAATTTATTCTAATAAGAGCTACCCTTTTCACTGCAATTATTACAGGCAACCATTTGTAAAGCAGTTTTGAGGATTGAAATTTTGTCCCGTCTGCTGTTTGAAATAGTGAAGTTTCTTTTAATAAGAGCTGGCCTTTTCATTGCACGTTATTACGGATAACTAACTGTAAAACAATTTTGGGGATTAAAATTTTGTCTTGTCTGCTGTTTAAAAAACTAAAGATCAGTGGAGTTTATTTTAATAAGAACTATCCTTTCCATTACAGTTGTTGCGGACAAGCATTTGTAAAACATTTTTGGGCTTTGAAAGTCTGTCTGGTCTGCTAGTAAAAACAGATGTGACGCGCTAATATTACTGTCGTAGGATACTTTTGTTTTAGATAAGTGTACAGTTTTACGCTTCCGAGCAATTAAAGCAAGTTGCCTATGTTTGAGTCACTTTGAAATCTTATCAAGGTGTAAACGAGTATTTGTCCAGCTTCTTTCAGACAGCATTTCATTGCAGATAACTGAATCATCCGCGAAAAGCTAGAGATTACTATTAACATTATCCGTAAGTTCAGTAATATACAACATGAACAACAAAGTGGTACGAGAATTAAATTGTGGTAACACTCCTGGGTTTTATTTAGTGAAGCAATGTTTCAAAATGTAGTTGAGCACTTCTGCTTTTGCTTTGCTGTCCTCAATTTTGATTCCTCTCCCGTTCGTGAGGGGCTGAACAACAGCTTTGAGCCATTGACAGCCTTTACAAACAACGAGAATTTCTTTGGGTTTTGTGAAAGATCTTTAGACAGTATTTGCTGCTATAGTCATCGAAGGCTTCACGAATTCATCTCATGACAGCTAGAAGTGTTTCATTCAGCACATCTCTATCTATAGCCCTTTGTTTTACACCTATTATTCAGTAACATGTTCCTTTAGAAATTTCTTTTTAGTGACTATACACCACGGAAGGGCCTTCCCGTCATGAACTGTTCTACTGGGTACATATCTGTCCAGTGCATGATCAACTGTTCTTCTGAACTTGAACCATAGCGCTTCCACATCCTTCTATCCTGGGCTATTAGCTTCTCTGATTCTTTTACTAGTTTAATAAATACGTAAGACTTTCTGCTTGGTTTAGTTTCCCTTTTTACCCTCATAATCATGGTCGTTGCAACTGCTTAATGATCACTGATACCAGTTTCGACGTAGACATCAAGTCTGTTTCTTGCCATTACATATTGCCTTCATGATGGGGTTCCGAACCATCTGTTCTAGGTATTTTTCAGGAAACGCATTTAGTAATATTTCGCAGGATACCTTGTTCCACCCACAACTGAAAAACTGTAATTATGTCAATTGATTGTTGGATGTGTAAAGTCTCCTGCGGTGTGGTACTTACTAGCGAACTGAGGTTTTATCTAAAATTTTCGATTACGTCAGAAGCTGAGTCTGGTGGTCATAGAAGAAGCTGTCATAATTTTATGCCTACCTGTGATAGTGAGTGCTGCCCAAACAGTTCCTAATACAACTTCGTTTCCCATCTCAGTAGATCTGAGTTTCTTGTCTACAGCAACAAACACGCCACCTCCATTTGCCATTAGCCTATCCTTTCGACACACACTCAAATTTTACACAAAAATTCTAACGCTGTCAACTGCACGTTTTAACCAACTTATTATATCTAGCGCTATGTGTGCTTCACTGCTTTTTAGAAGAGCTTCAGACCAATTTGTTTCGAATACTTCGGCATCCAGCCACTAGAATTGTGACCGTTCCGTGTGTGGAGCTCATCAAACACTGATACACACGGACTCCAACAGGTATCTTACAGCTATCATCGGGAGTTACAGGAGAGTCACCTAATCTAAATAAAACCTTATGGGCACCCCCCACAAAGTGCAATAAACATCTCTGATGTTTGGTCCACACCTGACTCATTTAGGGGTACCCTACATTTCTCATGGCAACGGCCATGCCGCAGTGGATCCACCGGTTCCCGTCAGATCACCGAAGTTGAGAGCTGTTGGGCGTGGCCGGCACTTGGATGGGTGACCATCCGAGCTGCCAGCCACTGTTGCCATTTTTCGGAGTGCAATAAGCCTCGTGATGCCAATTGAGGAACTACTCGCCCGAATAGTAGCGGCTCCGGTCACAGAAAACGACTGGAAGAGCGCTGTGCTGACCACACGCCCCTCGTATCCGCATCCTCAGCTGAGAATGACACCGGTCGGATGGTCCCGATGGACCACTTGTGGCCTGACAACGGAGTGCTATATATTTCTCATCCCCGATGGAGCAAGCCTAAAAGACACAGCCCAGCTTGTCTCAGAACCTTCGCAGTCTCTGGTTCAAGCCTTCCACTTGACTTGGAACCAGGGGTTCACGAGCTGTACTGGAGACAATGCTGCAGATTGTGAGCTTCATTCTGTTACCTCGGAAGCAAGATAACACATAACGGATGAAACAAGGACATAGAGGCAGGCTAACCCATGGACAGTGGACGTTCCTGGTCAAAAGGCATTTACTGGTATTCAAATATAGACCTTAATTTGAGGAAGAAATTTCTGAGAATTTACGTCTGAAGTACAGCATTACAATGGAGATCGTGCACTGTACAGATTCTTTCACAGCGCTGAGCCGATGATGAGCTGCTGCAAGGTCTGTCTACCTCAAGTGTAAGCGATGGCATCATGAACCTGTGGCGACTTCTCGTACCCAGAAACCATAAAAACCATGAACGTCTAGGATTTCAATGGTAACATGAACACCGTCGGTGGCAAACTGTATGACAAAATGTGTCGTTTTCGAACGAATCGTAATTCTGCCTACCCCACAATAATGATCGTATCTGTTGGATAATGTATCATAGCGATGGCTAACTATCAGCTTGATTTGGCGAGTGGCACAGCGAACGAGCGCTTAATGCGATGATTTGAGGCGCAGTTGGGCACAACAAGCAATCTCCAGTGCTAAGTATTGAGGGGAATCACAACAGTAACGAGTTTATTAGTAAAGTAATAGGGACCTAGGCACTAGACCTCCATCAGCCAACGCTACGTGCGATATTATGTTAATACGTTCCCCAGTCAAGGTGTCAACAATTATGCCGGCCTTCTTAGAAGAACGACTGATACTAATGTTTCTTTCGCTACCTACCAAACATATATGTAATACACTCCTGGAAATTGAAATAAGAACACCGTGAATTCATTGTCCCAGGAAGGGGAAACTTTATTGACACATTCTTGGGGTCAGAAACATCACATGATCACACTGACAGAACCACAGGCACATAGACACAGGCAACAGAGCATGCACAATGTTGGCACTAGTACAGTGTATATCCACCTTTCGCAGCAATGCAGGCTGCTATTCTCCCATGGAGACGATCGTAGAGATGCTGGATGTAGTCCTGTGGAACGGCTTGCCATGCCATTTCCACCTGGCGCCTCAGTTGGACCAGCGTTCGTGCTGGACGTGCAGACCGCGTGAGACGACGCTTCATCCAGTCCCAAACATGCTCAATGGGGGACAGATCCGGAGATCTTGCTGGCCAGGGTAGTTGACTTACACCTTCTAGAGCACGTTGGGTGGCACGGGATACATGCGGACGTGCATTGTCCTGTTGGAACAGCAAGTTCCCTTGCCGGTCTAGGAATGGTAGAACGATGGGTTCGATGACGGTTTGGATGTGCCGTGCACTATTCAGTGTCCCCTCGACGATCACCAGTGGTGTACGGCCAGTGTAGGAGATCGCTCCCCACACCATGATGCCGGGTGTTGGCCCTGTGTGCCTCGGTCGTATGCAGTCCTGATTGTGGCACTCACCTGCACGGCGCCAAACACGCATACGATCATCATTGGCACCAAGGCAGAAGCGACTCTCATTGCTGAAGACGACACGTCTCCATTCGTCCCTCCATTCACGCCTGTCGCGACACCACTGGAGGCGGGCTGCACGATGTTGGGGCGTGAGCGGAAGACGGCCTAACGGTGTGTGGGACCGTAGCCCAGCTTCATGGAGACGGTTGCGAATGGTCCTCGCCGATACCCCAGGAGCAACAGTGTCCCTAATTTGCTGGGAAGTGGCGGTGCGATCCCCTACGGCACTGCGTAGGATCCTACGGTCTTGGCGTGCATCCGTGCGTCGCTGCGGTCCGGTCCCAGGTCGACGGGCACGTGCACCTTCCGCCGACCACTGGCGACAACATCGATGTACTGTGGAGACCTCACGCCCCACGTGTTGAGCAATTCGGCGGTACGTCCACCCGGCCTCTCGCATGCCCACTATATGCCCTCGCTCAAAGTCCGTCAACTGCACATACGGTTCACGTCCACGCTGTCGCGGCATGCTACCAGTGTTAAAGACTGCGATGGAGCTCCGTATGCCACGGCAAACTGGCTGACACTGACGGCGGCGGTGCACAAATGCTGCGCAGCTAGCGCCATTCGACGGCCAACACCGCGGTTCCTGGTGTGTCCGCTGTGCCGTGCGTGTGATCATTGCTTGTACAGCCCTCTCGCAGTGTCCGGAGCAAGTATGGTGGGTCTGACACACCGGTGTCAATGTGTTCTTTTTTCCATTTCCAGGAGTGTATGACTGGTAAATAATATTTTCGGCATTGGCCTTCTGCAAACATCGTGTATATTTTACAAACTCGAACACAAACTTCGTAGCTTTAAATTCCCGAGTATAAATTTTCCAGAACCCTAGTGACACCGGTGAGTTCTCAGTGTGCACTCAGCGTTCACCTCAGGAACGAATCGTACTCGCAACTTCGTAGGTTCCACAATCGTTATGCATCAGAACAAAATATATTTGAGGACTAGACCCGCAGCTGCGAAAATGGGATCTTAAAGATATTGCATCTCCACACGATCGGACAATTCGGATAATTTCTTCGCGTGCGTCGCTTTCTTTGTCTTTGTGTATTCTGGCGCTTAAGTGTAGCTACAAGGAACTATACGTCGCTTAGTTAAGACGTTCTTGCAATTCCTCTGCGTGCAATGAGAATAATCTCTGAAAGTCTTCCGGACATACGAGGTGAATAGCTTAATATAATCGCTCCGTATGTCTTCGAATATCTTCCTGAACAACCTTTTACATAGCTGCCTTTACGTTATTCACATTATTAAAAAGCGGACAGGCGTTTAGGGCACTCTCTTGTCCTTGGGGTGGGAAACTGCCCCCAAAGGCAAAGATACAGAATCAGCAATAATCAACGGCATGCAGATGCAGAAGCCAATGGAAACCACTGCATTAAAGACACATAGCGTGTATCCACAGCACATGTGGCCTGTAACTGAAAAAGTGTCATGATGACGTTCTCATTGGCAAAAGATTCTGGAATAGTCTCCCATTCGGATCCCTCGGAGGGTACTGCCAAGGGGGAGGTGAACATGAGAAAAAGATTCAATAACCAACGAAAAGATAACGTTCTGCGAGTTGGGGCGTGGAATGTCAGAATCTTGAACGTGGTAGGGAAGCAAGAAAGTCTGAAAAGGGAAATTCAAAGGCTCAGGCTAGATATAGTAGGGGTCAGTGAAGTGAAATGGAAAGAAGACAGATTTCTGGTCATATGAGTATCGGGTAATACCAACAACAGTAGAAAATTGAATAACGGGAGTAGGATTCGTGATGAATAGGAAGGTAGGCCAGAGAGTGTTTTACTGTGAACAAAGCAGTGATACGATTGTTCTTATCAGAATCGAAAGCAAACCAACACCGACAACGATAGTCCACATATATTTGCCTACGTGGCAAGCTGAAGATGAGCAGATAGAGAAAATATACTCATGTATTGAAAGGGTAATACAGTACGTTAAGGGAGATGAAAATCTAATAGTCATAGGGGACTCGAATGCAACTCTAGGGGAAGGAGTAGAAGAAAAGGTTACAGGAGAATATGAACTAGGGACAAGGAATGAGAGAGAAAAAAGATTAACTGAGTTCTGTACCAAATTTGAGTTAATAAAAGCGAATACTCTGTACAAGAATCACAAGAGGAGGAGGTATACTTGGAAAATGCCGGGTGAGCCGGGAATATTTGTTACATTACATCTTGGTCGGACAGAGATTCCGAAATCGGATACGAGATTGTAAGGTTTACCCAGAAGGAGATAGACTCAGATCACACTGTAGTAGTGATGAAGAGTAGGCTGAAGTTTAAGAGATTAGTCAGGAAGAATCAATACGCAAAGAAGTGGGATACAGAAGTACTAAGGTATGACGAGATATGCTTGAAGTTCTCTAAGGCTAAGGAATAGTTCAGTAGGCAGTACAGTTAAAGAGAAATGGACATCTCTAAAAAGAGCAATCACAGGAGTTAAAAAGAAAAACAAGGGTACAAAGAAGGTAACTGCAAGGAAATCATAGGTAACAGAAGGAATACTTCAGTTCATCGACGAGAGGAGGAAGTACAAAAATGTTCAGAGAAATTCAGGAATACAGAAATACAAGTCACTGAGGAATGAAATAAATAGTAAGTACAGCGAAGCTAAGACGAAATGGCAGCACGAAAAATGTGAAGAACTCGAGAAAGAAATGACTGTTGGAAGGACTGACTCAGCATACAGGGAAGTCAAAACAACCTTCGGTGAAATTAAAAGCAAAGACCGTAACATTAAGAGTGCAACGGGAATTCCGCTTTTAAGAGCGGATACGTGGAAAGAGTACACTGAAAGCCTCTATGAGGGTGAAGATTTGTGTAATGTGATTGGAGAAACAGAAGTCAATTTAGAAGAGATGGGGAATCCAGTATTAGAATCAGAACTAAAAAGAACTTTGGAGGACTTAAGGTCAAATAAGGCAGAAGGGATAGATAACATTCCAACAAAATTCTAAAATCATTGGGGAAAGTGGGAACAAAACGACCATTCACATTGGTGTGTAGAATTTTTGAGACTGGCGACGTACCATCTGCCCTTCGGAAAGGCATCATCCACACAACTGCGAAGACGGCAAGAGCTGACAGGTGCGAGAATTATCGCTCGATCAGCTTAACTGCTCATGCATCCAAGTTGCTGACAAGAATAATATACAGAAGAATGGAAAAGAAAATTGAGGATGCGCTAGATGACGATCAGTATGGCTTTCCTAAAAACGGCAAAGGCACCAGAGAGGCAAATCAGACGTTGCAGTTGATAATGGAAGCAAGACTAAGGAAAAACCAAGACACATTCGTAGGATTTGTCGACCTGGAAAAGGCGTCGGAAAATGTAAAAATAGTTCAAGATCTTCGAAATTCTGAGAAAAAATGGGGTAAGGTGGAGCAAGAGACTGGTAATATACAATACATACAAGAGCCAAGTGCGAATAATAAGAGTGCACGACCAAGAACGAAGTGCTCTTAGAAAGGGTGTAAGACAGGGATGTAGGCGTTCGCCCCTGCTGTTCAATCTGTACATTGAAGAAGCAATGAAGAAAATAAAACGAAGATTCAGGAGTGGAATTAAAATTCAAGGTGAAAGGATAACAATGATACGACTCGATGATGACACTGCTATCCTGAGTGGAAGAGAAGACGAATTACATGATCTTCTAAAAGGAATGAATAGTGTAATGAGTACAGAATATAGGTTGAAAGTGAATAAAAATGGTTCAAATGGTTCTAAGCACTATGAGACTTAACATCTGAGGTCATCAGTCCACTAGACTTAAAACTACTTAAACCTAACTAACCTAAGGACAACACACACATCCATGCCCTAGACAGGATACGAACCTGCGACCGTAGCAGCAGCGCGGTTCCGGACTGAAGCGCCTAGAACCGCTCGGCCACAGCGGCTGGCCAGAGTGAATCGAAGAAAGACGAAAGTAACGAGAAGTAGCAGAGGTGAGAACATCGAGAAACATAGCATCAGGATTGATGGTCTCGAAGCAGATAAGTAAAGGTACTCTACTACCTAGGCAGGAAAATAACCAGTGACGGACGGAGCATGAAGTACATCAAAAGCAAACTAGCACTAGCAAAAAGGCATTTCTGGCCAAGAGAAGTCTGCTAGTATCAAACACCGGCCTTAATTTGAGGAGGAAGTTTCTGAGAGCGTGTATTTGCAGCACAGCTTTGTATGGCAGTGAAACATGGACTGAAGAAGCATTCGAGATGCAGTGTTAAAGACGAATGTTGAAAATTAGATGGACTGATAAGGTGAAGAATGAGGATGTTATGCCCAGAATCAGATGGGAAAGTTATATGTGGAAAACACTGACAAGGAGAAGGTACAAGTTGATAGGACACCTGTTATCAGGCAATGGCTTCCAAGGTACTAGAGGGAGCTGTAGAGACAGAGATTTGAATACATCCAGCAAATATTTGAGGGAAAAAAAATGGTTCAAATGGCTCTGAGCACTATGGGACTTAACATCTATGGTCATCAGTCCCCTAGAACTTAGAACTACTTAAACCTAACTAACCTAAGGACATCACACAACACCCAGCCATCACGAGACAGAGAAAATGTCTGACCCGCTGGGAATCGAACCCGGGAACCCGGGCGTGGGAAATTTGAGGACATAGGTTGCAAGTGCTACTGTGAGATGAAGAGGAGAGGAATTCGTGCGGGCCGCATCAAATCAGTCAGCAGACTGATTACGCAAAAAAAAGGGAAAATCACTTACAATGACTAGTACACTGCAGTCGATGTGAAAGTATAGAAAATGATTATTGTAAATGTAGTGACGTAACAAGACTGTTACGCCACACGGTAGTAGCCAAAAGAAAGGCACGCTAGACTAATGCAGACGGGCGTGAAGTCTGGAACATGAGAACTTATGAATGACTAAGAAGAAAAGTATGTAGATGCTTTTTACTTATCTTTTATTGATTCCTTGGAATACATCTCTCTTGATTACTCGTAAGCTATAGGCACTGATACAAATGGCGCCTTGCTAGTTCGTAGCCATTAACTTAGCTGATGGCTATTATGTCTCTCGGCTAATGAGAGAGAAAGGCTTCGTACAACTGGGCGATAGCTAGGTTCGCGAACAACTGGGCGGTAGCTTGGTTCTCGTACAACTGGGGTCGAGTCCACTCTCGTATCACGAGACCTGCCTTGGTGGTGGCGCTAGGTCTGCGATCACAGTGGCGACACGCGGGTCCGACATGTACTACATGGACCGCGGCCGATTTAAACTACCACCTAGCAAGTGTGGTGTCTGGCGGTGACACCACATTCCTCCCCCGCAAATCGGCGAACGGTCGTGTAATAAGGCTTCCGCCCGCCGTGGGGAGGACCACATGTTGACGTATGCGATGAGGTGGGGAGCCTAACAACAGGCGAGGCTGTGCCACCCGCACCCGGCCATCCGGTCCGAGGGGAGCTAGGAAACGCCTGCAAAACTAGTCCAGGGTGCACGCCAACATGCGGTGTATGCGCCCGTAAAGAGACAGGAGGGAGTGAAGGGTCGACCTCCATTGCGTCGGGGTAGCCGACGCGCGAAGACGTCATGTGGTCCGGAGCGGTCGGGAGTTCCATGGCGGAGGACAGCTGGTCACGGGAAGCGATCGGCGGCGCGTGACCCTGGGAGGCGCCTGGCGGCTGCAACGAAGCGTCGAATGCGGTCGGCGGCGGCGGCGGCGGCGGCGGCGCGTCGCCATGGGGCAAAATGGAAGGCATCGTCGGTAACACCTGGGGATGAGGCGAGCCAGTAGATGGGTCCCCAGGGCGCTGACCGGACGGCACCGTCGCTGAAAGCAGACGGGGAGCGGCAGAACCCGAGCGACGACAGAGGCGCAGCTGATTGAGATGCCGACGCACCTCACCAGAGGCCCCCAAAACCAAATACATCGCGCGGCCGAGGCAGCGAAGAATGCGCCCTGCGAGCCAACGCCGTGAACCTCGATAGGTGCGATAAAATACAACGTCGCCTGGAGCAAAAGCAGGAGTCTGCCGCTGCACAGGAACCTGATGCGGCGGATGCAGCAAAGACATCAAGGTGCGATGAGGACGACCGTGGAGCAACTCAGCCGGCGAGCGACCATCTCGGGGCTGAGAGCGATACGAAGACAAAAAGAGCAACAATGCGTCCTCCCGAGAATGCGACTCTTTCAATTTCAACATCTGTGACTTGAAAGTCCGGACCAACCGTTCAGCGGCACCGTTGGACTGAGGCGAAAACGGCGCGGATGTCAGATGTTGAATACCATTGGCCTGGCAGAAAGACTGGAATTCTGCGGACATGAATTGTGGGCCATTGTCGGAAACAATAGTCTGCGGAAGACCTTCAATGCAAAAGATAGCAGACAACGCTTGGATGGTGGCGGAGGACGTCGTGGAAGACATCCGGACAACAAAAGGAAAATTACTGAAGGCGTCGACCAGAACCAACCATCGAGCATTCCAGAATGGACCAGCAAAATCAATGTGCAAGCGTTGCCAAGGGGAAGTGGCTTTTGGCCATGCAAAGACTTTCCGCGGCGGAGCGGATTGTTGTTCGGCACACGCCGGGCACGAAGAACACATATTCGTAATCGCAGCATCGATTCCGAACCAAGTACAGTGCTGACGAGCAAGTTGTTTCGTTCGCACTATACCCCAATGTCCTTGGTGAAGAAGCCGTAAAACAGAGGACTGTAACGAACGTGGGACCACGACTCTGGACTGATCATTATCAGAACGCAACAACAAAACACCACGTCGAACAAAAAGTCTCTCCTTGTGAGCAAAAAATCGGCGAACCAACGGATCCTCGATCCGAGACTTTGACAAAGGCCATTGCGTAGCAACAAAACGTAAAACAGTAGCAAGGACAGGGTCAGCAGCTGTGGCTGTAGCGACACGACGAAAATCAATCGGAAACGATTCGACCACTTCATCGGTTTCCGAATCAATGAACATGCAAGCAAGTTCGGAAGAATCGAATGCTTTATCCTCAGCAACAGGCAAACGGGACAACGCATCGGCGTTTCCGTGCTTAGCAGTGGACCGATACAAGATATCGTAGCGGTACTGCGAGAGGAAAATAGACCAGCGAATGAATTTCTGCGCTGTACGTGGAGGTACAGGCTTGGTCGGATGAAAAAGCGATGTCAAAGGTTTGTGGTCTGTGATGATGGTAAAGTGACGACCATACAAGAAACCATGGAACTTAGTAACACCAAACACGAGAGCCAAAGCTTCTTTCTCTATCTGTGAATAATTTCTTTGCGCAGACGAGAGCAATTTGGACGCAAAGGCAATAGGGCGATCATGTGAGCCAACTTTGTGCGCAAGCACAGCACCGATCCCGAAATCCGATGCATCTACCATTAACAAAAGGGGTTTCTGGGGATCGAATGGCGTAAGGCAAGTATTAGAAAGCAACGCCGATTTCAACTGGCGAAAGGCGCGTTCACATTCCGGCGTCCAGACGAACGGAACACCTTTACGGCGTAAGCGATGAAGCGGAGCTGAAATGGAAGAGGCATTGCGCACATATTTATGGTAATAATTAATTTTACCCAACACACTCTGTAGCTGTTTCAGATTTTTAGGGGACGGCAAGTCTTGTATGGCACGGAGGTGCTCTGGACTCGGATGTATGCCTTGGGCATTAATGACATGTCCCAGGTATGGTAAGTCACGAGCAAAAAACACACATTTGTCCTTCCTCAAGCGAAGACCATTTTGCCGCAAGACCTGAAATAATGTTCGTAAATTCGCAAGATGATCTTCTTCTGTCTGTCCGGAGATCACTATATCGTCCAGATAGTTTGCTGCAGTAGGGACCGACGCACAAACAGTTTGTAAATATTGCTGAAACAAGGCAGGGGCGGATGCACACCCGAATGGCAGTCTTTTGAAGCGGTACAATCCAAGATGCGTGTTAACCACCAATACGCGCTGGGATGCGTCGTCCACCGGTATTTGCAAGTACGCATCGGCTAGGTCCAACTTTGAAAAATATTTTCCCGGGCACAGTTTAGCAAAAAGATCTTCCGGGCGGGGCAAAGGAAAAGTAGCAGTCACTAGCTGTGGATTCACTGTGGCCTTGAAGTCCACGCAAAGTCTCAATTTTCCGGAAGGTTTTGGCAAAATTACTAAGGGTGAGGCCCAGAGAGAAGCTTGCACACGTTCAATTACACCCTGTGATTCGAGATCGTGTAACGTACTTGCGACCTCATCACGCAATGCGTGGGGAACATTGCGCGCCCTGAAAAATTTCGGTTGCGCGTTTACCTTCAGTTCTAAATGTGCTTCATAGTTTGTAGCGCAACCTAAGCCCGGTGCAAAAATGTCTGCAAATTCGTCACACAGCCGAGAAACACTGTCTGTAGGCACAGTCTGATTCACAGATAGGACCTGATTTACAATAGACATGTTAAACAACTTAAATAAATCTAGACCAAATAAGTTCACTGCAGAAGAAGAACGAAGAACGTAAAATGACACAAGTTTTGTTTGTCCCTTGAATGTTGCAAGAAGGCTGCACTGTCCTAACACAGGAATTTTCTGTCCGGAATATGTAGTTAGCTTAACATTTGCGGCACGCAACGGAGGTGCGCCCAGTTGTTTGTATGTGTCGTGATTGAGCAATGAAACTGCAGCTCCGGTATCGAGCTGGAATGGTATCACTTTGCCTTCAAAGTCTAAGTCCACAAAAAGTTTATTGTCCTGCTGACGACAAGAGCGACTGTTTTGTGCAATTGGAACAGACACTGGTACAGAATCACTGGCTAATTGACGTGATTTCCGGCGACGTCGACGCACAGTTTTTGTGGGACGAACACAGGTACTGTTAGAGAAAGTGTCACTGGACGAAGGGGAATTAACGACATGAATGTCCATAGGCGAAGGTCCACGAGCCTGAGTGTCCTTGGTTCGATTCCGGCGCAAAGCAAAGGGCCTGGAATGATTGGGATTGTCTAATCTGAGCTTTTTCTGGCAAACACTTTGAACATGTCCTTTCTTATTGCAGAAAAAGCAAATAGCTTGGCGTGACGGGCAATGTTCACGCGAATGTCGAGTAGCACACCGCGGGCATGATTTCACTGCATTTGTGTGCTGGCGCGGCACACCTGGCTTAGCACGCGGCGGTCGCTGTGTGTCCGTGCGCGAGGCCCGGTTACCGGGCCGCGGAGCGCGTCCAGCGGGCCGGTTAATGTTACACACGGCTGGCGAAGTTTCAAAAGATTCCTGAGCACAGTCCAGTGTGTCCTGTCTATCCAATATGTCTATCACTTGTTGAAGGGAGGGATTAACTAGTTTCAAAATTTGCTCCCGTATGCGAACATCAGAAACGTTCTGTGCAATTGCATCACGCACCATTGTATCTGAATAAGAAAGACCACAGTCACATTCAAAGGCACAGTCCCTAGTAAGTCCTTGCAATGTTGCTACCCACTCCCTATTAGTTTGACCGGCCGTACGTTTTGTACGAAAAAACGTATACCGTTTTGCAACCACATTAACTGTTTCTTTGAAATAGGCATCTAATGCAGACAAAATTTCCTCGTAGGACAGAGTTGCTACGTCTCGTCGGGGAAACAATTTCACTATCACACGGTATGTGGACACACCGACACAAGAAAGCAAAAACGGCTGCCGCTCATTACCTTGAATTCTGTAGGCAGCAAGGTGAAAGGCGAACTGACGAGACCACTCTTGCCAGGTCTCGTGGTTCGGGTCGTAGTGCCTAAAAGGCGGTGCAACGGCAGGTTGTGGCTGCGGTAGCGGTGAAGCGGCTGCGGCCGCATCGGTGTGCAGCGCACGTTGACCCTGGACGAGCTGTCCAAGGGCATCCAGTAACGCCTGCGTCTGCTGATTCTGCAAGCGATAAAATTCGGACAGTACATCGGGAGATTGTGGCGAAGCCATGACACAATTAAATGTAAGCAATCAGAACACTTTAAAGCGGCGCCAACGTGGCAAATGAATTAATACAAACTCTTTTTCTCGTCGCCAATCTGTAGTGACGTAACAAGACTGTTACGCCACACGGTAGTAGCCAAAAGAAAGGCACGCTAGACTAATGCAGACGGGCGTGAAGTCTGGAACATGAGAACTTATGAATGACTAAGAAGAAAAGTATGTAGATGCTTTTTACTTATCTTTTATTGATTCCTTGGAATACATCTCTCTTGATTACTCGTAAGCTATAGGCACTGATACAAATGGCGCCTTGCTAGTTCGTAGCCATTAACTTAGCTGATGGCTATTATGTCTCTCGGCTAATGAGAGAGAAAGGCTTCGTACAACTGGGCGATAGCTAGGTTCGCGAACAACTGGGCGGTAGCTTGGTTCTCGTACAACTGGGGTCGAGTCCACTCTCGTATCACGAGACCTGCCTTGGTGGTGGCGCTAGGTCTGCGATCACAGTGGCGACACGCGGGTCCGACATGTACTACATGGACCGCGGCCGATTTAAACTACCACCTAGCAAGTGTGGTGTCTGGCGGTGACACCACAGTAAAATGAAATAACGGAAGGCATAGGCATATACAACAAGACTCTGCCCATTTTTGTAGCATTCCACTCATAACTGCAGCTGCGGCCGCCATTTCGTACCGCGAAAGAGTATTACACAAGTGGAATCGCTGACCAAACACAAACGACTTGAAAACAAACTGTGTTACTTTGTGGGATGGCACCTGTGGCGTGGCGTGGCGAGCTGCCGACAAGTGCTGAGGGAGAAGCTAGCGGGCGGCTTGCGGGTTACAAGCCTCTGGCGGCAGATTCCGCGGCGCGCCGCTGGAGGGCCCCTGAGGGCAGCCCACACGTAGCGTGCGGCGGCTGCGGGGACTCCCTCTGCAAAATCCACCTCACAGCGACGGCAGAGCAGCGCAGCAGACGCAAGTGGCGTTTAAGGGAGAGGCTGAACGAAACTAAAGCTCCAGCCTTCGCTTTCGTACAGCTACCAACGCATTTTGATTGTAACGGTGAAAAAAGTGAACGTTGTAAGTCTCCACCAACTTTACAACAACTAACGTAATTATGAAAAAGCAGTAACATTCATATTCATTTAACCCTTTGTCGCCTGGCGGTACTTAAAAGTACCAGTAAGTTTTGACTCTCATTATTTTCTCGTGGTGCAGTTTCGTGATCTGAGAGCCTGTCGGTACGTAACAGTAACTCTGCTCTACTGTTTCATAGATGTTATTGTGCAATACATAGACCTCTCTGGCGGTCAGAGCTTGAAATTGTTTATCGCGCGCTGCTGTGAAAACAGAAGATTGTGAGTGCTTGTTTCCATGGTGTTGCATGAATTTGTGTGCAATTTATTGAAACTTCCGTTGAGTTTTCCATTGTACGTACTTACCTTCTTTGCTTTTTTATAATAGTTGGAAGCATTACGTTACAAGTGAATGAGATAAAGTGGAAAATATAAGGCGGACTTACTAGTACCGTCAGGTTGTGCGAACACTTTATTGTAGCAACAATGCGTTACCTCTCACTAGTTGATCTGTCCACTTTTTCTCACACAGAAATCCGTAAATACATTTGCCTGTGGAACAATTAGAACAAACAGGAAAGGTTTGCCAGGGAATTTACCTAAAGAAAAATGTCTAAATCAAATCACAGAGAGTCATCTTTAGACCTAACAGTATTTCAAGGGAAGGAAAATAAAGTACTGTATTTTGCGTCAAACTTCCATGGCACTGAACAGAGCGTAGTGACAAGAAAACAGAAAGATGGAACTGGTATGACTATACCATGTCCAGTTATTGTATGTGATTACAATAAAAACATGTGTAGTGTGGATCATGCAGACAGATTACGTTCAACTTAAGGTCTTGACAAGCGATCAAAGAAATGGTGGCACCGTCTCTTCTGGGAAGCAATAGAAATTGCTTTTGTCAATGCTTACGTCATTTTCAGTGATCTACATAGGGCACTGCCACTGCTGGAATTCAGGCGTTCTGTGGCACTAGGGCTAATGAATGAACAGCAAGTGCCAAATCTCAAAAAGAGAAACTCTGGTAAAGATGAAATAACTCTCCCAAAGAGAAGGAAGGATAACTTTTCTATTCCGAAGGATGTACGTCTTGGCAACCGAGGAAACCATTTTGTAGTGTTCAGTTGTAAAAGAGGACGATGCGAAATGTGTGCGAAAAATAAAATTCAGTCGAGACCACATTCACAATGTAGTACATGTAAAGTGTATTTGTGCTGCAATGAGAAAAAGAACTTTTCTACAATTTCATGAGGTATCACTAAATATGTGATGTGTATATACTGTCAAAAATGTATAGCTAAGTTACTATGTATTGTGAAGTTGCTCTAGAATAAATTTATGCGAAATTAAAAAAAAAGTTCAGAAATATATTTCTGTTAATTAATTTTCTAATGTAAAAATATTTAATATTTATGTGGAATAAAGTACAAGTTAAAAAAATTGGAGCATTTTTCTGCGCATGTTGTGATTCTGTCCATGGAGTCTGACGGTACTTCTGAGTACCAGGAGAGAAAAAAGTTGTGAAAAATAAAATAAAGTTTTACAAAAAATCCTACCGTCATTTGAGGCCACAATAGCATAAATTCTGCAAAGAAAATGTTAAAAAGTAAATTTTTTCTTATGTCAGGAAACAAAGGGTTAAGAAACACCAAAATATTTAGGTCTGATACTCGACCAAACTTTACTTCTTACACACTCTAGTAACCAGTCAAAAAATACCTAATTGGGAAAAGTACTAACCGACCAGATACATCCCCTATTCAACGTACATGCAAACCCACATTGGCCCCATTTCATGTATGCTGGTTATACACTGTCCTCCGTTTCTCCATAACGTAACTAACTCCGCCCAAATAGACAATGGAAGCCCAATGGTACCGACCGGCCGCCGTCTCATCCTCAGCCCACAGGCGTTACTGGATGCGGATGTGGACAGCACACTGCACTCTCGACCATATGTCAGTTTACGAGACCGGAGCCGCTACTTCTCAATCAATTAGTTCCTCAGTTTGCCTCACAAGGGCTGAGTGCAGCCCGCTTGCCAACAGTGCCCTGCAGAATGGATGGTCACGCTTCCAGTGCCAGCTCTGCCCGACAGCGCTTAACTGGTGTCCTGCGGCAAGGCCGGTAGACCACTAGTGTAAGTACACCTTCGAAATCCTTGAACGACATACAATCCGCCTAGCCTTCCGCGTATGATTGTGGTCTCCCACTCGTGTAAATTCAAATGTCCCTCACCTCCTAAAACACCTGCAACATCTTCGCCTTTCCAACATCTCACGAAACCTCATTGTATCTTTCATCCTTGATAAGACTCGCCGCTTTTCTTTTTCCTCTTCGACCACATTTTGTTGGATACGATCTTTATGTTCTATTATTTCCTATTTTTAAGGTTCACTCTAGTAAAATGAAAGTTGCCTATACCTCTCAACATATGATCTACCATCCCGTCCCTTCTACCTAGTGGCTTCATTGCTTCACTAAGAGACTTAATTTCTTTCATGACTCCTCTAGATTTTCAGAACTATTTCTGTGAAACTTTATCTAAAATGTTTCGATTCTCTTTTGCAATTCCCCCATAGTCCACAATTTAGTTCCACATAATTCTTCGCTCCAGATCTACATTTTCAGACATTTATTTCTGTAATTAAGACACGTTTGTGACTGTCCGCTTCGCATATCCTCCTTTCTTCGTTCGTTAATCGTTAGCTCGCTTCGAAGGTAGCAGTATTCCTTCGCTTTTTCTGATACGTGGTCTCAGTTTTGATAGGTTTATCCCTTATCTCATTTCTGCTCCTCCTTGGTACTTTCGTAATTACTCTGTTTACTCTTAATCCGTATGGCCTACTGTGTGTATTCATTGGACCACTCATTCCATTGAAAGAGTCCCGTAATTATTTCTCATTTTCACTGAGGAGTGTCATCGATTCACTAGCTCTCTGAATCCGATTTTTAATCCCACTCTTGAATCTTTTCTTGCGTTACCTTCATTCCTTCTTTGACTCGAAGGTTGAACAGTAGAGGAGAAAGACTGTATCCCTACCAGACCGCCTTGTTCTCTCATTACTATGATGCTTTCTTGGTTGTTGCACATGTCGTACATTACCCGTTTCCCCTGGACTCAAATCGTACCTATATTACCACACATTCCTTTCATCTCCAAACACTCCACACCCTGTGAGACTTAAATATTCCCAGAGTATAGATTATTCAACGAAATTTCTGGCGAATGGCTGAATGTCGGATCGCCGGAAAGTCCACTGAATTTCACGCCGTCTCTCGGGGCAAATTTAACTACCTCTCGTTTCCAGATCACGTGATAAACCACAGGTTACTGAATTCATATGAGACCTAGATTTAGATTTATACATTACAGCAAAACCCACAAGAGAAAGGAAATGTTAATTGGGCAAAAAGAAATCACTCCACTGAAGAGTATGAAATGTAATTCAGCTCATTTTTTTTCTTTTGCATTGCTGCAATATTAGCAATTTCGATATACAGAAATATAGAAGAATTCCAGACATTTTCTCACTGGCGAAAGAGTCAGTTCGAAGCGGGACTCATCACCGAAGACAGTTCTTCTCCAGTCGATGATATTTCAGGCGGAAGATGTGTCTTGACACGCCAGGGACAGCAGTGGAATACCAGTCTGACTGTCGCCCGCGGGAGTGATGGTCCTGGATGCCATTTCATTTCAGACCAGGAAGCCTTTGGTTGTCATTCGTGGCAGCTTCACGACACACAGGTATGTCGAGGATATCCTACACTCCGCCTCGTTGCCCTTCATGACACTTCATCCTGGGCTTTCAAATCAATCCATGGCGCGAGTTTCTCCTACTTGTCTTCGTACTTGCCGAACCCTACCTTGGCCAGTAAGTTCGCCGGATCTCTCCACAACTGAGAACGTTTGGAGAATTATGGGCAGGCCCCTCCAACTATTTTGAGATCTTGACGATCTAACGCGCCAATTGGGTGGAATTTGGCACGATATCCCTCAGGAGGACATCCAACAGCTCCATCAATCAATATTAGGCAAAATAACGGCTTGCATGAAGCCTGAAGGTGATCCAACACATTAATGTCTTATTTCTACATCTACATCTACATCCATACTCCGCAAGCCACCTGACGGTGTGTGGTAGAGGGTACCCTGAGTACCTCTATCGGTTCTCCCTTCTATTCCAGTCTCGTATTGTTCGTGGAAAGAAGGATTGTCGGTATGGTTCTGTGTGGGCACTAATCTCTCTGATTTTATCCTCATGGTCTCTTCGCGAGATATACGTAGGAGGGAGCAATATACTGCCTGACTCTTCGCTGAAGGTATGTTCTCGAAATTTTAACAAAAGCCCGTACCGAGCTACTGAGCGTCTCTCCTGCAGAGTCTTCCACTGGAGTTTATCTATCATCTCCGTAACGCTTTCGCGATTACTAAATGATCCTGTAACGAAGCGCGCTGCTTTCCGTTGGATCTTCTCTATCTCTTCTATCAACCCTATCTGGTGCGGATCCCACACTGCTGAGCAGTATTCAAGCAGTGGGCGAACAAGCGTACTGTAACCTACTTCCTTTGTTTTCGGATTGCATTTCCTTAGGATTCTTCCAATGAATTTCAGTCTGGCATCTGCTGTACCGACGATCAACTTTATATGATCATTCCATTTTAAATCACTCCTAAAGCGTACTGCCAGATAATTTATAGAATTAACTGCTTCCAGTTGCTGACCTGCTATTTTGTAGCTAAATGATAAGGGTTCTATCTTTCTATGTATTCGCAGCACATTACACTTGTCTACGTTGAGATTCAATTGCCATTCCCTGCACCATGCGCCAATTCGCTGCAGATCCTCCTCCATTTCTGTACAATTTTCCATTGTTACAACCTCTCGATACACCACAGCATCATCTGCAAAAAGCCTCAGTGAACTTCCGATGTCATCCACAAGGTCATTTATGTACTTTGTGAATAGCAACGGTCCTATGACACTCCCCTGCGGCACACTTGAAATCACTCTTACTTCGGAAGACTTCTCTCCATTGAGAATGACATGCTGCGTTCTGTTATCTAGGAACTCTTCAAAAATCACACAACTGGTCTGATAGTCCATATGCTCTTACTTTGTTCATTAAACGACTGTGGGGAACTGTATCGAACGCCTTGCAGAAGTCAAGAAACACGGCATCTACCTGTGAACCCGTGTCTATGGCCCTCTGAGTCTCGTGGACGAATTGCGCGAGCTGGGTTTCACACGACCGTCTTTTTCGAAACCCATGCTGATTCCTACAGAGTAGATTTCTAGTCTCCATAAAAGTCATTATACTCGAACATAATACGTGTTCCAAAATTCTACAACTGATCGACGTTAGAGATATAGGTCTATAGTTCGGCACATCTGTTCGACGTCCCTTCTTGAAAACGGGGATGACCTGTGCCCTTTTCCAATCCTTTGGAACGCTACGCTCTTCTAGAGACCTACGGTACACCGCTGCAAGAAGGGGGGCAAGATCCTTCGCGTACTCTGTGTAAAATTGAACTGGTATCCCATCAGGTCCAGCGGCCTTTCCTCTTTTGAGCGATTTTAATTGTTTCTCTATCCCTCTGTCGTCTATTTCGATATCTACCATTTTGTCATCTGTACGACAATCTAGAGAAGGAACTACAGTGCAGTCTTCCTTTGTGAAACAGCTTTGGAAAAAGACATTTAGTATTTCGGCCTTTAGTCTGTCATCCTCTGTTTCAGCACCATTTTGGTCACAGAGTGTCTGGACATTTTGCTTTGATCCACCTACTGTTTTGACATAAGACCAAAATTTCTTAGGATTTTCTGCCAAGTCAGTACATAGAACTTTACTTTCGAATTCATTGAACGCCTCTCGCATAGCCCTCCACACACTACATTTCGCTTCGCGTAATTTTTGTTTGTCTGCAAGGCTTTGGCTATGTTTATGTTTGCTGTGAAGTTCCCTTTGCTTCCGCAGCAGTTTTCTAACTCGGTTGTTGTACCACGGTGGCTCTTTTCCATCTCTTACTATCTTGCTTGGCACATACTCATCTAACGCATATTGTAGGATGGTTTTGAACTATGTCCACTGATCCTCAACACTATCTGTACTTGAGACAAAACTTTTGTGTTGAGCCGTCAGGTACTCTGTATTCTGCTTTTTGTCACTTTTGATAAACAGAAAAATCTTCCTACCTTTTTTAATATTTATATTTACGGCTGAAATCATCGATGCCGTAACCGCTTTATGATCGCTAATTCCCTGTTCTGCGTTAATTGTTTCAAATAGTTCGCGTCTGTTTGTCACCAGAAGGTCTAATATGTTATCGCCACGAGTCGGTTCTCTGTTTAACTGCTCAAGGTAGTTTTCAGATAAAGCACTTAAAAAAATTTCACAGGATTCTTTGTCCCTGCCACCCGTTATGAACGTTTGAGTCTTCCAGCTCTATCCGGCAAATTAAAATCTCCACTTGTGAAGCTCTTTCTTCTGAGTAAATCATCCAATTTTTTTGTTAGCCTGTATATATACTTCCCGTCTACTAATTTCCGTCTCATTCGGATAGTTCCTGCGTGGTGCTTTTTTTCCTTTTTTATGGTCACCGCCCACCGCGAGACTGAACGTCTGGTTGCGTTACGGGAAGGGGGCGGGGACGTGACGGGGTAAGGAAAAATTATAAACGGGTCAGAGACAAATGTGAATCACTCTACGTCACAGGCCGCAAATGGGGATATCCACTGACGCATAAGCGATTTTTACAAAGGGCAGATTGTTATGGTTCGGCGTCTGGGAACTAGCATCTCCGAAACAGCGAAATTGGTCAATCGTTCCCTTGCAACTGTCGTGAGCGTCTATGGAAAATGGTTGTTGCACGGTGAAACCACGAGAATTTGTAGAAAGTCGACGCCTCATCGCGAGAGCGTGGATCCCGGTGGTATTCCCAAATACTGGAGCAGGCACAAATATTAGTACACTGTTCAGTGTAGACGTTTTCTCATGTTGACCAAACAACATCCTAAATTACGATTGCTGTGAGCACCGTATCATGGAGATTGGACCACATATCAATGGAATTTTGTCGCCTGGTAGGATGAATTACGTTTCTTCGTATAACAGGTTGATGATCTTGACCAGATACGACGTCATAAAAGAGGGCTACTGCTCGAAACTTGCACCAACTCGCAGGCACAAGCCAACGGATGCAGTATAATTCTATACGGGGTACATTCATCAAATTTCTTTGCTTACACAACACGTATAATTAATTTAATGACTTTATTTCGAACTTCCTATTTTTTTTAAACTGACTGGTGTAACTAAAATTAAACAAATTGTGTACTGAAAACTACATTTTTTTGGCTTGCTGATGCCAAGTATTCTCTAGAGCCTACAACCGACTAGATCACGAGATGGCTGTGAGAAATCTTCCGGAATCCCCATCGTGTTGGCAGGTAGAATCGACTTTTAAAAATCTGCGACTGAAACAAAGCAGTCCTTATCTCTGAAGATCGCCGTACTGCAATCAGACAACTGCATTGCAACTGCATAGCTCTATGACTGCATTTGGCGTTGTGTTGCATTCCATATAGTTGAGAGGGCTGCAATTCCTGGAGAGGTCATTTCCTCCGACCCTCAGAGGTCTTTTCTTTCGATCTGGAAAATTTCAACTTTTGTTTTCCTCTCTTCTAGTGCATAAACTAGAATATTCTGTCTAGAATGGAGCATTTGGACGCAACAGATAAAGTAAAGTCGGGCGTGTCCTTCAGAGTCCACTGCAATAGCTGCCCGAGTGAAACTGAATGTAGAGTTTTCAAGCCATTGGAGGTCTTCCTTGTCCACAGACAAACGGTAAACTACTATTGGGATTCTACTCTGCGGGAAGGGGAGGAGGCGTTCCTGAGGAGGTTGGGAGAGGATGACAGGTACGTCCTCTGCTACCGTATTTTATGACGTACTCGAAACCGCACTTCAGGGAATTCGTTCGATCCCTTTCTAGAGCTCGAGGATGGGACAGAGGAAAAATTGATGTCAGTATTTTGGCACTGTTCTGTAAGGGGTCGCAGCCTTCTAGACTGCAGAACAGTCCAGAAACTGCTACCACCCCGAGAAATCAGTGTTCCCGCGCGCCTGACAATGTTAATATGAACTTTAGCAGTGACTCAAACAATCCTTGCTAGAAATTCGAGAGAATTCTGTAAATCTGCAGATTCCAGAAGGGAGAAAGTGCCTCCTCTTGCCCCCACTTGGGGACACCTATGCCCTCTAATGAACTACACATCAGATTTTATCAACTAGCTTATGTGACAGGGAGTTTGTGTATTTAACATGTCATTCGCTATTTTTCTACTGACGTTATCTTCCTTATACATACTTTAATAAAATCCTTGAAGTGTTTCGGATATGTCGGTGCAGACGTCAGGAAGTATCTCTGACAGAGCAAGGTGGCGAAGTGGCTAGCACACTGGACTCGGCATTCGGGAGGACGACGGTTCAAACCCGGGGTCGGCCTTCCTGCTTTAGGGTTCCCGTAATTTTCCTAAATGCTTCAGGCAAACGCCGGGATGACGCCTTTGAAACGGCATGGTCGACTTCCTTCGACGTCCTTCCCTAAACCTCTGGGACCGATGACCGCGCTATTTGGTTCCTCCCCCAAATCAACCAACAACCAATCAAGAAACTATCCGAGACTTAGCAGCTACTGAAATGCAAAATTATTACACTACTGCCCATTAAAATTGCTACACCTAGAAGAAATGCAGATAATAAACGGGTATTCATTCGACAAACATATTATACTAGAACTGACAAGTGATTACATTTTCAAGCAATTTGGGTGCATAGATCCTGAGAAATCAGTACCCACATCAACGCCTGGGCATTGAGTCAAACAGAGCTTGGATGGCCTGTACAGGTACAGCTGCCCATGTAGCTTCAACACGATACCACAGTTCATCAAGAGTAGTGACTGGCTTATTGTGACGAGCCAGTTGTTCGGCCACCATTGACCAGACGTTTTCAGTTGGTGAGAGATCTGGAGAATGTGCTGGCCAGGACAGCAGTCGAACATTTTCTGTATCCAGAAAGGCCCGTACAGGACCTGCAGCCGGCGGTCGCGCATTATCCTGCTGAAATGTAGGGTTTCGCAGGGGATCGAATGAACGGTAGAGCCACGGGTCGTAACACATCTGAAATGTAACGTCCACTGTTCAAAAAGTGCCGTCAATGCGAACAAGAAGTGACCGAGACGTTAACCAATGGCACTCCATACCATCACGCCGGGTGATACGCCAGTATGGCGATGAAGAATACACGCTTCCAATGTGCGTTCACCGCGATGTCGCCAAACACGGATGCGACCATCATGATGCTATAAACAGAAGATGGATTCGTCCGAAAAAATTACGTTGTGCCATTCGTGCACCCAGGTTCGTCGTTGATTACATTATCGCAGGCGCTCCTGTCTGTGATCCAGCGTCAAGGGTAACCGCAGCCATGGTCTCCGAGCTGATAGTCCATGCTCCTGCAAACGTCGTCGAACTGTTCGTGCAGATGGTTGTTGTCTTGTAAACGTCCCCATCTGTTGACTCAGGGATCGAGACGTGGCTGCACGATCCGTTACAGCCATGCGGATAAGTTGCCTGTCATCACCGCTAGTGATACGAGGCCGTTAGGTTCCAGCACGGCGTTCCGTATTGCCTTCCTGAACCCACCGATTCTATATTGTGCTAACAGTCATTGGATCTCGAGCAACGCGAGCAGCAATGTCGCTATACGATAAACCGCAACCGCGTTAGGCTACAATCCGACCTTTCTCAAAGTCGGAAACGTGATGGTACGCGTTTCTCCTCCTTACACGAGGCATCACAACAACGTTTCACCAGGCAATGCCGGTCAACTGCTGTTTGTATATGAGAAATCGGTTGGAAACTGTCCTCATGTCAGCACGTTGCAGGTGTCGCCACCGGTGCCAACCTTGTGTGAATGCTCTGAAAAGCTAATCATTTGCATATCGCAGCATCTTCTTCCTGTCGGTTAAATTTTGCGTCTGTAGCACGTCATCTTCGTGGTGTAGCTATTTTAATGGTCAGTAGTGTACAAACGTAAATGTCTCCAGTTGCTATTAACCAGAGAGCAAATGCTATCTTTCTTCTTGTTATATTGGTAGTCGTTAATTAGTGCTCTGCTTTTAAATTTAAAAACTTAAAAATGTCAACCGACTTACGTGCTAAGTTCTGGAATGTTACTAAGGAAAACGGGAGATGCAATTCACTGTAAAGTATGCAACCTCCAAGCATTTCACGCTTAGGTAAAACTTCGGACATTTAATTCTTCTTTCCCAACGCCATCTTTCTTACTTCGTCTAAAACAGCGTGCGTACCATGCAAAGTAATCGTTTATCAATATCAGACTTGCGTAACCTGGAGACGGCCATCGACCTAGTGTAGCAAAAATAGATTCACACGAAGAGCCGACATGTTTCCATTGATTGACGATCGAATCCCAATGGTCCTGCGCCCACTGCAGTCGTAATTGTCGATGTCGTTGGGTCAACATGTGAACATGTAGGGATGTCCTGCTGCGGACCTCCGTGTTCAACAACGTGCGATGGGCGGTGTGCTTCGAAACACTTGTGCAAGCATCAGCATTGTGCTCTATCGGCAGAGATGCCATAGATCACCATCTATCGTACTTAACAGAACGGACAAACCTCCGAACCCCATGTTCTGTGAAGAGTAGTTGACGTTTAGCTCCTCGTGGTAGTTTCACTGTTCTTCAACTTCTTTCCGTAGATTCTCACGACAGTAGCACGTGAACATTCGACCAGCTTCGCCATTTTCTAGATACGGGTTCACAGGCTCTGCGTAGCAATAATCTGCACTTTCTAGAAGTCGCCTATCTCAGTGGATTTCCATATTTGCATCTTCTGTAGGGTGATCACCCGCTCGTGTCTGCCCCGCTTTCAAGCGTTTGTTACCGCGTCACGTGCCCGAGAAGCCACCAGGCGGCATCCAACGTCGCGGGGAGCAGTGATCATAATTTTTTGACTGATCGGTGTACACAGTTTCTAACTGTAATTCTTGTCTTACTGTGTTTTACATTTTCACGACTAGTTGTGACAGCATTTTAAATATGATCCACGATTGTATGTAATATTGAAAATCTAACGTTTGTTACCACTGGAAGAATCTAGATACCCAACTTACAGCTGTGACTAGGTATCTAGTCCCCGGCTCAGAGTTCGCAGGCTATGCTCGTTCCCTCCTATTCTCTTCCGTTCCCTCTTTACAGCGGAAACGCTTGTTCACTGATACAAGTGCATGGTGGTGAACACGGGCAAATTTTCTGCGAATGCTGGTTTGCCTGATTTAGCTTTCATTAGCTCTACCGAAAACCAGGCTTTGCAACATTTGCCGGTGCGAAACACAGCAACAAAACGTTTCTGTAGTGACTAGATGACTTCCTCTGCCGTCGCTTGTCACATTTATGCGTCTATTGCACCAGAAGCTTGTCACGTTTGACTTACGTCATATTAGCTGCTACGTTATATTGTACATTTCTCTCTAATTACGCAAACGTATGCGACAGAAACAATTAATGACATTTACTCTCGTACTTTTTTCAGACACACATTCTGGGACACACAGTCTTTCCGGAGCAACAATCTTAATACGGGGTTATAGCCATTGAAAAGTTGCAGCGTACCGGAGTACCGTGCCGTCTAAAATAAGCAAGTAAGAGGCCCGTATGTCCATATATATCATTAAAGCCAAACAGAAACCGATGTGGTGCAAAACCAGTACCATTATATCTAGTTCGAAAAAACAAACGGCCTCTTTAAATTTCCTTTATTGTATACAGTTAAGAAGAGTGTTCTCTGCTCTTTTCGTAGAAATACGACCTTATACATTTAGGAACGACAAATAACGAATGAACTCCCAGAAACATACACAAGCGTACATATCGCAGTGCCACGTGGATGATCAGGAGCCCAGCTAGAATTTCTCCACCTTTTGATATGATGCTCTGCGCTGTCATCTATATTACACACTGAAGCACCAAAGAAACTGGTACAGGCATGCGTATTCAAATACAGAGATTTTTAAACAGCCAGAATACGGCGATGCATTCGGCAATGCCTATATAAGACAAGTATCTGGCGCAATAGTTAGATCGGCTACTGCTGCTACAATGGAAAGTTACCAGGATTTAAGTGATTTTGAACGTTGTGTTACAGTCGGCGCACGAACGATGGGACACGCATCTCCGAGGTAGCGACGAAGTGGGGATTCTCCTGTACGGCTATTTCGCGAATGTACCGTGAATATCAGGAATCCGGTAAAACATCAAATCACCAACATCGCTGCGGCAGAAGAAAGATTCTGCAAGAACGGGGCCAACGACGACTGAAGAGAACTGTTCAACGTGACAGAAGTGCAACCCTTCCTCAAACTGCTGCAGATTTCAATGCTGAGCCATCAACAAGTGTCAGCGTGCGAACCATTCAACGAAACACCATAGATAAGGGGTTTCGAAGCGGAAGGTCTACTCGTGTACCCTTGATGACTGCACGACACAAAGCTTTACGCCTCGCCTGGGCCCGTCAACGCCGACATTGTTCTAATTATGACTGGAAACGTGTTGCCTGGTCGGACTAGTCTCGTTTCAAATTGTATCGAGCTGATGGACGTGTAGGGCATGGAGACAACCTCGTGAATCCATGGACCCTGCATGTCAGCACGAGACTGTTTAAGCTGCTGGAGGCTCTGTAATGGTGTGAGGCGTGTGCAGTTGGAGTGATGTGGGACCACTGATAGTCTAGATACGACTCTGACAGGTTACACGTACGTAAGCATCCTCTCTGATCATCTGAATCCATTCATGTCCATTGTGCATTCCCAAAGACTTAGGCAGTTCCAGCAGGACATGCGACAACCCACACGTCAGAAATTGCTACAGAGTGCCTCCCGGAACACTCTTCTGAGTTTAATCACTTCCGCTGGCCACCATACTCCCCAGACATGAACATTACTGAGCATATCTGGGATGCATTGCAACGTGTGTTCAGAAGAGATCTCCACCCCTCGTTTTCTTACGGATTTATGGAGAACCCTGCAGGATTCATCGTGTCACTTCCCTCCAGTACTATTTCAGACATAAGTCCAGTCCATACCAAGTCGTGTTGCGGCTCTTCTGCGTGCAGGCGGTGGCCCTACACGATACTAGGCAGGTGTAGCAGTTTATTTGGCTCTTCAGTGTATATCATCTGCACTGATATAGCAACAGCTGGCATAAGGACACCTTATCCCTTTTTTACGTGATGATGTGAAACAGAGAAACTTGAACTTTATTACATACAAGCTTTATTACATACATGAACCATTGGTATAATAGTTGTAAATCGTCGTAGCTGTGTTGGGAAAGTACCAGAGCTCCAAAAGCCAATAGGAAGACCGATGCTCAAATTGTTATAGGCACTGAAAGTTGACTAAAGCAGGAGATAAGTTCAGCTGAAATTTTTACGGAGAGCCTAACAGTGTTCCGAAGGGATAGGCTAAACACAGCTGTCGGTTGCGTGTTTGTTGCTGTTAGAAGTAGCTTATCTCGCAGCGGAATTGAAGCAGATAGCTCCTGTGAGTTAGTATGGGCAGATGTCATTCTTGGCAACAGGAATAAAATAATAATTGGATACTTTTTCCGACCTCCCAACTCTGATGATACAACTGCTGAGAGGTTCAAAGAAAACTTGAGTTCAATTTCAAACACGTACCAAACTCATACAGTTATAGTTGGTGGTGACTTTAATTTACCCTCAATATGTTGACGAAAATACATGTTTAAATCCGGAGATACGCATAAAACAGCATCCGAAATTGCGCTAAAGGCATTCTCTGAAAATTATTTCGAACAGTCAGTTCATGAGCCCAAGCGAATAGTAAACGGTTGTAAAAACGCACCTGACTTCTTAGCAACAAATATCCTGAACTAATAACGAGCGTTAAAAGGGTACAAGGATTGGTGGACACCAGCAGAGAGACTCAGTTCTGTATTTCCCAAATCCTCCAAAAATAAATGAAAAATATACCTATTGAAGAAAGCGGATAAAAATTCGCTTGACACCTTCCTGAGAAACAATCTCTAATCTTTCCAAGTTAACAATGTAAGTGTAGGCAGGATGTGGCTTGAATTCAACGAAATAGTATCGACAGCAATTGAGAGATTTATACAAAATAAATTAAAAAACGACGCAATTGATCCTCCTTGGTACACAAAACGGGTCAGGACACTATTGCAGAAGCAACGAAAGAAGCGTGCCAAATTTAAACGAACACAAAATATTCAAGATTGGAGATATTTTACAGAAGCTCGAAATATAGCGCGGACATAAATACGGGACGCTTATAATAGTTTCTACAACGAAACTTTGTCTCGAAATCTGGCAGAAAATCTAAAGAGATTCTGGTCGTATGTGAAGTATGTTAGCGGCAAGATACAGTCAGTGCATTCTCTGCGCGATAGCAATGGAAATACTATTGGAGACAGTACTGCGAAAGCAGAGTTACTAAACACAGCCTCTCGAAATTCCGTCATCAAAGACGGTAAAGTAAATATTCCAAAATTCGAATCAAGAACTGCTGCCAACAAGAGTAAATTAGAAGTAGATATCCTCGGAATAGTGAAGCAACCTAAATCACTTAATAAAATCAAGTCTTCTGGTCCAGACTGTAAACCAATCAGATTTCTTTCACAGTACGCCGATGCAATAGCTCCACACTTAATCATATACAACCACCCTCTCGACGAAATGGTTCAAATGGCTCTGAGCACTATGGGACTTAACTTCTGAGGTCATCAGTCCCTTAGAACTTAGAACTATTTAAACCTAACTAACCTAAGGACATCACACACATCCATGCCCGAGGCAGGATTCGAACCTGCGACCGTAGAGGTCTCGCGGTTCCAGACTGTACCTCCCAGAACCTCTCGGCCACTTCGGCCGGCCGCTCGACGAAAGATCCGTACCCAAAGACTGGAAAGTTGCTCAGGTCACAACAATATTCAAGAGAGGTAGCAGGACTAATGCGCTAAATTACAGGCCCATATCGTTAACGTCTGTGTGCAGCAGGATTTTGGAACATATGTTATGTTCGAACATTATGAATTATCTGGAAGAGAGCGGTCTACCGACACACAGTCAACACGGATTTAGAAAACATCGTTCTTGTGAAAGAAAGCTAGCTCTTTAAGTACACGATGTATTTCTAGATTTCCCAAAGCCTTTTGACACCGTAGCAAACAAGCGGCTTGTAGTGAAATTGGAATATCATCTCAGTTGCGTGACTGGATTCGTGATTTCCTGTCAGAGAGGCAAAAGTTCGCGGTAACTGACGACAAGTCAACGAGTAAAACAAAAGTGATTTCTGACGTTCCCCAAGGTTGTGTTATAGGCCCTTCGCTGTTCCTCATCTACATAAACGATTTAGGAGAAAATCTGAGAAGCCATCTTAGGTTGTTTGGAGATAGTGCTATCGCTTGTCGTCTAGTAAACTCGCCAGAACATCAGAACAAATTGATAAACGATATCTGAATGGTGCGAAAATTGGCAATTGACCTTAAATAATGAAAAATGTGAGGTCATCCACATGAGTGCTACAAGGAATCCGTTAAACTTAGGCTACACAATAAATCTGTCTAATGTAAAAGTCGTTAAATCAAGTAAATACTGAAACACGTATGTAACATAGCAGCGATGGCGAGGCATTGTAGCATCTGTGACCAGAGAGTATGCGCTTGACCGCGCGAGTGTTGCGAGCGGGTCTCAGTCTGTCGGTCAGTCGTTGCGAGTCTGTAGCTCTGTCTAGTTCAGGGCAGTAGTCTGTCAGTAGTCGTCGCGAGCAGTAGCTCTGTTCAGTGGCGTGCAGTACGCTAGTAGTCGTCATGCAGAGCGATCGGTCAGTGGTAGCAGTCCAGTGGGATTGCGTGATGTGGTCTGGCGACAACACTGGTCAAGATGCTGAATGAGGTATACTGTTAATTAAGATAATCAACGGATAATGTAAAGTTTAATTATTGTAACTAATTTTCAACAAGTGCCCCCAATAATAACTTTGATTTCAAAAGCAATTTTACATAAAATTTTTATTTAATTGAAGTAACTATTTCGTTCCACTTCCCCTAAACAAAAGTTTCAGTTTTCAATTAGATTATAAAAAAAAAAAAAAGGAATATTATTATTTGCAATGCAGTTCCTCCAAGCGGTGCGCAACAACAAGAGCAGAAATTTGACTAGGTGTTGCAATGAGGTAAGAATTTAATTTTGATTTTTGCACAGGGCCAAAGACCGATATTTCGGTTTAATTGAATCATTATTATCACTGAGATTTTCTTATCACTGAATGGACTTTAATTTTTTATGAAGAACTTATACTTGAGTCAGATCGCGATTCTCACTTTTATTGTCATTAAATTTAATTGCAGGGAGGTTACGTTTGGACGTTTGGCTCCTATTCATAAATAATATTTCTGTCTTGTAAATTTTTGTGGGGAGGTTACACTTGGCGACACCCAGTCCAGGATCGAATTTCGTTGAGAGTCTTTTGAGCAACAGTCAGATATCTGCTCTTATTTGCTTATAATTAGGATTTAGCGCAACGCTTTTATTAACTTGTGACTTTCTTTCTACAGGTCAACGGCAATTCGTTGCTCTGTTGTATTTGTGTGTTGCTTTTGCATTGAGCTGATTTATTTTGTGAAAAATTTTGACTTTTGTAAAAAATGCCGCGAAAGACTGTGAATAGTGTATCGCGAGGTATTATGAATGAAATTACCGACTCAAACAACTTTACCGATAGGACATATGACACGCAGTGTAATGATGACAATCCTGCGTTCACTAACAATCAGTGCATTCCAACCACTAGTGATGACTTTTACCTTAATGATGAACAAACGAACTCAATTGTCTCGTCTGTTAATTTGACGACAATTGATGACGCGGGACGCTCTATTGTAATGAGCGCTGCCGAGCTTAACACATCCGATTTGGAAAATTCAAGTAACGTACAGACAAATTTGTCTAATGAAAATGAACAGGATACACAAAGTACGACGGATTTATTTAATTCCGAAATAGGGACTGACAGTGTATGTTTAACTGGCAAACCTTTTTGTAAATCTCAGAATAACCAAATGGTTGCAGAAAACGAGACAATTCCAGATCCACCACTAAACAGCACAGAGAATATAAACGCTAGTTTTGACTTGGTACGAATTATGAGAAGTTTGCTACAACAGCAAAGTGAGAAAGCAGACAACAATTTCAAACACTTAAATGAAAAACTTGACAATAATGACGAAAATCTCAAACAACTTAGTGAACAGGTCAGACAACAGAATGAAAAATTAGACGACAATTCCAGACAGCTTAGTGAACAAATTAGAGCCGTTGCCGCGCAGTGCCATGACACTAAGGAACAGTTGCGCGTGGAAATTGAAGCTTGTTCAAAAAAAAATAGCGAAGAAATTAAGTCTGTTGCGCAGGAATTAAGAGAAATGCAAACAGCCGCAACAGAAACACTCAGAGACGAAATTAGCGGAGTCGCTAAACAATGCTCTGAAAAAGCTGCACAATTACGGGACGAGTTTAAAGCAATGACGGTAGAACTTTCGCGCACAGTGGACGCAAAGATAGACGCGAAATTCGAACAACAGAATACTCAGATTGACGAACGTTTTAATCTTCACTTACAAAACAGTGATACGCGTTTCCGTAAATTTATTCAGGATCAAAACAAAGTAAAACGACAAGTAATGGAAACAATCACAGCACAGAGACAAGAAGACAAACGTAAAATGTTCGCGAAAGCGAAGACGTATGTAGACAATAATATTACTACAGTGTCCGACAAAATTAATACCATAGAACAGTTGAACGCGGAATTACGGGATGAAATTTCTGATCTTAAATCAAAAACAGATACACACACAGCAAATATTCAAACAGTGACAAACAGATTCGAACAATTAGATCTAACACAGGATTGCGATGTCATCAAAGCTGATGTTAAAAAACTGAGCGAAACTACGCGTAAGTTGCAAAAACAGATTAATGCGTCTGATTCTAAAACCGATGATCAGGTTAAAATACTGACTGAAAAATGTGATGAATTGGCCAGTCGTATTGATGTTATCGAAAATACTAATGACAATAAATCAGACGATACTGCACCGGTTTCATTTATCCAAACACCTGAATTTCAAAATTTACAGCAGACAATTAATAAGATCGATTCATCTAACAACACGTTACGTAGGAAGTTATCGAGTTTACAACAAGAAGTAACAGAGATGAAAAGCATCTCAGTTAATAACACATCACAGCAGACGCCACTTAGCGAACATTTGTCAGACTTACGCAGCGCGTATAATGCGAGAAATTTACAGAGACTACGAGACGTAAAATCCGAAAAGCCACGCGACTTAAAATCTGAAAAGCTATGCAACTTGAAATCCGAAATGACACAGACGAACAGATTCACACACAAACCTGAACGTGGTCTCAAACTGAGTGACGAGAACGTAGATTTCGAGCAATTTGCATTTGTAAGAAAATCTAAGGAATTTAATAATGGCAGCGTACAGGTACACGCTTTGCACTGTATACGACAATTTATCTTTGTACATTCACCGCTATTGCCTGTAATGCAGAAGCTAGCTTTGAACCAGAGGCAACAATTTGCTATTGTATTTTCATCAGCATTACGTATTATGCAGAAACTGGAATTAGCAAGAATACAGCGATTTACTTTTGGAATTTTACCGCTATTGCTTGCAACGCAAAAGCCAAAATTTATTTACAGTGCGTAATTGACCTCAGGGGATTCATTACGCTTTAATGAATATGTGCCGTAGCGAGCATAGGGCCCCGAGCTGTAGTAGTGCTGTTTCATCTTTAGTTTTCTGCACTGCTGCCTTCTCTTCTACTATCCTTTATATCTATCCAAACTGCTCTTTAACTATTGCTCTACCTAGTATTAAGAAACGAGTAATGAAAACCCGATGTGACAAACTTTTACCGAATGTGACAATTTTCAGTAGGCACTCCAGAACCAGCGTAATTTTAATTACAGATAAAATCGTAATCATCAGTATGTACAAAATTTTCAGCAGTCGCAACCACATTTTGGTAACAATGGAGGTTTTTCACAACAACAACATCAAAACCAGCCGGTTAGCATACATAACCAACAATGTAATGCACAAGGTCAACCAGGCTTTAATGTTCCGCCGCGTGCGCGTATAGTCCAAGATCCAACAAATAGTAACGTACGGCAGCAAGGAAACAACTACGTACAAAGAAGACAGTATTTCAATTCCTATCGTAATGCACCGTATAGGAATGACTATTACGACAGACGTAAAAACGATGAGCACAATTATCAGCGTACATATAACAACAGTCGGTCTCACCAACAGCAAAATCATACGCAAGAACCTATTCTCATGAATGAACCCGACAGTAGGTACCATCCAGAGCGTAACACGTCTGGAAGAAGTAATAGGACAGTTCAAATAGTTGAAATGCCACAGAATCCTCCTAATAATAATAACACGTCGGATAGAATCTGACTAGATACTGTACAGATCGCATCTTCCAATAATACAAGCACTACTTCAGACACGCAAAATGTTGTTCGCGAAAATGTAATTACTTTTGACGATATCAGAGACACTCTCTTGCAGGAAAGACCAGCTATTCAGAAAACCATTTCACATCCTGTTATCGAAATTAAGATTGGTTCATCGAAATTCTCAGCAGTAATTGATTCCGGCTCACCTATATCAGTAATAAATGAGGAGACTTTTAATGAGTGCAACAAAGAGAATACGTATCCGACATTACCATTAGGCAAAACAAAAGTGAAAGGAGCAGTACCGAGTAAAGTTGTAGACGTTAAATTACAGACGCATTTATCATTTTGTATTGGAGGTCATACTTTCCACTCTAATTTTTGGATTGTTCCTTTATTAACAACAGACGTAATTTTAGGTACGAATTTTCTGGTACAACACGACGCAGTTATCGATTTTCAAAATTCTTATTTAATGTTAAAGGATGAAAATGTACAATTGGCTTTAGAGTTTCAGCATTCATTGTCTGCGGAAGAGCAAACAATTAACCGCACAGAGGTCATTTCCGCAACACGTAACATAGCCTGTAATCCCACATTGTTCACAGATACGTACGTACACAACTATAATACTCCAGACGAAGTTGACTACGACGTAATGCAAATGATTTCCGATAAAGTTAGACAAAGCAGTGCAACTACAGACGACGAACGAACGCAGTTACACAAGATTCTTTTTCAGCAAGCTCCAGTTTTTGACAACATTCCTGGTACTATGTCCGGATTTATGTATGAATTTCAAGTGAAACAGCACGATACATTTAAAGCAAAGCATTATCCCATTCCATATATTCACAGAGAACAAGTTAAAAAAGAATTGCAGGATATGCTTGATCAAGGAATTATTGAACCAGCAGTTAGTCCGTACATAAACCCGCTGCATATTGTTAAGAAAAAAGATGGCTCACTTCGCCTTGTACTTGATTCACGTCACATTAATGACATTATTATTAACGAAACAGATCGACCACAGACATTAGAGGAACTTTTACAGAAATTTCATGGTACAGCTATTTATTCTACACTAGATTTGAAATCGGGATTTTGGCAAATTCAACTTCATCCGAATTGCAGAAAATATACAGCTTTTCTCTGTTTCGGCGACTGTTATCAATTTTGCAAATTACCGTTCGGCTTAACTATTTCTTCTGCAGCTTTTATTCGCGGTTTGAACACAATACTTCCGGCAGAACTTAAAGACAGAATTACGACGTATGTAGACGACATTCTTATCGCAGAAGCTAACTGGTCTGAACACAATCTGATTCTTGAACAACTGTTACAAACTTTTCATGCACAAGGACTTACAGTTAATCTTAGTAAATCGCACTTTGGCAAAACTTCTATAAAATTTCTTGGACACGTGATTTCAGCAGAAGGCATTGCGCCTGATCCAGAAAAACTTCAAGCTCTACGTGACATTACTGTTCCTACAACAAAAAAGCAATTACGCAGTTTTTTGGGCTTAATTAACTTTTTTCGTAAATTTATTCACCATTCTGCTTTAGACACGCCTAGACTATGCCAATTAACGGGTAAAAACACTATTTGGTCTTGGGATAAGCAAGCACATTCTGAATTCATGAACCTGAAACATGCTCTGTTGAATGCTCCACTGTTATCGCACCCCGATCTTACTAGAAATTTTTCCATTGCTACCGACAGTTCCAACACCGCTTTAGGCGTACACATTTTTCAGGAAATTGAAGAAGATGGTTCAACAGTAATTAAAAACATCGCATTTGCAAGCCGCATTCTGTCACCTGCTGAGCGAAATTATTCTGTTACAGAATTGGAAACATTATGTGTTGTATGGGCTTTCACGAGATTTAGGCATTTTCTTTATGGCAGACATACCACCGTCTACACAGACCACAGAGCGATACAATTTTTACTTTCAGCTAAATTCACTCACGACAGGTTAAGTAGATAAATGGAAATGTCGTGTGGCTAGGGCCTCCCGTCGGGTAGACCGTTCGCCTGGTGCAGGTCTTTCGATTTGACGCCACTTCGGCGACCTGCGTGTCGATGGGGATGAAATGATGATGATTAGGACAACACAACACCCAGTCCCTGAGCGGAGAAAATTTCCGACCCAGCCAGGAATCGAACCCGGGCCCTTAGGATTGACAGTCTGTCACGCTGACCACTCAGCTACCGGGGCGGACAGGTTAAGTAGATGGAAACTATATTTACAAGAATTTAATTTTACGATTGTTCACATTCCCGGCACACAAAATGTTATAGCAGACGCACTATCGCGTTCTCTCGGCAACAATCAGCAAGACGTAGCAACCAACTTCTGCAAAACAAATTTCAGTGTCATGTACATTCAGCAAGTCGCAATTGAAAATTTTATTTCATCGTCACTACAGGACATAGCGCAAGAGCAAAATAAGGACAATGTGTGGAAAGAAATTAAACACCTTTGGCAAGATAGGAAAAATGCTACGATTAGGAACCACTACACTGTACGCAATGACATTCTGTTTCGCCGCTCTCATCCTGACAGCAACAATTGGTTATTATGCATTCCTGACGAACTGGTTAACAAATTAATTTGGTACACTCATTTAAGTTACGCACATTACGGAGCACGAAAATGTTTTCTTATACTGAGACAGAACTGTTATTTTACCAACATGGAGAAACGTATACGACGAGTTTTAGCGTCTTGTAAAATTTGCCAGAAAGCTAAATCAGACACCACTTCACATATTCCTCCATTATATCCCATTATACCTGTTAAATTAAGACACATGGCCGCTGTAGATATTTTGGTCCGATTCCGAGAACTAACAGAGGTTTTTGCTACATCTTTGTCGCTGTTGAGCTCACTTCAAAATTTGTTACTTTCACTCCGTTACGTAAAGCTACTGCTAAAACTGTTTCGAAGGCATTTGTAAAACATTTTCTATCTCATGTAGGGCATGTAATGAAAGTAATTTCTGACAATGGATCTCAATTTCGTAGTAGCGTATGGACACGCATGTTACGAGCCAGAAACATTTCTCCGATCTATATATCCAAGTACCATGCTTCTTCGAACCCCTGTGAAAGATTAATGAAAGAAATTGGTAAGCTGTGCCGAATATACTGCCACAAAAGACATATTGATTGGGATACACACATACTCTCATTCCAAGACGTAATTAATTCCATTCCAAATGAATCCACTATGCTATCTCCGTCTGTTATACTCAAAAACGTTGAACCACCGAACAAAATTAAAGAATTAGTAAACTTCCCTAAATGTCGTCGCCTAAGACACCACGAAATAATTGACATTGCGCTGAACAACATCAAACGTGCCGCAGAGCGCCGAAGACGGCAAAAACAGGTTTGTAGACGCCGAGACTTTCACGTTGGACAGAAAATATTAGTACGTACACATTATTTATCCACTAAATTAAAAGGTAAGTGCAGTAAATTTGAACTTCTATACGCAGGTCCATATCGGATTCGCAGCATCCCTCACCCCAATGTTGTACACGTCGAAACTTTGAGAACCAGAAAATCGAAAGGCAACCACCATATCTCAAACATTAAACCGTTTATTGAATGAAGACACTTTATGATTCAACACACTATGATGTCATTTATTAATGCAATTATTTCACTTGACTAATTACTGATGATTATCGCATTTTTTCTTGGCAAGTGCCCGGCAAGGTAAGGTTAGCAGGTCGCTTTTCTTGTCGTTACACATCAGACCGTGCACATTTTCCACTTTTTTTTGTGTATATGATTGTACTCCAGTTTTGTTTGTATGCACTGTGAAATAGTTAAGATATAACACACCTGTTGACTTTGACATTTTTTGCCTTATGACATCTCAACATCGTGACTGTTTTACATTTTTGCTGCTGCATTGTGATATTATCTGTACATTTTGCCTCTGAACACTGTCAATGTCTTTGACATATTACGTTTTCTGTCATGTTATGCTGTATGGTTAATTATGTTACCATAAACCAGTCATTATTTAATGGGTATATGATTTAAATGCAAGACATTAATCTCTGTTCATCAATTTCAGTAAGAAATGATGCGTGTAAGAAATAAATTCAACAGAAATGGGAATTTCACCTACGGAATAAACGAAAGAAGATGCAATAACTTTATGAGGAAGAGTAAATGGATCAGGATTAACAAGCATTAACAAGAATATACTATACTCATCGTAGAATAGCAGTCTTAACTAATTATTTCTTTCAGAATACAAGGTGATTGATGCAGGCTGTCAGACTGAACTACACATCTTAGTTTTAGTGATGAAATATGCTAGAAATAAGGAATAGTTGTATAATGAGTAATGAAGTGATTTTTTGCAGATGATAATGAATACTGATGAATAATGATGAAGGATATGGTATTATGAATAATGAAGTTTTTATTTACAGGTGATGATAATAATGAAGTTATGATAATATGGGTAATGAAGTGATTGATAATGAAGTTTTTTCTTTACAGATGAGGATAATGTTGGAGTTTTATATTTATGCTATGTAGTTATTTAAGTATTTGTTGCAGTTTGTTTTGACAGCAGGTGTTATATTGCATAGTAGGATGACGGAAAGTTTTGGAAAGGACAGCTATGGAACACATTTTATACACATTTCACTACTTGTTAATTCGAAGTTCACTACTTTTCAGCATAGTGTGCGTTTCTTCTTTCAGGTCAATAATCCATTTTGTATTTTTTCCAGGAGATGCTTGTCATGATACTTACTAAAACTGTTACTTATTATACCTGTTCTAGTACTTTTTTTTTACCCATTTGTGTTTACCATTTATAAATGTAATCACATATACTGCCTTGTTACATAACCTTGCTACAGCTGACTCATGACGAATGACGTTACCTATCCTCATTTGCAGCAATAGGTCAAAAGCAAAAAGTGTTATGCCTCAGCAATTAATTATCGATCCCAACGCAATGCATTGCTAACAAAAAAAAAATGTATTAACAGTCCCAAATAGTGATACCAGTTTGAGAAAATTCTGAATAATACTGATTAGCTCTGAATAGTATGTCACTTGAGTAATGACTTCTTAATGAGACAACAAAAATACACATATATATAAAATAATGCTTAGTAACTGGCTAGTAATTGCCACTGTTATTGTAATGAGACTACTTATAATCCCCATGATTATTAATGTTATGACTATAATTAACTGATTTTTAATAATGACTTCGTAATGATCTGAATAATACTGAATGAGGAACAATGCTTTATACTATTCGATACCTGATGGCCACTGAGTGCCAATAATTAGTGTCACTTAATGAATTGTTATTAACTATGCCATTAATTAGCTCTTGTTTTCAATGTTCATACTTCGTAATTGGAAATGAATGTGACTGTTTAATAATGCTTTGTAATTAGGAAAAAGCTAATGATTATTACTAATGGAATGACAAATGATTAATTAATTATGCTATGCTTTATAATTGCGAAAGAATGTGATTGTTTAATAATGCTTTGTAATTAGGAAAAAGCTAATGATTATTACTATTGAAATGACAAATGATTAATTAACTATGCCATACTTTGTAACTGGAAAAGAATGCGATTGTTTCATGATGCTTTGTAATTAGGAGAAGGTTAATGATTAATACTATATTGGAATGACAAATGATTAATTAACTATGCTATGCTTTGTAACTGGAAAAGAATGCGATTATTTAATAATGCTTTGTAACTAGGAAAAGAAGATTACTGATTCTATGTAAAATAATTAATGAACATTTTTCTGTAATACTACATACATGGTACAGAAATGTTCAATAACTGGGCTATGAATGCCGCAAACTACTACTGTAATTGACAATATTATGTGACTTAATGTCCTTCACCTTATGAGCTAACTACCCTGAATTACTGCAATGTCCATTTGTCCTGTTTATCCTAGTGATCATGGAGCACTATCTTTGGTTTTGCACTAATTCTACGTTGGTGTGCCTTGTAAGAGCGTGGTGTTGACACGACATGCTGTCCACCACCGTGAGTGATGAAGATGTTATTATGGTCCCACTGTTTGGTGTACCTAATGTACTGCCAAAATGAAAACATGAAACATTAATACGACAGTTCAGTGTCTTGGCTACACTGATAAATTCTGAGGGGAAAAGAACTTCAAGTTGTGTCACTTGGTGTTGTACTTCTGTGGAAAGATATGGACTTTCAGAACAGCTGTGTGCAATCTAAAGTGCTACAACCATGATGCAATCCTTCCCTTTCCTATCCTAATTCTTGTCACATAGTGAAAATCATTTTTGCTAACATTATTTATGTTCATGGCTATACATTTTTTCAATTCGCTAAACTCCAGTGCGAGTACACTTATGTCACTGGTCGACATGATTTTTTTTGCTATTATGTTTATTTATTGCCAAAATGCTAAAGACATTTTTTTGATTTGTTCTGAAGTACAGTATATGTACACTCTTGTCTTTTATATTGTATATACATTTTTTTATTTTTTTGAGGATATGTTCTGAACTACAGTGCATGTGCACTTATGTTAGGTGTTAATATGTTTTCTACTGAATTTCAGTGCCTGTGCACTTTTCTCATTTTTCAAGATGATTTGTACTCATTCTGTATATTCAATACTTCAATGCGAATGCACTTATGTCATTTGTTACTAATTGTACATACATTTCATCAATTACTGATATGTTCTCAACTGCAGTGCATGTGCACTCATGTCACTTGTCAACATAATATTTTGCCAGTCTGTTTATTTGTTCTGAATATGCTAAAGAATTTTTTTTCAGTGCCTGTGCACTTTGTTATCTGTCAAATAATTTGTATATACATTTTTCTGATTTGCTGCTATGTTTTGTACTCACATTTTGTCTTTGTCTGATATATTTTGTACTTAGTGCGTGTGCACAACATTTAAATAATCTGTAAGTTGTAGAATTTTGTTAATTAAAGAAAAATTTTGCCGCGCTTGGCAAGTCCAAATGACTCACCATCGCTGCCAAATTTTTGCCTCCCCAGTGGAGGGTTATGAAACACGTATGTAACATAGCAGCGATGGCGAGGCATTGTAGCATCTGTGACCAGAGAGTATGCGCTTGACCGCGCGAGTGTTGCGAGCGGGTCTCAGTCTGTCGGTCAGTCGTTGCGAGTCTGTAGCTCTGTCTAGTTCAGGGCAGTAGTCTGTCGGTAGTCGTCGCGAGCAGTAGCTCTGTTCAGTGGCGTGCAGTACGCTAGTAGTCGTCATGCAGAGCGATCGGTCAGTGGTAGCAGTCCAGTGGGATTGCGTGATGTGGTCTGGCGACAACACTGGTCAAGATGCTGAATGAGGTATACTGTTAATTAAGATAATCAACGGATAATGTAAAGTTTAATTATTGTAACTAATTTTCAACAAGTGCCCCCAATAATAACTTTGATTTCAAAAGCAATTTTACATAAAATTCTCATTTAATTGAAGTAACTATTTCGTTCCACTTCCCCTAAACAAAAGTTTCAGTTTTCAATTAGATTATAAAAAAAAAAGGAATATTATTATTTGCAATGCAGTTCCTCCAAGCGGTGCGCAACAACAAGAGCAGAAATTTGACTAGGTGTTGCAATGAGGTAAGAATTTAATTTTGATTTTTGCACAGGGCCAAAGACCGATATTTCGGTTTAATTGAATCATTATTATCACTGAGATTTTCTTATCACTGAATGGACTTTAATTTTTTATGAAGAACTTATACTTGAGTCAGATCGCGATTCTCACTTTTATTGTCATTAAATTTAATTGCAGGGAGGTTACGTTTGGACGTTTGGCTCCTATTCATTTATTATTTCTGTCTTCAAAATTTCAATGGAGAGGTTACACTTAGCGCAATGTCCATTGGCATTCATAAATAATATTTCTGTCTTGTAAATTTTTGTGGGGAGGTTACAATACCTAGGAATTATAATTACGAACAATTTAAAATGGGATGAACACACAGATAATGTCGGGAAAGCAACCAAAGACTGCGTTTTATCTGCAGAACACTTAGAAAATGTGACAGATCTACTAAAGAAACTGTCTACTTTACGCTTGTCTGTCTTCTTTTGGAGTACTGCTGCGCTGTCTGGGAGAAAATTCAGAGAAGAGCAACACTTTTTGTATTACCGCGAAATAGGGGGGAAGAGTGTCACGGACATTACACAGAATTTGGGGTGGATACCGTTAAAACAAATGAGTTTTTCGTTCCGGCGGAATCTTGTCACGAAATTTCAGTCATCAACTTTCTCCTCCGAATGCGAAAATATTTTATTGACGCCGACTTACACAGGGACAAACGAACATCGTAATAAAATAGGGGAAAATAGAGCTCGCACGGAAAGTTATAGGTGTTCGTTTTTACCACGCGTGTTCCAGACTGGAATAGTAGGGAATTACTGTGAAAGTGGTTCGATGAACCCTCTTCCAAGCAGTTAAGAATGATTTGCATTGTATCTATGTAGATGTAAGTCAATGTAGATGTAGATGTTAATGTGCTGAGAATCAATACGTAGAAGGCCGAATCCATGAATAGCCTCCCGCACCAAGAGTAACATCAGGAACAATTATCAAGATCTGCAGAAGACTATGCATTTTAAATACCTAATATATATTGTCATCTAATGTAGCAATGTCAGTTCTGATATCCTTGCGCTAGGCCTAACTGATGACAAGTCATCGGCGTCCTGCGCTAAATCGTACCCCAAAATTTACAGGACCAGCAGGCACGTATGGTGGAAAATGCCGTCGATTACGATAAAGGATGAGCTGACGCTTTCTTAAATGGATATGAAGATACTTCGATAGACTCTCGGACTGACTCGATACAACCACTTAAGATTGGATTGGATTATTTGGGGGAAGAGACCAAACAGCGAGGTCATCGGTCTCATCGGATTAGGGAAGGACGCGGAAGGAGGTCGGCCGTGCCCTTTCAAAGGAACCATCCCGGCATTTGCCTATAGCGCAACCACTTAAGAAATGACTATGTTGGACAGAAGTTTAACGTCCCTCCAATTGGTAAGGTCACGTAGTGAAAACGCAGGACAGCTCAGCTTTCAAATTCAAATGGTTCTAATGGCTCTAAGCACTATGGGACTTAACATCTGAGGTCATCAGTCCTGTAGACTTAGAACTACTTAAACCTAGCTAACCTAAGTACATCACATACGTCCATGCCCGAGGCAGGATTCGAACCTGTGATCGTAGCAGCAGCGCGGTTCCAGACTGAAGCGCCTAGAACCGCTCGGCCATAACGGCCGGCAGCTCAGTTTTCCATTTTCACCAAGGTGGCATACTACGAAGAGGAAGTTCACTAAGCAGTGGACTGACATCCACGATGTTCGTTTTAAACCCGAAAATGTCACCAACAGCGCTAAACTGAGGAGATATAGCGAAACAGCCGACCATGTACGCTGAGAGAGAGAAAGAGCGGGAGGGAGAGATTAATAAATATACATATTGCAACAATAATAACATCACAATACATGAGATGATTGAAAGAGGGTATAGTGATAAAGTATACAGAGACAGGAAGGAAACTGTAAATTGGAACGATTCACTGATGAACGCTGTGTGCGCCAGAGATGGGCAGGACAGCGAACCCACGTTGTAGGCCCACAACCTTACGGCTGTACGTTGAACCTGTCTTAGCAAACAGCCGGCGAGGGATTATCATCACGTCTCATTACGGCGGTAAACATGCCAATTCGAAAGATTACATTTCATTACGGAGGGGACGCGAGGCCAAATAGCTCCGAAGCCGCTGTGAGCAACGCGGGCCCCTGGGAGGCGGGCGGTAATCCGCTGTAAACAAGCCCCCTGAGCCCTCCGGGACAGATAAGACCAGCACTCATTATCCCAGTCTTCAGGAGACTGCTCGTCGCCCTCCCTGAAATATGCAGCAAGCTCCGGCGCGTCTAAGCGGAAGCAAAGTTTGTCAATGTTCTAAAGACACTAATATTCAGTGCAAGTTTTTTGTGCTTTCTAACTTCTGGCCTCCATGAATGTGTTCATTACTGTTCCCATACAAATCTTCCTCTGTAAGTTTTCTGTTTTCTAAGTTCCTATATGCGTGAATATCTCATTGTAACGTATCAAAAGCGACTTTTATATTCAGCGTAACTTCTCAAAACGAGTTCATACTTTTGCGCCTCAGTGAAAGATAAAGATTTTATCTGTTATTATAGGTTGTCTGTCTTGAGCAGACTGCAACCTAATTAAAAGGAACTACACCAGACGCGTTTCGCTTTTATTTACAAAGCATCTTCTGTGGTATTCTGGAAATTGGATACACACGTTTGTACCTTTTTTTGTTTTGGGTTAAAAACAGCATTTTCCTTATAAAGTTTGTCTGCTAGCTAATTACGGTGTTTATTTACATTATCTGTTCCTCCCCTTCTTGCTGGCAGTTGTTGGCGTCGACACTGCGAAATACGTAACGCATTCCTGCACAACTGATCTAGCAATCAGTTAACACCAGACATTTAAAAGTAACACAATGCTTTAAGAAGCCATCGAATTGCATAGCGTAATAGTGAATGACAAAACTTAACAATCATAAAGTATGGCAATGAGGTAGCTGGAGCATTAATTACAACCAAATGGGATGCTGTTTCTTTGTTTGAGATGGAGTGTGGGTCATATGTGAAAACATATGCAACTTTACAACACATAATATGTAACAGTTACCAAGATAGGGTTCATATCGAACCAATACTAAGACGTTGATAATTTTGTAACAGGTGATGGCAGCACTCGATTTTTTTTCGTATGGTGTATAAAGAATTCATATTTTAATGTTATCGCGAGGTATCAGTATGATCGCAGAGGAAGGAAGAAAGATTAGGGTTTAACGTCTTATCGATGACGAGATGGAACACAAGATGAGTTTGCGGAAGGAGAGGGAAGAAAACCGGCCGTGTCCTTCCCAAAAGAACTGTTGCAGGGAAACTGTAAAAAACATAAACATGGGTGGTGACACAGGTACGCGAAAATTGTCAGTATAGAAGAGTAACGCATAGACTTCGTCATCAGCATGTGACACTGGCTCATCCACTGACCATTAGCTGGGATAAAGGGCCACCAAATATCACACAATTCCAGTACCCCTTCGATATTTCCTACTCGCGAACATCGGTATTACGTGGTCATTGATTCTATTAATGATCAACTTGGTCCTCTGACATATATGTGATTGCTTGTTTACAAAGTATGGAAACTGAAATGGAATTTATTGCCTCGTGATTGATATTGGAAGCGGTCTACCACTTGACAAACTTGTTACGACACAAAAGTGGCGCCGGGGTTAGCTATGCGTATATTTTGACTTTTGAGACTGATACAAGCGAAATCAAAGCGAACTGAAGTCCTGATAAGGTGTCGGCTTCGTTGTGTTTACTTCCAAAAACAAGGGAGGGAAGATAGCATACACTCATACACTCCATTACTTTTAAGAGTGGAAGGCTGCAACGCGTTAACGTCCATAGGCCATCACTTGCAGAGCGCAGTTCAGCATCGGCTGACATTTTAGTTTGAAAACTCCTCGCACGCAATCAGTGTGACAACAGCCAATCAAATTGTAATGTATCTGAATAACCCAATAGGTGCTTTTATTGTGACACCTTAGTTAATGTGGTATACCTTTATAGAAACCGTGCCGTATGGCGACTCGTTTCTTCTGGCACCTTTATAAACCAAACCCCTTACGCAGACAATTTTTCTCTAAGTTTGCTTGCTAGACTTGAAGTTCAGTTCTGTGTGACAAAATCTGCGAAGTTTTCTCCTAGCTACACGGTCAGCGCAGTGGACTGCAAAGTGAAGGGGCCCTAGTTCGGTCTCCGTCCGGGTCAGAGTCTTTTTTCCCGCTCGGGGACTGAGTGTTGTCCTTACGTTCGAATCTTCATGATTGATATTACACTATTGAAGATGGCTGAATGGGCACGGCCCGAAAACCAATTAATTTGAAAAAAAAAAGTTTTTACATAGTTTGTATTCCATTTTATTGTTCGTACCATGCTGCTCAACAACACATTTATTCATATCATCAGTGGGAATACTTGAGGCCCACTCTCCTCAGCATCGTATACCTCTTGCTGCAATTTTCAGCCCCGTCGGTTGACTGAGCTTTAATATTTTGCCTACACGTTCCGTCACTTTTTTGTCAGCACTGTCACTTCTTTCTCCTCCTCACCATCAATATATAGTGACAAAAAAATCGCAACATTAAGAAGAGTTTCTGACACAAAAGAAAGCTGATAGGCATGTTTCTACATCTGAAAAACGACGTCTATTCCAATTTCACGCCAGTCGCATAAAAGTGGCGCTAGTAGCGACACTACTAAGATGCAAATCAGATTTACTTTACACTACAACAGTAGTGAGCATTAGTTACCTTTGAGATTGGACGTTGTAGGTTGATGTTGGTCAAGAATGCCTGCAAGGAGACAAAGTCGCCATTATCGAAATCTCTCTGCGTTTGAATGACGTCGTGTAATAAGACTACTAAAAGCTAGATGTTACTTCTGCAGTACTGCGGAAAGACATGGCTGGAATGTAGCCACTGTAGATAATTGCTGACAGCGATGATTACGGGGATGTACGGTCGCAAGAAGATCGGGCCCCAGACGGTCATGTGGCACAATCGAAAGGGAACACCGTGATGTTCGATCTATGGCACTGGCGAATCGTACTGCATCTGCAGCAGCAATCTGAACAACAATTGGCATCACAGTGACAATGAACTGCTACGAATCGGTTACTTCGAGAACACCTCCGAGCCAGTAGCCCTGTAGCCTGCTTTCCACTGTCTCTATACCACCGCCATTTGCGACTTCAGTGGCGTCAAGCGGGAATTCATTGGAGAGCAGGGTGGAGGCCTGTTGTATTTTATGATGAAATCTGGTTCTGCTTCAGTGCCAGTGATGAGGTGAGTTGGTTAGAAGGAGACCAGTTAAGTTTCTGCAACCAAGTGAGTAATAGTCAGGGGTGCGATTTCGTATGACACCAGGAGCACTCTTCGTTGTTGTCCGATGCATTCTGACTGCAAATTTTTACTTCGATCTGCTGATTCGATCTGTTGTGCTGCCATTCATGAACAGCATTTCAGGGGGTGTTTCTCTAAACAGGTTAACACTCGCCCAAGTACCGATGTCGTAACTCAACATGATCTACAGGGGGTCAGTCCCCTAGACTTAGAACAACTTAAACCTAACTAACCTAAGAACATCACACACATCCATGCCCAAGGCAGGATTCGAACCTGCGACAGCAGCAGCAGTGCGGTTCCGGACTGAAGCGACTACAACAGCTCGGCCACAGCGGCAGGCTAAAGGATGTTGACATGTTGCCTTAGCCGGCTCTATTAACAGATCTGTATCCATTCGAGCACGTACGGACATAGTCGGACTCCACCGTCATCCACAAATAGCACTGACCGACCTAATGCAACAGGCATGGAACTCCATTCCACAAAGTGACATCTTGCACCTGTACAACGCAATCCGTACACGTATACATTCTTGCATTCAAAATTACGGCGGCTACACCAATTGTTAATGTACCAGCACTTCACCTTTATAATGGCTCATCACGCGTTTATATTAACCTGTGATATTGTAATGCTAATCACTTAAATATGCTCCTTTGACAGATGTAATCCCGAAATTTCATTACTCTAAGTCAGTTATCTTTTGATTTTGTGAATTTTTTTCTGTCAGTGTATTTAACTAAACAACAAGCCATCGCGCTGTCCACACTGTCGATTTCGGCGATCACTGTCTATGCTTGCACTGCAAGATTAGGACGCGCATCACTTTGAACTACACTGCTGTGTAGAACGTAAGGACGAAAGCAACTTCCGCACGGTGTATCACTTCCAAGTAACATACCTCGATGAAACTTGGAACATAAATAGAAAGAACTGCTACAGTACAGCACAGCTGGTAACTGAAAGAAATACATAATGAGACGAACAGAAATGACACTTTCATTCAAAGACCAATAGTTATACTGAAAACACCGCGAGTCATGATGGCTCCCTAGACTTCACAAATGCGCGACAAGTACCTTAATATGGTGTGTTTATTAATTGGTTTTTTTTATAGTATCCGTATCTATATATCAGTAAATGGAATAATCTGAATTGCGTTATTTTAGATACTCTTTACTATCAATATAGCTTTTTTATTATTTATGATTCAGCGTGAAGCGTCTAATGTGTGCCACGTAACTACGTACTTAAGAAAATTACAAACAGAATTTTCATCTCAGGGATTTATCACAGTGAAAAATTAATTATCGTCGAGTTGTGTTGTGAATATTGTATGAGACTGTTGATAATTTCTTTGCTTAGTGTTCTTTCTCTTTAATTCTTCAAAAGCTATTAATAAAACGTCGGCCGAGTAGCGGCTTAATGAAATCACTAACTGTAGTCCTGGTTGAATTCCTTTAATATTTTAAAAACAATCGTTATTGCTATATTTGTAATTTATTTGCAGAGTACGTATATGTCGTACTCGCAGCCGTATCTCGTGCCGGAAGCTGTAAAGATTTTTTTTTCGTTTGCTGAGGCGCTTAATGGCTGCCAACAATGCTGCCGATCTCGCAGCGCTGAACTCAGCCCAGCTTCGAGAACACTTATAAAAATATTTTGCTTTGGGGGGAGGGGGGCACACTGAATACTTAAGTAAAAACAATTTTACACTAGATAACATATAATTAGCATAAAGTTATTACAACAGTTTACACTTAAGTAGGCAACGGCCAGCCGTGCGTGATATTCAGACAAGTGTACAGGAAACAGTGTCACCGTTATCATCTGTGAATTACGTTGTGCTGTGAAGCGTCAAATAATGTATTTTGCTCCAAAGAATATACATTGTTGTATACAGATTCGCTGCCGCATTTTCTCGACAACGTAATTGCAGAATGTGTTTTTATATTTTTATTTTATTCCTAGTTATTAATCTTTATTTAAACCAAGAGTCTTTTATTAATTGACGTTCCCAGGAGCACACGGTACAATGCCCCCCCTGCGACGTCTGTTTCAAAATCCACATTTTTTAAACAGGCATTCCACCTGTAGCGTTACCACTGTGTATTAATCAAGTTCATTGTTGTAATTGTTCACAGTACACACAATGTACATTGGTGATTCACTTCACATCAAAGATTGTTCATTTGATATCAGAATTGTTCGTCATACATAAGTAATTATATACATATATATATATAATATATATATATATATATATATATATATATATATATATATATATATACATATATAACTTTAGCCCACCAACTGATCTTCAAATAGGAACAACTTGGTATGAACCTACAACTCCCAGAATTTCATAACTGTGCTCTCCTATCTAGGTTACAGGTGCGGGAAAAACCAGGGAGTAAAAACCCCGCCAGGAGCCTTCAAATTGTTCCTATTTGAAACATTCTCCATAACTTTGTATCTATTCATTTGTTAGTCAAAGTTTATGTCTTTCGATGAACATGGTGTTAAAAGTAACATACACTGAACAACAAATTTGAAGTTAAAGTGGTTAAATTGCATGATTTTGGGTAAGTTATGTTTATTTCAGTATAAAATGATACAAAATCATTATCTTCATGAATATTTAGCTCAAGTTTTTTTTTAAAGGAATCTACATTTTTGTATAACTCACTAATTATATATGCATTCATGTTCCAAGATTCAGCATAACATATTTTAAGTGAATAATTACTTGAATTATGTTATGTGTTATGTATTGATTAATTTCAGTGCCATTCTGGAAGCACAGAAGTGAAATATTAAGAAAAAATGAAGATAATGTTACATGAGTGAAAATAATTTGTAAGTCTACTTTGTGTCAGAACTATGTAAAACATAAAAGAAAATATATAAATTAACTGGTCACAAATGTATATAAAGTATCACAAATGTTAAATGTCCATATGTACAGTATATACAGTTACATATTTTGTGCAGAGATAAATTCAGAAGATGACCGTTTTCGCTTGGCTTGACGCTTATACACACACTCGGGAACATCTCTTATGACAGTCGAGTAGTAAGCTATTAAAATAGTAGGTCTCCACTTTCCGGCATACTTCTTCTCAAATGTGGCAATATCTTAATGAAATCGCTCCCCATGTTCATCACTTACTGCACCACAATGTTTGGGGAAGAAGTCAAGATCATTATGTAAGAAATGCATTTTCAATGACATGTTGCAACCAAGTTTTTCATAAGATGACAACATGTTACCTACAACCTCTTTGTAATTTATTGCTCATTTGTTTCCCAAGAACTGTAAACAGACTGTCTTAAAACATTCCCATGCATGCTTCTCATCACCTGGTATGATTCCATCAAATAGGAGGAACCACACAAAAGTAGCAGTCACTGACATGGTTAGTTGGTTCACGCCAGATCACGGGCATTTCAAATAAATCCAATTCCTGAGGTTGCTGGTACAAGTGTTGCAGATCACATGTGGAGCCCAGGGTTTATCCTGATCACCTATTTTGCCTTCAAAATAACAACTGTAAGATTTTTTAATCAGAGGAGTTATTTGCTGCGTTTGTGAAGCAAATGTCACTTCTCCAAACACATAGCAAAATGTGTCAGCACTGTTAACACAAACTCGTTGCATTTTTGTTCACTTCAATAGCAGTCAACTTGAACAACTGGCAGTTAATCTGTAAACAAATGTGCAAAACTTATTACATACATTAATAAAGTCACTTTAGTTGAAGAAGAGGGAGACGAAAAAATCGCTAAACTTGTTATCAAATGTTTATAGCCAAAATATTGCACACAAGTAAGACCAGGGACAATAATATAATCCATTGTTACTGGTTATTATGACTTTGACAAACCATTATAATATTTGATTTTAAACTTAACATAAAAATACGTACGTAAATATCTCACCGTAAAAAAACCGTATAAAATGAAAACTAAAGTTAATTTTGAATTGTCTTTGTGATATTCCCGATCAGCACATTAGAATTGAAAGGAATTGGCTATTTTCATTCGATTTACATTTTCATTGTTGCACAGTGATATTTCTCAGAAAATAGTGAAAAAGTTTGACTTCTGCATCAAAATATTACATATTAAGTGTTGTTATTTGTGTATCTGTTTGTTTAAACCAAAGTCTTTAACTTCATGTCTCTGAGCCATTAGCTCATTTCAGCATACGTTTTACAAACATTGAGTACGTAATGCACATTTACAAAGTTCGTACAAATTTTGTTGTATAGCCGAGTTGACTTCTCCGGCGGAAATGTTGCTGGTGAGATGTCACGATTATCGGGAATACGCCCTTCGCAGGCGAGATCGTGTTGACTGGCGATCGGGCGTGCTGTGCTGTGGCCAGGCGAAGGCTCCTCCCCAGGCGTCGATCAGCTGATCGCCCAAGTCGTCGCTCGCCGCGTGTCCTGTGCGTGTACATGTAACAACGTCCCACCGAGCAACACTTTTCAGTCAAAGGTAGAAGTTAATAACTCTCTGTAGAGAGGTTGTAATTAGTGATCATTCACACTTCAATCGGACGTGTAATATTGTCACCGCTTCTGTGTGTGTAGTTCCGAACGTCGCTAGTCCAGTACTTCAACACGTTAGAATAGTAGGTTTCTTGCTGTAAGTACAGTTTTCACCAAAACACTACCGTACATTGCTTTTATGCACTAGTTTCCAGTAATACACACTGTATAGCCTCTGTCGTGAGCGTCAACACCGACGTGCAGGAACTTAGTGACTTCGTCATTCGTGGTTCGCACACCTGTCGGTAACGTCCAGATGTCCCGATTCGGCTGTTGCTTTCTGCCGTAGCTCAAGCACACTGCTTTAATACTCACATGTACAACTGATGCATACATCTCAAAATGTTCTCGCAACGGCCATAAGCCATTTAACTAAACTCTTTATAATATTGCACTTGCGTGATGCATCCGTAACGAAGTTTTTTATTAGAACACCATTAATGAACTTTCAGTCACTTTGTTCGTACTTTGTACAGAAAGAAAGTCCACTTCAAGGATGGTTCTTATCTCACTTGCATTACATTGTACGCACCGTTAATATTTTTGTTACAACATTTTGTACAGCTCTGAGTTATTAAGCAGTTAGTCTCTCCTTCGTGCTGCAAAGTGTGACCATTAGGTCATCTGGACTACTGAGTTCAGGTAATCTTCACATTTATGCATAACATTTGACACTGATTCATTCAATTTATACCATACGACATACTGGAATATACACATACACCACCGCTCCGGATGAATTTGACTCCGATGAAACAATATCTCATCTTGTATTCGGTAATGCTTATTCAGTTTACTTGCGGTGTTTGCTTTCAACATAGCGATCGCTTCTTTCCATAGTCCATCTGCGCCCTCCAGCGATTGCATCTCTTTACACATTTTCAAGTACGCCTGCCGTCGGCTTCCGTCGTAAAATCTTAATCTCTGTCGGTTGTTCGACCATTTCCGTGAATTCAGGCAGTCCTTCGAGTAAACGTGATAGCGCATCGGCCACTACGTTCTCACTTCTCTTTACGTGCCTGATTTCAAAACGGTAATCTTGGAGAGCTAACACCCACCGTGTTAGCCTCGTATGTAACAGTCTGCAGGAAAGCAGATAGCTTAGTGCCTGGTGGTCACAAAAGATTACTACCTGTTTTCCATACACTTATTAGTGTCATTTTTTAAGCGCCCACACTACCGCTAAGGCTTCAAGTTCCGTAGCCGAGTAGGCACGCTCGCAGCCTGCCAGCACACAGCTGGCAAAACCTATTACTTTTATTTCCGTTCCTGTCACGTTTTGCTCCAATTGGAACAAGCACGCTTCCAATTCACAAAATGAAGCACCTGTCGCTTATTAAAAGTCCTTTGACAGGTCTGGATGATACCGAACATCTGAGTTTATCAATGTATCCCTAATGGCATCAAAGGCACTCTCACGTTTATCCGTGAAAAACCACGGTTTATTCTTCCTGAGTAAGGACAGTAAATCATCATTATTCAACAACTGCATTGGCAGATAAACGCTTTAAACTGTTTTTTTGTGCGCGGGTGTGGGAGCCGCTGTAATGCCTCTAACTTTCTGGGATCCGGCATTATGCCTGTTGGCGAGATTATATGTTCTAGGAATTACATTTCTTCAAGACCGAACTTAGATTTCCTTAAGTTCGCCATAACTCTGGCCTCAACAAACTTGTTTAACACACGCTCTAGTAATTCTAGGTGTTCCTCCGAGGTTTTAGTTGCTATCAAAATGGTTCAAATGGCTCTGAGCACTATGGGACTCAACTGCTGAGGTCATTAGTCCTCTAGAACTTAGAACTAGTTAAACCTAACTAACCTAAGGACATCACAAACATCCATGCCCGAGGCAGGATTCGAACCTGCGACGTAGCGGTCTTGCGGTTCCAGACTGCAGCGCCTTTAACCGCACGGCCACTTCGGCCGGCAGTTGCTATCAGAAGAGCTACATAAAGTGTTACTTTGTCCAATAAATCTGGACCCAACATGGTGTCCAGTGCAGCAATAAACACGCCGGCGCTCACATTGCGCCCGAACGGCAACACTAGGCTAGGCGCAAATTGAGACGCGTATAGCGCGTGTGGCGCGACGCAGCGCAGCGCGCATTTTTGTAACTTCACAGTTTGAAACGGGACCGTTCAAATTACGACGCGACGCGACTGGGACGCGACACGCGCCTGCACCAGGTGGCGCGGCGTTGTGATTGTGGCACGGTATCTCGCGCCGCGCGTCGCACATGCCGCGCTAGCACCGTGGGAAATTTGAGGCGGGGAGCGGAAAAGTAGCCCGGCCATATGCTCACATCGGAACGGCGCACATGAGCAGTGGTAGTATTACCCATACAATAAATGTTTCCTTACTGTGTACTAAATTTTATTGCCTTTGGGTAGTGTTTCTTTTTTCGCCATTGAAACGCTCTAGCTTCCTTCGTTAGTACATTATACTTTTCTGTTATTTATATCTGTTCTGTTTTGTTTTGTTTGTCTTCTGTCAAGAAAAATGCTTACTTCAGTAACTGATGAGCCGCTGGAATTGTATCATATGCCTCCGCGATGTTTTTAGATCACTAGAAGGGACAGAGGGTAGTGAATAAGGAAGCAGGGACTATTATAAAATCATGTGATTAAGAATCAAGGCAGGAAAGTAAAACAAGGTTATCTTCTCGCTGCCTAGTATGCTGGCGTGCCTGTACGATCTGTTACAAAAAATTTAGAAAGGGATAACCTCCACAGGTGTGACCCATTTGTGCTCCTGGTGAAAAGCGTCCAAGATCTGAAGTGTATAAGTCTCACTGTGATTACTTGGATATGGATGTAATAATGCAATACGACACACTGTATTACATGCATGTGAACATCACTTTTCCACTGCAAGCTAGCAGTCGAAAAGCACTCACAAATAACAATGTTTTAATTGGTTCGCCGTGATGAGAAAAAACCTTTCAATTGTTGCGTGCACATTATCAGCATTAGTAAACTAATTATACAACAGGCTACACAAATGAAGAAAATGATCGGCATTATTACGAAAGTAGGATTATCATAAAAGAGTGTTATGATTAGATTATTTAATTTGTTGAAATGTACTGCAGATCTACTTTCATGACAATGTTTTTCGAACTCCAACTCACAAGGCACACATGGCTAGCTTGTGTACTCCTGTCGCGCGCATTTCCTCCGCTGCTGGCAATACACTGACCATTGTGTTGTGCGACAAATCAATTGTTTATTTTTCTCAATAACAACTATTTTATTCGCGATCACACAGTCAGTTTGGCAAGCCGTGGGTGAGTAACCAATATCTGGCATGTGCCTATCATTCCGCCTGAAGGAACGCTCGTGATTATTTTAATACTTCTCAGATCAAGAGAAGGAATAAAATCCTTTGGCAAGTTTCCATTCCAGTCGCTCAGTGTTAAAAATACGATGTATTACGGGGATTCCACCAAAATTCCAACAGAATTGGCAATCTATTTTTGTGTGAGTTGTTAACCTATTCTCATTCGAAGAAGTATCACCAGTTGTGAGTAACGGCCACATTTCTCTTGGTGGTTGGTTTAATTGTACTTCCTTTGTCACAGTGTAATTTGCCAAACTCATCTCACAGCAGCTATTGAGACAGAATTCCGAAACGGAGTGCCTCATTAAGCAATTAATTGGCAATCACAGAGCTCAATCGCTCACGAAAAACCTCATAGTTTCGGTTTGCAGTAACATAAAAAAGAAATTTCATGTTTATTTTCATACTAGGAAGTTCTTGTTTCCCTAGCTGTCGATAACTCTTAAAAAATTACAGTCACTGTAGTGAAATAAATAAAAAGGAAAGTATAAGTACTGATATATCGCCAAAGATAAGAAAGTTCCATCTGTTTAAGAAGTGGCAAAACACTCTCCTCCTGGTGTGCTATCATCCGCCAAACTTCTCTAGCGGTTTAGGAGATATGAGAGATGTTGCGAGTATTTCATTCTCGCGGGCGTGAGTTCGGAAGTGAGCGCGCTACATGGGATCCATTTTCTCGAGATCGGAGGCAGATAGAGACCTCCTCTCAAGTCTAAACAAAAATTCAACATGTTAGCGAAATTTCATACACAGCAACATATGGTGTTACGCACCAAACGCAAAATCATAGCGACCCCTAATTTTCGTTGCAAACTTTTTTAGTTTTGCGTAGTGTCTTAATAAAATGTGTACATCACAATAAGAATGGTCGTTAGTAAGATGATGGGCACTTCGCCACGAAGCTGACATATAACGCTACAAGTAAGGCAAAAATCAATTATTTTCAATGAGTAGTTTCTGTAAAACCGCTTGAGGAAGATAACAGGTTGCGTGCGCTTCGGTTCTGTCAGCGCAGAGCGTCGCCAGTCGGCGCGTGCGAAATATAGTGTACGCGTCGCAATATGCGCTGCACCCGCGCGACCCGTGCGTGTAGCTCGGTAGTGTCGTGTGACTGGTAGCTATGCCCAGCGAATATGAAAGCTGTGTACTTTCGCGATGCTTCGCACAGGAGCACCTGCGAGTACGAAGCTTTCAGATCAATACTGGTAAGGAATCTTACACCTTGAAACTTTTGTATCTGTTCTTTCATATTTTCTGGGCGAGTCCGCACCAGAATGATAATTTTATTAATATCGCGTGTGTCTAGCACAAGGTGCGTACTTACGTCGGCCTTTCGTACAGCCAGCAGTGGCCTGCTATAGGGTGACTGAAGTTTCTATAATCTGCCAACAGAGCATTTTTTATATTTCCTTTGATACGGCTTCCTTCTTTGACCAAGGCACAGAGTATAGCAAGACGTTTGATGTTCTTTGACTTGCATGTCATATACGTAACTTTTAATGATCCCAGGCCTTTCTGAATACACAGTGACATATTTGTTTAGAAGGTGAGTTAGTTCACGCTGCTGGGTTTGCTCGAGGTAACTCGACTCAGTGACCTTTACAGCAATTTCTTGTTGTATTGCTATTCTTTCTGCTTCCGGTTCCTGTACCAAACTCGGATAACCCTCCATAGAGTAATTATCTCTAAAGTGTGGAATCTTCGATCTGACAAACGCTACCCGAACTTGCCTACAGTGTGCGGCAGCAGTCTCAATCAATGCCAGTTCAATGCTTCTTCACTTATTTAACAATGTGCATACCGCACGAGAAAGGTCAATTCTTGACTTTTCTCTCCCGCAGTAAATCAAGACCAAGAATGCACGGAACCGCTAAATTCTTGAGCACTGGGAATGAGCATTCTAGTGCTTCGTATTCCAGGTCTAATGCGGCCTGCACCTGGTTTTTGATTATTTGCACGCGACCACATGTGGCCCCTAATACTCTACAATTCTGAACTGGCAGTGAGGGTAACCTTTTCATCTGATTCACACATTTACAGAATTCTTAGTCTATGACCGAGGTACTTGCACACGTGTCAATCAGTATATCCACTGGTACTTCGTTCATCTTTGCTTGTATCACAGTTTGCACTAACTGAACATTTTGCTGGCTACACTTTCTAGGCTCAGCAATTAGTTCCTGTCTTAAATCACTTCCTTGATTATACCTTAACATCTGTATAGGTACATCTTGTGTGTTCTCCCTCTGCGCCTTCCCAGCCAAATGCAGAAGGCTTACATCGGCCGGTTTGTGTTTGAAACGTTCGCATGATTAGGTTGTCCCGTCCACCACCTCTGCAATTCTCACCGTCTCTTGCGGTGTCACATTAGGCGATGGCATAGGAACTGCATTTATATTGATGACAAGCACATTCCTAGCGGAGTTGCCTTGTTGCGCTATCCAGTTCGCAGGGCCAGAATTTTGCCACTGCTCATTGGCTGTCCTCATACTTTTGTTAGCAAAGGATGAATTGTAGTTTCCTTCGCTGCGTCCTTTTCGGTTGAAGTTGTTGTTACAATTTCCATTTTTTCTGGGTGATCAGTTGTTGTTGTAACCACTTTGGTAACACTGGGTGTTTCAGCTGCCGGAACTATTGTCTGTCTGGTAATCACTTTCTCGGGCATATCAGTTCTTCCTTGGACTGCCCCTCCATTGTTTCGGTTTTTGCTATATTTATTATTGTGGCTTCTGTTACGGAACTCACTCTGCCTCGCGTCTTCCTGTATTAGGTCGAGCGAGTCGACCGTTGTCATAAAAAGATTGTGGTCTGTGTCTGGCACGAGCACAAGCTTTTCACGGGTAGGTATGGGAAGCCAGCCAGCACTTAAAGTATGGGCAGCACATCTCGTGCTGGCATCGGCTCATCCCAGTACCTCGTCTTGTCGAGGTACCTCTCAAAATATTTTCTCAAATTCCCCTGACGTGCCTGGTACGGCTCGCTGTTACGTAACCTTTCTTGAATACTGAGTGACGAAAATCTTGACAAAAACATTTTTCAAAGTCCTGATATGTTTCACGTGTATCCGAAACTTCCATGGTCCAGAGAGCAGCGTCTCCGGTTATAAATGAAACCACGAACTGTATCTTTTGCTTCTGTGTCCAAGATACCGGTAACAAGTTTTTGAAACTCTTAATAAAAATCACAGGGTGGGCAGATTTCCTCTCCTCTGTGAATGATTGGAACAGCCGGTATTTAATTAGAGACTCTTCGTGCTTAGCCTGCGCAACGGTTGGCACTACGCCTGTCTCTGCTCCACCAACAATGCCTGTGTAAGCGCGGGGACTGACAGTATCCACATTCTCGCGGTACAATGATCAAGCGTCTATGTGTACGTTACCGTGCATGTAGCTTGCATTTGACGGACTGTCTTGTCCCTTTTATTCTCCTTCCCCAGAGCTGCAATTTGTTATGATATTTCGTTCATCTCTGTAGGAATTTGCATGTTCAGTTTAAAATTTTCGCGCTGAATACCTATATTCAGTCTTTGAATAGCGGCCGTTACCTCTCCCTCTACTTTCTGCTCTATATTTTGCGATAACTCATCTACGGTAGTTGTGAGTGTCTTAACCTTCGCCTCTAGCTTTTGCTGAACATTGGCGAGACTGTTTACTTTCGTGTCCAGTACTCCGACTTTTATCGGCAGATCTTTCGGTTGAATAATCAACTTCGCCATTTGTTCATTGAAATCATCCGTTTCCCTCTTGAAATAAACTATAATGGCTTGATCTTTAGCATCTAAAACTTTATTGAATCTTTCGACAAGTTTGTCATTCTATCCTTTTCTTTCTGTTCCCTCTCAAGTTCCTTTGGTCAGTCTCTCTCCTCCCTCTCGCGTTCCTTCTGCCTCTCTTTCTCCTCCCTCTCACGTTCTTTTGCTTTTTCTCTCAAGTCAAGCTGGCTAACAATAACATCAAGAAGTCACTGGTCTGCCGCGGCAGTGACATTACATCAGCTGATCCCGTGCCCGATTCGAGTTAGTTTAAAGCTCGATCTGATTCAGTGCCTGTAACATTTTGTCTTGACGTGACGTCGGTTTCCAAATTTTCGATCCCCGAGTCAGTTTCCGCAATTAATTCGATTAAATTCCCTTCTTGCATAATTTCCGTCATCTCGACATCGGATGATCCTTCACCTTCATCTTTGTCTTTCTTACGCGGTCTACCCGCGTTCTATATTTACAAATTCCCACAAAAATACACAATGACACACATCAAATATACACAAAAATACACAATATACACCACAAATATAAAATACTACTGCCTAATCACTGATCATATTAAATCAATCTTAACTCTTTCACTTGAATCAAATGAAACAAGCACATGAATCTGTTCGTGCATAAGCAATGCGATACCGTAAGTACAATTCTGCTCTAAATCGTTTAAAAGGTTGATTCAAACTTTCTGCAAACTGTATCTGTACTTTAAAACTAAGGCACTGTAATCACACGTTGTACTACTTCACTTAGAACATTGTTTTTAGCTATCTAGAAGGTCTATCTTTACTTTAACACTGATACACCTTACGTACACTTCTCTACTATGTCACGTAAAAAATTGATTTTAACTACCAGAATCATCAATGAAGCTATGTCTCATTTACGTAAGTTAAGCTTCCTGCATGGCTCCCCAGTTACCTAATTGTCTGACTTTCTGAAATTTGGGAGACCATGCAGTCGTACCCTTACCTTGATTAATTTTTTGTTGTTTCAGGCTTCTCTCCAGTTCTAGTATTGACGCAAGATTAAATTCCAGTAAATGGTTTACTTCAATTTCTCTTTTTCTCCCTTGTATGTATATACAGACTATATTTAAACCAATAGTCTTTTATTAATTGACATTCCCAGGAGCACACGGTACATGCGTTGTCAACATAGACGACAATGCATGTTCTGAAACATTTTTCCATGCTGGCCACAACATCGGAAGGGAGTTCTTGTGGTAGGGCGTTCCATCTTTTCCACAAGAGCGGTTAACAGCTGTTGGATAATTGCCAGTGCATGTAGACGTGCTGCAATACGTCCACCTTGCGCATCCGACACGAGCTCAGTGGGATCCAAGACCGAGGAACGGGCAGGCAAGTTCATTCACCGAATATTTTCTCGTTCCAAAAGCTCCTCCATCTGCGCGCGCGTTGTCGTCCATAAAAATGAAGTCAGGTCCAAGTGCACCCCTGAGCAGACGCACAAAACTATGATCTACGACAATGTTACTAGGTGTATTACATACCACCATACGGAAAAAGCTGAGAACAGGCAATGTGCCTAGGAATTTTGTCGAATGTTATCGTTTTAGTGATCCAGGTGTTAAGGTGTGGGGAGATACACAGCATGAGCGGAACGTCCCCCACATCTTTGAACAAGGTACACTCGTCGGTCGACGTTACTGAAACCCTGCATTCCTTTCTCGTGTATGTCTTTTCATGGGTAGATTCCGCCCTGACACCATTTTTTTCTTTTTTATGTCAATCCGCGACCGCATCGGACGGCAAGATGGAGCAGCTCTTGGAACGAGAGGATAGTCGGCGCACGGACTGGCCTGCCCATTCCCTTGACTCATATCCGGGTTGCGATGGGGACACATATTGCAGCACGTAAAAACAAGAAGTTACACCTACATCTAAATCTACATGACTACTCTGCAATTCACATTTAAGTGCTTGGCAGAGGGTTCATCGAACCACAATCACACTATCTCTCTACCATTCCACTCCCGAACAGCGCGCGGGAAAAACGAACACCTAAATCTTTCTGTTCGAGCTCTGATTTCTCTTATTTTATTTTGATGATCATTCCTACCTATGTAAGTTGGGCTCAACAAAATATTTTCGCATTCGGAAGAGAAAGTTGGTGACTGAAATTTCGTAAATAGATCTCGCCGCGACGAAAAACGTCTTTGCTTTAATGACTTCCATCCGAACTCGCGTATCATATCTGCCACACTCTCTCCCCTATTACGTGATAATACAAAACAAGCTGCCCTTTTTTGCGCCCTTTCGATGTCCTGCGTCAACACCACCTGGTAAGGGTCCCACACCGCGCAGCAATATTCTAACAGAGGACGAACGAGTGTAGTGTAAGCTGTCTCTTTAGTGGACTTGTTGCATCTTCTAAGTGTCCTGCCGATGAAACGCAGCCTTTGGCTCGCCTTCCCCACAATATTATCCATGTGGTCTTTCCAACTGAAGTTGTTCGTGATTTTAACACCCAGGTACTTAGTTGAATTAACAGCCTTGAGAATTGTACTATTTATCGAGTAATCGAATTCCAACGGATTTCTTTTGGAACTCATGTGGATCACCTCATATTTTTCGTTATTTACCGTCAACTGCCACCTGCCACACCATACAGCAATCTTTTCTAAATCGCTTTGCAACTGATACTGGTCTTCGGATGACCTTACTAGACGGTATATTACAGCATCATTTGCGAACAACCTAAGAGAACTGCTCAGATTGTCACCCAGGTCATTTATATAGATCAGGAATAGCTGAGGTCCCAGGACGCTTCCCTGGGGAACACCTGATATCACTTCAGTTTTACTCGATGATTTGCCGTCTATTACTACGAACTGCGACCTTACTGACAGGAAATCACGAATCCAGTCGCACAACTGAGACGATACCATAGGCCTGCAGCTTGATTAGAAGTCGCTTGTGAGGAACGGTGTCGAAAGCCTTCCGGAAATCCAGAAATACAGAATCAACCCGAGATCCCCTGTCGATAGCGGCCATTATTTCGTGCGAATAAAGAGCTAGCTGCGTTTCACAAGAATGACGTTTTCTGAAACCATGCTGATTACGTATCAATAGATCGTTCCCTTCGAGGTGATTCATAATGTTTGAATACAGTATATGCTCCAAAACCGTACTGCAAACCGACGTCAATGATACTTGTCTCGAAATTTGGTAGAAAATCCGAAGAAATTCTGGTCGTACTGATGATGGATTACTCCTACTACCCTTCTTAAACACTGGTGCGACCTGCGCAATTTTCCAATCTGTAGGTACAGATCTATCGATGAGCGAGCGGTTGTATATGATTGCTAAGTAGAGAGCTATTGTATCAGCGTAATCTGAAAGGAACCTAATCGGTATACAATCTGGACCTGAAGACTTGCCCGTATCAAGCGATTTGAGTTGCTTCGCAACCCCTAAGGTATCTACTTCTAAGAAACTCATGCTAGCAGCTGTTCGTGTTTCAAATTCTGTAATATTCCATTCGTCTTCCCTGGTGAAGGAATTTCGGAAAACTGCGTTCAATAACTCCGCTTTAGCGGCACAGTCGTCGGTAACAGTACCATCGGCACTGCGCAGCGAAGGTATTGACTGCGTCTTGCCGCTTGTGTATTTACATACGACCAGAATTTCTTCGGATTTTCTACCTAATTTCGAGACAATGTTTCGTTGTGGAACCTATTAAAGGCATCTCGCATTGAAGTCCGTGCCAAATTTCGCGCGTCTGTAAATTTTAGCCAATCTTCGGGATTTCGCGTTCTTCTGAACTTCGCATGCTTTTTCCGTTGCCTCTGCAACAGCGTTCAGTTATCAACGGCTCTAGTTGAAGAATGGACGCCGAACCACGGGATCTCCTTACCAACACATCGTAGAACACACATTGCAATCCGTGGTGATTACACGCCGTATTAAGAACGATACATCGGCTTTTGTAATGTCCAGGGGATCATCATGAATCGCGGTTTCAGTGTAATTACTGTCGTGGAATAAAAGTGAAATTTCTTTTCGCATCATTTGTTTCGATTACCTTCTGTACTTTACTGTGGCGGTTCTCTTTATGTATGGCCGAAGTTTCCAATTGTCTACGTTAGTACGAAGTTGCTTTCGTCCTTAAATTTGGCACATCAGTGTAGAATGTGGCTGTATCTAGTAAAGGGTCTATACAAATTCCCGCTACCGCCGATTCTACAATTCGCTTTGCTGCATAATGCCTCCAGTTTTAGAAAAGCTACATCAAACAGTTGCAAAAGCGATAACAATAGAACAGTAACAATGATAGCAAATTATGTTGGAACAAAAATATAAAACGCAGGCGATTGTGCTATAACAACACAATCAACGAGAGCAGAAGCAAATGTTAACACAATTGCTGCACCAGAAACACGAAAAATTGTACCGAGCAATGTCTCGCAGTGGTACACTGGGCTCACATTCAAGATATCAGCACTTCAAATTATCGACCAGCCATCATACCTAGCTATTTTTGTTTGTCCCCCTACATTACTTAAGGCGAATTCTGGGAGGGGTCTTTTGATTTCACTCCTAATCTCCCCTTTCCCCCCCCCCCCCCCCCCTCCCCAGTCCGTTTCTAAGGACCGTCATCGACGATACCTTGCTTCCTTCTTTTACCTTATCAGAAACTAGACACAGGTAGTTCATGGGGCGTTCCCACCTGTTCTATCTTGAGATTGTAAGTGGTGAGTAGGCCCTCTACCAGACTATGTGAAATCTTTATTTCCCCGCAGACATTTACTGATCATGATTTACAGCAGCCTCCCTATAACCAAATTTGTGAGCCGCTTCATGAATCTTGTTCTCTGGAAGATCCTAGTAATACATCCTGAAACAAATTAATATTTTGTGTTCCATCTATGTTTAGTATTAGCCTCTCGGCCAAAATTTCTACATTATTGTAAGAAAGACTAACAATAAACTTTGGGTAGTTGATTTGAACGGACTTGACTGCATTTCCGGTTAGATGAGGCAATGACTTACGCAGATTCCCTTATACGTGATTTAGTCGTCCACCTGTATCACCAGGCTGGAAATTGGAGTCAGACTTTAAATCCACCGAACCTTACAACGGACGAGGCTCTCGCAACAGCTAAGAGATATTAAATTTCAGCTGCAACTCAAAACCCATAATGTCCAATCTACGTGACCAACACTGCGCTGCAGATTAGAGTACGTCATGTAATAACTTCGCCATTGTCGTCGAGACTTCCACGACATTCTGTTCACGGTACCCATGGCATCCGCAAAACCATCGTGGAATCTTACATCTACTGGTCGTCATTATTGATCATCATGTTCATACGGGGTCTGTCAGAAAAGAAATGAGACTGTTTTTTTATTTGACAAAGTTTTTATTTACTTTTTTTTCAAACAACAATAATGACCCCTTCAGTGTAGTTCCCTTTGGCAACTATACGCTGGCGGAGTCATGTTCCCAGTCTTGGCTACAGCGCTGAAAGCTTAAACTATTAGGGACTTAAACATTCGGTCACATTCTTTTGAATGTTCTCCAGAATCCAAAAATGACGTCATTTTTCAACTTTTGGTGAAGGAAAAAGTAACAACGAGTCAAATTAGGTGAACAGGGAGGGGAGCTGAGAAACAACAGGAATGCATGTTGAGGTCGAAAATTCAGTCGGGGAAGTGTTCGTGTGACATGAGCCCAGGGGTGGCGGCAAGGGGGGGGGGGGGGAAGCTATGGGGGTTATAATGCCCACCCACCACCACCCCAATGGGGTATCATATTACACTGGATAAAACGACTTCAGATATCAGCGAATATATTACTTCAACAGATTCAGTCATTTTTTATAATTATATTATAATAATATATTATATAATTATATTACATTATATCATAATAATATTATAGGTTGCGCTTTATTTCAAACACATTTTAACAAAAGAATAAGAGCGGCCAATAGCTTACTATCTAAACCAGTAAATATCATTTATCTTAAAATGGGCGTCTTATTATTTATTAACATGCATTGGATGTATATTAATGTACCACTTAGAATAACCAAGAAAGCTAAATATGCTCTTGCAAATATCCATAAAGAAAGAGTTATGAACATTGAAAATATCATTGACATATTCAGTAAAAAGAAACAGAGACGAATGGGCATGATAAATTGCTCTGTATTAAATGTTGCAGGTGGCGCTGAAAACTTGGAAGGCTAGTAGTAAACAGAGGATCCAATTCTGAGTGTCGGAGGCACCCGTGGTTGCTTACAGTTGACAAAAACACCATTTGGGCATGATCATCATGGAGAATCCCAACTCATCTGGCAGGAGAAGCTGCAGTCGGTCAAAACGGCACTAAGGATTCAATATCTTTAAAGTCTACACAGAAAAAACCCGGCTTATTGCATCATTATCCCAGCTCAGTCATGTAGCTGCAATCGTACATACACCTGAAAAATATGAGAGATAAGTACTTTCTGTGGCGGCGTGGCATGTCTAAAGTTTCAGTTTTCTCAAATTGCCTTCTCTCAGCACAACAGCCCCCATGTATTAACGCCGGATGGGGGTTTGAGGAATCCGTACCAGCATTGCATGACAATATTCTTAAAGCATCAAGTAAGACATTCAGGAAAGGCTCAGGAAGCACCACAGAAAAAACCTTCCAAATGTTTGGATCCTCAGATTTAAGGTAGCCGATTTATATAGGTCTAGAACGCAAAACTTATAGTTATGCCTACATCTACATAGAAACAAGCTCCTTAGGAGAGGGCACACTGAAACAGTCATCCTCAAGAGTCTATCAATAATTAATCCAGTGTGCTCCTAAGCAACCTGCCACAGTCAAATATCCTCTCACAAATTGGCCACAATCTGGGAGAAATGTCCAGGCTAAGATTTTACTCACGATCTATGCGGCTGGATGTTATCACCGAAACCTACCCAACCCCTACTAAGAAACAAAAATCAAACTGGCCACCTCAGTCTTAAGCTATGTGTGCATTGTTGAAGGAAACGTAAAACACATATATGTAGGCAAGAAAACAATTTGGATTTAGAACTGAATAAGCAAAAAGCTCTCTATTATAACGAGGACACTCACAAATAAGATAAACGTCAATCAACTTTGCTACCAGACTGGAAATGTGTTTGCCTCGCTTCTTGGACACTTAACTTTCTTTCTGCCAAACTCAAGTGACAGTGGTGAACAGGAATTTATCGACTGAGTTTATCGGCTATTTGTCATTGCGATGTTGGAACCTTAACTCTCTTCTAGGAACCAGGTATGGGCTGTCAGTGCTCAATTATCTACGAGTGATTCTCGAGACAAGTTAAGAAAAGGAGACGACGGTGAAGAGCACGCATTAGTCAGTCACTAATCATCTGATGAAATAAGGCGATTAAGAAAATCATTTTAAGCCACAAAGAAACTGAAACGTGCAGACTGTTTTGATACCACATTCTGAATGCGAGACAAATCTTCCTTTAGTGTGACTTTGTGTTCTTTGTTAAAAATTTTATTTATTATATTAATATTATGATGATGATTTAGTGTAATGTTAGGAAATGATACGTTCTGCACATGCGTAAACATTTACAAAATCTAATTCTTATTTTAATTCCATTAAAGATTTACGAAAAAATAAAAAAAGTTATGAAGCGTCCACTATTATGCTTGCCCACAGATGAGTGTACTAGGAGACGGACTGCGACAACTGGGCGACAGGGAAAGAGTATACGTGACCTTTTCGTCGCAAACACGAGCGGCAAGATTCAAATGGCTCTAAGCACCATGGGACTTAACATTTGAAGTTATCAGTCCTCTACACTTAGAACTACTTAAACCTAACTAACCCAAGGACATCACACACACCCATACCCGAGGCAGGATTCGAACCTGCGACCGTGGCACCACCGCGGTTCCGGACTGAAGCGCCTAGAACCGCTCGGCCACAGCGGCCGGCGCGCTGCAAGAAACTCGAGCAAATTATGTGGCATTGATAGGTTCGGAAAGCCTTCATTTTCGTACCAGCTTTTATTCGGCTGTTTATGACTGTACTTTCAGGTGATACAGAAAAGTAAGAAGTAAAAAAATTCATGTTTGACTCTCTGGGCCTCTGCAGTTGTGCGTTTTCTTTACTATTGATGCACGGAAACAGAAATATGAGCAACCAAAGAAATAAAAAAGTTAAGAATTACAGGACCTTCGATATTCAAGTAAATGCCATACACATTCATAAAAGATAGCTTCTTTCATGTTTTCTTTTAGGTATTATGTTCTTTCCACTAGTATCCGATACACACAGATTGCTTTGGCATAGCATAATATGGTCAACGATTAATGTCCCGTAGCTAGGTTTCAAAATCGCGCCTTTTTTTTAAGACTTCATGGTCGTCGTTGACTGTAAAAATGCACTATTGCTTTTCTGCCGTGTAGCAGTTGTGAAATGGAGCACATTTTTCGCACTACTCAACGTTACAATAGTTAAACGGCCGAAATACAAATATAGCCGAAAGTCCGCTTCTCGCCTAAAGTGATTTATAGAGAGTTGCACTAGCGCTATGTCGTGCTGTAATCAGCTCCCAGGAACGCAATCACCAGGATCGTTCTGACTGGAACTGCACTCATTTTGGATAAGAGTACAGCGTACGAAAAATTAAACCACTTTGATCAATAAAAAGAAAGAGCAGTAGTGGAAAATAATTTTGCCACTGGGCTACCTCTCGTTTCGACTAATACATGACCAATATTTAAAAATGCCTGAACTAAACTCCACTAATTTCGTTTTATCATCAGCATTTCAGCTTCGGAGGGAAGAACAAATAAATAATTGTGCTTAACGATAATATTTGTTCCATGTATGATGCTCATGGTCGACATTACATTTAAAGTTTCTTCCATCGTTCTACTTAAACACTGAACATATTGCTTGGGACCGTCTTTGATAACTGTTCTGTAAATCAGAGAAACTACTAAAGTTTTAAGTGCCTAGAGATAAAAATACACACAGTTTCTGACAAATTACAATATTTGCCAAAATTAGAAGAAATAGATGTGTTCCTGTTGTGTCTAGTGAATTAATACCATTTCTTCTAGATAAAGTGTTTTTAAAAATGTAAAGTTCAAGTCATGTCTATGTATATGTAATACCTAAAGTTGTCTTATTCACAGAGCGTTATGGTAGTATTTGTGTAGTTAGACCAAGCGATATGTAGCGAATAAGAGTCAGAGTGGAGCACTCGTTTGCAAGAACATACTCCACTTTGTCGGTCTGTAACACATTCCAATTTACTGTTTACTAACCCAATTGTTTTAGATGCTCACAGAACTGAAAAATGGTTCAAATGGCTCTGAGCACTATGCAACTTAACTTCTGAAGTCATCAGTCGCATAGAACTTAGAACTAATTAAACCTAACTAACCTAAGGACATCACACACATCCATGCCCGAGGCAGGATTCGAACCTGCGACCGGAGCGGTCGCTCGGCTCCAGACTGTAGCGCCTAGAACCGCACGGCCACTCCGGCCGGCAGAACTGAACGAGCAGTTCATTACTCTGTCGCAGTGCAAGGTACACAAAGTCTAACGCATAACTGACGAAATATAGGTACTGTGAAACTGTACTGCGGAACTGTGAGTTCTTTATGTCAAGACACTCAATCCCGTATCGTCTCGCAGCCTCTAAAACTTTGTCGATAGGATTCGCATTGCATTAGGAAAGCAAGGTCACATTGCAGAACATCGCCAACAATCTGAACCAGTAAATTCATTTCACTTGTCCTACGAGTCGGAGCCGCGCGATAAATGACCTAGCTGTCGTGTCGGCTGCAGTTGCCTTACACCGCGTCAGTCTGGTGTGAGTAATTTTGTGCGCAAATATATCACTGCGCGGGCTGCTGGCTGCCGCGGCCACTGCATCGTCCGCAGTCGAGGAACTGGCAGCACTGCGTCCTGTTTCCATGAATAACAAACAGCAAACACATAACGCAAAGACAAATGAAATGCGGACTGCAGCGCAAGGATAAAGTACGATCTTTATTGACGGAATATTTACTAGAGTTCAGACAATCCCACCGTCACTATGCTGCATGGCTTTTTGTTTCATCATCTCGTAGTTTAAACTGCTGCAAACAAATTATAGACTTTTTTCATCAGTAATGTATTGTGAAGCGAACTCCGTTTTTACACACATTTTACAAACACTGAATGCAGACCCTTTCTTCAGTAGAAGAAAATGGACATGCAAAAAGGTTTGAAATAGTGATACCCACTTTGCTTCGTACTGTGCGAGTCAACGCATTGAATATTTGTATTCAACAACCCGAATAGGCAGCCTCGGACTGTGCCAGTCACTATAAGATTCTCTGTCTAAAAACGTCGTCATGTAGATGGAATACGACAGTTGATGGTGATGTCTGCTGGGAGAAGTCAAACAGAACAGGAATGATTTTATTTGTATCGTTACAAAGATTTTGCTTTGACCATTCATTCAAGTTTTACTTGTCTGATAGATTTGCGTTTAACTGTCCACTCGTATCGCTAGTCCTACGATTTCTCGACGCTCTCTACACGCTGAAAACATGCTCATACGAATGGCTGTAGCCTTTGGCAACTCGAGTAAATGCCATCGTCAAAATTTGTAGCGTTATGACGAGCACGAAATTTTGTCTTTGTTAACTCACAGATAATGAATGTGCAATACCGTTGCAATTTGGTTGCTGTGGCGGTTTTTGTATATCATCAACATCGACAAGTGCAATGAATATGGATGATACGATACTCTATGGTATTCTGCAGTTTGAATTCACTCTGTTTTTTTTTTAGCAGTTGCATTGATTTCATTTTGTAAATGATACTGACAATATTATACACATGTATAATGCATTATTCAAACTACAACTTCTCCCGGATAATTATTTTGTTCCAACTGACTACAATTCTACCTGACGTTGTGTAATAATGTTGACTGTAAGCTGTGTTCATATCACTAAAATTAAAGATCGTACATCAGAGCTTTTATAATTATTTTTTTTGTCTTCGATGGATTTAATTATTCATAGCAAATTGATCATGAAAAGGAACCACAGAATACCACTCGCGCACAACACTGACGTATGCTACCAGAAATATTTTTCTCCGTGATTGTGCGTAGTTTAATTTTGGCCACATACATCAGCAATGAAATCTTGTTCAACAATAAATACCATCAGCACTGTTCTTAGAAAATGCAGTCTGATTCGATTATTTTTTTCTTTTATAAATAGAGTTCAGTACCACCAGTGCACATTTATTTCTTACATCGGAATATTGAAAGTTTGCAGTTTCAAGTAATTTAAATTTGCCACTGTGATAAAAGTTAAGATGGCGGCCAACAAAAGATAGAGGATTTCTTTTTTAATTAATATTTTCCTTTTCCCAATAACAATTTAATCATTTAAATTGATGCCACCAATAAAAAAGTTATTAAATTGTTTTGAAAATTAGTTTAACACAAACCCATCCTATTTTCAACTAGAAGTACAGACGAAGTTGCTATATAATTGCAAATAACAATGGCTGTGCTTCTTGCAGCTATAATAAAACAATTAATACAAAATTATAATTAAAAGAGGAAGTGAATTTTCAATAATTAATCATAAATAGCTTTAACGCATTTGGCTCTATTTGTTTTGCCAGCAAATGAACATAAAAGTACAATAATTTTACATTAAATGTTTTTCATTTAACAGACTTCAAATCGATTCGCGTCTTGCGTCGGCAATGTACAACAGAATAAGACGACAAAAGGGTACAAAACAAAAGAAAAGAATGACATAGATTAACAAAGAATGTGAGACAAATATTGTCTCTGTTTTACACAATTATGATCTTTTTAAGAAATAATTACATAATTGAATGAATATTATCCACACGTTCATACTCCACTCGTAATGAAAAAATATATATATCATGGATGTTATATTGCCCCTTGGGCTGATAAAAAAATAGTTTATTCACCATGTTTATTTCTCATCGCCTTTTTTTTATCAGTCCACATAATCCACGAAGATTCATTGTTTTTAATGTCCGAATATTTGACTTCAATGCAACTTGTCACAGAAAATTGTGTTTGAATTGAGCAATAAAAAAAAAATAAATAAATAAAAAAACAACGCCGTGACTGTATTGCCTCGGAAATTGCTTCGGATACTTCCCGGATTATCTTATTGCCCCCCCCCCCCCCCCCATTCGGGTTAGCTGGAATCGGAAAACCGGGATCAAAACCGTCCAAGAGGCTTCAAGACAATACATTCACCTACTATTTACAGTCAGGTTTGACATAGTTGAGATTGTACAAACTGGAACAGAATTTGTGTTTCTGTCGTATGTGCGAAGTACCTTGAAGTTTTATGATGTTTTTTTAACAGTTTTAATATATTTCTTGCGTATGACAAAAATTTCTCCCACGTCGACCCGTCGGAACGCAGTCAGGTAGTGACTGCCGCCGGTCCCCCCCTGGCCGCGTCGGCGTAGTGTCAATTGCCGTCGGCTGCGTCGTGATTGCGATCTGCTGCGGGCCCGAACTACCCCTGCAGCGGCTCTGGATTCTCTTGTGCCTCGTCATTCAGTTCAAGACGGGTACATGAAATGTCAAAATACATGTGTCAGTGACAAGATAAACACTCTTACCATCCTGTGGAGAAAATTTGTTAGTGTCCGTATCACTCGCATTCACACAGAAGGAATTAATTTTGTCCTGTATCTTGACACTGTTCAGTACAATGTAGTGATTCATTTAGGAATTCATCACAATATGCACATTTCAATCACGGCACTGTTAATCACACACGTGTCCGTAGCGTGCTTTGTGTATACACGGGGAATGTGATTACACTTTCTCTCTCGCGACACGCTGCGAAGTCAACGTTGCATTGTTTTTGTGCTGCGCGGCTGGCTCTACAGTCAGCCACATAATATTTTACCCGCAAAGACGCTCCGAATCGAATTATTAGAGGTCACGAGTTCCTTTTAACTGCTAATATTGGCAACAGAACTTAATTAACGTCCATAGCGTTGCTGTTACCTCCGACACTACATGAGTGTTCTTAAGGTTTTTTGATCACAGTTTGTCACTGTTCACATTTTTCGCTAAATAAATCAGTGTCCACTAGACGTTTGTGCAGTTCTTGTAAGACACAGATCAAGTTTCTGATTGCTGTTAGTATATGTCCATAGTACTTACACACAGTCTATATGCGAACGACATCTTTCATGAAAAGAGGTCTGGTACATAAGCACATATTACAATGACTGAATAACAAGATAAAAATTTTATCCAGTTACATAAACATCACACAGTATAAAACTTTAGGAATCTGCTACATTGTTGTGATCATTAGATCATTCTCGAACAATCGAGATAACAGTACATTTCCGTGTTCATGGCAAATACACCTATTTTATCATTTCTTGGGACAGAGATCCATGTTTGACTTCTTTTAACCGGAATGTCCCTTGATAAGTCATTTTATATGATTTCATATTGAAATGTGTACATTAATTAGTACACTGTCAGATACTGTTCGAGAGGTGGCTAACAGGATCACACAGCTCACACATGACCAACACTCGTAGCATGTATGGGACTATATGACTCTATGTCATTTAAAACATTTTATGCATTTCATTGATATGTACGCTACAAAAATAAATAATAAAATTTATTACATCTAATACAATAATATTTAAGTGAACTTTTGTGAAGATACTGATTTCTTTTACTAAAATGTGTTTATCATGGAGATTATTTACTCCTTACACAAATAATTCAAGAATATTATATTGTGACACTTGACATGTAATTCTACAAACTAACAAACATATAATGTCATTGTATTACTAAAACTAAACATCACATTTATTAATGTTCGGTACATTAGCACTTCTTATTAGTCCTTTGTAAATACAAACATTTTATTGCAAATTTCTTTCATGTCTTTATGGCAATATAGCCCCTTCCTCTTCCCTGTATTCACATCCTCTAGTATGTAGCACCCCTCATGTGGTATGTTAGCTATCTTATAAGGTCCTTCATACAGTAATCGCCACTTTTTGTTGATTCTTTTTATTATTGATGCCTTGGGATGTGTCCGCAATAATACCAATTCTCCAGCACAGTATTGTTGGGCTTTAGTGAGGTTTTTAGTCAAACTTCGTCTTGCGGATCTCCGCTTGCCGGTTTATATTCTGGAGAGCTGTAATAAGCTTCTGCTGGTAATCTAATTGTTCATCTTCAATCTTCGGAATCGGTTTAACCCATTGGCTCTCTTCATCCTCCTCTTCATTCATTAATTCACAAGGTGTGAATCCAGTTGTCATGTGTGGCAAATTATTATAGGCTTGCATGAAACTATTCAGTTTTTCCACCCACTCAGTATGCCTGTTGTGGATGTACATTCTTATAAATCGATTGAATTCCCTGAAAATTCTTTCAACTGGGTTACTACTCGGTGAAGAGCGTGAAATTAAAATATGCTTGACAATAATGTTCGTTCATCAAGTTTCTCCATCTTTCACCACCCAAGTAAGCAGCATTATCTGTTATGACAATGGATGGGCTACCGACAGATTTGAAGTAATCGCTTGCTAGTCTCTTTGCAATAGTGCTCGCAGTCGATGCTTTAAGTGGGTACATTTTCACATATTTGGAAAATAAATCGTATACTGCACATATTTTACTCCTCCTCTGGCAGTTGGTAGTGGTCCTATGATATCGATGGCTGCCATCTGTCGCGGATGTTTTGCTATAATAGGATGCAACTCAGTTTCCCTGCAAACATTGCTCGGTTTGGCCTTTTGACAAATCTGACAGGTTCTGATAAGTTATTGCACCTTTCTTCTTAAATTAGAGTAATAACAATGTTGACTAATCTTCATGCAACATTTATTAATACCGAAGTGCCCCATGCCCGATACGTCAGCCATATTAAATCATCGAGCAGGTCTGATGGAATGCATACTTGCCATCTACTATTAGGACGGTCAGATTTGAAAAATAAAATGTCATCATTCAGCTGATAATATTTGTGGAAAGCACTATCAGCTTGCTGATTCAATGTGACCCTGATATTTTTCCACATCGGATCCTTCTTTTGACATTGTTTCAGCTTTTTCCACACTGCTAAATATATTTGCCTATTTGCTTTGTCCTTCATAAGTAGAATTTTGTACTCTGTTGAATTTTCAACTAGATTTGCAAATGCTGGTAACCCTTGTGGTAATCTAGATAACGTATCAGCAGTAATATTATCTGGTCCATGAACATGTCTAATCTCAAAATCATACTCTTGCTAAGCAAGAATCCATCGAGCTAAGCGCCCGTATAATAATTTACATGTCAACATGAAACTCAGAGCTTGGTGATCACGTAACACGTTAACATGTTTCCCATAAACATAATATCTAAATTTTTTGAATGCAAACACCACAGCCAGTGCCTCAAGTTCACTCTCGGTGTAAGCACGTTCGCATTTAGTTAAAATCCTACTTGCAAAACCGATCATCTTGATCTCGAGTTTATTGTTGATGGTTTCTGTTTGAAAGAGACGTGCTCCGATCCCATAGTTTGATGCATCAGTTGCGATAAAAAAATCTTTTGACATATCTGTTTGGTGTAAAATTGGTGCATTAATAAGTGCTCTTTTGATGCTGTGAAAATCTTCTTCACATTTCGAGGTCCAACACCGTTGTGCGTTTTTCTTTAGTAAACCCAATAACGCTTCGCTATTAAGTTGTTGAGTGTTAAAAACCTTCTGAAAAATGATGCCAATCCAATAAAACTTTTAAGCTGTTTCTTTGTGCGTGGGCGTGGAAAATTTTCTATTGCCTCCAGTTTGCTAAGTTCTGGTCTTATTCCTTGCGGTGATATTACATGTCCAAGGAGTTTGATTTCTTCTCTAGCGAATTTAGATTTTTTTAAATTTACTGTCACTCCTTTTGCTCGGAATTTGTCTAGCACATCTCGTATTAATTCTAGGTGTTCTTCCCACGTTTCTGTTGCTAGCAGTAGATCGTCCACATACACTGTGACTCGATCTAATAACTGAGGTCCCACCGCGTCATCTAAGGCTGTTATAAAAACTCCAGCACTGATGTTTAATCCAAACGGAAGGACGCGAAATTGGTAGCTCCGCCCTCCAAAGACGAAAGCTGTGTATTTCCTAGATTCTTCTGATAGCAAAATTTGCCAGAGCGAAGAACGCAAATCCAATGAGGTTAAATATTTCTTTCCAAAGAACTTCTGGATTTGTCCGTCCAAATTCTCTGGTCTCGTCCGCACGGGCACTATAATTTTACTGACGTCTCGCGCGTCGAGGACGAGGCGTATACTCTTGTCTGCTTTTGTAATTGCTAATAGAGAACTGCTATATGGCGAATCAGATGTTTCAGTTACTCCCCAATCCAGCATTTTGCGCATTTCTTTCATGACTTCGTTCTTCTTAGTCCAGGGAACCGTGTAAGCTGCTCTACAATAGGTCTTGTGAGGGAATACATTAATTTTATACTGATAATCTTTTATGATACCAGGTTGTTCAACGAATACTTCATGATATTCAGACAATAATTCGGTCAATTGCTTAGCCTCAGAAGTATTAAGGCAAGTTGTCTCCTTTATTTTTTCTTGTACTGTTGCCACAATGTCATTCGCATCGCTGGGTACATCGTTATTTCAGTTTTGACTACGTATCTGCGGGTGTTCTTGGTTCAACATCAACATCTTCTGTTTACTGACAGAAAGGTGTACCTTTTGCATTAATGGAAGGTTTGCACCGATCTCCCGATTCGACATCAAAGTTATCGGTCGCTGTTGGTGATTAAGATCACACGTCCCCCGGGTAAGATTAATTGTACCTTCCTTTTCCCGAAGGAACTCAAGTCCAAGTACCACTGGTACGGATAAGTTATGTATCAATAGGAACGTGCATGTCAAGCGATCATTTCCTAAGGTAACTTCCGCCTGTGTCTGGAATTTTATGGTTTGTGTCTTTTTTCCCAGTGCTCCAATAACCTTGCAATTTGAGACGGGTAAGATCGGTAATTTTCCTAGTTGCGAAACCTTGAAAAATTGCATATTCATTATGGATACATTTGCACCTGTATCGAGCAGAATTGTAGTTGGTATCTCATTTATACTCCCTGTGACACTTGCTTGAATTATTTCCTTTTCTACCTTATCAGAAATGACAGGTTCTTGATATAGCTCATCTTCTAATTTATTTCCATCCTGATATCGAATCATGTTTATATTGTGCTTCTTCGACCTATTGCCTTCCTTGTTGTCCTCGGTCGCCTGGCGAAGGCCTACACGGACCGCAATTAGTTTGTCGGCTTCTGTGAATTTTGTTTGGTATCAGAAGGTACTTCTGTTATTTTCACATTTTGTGAATTTTCTGTTGTAGTTGGAGGTGGCCTGTTTGTATCCCACCACGGTGGATATTGGCTGTTTGGCATCGGAATAGCTTGGACATAGTTTACCAGCTGGCCTGTATTAAAAGAAACTTGCGACGGTTGCCCATGGCTTGGTCTTGGTTGCCGCCAATATTCATTATCTCCACGCATATTCTTTGGCTTATCTCTGTACAGACTGTTCGGTCTGTGGTCATTCCGTCTTTTTCGGTTATTAATGTCAATATGAAAATTTGATTTCTGATTGTGATGCTGCCATGGATTACCATTCGGCTGTTGGTATTCTTCGGCTTTCCTATAATCCTTGTTATTATTATCGTTGTAACCACAGTCTTGGTTGTATTGGTTTCTATTACTGTTATTATTGTAATTTATTTTGTTTAGGACTAGGTTCACCCCTATTTCCCTTGCTTGAATTCCATGAATTCTTTCCGTTCGGACTGTTTGTATTGCTGGTGACATCAGAAGTTTTTCTGGCGTCCTCCTGCACAAGATCCAAGGAACCGATTACAGACAGAAATTCTTTTAAGTCGGTGTCTGTAACATTGAACAGTTTCTCTCTAATGTGGATTGGTAGTCTAGCTTTTAGTACTCGCAACAAATCACTAGTGGTAACTGGCTCATCCCAGTATCTGGTCATGTTAACATATTTTTCAAAATACTTCCTTAATGAACCTGATTTCGGATTATAGATTTCGGCATTGTATACTATTTTACGAAGTCGCTCTTGAATAGACACCGACCAAAATTGATCTAAAACGCCTTTTCAAAGTCATGAAAGGTTTTACAAGTTTCTGCGACATTTAATGCCCATAATGACGCATCAACAGAGATATGTGACACTACAAATTGTATCTTTTGTTCTTCTGACCATGTTTTTGGAAGAACACTTTTGAAATTACCGATAAATACAACAGGGTGTACGTTTCTTTTGGTTTCTTCATTGAAGATCTGAAACTGCCGATGCTTGATGAGACTCTCTTCATGCCTCAGAGTTGTTAGTTGCATTGAACTGCTATCATTTGCAGGTGTCGCATTTACCTTTTTACAAGTACACTCTGCTTCGTTATCATGATTGTTTCTTGTTGTCACGCTTTGCTGCGGCAAAATCATTTGATTACCAAAGTCTGGTTTTCTTTACAACAAGATTCGGTGTAGAATGTTCTGTGTACGTTTGCCTGTCAGCATCAGTGTTGTTATTGCTGCATACTGACAGATTTTGTGGGATACGGTTTTCAGGATACATCGCTCTGGCTATCTCAGTTTTGACTTGCCTATGAATTTCGGAAGGAATATCTTCCTGCAATGTTTCGACAGCTGTGGCTAGAGCTTTAAATCTATTTTCAAGTTTATCAACATCAGTTTGAAGGCTGCTAACCTGAACTGGAATTTTCACTAATGGATTTCACTGCATCGATCTCTTGTTTCACATGATTAGTAATTGCACTATCCCGTTCATTTAAAGTTTGATTGATCTGGCGGACAATTTCCTCATCTCTTTTAAGAAATATTTTCAACTAATTTCCTTTCCCTTTCTTGGTCTTTAACTTCTTGTTCCTCTCTCTAGCCCTTTCTTCCCTTTGCTGGGTAGTAAATTTTTCGAATAATGCTGTTAACATATCCTGCAACGGCACAGCTTGTGCGTTGTGCACTTGTGCCCCTGGGTCGATACAAATAGTGTCTCTATTTTCTAACTGATTGACTGGTGGAGTGCCAGTTTGCTTAGGCAGCTCTTCAGTCTCACTACCTGTAGGAACATCATCTACAAAATTGTCATCGGTAATTAAATTCTCTAATGACTGAGTAGGAGTGTGAACAGATTGTTCTATAGGAGGATCTGATATCATTTCTGCCTCCGTATCCTCATTAGGTTTAACCAGTTTCCTGGGCCTAACCATTTTATACACAATATAACACGAGTCTATATATATAACTGACACATATACATCCACACAAAATAATCTGATAACTAACACACATACAAACACACACACACACACACACACACACACACACACACATATATATATATATATATATATATATATATATATATATATATATATATATATATATATATATTAACACTGAAAACTCTTTAGATCTGTAGAGAAGCAGTTACTCTCCCGCAGGCGGTTTATTGAATCTCTACTACTTATCGTTGCTGGTCAGGCACTAGATACACCTTTTCTTGCATTACTGTCAACGTCGTCACCCGCCCCCAGCGGTTGGCGGCCGCCACCATCATCACCCGAGAAACTAAGTAGCTCCCAATGCCGCCCAAACTACGGCAGGTTAATTCAAGAAACGGCGCCGTCGCCGCCCCCCCTCCAGCGACAGGCGGACGCCACCATCACCCGGTGCCTGATGCCTGTCAAACCATATAGCTCCCAATGCCGTCAAAACTACGGCAGGCTACTGCACGAAACGGCGCCCAGTCCTCCGCCGCAATATTTCGATTGCAGGAACGCTGGCGCCCTGGTCCCCGACAACCACCAACTACGGCAGGCTACTGCACGAAACGGCACCCAGTCCTCCGCCGCAATATCTCGATTGCAGGAACGCAGGCGCCCTGGTCCCCGACAACCACCCATCTCGGGGTCCAGATGGATCACAAGTTGCTCCTCCACTGTCATGCGGAGTATGTCACCAACAAGGGGCAAAAGCTGACCAGGGCTTTGTACCCGCTCTTTCGCAGTAGGGAACTCAACCTGCATACCAAGCTCCGCATTTACCGAACAGTTATCCTGCCTGCCCTCACGTATGGATCCGCTGCACGGGCCACGATTAGTGTCACCAGGATGCGGACATTGCAGCGCCTGCAGAACAAGGTGCTCAGGTGGAGCCTCCACGCCCCGCCACTCACAAGAATTGTCACTCTCCACGAGGAAGCGGATATCGTCCCCCTAAAGACGACCATACGCAACAACGCGCGGCGGCTCTATGAGAATGTGGATGCCTTGTGGGACACTGTCCATGGGTTACGCCACGTTGGGACCACACCTCCACGCCGCTGGCATCGACATCCGGTTCCCCCAACAATCCTAGAGGAATCGGATTCCGACCATGGCTAACGATAGGTCTGGCACGCCCACCACGGCGGGACTAGCCCCCATTCTACGTCCAATACTTTCCAATCATACCTGCCCACGTTAGGCTAAATTTTTCTGCCTGACTCATGTAGTACTGTCACCGTCAGAGGGTGGTACAGGACTACAAGTCCCACTGCCACACCTCCAAAGTGAATTGCAGTGACGCAGTCACTGCTCTGTGGATAAATTTACTGCCTCACCAACACAGTTAGACCGCAATAGACCGGTGATGCTGTATTGTAACATATCACAAAAAAAAACAGATGGTTCGGTGGCTCCTGTGCCCCTTCCTGCCCAGACTCCCACGACATCCTTTGCTGCTGCAGCCCGGTCTCCTCCTCATTGTCTGTCTTCCGTGACAGCTCCCACTGCTCACCAACTACAGGAGCCAGCTGCAGCTCCCTCCAGTCTATCTGTGGCTCTGTCTCAGCCCTCTACCCCTACCTCCACTCTGCCTACTACTACACCTGCACCCGCGCGCCGTAGGGGCAAGCAGACTACCCGGGACCTTCCCCCAGTGGTGACGACTGATGCGTCCTTTCGGACGGACATGCGCGAAATCCTCCAGGTCATCTCCTTTTTCACGAAACCCCACATCTGGGCTGTTATTCGTGACACTGCACAAAAATCCGTCAGTCGGAGGACGGGCCCTCCAAGGTCATCGCCCTAGTGGAAGGCCTTAGTCAAATATTGTTGTAATGGTGAATGGACCTCCACACCACCATCAGCCCCCTCGGGATCTTGTCACTTGCATTTTTAATGCCAATGGCATAAAACGTATGAAGACAGAATTGAACACCTTCCTCCATGACTATCGTGTGGATGTTTTACTGGTCACAGAAACACACCTCAAACCGGCAGACGATTTCCACCTTCGCAACATGGTGTGTTACCGCTCTGACCGCCATGGTGGAGGCACAGCTGTATTCCTCAATAAAGCTCTTGTCCATACCCAAGAGACTCTCCAGCCAATGGAACACATAGAGGCCACAGCGGTTACCATCTCCACACGCCTTGGTGCCATTACCTTTGCAGCAGCGTATTTGAGCCCAAACAAGCCACTGCTGGAAGCAGACCTCCGCACATTGCCATCCTTCGACAGGCTCATCATTGGGGCAGATCTCAATGCCAAGCACCCAGCTTGGCATTCTCGCGTGTGTAACCCCAAAGGCCGGCTCCTTCTTGACCTGGAGGATACTTTAGCACTATCAGTCTATGGCCCCCATGAACCTACCCATATCCCAGTCCGTACTAACTGCCAGCCAGTCGTTCTGGATGTGGCCATCTTCAAGAACATCACCGCTCTGTTTTTACTGGAAGTTCTCCAGGAACCGGCCTCTGACCATGAGCCAGTACTCTTGCATCTCACCAATGCTGCCCTTTCATTTGATGTTCGTTCCACTGCGACCCTCACCAATTGGGACAAGTTTGCTAGGGTACTTAATAACACCAGTCGACACGACCTCGATTTGACAACACCGGCCAATATAGTCCGTGCTGTGGATTACCTTACCGCCAAAATACAGAAAGCAGTGAAACTGTCCACCTCCACTGCACCTCGAAATTTAACACCCCTGGACGACTTGCCCCCTCTGTTACGAGAGCTGAAGGTGCAAAAGAACCGCTACCGCCGGAGGTGGAAGCAGTTTCGTGACCCTCAGGACAAACGCCAAATGAGACGCCTCCAATGCGAATTCAGCCACCAGCGCGCCGAATGGAGGTCTGAACAGTGGGAGAACAGGATGTCCACTTTCCTACTCCTCCAAAAATCTGACAGGGCTGTCATTCGCACCCTGTGGCGTTCTAAGCCAGCGACTGCCCATCCTCTTCGCACAACTGCGGGATTGTCTTATGATACCCTGCAAATTGTGGAAACGCTGGCAGATGCGTTCGAGGCCCAAAACCGCCCTCTGGTCCAGGACCTTTCTCCGAACGAACTACAGGAAGAACATGAAGTCCTGACAGCTGTTGCTGCTTTCCGCCACCGCCCACCCCAGTCTGCTCCCCTTCTTACGTCCATGGCAGAAATTCAGCGCATCGTTCGACGGAAACGTGGCCGGTCGGCCCCTGGATTGGACGGAAATTTAAATGAACATCTTTGCCACCTTCTCCGCACACCACTCATCTTGTTCACCAAGATTTTAAACTGTTGTCTCACATCTGGCCTTTTCCCCCCTCAGTGGAAACAAGCCGAGCTGATTGCGATGCCCAAGAGGTTCGAGGACCCTACAGTCCCCACCAACAACGGGCCCATCAGCCTCCTAAACACTACGGCGAAGGTCCTTGAATCTGTGATCCTTCACCGATTTCCCCAACTTCTTCCGGCAGCTGGGACGATCCGTCCTGAACAGTTTGGATTCACTTCGCATCTCTTTGCTGAACTTCAGGTCCTACGGATCACTGAACACATCAGCAAAGGCTTCAACACTGCCAAGTCGACAGCTGACGTTTTTCTGGACTTGCAAAACGCCTACTACAAGATCTGGCAAGACAACCTCGTTCACAAGATGCTGACGTAGACCCCTATACCGGATATTTATGTCAAGATCGTGGATGACTTCCTCCGTGGTAGGACTTTCCTAGTGGCTCGACGGGGAATGCGTTCTGGCATTCGCCAATTGTCGGCAGGCACTCCGCAAGGATCGGTGTTATCTCCCATCGTTTTTAATATCTATGTCAATGATATGCCGGTCATCCCCGAGTGCCACCTTGCACAATACGCTGACGACACTACTGGCCGCATTACTGACGCCGTCGACGCCCGCCTCCAGCGACAGGTGGACGCCACAAGCACCTGGTGCCAGACAAACAAAATAGCTCTCAATGCCACCAAAACTACGGCAGTTTACTTCACGAAACGGCGCCCAGTCCTCCGCCGCAATATCTCGATTGCAGGAGTGCAGGTGCCCTGGTCCCCGACAACCACCTATCTCGGGGTCCAGATGGATCACAAGTTGCTCCTCCACTGTCATGCGGAGTATGTTACCAACAAGGGGCAAAAGCTAACCAGGGCTTTGTACCCGCTCTTCCGCAGTAGGGAACTTAACCTGCATACCAAGCTCAGCATTTACCGAACAGTTATCCTGCCTGCCCTCACGTATGGATCTGCTGCATGAGCCACGATTAGTGTCACCAGGATGCGGACATTGCAGCGCCTGCAGAATAAGGTGCTCAGGTGGAGACTCCACGCCCCGCCACTCACAAGAATTGTCACTCTCCACGAGGAAGCGGATATCGTCCCCCTAAAGACGACCATACGCAACAACGCGCGACGGCTCTATGAGAAAGTGGATGCCTTGCGGGACACTGTCCATGGGTTACGCCACATTGGGACCACACTTCCACGCCGCTGGCATCGACATCCGGTTCCCCTAACCATCCTACAGGAATCGGATTCCGACCATGGCTAACGATAGGTCTGGCACGCCCACCACGGACGCATCCTTTGGCGGGACTAGCCCCCATTCTACGTCCAATACTTTCCAACCATACCAGCCCACGTTAGGCTAAATTTTTCTGCCTGACTCTTGTAGTACTGTCACCGTCAGAGGGTGGTACGGGACTACAAGTCCCACCGCCACACCTCCAAAATTAATTGCGGTGACGCAGTCACTGCCCTGTGGATAAATTTACTGCCTCACCAACACAGTTAGACCGCAATAGACCGGTGATGCTGTATTGTAACATATCACAAAAAAAAAATCTAAGTTGAATGCAACGAATGTTGCCTACGTGCAACTGCAAAATTACACAAATCAAAGATGGATCCCTGTTCCTACCTTTGTACTCTTATGAAGTGGTCAGCAGTGCTCGATTTGATTCGTCTGTCGCACCAGCTCTACTATTAGTAGTAACAGCAACTCGGTGGACAGGTGTCAATGTTCGTGAAAAACAATACATACAAATAATTAATAAGTTGTTGTGGCAATTTATACCTGTAATAAATTACAAATTTTTTGTGTTATTATTTCATTTGAATAACAAATGTGCATTGGTGGTCTCTGTTCGGGCGCCATTGTGGCGGGTTTTGCGTATCATCAACATCGACAAGTGCAATGAATATGGATGATACGATACTCTATGGTATTCTGCGGTTTGAATTCATTGTTTTTTTCTTAGAAGTTGCATCGATTTCATTTTGTAAATGATACTGACAATATTACACACATGTATAATGCATTATTCAAACTACAACTTCTCACGGATAATTATTTTGTTCAAATTGCACAAGAATTACACCTGACGTAGTGTAATAATGTTGACTGTAAGCTGTGTTCATATCACTAAAATTACAGATCGTACATCTCTAACAATCTGCGTGGTGGCTGTTTGTTCTAAGTAGTGTCTCCCTACCACTTTTGCGCAACGACGCTCTGAGCGTGTTTTTTAGGGAATTGACTAGTTTGAACCTGGGACCTGTTGCTGGTAAGGAGACGCCAGACCACACATGACATGTAGAGTTCAGAAGAGTTCAGTGAGACTAGCGATGATATAACCAAATACTTAATGATTTCAGCGTCAGCTCCACTGCACTCCCTGTAAAGGAATCTTAATACTAACTAAATTTAGTGGAAGGGGTTCAAGGCTTTCCTATTTTTAGTTAGCCGGTAAAATAACGTCGAAAAAGCAGTTAAGTTTACCATTGGAAATTTTATTCTACTCACAAAACATTGTTTATAAATTGCACTATTGATAAAAGGAAATGTTTTAATACAGGATGATAAAAACCAACTGCGTTCAACAAAAATGTGAACAAATATTCCCTGAATGGGTTTCCAAGTTCTACAATGGATCGAAGGATGACCTATGCCATATCACATCTATACACTAGGTTTAAATTAAGTTTCACAGAAGAGAAAACTATCAAAATGGTCTACAGTGACCCTCAATTATCTTTAATTACTTATCTAACTTGTCGTAAATTACAGTGGCTGATGTGTCTTCTCAATAATTATATAACAGAAAAATCATCACGTTTGAGATTTTTACTTCAAGTAGCAAATGTGAACACCATGAGATTTAATTGACGATCGACACTAGTACTACGTAAAAAGGGGGTGTAACAGATGAGACTTCCGCAGTTCTGAGTGAAGCTTTATGCGCTGTTATGCGGCATCGCATGCGTTCATTACCTTGTCGTTCGTTAGGCAGCGTCAGGGGGCGGTGGACAGCGCAGCTCCATACAGCTAGCCGTCTCGGAAGCAACTTTCTCCTAACTTCTCCTTACTACAATTTACCGAATTTGGTTTAAAAAAAACTATCTGGGTGTGTTTTCATGTGACCAATCAGGGTCTCAATGTTAACCTTAAGCTCCGCCTGCAATAATTCTGTCTATCCAATGAGAAACGTTATACTTTTCATGGTGGGCCAATGTTTTTAACGTTTGCAACGTAACAGAGACGTGAAAAAGTCTCACGCTAAAACCTGCAGCTGGTGTGGCCCTTTTAGTGTTATCGTAAGATCTATACTGTTCTTCTGGAGGGCTCTATCTTTTAACATGGGCTGGAGGATGGTCCTGGCGGTTGGCTGGCGACGTGGGTGTCCGTCCCTTATCGTAGGGCCTTCTAGCTTAACACGGTTCTGCTCTCGGCTTCTGTTCTCTTTTCTCCCCTCGGAACTGCGTCTGTTTCACGGTGGGAAGGTATGACATGCATTTCGGCATTCTTGTGTTACTCTGTGGTATTCCATTTGCTCACTCGTTGATCGTATTACTTTGGTTAATTTAATGTCACGATTTATTCGGAGCTATGTGACATACTGCTGGATTTGCTTATCATGTCAGGGTTTTCATGGAAGGTGTTGGATTTGCCTGACACATTACACATCAGAGCTTTTATAATTTTATTTTGTCTTCGATGGATTTAATTATTCATAGCAAATTGATCATGAAATGGAACCACAGAATACCACCCGCACACAACACTGACGTATGCCAAGAGAAATATTTTTCTCCGTGATTGTGCGTAGTTTAATTTTGGCCACATACATCAGCAATGAAATCTTGTTCAACAATAAATACCATCAGCACTGTTCTTAGAAAATGCAGTCTGATTCGATTATTTTTTTCTTTTATAAATAGAGTTCAGTACCACCGGTGCACATTTATTTCTTACATCGGAATATTGAAAGTTTGCAGTTTCAAGTAATTTAAATTTGCCACTGTGATAAAAGTTAAGATGGCGGCCAACAAAAGATAGAGGATTTCTTTTTTAATTAAGATTTTCCTTTTCCCAATAACTATTTAATCATTTAAATTGATGCCACCAATAAAAAAATTATTAAATTGTTTTGAAAATTAGTTTAACACAAACCCATGCTATTTTCAACTAGGAGTACAGACGAAGTTGCTATATAATCGCAACTAACAATGGCTGCGCTTCTTGCAGCTACAATAAAACAATTAATACAAAATTATAATTAAAAGAGGAAGTGAATTTTCAATAATTAATCATAAATAGTTTTAACGCATTTGGCTCTATTTGTTTTACCAGCAAATGAACATAAAAGTACAATAATTTTACATTAAATGTTTTTCATTTAACAGACCTCAAATCGATTCGCGTCTTGCGTCGGCGATGTACAACAGAATAAGACGACAAAAGGGTACAAAACAAAAGAAAAGAATGACATAGATTAACAAAGAATGTGAGACAAATATTGTCTCTGTTTTACGTAATTATGATCTTTTTAAGAAATAATTACATAATTGAATGAATATTATCCACACGTTCATATTCCACTCGTAATGAAAAAATATATACATCGTGGATGTTATATTGCGATAAGGAGGGCTGGACTATTGCTGGTGCACTGTTATAGTAGAAGCGTATTACAAATGCGGAGTTTGTACTGTGTCCATTGTTCAGTCTCATGACAGAGAAACTCTGAACAATTGTAACGACATCTAGTTCACTGTGAAGGTGCAGAAGCAATGCAAGCTACCCTTGTTCGACGTCCGAGTCTGTACAAATCCTACACAAATACTCAGTTTTCATGAGTGCAGAATTATTCTCAGTATGTAATTTCTGAAATTTTCTTTGTTCTAATGCACACTGACGAGTGAAACACTAGGCCCACTGCCCGCAATGAGACTGAACGCCGGCTTTTGGTGTTGTAAGCATCACTAGGAACACTTTACGTCTCCAGCGACCTACGGTCCGCTGCCGCTGGAAGGACGCCAGTTCTTTCGAATACTCTCTGTAGAACTGTACTGGTATCCCGTCGGGGTCCTCTGTTGACCGATTTCAGTTGGTTTTCTATCCTTTGGTCAGTAACTGGGGACATTCCGAAAGTAAGTTTCGCCATTCGTCACGTACTCCATGACGGATTGACAAAAAGTGTCAGCAAGATGAGTGCCGAAAAACCTGACCCCAGTTCACTTCCATACCAACGCTGTCGTAGAGCAGGCTGTGCGACAATTTCTTGCATCGCAAGGCACCAAGTTTTACCAGAATGGTTCTTCAAACTGATTGCACGCTACGAAAAATGTCGATGGCAACATGTCGGAAAATAGCGCTCGGTGACTGTCATGGTGTATTTGTTTATGGCAATAAAGTTTCTGTGTGAAAAACAGTGAGGAAACTTACTTTCCGAAAGTCCTTCATATTTCGATATCTGTCATCTTAACGTTCGTCTTACTACACAGGGTGTTCTAGGAGAAATGGTCAATATTCACGGATATGATAGGAACGATAACATGGGCTCTGAAACACATACCTTAAGAGCTAACAGCACTTCATCTTCGATACTGTGAAACGTATCTCTTCTAATGAACAGTTTTTGTCTCTTCAGTACCTCTCCCTTCGATCCTAGTAGTTCGTTTCTGAACTGTTCTTCTCTTTTTAATTTATTTATTTTACAGAACTTTTAAGGCTTTCGTGGCCACTTGTTGACAATTTGCCTGTCGGTTTCTGCCTCCGGTTCTTCGACCGACATTTGTATCACTATTTTTTTGACAATGCCAATCATATGAACTGGCGCGAAACATCAGAAAAATCATCAAACAAACGTCAGCCGAAGAATCTAAGACAGAAGCCAATTTTTTTTTTTTTTTTTTTTTACTTCAGTCTTCTGGGTGGTTTGATGCGGCCTTCTACGAATTCTTCTCCTGTGCTAACCTCTTCATCACAGAGTTACACTGCCGCCCTAGGTCCTCAATTATTTATGGAATATATTCCAGTCTCTGTCTTCCCCTACGGTGTTTCGCTCTAATGCTCCCTCTAGTACCATGGAAGTTATTCCCTGGTGCCTAAACACAAGTCCTACTATCCTGTCTCATCTTATTGTTCATGTTGTTCATGTGCTCCTTTATTCGCCGATTGTGCGGGAAACCTCCTCATTCCTTAGCTTCTCGGTCCACGCAGTTTCCAACATCGTTCTTTAGCATAGCTGCGACACGAAATCATGAAGGAGGTGCGTGACCATGTTGAAAAATATGTGCAGTCTGCAAAATTCTGGATAGGTCACTAAGAAAAAGTCGTTGACTGGCTGCAAGCTGACTTTATTATTACAATATTACTTGTTTCAGACATTGCCATTATCAGATATCCTGGAACATAATGTTGCACACAGATATGAAAGTTACATGTAATAATCACGATCATTAGCAGACTTGATCGTTACTACTAATATAGAGGGTGGTCGGAAATTTCCGTTACAAACTTCTAGGACATGTAGAGGGCCGGGAGTACATAACATTCTGAATACGAACCCATGTCCGGAAGATGCATTAAAACAGCGGTTCAATGTGGCGACCACCAAGCTTCTTACACACATTGTACTTCAGAAGCATGTTCTGGTACACACTCTTCATCCCACCTGGTGTCTCTTCAATGTCTAGAACTCGTACCAGCATATCTTCCTTTGTCTCTACAGGTGTCTCATAAATTAGGCTCTTCATACGAACCCACAAGAAGTAGTCCATAGGGGTTAAGTCCGGCGGTCGTGGCGGCCACGCGGTTGGACCACCACGGCCTATCTATCTTGCACCGTACCGTCTGTTGAGATGTCACCGGACAGCCAGTGAAAAGTGAGGCGGTGCTTCATCATGCTGAAATCACATTTCCTGACGGACATTCAAAGGCACAGCTTCCAAGAACGGGTGCATTACGTGTCGTAGGAATAAGTATGCGGGACCCGTTAGCTTGGATGGAAGGAGGTATGGTCCAATCACATGACCGTCCAGAATACCTGCCCAAACGTTAATGTCAAACCTGTCTCGAGATCCCTGAACATGCGTGGCATGAAGGTTTTCGTCCGCCAAGACATGGCTATTTCGAGCATTCAGAAGACAATTCCTTGTGAACCTACATTCATCTGTGAAGAGAACTCGACGTAGAAACAGGGGCGCGTCGATGCAACGGTGCAGTAACCATGTGCAGAAGGCGACGCGTTGTGGAAAGTCTGCTGGACACGTAGCGCGTACCCTTTGTAAGTGGTACGGATGTAATTGTTGCTCATGCAGGACGTCCAAGACGGTACTGTGACTAACGCCATTGCACGCGCAATTGTTGGCGAACTCGTTGACGGGCTATCTTCAGTGCAACGCAGTACACCTTCTTCAAATTCTGGAGTGCGGCGTCGCCGTGGAGCACCACAGTCCTGCCTCCTCACGGTGAAGGTACCCGTTTCTGGTAGTCGTTGTGTAACTTGGGCGAACAGTTTGTGCGATGGAGTGTGACGGTGTGGAAAACGTTCGTGATACAGCCGACTAGCAGCTCGTCCGTTACCTCCAGCTTCGACATACACTAGGAGCATGTCTATGTATTCCGCAAACGTGTACTGCACCATGTTTCCTCTATCGGTCTCACAGCAAATCGGACAATAAGTGACATATGGGGATCGTTTTACGTAGTACAGTTCACCGTGTCTACCCTGTTGCATACCAGTACGGGAAACTCTGAGACGTTTCTCTTGCCTTAAGCAGTCGTTGACGAGGTACACTACTGAACTGAAACTGTCGTAGAACGGAAACTATACGATTCCGTACTGGTTTCCTATTCAAAATGTTCTGTACTTACTACCCTCTACATATCCTAGAAGTTTGTAACGGGAATTTCCGACCACCCTCTATGTAACTCTTGTATCTTTCTGCAACATGATGCCCCATGATATTTGATGATGGCAATGTCCGAAACGCATGATATTGCGATAATGAAGTCAACTTGCATCCAGTCATTGATTTTTTTTCCCAGCGGCATATGATGCATTTTGGAGACTGTACATATCCTTCTGTAGACTCACACCTCAAACGTTTCACTTTTTATCTTTTACTGTTTTTCCACTGTCCATAATCCATTACCATACAACGCTGTGCTCCAAACGTACAATCTCAGAAATTTCTTCCTCACTTAATGCCTATGTTTGATACTAGTAGAAAAATGGTTCAAATGACTCTGAGCACTATGGGACTTAACTGCTGAGGTCATCAGTCCCCTAGAACTTAGAACTACTTAAACCTAACTAACCTAAGGACATCACACACATCCATGCCCGAGGCAGGATTCGAAACTGCGACCGTCGCGGTCGCGCGGCTCCAGACTGCAGCGCCTAGAACCGGCCACTCAGGCCGGCGATACTAGTAGACTTCTTTTGGCAGGAATGCCCTCTTTGCCTTTATTAGTCTGCTCTTTGTGTGCTCCTTGCTTCTTTCGTCATGTGTTATTTTGCTTCCAAGATAGCAGAATCCCTTTACTCCTTCTACCTCGTGGTTCCAAATTTTGATAAGTTTATTGTTAATCTCATTCGTGCTACTTCTCCTTACTTTCGTCTTTCTTCGCTTTATTTTCGGTCTATCATCTGTGCTCAGTAGCCTGTTCATTCCTATCAGTGTGTACTGGAATCCTACTCACTTTCACAAAGGATAGCAAAGTCATCTGCGAATCTTGTGATTGATATCATTTCACTCTGAACTTTAATCCCACTCATGAATATTTGTTTTATTTCCGTCACTGCTTCTTCGATGAATAGACAATAAATTATAGGCAAATGACTGCACATCTGTCTTACACCGTTTTTAGTCCATGCTCTTCGTTCTTGGTCTTCCATTCTTGTTGTTCCCTCTTGGTTCTTGCAAGTACTGAATAAGGAGTCTTTCTCTATAGTGCAGTACAATGTTGCTCAGTGTTTCGAACGTCTTGATCATTTGACATTCGAGTATGTCGACAAATCGTATGAAGTCGATTTTTTTCCCTCTCCCTTTAACAAGCGCATCTTCAGGACTACCTCTCTTGTGTGTTTGTTTCTAGAAGCAACACTTATCGTCATCTAACACCTCCACCATTTTTTGTTCCATTCTTCTGTACATTCTGAATTTCCCCCTTAGACCAGCCTGTTAATGCCGTCATAGGAAGAAACAACACATCGTACTAAATGCTTATATGCGGTGCACAGGACTTTATGAAGTGACACAATATTTGTAGCACGTTAGGGGCAAGTGAGTCGCCTGAACTGATAACATATCATCTGTTACATGGGTAATTATTTGTAGTTTCTATTATTAACCACAACTTATTTACTTTGCGTACAAAACAATATTGTTGTAGATAGCTGATGTGCGAGGGATCGCCATCTGATGATGAACCATTCTCTGGCCAGGCAGGGTGTTGCACCTCAGAGAGTAAGCAGCGAAAGCGATGTGACCACCAGAAACATCCACCGACGGAGCAGACAAATAATTAACTAATTGTAGAAAGAAGCAATGTTGATGTTCAGTTTTTCCTTTAAATGGTCTGGGATGGTTTCAATATGGTCTCGATGCACAGTACCAGTTTGGCTGAGAAGCGGCTCAGATGATGTATCAGTTTGGATAACTAGCAGAGAACACTGTTTCCTCCGTGGATAGTCGGGTGTAAGATTACCAGGTGATAAGTCAGCTACATGATCTGATTTAGCGATAGTTTCATGTCGAAATTTTATTTAGGACAAGATCCTTGGATAAAGATACTCAAGGTCCTAACGAATAGCTTAATTAAATCGAGGTTCCGTGATAGATGTTGTATCGTGAAAAATTCTGTGATCTTGTTCAGAGCTATTAAACGCTGGGTGTAAAAAGGCGAGTATGGTCTGGTGGAATTCATACACAAATAGGTGTTCTGATAAGACGTCATTAGACACATCACAGTCCCTCATCGATTACTGATTTAGGTACAAGCTTCGCCCCGATTTGGGTTCCATAGTAAAAGGATAGTAGTACTGGTCAGAATACTCTAAGGAATTTGAGTGCTCTCTGGTGTTATTGTTTGACTATTATTCAGCTCAGAAAGCTCTAAAGCAATTGAGTAGTTTCTGATGGTATCTTTGAATGGTAAAAGGAGCTTTGACTGTGTTACGTCGACTCGAAGGCAAGCGTATTGTTTAGCAGTATTCATCCACTTGCGATTATGATTTAACAATAGTTCTGATTTGCCCCAATAGAGAACGAGATGAAACCGTGACTGAATTGTAAAAGATTGTAATATGAGGGACCATTATTTGAAGCACGAACAGCGTCATCATTCTCTTAAAAGAACCAAGCGTCGACGTACCAATCTACAATGTTCGTGGTATTTAGTTGAGCAGACGCCAACGCCTGAAGAGGCTGAGCTTTGTTTTCAGGAGTTAAATGCAGTTGTAAAGTTGCGGTTGCACTATTTTTGAATAGACTGCATACGTGATAGTGTCTTGGGTAACGTGGGCCCTCGAACAATACGTCCTTTATAACGGACAAGTTTTTCTTAACAGATACTCGTATGTTGTATAAAAGAGAAAAAAATTAAATTCTTTTACCAAATTGTGATTTTCCGTTATCTTATGGTCTGTGGTACTTAAAAGAAAATAAACCGTAAAAATGAAAAGTAAATGAAAAAAAGCATTAATCTATCAAAGAAATGAGTAAAGCATCGCGCAGTGTGCTATGTGATCAGAGATTATATCAAACTTTTATAAAAGAAACTAGTTCCAAAGATATAAGCTCGCTGTTACGATACTAACTTTAAAAGAAATAGTAACTCAAAGAAATATTCAGTTAGTCCTGCAAAAGAAATTAAAAAATAATTTATTAAGCTTAAATAATATCTAGAACGATGTAAAGACTTGAGAAATACAAACAAAGTAAAAGAGGGTAGCTCGAATTATCGCTCTGTTATTGTCATATCTTTTTGCAGTTTGGCAGTAATTTCGACAAAAAAGGTAGTGAAGCAAACTGGATAATACGCGATAAAAGGGGTGTGCAAGGCTGAAAGAACTATTTTTTTAAGCACCAGTTGGCTCGCTACGTATCTGTGTCTTATTTCTCAATGCTTACTGAATCAGAGATATAGTCATTGTTTAATATTCGCGGCGGATGGACAATTTGCACAAAGTCAGAATACTTAATATTTATAGCCAAAATATTGACAGAGTACATAGATCACTTTGAAAGTGGATCACTGACAGATCATCAATACGCTATGATCAGTGACAGATCATCAGTAGGTTTATCACACATAGTGCTGAGCTTACGAGAAGTGGCGTTTATAACTAGTTGTCTCAGTGGTTTACTGCATTGTTTAGATATCATATCAAAGACCAATATAGCCCTATAGTAAGTCATTGTTGTCCAAAATATACCATTGGTTGATAGAAAAGTCGTGGATTGTGTTGTGGTTTACAAAGCATGGTGTGGTATTAAACGTTGCTGGAGTAGCCGTTATTCGTGCGAACGATATGTGTAGTTTACGATATAGCATTTCACGTTTGCATAATCCTATACTTGTCTCTTGGTCTAACGATAATGTTATTCTATACATTTGAAATAAACCTATAAATGTTAAGTATTTCACGATAAAGTTATTCTACAAGTATCAGTGTTCTTGCTATATTAACATGACAGAGCCAGGAAATTTCTGAAACCAAACATCTAAGCCACATAGTGGAGCGTGTAAGATTACTAATACGAGCTATCGAATTGAACAATAATAGAGCTAAAGTATACGTGTTGGAAGGAAGGATAGGTGGGCTGGGCGCGGCAGGTTCTCGCAATACCTCGGCCAGTAACGTAACTCGATTTTGTAAACGTCTCTGAAGCAATGCCTCAGTGTTGTCACAGCTCTGTAGACGGCTACGGTTTTTGCCTGCAGTCGTTACCGCTTTGCAGTTGGAAGCTGGCAACAGCGATGCGATCTCTCAGGTACCTTCTTATTTTCGACTGTAGACACAAGAAAGACCGAAAGCGTCTTTGAGTATCACATGTATTTTTTTCCTTTATTGGGTGTTTAATAAGTGCAATTCAGAATTGGTAGGTTGACAGACTGCTAACATAATTAGTGTAGAGATAATTGTGTTGGTGGTTCTTAGACAGTCTCTGAGGGATTTTGCAGTAGGGGCATAACTTGTTCTCCAAGTCCCATTAGAGTACTGTCAGGTAGACTTCCTTGATTTAGTGATTTGTGTTTAGTCATGGAATACGATATTAGGTAACTGTTGGTCCAAATTAGGGATATCTTTGAACACAACTCGAACCGCTCGAACAGTTAAGGTCACAGTTTGTGAAATATCGGGCTCTTCGATCTTTTGATTGGCCTGCGTTATAGCAACTTTTGTTGGTACTGTAATTGTGTCCTGCTGCCTTAAGATTTTTAATGCACTGTGGCTTATAGTAATAAAAATAACTGTGAAACACACACTGAGATATCTTCTAGGGTGCCGGTCACGCGAAGACAACAGCAACTAATAAACAAATAAAAGATTGCAATCATAATTCTGTCCAGTTCTAGAGCTTTCGCTCGTTCCGTAATCTAGTGAAGTCTGATGGTACTTTCCCAAGACAGGTCTTGCCTCTTAAATTCATTCTCACGACAAAAATTACAGTTACTTTATTACGATATTTTTCGTTTGTTCGGCATTTAATATTTGATTACTTGTCTTGACTGATTCGTCTGAATGTTGCACTCTAGTTTTCGGTCTGATTTAAATCTGGTAATATTTTTGTCTGTTATTCTAATATGTGAACAGGGACTGAATTGCTCATTTGCAACCTACTTGTTAAATCATAACCACCTCTTATAAACAAATAAAATATTATACTGGGTTCAGTCAAGTAATATTTTTTGGAGGATAACGTTTACGTCTTTGTCTGTTACCTTTACTCCAAAATCAGCATAAATATTTATATATCTATACATAGGGTCTAGCGGTACTGTATGAGAACTCTTAATGTTAATTTGTTCAAACACCATAGAAGTTTGTGCAGTGGCAGAATTTAATGCTATTTCCTCCAGTGTTCCACGAAATTGTCAAATTTTAAGCTGAGCCACAGAATATTGTTGTGACTAATTGGCAGTTTCTTGCGAATCCCATGCATTCGCGCCTCGCGAGTCATACGTCACGTGATCGTTACAACAAGCTCGGTACTGCACATAACGCTGCGGCGTACCGGGAAATGTCGGGCCCGCTGGAACGAAATTTCTTTGAATGTACGTTTGGAGTACAGCATGTGATAGTGATGAAACGTCCCCTTTGAACTATTTATACAAGACTGTGCTTAACCTGACACACAATATTTTTAGCGCAACGCAATCTGACTATCAAAGATCCCTGCAAAAGAATGTCCCTGAGTAACATTAAACTATACCTTTCAGAAATCACTTACCTCACAAAAATCTTCATTACTCGAACTACTGCAATACCGCGAGCGCCACTACTGCCAGCTAAATAAAAGATTCAAACTACGGAAGGCACTAACTACTGATAGGGATAGTTAGCAAATGAAAGATATTAATAGAGAACAAACAATGTATTTACCTTAATATCATCATATATCTAGCAGTTCATCACAAGTTACAAAACTCCGCCATCTCTCTCCCCACATCCACCACTGCTGGCGGCTCACCTCCAACTGCGCAACGCTACGCGCTGTTCACATCCAGCTGCCGCTGCCCAACACTACAATGGCAGACAACAATGCAAACTAGACACAGACTGCACACAGCACAGCCAGTGATTCTCACACAGAGCGCTACGTGGCGTTACCAATAAAAAAACCTAAACAGCCTACTTACATAGCCCCCATGCTCCCCACAAAAAATTTTACAAATTTTTTTGGGCACTGGCCAATACATATTTGTTAAAATTTTTTTCACAATTACAATAACAAAGAAATCAAAGGCACACACTTATTGATACAATGTTGGTCAAAAGCTAAAATTTTCTCACAGTCCATAAAGACAGTCCTAATCATTCATCACAGTAACGTCGCAGTGTTTTTCTCAAAGTCTGAGCAGTAAAAGAAAATGCACACGGAATTAGTGGATTTCCATGCAGTCTTGAAGAAGTAGTGTTGTCCTTCCAATGGAAAGACAGTGCTGACTCTTGACATGCAGACAAGTAATGGGTCACAACAGAGCAAACCCACAGCAGAGTCATTCGAAGTTTTGAAGAATATTGGTAGGTAGGTCATCACAGAGCAGACCCACTGTAGTCCTGGTAGAGATTACGGTATTGGTGGGTCACCAGAGGTGCAGACTCACTGCAGTCCTTGTAGAAATAATGGTACTGGTGAGTCAGCAAAGGTGTAGACCCACTGTAGTCCTTGTAGAAATGGCCAGCAGCCATCTGTTGCGACTGTGCAGGTGCACAATCACCATCGAAGAGTCTTGCAGAGAATATAGCAAGTCCATAAACCACCACTTGTGCACTCACAAAGTTTTTGCAATTGTCCTTAGAACCAGCAATGCTGTTATCCAGTCCCTTGCTGAATTATTAACACACGTGCAAACACTAACAGTCCCAACTGCTCACATACTGTGCATATATTATAACCAACAGAAACGTGTGCAGTGAAATGTAACTTACAAGTTGCTTAATTTGATGAACTGGTGTCAATTACAATTTTATAACATGAGAATACAATAACAAAGGTGCAAAATACATCATTAAAGAACATAACAATACAGATAACATTTGTAGTATAGGCTTTACAAAAGAATCGAACTAACATATACATCTGTGTTACAGGAATTATGACATAAGTACATACATAAAAGATCAGAGTAACTTTCGAAACATCAACTTCACACATGAGCAACAAAACAGAACAGATAAATAATGTCTAAACATCTTTACAAAGAAAATAACATATTATAAATGCAAATCATATTTGAGGATAACAGTATTCCTCATCATAGTGAATGTAGCTTAGTACTAGAACAGAAAAAAATTTCTATGAAACAGTACACAGAGACAGGAAGAAAAGAAATACACAAGGGTACACAAACACATAGCATACTAATACAAAAGGAAAGGACAGGGTTTGTAGTACTGCAGTATTTTGCAAACAAAACTTTCTTTCCTTCTTGGAGATCTCCCTTCATTCATCATTATTCCCAAAAAGTCCTATCTATACCTGCTTTCTGTATTCTATTCATATTTCTTTCAATATAATTATTTCTCAGTGTACCATACTCATTTTTGCCAAATCTGTTTCTTATAGCTTCTCAATGCATTCCTTCCAATTCATCACAACTCGTTCTCTTATATAGCCTACCCCATTTTAAGCTAACTTAAATCTACTGAACTCAGATGCTAAACTAAGGAACGAGGCAATGCAGCAGTACAAAACAATTAACACAAACAGCAATGATAAAAAATACAAAAGTCAAAGCAAGCAGCATAAATTACAACTAATATAAGGCAATGAGCAGCAAACAAGAAAAATAAATCAGTAGTAAACTGGCTTAACAGAGTAACACAAATTAAAATTCAGTAGCACTATGCCTGGCAAACAGCAGCAGAAAATGAAATACCTAAACATGACATAGCTCAAGCAGAAAAAATAGTACACTAAAGATAACAATGCAGGTAAGGGAAATGTATAATCACATCTTAATGTCTAAGTAATTAAAGTGGTGCACCACAAGAAGTTATTCTACCAAAAAGTTACCAAGTACTTGAAAAGAAAATTATGAATGCAGTTCCTGTGAAGGTAAATGTCTTTTGTGCTCCCTCATTTTTTTAAAAAAAATTATTATTTACTCAATCTGTAGACAGAAAATATTTATATTAGTACATCTATAAATTTTTTTAACCAATACTGCAGTGCAGCTAGAAACTAGATATTAAACAAAATGAGTAAATAAATACATAAAGGCAAGCCATATGGCATTTCTCTCAATTAGCAAGACAATAGCTGTAAAATGTTTCTCATCGTTTCATTAGGCATTTTAGTAAATATCATAAATTAAGAGCTCCACAGTGTAATCATGTTTTCAAGTTTGAGGGTGTCGTATTTACGATGCTTTCTACAAAGGAATGTCGATAGCGAAGATAATGGCCTCCCCTTTTTTTTTCTACCACCTAATGGATTTTTTTCAAGGCGGCTGGCACACCTGGCCGCTCACAACGAATTACGTCACGGTCACTTACCTTTCTTACTGAAATATTTACGACAGCAGTTTCCGCTACAGTGACAGTCTCATATAAAAATATTTCACAGGTTAAGAATTTGCATTCAAATGTGTAGAAACAAAATCCTATAAATATAACAGTGTCCAAAAAGTTTTCGTCGGCATTGTGATACATTCACACATTTACGCACATTTCATAACTCTTAAAGTACGATTCTTGGTTTCCAACATCCTTCTCCACAAATCAGAGTCCCTAACCACTACTCATTATTCCTTACCTTATTACACATATACATATTCGTCGGCACGTCAATCTTGCGACGACACTTCAATATTTCATCGTAATAAATACATAACACAATCAAATTCCTCATATAACATCGGCTTATTGATCATAAACATACCTCAACAGCATAATACACATCGTCGTCGTAAAAATAACATCATAACACCTCAGTCAACTCTCAAAATCGTCGTAGCTTTCTGCAATAATTTCAAACCCTAAAAAATATTCTCTGCTCATTTCAATAATGTCATCTACCTCAAACGTACTTTAAAAATCATGATCCCATACCAAATACATCATACAAAGCTCTCGTAGTATCACAATGGTTCCGAAAAATATGAACAGTTCACAAAGTACAGACAAAATACAATTTCATAAGTGTGAAGTTACCCAACTGTGTAATTGTGTAAACATGTGTCACTGATGTAGCAAAAAAAATGTTTATCTCTCAGTTAAATGATCAGATAGCTGTGTAATTTATGTGTTATAGAAATATGGTACCGATGTGTAAAGTTGTATAAGCAAATACCATATTAGCTAGGGCTCCTTGTGCTTGCCAAACACATGGTACACAAAGTAAGCGTGTACCCCCCTGAGGATTAACGTAATTATAGCCTCAGGTGTTACAGATTACAGCAATGAAATGAAATGTATCACTGAAAACCTTTGTATCATTGTACTTCAAATATCTTTAAAAATAAATGTTTTAAGTACAAAATTAATCACTTAAATGCGTGTCCTGTAGCGCTAAATGTGCGTCTCTCTGTAAGATAATTCTGTGGAAGTGTCGTACTTATCGTCCTCCAAAAGCTAAGTTCTGCAGAAGTCAATGTACTTACCTCATGATAAACAAAAGTGAAATGCTTTGCGTATAGATATCTTAGTTATTACGCTTATTGTTGTGATGAAGAAATTACTGTGATGTAACGTATTGTTGTGCTACGGAAAAGGCTGTCTCATTGTAGCTATACCACAAAAGTTACTACTAAAACATGTTTTACTTTCCAGAAGAATTCAGAAAAACTGTGCAGATATAAAACAGAAACACCGCAATAGCAACATTGTAAATTGTCACTCATTAGTAGCGTCGTGATATAATCGTGTAGCTATGCTAAGTCATCTTTAATCCCACAGAAAGTACTTTAAATCCAGAATGTATTTTCAAGTAAACCAAAATGTTGCATTAAAATCTCATTAGCAGTACTGGTAAATGTTATAAGTATGTGAGCCTTATAGTCGTTACGTAATCGTGCAACTAACAAGCAAGAATGTACAAATAACAACATTGTGTCGTCTGTTCACTATAACAATGCATTCATAATTTCTGTTGAAATAAGTTCTCTTGGTTCTTGACTGGATATTTAACTTCAAACATTATTGCATGGTAACGGTTTCTAAATCTGACAATGCATACTAGAAATGTGAAGTGAAACGTTTTATGGCAAAGACGAAGTTAAAAAGCAGATTATCTTTCAATAAACGGTTTTACATGTGAAATGTGGTGTAAACCTTTACTCTTCCTAGTACGCAGAGTTTCAACTTCAACACAATTATCATGTGGTATACGTCGGATTCTGTAAGGTCCATTGTAAACTAGAAAGAATTTGTGACTAAAGTGTTTCTTCTTATGTGACAATGAATGAGCTTTAATGAGAACTTTCTGACCAATATATAATTTCTTTGCATTTGCTTTACCGTGCAGTTTTCTCCTTTTGTCTGCTGCAGATTTTATATTTTTAAGAGTCAAGTCAATTATGTCTTTGTGTCGAAGTTTACGTGTATTCGGGAAAGGTACAAGCTCTCTGATTCTTCAGTACAAGAGTAGGTGGTAAAGCAGTGGGATCATGAGGCATTTCATTCAGCATGTTTTGAAATAAGTGTAAATATCTGTCCCAATGCTGATGCTTTCTGTGACAATAAAGTCTGCAAAGCTTATTGATTTCTTTCATAATCCGTTCAGACGGGTTACAATGTGGTGAGTACAATGAAATAAAAACAGGTTTGATTTTATGATTCCAAAGCATGCGTGACCAAACAGCAGATCTGAATTGCGGTCCGTTATCTGAAATGACTTTACTAACGTGTCCAACTTCACGTAAGAAATTTTTAACAAAGGCGTTGGATACAGACCGTCCAGTGGCTTTACGTAACGGTGTGAAAGAAACAAATTTTGAAGTAAGTTCAACAGCGACTAGAACGTACGAAAATCCATTAGATGTTCTGACAAGCAGTCCCAAGAGATCAACAGCAGCAAATTCTTTTAATTTAGAGGGAATTATGGGAAACAACTGAGCACGATGTGAGATAGTAGATGGTTTCGCCTTTTGACAAAGTTTACAAATAGACAAGACTCTTCGAATTCTCTTTTCCATATTGTTAAAATAACAAGTCGTTCGAAGAATATGATAACATTTTCGTGGACCAAAATGTGCGTAGCTGAAATGAATGTACCAAATGAGCTTATTAACAAAATCATCTGGAATGCAAAGTACCCATAGCTTGTCATCAACAGTGCAGCGTTTGAAGAGTATGTTGTTTCTAACCAGGTAATAATGCCGAATCTGTGTGTGTGTCTTTTCATTCCATTTGCTCTTGATGTCTTTCCAAATCGGATCTTTATCTTGTTCATGAGCAATGTCCTTTAAAGATGTGGTGATGAAGTTTTCAAAGGTGACTTTCTGAATGTAAAGAATACTGAAATTTTTCTCGAGGTTGCCTTCTGTGTTACTTTTCTCAAGCCCAGCCGGTGCGCGTGACAGTGCGTCCGCAACAATGTTCTCCTTGCCGGGAATGTAGACTATTGTGAAGCGGAATTCTTGCAGAAACAATGCCCAACGTTTTAACCTGTCATGATTTAATTTTGAAGACATAAGAAATTGTAATGCACGATGATCACTGTATACTTTTACGTGCTTACCAGAAAGAAAGAAACGGAATTTGTTAAATGCCCAAACGATAGCTAAAGCTTCTAATTCAGTAACGGAATAATTTTTTTCAGATTTTGTTAGCACTCGGCTAGCAAAAGCAATGGTTTTCTGAACAGTAGTGTCATTTTCTATGGCATCTTGAAATAAATGGGCACCAAGACCGACTTTAGAAGAATCCGTGCTAAGGCAGAAATCTTGTGACAGATCTGAATGAGCTAGTATTGGCGCGTTAAGTAACGCTTCTTTCAAGGAATTGAATTCCAACTGTGATTGTTCGTCCCAGTTCCAAATAGTATTTTTTCCAGTGAGAGAACAAAGTTTTGGTGTAACTAGAATTTGCATATTCAGAAAACGACGGTAAAAATTTACGAGACCTAAAAAACTGCGGACTTGTTTTTTTGTGGATGGAACTGGAATGGCTCTGATTGCTTCTAACTTTTCAGGATCCGGCTGAATGCCTTCAGAAGAAATAATATGTCCCAAAAACCTCACCTTTGACCTACCGAATTCAGACTTTTCCAAGTTAACTGTAATTTCAGATTCTGCAAAAATACGTAACAGACTGTTGAGGATGCGATTATGTTGTTCCCATGAAGCTTCTGCTATTAGAATATCGTCCACATATAAGGTGATGTGACGTTTTAAGAACTCAGGTAATATGGAATTTAGCCCGCGGATGAATGCTGCTGAAGAAATGTTCAAACCAAAAGGAAGTTTCCGAAACTGATAACAAACGCCGAAACAAAGAAAAGCTGTGTATTTTCTACATTCTGGATGAAGTTCGATCTGATAAAAGCTGGATCTGAGATCAATGGAAGACAACACTTTTACACCATTAAAATTTTGAAGAAGTTCTTCCATCGTCTGTGGCCTGTCTGTTTCAGGAATGATGATAGTATTGATTTGTCTCGAATCTAAGACAAGCCTGATCGATCCATTTTTCTTCTCAACAACATGTAATGGATTGTTGTATGAGCTTACTGCAGTCTCAATAATGCCCTCATTAAGCATAGATTGTATTTCTGTTCTAACACGGTCCCTATAATGTGCTGGAATTACGTATGGTCTAACACAAAATTTAGTATGCTCACGAACACGAAATTGGTATTGAAATCCCTTGATTGTTCCTGTTTTGTGAGTAAAAACTGTGGAATGTGCTTGTAAAATCTCAAAAAGGTCCTGCCTATCAGTGTCATTACAATTCTCAATTGTTTGAATTTTATTCTGAATTAACTCATTAATTTCAAATATGCCGTCGATATCATCCCTGTCAGTACTTGCAGAGTGATTGTTAGTGTCAAGTTCCGTCGAAAATTCCGAAATGTTGTCTAACAGGAGGTAAAGCTGATTAATTTCTTCGTCATGGTTTGAGAGCCAATCTTCAAATTTCAAAGCTATTGACTTACCTTCCTTCTCTAAACTTATTTCAGCATCGTGAAAGTTTAAGATTGCTTTGTATTCATTCAAAAAGTCTACTCCCAATACAATTTCCGTCGACAATAATGGAACGATAAGAAAGCTCATAGAGAAGCTGTGGCTTTGACAAAAGAATTCTAAGTTGGTTTGTTGGCGTACATCTACACTTCTTCCAAAGATTGCACCTTGTAATTTAATCTTACGTAACGGAAGTGTGGGGCAATCGTTCGATTTGTTGCATTTGCTAAAGGCTGTTTCACTGATTACTGAAATGGGACTGCCAGAGTCAAGTACTGCCGTAAATTTTACGTCATTTACTGTAATGTGAATCACAGGATATGCAATGTTGTTATGTTTTACGTCGTGTTCTTGGAGTAAGATGTCCCCAATGTCTTCCATTTTTACGTAATTACTAGCTACGGCAGCTGCGTCGTTAGTGTCATACGTACGTTTCGTGGCTGCCAGCGGTATGAGTCATTGCCTATTGTCTCTTTGTTGGTGCGCGTCGTTATTGGGATTTGGAGACCTAACTTCTACAAATTCACCTCCTCGTGAGGGCCCTGCTCTGTTTGAATCCCGCCAGTTCTGATGCAATTCAGGTCTGTCGTTACGATCATATCGTCTATCGTCATGTCGGTAGATGCCATAGTTTCTTTCTTGTCGGTCACGTGGTGGAGAATTTCTCCCTGAATCGTAACTGCGCGCTGGACCGTTGCGTCTAAAGTTATTCTGTCTCCCTTGATAATAATTATTTTGGTTCCCATATTGTCTGTTTCTCTGATTGTCTCTGTGATAGTCATTACCGCGGAGAGGTGATCTTTTCCTGTAATTATTACTACTCTGCCAACGGTTGTCATACGGGTGGTATCTGTTTCGGTCACGATTTACGTTGAAAGAATAGCCTTGTCGTATATTATTTCTGTCATCGCGGAATTGTGACGGATGTGATCTGTAATTGTTGTGCTCCTGTTTCCGCGTTCCCCGATTGTCAGTGTCAATTTCCAGTTCTTGTAACAGTCCCTGAAAAGCTTCAATGTCGTCTTTGCAACGTCCTGCTAAAATAATATGTCGTAAATGTTCAGGTAATTTGATTAAGCAAATGCGGATGAGTTCTGAGGGGCTGTATGGGTTTGTCAGGTACTGATTCTTGTGCAACATGTCTTCAAAATATTTCACAAGACTGGGAAATTCAGATTGTTCGAAATGTTTCATCATTATGATGCTATGTTTTACTCGGTCATGTGTAGCTTGAGACCAATATGCTGAGAGGAAGGCATGATAAAAATCTTCTTCATTGTGGCAATCGTGAATGACCGATCGCATTCTTACAGCCGGTTCATTCTCCAAGTAGCCACACATAAATTCTAACCTGTGCTCCAATGACCAGTTGGGAGGAAAACAATGAGAGAATTGATGGAGCCACGCTTGTGGATGAATGTCGTTGCCAGAATTCTTAAACGTTTTGAATTTACGTGTAGTAATGAACAGCTTATAGTCAAAATCATCATGTCGGCGAGTCGCATGTCGGTCATTGTTACGTCGTGTCGGCTGTTCAATCTCAAAATTCGGTGCACATTGCCAATTTCTTTCATAATTTCCGAAATGCGCTGTGTTATTATTTTGTGGCTGTTACGTATTTCTATGTCCCTCTTCCCGTATTGGGGCGCGAGTGTCCTCTGAAATACGTAATTCTTGTACTACTTGTGCCAACTGATCTTGCACTTCCCGGATTTCTCTTTTGTACTGTGTATTGATTTGATTTTGATTTTGTTTGAATTTTCTAATTTCTTCATACTCTTCAGTGTCAGTGAAGGCTACAGGTGTTGTGTCATTCAGATCATCATCTACCTTTGTAGATAAGTTAGTGAACTGATCTGAAAGTTCGGCTACTTTATCCGATGGTGAAATTATTTCCTCTGTATGTTTTTCTGAACCAAGTTTCAGAGTGTCCATTTGTGTTGAAATCGTATCTACTGTGTCCTTTAAGTTTTCCTGAGTTTTTTCAAGTTGCGTAACCGTATCGGTAGATGCAAGTGAGTCAATTTTAGCTTGCAAGGTCTCATGATTTTCATGAACAATAATTTGCAGTTCTTTTATGGCTGCTTCGTGATTCTGTAATGCATTTTCATGCCGCGAAAAAATAGGTTGAAAATGCTCACAAATTTGTGTTTTTACGTCATTACAGACTTTTTGACATTTCGATTCAATGTTATGTAACTCAGTAGTTAAATCTTCACGTGTTTGTTCAAGCGTGGTGTCTAACTTTTTAAGATTTTGTTCCACTGTGTCTAACTTTTTAAGATTTTGTTCCACTGTGTCTATCTTTTGAAGCTTTTGCTGTGTTTGTCCCATTTGTTGTATTAATTGTAATAACAATGCATTGGTGTCTGAAACATGTTCTTCAGTGCTTTTCGGCAGTGAATTTGCACCGGCAACATTCACATTTTGACAAGCGGAAAATGTGTCTTGACTCATTTGAGAAAACGGTGAGAACCCAAAACCTGAGTCTACAGTATTCGCAATATTGTGTTCTGTCATTCCCGATTCCTGAGGCGAGCTGTTGCCGACCGATCGATCGATAATGCTTCCCTGTTCACTACCTGTTTCATTGTCTACACCATTATTTGACGCCCGCTCCATTTCCCTATGCACAGTTACCAAATTACTACTTTGAATGTCTGTTAATTCATTACACAGTGGTGCTGATAAGCTACGCTCGTCGTCACTATTATTTCTCAGTTTACTTTGTAGCCTAGTGTTACGTTTTTCACACGCCATTATTGTCACAATATTTCACACGATAACACAGAAAAGCACAATTTGAAGAGCAAAAATAAGAGAACACATTAACATAGCACTGAAAATAATATCTAGTTAATTGCAGCTGCGAAATACTTGGTGCAAATATACATGCATGCCACAACTGTTTTACTGTACAACAATGAAAGACTGCAACTACAAAGGAGATTTTCTCTACAATTACGCGCTAGCAATAAACAATAGCTACACTAATTACACAAACTACAAGAAAAAATCAGAAGATTCCAGTGAGGTATCCTCGGCTAAGGGTCGACATATGAAACGTCCCCTTTGAACTATTTATACAAGACTGTGCTTAACCTGACACACAATATTTTTAGCGCAACGCAATCTGACTATCAAAGATCCCTGCAAAAGAATGTCCCTGAGTAACATTAAACTATACCTTTCAGAAATCACCGTAATGTCTACCAGGACTACAGTGGGTCTGCTCTGTGATGACCTACCTACCAATATTCTTCAAAACTTCGAATGACTCTGCTGTGGGTTTGCTCTGTTGTGACCCATTACTTGTCTGCATGTCAAGAGTCAGCACTGTCTTTCCATTGGAAGGACAACACTACTTCTTCAAGACTGCATGGAAATCCACTAATTCCGTGTGCATTTTCTTTTACTGCTCAGACTTTGAGAAAAACACTGCGACGTTACTGTGATGAATGATTAGGACTGTCTTTATGGACTGTGAGAAAATTTTAGCTTTTGACCAACATTGTATCAATAAGTGTGTGCCTTTGATTTCTTTGTTATTGTAATTGTGAAAAAAATTTTAACAAATATGTATTGGCCAGTGCCCAAAAAAATTTGTAAAATTTTTTGTGGGGAGCATGGGGGCTATGTAAGTAGGCTGTTTAGGTTTTTTTATTGGTAACGCCACGTAGCGCTCTGTGTGAGAATCACTGGCTGTGCTGTGTGCAGTCTGTGTCTAGTTTGCATTGTTGTCTGCCATTGTAGTGTTGGGCAGCGGCAGCTGGATGTGAACAGCGCGTAGCGTTGCGCAGTTGGAGGTGAGCCGCCAGCAGTGGTGGATGTGGGGAGAGAGATGGCGGAGTTTTGTAACTTGTGATGAACTGCTAGATATATGATGATATTAAGGTAAATACATTGTTTGTTCTCTATTAATATCTTTCATTTGCTAACTATCCCTATCAGTAGTTAGTGCCTTCCGTAGTTTGAATCTTTTATTTAGCTGGCAGTAGTGGCGCTCGCGGTATTGCAGTAGTTCGAGTAATGAAGATTTTTGTGAGGTAAGTGATTTCTGAAAGGTATAGTTTAATGTTACTCAGGGACATTCTTTTGCAGGGATCTTTGATAGTCAGATTGCGTTGCGCTAAAAATATTGTGTGTCAGGTTAAGCACAGTCTTGTATAAATACTTCAAAGGGGACGTTTCAGTGAAACATGGCCTGTGGGGAAACCGGAACAGAAGAGAATCTAAGCATTTGAGATGTTGAAAATTAGGTAGACTGATAACGTCAGGAATGAGGAGCATCGGCGCAGAATCGGAGAGGAAAGGAAAAATGTGGAAAACACTGACAAGGAGAAGGGGGACAAGACGTTGCTCTTCTATACAGGAAGGTTGCGACCCTAGAGGAATGTAGCGAAATGCAGGAAGACCTGCGGGTAATCGACACTTGGTGCAGGAATTAGCAGTTGACCTCAAATATAAATAAATTTGAAGTACTGCGCACAAGTAGGCAGAAATGCTTGTTACTGTATGATTATACAATTGCATAACAATCATTGGATTCAATTACATCCATAAAATATCTAGCAGGAATAAGCGAACGGAGCGATTTAAGATGGAACAACCACATGAAACCAATCACAGGTAGGACAGACGCCTGTCTGAAATTTTTTTGAAGAATCCTCAGGAAACGTAGTTTACTCAAAAGGAAGTACCTTACAAAATCCTCTTTCGATCGGTACTTGAATATCGCTCGTCACTGACGGATCCTTAATAGTCAGGACAGACAGAGAAAGTAGAGAAGATACAAATAAGACCAGCACGTTTCGTTACAGGGTCATATACGAGGGTGAGTCAAATGAAAACCTTAAATATTTTTTTAAATATCACTTATTGTGCAGAAGAAGTACAAAGCCGTATAACTTTTCAACATAATCTCCCCGACGCTTAATGCGAGTCCTCCAGCGCTTACAAAGTGCATAAATTCTTTTAGAAAAAAAATTTTTTGGTAGTCCGCGCAACCACTCGTGCACCGCGTGGCGTACCTCTTCTTCAGAACGTAACTTCTTTCCTCCATTGCGTCTTTGAGTGGTCCAAACATATGGAAATCACTTGGGGCAAGGTCTGGTGAGTATGGTGGATGAGGAAGACACTCAAAATGCAGGTCTGTGATTGATGCAACTGTTTTACGGGCAGTGTGGGGCCTAGCATTGTCATGTTAGAAAAGGACACCTGCTGACAGCAATCCACATCGCTTTGTTTTGATTGCAGGCCGCAGATGATTTTTTAGGAGATCTGTGTATGATGCACTGGTGACAGTGGTCCCTCTAGCCATATAATGCTCCACAACAACACCTCTTTCGTCCCAAAGGAGAGTCAGCATAACCTTCCCTGCTGATGGTTCTGTTCGAAACGTCTTTGGTTTTGATGATGGGGGATGGCGCCATTCCTTGCTCCTCTCTTCGTTTTCGATTGGTGGAAGTGAACCCAGGTTTCGTCCCCAATAACGATTCTTGCAAGGAAGCCAAGCCATCACCTTCTCGTTCAAAGCACCGAAGAAAGCTTCAACACATCGTTCTCTCATTTCAGAAGTCAGCTGCCGTGGCACCCACCTTGCAGACACTTTGTGAAACTGGAGCACATCATGCACAATGTGGTGTGCTGTCCCATGACTAATCTGTAAACATGCTGCAATGTTATTCAGTGTCACTCGGCGGTTTTCCTTCACTATGGCTTCAACTGTTGAAATGCTCTGTGGAGTCACAACTCGTTGTGCCTGACCTGTACGAGGAGCATCTTCCACTGAAGTCGCACCATTTGCGACCTTCTTACTCCATTCGTAGACTTGCTGCTGCGACAAACATGTATCACCGTACTGAACCTTCATTCGTCGATGAATTTCAACAGGTTTCACACCTTCGCTACGCAAAAAGCGAATAACAGAACGCTGTTCTTCCCTGGTGCAAGTCGCAAATGGGGCGGCCATCTTTATACTGATACTGCGACGGTATGGGTGCATCTGCTATGCTGCCACCTACAGACCAGTCTGCACGCTGTTTGTAGCACGCTTACCAACTTACAGGATAAGGGCGCGAAATTTCGATTTGTTATTACAAATTTAAGGTTTTCATTTGACTCACCCTCGTAGAAAGCACGAAAGCGTCACGGAGATCATCAATCAATTAAGGTGGCATACGGCGCACGAGAGACGTTCCGTCTCGCCGTGGGGTATACTGTTAAGGTTCCGAGAGCGTACATTCCTAAAAGAGTCCACCGTCATATTGCTTCCTCCTAAGCATATCCCGCGAAGAAACCATGAAGGTAAAATTAGAGAGAGAGTCGAGATCACAGGGAGGGTTACCAGCAATCGTTATTACCGCGAACCATTCGCGCGACTGGGACTGGAAAAGGGAGAGGTGACACTGGTACACAAAGCACCCTCAGCCACGCATCTTATGATGACTTGCGAAGTATAGATGTAGATGCAGATGTTGACATGCGAGCTATACTGCAGTTTCAATGAAAGCTTTCCCTGTCTGATATGAGTTTCGCCAATGAGCTAAGAGACGTAACTTTTCTACATGCCGAATTCATTTCACCACACTGATCTCCACCTATTTTTATTTTCTCGTATATAATCAAGCTCCTATCAGTTATGAAACTCCAGACGTACTGGGATGCACTGCTTCGTTTAATTTTTTAGGTAAACTTGTAGGGTTAAGTAACGAAGAACTATCCTTCACCAGAACATACACTGAACAGCCAAAAACACTGCTACACCTGTCTAATATCGTGCAAGATCCCCGCGAACATGCAGAAGTGCCGGAACACGACATGGAATGGACTCGACTAATGTCTGACGTAGTGCTGGAGGGAACTGACACGATGAATCCTGCAGGGCTGTCGATAAACCTGTAAGAGTATGAGGGAGTGGAGATCTCTTCTGAACAGTACGTTGCAAGGCATCCCTCATACGCTCAATAAAGTTCCATGTCTGAGGAGTTTGGTGGCCAGTGGAAGTGTGTTCCTGGACCCACTTTGTAGCAATTCTATACGTGTGGTGTGTCACATTGTCCTGCTGGAATTGTCGAAGTCGTCGGAATGCACAATGGACATGATGGATGTAGATGCTCAGACAGGACGCTTTCGTACAAGTCACCTGTCAGAGTCGTATCTATTCGTATCAGGGGTCCCACATTGCTCCAACTACACACGCAAAACATCATTACAGAGCCTCCACCAGCTCGAACAGTCCCGTGCTGACATGCAGGCTCCATGGATTCATGAGGTTGTCTTCATACCCGTACACGTCCATCCGCCCGATAAAATTTGAAACGAGACTCGTCCGACCAGGCAACATGTTTCCAGTCATCAACAGGCCAATGTCGGTGTTGAGAGACCCAGGCGAGGCGTAAAGCTTTCTGTCATGCAGTCACCAAGGATACATGAGTGGGCCTTCGGCTCCAAAAGCTTACATCGATGATGTTTCGTTGAATGGTTCGCACGCTGACTCTTGTTGATGGCCTAGCATTGAAATCTGCAGCATTTTTCGGAAGGGTTGTACTTGTGTCACGTTGAACGATTCCCTTCAATCTTGGTCCCGTTCTTGCAGGATCTTTTTCCGGCCACAGTGATGTCGGAGATTTGATGTTTTACCGGATTCCTGATATTCACTGTACACTCGTGGAATGGTCGTACGGGAAAATCCCTATTTCATCGCTACCTCGGAGATGCTGTGTCCCATCGGTCGTGCGCCGACTAGAACACCACGTTCAAACTCACATCTTGATAACCTGCCATTGTACCAGCGGTAACCGATCCAACACCTGCGCCAGACACTTGTTGTCTTATAAAGACGTAGCCGACCGCAGTGCCGTATTCTGACTGTTTAAATATCTCTGTATTTGAATACGCATGCCTATATCAGTTTCTTTGGCGCTTCAGTGTAGAAAACTTGTACCTATTGCCATTCAATATGGCCGCATCAGTGTTGCCACCACATCGTTACTGAAAAACGAAAATACACAGTTCCATCTGAGGCTATCAGACCAATGCAACACATGTCGGTACAGTCGCTGTGACAGTAAATAACTGCAGCTCTATGCCAGCGGAGTCAGCTACTTTTAAAAATGGTGACTTCTCATCGTTATGGCGTCGACTAATCCCTACATCAGAATTAAGGGGCTCCGGAACGCCCTATACTTGCAATGTTAAAATAACGCTTATAAATTACATCTTTCCTCACAAAGTATTTGAGGTAGGAAGTTGAACTTTTTGCAGATTATTTATTGGAATATGGGCTACAACTTAACACAGGGATTTTACAAAATTTTAGTTCAGTTATTAAAGATGATTTTTTTTCAATTGTAATGAAAATTCACAACATTTTTTTGCAATTTTTTATTTATATATTCAAAAATATACAGTTTTTTGGAAAAAGGCTGTGTTAAATTATGCAGAAGGTACTGTGTAACATTTACTGAAAGTTTGAAACAAATATGTTTGGAAGATCCTTAGAAAACATGTAATTAATATGAGAAAATAAAAGTTTTGGGAATCGAGCGACAAAGATTGGATTAACTTTTTGGTGCATTCCAGGTCCATAGGATGGATTATCTGCATCCTCTGCAAACTCCTCCTCCAGCTTCCTCTTGTTCCTCCTCCGGTTTACTCTTGCTTGTATTTCTAGACTCTTTACAACCCTGTCTGCAGCCCGAAGGCGTTCCTTGTCTAAAGCAAGCATCGCTCGTTGTTGTGTTCGTAGATTTTGCTACCATTTTCTTCAGTTGCAGTTACTGCAACACTGTTCCAAAAGGTGGTCATGTATGAACACTTATCACATTTCAGTTGTATTTCACTAGCAAGTCCTACGTGCTTTATTATGGAGAGTTCCAGACCAACTTCACTACAATGAATACATCTTACACAGTTTGAAAAAATTCCTTTGAGAACCGACATATCAAATATTTCATTCACATCCGATTCGCCCATAAAACATTCATAGTTTTCACTCATTGAACCAAGCTTCTTCTGTGAAGTATTTTCTTTCCCACTTTGACTGCTATGGGCAGGTGCACTTGAGAGGTTAGGTTCACTCACTTGGTTATCGTCTTTATTGTTTACAGTAATAACACATACCTTTGGCTTTCCAACATTTCTCCTTTTCTTAAAAGCCTTCAGAGGATTTCTAATAACTTTACTTTTACTCATTATTTTACTTCAACAAAACAGAGACTCAAGAAACAGAATTAATTACGAATATTTTCGAGATAACGACAGAGTAAATAAACATGAAACAATCAACAATCACACCAGCGACATATATTGAACCATCACAGGTTAGCCACAACACATACTTTATCTCACATCACTAAAATGTACCTGATGAACACGGACGTTAATAATATCACCATTTGACAGCAGTTTAACAGCGCCACAGTGGGTCACGCCCATGTAGAACACATTTCAAAAAAAATTTAAAAATAGTTGTAGTCTTCGGAATTGAATAAATTATACACTCCGGGAAATGGAAAAAAGAACACATTGACACCGGTGTGTCAGACCCACCATACTTGCTCCGGACACTGCGAGAGGGCTGTACAAGCAATGATCACACGCACGGCACAGCGGACACACCAGGAACCGCGGTGTTGGCCGTCGAATGGCGCTAGCTGCGCAGCATTTGTGCACCGCCGCCGTCAGTGTCAGCCAGTTTGCCGTGGCATACGGAGCTCCATCGCAGTCTTTAACACTGGTAGCATGCCGCGACAGCGTGGACGTGAACCGTATGTGCAGCTGACGGACTTTGAGCGAGGGCGTATAGTGGGCATGCGGGGGGCCGGGTGGACGTACCGCCGAATTGCTCAACACGTGGGGCGTGAGGTCTCCACAGTACATCGATGTTGTCGCCAGTGGTCGGCGGAAGGTGCACGTGCCCGTCGACCTGGGACCGGGCCTCAGCGACGCACGGATGCACGCCAAGACCGTAGGATCCTACGCAGTGCCGTAGGGGACCGCACCGCCACTTCCCAGCAAATTAGGGACACTGTTGCTCCTGGGGTATCGGCGAGGACCATTCGCAACCGTCTCCATGAAGCTGGGCTACGGTCCCGCACACCGTTAGGCCGTCTTCCGCTCACGCCCCAACATCGTGCAGCCCGCCTCCAGTGGTGTCGCGACAGGCGTGAATGGAGGGACGAATGGAGACGTGTCGTCTTCAGCGATGAGAGTCGCTTCTGCCTTGGTGCCAATGATGGTCGTATGCGTGTTTGGCGCCGTGCAGGTGAGCGCCACAATCAGGACTGCATACGACCGAGGCACACAGGGCCAACACCCGGCATCATGGTGTGGGGAGCGATCTCCTACACTGGCCGTACACCACTGGTGATCGTCGAGGGGACACTGAATAGTGCACGGTACATCCAAACCGTCATCGAACCCATCGTTCTACCATTCCTAGACCAGCAAGGGAACTTGCTGTTCCAACAGGACAATGCACGTCCGCATGTATCCCGTGCCACCCAACGTGCTCTAGAAGGTGTAAGTCAACTACCCTGGCCAGCAAGATCTCCGGATCTGTCCCCCATTGAGCATGTTTGGGACTGGATGAAGCGTCGTCTCACGCGGTCTGCACGTCCAGCACGAACGCTGGTCCAACTGAGGCGCCAGGTGGAAATGGCATGGCAGGCCGTTCCACAGGACTACATTCAGCATCTCTACGATCGTCTCATGGGAGATTAGCAGCCTGCATTGCTGCGAAAGGTGGATATACACTGTACTAGTGCCGACATTGTGCATGCTCTGTTGCCTGTGTCTATGTGCCTGTGGTCCTGTCAGTGTGATCATGTGATGTATCTGACCCCAGGAATGTGTCAATAAAGTTTCCCGTTCCTGGGACAATGAATTCGCGGTGTTCTTATTTCAATTTCCAGGAGTGTATATCTATTAAAAGGTAATAGTCTGCAGATTCAGAAAACGCAAAAAAGTAAAAATTGAACTTTTCATGATTTTGAGCCTTTCCGGAGCCCCTTAAGCAATGTCTCTCAACCAAATTATCTTTAATACGACGTCCAATAAATTTAATAGCAAAATTCAATGCATTCGCGTAGGTTGCTGATTCTGTTTGCATGAAAATCATGTTTTTAACAAAATGATATTCAGCGGCGTTTGACCGGGTGTAGAAGTGATACATAAACGAATATCACTACAGAAATTCTAAAATAAAAGTTGTACAGACTTTAGGATAATGAATAGAACTTTTACGTACCATAAAACGAGTTACCTGTATCGAGGTATTTTGGACTTGTACGTCACCTGGAGTCAATAAGGAAGTCATAGGGAATCCAGCATTAGAGTCAGGATTTAAAAAAGCTCTGGAAGAACTGAGATCATATAAGATAGAAGGGCTAGATAACATTCCACCAGAATTTCTCAAAGTATGGTGGAAAATGGCAAACAGACGACTATTCAGTCTATGAGGATGCCGACATACCATCAGACTTTCGTAAAAATGTCATCCACACAATTCCTCAGATATCAAAGGAAGACAAGTGCAAAAACTATCACGCAGTCAGCTTAACATTTCATGCGTTGAAGTTACTGACAAGAATAACATACTGAAGAATGGAAAAGAAAGTTGAGGATCCGTTAGATGACGATTAGTTTTTATTTATGAAAGGTAAAGGCAGCAGGGAGGCAGTCCTATCGTTGCGCTTGATAATGGACGCAAGACTGAAAAACAGAATCAGGACACGCTCATAGCATTTGTCGACCTACAGAAAGCGCACGACGATGTAAAATGGTGCAAGATTTTCGAAAGTCTCAAAAAAATAGGAGTAAGCTATAGAGGAAGCCTGGTAATACTCATTGTACTAGAACCAAGAGGAAACTATAAGAATGGAAGGTCAAGAAAGAACTCGAGTTAAAAAAGGTCGAAGACAGGTACTTGCATTGTTTAATTTCATAAATTTCGGGCGTATTATAGTATTTGAGAGTTGTAGTATCGCGTTTTAGTACCTGAATAGTGTAAAATCGCGTAGTCTCCTTCCGCCGCCGAGCAGTGTGTCAGCAGTGCGCAAGTAGCAGCATTACTGCATTTACTAGGCAATCTTGTATTTTAATAACCATTTAAATTTTGTGTCGATTTGTTTGCGCTCTCTGTAGATTAGTTCAGACGTTCTTTACACAACAGTTTTTAGCATGGATAGGGACTGCAACTGCTGTGTTCGGATGCAGGCTGAGTTGGCATCCCTTCGCTCCCAGCTTCAGGCAGTGTTGGCATCGGTCACACAGCTTGAGGCTGTTGCCAATGGGCATCACTGTGGGGTTCCGGATGGGGGTTTGTCGGGGACGGCCAGCTCGTCCCACGCATCCCCCGATCGGACTACGACTGTGGTTGCCCGGGATACTGCCCGCATTGAGGCTGATCCCTCACCTGTGGTAGAGTGGGAGGTCGTCTCAAGGTGTGGCAGGGGGCGAAAGACATTCCGGAGAGCTGAACGGAAGGCCTCTCCGGTTTGTCTGACGAACCGATTTCAGGCTCTGTCTCAGGCTGATACTGATCTTCGGCCTGACTCGGCTGCTTGTCCTGTTCCAGAGGTAGCCCCTCAGTCTGCAAGATCCGGGCGGTCGCAGAGGGTGGGCTTACTGGTAGTTGGGAGCTCCAACGTCAGGTGCGTAATGGGGCCCCTTAGGGATATGGCAGCAAGAGAGGGGAAGAAAACCAATGTGCACTCCGTGTGCATACCGGGGGGAGTCATTCCAGATGTGGAAAGGGTCCTTCCGGATGCCATGAAGGGTACAGGGTGCACCCATCTGCAGGTGGTCGCTCATGTCGGCACCAATGATGTGTGTCGCTATGGATCCGAGGAAATCCTCTCTGGCTTCTGGCGGCTATCTGATTTGGTGAAGACTGCCAGTCTCGCTAGCGGGATGAAAGCAGAGCTCACCATCTGCAGCATCGTCGACAGAACTGACTGCGGACATTTGGTACAGAGCCGAGTGGAGGGTCTGAATCAGAGTCTGAGACGGTTCTGCGACCGTGTGGACTGCAGATTCCTCGACTTGCGCCATAGGGTGGTGGGGTTTCGGGTTCCCCTGGATAGGTCAGGAGTGCACTACACGCAACAAGCGGCTACGCGGGTAGCAGGGGTTGTGTGGCGTGGGCTGGGCGGTTTTTTAGGTTAGATGGCCTTGGGCAAGTACAGAAAGGGCAACAGCCTCAGCGGGTGCAGGGCAAAGTCAGGACTTGCGGGGACCAAGCAGCAATCGGTATTGTAATTGTAAACTGTCGAAGCTGCGTTGGTAAAGTACCGGAACTTCAAGCGCTGATAGAAAGCACCGAAGCCAAAATCGTTATAGGTACAGAAAGCTGGTTGAAGCCAGAGATAAATTCTGCCGAAATTTTTACAAAGGTACAGACGGTGTTTAGAAAGGATAGATTGCATGCAACCGATGGTGGAGTGTTCGTCGCTGTTAGTAGTAGTTTATCCTGTAGTGAAATAGAAGTGGATAGTTCCTGTGAATTATTATGGGTGGAGGTTACACTCAACAACCGAGCTAGGTTAATAATTGGCTCCTTTTACCGACCTCCAGACTCAGCAGCATTAGTGGCAGAACAACTGAGAGAAAATTTGGAATACATTTCACATAAATTTTCTCAGCATGTTATAGTCTTAGGTGGAGATTTCAATTTACCAGATATAGACTGGGACACTCAGATGTTTAGGACGGGTGGTAGGGACAGAGCATCGACTGACATTATACTGAGTGCACTATCCGAAAATTATCTCGAGCAATTAAACAGAGAACCGACTCGTGGAGATAACATCTTGGACCTACTCATAACAAACAGACCCGAACTTTTCGACTCTGTATGTACAGAACAAGGAATCAGTGACCATAAGGCCGTTGCAGCATCCCTGAATATGGAAGGTAGTAGGAATATAAAAAAAGGGAGGAAGGTTTATCTGTTTAGCAAGAGTAATAGAAGGCAGATTTCAGACTACCAAACAGATCAAAACGAAAATATCTGTTCCGACACTGACAATGTTGAGTGTTTATGGAAAAAATTCAAGGCAATCGTAAAATGCGTTTTAGACAGGTACATGCCGAGTAAAACTGTGAGGGACGGGAAAAACCCACCGTGGTACAACAACAAAGTTAGGAAACTACTGCGAAAGCAAAGAGAGCTTCACTCTAAGTTTAAACGCAGCCGAAACCTCTCAGACAAACAGAAGCTACACGATATCAAAGTTAGCGTAAGGAGGGCTATGCGTGAAGCGTTCAGTGAATTCGAAAGTAAAATTCTATGTACCGACTTGACAGAAAATCCTAGGAAGTTCTGGTCTTACGTTAAATCAGTAAGTGGCTCGAAACAGCATATCCAGACACTCCGGGATGATGATGGCATTGAAACAGAGGATGACACGCGTAAAGCTGAAATACTAAACATCTTTTTCCAAAGCTGTTTCACAGAGGAAGACCGCACAAACGAAAAAATGGCTGACATCGAAATAAGTGTCCAAGGAATAGAAAAGCAACTGAAATCACTCAACAGAGGAAAGTCCACTGGACCTGACGGGATACCAATTCGATTCTACACAGAGTACGCGAAAGAACTTGCCCCCCTTCTAAATCCGTGTACCGCAAGTCTCTAGAGGAATGGAAGGTTCCAAATGATTGGAAAAGAGCACAGATAGTCCCAGTCTTCAAGAAGGGTCGTCGAGCAGATGCGCAAAACTATAGACCTATATCTCTGACGTCTATCTGTTGTAGAATTTTAGAACATGTTTTTTGCTCGAGTATCATGTCGTTTTTGGAAACCCAGAATCTACTCTGAAGGAATCAACATGGATTCCGGAAACTGCGATCGTGTGAGACCCAACTCGCTTTATTTGTTCATGAGACCCAGAAAATATTAGATACAGGCTCCCAGGTAGATGCTATTTTTCTTGACTTACGGAAGGCGTTCGATACAGTTCCGCACTGTCGCCTGATAAACAAAATAAGAGCCTACGGAATATCAGACCAGCTGTGTGGCTGGATTGAAGAGTTTTTAGCAAACAGAACACAGAATGTTGTTATCAATGGAGAGACGTCTACAGACGTTAAAGTAACATCTGGCGTGCCACAGGGGAGTGTTATGGGACAATTGCTTTTCACAATATATATAAATGACCTAGCAGATAGTGTCGGAAGTTCCATGCGGCTTTTCGCGGATGATGCTGTAGCATACAGAGAAGTTGCAGCATTGGAAAATTGCAGCGAAATGCAGGAAGATCTGCAGCGGATAGGCGCTTGGTGCAGGGAGTGGCAACTGACCCTTAACATAGACAAATGTAATGTATTGCGAATACATAGAAAGAAGGATCCTTTATTGTATGATTATATGATAGCGGAACAAACACTGGTAACAGTTACTTCTGTAAAATATCTGGGAGTATGTGTGCGGAACAATTTGAAGTGGAATGATCATATAAAACTAATTGTTGGTAAGGCGGGTGGCAGGTTGAGATTCATTGGGAGAGTCCTTAGAAAATGTAGTCCATCAACAAAGGAGGTGGCTTACAAAACACTCGTTCGACCTATACTTGAGTATTGCTCAATAGTGTGGGATCCATACCAGATCGGGTTGACGGAGGAGATAGAGAAGATCCAAAGAAGAGCGGCGCGTTTCGTCACAGGGTTATTTGGTAACTGTGATAGCGTTACGGAGATGTTTAACAAGCTCAAGTGGCAGACTCTGCAAGAGAGGCGCTCTGCATCGCGGTGTAGCTTGCTCCCCAGGTTTCGAGAGGGTGCGTTTCTATATGAGGTATCGAATATATTCTGGCGCTGCAGTCCGGAACCGCGGGACTGCTACGGTCGCAGGTTCGAATCCTGCCTCGGGCATGGGTGTGTGTGATGTCCTTAGGTTAGTTAGGTTTAAGTAGTTCTAAGTTCTAGGGGACTTATGACCTAAGATGTTGAGTCCCATAGTGCTCAGAGCCATTTGAGCCATTTTATCGAATATATTGCTTCCCCCTACTTAAACCTCCGGAGGAGATCACGAATGTAAAATTAGAGAGATTAGAGCGCGCACGGAGGCTTTCAGACAGTCGTTCTTCCCGCGAACCATACGCGACTGGAACAGGAAAGGGAGGTAATGACAATGGCACGTAAAGTGCCCTCCGCCACACACTGTTGGGTGGCTTGCGGAGTATAAATGTAGATGTAAATGTAGATGTAAATATTTCAATCTGCTGTTCAATCTGTAGTCCGAAGAAGCAACGATGGAAATAAAAGAAAGATTCGCGAAAGGCAAAGGTCCCGAGTTCGAGTCTCGGTCTGGCACACATTTTTAATCTGCCAGGAAGATTTGCAGCGGATAGGCACTTGGTGCAGGGAGTGGCAACTGACCCTTAACATAGACAAATGCAATGTGTTGCCAATACATAGAAAGAAGGATCCTTTATTGTATGATTATATGATAGCGGAACAAACACTGGTAGCAGTTACTTCTGTAAAATATCTGGGAGTATGCGTACGGAACGATTTGAAGTGGAATGATCATATAAAATTAGTTGTTGGTAAGGCGGGTGCCAGGTTGAGATTCATTGGGAGAGTGCTTAGAAAATGTAGTCCATCAACAAAGGAGGTGGCTTACAAAACACTCGTTCGACCTATACTTGAGTATTGCTCATCAGTGTGGGATCCGTACCAGGTCGGGTTGACAGAGAAGATAGAGAAGATCCGTCAGAGGGTTATTTGGTAAGCGTGATAACGTTACGGAGATGTTTAGCAAACTCAAGTGGCATACTCTGCAAGAGAGGCACTCTGCATCGCGGCGTAACTTGCTGTCCAGTTTTCTAGAGGGTGCGTTTCTGGATGAGGTATCGAATATATTGCTTCCCCCTGCTTATACCTCCCGAGGAGATCACGAATGGAAAATCAGAGGGATTCGAGAGCTCACGGAGGCTTTCCGGCAGTCGTTCTTCCCGCGAACCATACGCTACTGGAACAGAAAAGGGAGGTAATGACAGTGGCACGTAAAGTGCCCTCCGCCACACACCGTTGGGTGGCTTGCGGAGTATAAGTGTAGATGTAGATGTAACAACGACAACGATAGTTCAGATATGCGTGGAGGAGAGGAGGAAGATTAATAGAGTTCTGCAATAAATTTCAGCTAGTAACAGAGAATACTCTGTTCAAAAATTACGAGAGAAGGAGATATACGCGGAAAAGGCTGGGAGATACGTGTGGATTTCAGGTACACTACATCATGCCGAGACAAAGAACCCAAATCACATTCTGGATTGTAAAGCGTACCCAGGGGCAGTTATAGACTCAGATCAAAATTTAGTTGTGATGAAGAGGACGCTGAAGTTTAAGAGACGTGTCAAGAAGAATCAGTGCACAAAGAAGTTGAATACGGAAGTACTAAGGAATGGCGAGGTACACTTCTCTGAGGCTGTAGATATTTAGAGAAGGAATAGGTCGGTAGGCACATGACATGAAGAGGAATGGGCGTCTCTAAAAAGGGCAGTCACAGAAGTTGAAAAGGAAACCGCCGGTACAAAGGAGGTAACTGCGAAGAACCATGGGTAGCAGAAGAAATACTTCAGTTGATAGATGAAAGAATGAATCACAAGAATGTTCTAGGAATTCAGGAATACAGAAACACAAGTCACTTAGGAATGAAATAAGTAGGAAGTGCAAAGTAGGAAATGCAGGTAAGCTAAGGCGAAATGGCTACATGGAAAATTCTGAAAATAACTGATTCAGCGCATAAGAAAGTGAAAACAACCTTCGCTGAAACTAAAAGCAAAATCGGTAACTTGGAGACTGCAGTGGTAATCCCACTGTTAAATGCGGAGGAGAGAGCGCATAGGTGGAAAAAGCGAAGTGAAGGCCTCTATGACGAGGTAGACTTGTCTGAACAGGAGTGATATAGAAGAGATAGGGGATCGAGTATAAGAATCTAAGTTTAAGAGTTCTGGAAAACTTAAAATCAAATCACGCAGAAGGGATACATAAAATTCCATCATAATTTATAAAACCATTGAGAGAGCGGAAAAAAACGACTGTTCACGTTCGTGTTTAGAATGTATGAAAGTGCAATATACCATCAGACTTTTAGAAGAATATCGTCAACACAATTCCGAAGATGGAAAGAGCTGACACTGCGAGAATTACCGCACAATCAATTTGACAGCTCATACATCCAAGTTACTGACAAGAATAATAGACAGAAGAACGGAGAAGAAAATTTAGTTTGTGTTAGATGTCGATCAGTTTGGCTTAGGAAAGGTAAAGGCACCAGAGAGGCAATTCTGACATTGCGGTTGATGATGGAAGGAAAAATTAAATATTAAAGGCAAGACACGTTCGTAGTGCTTGTCGCCCTGGACAAAGCGTTCGAAAATGTAATAAATGCCAAGATGTTCGAAATTCTGAGAAAAACAGTGGTAAGCTATAGGGAAAGACGGTTAATGTACCACATGTACAAGAACCAGGAGCCAAAATAAGAGTGGAAGACCAAGTACGAAGTGCTCGGATTAAAGGGGTGTAAGACAGGGACGTATTCTCTTGCCCCTGCTGTTCCATCTATAAATCGAAGAAGCAATGATGAAAATAAAAGAAAGGTTCAAGAGTCTCATTGAAATTCAAGGTGAAAGAGTGTAAATGACAAGAGTCGCTGATGACATTGCTGTTCTGAGTGTAAGTGGAGCAAACTTACAGGATTTGCTAAATGGAATGAACGGTCTAATGAATAAATGGTTCAAATGGCTCTGAGCACTATGGGACTTAACTTCTGAGGTCATCAGTCCCCTAGAACTTAGAACTACTTAAACCTAACTAACCTAAGGACATCACACACATCCATGCCCGAGGCAGTATTCGAACCTGCGACCGTAGCAGTCGCGCGGTTCCGGACCGAGCGCCTTAACCGCGAGACCACCGCGGCCGGCGAAAGTGAAGAAGAATGTACTGAATGAAGTGAACAGGTTAGTTAGTACAGAATATGGAGGGAGAGTAAAGCGAACAAGAAGTATTGAGAAATAGCAGAAATCAGGAAAGCGAGAAACTTAGCATCAAAATTGGTGGTCACGAAGTAGAGCTCCTGCCTTTTAGCAGAGCGGAGTGTTGAGCAGCAGTAGCTTCTATTTCGCAAGCATAGTGTTTACATAGTTTAGTGACATTCTCGCTTACTGCTGAGTAGAAGTGAACAGTAAGTGTACATTTAGCAGTTTTAGTAGTGCTATTTACTTTTGTGTAAGGGTTTGGGTATTTTTCGATCGGTTGTGTGACTGCGTTTAATTTCGTGGGTTAAGGTTACATTACCTGTGTTTCAGACCATAACTGTTTAAAGATGGATAGGGACTGCGCCTGCTGTGGACGGATGCAAGGGTAATTGGCCAATGTCCATAACAGCCTGGACTACAGTGGCGCTGAGGCATCTGAAACGGATGCCTTGGCACCTGTGGGCTTGTAGCGTCGCCTGGGATCCCTGACGCAGATGCACATTCCGATTTGTATGCCTCGGCGGGCTGATACCTGGCGGTGGTTGGCGAACAGTGGCGGGGTCCGAAACTCTGGTCGGAAGGAGAAATTAGGTGCTGGCCTTTATGTCTTGAAAATGGGTTTGATATATTGGCTGCTGCTGAAAGTACATTTTCCTCCTGGCTGTCCGATGGCATGTCATGTAGTTTCTGTCGCACCTGCTGCACTTTTTCTCTCAGTGTGGGTGCAATTTTCTCAGTTGCTTAATGGGCAATCCTGCGGTTTTTTGTTTCCATTTTTGTTTGTGGAGCTTGCTGGCGTTTCGTCGTTTGTCATCTGTGCTTCAGTTTCATGTGAAGACTGCTTCTCGGTGTTCGGAGCTACGGTCGTGGTAGTGTCTGCCTCGTTCAACGTCAGTGGGATTGTAACGCTACCGCCCTTCTCGGACGTCCGTTATCTCTATAAAGCCTGTACTGTAATAAGTTCACGGGCTTCACCTTATAAACAACGATTTTAGTACATTAGTTGACCGCGTGTACCTAATAGAAGCAAGATGGGACTTATACCCAGTCAATAACTACAGTGATGCATCAAGCAAATGTACAGTATAATTATTCTTTCGCATGGACAAGAAGTACACACAGTAGATGCTACCTATAATTAACAATTCGGTCGCCAGCCTACTTAGGCAATGAGTAAGTTTTTCCTTGTACAAGTGGGTGCATGTACAAGCATAGTAACACGTAGTAAAGTTGCGTTATATGGCAAAGTTTGGAACCAGAAAAATCCACTGAACTAAAGTTTTCTCTTTTTGGTACTAATTTGGACGAGCTAAATTTACACAACACCACACAGCAATGATTACTACGAACTGCATTTTGTATATTGATCAGACCGAAATCGGGCATAGATTGCCCTAGAATCGACAATCTTGAAAGTACACACACAATATCACTATTAATTATGGAAAAACACTAATACACTTAGGATTAATATAGACTTAGCTTTACTGGTCAAATCTGATCAACACATTTCAAGGTTTGAAAGAATGGACAAGAGAAGGGGGGGGGGGGGCTGAAACTGTTATGGTCGTTATACTGAAACTATTAAGTACTGAAGGCAAATTTACACTCAAATTTAGCAATCTATGGATAACTACTCTTTTGTCTTACTTCTGAATAATTTAACTGTCATTATTTCTATCTCAAATTAATTAAATAACATCGCTAACTCAATTCAAAAAACTCTCTTCCAATTTAGTCATGCTTTTGTTCTTTACCAACATTTGCAATAATACACAGAACTTTAGATTCCTTTATGGCATAGATTAATCTGCTGATAATTTTCATTAACACAAACATTAAACTTTCAGTTTAGGATACTCGGGTTGCACAATACGAGGTAAGGATCCTGTCTAGGTCAGTGATCAGGATAAGTCATGGCTAAAGCAATTCTGGTAAAAGTCACGTTATTATTGAACAGTTAGAAACATTTTCGACACTGGTCCACACAGATACACTTCTAAAGAAGAAATAAATGTTTGACCTGTGCAAGTCGGTGCGGCGGTTGGCGGGCAGCGAGATAGCGGGCAGCACGGCACACGTACAAGCACGGCCAAGGCTCACACAACATCGGCACTTTCCATCTTCTTAGCGTCGTAACCTTTCCAATTTTGTGCCTCAGAATATAGCCATGCCAAGTAGTCGTCGGAATCGGTTCATCCGAGGCTCAATGGAATCCACTCTTCCTGGGTAGCCTCCTCGGTACAGTACGTGTACTTCCGACTGTTGCTCGCCTCCGACTGTCATACTGTGCCCGTTGTGCCGAACCGCGCCAGTGTGCGTTTTCCCGCCTCGCCTGCCTCCACCTTTTCCCGCTCCCCTACAGGTAGGGTATTCACCACAGGTTTTCTACTACACATATCCAAATGCATTACCTACGTATGGACCAAGTGTATAAATTACAATTTTCACATCTTACAATAGTTTTAACATTAAATACACTTTCCTTTGATTACCACATTATTTGAAATCTAACAGAAATAATAATATTCATTTCAAAAGTTGCTCACAGTCTCTTTAACATAACGATACGAACCGAAAAAAAAGTTCAAAACATTGCTTACATTAATTTATCTAAATTCATAAAGAAAAAAATTATTATATGTACAGTTGTCGTTACAGGATGAGCTATAACTGTATCTTCTAGAGTTTCTTCTGCAGTGGTCGTTCTCATTCGTGTGTCCTCTTCGACGTGGCCAATAGTGTTATCAATAACTGCCTCTGATGTCGTAACTGGGGCTCCACGAGCTGCTGCGACGTTCGTTATCGGTAGCTGTGACATCGTGGGTGGAAAAGGTGCGTCCCCCGTTGGTAGTCGTGTCACTCGGCGCTGCAGACACTGAGCGCGTACGTGCCCTGTGGAGCCACATCCAGCGCATGTTCTACGCTTCCCCTCATAAATAACAATGGCCCTATATCCACAGGCGTTAACACAGGAGGTAATATCAAGTCAATTTTAACCTGCCGCACACCATTTAAGAACGGGGACTTATGTGCTCCGGACCACTTCTCAGCAATGTTACTTAGAATGATGCCATAAGGCTTCAACACTGCATTAATCTGCTCTGATGTTATTTCAAATGGTAGTTCGAAAACTCTAATACTTGTGATTCCAAGTCCAGCGTGAGTAACTTTAGCGTTACCGGCATTGCCGTCAGAAAGTTTGAGCTTTAAGTTGTTCCCACATATTCTACAGGGTGTCCGAAAAGTCTTTCCCTGATTACATAAATTGATAACTCAGGCTAGAAGTAAGATACAAATATGAAACTGGTGTCTAATTGTTTACAAACTATCAAAGTTTTTATCACACATCAGTAAACTTCCACATGAGCACCATTGGTATCACGTAGCACATCTAGGCGATATTCAGTTTCCGTCCACACATTAGCCAACATCACTGGAGGGTCGATTCAACGACTGTGGTTATCCGTTGCCGCAGTGTTTCAAGATACGGTACACGTATTCGGTAGACCTCGTCCTTGGCATAGCCCATTAAAAAGAAGTCTAATGGGGTTATGTCAGGAGAGCATGGAGGCCAAACCTTTGGCCCATCACGACCAATCCATCGCCCAGGAAAGGTCATATCGAGATAGGCACGGACGTCCAAACCCCAATGAGGCGGTGCACCGTCTTGCTGAAACAAGACATCGGGGTGATACTGAAGCAGCTGAGGAACAGCATAACGTTGCAACATGACCAGATACACTGCAGATGTGATGGTATCCTCAGTGAAGAAGAATGGCCCGATAATTCCACCGTGCAATAGCGCGCACCAAACATTCACCTTTGGACTGCCTCTGGTGCACTCCATGACCTCACCATGGGGTTGTGAACCCCAAATGCGCACATTATGGCGATTCACTAATCCACTGACAAAAAAGGTCGCTTCGTCGGAAAAGGCAATTCGTCTGAGATAACAATCATCGTCCTCAATACGTGATAGCATTTCGATCGCAAAGTCATATCGATGTGTACTGTCACTGGGCAACAAGGCCTGAACTATTTGCACTTTGTATGCACGAAACAATAAACTTTTGTGTAAAAGTTCATGTAGAGAGCTTTTTGGCATCTGTAATTCACGTGAGGCCCTGCGCACCGATTTCTTCGGACTTCGCAGAAAAGACTGCCTTACAGCTTCCACCCTGTCTGCTGAGGTTCTTGGTCGACCAAACCTCGGAAGGCCAACAACCGATCCTGTGTTCTTGAACTTCTCATACCAGGCTTTAATGCTCTTGACATGAGGTGGATTCCTTCCAAATGTTGTCTGGAAGTGTCTCTGCACTGTGGTTGGTTATCGTGTCTCATGGTACCACAGGACACACTGAGCCTTCTCCTGATTGGTTAACATGGCTTCTTGGGCACTGCACCGCATCCACTACTTATGTACTACGAACCTAAAACAGAAAAAAAATTTTTGATAGTTGTAAACAATTCGACACAAGTTTCATATTTGTATCTTACTTCTAGCTTGAGTTATTAATTTATGTAATCAGGGAAAGTCTTTTCGGACACCATGTACAATTTGGTCACATTTTTCGGGATTCTTTAACTTAAAATAGACGGTACTACTACTGATCGACAGATGAATTCCAATTATATCTTCAGCTGTTAACTATTTATTCCAGGAAGTTCTCCACTTCAAACGATCTAGGTCGTGCATAATTATTGTCAAACATAAGCTTCAAAGTATCTTTCCTTACAGGTTCTGACATTAGAAATAGAATCTGCTCTTCGCGAATAATTTACGAACGCTCTACGGCGTTATACTCAGCGACAACAACAGCGCACGGCCGCTAGCAGCGGAGACGTAAACACGGCTCACTTACGCACGCCACGGCCGCCAAGGGCCGACTGCCAACTGAGTTACCCAAGCACGACTCAGGACTCGTCCTCACAGCTTCAATTCCGCCAGTACCTCGTCTACTACCTTCCAACTTCACAGAAGCTCTGCTGCGAACCATGCAGAACTAGCACTCCTGGAAGTACGGATTTTGCGGATACATGGCTAAGCCACAGCCTGGGGGATGTTTCCGGAATGAGATTTTCACTCTGCGGTGGCACACAGTTTTAACCTGCCAGGAAGTTTCATATCAGTGCCCCCTCCGCTGAGGAGTAAAAATCTCATTCTGGAAACATCCCCCAGGCTGTAGCTAAGCCATGTGTCCGCAATATCTTTTCTTCCAGGAGTGCTAGTTCTGCATGGTTCGCAGAAGAGCTTCTGTGGAGTTTGGAAGGTAGGAGACGGGGTACTGGCGGAAATGAAGCTGTGATGACGGGTGCTGAGTCGTGCTTGGGTAGCTCAGTTGGTAGAGCACTTGCCCGCGAAAGGCAAAGATCCCGAGTTCAAGTCTCTGTCCGGCACACAGTTTTAATCTGCCAGGAAGTTTCATTAATTATTGTCCTTTAGGCGTGCTTAAAATCAGCTTATAAGCATCATCAATACATCTATTTTCAGTTTTTTTTATTTATAAGTTGATATTTACATTTTTTTACATTTTTCTAACCATACCCGGCCGGAGTGGCCGAGCGGTTCTAGGCGCTACTGTCTGGAACCGCGCGACCGGTACGGTCGCAGGTCGAATCCTACCTCGGGCATTGATGTGTGTGATGTCCTTAGGTTAGTTAGGTTTAAGTAGTTCTAAGTTCTAGGGGACTGATGACCTCAGAAGTTAAGTCCCATAGTGCTCAGAGCCATTTGACCCTTTTTTTCTAACCATATACAGCTTCTGATAAATTTAGTCAAGTTTTTGTAGATAGAAGATACCTTTCAAGCAACCCCTGATCTCACCACCCTCTTCGTACTTTTTTACTACGTTTTTCGAAACTTTCATCCGACTTCGTGTAGACTCTTGTTTTCTTTGTTTTCGTTTACCTTCCTTGCTCAACTCTCCCCTCATTAACTAGTGCGCTGAATTTTCTGCTTCTCTTTTCATACACCTGATTATGTCATTGATTTGTAGGACTTAGTTTAGCAAGCATGTTATTAATTTTGTGGTGTCAGCCTTCAACAGCGATGGTCGTTCGATGGCACCGTTTGTAGCAGTGCCAAAGGCTGATATGGTTTCCACCATTTTCCAACGATTTACCTTCAAAGTAGTCAAATAATTCAGAAAGCCAGGGGATATCTGGTGCCTGTGGATGAATCTGGAGCCAGCCGTCACATACATCTCCAGGCCGTAGAACCCCAGTGCAACACATATGCGAATTCGTTGTCGCACTTCTTCATATTCTTTGTGTTCACGAGTAAGTTCTGGATCTTGTACTATTCTCCAGAGAGATTTTTTCATGTGAAAACAACATCCATGCTCTTCTGTTGTTGGTGGTACAACTTTAATCGCAGAAATCGCTGCTGATTAGAAATCTACGATTACGTTTGCAGATGCCCGTTCTGGAGTATTTTCCACCAAATTTCAGAAAAGAGGGATTTGTGTCTCTTTTCTTTTGTTTGGCAACAACGCAAAGACAGCTGGATAGATGTTTGTCTCTTTGTTTGTGTTCCCAAAGTCGGCGTGAATGATTCATATTTGCGAAAACTGTTCGTCACAGCACTTGAACTTGCCATCGATAAAAAAGTTTTGTTTACTTCTTAGAGTCTCTCTCCCTGCTCTTCCACTAAAAACGATTATGCTTTCTCCTAATTTGCCGTCGCTTAACAGAAAACTGCTGCCATCATTCATTGCTAGTATTTCTGCGCTGAGGTCAGTTTCGTCTCTTGTCTGCGGATCTCTCTCGTTTCCCTTTGATTTTTCCCGCTGGTAGTATAAAGTTCTCTTCGTTGCTTATTGCTCTGCATTTCAGTGACAAAATCATACCCTCGATTATGCTGGCATCCCAGCTCCTCTGAATACATTTTGGGAACAGAAGTCTCTTCCTCTCGTGCCCTTTTCTTCGCCTGGTTCAAAGTCATCCTTACGCCCAACCGCGCGTCATTCGGAGCTCCACATTGATGCTCGAATGAAAAAAGCACCGTCGAAGTCTTGGTTTTAAGCATTCCTCGACAGTGGTTTGCTTTCTGTCTGGAGCAGTGCGAAGTCACAGGCCCGTCTTCTTCCGTTCTCTTCACTATGTAATGATGATGAGGTCCCATAATCCGAGGAGCGTAGGGAACGACGCGAGAGATCCGCACCGCCGACTAGGCAAGGTGGTTTGCCATTGCCTTCCTCCGACCGTAATGGGGATGAATAATGATGATGAAGACGACACAACAACACCCAGTCATCTCGAGGCCGGGAGAATCCCTGACCCCGCCGGGAATCGAACCCGGAACCCGTAAGGTGCCTCTTACGCGAGGAAGACATTTTTACGTTTTAATAAATTATTGTCTCTTATTCATGTATTTACGATAGTTATGAAGTGCTGTAGTCGGTAGCCGGCCATGAGTCGGAGAGCATTTCCCACGCTGGTTGACTAGGTGACGAAGCGACCATATGTCGCGCGTAGTGGGGTGGGGCTCGGCGCTGGACCGTAAGAACAAGCGTCAGCCTGGGAAATATACATGACGGGAAGTACCGCCATCTTGGCGCCAAAGTCACCGATTTTGTTTATTTATATTTAATAATTAAAGTCATTTATGACAACATGAATACTAGGAGGAGCCTCTGGATGTTTAAAACTATTTATCATAATTATGCCTCGTTAAAATTCACACCCGTTCATTAACAAATGCATATCTTAGTAAGTACGAACTTGATCGGAAATCCACGAACTGTGAAGAAACTGGTAAGAGATACGGACTGCGCGCCAAAGTCGGCAGTCGGCTTTAAGAGCTCTTCCTGTCTTGTTCGATGGTAGCCATGCTCTCGGTTACGGGTAGTTTGTGACATGAGTGTTTCATTATTGATCTAATAGGAATAAAAGTGATATTACGGCATTCTAAATGTTCATTTCGAGTAAATAGATACCCCAAAGTTGATAGACAGCAATTTCAGATAATTAGTTTTCACCGATCCAACGCGCCAATGAAGAATCTGCACGGGACGACATTTACGAGAGCTGCACCCCGCACAGGTAGGAGGAAATCCGACGACACGACCCACCAAGGAGGATCAAGGAAGGTCCGACTTACACTCGCAAATTCCGGGCGTAAACGCCGACCAGTTATACTGTACGTCACATATACCACCCTCTACGGACTCGTGGCTAAGCTGAGTAATAACAGTATCAGTTCAGAAGCAAGGGGATCTAGAAAACCCCGTGCGCGGTAAGCGAGAACGCTACCGCAAGACCACGAGCTGCGGACTCACTATGTAAGAATAACCTGTATATCGGCAACATATTTACGACGAATATTCATTGAAACTTTCATATCGGAACTACTGTGACAGAAATGCACAAGTCGCACGATATCTACTCTACGACAGCTAGAGTGATACTAAGGCAGTTTGTGCATGCAATCGACTATTGTGGTGCAGGATCTCTATGGGGGCGCAGTTCGGCCGGGTTTAGGGAGCAGATAGTTTAGAGTAATTACGATGATTCGGGTTCAGGTAACCCGTGACAAAAGGGACCAGAAAAAAAAGCAGCCTACAGATGAAGCGTTATTTCAGAAAAAATGGCAACTGTTATTCACATTTCTTCCTCGCATGTGAGCAGCAGAAACAATTAGAGTTCTTTTATCAACATGAAATCTTGCTTGAGTCTAGTTACTCACGGAAATATACTTTTCTGTCGACTAAGGAATGTAGTGCAATACAAACGTCTTCTGGGAAGTCTAGAACAGACGAGCAACGAGAAGTTATCAATCTACAATATCGGGGTTGCGGAAGAGTTGACGGACATTAATCCTCCTACGTCAGCGGAGGGCTCAATACCACGTGACGAGCTGCTGTGGAAAGACAGAAGATCCTGGCGATATTAAACTTATATCACACTACAAACACTGTGCCAACAGCGTAGCCAATAAAAATCACCGAAGATATTATGAAGTGGAAAAGACAGACCCACTTCTGAGCTCGTCGGAGAGGATGGCAGTTATTAAATTGTAGCAGTGATATGCCATCTGTTCTTTGCTGTGCTGTACCACTTTCTGCTGCGTATCTGCTTCTTGTCCTAGAGACAGCAAAGTGAGAAGATTCCACAACGGAGAGCAGGAGAAAGGGGGGCGGGCGGGTTTGAGCCCTCCACCTCCGCCGCTTCCGCCTCATGTACTCTTGAACAGGTTTTTCCTGAAGTTACAGCAATTGAAAGATGGAATTCTTGTTAAAATATCTAAATCTTATCCAGTACAATAACTTTGTAAGACACCATAGAAAAATTTATTTTGCAGATTTGACAGTTCCGGGTAAACTGAAGAATCAGGAATTGGATGTAACTGATCTTATATACTGGCTCTAGCTTACACACCAATTTAAATTGACACCAATACATATGAACTTATGCCAGCACTCAATCTTGGTGTGCCGACCGAGGTGACCGATCGGTTCTAGGCGCTTCAGTCTCGAACCGCGCGACCGCTACGGTCGCAGGTTCGAATCCTGCCTTGGGTATGGATGTGTGTGTCCTTAGGTTAGTTAGGTTTAAGCAGTTCTAAGTTCTAGGGGACTGGTGACCTAAGAAGTTAAGTCCCTTAGTGCTCATAGCCATTTGAACCATTTTTTTTTTAATCTTGGTGTATGACGTCCACACGATCTAAAATTTGGGAACATATCATGCGAACAGTTCGAAGTTACCTGAGGATGATTACACTTTAACACAAAAAAGGTCTTCCCGTGCAATTCCACAAACAAAACTCTCTCAAAATTGTGGCGCTTTTTCATGAATCTGGGAATTCTGAAGACTTACTTGGTTTCCATATCTACGTGAGAGGTTAAATTCTCGAACACACTAAGAAAAATCCAAACATACTTCTCGGTGCGCCCAAAACAGTCTGATCAGAGAAAGAAAATAAAGAGGTATATCACATTATTTGACTGGGAGACCCCGAGGAGTAGGTTCAGATGCATAATCGGTAAGTTCTCTTTCCTCGATGTGTAATGACCTCTTTGTTCGCCGAGAGTGATGGTTGTACCTTACATGTATTTACTGAATGTGTTTGACTCCGACAGATATTAGTACGGCATGGTGTCGCGTTTGTGTTATACGATGATGCGGGAAGGAAGATGGTAAAACCTGGTACCGGCACATAACTTCTCCAGTGGTAGGATCACCATAGATTTTATAACATGTCCTCCCATCTTGACACTATGGAGAAACCTGGAATTTAATTCGAGACAACAACGCAGTTTAACATTATATCATAGCCTCTCCTCTCCTCTCTTTGACGGCCAAAAACTGGTGGTGAAAATTACTTTCAACAACAAGATGGTGATGCAGAAAACTATAAAAATCCAAGAAGGCGATGTTGGGAAATTTAAAGAAAACGCAAGATGACGGTGGTGAGAAATTTGAAAATACAAGATGGCGGTGGTTGGAAATTAAAAATCCAAGATGACGGAACTAACACAGTTGTGCCCTGTACCACCCTTATCTCCCTCTTTCCCATCCCCTTCCCACTATCTCCCACTGTTCCTTCTCCAGCCAGTCACAGCCTAGTATTTTAGCTGATCTTAAGATGAGGCAGCCAGTCACATCGTTGCATTCAAATTACATAAGCTTTATTTGAATTGCATAAATATGGTGCCATGTTCCAAGATATCTGTCGATACTAGTACACTATAAGACAAAAAAAACTATGCACCACGTAGGAATTATCCGAAGGAACGGAAATCAGTATATGTGATGAATATGTACAGATAAACAAATGATTACAATTTGAGAAAAATTGGATGAGTTGTTCAAGAAGAAGAGCGTCACGAACTGAGCCAGTCAATAACGAGTTGGTCCATCTGTGGCCCGTAAGCAAGCAGTTATTCGGCTTGGCATAAAGCGATAGACTTGTTGGATGGCCTCCTGAGGGATATCATGCCAAATTTTGTCCGATTGGCGCGTTATATAGCCAAAATCCCGAGCTGATTGGAGGTCCCTGCCCATGATGCGCCAAATGCTCTTTCCCAGAGGACATCTGTCAATCAATGCCATGCTAAGCCGAATAGCTGCTTGCACGAGGACCAGAGGTGGACCAACGAATTATTAACTTGCTCAATTTATGATGCTTTTACTCTTGAATAAACCATCCAGTGGTTCTGAAATTTTAATTATTTGTTTGTACATGTAGCTACATCACATCTACCGATTTCCGTCCCATTTGGATAATTCCTTAGTGGAGCGTCGATTTTTTTTTTTTTTTTTTTTCCTTGTCTTAGAGTGTCAAATGCTCGCAGACAATTCACGAACTGTATCGCGTTACAGATGCCAAGAAGATAGTATTAGGTTTGTTTTTGATTAAAATGTACGTTACAGAAACTACCGCTTGTCAATTATCAATGGATTATCAAAATTGTAGTATACTGTCACTGCATTACACCTATGATGACTTCTTTCAACTAAAACTAAATTTCCTATTACACTTCTGTATACAAATCAGTGAGCGTAAGAAACGAAGAGATGCAGGTTTTGAATAGGTATTATTATTTTACCATAACGGAAGGGTGGCAGGTAACCTATCGCATGCTAAGCCTTATTATATGTCCCTTGTGAAGTCGCACATTGACGGCAGTGTACCTATTCCTTGTTGTAGTCCTGTCGCCATTCACTGGCCAGTTTTTGTTGTATCATTATTATTCGTACTGTTTATTACACTCTCGGAGAGTGACTCGGCTTTGAATAAGGATGCGGAAGGATATCGGATACCGTCCTGATGTTCGCCTTTACTAATTGAGTGGAACCACAGACCCAATACAAGACCAACACTGCTGCTCTCGAATAAAAATCTAGTATGTGAAAATCTTGTACATTACGTTCTCTTTTCTCTGTAGTTACTTGATAGAGGACATCATGTTATATCGTACACTATGGGCTGCACTTCAAAAGCATTTATTTTCCAGACCAGTATTTGGACACACAGCCCATTATCAGTGACTTATACTGTGCACGTCTCCATCCATCAGTATAAAACTGTTATAATGTAAAATGACGTTGATCTCTGCAGTAGACAGTTTCGTCGAGTGCACGATGGTCAGGAGGTGCGGCTGTTGAGCGTTTCACAGCTTTATCACGTACACGTAGAGCTTGCAAGTCAGGTACAGGTACGACAGTCCATGCTGCATCAGCTGAAGTTTGCAGAAGAGGTACAGGTACGTCGTTCCATTCTGCTTCAACTCTATATACAGAGTCCTTCAATAAGCAGGTGAGCGACAGACACCGAAGATATGTTTTCAGTGGTTTAGAGAGTTGGCCGCAGCAACAGTCGATCACTTTTTGACTCGAAGTAAGACACCACAAGAAATCTGAGATCTTGCGTTATTTTGTTGAAAGAGAAGTTCTCAGAAATTTCGAAGATAAGGTGCAGCCAGCGGCCGCAACATGTCAGAAATGTAACGGCTGCTGTCCATATTACTGGCTGTACTAACCAGAAGTGATTTACTGCATACCATCGCGCCGGGTGCTGAACTCATAGGCCGACGATAATTACTCTCTTGTAGCTTTCGTTGTTTTCTGAGCCTCTGCACATGGATATATGCACCGTGATTCTGTAAGCAGAACCAGAATTCATCTGGGAAGACGGCGTGGTGCCACTCATGTGTCCGCTGTTGCCGTTGGGCATCCCACTGTCGGCAAGAACAGTGTGACAACAAACCACTGTCGACGTGCAACTCTCTCAGCTAAACCTTCAAGGAAAGCAGGAACAAAGGTCTGTGTGGATACTTGATTTGCTGCATACGAAACGAGATCTGGATATGCAACTATAATAAAAAGCCAATGGGACTGTGACTGATTGCTGTATTCCTATCCTTTCTTATAATAATACACAATCGCTGTACACTGTGGTTCCGTATGGAAAAAGGTGGCCTATTTCTGACTCAAGGCGTGTGACGTGCTATACAATCCTGTATAGCCGAGCGAGATATACGTTTGTTCTCTCGCGCACTAGTCCCGAGACGCCGTAGAGATCTTGCGGGGCGTTGAATATGGTCCTCCTGAGCCCATATGTGGCATGTTTGCATGTTATTCGCGCGATCTCGACCAATGCAAGCAGAAATACCGCGGAACGATCCACTGGTGTCTCGTTTGCACATGAAATATCTGCTGTGTAATACGCAGATGTAGACGGTGTTACTCTTACGGACCTTGCGGTGAAACGTTAATCTTTCACCTGTCTAGGCACTTATCGCACCAATTTGACGTTCGTCGGGTGCCGCCTTTGTGGTGCTGCGATGTTAATTGCAAGCACTATATTTTCCTGGCGACAGATTCGCGCTTTTCTGGTAACCCTCGCCCACTCGGTGTGACATTTAACATGCGGTGAACGTTACATGCTTAATCATGCGTTTCTATCTATTTAATTATTCAAGTGTCGTAATAAATTTTCATTGACTGTCCTGCCGAATTAATGCAGCGCGAATTTTAGGTTTTCTTGTTTATTTAAACTACGTTCGCAAGCGTTGTTTATTGCCATTTCAAACGACTAAAGCGACACGTATTTGCGGGCAGACGCGCTGTGATAATTAACAGAGCGGCCACAAATACATATTTATGTAGCGATCTCTGTCCTGTGTCTGCTAATTGTACCATCCACTGGCATAACAGAGTAACGATCATTTGGACTGCTGCAAGATGCTTCGTAAGCTACAATTACTGAAGAAATTTCAAATCTTCTTCGACAGTTACCTACAAAATATTTTTCTGCAGTGAGTGTCACTCACCCAGTCACATAGGCTACCCAAAATAAATAACGAAAATAGCACACACTTCATCAGAAAACGAGTCAGAACACTATGTAAACAGGAGAATTTTGTCAAAAGTCGATTTTTAATAGGTGCTTTAAAAGACTTTTTCGTCAAAATAACAAACGACAAAAATGTTGTTTGAAAGTAATCCGCTGTCATCGTAAATGAGGAAAATGATTCTGGCACGACAATCCCAACCAATCTGCGATTTGTGACTTCTTGACATTGTGTGTTGGCCCTGTGGAGGATTGTCCCAGAGAGCCCACAGCAGCATTTGTTGTTAGTCGTGTTAACAACACGCCCAAAGTGATTACAACGATCTCCGCGTTCAGTGCGGTCCCCGCCACCTGACCTGTCCAGTAATCCGCCTTTTGTCTGCGCTGACAGTTTCTCTCCTGAATGTGTTCCTCTACGTACACCACATGTCGCCCCTGTCGCAAAATGGAAAGAGATTTCAATAAGCATATCTGTATTTAATACAGTTTTTCTAGCCAGTTGTAACCCCCCAAAAAATTATTATGTTTGATTCAAAAAAGAAGGTGTGTGTAATGTTGAATTTTTAAATAAAATTTATAATCCTTAATCCCACAGTTAACTTATTTATGCAAATAGGAAAATGACATCAGGACGTTTTACACAGTTGTATTTTACTCTTTGAAAAAAGAATTTTAATTCTTTCATTGACTTTATATATTGTTTGAAGTGGGTTCCCCTCCTCCACCCAAAAAAATAGATAAATTATATTTTTGTCGTTGGTGCTCCTTCATTTGTCAGTTCTTGTAATCATAGTGATGAGACGTGTGCCGTGCACAGAAGTTTCTATTGTGTAGGGAAAGTAAAAAAATTTTAAAAATTGTTCCTGGGGCTGATTAGTTACAGTTTAAACTGTCCCTAACACGAAGATCAAGATCACCCAGCGCTCCCTTGACAAATGTGCGTCTGATAAAAACTCTCACAACAGTCTTATCAGCACGTGAGTGTCAGATGGGGCACAAGTACACCAGTCATCCTGTCAATGCAGGTGCTCTATCTCGCCTTCCGGCTGCTCCAGGCCCTATGTTGCCCAACCGGAAGTCAAAGGTTGTAAGATCGACACGGGGGCATGCCACTCTTTGTAAGAATTTCCCATCCGGTAAACACAGTTGCAGTAGATTTAAGGAAGGAGGCCATGTTTTGACAAGAAGGTAGTATTAGGTTTGTTTTTGATTAAAATGTACCTTGCAAAAGCTACCGCTTGTCAATTATCAATGGATTATCAAAATTGTAATATACTGTCACTGCATGGATAAAGTTAGGCTAGCGAGGCCAGCTACGAGCGTGGGCCAACTTGACGTTGAAAGATTTGTTTAGCAGCTCAACGTGACGTGTGGCTGGACACACAAATGAGTCCATCTGGGTGGCATGGCCTGCTCATATTCGGAATGGACTCCTCAACAAGTTTCTCCCACAAAGATTGTAGTTACATGGCCTCAAACATACAATCCATTCATATAAATTTTGCGGTCCCCTTTTTGAACACAATACGGCTTGTAGTGATGAACTCTTTTTCAAATTTCCCATATGTGAAGCAAATGCCTACAACAATGGTGGAGGCACAATTAAGGATTGAATTAAGTCTTTGCCAGCAAAGGCTTATCAGTGACGATATTTAAGGAAGCAGCCAGTGCAGTAAGTGGGCTTTTGCAAACCAGCTCAGCAGGCCATCCGTACATCTGCAGCTGGGCACCACAATATTGCTAGCGCGAGAAGTGTTCTATTGTCAGTGGCTGCCGTATTGTTACATGCTGTAAAACAACGAGGGAAATCCACAGTCGAGTATCTCATGGGAGCCTCCGACCTACAAAAACACAATGGCCACAATGAATATAAATTCTTATGGTTCAGCCAGAAAAATGATTCTACACACTGTATTCGACCAGCACAGTCACTTGCCAAGTCATGGTCGGATGGAACATAGACCACAAGGGCTCTCATTGGACAGTGGTGGTATTAGTCGTATCTGCTCGCCTACCCGCCAAGAGCGAGACCTGTTGGTTCTAGACTTTGGGTGGATCCATCAGAATAGGACCACTCGGAGGTTGCCATCGCCTGACACATCAACCGGCCTCCAGGGGTATCGAGTTACACCTGTATCCTTTCTGCCAGCTGATGTGGACGCGCCAGCCAGCTGCCTGGCCTTGTACCGACAGAGCTGACACGCTACCAGCGCAACGAGGACACTAACGCTGTTTGCCAATGTTGCAGTGAGTCAGCATTCCGCTACGATGACGTCACATACTGCCTATGAGACACGAGCTGCACCTCGGCTGCTAGTACTGTATTGCTGCAGGGAGTCAACAGTCAATAAAGTCATGTATTCATTACTCAACGTCCGCCATGCTACAGGAGAACCCAAAACACACCGCTGGAGTCAAAAGCGGATGTGCCACTTAGTAATCATCGTTTGTCAGCTTTTATGGACAAGATAGCATCCAGCACATCCTTACTCCTTCTTTCCACCCACAATGCATTGGCAGATGGTCTGCACTCTTAAGTAAGTAATACAGGCATCTGGCCATTCGACATCCATAGAGAACATCCTACCAATAAACAACATTTATTAGTGTGATTTTAGGTTTTCACAGAGTACGAAAATCTTGAACTGTTCTCGCATATTCAGCCGGGTGGCGTCGTCTAAAAGGTGCGATATTTCGGTAAGCCGAATTCTTGCCATCTTCAGACGTTCCTGATGACTGAGTGAGATCAGCTGGGTGCCACCTTTGTATCCTCTCTCCACCCTCTCTCCTGCCGCTTCCAGCCGGCACCTCCGACGCGCGAATCTGGTGTGGTGGTGGTAAAAGCGCGGCGTCGGGTGATGACCCAGGGTCTTCAATAGCGCCGCGACGGGCGATGGACGCGGATCTCTGCTGGCTTGGCTACATTGTTTCTTCGTCCTCTTCAGTTATCGTGTCGCGGAGGTCCGCTCCCGTCGGACAACTGAAGAGGATGAAGAAGCGTTGTCGCCACGCCAGCAAAGATCTGCGTCCATCGCAAGTCAGAGCGCTTCTGAAGAGAACTGTTCAAAATATCTCTAAGCACGCACAGTGCCACACCAACTGCTGGGAAGAGTCCACCGAAGCTTTTGCATGAAAGACAGCTGCGACCCGTCATCCACCTAATCCAGCCGCAACACTGTGACCAAGCAGCATCACACTGTCCATATGGGCGCTGTAGCTATATTTGCTAACAACCAGAGTGGATTTACGCAACAGGTACCGGAGCCCTGGGATGTTGCCTTTACTATGTGAATGCAGATAGCTGGCAAAGACAGAGCCACAGAAATCAAGTTCTGCACAGGCCACGTCCCTAAAGATCTTCCTGTCCCTACGATCCTGGATCCAAACTGCAGATGCCTCATCTTCTACAATCTACAACCTCCGAGTTCCCCTCACAAGTAGCAGACTAATAACGACCACTAACCACAGGTGCCACTGACTGTCTCCTTGCACCACCACCTACAATGAAGGTTTCTAAACCTGGCAGAGAATCCAAAGAGATTCTGGTCGTATGTAAATATGCTAGAGGCAAATTTACTCCGTATTTCCGGCTTTCCAGAACGCTTTTGGCACCGTACCTCACAAGTGGCTTGTAATCAAATTGCGTTTTTATGGAATATCGTCTCAGTTATGCGACTGCATTCGTGATTTTCGGTCAGAGACCAGAGTTCGCAGTAATTGACGGAAAGTGTTCGAGTAAAACAGAAGTGATTTCTGGCGTTCCCCAAGGTAGTATTATAGTCCCCTGCTGTTCCTTATTTATATAAACGATTTAGGAGACAATCTGAGCACCCGTCTTACGTTTTTGCAGATTGCGCTGTCGTTTATCGTGTAGTTAAGTCAGCAGAAGATCAAAATAAATTGCAAAACGATTTAGAAAAGATATCTGTATGATGCAAAAATTGACAATTGACCCTAAATAATGAAAAGTGGGAGGTCATCCATATGAGTGCTAAAAGTGCTAACCGTTAAACTTCGGTTATACGACAAATAAATCAATTCTAACGGCCGTAAATTGAACTATGTACCTAGAAATTACAATTACGAACAATTTAGATTGGAAAGAAGACATAGGAAATGTTGTGGGGAAGGCGAACCAAAAACTGCAGATCACTTAGAAGATGAAAAAGATCTAGTAAAGATACTGCCAACACTAGGCTTGCCCATTCCTTTTTGGAGTACTATTGGGTGGAGTGGGATCATTACCAGATAGGATTAACGCAGTACATCGAGAAGGTTCAAAGAAGGACAGAATTTTTGTGTTATCGAGAAACAGGGGACATAGTCATGGACATGATACAGGATTTGAGAGGGAAATCTTTAAAACAAAGTCGTTTTCCGTTGCGGTGGTATCTTCTGACGAAATTTCAGTCACTAACTTTCTCCTCCGAATGCGAAAATCTCTTGTTGACCTACAAAGGGAGGAACGATCATCATAATAAAATAACGGAAATCAGGGCTCGCAAGAAAAGGTATGCGCGTTCTATTCTTCCGCACGTTGTCGTTGTCGTGGAGTAATAGAGAATTAGTGTGAAGATGGTTCATGAACTCTCTGCCAGACACTTAAGTGTGATTTGCAGTGTAACCATGTAGATGTATTTGTAGATTAAGACAGAGGAAACCTAACACGTGACTTTGTAGTGTTCCTTCCTCCTCCTAACACATGACATTGTAGTGTTCCTTCCTCCACGTCAGAGCTGGACCAATTCCACCATTATTTAGTCTCATGGGTCGGGCGGTAGGCGGTAGGGGGATGGGGCGGGGGGAAGAGGGAAGCTGTAATTATCAGATACTCAGACGAAACGGCTTTTCACATCGTTCCAGTAGCTGCATTCCGCTTGCACAGAGAGATTCTTGTGTATTCTCCCTTAATATTATGCTACACTCCAAGCGGACCACCTACGGCGACTATTGCCTTTTCCATTATACGCTCACTTTGGTTTACTGCGTAGGAGGAATTCTTACTTTCAGGATACCGACGTCTAAGCCTGGACCTGATTCTGTGTATCGCACTTACAATTAGTGTGAACGGTACATATACGCTGCCTCAGCGGTAAGATTGTTCCAAACTTCCGTTACCTGTATGAAGTAAAACTTCCCCTTAATTATATTTCCATTCCCGTACTGCTTCACTTTGTAGCTATTTTCAAACGCATTCCCGTATATAACCAATAAAATGATATTCTTGGTGGTCCCGTACTTTAAAAAGATATTATAGTTTAAATTGTTCCACACACTTTTAATCAGAAAAGGACTATTTAATTTTGAACCACATGGGCAGTCCCAAGTTTGTGGAGTAGGAGATCACTATTTTAAAAAGTTTTTATTTAGTTAAATACCCAAAGGCTGGTTATTTCAAATCACAATTACTGACGTCTATTCGACTCTAGGCAAAGCTTTCTTTTACTGCAAAACTACGCCAGTTTATATTTACGCAAGACCTTGTATTAAAAGCAAACCTCAAAAATGTAAATAACTTTGCAATAGATTAAAATATCAACTTTCAAACTTTCAAGCTTTCATCAATTTTAAAATTTACTTAGGTAAATGTTACGATAAATTTTAAGCAAGCAAACAGTCGCGATTATCAACAAAATTAATCAACTGAAAGGTAAGCAATGAAATGGCAAGTAGACCAACCCCTTTTACAATAAGTGAATATCAAGCACCTTGTTTCCAAAAGAACTTCGTTTACATGGCGTATTAACTTCAGATTGGGCTGTCGGTTGGTACCTGTCTTATATGCCGCGTCTATGGTTTTTTAGTTTGGCCTTATATCAACACAATTTCTTCACGTAGTAATCGTAGCTCCTGCAACATAACAACTGTTGAGCACTTGTAGTAACCAAGCAACGTGAAGAAAGTGGATTGGCTCTTAGTAACATCAGAGCTTCGCGAAGTTAGATGGTTTGAAGACAAGGCTTTTAATTTATCCAAAGTGTTACTTAACTAGAGAAGGAGCTAGACAAGTTAAATGAAAAACTACCCGAGAAATTTAAATACTAAAACAAACATAGCACGTCTATTACTTGGTGCAATGTAACGCAAGGAATTTAAATTACTACAAAAATTACTGGTACTTAACAAGAAAAGAACCTAGGCGAACTGAACTGAGAAATTTGAATATGAATAAACCTCAACTCAGTTGCCTGGTGCACTAGACTGTTTAAATGTAAGGAGGTCTTTCCGTGCTGTTACTACACGGTCAGCCGGCCGGAGTGGCCGAGCGGTTAAAAGCGCTACAGTCTGGAACCGCATGACCGCTACGGTCTCAGGTTCGAATCCTGCCTCGGGCATGGATGTGTGTGATGTCCTTAGGTTAGTTAGGTTTAAGTAGTTCTAAGTTCTAGGGGACTTATGACCACAGCAGTTGAGTCCCATAGTGCTCAGAGCCATTTTTGAACCGGCCGGAGTGGCCAAGCGGTTCTAGGCGCTACAGTCTGGAACCGCGCGACCGATACAGTCGCAGGTTCGAATCCTGCCTCGGGCATGGATGTTTGTGATGTCCTTACGTTAGATAGGTTTAAGTATTTCTAAGTTCTAGGGGACTGATGACCTCAGATGTTAAGTCCCTTAGTGCTCAGAGCCATTTGAACCATTTTTAACTACGCAGTCTCTGGAACTAAATCTACATTTGGTAACCAGTATGGCGAGATTCACGTAGGTTTGCTTTAGTATCAATTTTTAGAGCAGAACAAGTACTTACCAAATGTAAAACTTTCACTGCATCCTTTGTCGTTAGTGCCGGAAACCATTCTCATATACATTGGTCACACTACAAGACCCGTCTAAAGCTGAGCGCCTCATATATGACCAATAACTTGTTTCAGACGCTACCTCCGAAACGGTGTTGTATGAGAAGTGAACAGCAACTGCTTCGTTGAAAGTGCGATCCACTCTCGGAGCTGAGCCAAGCTAACACGCGCCCCTCGCAAACACTGCGACACTAAGTACTCATCTCAGCTAGGCAGGATCCAACTGGCACATAACAACCGCCCGTCCACACAGGACAGCGGCTTCACTATGGGTCCACTTCTTATCTACGCGAAGAAGTACTCACTCTGCGGTCGCTCTCTTTCACTCTCTCTCTCTCTCTCTCTCTCTCTCTCTCTCTCTCTCACACACACACACACACACACACACACACACACACACACACACACACTTTTAACACTAATCGCGCCAGAGTTACTCTACTATCCGAGTTGCGATTTAACACGAGATATCGAACCTCGGTCAAAGCTGGACCAGTGTCAATGGTTCAAATGGCTCTGAGCACTATGGGACTTAACCTCTGAGGTCATCAGTCCCCTAGAACTCAGAACTACTTAAACCTAACTAACATAAGGACATCACACACATCCATGTCCGAGGCAGGATTCGAGCCTGCGACCGTAGCAGTCGCGCGGTTCCAGACTGTAGCGCCTAGAACCGCTCGGCCACACCGGCCGGCGGACCAATGTTGATCCCCCCTCCGCCCAACGGTTTACCTGGGTCAGAGTTCAAGAAATGGTCAATTCACACATGTTGGTTGGTTGGTTGGTTGGTTGGTTGGGGGGATTAAAGGGACCAGACTGCTACAGTCATCGGTCCCTTTTTCCAAAACTTAAAAACACCCACACAGAATAAAAGCGAACAAGGAAAAGATGACAGACGACAAAGGACAAGAGAAACTGGGACAAAGACCAGACAAAACGAACTGAAATCACACACAGTGTGATTGTGGTTGGCCGACCATAGAGACAAAAAAAAAGGGAAAGCCAACCACCGAGAAACACATTAAAAACTCAGTCTAAAACCGTAGGCTAAATGCCAGACTCAACACAAAATAAAGATAAACACTTACAACAAATGATAAAAGCCCCCTGCCCGAATAAAACGCAAAACGAAGCCTGTCATTGCAGTGTCATCTGTTAAAAGGGCAGGGAGCATATCAGGCAGCACGAATGTCTGCCTGACCACAGCTAAAAGGGGACAGGCCAACCAAATGTGGACCACTGTCAGAGCCGCCCCGCAGCGAAATAGAGGAGGGTCCTCCCGACGCAGTAAATTAGTAAATAGCTGTGCGTCAGCCGGGTGTGGCCAATGCCGAGCCGACAAATGACAACTGAACCTCTGCAATTGGCTCGCATACATGACCGCCACACAGTCGTCGTCTCCTTGATAGCATGGAGTTTATTGGGCGTGGTCAGATTGCGCCATTCAGCGTCCCATAGCGGAAAAACTTTGCGGCGTAAGAGATGGTTTACTGGTGGTATGATAAAAGTTGTTGATGGATTAGAACTCTTAAAAGAGTCGACGCAATGTACCATGTATGTCACTGTGTCGCTTAGTCATGAAAATCTCCTGTGACTGACACAAAACATCATGTTAGCCCGCTGCAGGCTGCGTGATCCTGGTGTAGGGCCTCATAACCCCCACGCGTGCGTGTGACGTGTCTCCGCCGTGCAGCCTGCGGCTGGGCCCCGTGGCTCGGCGACATCAAAGGCGTTGGAGGGCCCTCGGCTCCCGAGGCGTCCCAGGCGACACTGCGTCTTCTCAAGTGTCGGCGCGCCTTCTTCACGGCTCCAAGGCGAAGTGTACGTGGCGCCGTCTCTCAGCCTTTGCTCTCCCACTTTCGGAACGGGTGGTGTTCGCGTCCCGGTGTGGTCAGTCTGACGTAAATTTCTTGTTCTTTACCTTAACCTACCACACATATAAATCTATATTTATAACGTGGACGTTAATAGTTTAGACAAGAAGAGAATAGAAGCTTTCGAAACGTGGTGCTACAGAAGAATGCTGAGCAAGGCGAAACACTCTCAGACTTCAAGAAGAATATAATAATTCCAATCCCAAAGAAAGCAGGTGTTGACAGATGTGAAAATCACCGAACTATCAGTTTAGTAAGTCACAGCTGCAAAATACTAACTCGAATTCTTTACAGACGAATGGAAAAACTGGTAGAAGCCGACCTCGGGGAAGATCAGTTTGGATTCCGTAGAAATGTTGGAACACGTGAGGCAATACTGACCCTACGACTTATCTTAGAAGAAAGATTAAGAAAAGGCAAACCTACTTTTCTAGCATTTGGAGACTTAGAGAAAGCTTTTGACAATGTTGATTGGAATACTCTCTTTCAAATTCTGAAGGTGTCAGGGGTAAAACATAGAGAGCGAAAGGCTATTTACAATTTGTACAGAAAGCTGATGGCAGTTATAAGAGTTGAGGGGTATGAAAGGGAAGCAGTGGTTGTGAAGGGAGTGAGACAGGGTTGTAGCCTATCCCCGATGTTATTCGATCTGTATATTGGGCAAGCAGTAAAAGAAACAAAAGAAAAGTTCGGAGTAGGTATTAAAACCCATGGAGAAGAAATACAAACTTTGAGATCCGCCGATGACATTGTAATTCTGTCAGAGACAGCAAAGGACTTGGAAGAGCAGTTGAACGAAATGCGCAGTGTCTTGAAAGGAGGGTATCAGATGAACATCAACAAAAGCAAAATGACGATAATGGAATGCAGTCGAATTAAGTCGGGTGGTGCTGAGGGAATTAGATTAGGAAATGATACACTTAAAGTAGTAAAGGAGTTTTGCTATTTGGGGAGCAAAATAACTAATGATGGTCGAAGTAGAGAGGATATAAAATGGAGACTGGCAATGGCAACGAAAGCGTTTCTATGGAAGAAAAATTTGTTAACATCGAATATATATTTAAATGTCAGGCAGTTGTTTCTGAAAGTATTTGTATGGAGTGTAGCTTTGTATGGGAGTGAAACGTGGACGATAAATAGTTTAGACAAGAAGAAAATAGAAGCTTTTGAAATATGTTGCTACAGAAGAATGCTGAAGACTAGATGGGTAGATCACATAATTAATGAGGAGGTATTGAATAGGATTGGGGAGAAGAGGATCTTGTGGCACAACTTGACTAGAACAAGGGATCGGTTGGTAGGACATGTTCTGAGACATCGAGGGATCACCAATTTGGTATTGGAGGGCAGCGCGGAGGGTAAAAACGGTAGAGGAAGACCAAGAGATGAAGCAGATTCAGAAGGATGTAGGCTGCAGTAGGTACTGGGAGATGAAGAAGCTTGCACAGGATAGAGTAGCATGTAGAGCTGCATCAAACCAGTCTCAGGACTGAAGACCACAACAACAACAGAACGTACAATGAATGGAGAGTAAAAAATGGTTCAAATGGCTCTGAGCACTATGGGACTCAACTGCTGTGGTCATTAGTCCCCTAGAACTTAGAACTACTTAAACCTAACTAACCTAAGGACATCACACACATCCATGCCCGAGGCAGGATTCGAACCTGCGACCGTAGCAGCAGCGCGGCTCCGGACTGGAGCGCCTAGAACCGCACGGCCACCGCGGCCGGCAATGGAGAGTAGTTTGTAGCGATTCTGCCGATATTCTCATATTAAGCGACGCAAAACAAACTCTACAGGAGGAATGGTCAGTATTAAGGGATTACAAAATGGATTCGAAAATTGCAAATACGGTTTGATATCAGCCGTATGTGTTATCCAAGGCAAGTGAAAATTATTGCCGGACCAAGACTCGAACGCGGACTTCCCGCTTATTCAGAGTGGTCACCTTAACCACTATCCGTGCACGCCTCACGGACGGACCTAAGTTTCAATCTATCATATATTGTCCACATCCGCTAAGCTTGCACTCTGCGGGTTCCGCAAAGGGAGACAGAAATATTCGCTATCGATATTTTAGCCCATCGAGGAATATATACCAACGTATTACACAACGCGTGTGTTTTACACAGTATCCTGTATATTACATTACGAATGTCGTTCCATTAATTCATATCTGGTACGGTTCACGGCTATTGTAAATATTACGAAATGTTCGTAATTCTTACAACAGCTGTTATTTTTTTTTGTTTATTTACTACATTCTCCATTACAACTTTCTGTAATACCACATTTATGTACACTACTGGCCATTAATATTGCTACACCAAGAAGAAATGCAGATGATAAACGGGTATTCATTGGATAAATATACTAGAACTGACTTGTGATTACATTTTCAAGCAATTTGGGTGCATAGACTCTGAGAAATCAGTACCCACAACAACCAACACTGGCCGTAATAACGGCCTTGATACGCCTGGGCATTGAGTCAAACAGAGCTTGGATGGCGTGTGCAGGTACAGCTGCCCATGTAGCTTCAACACGATACCACAGTTCATCAAGAGTAGTGACTGGTGTATTGTGACATGCCAGTTGCTCGGCCTCCATTGACCAGACGTTTTCAATTGGTGAGAGATCTGGAGAATGTGCTGGCCAGGGCAGCAGTCGCACATTTTCTGTATCCAGAAAGGCCCGTACAGGACCTGCAACATGCGGTCGTGCATTATCCTGCTGAAATGTAGGGTTTCGCAGGGATCGAATGAAGGGTAGAGCCACGGGTAACAACACATCTGAAATGTAACGTCCACTGTTCAGAGTGGCGTCAATGCGAACAAGAGGTGACCGAGACGTGTAACCAATGGCACCCCATAGCATCACGCCGGGTGATACGCCAATATGGCGATGACGAATACACGCTTCCAATGTGAGTTCACGGCGATGTCGCCAAACACGGATGCGACCATCATGATGCTGTAAACAGAACCTGGATTCATCCGAAAAAATGACGTTTTGCCATTCGTGCACCCACGTTCGTCGTTGAGTACACCATCGCTGGCGCTCCTGTCTGTGATGCAGCGTCAAGGGTAACTGCAGCCATGGTCTCCGAGCAGATAGTCCATGCTGCTGCAAACGTCGTCGAACTGTTGGTGCAGATGGTTGTTGACTTGCAAACGTCCCCATCGGTTGACTCTGGGATCGAGACATGGCTGCACGATCCGTTATAGCCATGCGGATAAGATGCCTGTCATCTCGACTGCTAGTGATGCGAGGCCGTTGAGATCCAGCACGGCGTTCCGTATTACCCTCCTGAACCCACCGATTCCATATTCTGTTTACAGTCATTGGATCTCGGCCAACGCGAGCAGCAATGTCGCGATACGATAAACCGCAATCGCGATAGGCTAAAAACCGACCTTTATCGAAGTCTGAAAAGTGATGGTATGCATTTCTCCTCCTTACACGAGGCATCACAACAACGTTTCACCAGGCAACGCCGGTCAATTGCTTTTTGTGTATGAGAAATCGGTTGGAAACTTTCCTCATGTCAGCACGTTGTAGGTGTCGCCACTGGCGCAAATCTTGTGTGAATGCTCTGAACAGCTAATCATTTGCATATCACAGCATCTTCTTCCTGTCGGTTAAATTCGCGTCTGTAGCACGTCATCTTCATAGTGTAGCAATTCTAATGGCCAGTGGTGTATTGTGTGTGTGTGTGTGTTTTTGTGGGTGTGGTGTGGAGTGTAAGGTAATGTTTGTGTTGTATGGTGACGATGAAAGAAGGGAGAGGTGAAACCTGGTGCCGGCGCATAGCCTATTCCTCGCGAATAGCACCTCGGGGGCCGCCAGATTTCAGTTCCCATCAGAAGGACGGATCGCCGTCAACAGTGTCACGTGCCTTCACTTCATGAGACACTTCGGAGACGTTTGGTATTTAAACCAGATATAGGTGGAAAGCAAAAAAGGGAAAGCTGAAAGGTGGAAGCAGTATATACAGGGTCTGTACAAGGAAGATGAAGTTGAAGGCAATATTATAGAAAGGAGAGAAGTCTTCCGAAGTAAGAGTGATTTCAGGTGTGCCGCAGGGGAGTGTCGTAGAACCGTTGCTATTCACAATACATATAAATGACCTTGTGGATGATATCGGAAGTTCACTGAGGCTTTTTGCAGATGATGCTGCGGTGTATCGAGAGGTTGTAACAATGGAAAATTGTACTGAAATGCAGGAGGATCTGCAGCGAATTGACGCATGGTGCAGGGTACTCAAGGTACCTTCGCTACACACCGTCAGGTGGCTTGCGGAGTATGGATGTAGATGCAGATGTAAATGAAAGTGAGATGGGAGATACGATACTGGGAGAAGAAACTGACAAAGCTCTGAAAGATCTGAGTCGAAACAAGTCCCCGGGAGTAGAAGACATTCTGTCAGAATTACTGATAGCCTTGAGATGGCCAGCCATGACAAATCTCTTCCATCTGGTGTGCAAGATGTGCGAAACAGGCGAAATACTGTCAGGTTTCAAGACGAATGTGGTAGCTCCAATTCCAAAGAAAGCAGTTGCTGACAGGTGTGACAATTACCGAACTATCAGTTTAGTAAGTCATTGTTGCAAGAGTTCTTTACAGAAGAATGGAGAAACTTGTGGAAGCCGACCTCGGTGACGATCAGTTTGGATTTCGGAGAAATGTAGGAAAGCGCGAGACAATACTGACCCTACGACTTATCTTAGAATATATGTTAAGCAAAGGCAAACCTACATTTATAGCATTTGTAGGCTTAGAGAAAGCTTTTGATATTGTTGACTGGAACACTCTCAGTGAAATCCTAAAGGTAGTAGGGGTAAAATACAAGGAGTGAAATGCTATTTACAACTTGTACAGGAACCAGACGGAAGTAACAAGAGTCAACGGACAGGAAAGGAAAGCAATGGTTAAGAAGGGAGTGAGAAAGAGCTGTAGCCTATCCCCGATGTTATTCGATCTGTACATTCAACAAGCAGTAAAGGAAACCAAAGAAAAATTCGGAGCAGAACTTAAAATTCAGGGAAAAGAAATAAAAGCTTCGAGGTTTGCCAAGACATTATAATTCTGTCAAAGACAGTAAAGGACCTGGAAGAGCAGTTGAACGGAATGGTCAATGTTTTGAAAAGAGGTTATAACAAGAACGTCAACAAAAGCAAAACAAGAATGATGGAATGTAGCCGAATTAAATCAGGTGACGCTAAGGCAATCAGATTAGGAAACGAGACACTTAAGGTAGTAGATGAGTTTTTCTATTTGGGCAGCTAAATAACTGATGATGGCCGAAGTAGAGAGGATATAAAATGTAGACTGCTAACTGCAAGAGAAGCATTTCTGAAGAAGAGAATTCTATTAACACCGAATATAGATTTACGTGTTAGGAAGTCTTTTCTGAGGGTATTTGTCTAGAGTGTATCCGTGTATGGATGTCAAACACTGACGATAAGCAATTTAGATGAAAAGAGAATAGAATATTTCGAAATGTGGTGCTACAAAAGAATGCTGAAGAGTACAGGGTTTGATGACGTGACTAATCAGGAGGTACTGAATAGAATAAGGGAGACAAGAGATTTGTGGCACAAGTTGACCAAAAGAGGGGATCGGTTGAGAGGACACATTCTGAGACATCAAGGGATCACCAATTTATTTCCTGGGAGTGTGGGGGTAAAAATCGTAGAGGGAGACCAAGAAATGAGTACAGTAAGCAGATTCAGAAAGATGTAGGTTTTCGGAGATGAAGCGCCTCTCGCAGGATAGAGTACCATAGAGAGTTGCATCAAACCAGCCTTCGGACTGAAGACGATAACAACAACACTGGCGCAAAGACTGGTGATCAGGAACTTTACGGCACCACCTCTCCTTTCCTTGCCGGTCAGATACTGACAGCGAAAAATTTTTCCACCACTAGGATTCGAATCGGCCTACCCCGTGTCGACCACCTCGCACAAACATGTGTTAATAACCGATTATTTATTTATTTAATTTTTCGACCTCAGCCACGGAGAATGTCTGTTTCATTGTAATGTAACATGCAGCCACTGTACAGATCACAGACATTGTGTAAATAATTGGAATATTCAAGCATATGACATGAAGGATCATTTGATGCAAAGATAACTTCGTTTGGACATATACCCTATTCCGAACGATTTCCGAGACAGAACATATTTAACACGATCACGCCGGCAAGTTCCAATTCCTTCTCACACTAGATCTTCCCATCGGGCTGCGTGAACAATCGGTGGCTCGTGCTGGACTCCAGCAATTATGCTGCGAGCAACACAATGGTGTGAGATGTATCTTCTATCAGTCAGGCGCAGCAAAGAGCTCTGACTACAATTACGAAAATCATCGCCGCCAGATGAAGGAAAGCGTGAATACGCGCTCCAGTCCGCCTCGAGAAACACAGTTTGCAGCGCCAGCGTGAACATATTAATGTACATCGTTATTTACTTTCCGTATTATTCAGTACTTTATCAGGTTACATGTGTACATACGTATAACAGTAACTAACATTACAACATGGGTTTTACAAAGTATCGATTAAAAAATACGTATTTTTAACACATGTACCGCTACCCATTATCGTACACGTCACATTACATCTATTGTACACTTCATAATATGTGTTCGAATATCTCACCGTCAACTTCAATGCATCGGTGCAGTCTTGGGAGAACATAAAGTGTTGAATGTCTGAGTACTTTTGAACAATCGCTAATGAGGGCAGCAGTAACCATGACGCGACCAAGCAATTCATCTCGCTCATCTTTCGTTTTTACACCTCATATTTATTCCAAACGCATAAACAAATATCTGATGGCGTAAGGTCTGGCGATCTTGGTGGCCATTCAATTCTACAACCACGACCAACCCAGTGATTAGGATAACGGGGACTGATATGTTGCCTCACACGAGGGGTAAAAAATGGAGGAGCTAACTCATGGTGGAAGCACATTGCACACAGCGTAGGTAAAGGAATGTCGTCAAGGTGTTCAACAAACCAATTTTCCAAAAAATGAAAGTAATTCTGACCCAGCATTCCCTCTTCCAAAATGATTGTACCCATCAACATGTTACCGACTATCCCAAACCAAACATCGATCGAAAAACAAACTTGGAAATTGGTATCCACTGTAGTGGGTGGGTTTAACTGCGACCGTCCACGATTATTGCGTATGTTGATGATTCCATTGCTTGTAAATGTAATTTCATAAGTGAAAAGTATCAACAGAAGGAAATTGCAATTGTTATTTAACGAATGACAACACTGAAGCCGTATAGTGGTATCTCCAGTGTGAAGACTGCGGACACGCTTCATGGGAAGTGTGTACAAGTTTTGCCCATGTAAAGTTCTCCATACACGTTTTAGTGGGACAGTGGTACGAGCGAAAAGTCACCGTGTGCTGGTAGTAGGACTATCCTGCGCCATTTCGACCATGTGTTGCTGTTTCTGCACGGGTTGTTGACGTACATATTCAGAAAAAGCATGGGAACTTGAAGCATACCTATTTCAAGCAAAGTGCTGTAAACTGGCAAACACTCTACGAACAAGAATTCGACTCGTCTGAAAGTGTGAACGGTTTTATTTGACAGCAGCAGGAGCATATCTGCATATTCTCCGTTAGTATAGATGTGTGGCATTTTGGGCAGTGTATGTACAAACACAGTTAAGCGATGTTTCTCTCTGATACACTCTCAAACCGTTGCACTGTTTCACTCATAACACATCATGGACAACTGCACCTCCAACTACACTAAGCGCCAAAGAAACTGGTATAGGCATGCGTATTCAAATACAGAGATATGGAAACAGGCATAATATGCCGCTGCTGTCGACAACGCCTATACAAGACAACAAGCGTCTGGCGCAATTGTTAGATCAGTTACTGCTGCTACTATTGCAGGTTATCAAGATTTAAGTGAGTTTGAACGTGGCGTTATAGTCGGCGCATGAGCGATGGGAAACAACATCTCCGAGGTACCGATGAAGTGGGGATTTTCCCGTACGACCATTTCACTAATGTGCCGTGAGTATCAGGAATCCGGTAAAACATCAAATCTCCAACATCGCTGCTGCCGGAAAAAGATCCTGCAAGAAAGGGACCAACCACGACTGAAGAGAATCCTTCAACGTGACAGAAGTGCAATCCTTCCACAAATTGCTGCAGATTTCAATGCTGGGCCATCAACAAGTGTCAGCGTGCGAACCACTCAACTTTCGGAGCCAAAGGCCCACTCGTGTATCCTTGATGAGCGCACAACACAAAGCTTTACGCCTCGTCTGGGACCGTCAGCACCGACATTGGATTGTTGATGGCTGGAACATGTTGCCTGGTCGGACGAGTCTCGTCTCACATTGTATTGAGCAGATGGACGTGTAGGGGTATGGGAACAACCTCATTAATCCATGGACCCTGTATGTCAGCAGCAGACTGTTCAAGCTGGTGGAGGCTCTGTAATGGTGTGGGGCGTGCGCGGTTGGAGTGATATGTGACCGCTAATACGTCTAGATAAGACTCTCACAAGTGACACGTACGTAAGCATCCTTTCTGATCACCTGCATCCATTCATGTCCATTGTGCATTCTGACGGACTCGGGCGATTGCAGCAGGACAATGCGACACTCCCACACGTCCAGAATTGCTGCAGTGTGGCTCCAGGAACACAATTCTGAGTTTATTTCCGCTGGCCACCAAACTCCCCAGACATGAACATTATTGAGCATATGTGGGATACCTTGCAACGTGCTGTTCGGAAGAGATCTCCACGCCGTCGTACTCTTACGGATTTATGGACGTTCCTGCAGGATTCATGGAGTAATTTCCTCCAGCACAACTTCAAGAATTAGTCAGATCCGTGCCACGTCGTGATGCGGCACATCTGCGTGCTCGCAGGGGCCCTACGCGATATTAAGCAGGTGCTCCAGTTTCTCTAAGTCTTCAATGTAGTTAAATGACACAAAGACGTCCCGACCAAAGAGAATGAAAGCAACAAGGTAGCTTGGATCAGAATAAAACGTTAAAGATTCTGGTGGGTAAGACTTCTACCAGTGCACCACCAGCCCAAAACCGAATGTACATTCAATCTGTGCTATCTCGGAAACCATTAGGTATAGGGCATATCTCCACACAAAGTGTTTTGCATCAAATGAGCGTTCCGCATACTGACCATTCCTCCTAGGACACTCTGTATGCGTCCTAGTGTCTCTCGTCTGATTCTCATGAACTCTAGGCGAGATACTACAACGTGTCTCTCTCATGGGCAAGCATGTGGGTACCTCTGGGTACCTCTAATGAACCTCTGTCTCTCCGTACCTATAATGCACAGAGCCACCACTTCAGTGACAATACTATAAAAATTAAACGCAATGGACTTTAACGCAAATGAGTATTAAGCGTGATTCTGTGTAGTGCAGCGGAAGAGAACACATTGCATTTCTTACTGCAAGACTTTCTCCTATTATATCTCACGTAAGTAAGCAAACAATCAAAAGTGATGGCGAGCTCTTGTGAACTTGAAAGATAGAATTAAGTATCACGACAGATGTATTCATAAAAACATGAATTAAATGGAATATGGTTCAACGTAATACATTGGTTATACTCTGTCTTGTATTTCTAAAGTAAAGTGATGTGATTGGCAGTTGACAAAGTTGAGCCAGGGCTAATGACTTGACTTTAATTGAGACTTTAAATGATAATGCGTTTGTGGTTAATACGAATGACAGTGATTTTGAACTGAATCGGAAACAAACTATTGCAATGTGCTTGAATCGGAAAACAACTGCTGCTGCTGTCAGCGCACAGTGGAGTAATAGAATTTACTGTACGGAATCCTAGTGCCAGTGCTACTAAACGCTCACCTTAGGTGTGTAGAAAACTCAAGATGCAATGCCCATCATTCTTTGGCGTCAGGGTCGGCCGGTGGACCTCCGTTGCCTCCTCTCATCCGCCAGGTTGCGAAAACTCCGCATGGAGTTTTCATCCAGAAAACTAAAACCATCAACTGAAAACTCGGAAAATACTCTTGTGCCAACTACACAATATTTTGAGTACCTACAGCCTCCCTCCATAAGACGAAAAAACTGTTCCTCCACTCTCAGTACATCGACATTTTCTGTATCCAGAAAGGCCCGTACAGGACCTGCAACATGCGGTCGTGCATTATCCTGCTGAAATGTAGGGTTTCGCAGGGATCGAATGAAGGGTAGAGCCACGGGTAGCAACACATCTGAAATGTAACGTCCACTGTTCAAAGTGCCGTCAATGCGAACAAGAGGTGACCGAGAAGTGTAACCAATGGCACCCCATACCATCACGCCGGGTGATACGCCAGTATGGTGATGACAAATACACGCTTCCAATGTGCGTTCACCGCGATGTCGCCAAACGCGGATGCGACCATCATAATGCTGTAAACGGAACCTGGATTCATCCGAAAAAATGACGTTTTGCCATCCGTGCACCCAGGTTCGTCGTTGAGTACATCGCAGGCGCTCCTGTCTGTGATGCAGCGTCAAGGGTAACCGCAGCCATGGTCTCCGAGCTGATAGTCCATGTTGCTGCAAACGTCGTCGAACTTTTGGTGCAGATGGTTGTTGTCTTGCAAACGTCCCCATCGGTTGACTCAGGGATCGAGACGTGGCCGCGCCATCCGTTACAGCCATGCGGATAAGATGCCTGTCATCTCGACTGCTAGTGATACGAGGCCGTTGGGATCCAGCACGGCGTTCCCTGTTACCCTCCTGAACCCACCGATTCCATATTCTGCTTACAGTCATTGGATCTCGACCAACGCGAGCAGTAATGTCGCGATACGATAAACCGCATTCGCGATAGGCTACAATCCGACCTTTATCGAAGTCGGAAGCGTGATGGTACGCATTTCTCCTCCTTACACGAGGCATCACATCCTCATGTCAGCACGTTGTAGGTGTCGCCACCGGCGCCAACCTAGTGCGAATACTCTGAAAAGCTAATCATTTGCATATCACAGCATCTTCTTCCTGTCGGTTAAATTTCGCGTCTATAGCACATCATCTTCGTGGTGTAGCAATGTTAATGGCCAGTAGTGCACGATTGAGTTTAGCATTACAACCATTGTCAGCCCTATCTAATAATAAGAGGTTGGTCCAGAAGACCTGCTGTTTTTCAATACGCAATGGCGACAGCTGATTTGTCACAGAGTCTTCTTCAAAGACAGATTCTCTGAACTTAGTCAACATTCTTTTACAAAAACTACGTTGTCTTTCTTCGAAGGACTCCCACTTAAGTTCGTCAGTATTTTTTTTGTGCTTTCGTATGCTGTACACCGACCTGCTTTGAGCCTAGCAGCGTTTTCCTGTATTCGTCCTGTAACGCCTACTTGATACAGACTCCAAACATTGGAAGAACAGTTTATAAGTGTTGGTTTCACTAACATCTTGTATGTAATTTCCTTTAGAAATGCTTTGCACATTCCCGGAACACTTCCACCTAATCTATGCCTTCCATTCGGTTTCCCTGATACTGATTTCACGTGGTCATACCATTTTTATCGCTCGTTGATATTACCCCTAAACACGTACACGATGTGACGTGCCCATAATGTTCACCATTAATCTTGAAGTCACATAATATTCGGTTATTTCTCTTTATTATGGGCAATATCTTACATTTATCCACTCAATACACCAAGGACAAATTTTGTCGAAACCTTTCTGCAATTCCTTGCGATCGCCCAACGACGATACTTTCCTGAACATAACTTCATCGTCAGAGTATAATATTACAGAGCTGCTGATCCTCTCCGACAAATAATTTTTGCGTCTTGAATGCACTAAAGGTCTCATTTACGCTTTTTGGCGCACACTCGAAGTTACATTTGTCTCTGTGGAACATTCAGTGTCCAGTATGATGTGCAGGGTTCTATTAATCAGCCAGTCACACATGTGGGAAGACATTCTGTATGCTCTTCCTTTGTTTAGCAGTAGACGAAGTGGGACAGAGTGGAACGCCTTTCGGAAACCTGAATAGCTGCTGATTCTTTGAGAGAAACTTGTTTTCTTCCAAGAAGGTCATAATCTTTGAGATGAGAAAATGCTCAAGGATCCCACACAGAGTAGCGCCACAGTTATCCCTTTATAAAAAAAAAATAAAAAAACTCTTCCTCCTTCATTACACAACGTAGTTCATGCAACGCCTCCAATGAGCGCGATTTTGACGAAACATATAGCTCTAAGCTGGTTACTCTCTACAGCGCAAAATTTTACTAGGTAATGCTCCTCAAATACGATGCGAGTAAATTATTGAACAAGTATTTTTTGAGCGGTGTAGTAGTTATTGGAAGTTTCCCTGTGTCTGGGTCGTATAAAATCAATGTTACATATTTCTCAACGTGAATGATACTGCATCAGAATATTAGAAACCTGACTATTAAGGTGCACATTCTCAAAAGCCTACTGACCATCAAGAATCGCACACGTATTATTGTTCAGTCGAAAAGAAATCAAGGTTCCAGCTATGTGTCCAATCCAAAGGAAATAAAAAGAACGCTTCTGACAATATTTAACGCTCTGAAGATCAAAAAATCCACGTGCATACGATCACGAAAGGACTTTCCGTCCCACAAAAGAAAAAACATTTTTTCCGATTTCACGTTGCGCTACAGAAACAAAATCTTACTCAAACGTCTGTTTTAAACTTCTCTCTATATTCGACTCACCTGCTACCACAATCACTGTAACTCTCGTACCAGCGACGACAACCTGAAATAAATAGCAGCGACGTGCATGGGTGTTTTTACTGGGGCATGCATTGAACACTTGAGTAACACGCGCCACAAGTCTCGAAATGAAGTCAATTGCTGACTTTGGTAACTGAAATGAAAAAGGTAAGGAATATGGTAATTTAAGATACGTCAAAAGGGATATAACTTTTCGATGAAGATAAGCGGGACTGCCAAGGAAAACTGATGTAGTCAGCACCGACAGAATTTTCATAGCATCGATATATTGAACAGTTCAGCTACAATTTATAAAATGTGTGATTTTTGTAAATAATGAATTTGAAGATAAGCGGGAGTAGTACAGAAATAAGTAAAAACGTTTTTTTTTCTTTTAGTCATCAGTAACCCGGCTGGTCTGATGCGGCCCGCCACGAAATCCTCTCATGTGCCAACCTCTTCATCTCAGAGTAGCACTTGCAACCTACGTCCTCAATTATTTACTCTGCGTATTCCAATTTCTGACTTCTTCTACAGTTTTTATCCTCTAAGTTAACTACAAAACCTTAACACTACCAGGACACGTGTGGAGGGCCAAGAGTTCTCATTCATCCGCAGATTGACAAAAACCTCCAAAATAGGAATGCAATAGCCGTGGTTTCAAGACAAAGACACGTTATTAAAAGACATCAGATAATAGAAGAGCTCTTACTTTACAGTTCGTAGCATTGATCAAGGGCTGAGATGATACCAAATTTCACTACTCATTTCGTTGAAGGTGACTCGGTTCTCGGAAGGAAAACCACGTTAATAATTTACATAATCATTTACTTTCAAAAGATAAGATTAAAAAAACCATAGCAGAGGATATTCCTCAGTACAGATGATACAAAAATAGACATTAGACTCCTCTGCAGCGCAAGTTATGCGGCACCGGAGCGATCTTATAAGACCAGTGATGGCTGTACATTAACAATGACTAACTTGACCGCCCAGTGTATCTCTAACGAGTGGGCCAAAAGGACTCTACTTCCCCGTGGCCGGAGAGCGTTGCCCCACTCCCCCACGTTCAAAGCCCAGAGGCCAGTTCTTGCCTATGAGTTTCGCACTGATCTCCACATCACTTCGCATTAACTCTGTATCGACCGCTTCCGCTAGCTGGAATCTTTTCAGCCACAGCCACAGTATCATTGGCATATGGCTGGTTATTGTTTGTATGCATAACCAAAGCACTCCCGGCTTTAAATTATTTTCTGCTCTGTCTTATGCTCTTCCTTTATATTTCGTCAATAAAACATATAAGGACTTGACCATATTAATGGAAACCAGGCGATCTCTTACGTCTGTCACGTTTCAACTTTAATGCACAGAGTTCTAGAAATAACATGAAATAACAATAACGCAAAAGTTATAAGTCGAACGTAGAAAAAACATTTAGCCCAAATTTAGAACGTATGACATGTCATAAATAGAACGTGAAAGTTGGTATAACACATTTTAGAACGTGGAGAATGGAAATATCACTTTAGAGTACTAGAATAGAGAGTGTTTAGCATGAATAAAAATATAGCTATTATTGGGTTAGAATTAGTGACGCTTTCGACAACATACGTACATACGAACTGAATAATGCCTGGCGCAGGAATCCTCGCTGTATCCAAAACTCATTTCAGGCACAAAGGATATTTTTATCCCCAACTAAAGTATCTGTGTCACACGTGACATATGATGTTAATGCACAATCCCTAAGCACTTCTCTAATTAAAAAGCAGTAGATTCTTAAACTGACGACGTAGTACAGTTGTTTATAGCTGAAAACACATACTTACTCAAAACAATATGAAATATAGGTGGAGGTAAGTTCCTAACGGTACAAAAATCCTTCAGCTATTCTTCCAAAATTGCTGAAAACAGCAGATGTCTGAACCCATCCAGTGTAGCAATTGAGCTACATATAATGACAATATAATTTTTTCTAATCAGTTTTATTCATCAGTTAAGATCATGTTGTGTAATCAGAATTACTTTTTCCATTATACTGAACATAGCTTTTCTGATCTATTTTTGTTGTTAACGAGACGACTGAACCCATTTAACTGGACAATTCAAATGTTTTTTCATATTTAATGAAGGTACGATTTTTTTGTAATCTGCCCTGGATCAAGAAGAAAAGTACATTCGTTTTTTTGTACTGTTGCCTCCACCTTTTGAAATTTTCATCCCTAAATAAGGTAGTACCCAAGGAAATGTAGAAAACAATATTTGTAAGAGTTATCTAATACGTATTTTGTAACTGTGTTGCAGATTTCATGATGTCTAGATTAAGTACGTGCATGTTCAGGAGTTGCTGCGGTTCGCTACAACCTGTCACCCCGCAGTCCACGGAGGTTACGGCCTACCATCGTAGCTCACGGCAGACAGTGCAGCCGACGGTCTTCAACAACAATATTTAAAGTGTTAAAAGGAATAGTGGCGCTGTACATTTGCCAAAATTACTGGATCCCGTCCTTTTTCATATGGTCTAGATAGGCAGTAACGTTACAACCGAACGAGAAGTCGGTTCAAGTCGTGAAGGGGTAGTCTTGGGTTTACTTGTCGTCGGGATCAAGCTATTGCGTGCGGTAAGCCATAATTGGGAGAGACTACCGACAATACATGCTACTTCGAATATTCTGCCGAGATAAACTTTGGAGGATCTTCTTCACTAGTTTCCTGGTTGACAAGTTGGGATTTGCCTAATGTTTATTTGATGAAGGGAGATCTTTGGACGCGAGTTTGGGTCTGCCGGGTTGCGTAATTATTTATTCGTATCGAAGTGCATTAATGGACTGTAAACAACGACAAGTCAAACTATAAGACAGTGCTAACAAGTTCATCAAACATCTACCATACAGTGGTCATCCCAGTTCGCCGTCCTTGTTTATCCAGTGTTACTTAAATTATAAATTGTACATCATTCTCAAAATGACACAGATCAAGTCTAATTTTACTCATTTAGTTGTTCTAAATTCTCGAGTTTCTCATCAGAATTTAATACTAACTACGTCTTTAAGTAGACTTTCAAGTTCTGCTGTTGGATGTCTGCGATACTTTCTTTGCAATTACTCTTCAGAGTTCACGCTCGTGGGTCGGACGGAGGGCGTGCTCGGATAGCCGATGCGGCAGCCACTCGCGTAAATCAGAAGATCCAGGTTCGAGTCCCGGTCAGACCCAAATTTTCTAATTCAGTTTCGAGACCTGGTCAGGCATAAATTTTCACTTGTTGCTGTTGAATTCATTTCAGTGCCCAATTGCGGCCGAAATCAGAACGTTTTTCATTTCATATTATATATGTACAGCCGCGATATAAAGTATGATGTCTGTTCTTTCCATCACGCCCGAAGAACAGACACCATAAGAGTACATAAATAGAGAGATTAATAAAAATCAATTATTTTCAATTAATGCCCAAATTTTGGATTTTTATAGTTTCTTTCCTTTGCGTCCGTTTTAACGTGAACTTGCTTCTGATGTCCTTGGTTGTAATCATCTTCTTCCATCATAAATATTTATCTGCTGACCGTATCTATAACAGTTCTTAATCGGACTACTTCTTCCGAATGCAGGCCGCTTGTGGACCTGACATTGAGATGATGCGCGAAAGAAAAGAAAACTTTCTTGGTTTTGCACAAATAATAATTATCATTCAAACAACAACTGGCTACCTCACACATCTTACAGAAATACGTCTTCTCCATTCAAAAACTAAAGACGGAGTCTCTCTATTAACAAAAAAAAAAGGAAAGGAATTTTTTATCATTTGTTATCCGCCTTCCGGCGTAGAAAAATATATCTTTATCGGCGCTTACAGCAGCCGCGCTAATGATTATTATCATTGGTTTTAAATTTTGTCGTAGCTTGTTGGGGCTTTTCCTTATGTACCTATACAACCAATCACATATAAAAACCATATAAGTTTCCACATTCAACTAGTAATGGGTGTGTGTGTGTACGATGGGAACCTAGAAGCACAGTATAGGAAGCATCTCAAAAACAAATATCGCCAAGCGCCTTTCCAAGGGGGACGTTTTAACACGTTAGCTTTTTAAAGGTATCGTATTGTACCGAGCTTTTCCTTTAAAGAGCGTTTCGTATTAACTCAGTGGTTTATTGAAATATTTAATGTGTGCTAATTGTTTTATTTTTTGTGTCTTTTAGAAATGCTGTCTATGCTGTTGTAAAGTGTCGTGTAGAGCTGATCTAAGGCTGTCGGTGTTGGCGTTCAGTGAGCTCCTGTACCTGGTTGCTTCCACAACTAGAATCATTTGTTGAATGCAGTGTTGTAATGATATGATTTGGAGAGTTTCCATTTCTAATTAATTTTGTAAACGTTTTATGTGATAAATAATTGAATTCAAAGTTGGCTTCATCTGGGTGGCCTCTCTGAGAACTTTACACATTGAGCCATAGCGTTTATTTCTGTGATCTTTTTCTTATTATTTCATTGTTTCTATTTATCTGTTTTCTCTTTGCATGAAGTGTTTTGTAGTGTGTTGATTAATTGAAGTAAGTAAATAATCTTAGTAAAGAAATGTAATCAACGCACAACGTGAGGTGATTTCAAAGCTTAAAGTGAAATGACCACAGCTTAGTTATGTTTCAGAATAAGGTAAGTACTGTGAAAATAAAAGCTACTGTAATATATTGCATCGCTCATAATTAATAAGTTTGAATACTGTAAATCAGATTCTCAAGCTGAATAGCATGAAAAAATATACACGTAACTTAGCCATCCTCATTAGTTCTTCGCCAAGAAAGCTCTCTCCTACAGTCACTCAGCAAAGACACCTTTCCGTACATCACAACGTCATCAGCAAAGAGCTGCACGTTGCTGTTCATCCTGTCCATCAGATCGTTTAGGTCCTACCACAATTCCCTGGGCTCTTCTGGCGATATCCTTGTCTCTGATGAACACTCGCTGTCGAGAACAAAGTATTAGGTTCTATTACTTAAGTCTTCGACCCACTCATATATCTGGGGACCTATTCCGTTCGCTCGTATTTTCGTTAGTTAAATTCGTGCTGATTTGTGGACAGAAACTTTACCGTCTCAAGGAAATTTATTATGTTCAAACTGAGAAAATGTTCAAGAATTCTGTAGCAAACTGATATTGAAGATACTCGTCTGTAATTTTGCGGGTCTCTTCTTTTACCCTTCGTATGCACGGGAGTCGCCTGGGCTTTTTTCCAGTCGTTTGGAATTTTGCGCTGTGTGAGAGATTCACTATAAATGCAAGCTACGTAAGGAGCCAATGCCGTAAAATACTCTGTGTAAAAGGGAATTGGGATCCCATCCGGACCTGTCAACTTACTTGTATTCAAATTTTTCAATAGTTTCTCTGCACCAGAGTTGCTTATTACTATGTCTTCCATACGGGAGTCTGTGCGGCAGTCAAACGACGAGATTTTCGGAAGGTCCCCCTGCGTGAATGATTGCTTAAACGCGACATTTAAAACTTCAGCTATCGTTTTGCTGTCTTCTAATTTCACACCAAACTGATCAATGAGCCACTGGACAGAAGCTTTCGAGCCGCTTAGAGATTTTGCGTAGGACCACAATTTTCTCGAGTTCTCGGCAAAGGTTTTTGCTAACTTACTAGTTGTATGCCTCGGGCACTGATCGTTCGCAGACGCACAAATTTCTAGTAACTTTTGTTTACGTCATTCGCGCGTTCTTTTTTTAAACCGATAGTGCAACAGTCTCTGCTTCTACACCATCTTCCGAACTCAGTATTCGATAGGATAATCAAATACGAAGCACGAACTTGGATACATTTGCCTTACAACATTTAGGGATATCACGGGAAATTTCAATCTATATGGTCAGATGGGGATCTGAACCGACGTCCTCCCTAGACAAGTCTCGTATCTTAACCACTCTACCACATCACTGGATTTCGTGCTATATCTCTGTTATACATGGTGCGCCTACATTTCTTTTTCCCACAGCGTGGTATAGCATCACCTGTCGAGATTATTGGTGATCATCAATTGTAGGGCTAACGTTTTTCGCGACGGTGTCCTACAAAACATTCTCGGTATTGTTCCCGCGTCGAATTAGAAAGAAATGTGTTATGTCACGTATCAATCTACGTGACTCTGTCATCAAAGATGTCACAGAAGCTTTTTGGCACAATATGTTCCTGGAGAACTGACGTTAGGGGAGTTTGTGTTAGTTTTACGTAATGCCTTTAATCTATAAAGTGTAAGTAGTATATGCAACTAAGTAACTGTGTCTATATTATCCGTCGCATGTCACCGGGCGAGAGCAGAGGAAACCAGCGTCGTGTAACTCCTTTGTTACGGGCCTGATTACTGCTGGTCGCAGAAAACCTACCAGCCGATGGCCAGGCCGCAGATAAAGATTCCACTGGGCTCGTCAACGTTGCTGATACATAATTATTGCATATTATTAAATGTATTGTCTTATATGGAATAAATTTTTTGAGATTTTCAATCAGTCTGTGTTCATTTGCCAACTGCCTGCCAAGTTATTAACAGTACTAAAAGCATTGTTTTTTATTATGGCAGAAAGCTTTTGTATCTTCTGTGCGATTATCTGTGAAAATATAATGAAGCTGATTCACAAGACTTTTATTATTGCGGCGACGTGGACCGCAGTCTTTACCTGGCAACAAGTGGAACGCTGTTCAGGTGAGTCGCCTGCGAAATATTGTCGCTATGTGCTGAAATACTGCAGCAAAATTTGGCAAAACAGCAGCCTTCGTGGCACTGGGCTGGGTTCCCGTAGGTCACAGCACAACGCTGAGCTTCCCGTAGCCGCCACTGTGACCAGAGATTGTCACAACATCGCTGGCCAGCACTATTACAAATGCACGACTGTCAGCCATTCGCAGCACTCGTACTTCCTGGACTTCTGACCACAGCCAACGCCGTAACAGTCTCCATGCCAACAGACGGTCCAATGTGGAGCCGAGCAGCTTCAACCTCGCTAAGCACTGCCATAAGCTAACTACTGGTATAAGTGCCGCCAGCTAGATCTGACGGTCCCAGGGCTCGAGGCGGTGCCACAAAGTGAAGGTCAAACCAGGGTCTCAAGATCTGATTCTCCATTCGACTCTGAAGGTCCTGGGTTCTGACCGAATCCCTGTGCATCCGACTGACTGTTGGGAGCTGCCAGCAGTTTAGCGTTATGCTTGCCACCTGCTGGGTGCCTAACGTCACCCTTGCATCACCAAGGCCACTCATCAACCGCTTCCGTTCTGCTGTGCCAGCGAACTGTTACCTGGTATAGGCTCCCGTCGCAAGGGGGCACCATCTAGTTATACTAGGGCAGCACGCGACTGCCTTGATGTCTACACACGCAGCGGGGGCGCCATCGTCGGCTTCCTGTACTGCGTAGTGTGAAAGAATGAAAAATAAACGCTCTTTACTCTGGTATGGTTTATTATGACTGTCAGAATATCATGAAAAAAACTTGTTAAATAATGTCTTTTCCTTAAACGCATTGTGTGTTAAAAATGTAAATGTTAGCTTTAATGATTTCACTTTTAAATAAACTCTGAGCAGAATTACTTTCAATATTACTATTAAATGTCCTTGCATTCAACCACAGCCCTTACGTCGCAAGAAGTGGAGCAGTGTTCACGTGAATCTCCTGCGAATGCAGTCGGACGCCGCTAAAGCTAAGCAGTCACCTTGTCGGGCGCCAAGCTGTTTGCTGACAATGCTACTTGTGTTAAATTAGCATGTATTATGAATACTATGGCGTCTAAAAAGTGGAGAAGCCACATTGTTCAATGGCGAAGGAGAACTGCTTTGCCCTTCGCCTCGTTTAAAGGCCATCCGAAGTTATTAATATACCACTGCAGTAGTATGAGCTGGAAAACACTTATTGGAACGTCATTACAACACAACAGTGAATGTTGACTGAACTTAAGATGGCTGTTTGGTAAAAAAGCTTAATGTAAGTTGCATGGGGGCTTAATTATTTAAATGAAAATAATTTTTTATTTTTCGTAGCTGTATGTCCGGCTACGCAGTCTCGTAACCGGTTGACCCTGACTAGTTTTAATACGCAATCTGACTGCATAGAATAACAACAAAGAATGGAATGAAATTTTCCGTTAACACAATTAATTAATTAAGTCCCCAGCAGCTATAAAACCAACGCAACAACAAAGCACAAGTGTAACTCTTCTGTGTGTGGAAGTGTGATTCAACGTACACATCTGGCACGGTTCTTCTTCAACAAGACAAGAAATTTTAAATACCATTTATACTGAAGTAATTAAAAAAAAAGAAATACTATAATTACGTAAGGAAACCAGAATTACACTCTAATACAAGAACACGAGCCAGGTGCTTTGTTGACTGAATCTGTAATGACGCATAATTTAAGACACTGATATAATGAAAAAAAACAGGGAATATTTTACCTTCACATATATTGATGAAAAGCACTCCGATCATTACAATATCTCCATTCGAACAACATCTGCTGTCTAGCCCATCAAACAACTGCATAAAACATGGAACAAGCATTCTCCAATACGACTTCTCGACAAGAACTTTTCACCACGACATCTCAGCAAGCACTGACTACGAGTTCTCGACAAGCACTGCCAGTGGAGGCGGCGGAATAATACTCTTTGGCGCAATCTCTGGCGCTGTGGCTCAGTGTAGCCACCTTTCATATACCCTTCCTCCACGGGCCAGAATTTGATGGTATTTTTGCCAGCATTGGTGGTGAAAATACCACCAAATTCGTCCACAAAAATACAGACAAAAATAAAAGATAATATTAATACGTAAATATCAGATAATTAGATAAAATTTTAGCTTTGCACTGACCTTTAAATAATCTAATATATGAAATACAGTAAGCAATAAAAATTCTTTCATACATGTGACTTTACATAATAGTTTACACAATACACAAAAAATCAGTTTATACAAATGTTCACATAAAATGCTTTCAATGATTAGTTCCAGCAGTAGCACCCAGCAATGGTCAACAGGTGCAGACATCATAAGTGACATCATTTTAGTAGAAGCAGTCCATCAGTGGCACCCAGCAATGATGAACAGGTGCAGACATCAACAAGTGACATTATCTCAGTAGAAGCAGTCCGTCAGTGGCACCCAGCAATGTTGAGCAGGTGCAAACAGCAACAAGTGATATTATTTCAGTAGAATCAGTTCCATCAGTCGCACCCAGTAATGTTGAGCAGGTGCAGACACCAACAAGTAACATTATTTCAATAGAAGCAGTTCCATCAGTGGCACCCAGCAGTGTTGAACAGGTGCAGACACCAACAAGTGACATTATCTCAGTAGAAGCAGTCCGTCAGTGGCACCCAGCAATGTTGAGCTGGTGCAAACAGCAACAAGTGACATCATTTCAGTATAAGCAGTTCCACTAGTGGCACCCAGTATTGTTGAACAGTTGCAGACACCAACAAGTGACATTATTTCAATAGATGCAGTCCATCAGTGGCACCCAGTAATGTTGACAGGTGCAGACAGCAGTCCATAATACTCACTATCACTAATCACACTATACATCAGAGTTTATAAGCAGAAATTGAACATGTCCTAGTGGCACCAATCATGTAGAAAAAGTGCAAGTAACAGTCCATAATATTCACTATCCTAATCACACAGTCCATCAGCAGAAATTAATCATTTCTAAGTGGCACCCATTATGTTGAAAAAGTGCAGGTAACAGTCCATAATATTCACTATCACTAATCACACAGTTCATCAGCAGAAATTAAACATTTCTAAGTGTCACACATCAATGTTGAACAGTTGCAGGTGTGAACAACAGTTTGAATGCATACACAATTTCTTTTACAAAATTATTATCAATGCTCTTACACTAAACATACAAATTATAAGAAACACACAAATGATATCAGATAATTGTCATATTAACTATTACGAATACACAAATATGAATACACAAATATCAGTAAACCTATAATATTTATGGGTGTCAGTGCAAGCCACAACAAGCAAGTAAAATAATATTTGGGACTTAAGTCGGTACCACTTATCTGGGATTAGGAAGGGAAAACACACAAAACACACTCACTCATCTTTCATCCACATTAAGTACTACTGTGTAATTGAATAGTGTTAACTGTGTAAATGCAATTCTGTCAAAGATTTGATGTTCATCATGTGTATCAAGTAGTAGTGGCAGCAATGTATAACAGTCAATAATAGTTAGTCAATGTCATAGTCATCATGTCAAGACCAATGTTTGCCAAGCCAGATCAAAATGTACGGTTGCTGAACAACTGTCACTGAGCCAAGATATGCAATTACTTCCTCTCTGCAAAAAAAAAAAAAATATGTACTGCTTATTGATTTAACAGAGTGTGTGTAGACAATCTTCCATCCAGTTTAGTGTTCTAGTCTGCTATCTTCATCCTCCTTGTTCCATATAAACCAACAAAAAAAATATGCTCCTCACTTACTTTACCTCTTATCCACCAAACCTCCAATAATCATTAGCATCACATATTCTTAATACTTCAATAATACCTCTTACGTCGATACATATAAACCTTATCATCAATATCATTTACCTTACCTCTTGTCCACCAAAACTCCAATAATCATCAACTTCACATAATCTCAATACCTCAATAATACCTCTTCAATACGTCGCTACATATAAACCTTAGCACCAATATCATTTCACTTCCATAACAACTCAGTCTCCTCGAACAAGTACAGATAAAATCCTAGTGCAAACTTCAGTTCATCATCCCATACAATCCGAAGACACAATGTCCACACACAACCTCTGTGTAGTCCACCTGAGCCAAATCTTCTACTCATTATGAATTATAAAATACATTTTGGTTACCTTGTCCATCATTAAACAAAAGAAATGCATACATGACCTCTAACAGCCTCAGTAATTAAGTACGATTACGGAGTGTGAATGATCATAATATTTCACAGTGTGTACACCACTTCAAGAATCATGGCAGAAGCAAACATGTGGAGTATTTTTTGTGTCAAGTGTCACTTGCTATTTCAATTGCTCAAGAAGAATGCAGTGTAATAATTGTTAATGGTTTAAACCTAGTATTGGTATGTCATGTCGTTAGCTTCCTTCCTATTAGCATAAATTTATACAGCTTTCATAAAACCTCCAGCTCATGTGACTTCTATGAAGTTTCTTGTACTAATGTCGTTCGTCGAATTATAGCAGTTCATTTTCTTATCTTAAAAATATAAGGCACTTAGCGTAAGCAAAACATGCAATAGCGAGTAAATATACCAGTGGAGAACAGAATGTCAACAAGTGCAAGCAGCACAATTCCTACAACGAGGCTCTGCCAAGCGAACAATCTTTAATTAATACAACAGTGTGACCTACACTCTATGTTCGTACACAGTACATCAGCATTTCTATATACCAAATTAAAGAGTAGTTATGACAACAAAACAGAAATGTGTAAATATGCAATCCATAAGCAAGGCAGCAAATATGTTATCTAACATAATAAACAGGTTATTAGCATCATATCAGCATAAGCAAATAAATGTTCATATGTAATCTTAATAAGTAAACATGAAGGCGCAAGCAGATAAATCACAAAGTGTAACTTACATACATAACCATATCAGCACAATTAATCAGGTGACAATTATAATTTAAATAAATAAGCACAGCAGGTACATAATAAAAAAAATATGACATCAGTGAAAAAGCATAGCAGCCAAGCGATGCATAATATACACATGTAACAACCCTGTTCATTAATAAAACATTGTCAAAATCAGCAAATGTACGCAAGCACGTCGCTTCAAACGTAAATTCATAGAACATGAAATTTAGCACAAAGTCTGAATCACGTAATCGCGAGCAGCAAATTACGTCTGAAGTACGTACCTAAGTGGAATTACGTTACCTGAAAAATAAACTCAGTTAATCGTTACCTTTTTAGTTTATTAGTTTCTTCTTGGAAATTACATTCTTCCTGAAATTTTCTCGATAGCAAGTCCTCTTAACGTCGGAGACACACAGAATTTACCTGAAGTTCTTAAATATTTTATACAACCGTATCCTGAAAAATACTGAACGTTAATAACATAATTCATCAAGTCACTATAGCTTTATACTGAATTTAATCGGAGAAATTAGACTGTGTATTTGTTTACGGCTGTCAGTGCATTCGCACTGAGCGCTCGATCAGCTGTAGGCGCGTGACATAGGAAGTAATTGCAAGCGGTCAACGGCTGCCTTGTGCGGCGCGCAGACTTGACTGTTGCTTTGAGTATGTGCCGCCGCCAAAACACAGCGCAGTATCCTTGCATTCTCCGTGTGTTTACATGTAACTGTTAGTTTCTCAAAAGTATGTCATTCCACAAAAATTTTAACGTTAGATATATGATGTATTCCCTTAGAGCGCCGAGATTTAAGAGTTTCTACTTCAACAGTGTTATCATGAATAATTTTGCGAATCCTATATGGACCGTTATAAAGCAGAAAAAATTTGCGACACAAGCCCTTTCCTTTGTGAGACAAACGATGAGATTTAATTAATACCTTTTGACCAACTGACAAAGTTTTTAAATGACCAGGACGTTTAGCTGATTTCTCTCTTCTAGCAGCCGCAGATGCAATATTTTGCCGAGCCAGGTTCACAACTTCAGAATGCCGCAGTTTCCGTGTAGGCGGAAAAGAAACGATTTCAGAAATGCGATTTGTCGGTGCTTTGTTTTTTAATATCAGTATTGGCGGTAAAGCAGTTGAGTCATTAGGAAGTTTATTCAGAATGTTTTGAAAAATATGAAGATACTGATCCCACGTTCTGTGATTCTGATGACAATAAAGTCGACACAATTTATTGATTTCCTTCAGCCATCTCTCTGAAGCGTTAGATTGAGGGTGAAAAAGTGAAATGAAGATTGGTTTAATTTTACGACGCCATAGAGTACGAAGCCAAATTTTAGAACGAAACTGTGATCCATTATCTGATATAACCTTATCAACATGACCCACTTCTTTAAGAAAATGTTTGATGAAAGCATTAGATACTGAACGAGCTGTTGCTCTGCGTAAAGGTGTAAAACACACATATTTTGATGTCAATTCCACTGCTATGAAAATGTACGCAAAACCATTAGTAGAACGAACCACTGGACCGAACAAATCGACTGCAGCCATGTCCTTTAATTTCGCTGGAATGATAGGAAACAACGGTGCTCTGTGAGAAATAGTTGGCGGCTTAGCCTTTTGACATAATTTGCATTTGGCCAGATCAGATCGAATACGTTTTTCCATATTACTGAAGTAGCAATTTTCTCGTAATTTATGAAAGCATTTTCTGGGACCAAAGTGTGCATAACTGAAATGTGTGTATCTAATCAATTTATTGACCCACTCATCAGGAATACAAACTAACCAAACAGAGTTGTCGACCGATTTTCGTTTAAAAAGAATGTCATTACGAACTAAATAATACTGTCTAATCGCTACACTTTCCTTTCTCCTCCACTTCTCCTTAATGTCCTTCCAGATTTGATCCTTATTTTGCTCCTTAGCGATGTCCTGGAGCGAAGACGAAATAAAGTTCTCAAACGCAACACCTTGAATATACATCAAACAATAATTGTTTTCTTTGCAGTCCTCTTCAGCACTTTGTTTCAAACCCATAGGTGCACGTGATAAAGCATCAGCAACAATATTAGAAGAACCCTGTATGTAAACAATACTAAAGTCAAATTCCTGTAGGTACAGCGCCCATCGTGACAATCTTCCATGAGTTAATTTTGTCGACATAAGAAATTCCAGAGCTCGATGATCGGTGTAAACCTTAGTATGTCTGCCAAAGAAAAATGTGCGAAATTTTGTGAAAGCCCAAACAACAGCCAAAGCTTCAAGTTCCGTAATCGAATAATTCTTTTCTGATTTAGAGAGAACACAACTTCCAAATGCAATAGTCTTCTGTACTACAACGCCGTTTTCTTCTATCTCTTGAAATAAATGTGCACCTAGGCCTTTGTATGATGAGTACGTCGCCAAACAAAAATCTTTAGATAAATCCGGATGTGAAAGAAGTGGAGCAGCAACTAAAGCATCACGAAGTTGTTCAAATTCTGACTGAGCTTCCTCATCCCAACACCAATTAGATTTCTTTCCAGATAGTTCACATAAACGAGGTGTGGCCAAATCGTCCAATTTAACAAAGCGTCTAAGAAAATTACAGACACCAAGGAAACTACGAACATCACGTTTTGTGGTAGGAACAGCATAGTTACGAATAGCGTCTAATTTCTCTGGATCAGGAAGAATACCTTCTGTAGAAATAATGTGACCGAGAAATTTCACCTGAGAACGACCAAATTCAGATTTTTCTAAGTTCACTGTAATGCCAATTCTTGCAAAAATACGTCATAATGAATCCAAAATTTTGTTGTGCTCACTCCAAGAATGATTAGCAATAAGAATATCGTCAACATATGAAGTAATATTGTCACGAAGATAAACAGGTAAAATTTCGTTTAAACTACGAATGAATGCTGCAGAAGATACAGTAAGTCCAAATGGTAATTTCCGAAACTGGTAACAGTTACCAAAGGCTAAAAAGGCAGTATATTTTCTACAATCAGGGTGGAGTTCTATTTGCCAAAAACTTGCGCGCATATCAATCGTGGGTAAAACTTTAATTCCATGGAAATGTTGAAGAAGTTCATCTAAATTTTGTGGACGGTCAGTTTCAGGAATGATGATATTATTTATCTGTCCGGAATCCAGAACCAAACGAATTGACCTATCCTTTTTAAGAACAACGTGTAATGGGCTGGTATAAGGAGTGACTGCTGGCTCAATAATGCCTTGATCTATCATGTATTGAAGTTCACTCTTAACCTTGTCTCTGTAAGCCAAAGGAATAGCGTACGTTTTCCCCCGAAATGGTGTGTGTTCTTTTATTTTAAATAAATATTGTAAGCCTTGTATAGTTCCTGTGTGATGACTAAATACTGTAGCATGTGAAGTCAAAATGTGGTGCAGCTCTTCTCTTGCAACGTCATCTGGCACTTCAGCTTTCTTAACCTTTTCATTAATTAATTCTTCGCTATTAATTATATCATCCATCTCGTCTCTGTACCTATTGTCACTGTCATGAATAAACACACTGTCGTCATAATGCTCAACGAAAACATCAGAAGTAAGAAACCTTAAACATTTTGTATCTGACTCAGATCTTGTTAAACACTCGAAAAATTTCAAACATTTCGGCATTCCGGCAACAGTCAAATTCACACTTCCCTCTTTAAAGTTCAAAATTGCCTTATGTGTGTTAAGAAACTCCATACCTAATATAATTTGTGTACTGAGTAATAGAACAATAATAAAATTAGCAGAAAATTCGTATCCTTGACAAATGAAATTTAAGTTGGTCTGTTGTTTAACTTCCACACTTTTTCCAGAAATAGCGCCTCGAATTGTAGTTTTAGAAACAGGTAACACAGGACAAGCAATAGTTCTTACACATATACGAAAAACTGATTCACTAATGACATTCAATGGGCTCCCAGAATCTAAAACTGCAGTGAACTTATTCTTACCCATACATACTTCAATAACAGGATGTAAAAATGCGTCTACATTATTTTCCTTTTCGTCTAGCAAAATGTCTCTCATGTCTTCCAGGCGTACGTAGTGTAAAGTCGTAGTGTCATTACTTTCTGAACCGTCTATATTGCTGCCAGAAGCCGAAGCTACAAGTCATTGTCGATTGTTTGCGTCACGTCTTTAATTATTCCCGTCATTTCGTGGATCAATTTCTACTATTTGCACTTGTCTCTCTGAATTTCTGTCACGCGGAGGATGCCAATTAGGTCCCTCCTGTCGGTTACATGTAAATTCTTGGTTGTGTCTGTCATTGTCGCCGGTTCGTTTTCTAAATATCCACACATAAATTCCAGTTTGTGACTTAGTGGCCAATTTGGTGGAAGTGCGTACATAAATTGATCTAACCATGAACATGGATGTATGTCATTCTTAAAATTACGAAAGATCTTAAATTTCCGAACAGTCAAAAAGTGTTTATAGTCAAAGTTTTCGCCTCGTGGCGTCAAAGACCTACCGCGTCTGTCCCAGTCCGAATGTCGATTATTGTCAAGTTCGCGCGCCTGGCGCTCTCTTGTTGCATCCCGTCAATGAAATAAATTATTTTCTTCAAAGCCCTCTGCTATCTGTGATTCTAAATTTCTTCTGCTGTCTTTTCCTACAATTTCGCCCTCAATTTGTTTGACTTGCTTTCGTAATGCCTCAACTTCCCTTTTAACGCGTTCATTAAATTTTCCCTGTTTTTCAACATGTTTATTTATGTTCTGGTACTCTTCAGTTTCTGCAAATGGTAATGGAGCTGTATCATCCGAATCTCTGTCCCCATTTAAGCTAAGACTTGTCAATTTATCTGAAATCTCCTCAACTCTTTCCGATAAGTCACCTAATTGTTCTTTCTGTTTATTTACGTCTTCCGTAAGTGTCGCGACTCGGGTTTCAGTATTGACACATTTGGTAGTTAACTATTCATATTGTTGTGTTAGGTTATTTAATCCGTCATTGGGTACGGATTCCTCGATTCTCTCAAATGTTTCCTCCTTATCGTGTGCACGTTGTAAATTTAACTCTGAAAATTTTTGTACTATCACACGATCTATTTCTTCCTGTTCTCTATCCTGTTCCTTTTGTCTAATCTCTACTACAATTAATCTACGAGGGCCGTTCAGAAAGTAACCTCCGGTTGATTTAAAAAAATACACCAAGCTAAATAAAAATATTTTAATATATACGTCTTACAACTACATCTTTGCACTATTTTTCTACATAGTCTCCATAGCGATTGAGGCACTTATCGTATCTCTTCACAAGCTTTGAAATTCCTTCTGCATAAAAATCACCCGCTTGTGCCTGGAGCCAGCCTGTGACTGCATCTTTGAGCTCTTCGTCGTCATCAAACCGCTGTGACCCGAGCCATTTCTTCAAATGCATGAAGAGGTGATAATCACTTGGCGCCAGGTCTGGGCTGTAAGGTGGATGGTTGATAACGTCCCACTTGAAGGACTCAAGAAGGGCCGTTGTTCTGCGAGCAGAGTGAGGGCGGGCGTTATCGTGCAAAAAAACGATACCGGAAGTCAGCATACCACGGCGTTTGTTCTGTATAGCCCGTCGTAACTTTTTTATTGTTTCACAGTACACGTCTTGATTAATGGTCGTACCACGTTCCATGAAATCAACCAACAACAGCCCTTTGGCATCCCAAAACACCGTTGCCATCAGTTTTCTGGCAGAAAAATCTTGCGAGGCTTTTCTTGGTTTGGTAGGCGAATTTGAATGTGCCCACATCTTTGATTGTTCTTTTGTCTGAGGGTTCACGTACTTAATCCAGGTTTCGTCACCGGTCACGATTTTGTTTAACATTGGTTCTCCTTCGTCCTCATAACGTGACAGAAAGTCTAATGCAGAGGCCATTCTTTGAGTTTTGTGATGGTCGGTAAGAATTTTGGGCACCCATTGTGCACAGAACTTACGGTAACCCAATCTTGCTGTCACTATCTCGTACAAGAGAGTCTTAGAAATCTGTGGAAAACCAGTAGACAACTCCGACATTGAGAAACGTCGATTTTCACGAACTTTTGCATCAACTGTCTGAACGAGTTCGTCAGTCACCAATGATGGTCTACCACTCCTCTCTTCATCATGAACGTTTTCTCGTCCACTTTTAAATAAACGTACCCATTCACGGACAACTCCTTCACTCATAACTCTTGGTCTGTACAAGGCACAAAGCTCATGATGAATAGCTGCTGCAGAATATCCTTTGGCTGTAAAAAACCTTATGACAGCACGCACTTCACATTTGGCGGGGTTTTCTATTGCAGCACACATTTCAAACTGCCACAAAAACTAAACTAGCGCAGGTACGACGTTCACTCGACCACGGCTTGATGCCAACTGACCTGTTGAGTGCGTGAACGCACAGATGGCGTCGCTACTCCCCCCAAAACCCGCACTGTGACCAATCGAAGGTTACTTTCTGAACCGCCCTCGTATTATTGTGAGCATTCTAAATCGGTTGTACCTCTTCTCTGATTTCTTTCTTTAATTCATCTTTCATATTTTTGAAACATGTCCCTATTCGTGAATCTAACCGTGTTCCATTGTTTCCATCTCTGTTTTAATTGTTCCTATTTGTGAGTCTAACCGTGTTGCCAAAGTTCCCATCTCTGTTTTTAATTCAGATCCTAACTGTGATCCCAGTGAGTCTAAACGTGTTTCCATTGTTCCTATCTCAGTTTTAATTGTTCCTATTTGTGTTTTTAATTCAGATCTAAACTGTGTTTCCATTCGTGCTCCCAAATTTAATATAGCACCCATCAACTGCTCCATATTACCCGGTTCGAAATTCTTTTTGCTCCTAACATTTCCCGCAAAACTAACTTCCTTCTGCATAGCCATAAAGCTATCTGTGTTCGATACTATTTCAGAATCTTCTATCGTTAATCTCATATTCTGTGAATTTTCTGATTGAGAAAAATTTTGAAATGGTTCCGGACTATTTTCCCGACTTATTAAATTGTTTTCCACTTCATTATTCATCATACTGTTCTCCTGTGTTGGCGAATTCGCCATGTCAACAATTTCGTCATTCTGACTATCCATCATTTTTGCCTTTTTCATCGATCGCGTAATCATTTACAAAACATACAAAACTCGTCACTGTACGAAAATTACACCCAATGACTCCTCATCGCCAACAATACCATTCACACGAAATGTTTCCTTCAAACACGATTAACGAACAATTGAAATAATTGCACTAAATTGTCAAACGCGTATACAAGACAAAAAAATTAAATTCTGAAAAAAATACCATTAGAAGAATGACAATTACCAAATCTACACATGCAAAATAGACTACAATTACTAAACTACAAATTACTACAACAATACTACTGTCTACTATTTTTACAATCAGAATAATTCCAAGGGACGATCCGAAGCAGCGGTCGCCACGTGCATGGGGGCTTAATTATTTAAATGAAAATAATTTTTCATAGCTGTATGTCCGGCTACGCAGTCTCGTAACCGGTTGACCCTGACTAGTTTTAATACGCAATCTGACTGCATAGAATAACAACAAAGAATGGAATGAAATTTTCCGTTAACACAATTAATTAATTAAGTCCCCAGCAGCTATAAAACCAACGCAACAACAAAGCACAAGTGTAACTCTTCTGTGTGTGGAAGTGTGATTCAACGTACACATCTGGCACGGTTCTTCTTCAACAAGACAAGAAATTTTAAATACCATTTATACTGAAGTAATTTAAAAAAAAAGAAATACTATAATTGCGTAAGGAAACCAGAATTACACTCTAATACAAGAACACGAGCCAGGTGCTTTGTTGACTGAATCTGTAATGACGCATTATTTAAGACACTGAAATAATGAAAAAAAACAGGGAATATTTTACCTTCACATATATTGATGAAAAGCACTCCGATCATTACAATATCTCCATTCGAACAACATCTGCTGTCTAGCCCATCAAACAACTGCATAAAACATGGAACAAGCATTCTCCAATACGACTTCTCGACAAGAACTTTTCACTACGACATCTCAGCAAGCACTGACTACGAGTTCTCGACAAGCACTGCCAGTGGAGGCGGCGGAATAATACTCTTTGGCGCAATCTCTGGCGCTGTGGCTCAGTGTAGCCACCTTTCAAAGTAGAGTGTTGAGAATTATTTGACGGACAAAATCATCAGTTATTTGAATTCATTAAGTGTCTTAATGTAAGAAGAGAATCATTTCGGCCGCGCGCGATCAGCCGAGCGGCCTAAGGCGCTGCAGTCATGGACTGTGCGACTGGTCCCGGCGGAGGTTCGAGTCCTCCCTCGGGCATGGGTGTGTGTGTTTGTCCTTATGATAATTTAGGTTGAGTAGTGTGTAAGCTTAGGGACTGGTGACCTTAGCAGTTAAGTCCCATAAGATTTCACACACATTTTTTAGAATCATTTCGTAACACACGTGGCCAGCGAGATTTATGCTATCAAACAAGAATGGATCTTATGGAAAAATCAGCTTAAATTTCGCTACCTGAAACATTTCCCAGAGGTCAAGACAGTCATTTGCAGACCAGACATGACTACGTTTCAGTCATTGAAACATTTCATTATGAGCTCCCACAGAAGTTCCATGACTCTGGAGGACTTACGACTAATTTCATCGCCGGCCGTTGTGGCCGAACGGTTCTAGGCGCTTCAGTCCGGAACCGCGCTGCTGCTACGGTCGCAGGCTCGAATCCTGCCTCGGGCATGGATGTGTGTGACGTCCTTAGGTTAGTTCGGTTTAAGTAGTTTTAAGTTCTAGGGACTGATGGGCTCAGATGTTAAGTCCCATAGTGCTCAGAGCCATTTGAACCATTTGAACTAATTTCATCCTTTCTGATTTTGTCAGACCGTTCTCGTTACTTCCAACTTGAGCTCACAGACGTACAGTGTAGCACCCAACTGAATAGTCTGTTTGTCCAGTCCAGAAAATTAAAAGACTTTTATATAATGTTACCCCAAAATTTCAATGTTTGGTTGACACATTTGAGTGGGCGATCTTTCATTTTTTTTTTTTTTTTTATTTTACTAAGCTCCGCCAAAGTTTGATTTCACAGAGTAACCCCATGTGTTTGTATCACGAACTATAGTTCCAGATAAACTCATCGGACAAAAAATTTGTCACCTTCGCGCAGGGCCAGCCATAGCATGCCAGACTTCACGCGTGCAGGGCATGCTGGCCGTGGGCAGGCCAAGGCCTGGTCCGTCTTGGCTTTGATCAGCCCTCTGGAAATTACCAGGAACACCACGATGTTTCATTGAGTATTGGTTTATGGCATTCTTCGGTCAGCACAACACTCTTCATTTCAGCAAACTGTTGGTGTATGCGATGTTTATCCTCCACTATTTGTTTGTGGTATGAAGAACTGAACAAAAAGAGGCTCTCTTGTGATCTATCGTCACAAACCTTTAAAAATTGATTGGAATGACAGACGAGAGGTATGGCAATACTCAATATATATTATGCAGTCCCATAAGCGATAGCTGCGAGAGAAGTTTTATGAAACGACAATATCAGGCAGAAAAAATTTATAGATTTATTTGACAATGAAAGAGTAGAAAATTACAGTTAGTTTAGAGTTGGAGAAAACGTGATGACTTATTTGTTTAAAACAATATTAAACCCTTTACTCTATAAGCATGTCGCCTTTCCTTAGCCGTTATCATTGCGACATCATCCATGTTCCGATGACTGAATATATTTCAGCTCTTGTATCTAAATACGTTGAACATAAAGTCCGTCATTTTCATGCTGCAAAGAGGCGTGCCCTTGGTTAAAAAAGTACGTTTTGTACACAAAAATGCAAAATACCTTACGCTGGTGTTACACGAATATATGAAGTTCCATCTTTCACATCTCGTGTTGGCGTTGAATCGCTCAACCATGAACAGGGAGCAGCGCGACTGTTAAACCGTCCTAGCCTGCTCCTCTTCGAGCCCTGCAGTATTTTCACATCGACCGACGCACCCCGAATAGTTTCCCACCGCAGATCGGAATGGTGCGCCTCGTTTCGTCTGCAATATGTTTCACTCCTGGCAGATTCCCAGGAAATGCTGCCCTCGGAGTACAAAAGAAGAATAATGGAGCAATTTCACTCGGGATTTCCTGAAAGACGCGTACGAGACATACAGCAATGCGACTGAAACAACAACGGGTAACGTAAGCCATCGTAATTCTTAAAACCTAATTCCCATTGTTCTGTTTCTTTCTCTGTCTTTCCACAGATTTCGTTTGCATTCTAAACTCTGTTTCGCCGTGCGTTTTTGTATAACAACAACCTGTTATATGAGCCAGTGCGTTGCAGTGACGTGTCTTGCACGCTTTTTGTTCAATGCTCTTCCTACCACCGCCAATCCTCCCTGCAGGCAGTAGTGCCCTCATCCCGCCCAGGAACAATTTTTTTCGTGCAAGGCAAAGTCTGCTTTCAAACAAAGGGAAAAACATGTAAGTTTTATATATCTCTGGTAAAATAAGAGACTAGTGAATTGAAATTCCTCTCACGTGCATTCGTACAAGTCTGTTTCTGCGACAGACCCATTTTTTCACTACGATTTACCAAGACACAAATCACAGACACACTTTATAGGCTATAGACGACCAAGCTACCCTGACCAAATGGTTTATTTGTTGCTTGCAGTTATATATGACCAGCACCTCAGGAGCAACGCAGACCACGTTTTACGGTTATTGTTACTGTTGTTGCAATCTAGAATGAATTAACGAAAATTGTTCTTGTCTTTCGTAGACAGTTATTTGTACAGCCCGAAACTCAAGACCAGATAACACTACTAAGCTATTTAAAAAGAAGAAGAAAATTATTTGAAAAGAAGTGGTCGAGAAAATGTGAAAAGATAAAGGAGAATAAACGAATAAGACTGAGAAGGAAATAACTACAAAAAAAGTTAGTAGTAATGAGAAGGTGTTACTAGTAACGGTGAAAATGGTAATGTAATTAATGAGGTAATAGTTGGCATAATGAGTATGTGTTCATGACTCCTATTGTTCTATCTGCACATCCTGAGACATAAACTAGGTCCGCTGTGTGTAACCAACACTTCAGGTGAACCTTCCAAACTGAAAATAGATGACAAAGCCTCAATGGTACTACGCGACGAAGTCCAGTTCATGGGTGCCGCAAACGGATATTTGCTAAAAGAGTCTACAACAATAAGCTGACGAGTGCTCCAAAAGGCTCCAGCAAAGTGTGTATGCCCTCGCTGCCACGGCGGGGCCGATAGATTTTCAGCACAAGTGTGACACTGTGACGTCATCTGTTCAATGCGGGCGTCCATGCCTGGTCTAGTGCAGTGCCGACGAGCTAAATGTTTTGTGCGTAAAATTCCCCAATGTCTTTGCTGGAGAAATCGCAACACATCTTTCTACAACAATTTTAGGAAAAAGCACATACAATTGTCCATACTCATTTTGCAATAAAATCACACCGTGCTGGAGGGAGAGGCTTTGCTTACGGGCAAAATATCGGCCCACAAAAGAATTCAGAATGTTTCTCGCTGAACGAGGGCAAGCAGTGCGTATGTAGTGCAACAAAAGGTTCAAGTCAGGGTCTGCTTCTGTGGCCTGCACAGTTCTCCTATAGATCAGCGGAAAACTCTGTAAAACTTCAGAGTCCTGCGTGTCGATCTGACAACAAGATGCGGCAGTACTATCGAATTCAAACTCAGGGCCAGCTGGAAGACGGGATACCGTGACAATGAACCATGAACCCCCATCAACCATGGACCTTGCCGTTGGTGGGGAGGCTTGCGTGCCTCAGCGATACAGATGGCCGTACCGTAGGTGCAACCACAACGGAGGGGTATCTGTTGAGAGGCCAGACAAACATGTGGTTCCTGAAGAGGGGCAGCAGCCTTTTCAGTAGTTGCAGCGGCAACAGTCTGGATGATTGACTGATCTGGCCTTGCAGCACTAACCAAAACGGCCTTGCTGCGCTGGTACTGCGAACGGCTGAAAGCAAGGGGAAACTACAGCCGTAATTTTTCCCGAGGAAATGCAGCTTTACTGTATGATTAAATGATGATGGCGTCCTCTTGGGTAAAATATTCCGGAGGTAAAATAGTTCCCCATTCGGATCTCCAGGCGGGGACTACTCAAGAGGACGTCGTTATCAGGAGAAAGAAAACTGGCGTTCTACGGATCGGAGGGTGGAATGTCAGATCCCTTAATCGGGCAGGTAGGTTAGAAAATTTAAAAAGGGAAATGGATAGGTTGAAGTTAGATATAGTGGGAATTAGTGAAGTTCGGTGGCAGGAGGAACAAGACATTTGGTCAGGTGAATACAGGGTTATAAATACAAATAGGGGTAATGCAGGAGTAGCTTTAATAATCAATAAAAAAATAGGAGTGCGGGTTAGCTACTACAAACAGCATAGTGAACGCATTATTGTGGCCAAGATAGACACAAAGCCCATGCCTACTACAGTAGTACAAGTTTATATGCCAACTAGCTCTGCAGATGATGAAGAAATAGATGAAATGTATGACGAGATAAAAGAAATTTTTCAGGTAGTGAAGGGAGACGAAAATTTAATACTCATGGGTGACTGGAATTCGTCAGTAGGAAAAGGGAGAGAAGGAAACATAATAGGAGAATATGGATTGGGGGGAAGAAATGAAAGAGGAAGCCGCCTTGTAGAATTTTGCACAGAGCATGACTTAATCATAGCTAACACTTGGTTCAAGAATCACAAAAGAAGGTTGTATACCTGGAAGAATCCTGGAGATACTAAAAGGTATCAGATAGATTATATAATGGTAAGACAGAGATTTAGGAACCAGGTTTTAAATTGTAAGACATTTCCAGGGGCAGATGTGGATTCTGACCACAATCTATTGGTTATGAACTGCAGATTGAAACTGAAGAAACTGCAAAAAGGTGGGAATTTAAGGAGATGGGACCTGGATAAACTGAAAGAACCAGAGGTTGTAGAGAGTTTCAGGGAGAGCATAAGGGAACAATTGACAGGAATGGGGAAAAGAAATACAGTAGAAGAAGAATGGGTAGCTCTGAGGGATGAAGTAGTGAAGGCAGCAGAGGATCAAGTACGTAAAAAGACGAGGGCTAATAGAAATCCTTGGGTAACAGAAGAAATATTGAATTTAATTTATGAAAGGAGAAAATATAAAAATGCAGTAAATGAAGCAGGCAAAAAGGAATACAAACGTCTCAAAAATGAGATCGACAGGAAGTGCAAAATGGCTAAGCAGGGATGGCTAGAGGACAAATGTAAGGATGTAGAGGCTTGTCTCATTAGGGGTAAGATAGATACTGCCTACAGGAAAATTAAAGAGACCTTTGGATAGAAGAGAACCACTTGTATGAATATCAAGAACTCAGTTGGAAACCCAGTTCTAAGCAAAGAAGGGAAGGCAGAAAGGTGGAAGGAGTATATAGCGGGTTTATACAAGGGCGATGTGCTTGAGGACAATATTATGGAAATAGAAGAAGATGTAGATGAAGACGAAATGGGAGATAAGATACTGCGTGAAGAGTTTGACAGAGCACTGAAAGACCTGAGTCGAAACAAGGCCCCGGGAGTAGACAATATTCCATTACAACTACTGATGGCCTTGGGAGAGCCAGTCATGACGAACTCTACCATCTGGTGAGCAAGATGTATGAGACAGGCGAAATACCCTCAGACTTCAAGAAGAATATAATAATTCCAATCCCAAAGAAAGCAGGTGTTGACAGATGTGAAAATTACCGAACTATCAGTTTAATAAGTCACAGCTGCAAAATACTAACGCGAATTCTTTACAGACGAATGGAAAAACTGGTAGAAGCGGACCTCGGGGAAGATCAGTTTGGATTCCGCAGAAATGTTGGAACACGTGAGGCAATACTAACCTTACGACTTATCTTAGAAGAAAGGTTAAGGAAAGGCAAACCTACGTTTCTAGCATTTGTAGACTTAGAGAAAGCTTTTGACAATGTTAACTGGAATACTCTCTTTCAAATTCTGAAGGTGGTAGGGGTAAAATACAGGGAGCGAAAGGCTATTTACAATTTGTACAGAAACCAGATGGCAGTTATAAGAGTCGAGGGGCATGAAAGGGAAGCAGTGGTTGGGAAAGGAGTGAGACAGGGTTGTAGCCTCTCCCCTATGTTATTCAATCTGTATATTGAGCAAGCAGTAAAGGAAGCAAAAGAAAAATTCGGTGTAGGTATTAAAATTCATGGAGAAGCAGTAAAAACTTTGAGGTTCGCCGATGACATTGTAATTCTGTCAGAGACAGCAAAGGACTTGGAAGAGCAGTTGAATGGAATGGACAGTGTCTTGAAAGGAGGATATAAGATGAACATCAACAAAAGCAAAACGAGGATAATGGAATGAAGTCAAATTAAATCGGGTGATGCTGAGGGAATTAGATTAGGAAATGAGACACTTAAAGTAGTAAAGGAGTTTTGCTATTTAGGGAGTAAAATAACTAATGATGGTCGAAGTAGAGAGGATATAAAATGTAGACTGGCAATGGCAAGGAAATCGCTTTTGAAGAAGAGAAATTTGTTAACGTCTAGTATAGACTTAAGTGTCAGGAAGTCGTTTCTGAAAGTATTTGTATGGAGTGTAGCCATGTCTGGAAGTGAAACATGGACGATAACTAGTTTGGACAAGAAGAAAATAGAAGCTTTCGAAATGTGGTGCCACAGAAGAATGCTGAAGATAAGGTGGGTAGATCACGTAACTAGTGAGGAGGTATTGAATAGGATTGGGGAGAAGTTTGGGGCACAACTTGACTATAAGAAGGGATCGGTTGGTAGGACATGTTTTGAGGCATCAAGGGATCACAAATTTAGCATTGGAGGGCAGCGTGGAGGGTAAAAATCGTAGAGGGAGACCAAGAGATGAATACACTAAGCAGATTCAGAAGGATGTAGGTTGCAGTAGGTACTGGGAGATGAAGAAGCTTCCACAGGATAGAGTAGCATGGAGAGCTGCATCAAACCAGTCTCAGGACTGAAGACCACAACAACAACAACCGTGACAATAGCAAAGCCCAACGTCGCAGCTTCTGAGCCATGCATGGCGGAACGGGTTGGACGGATGAAACAAAGACTGAAGTAGCTTATGGTCCGTCACTAGGTAAAATTTCCGACCAAATAGATAATGGTGAAACTCTGTCACGCCGTAGATAATAGGGAGCGCTTCCTTCTCGATTTGGTAATCATTACAAAGAGTCTTGGTCAATAACTTGGAAGCAAAAGCAATCGGCCTGTCCTGTGAACCAAATCTGTGCCAGAGCACAATTCCGATTCCGTACGAGGAAGCGTCCACTGCCAAAACTATAGGCTTAGCGGTCTCGAAATGAACAAGGCATCTGTCAGTCAGCAGGGTGTTTTTTAAGTCTCTGGAATGCATCCTGACACACTTTGGTCCAAACAAAAGGCACATCCTTCCGGCGCAAACAATGCAACGGAGCCGCTATCTGGACTGCGTTAGATATAAACCGGATATAATACGTCAACTTACCGAGATCTGACTCAGTTCCTGGTCCCGGCCGAGGTTCGAGTCCTCCCTCGGGCATGAGTGTGTGTGTTTGTCCTTAGGATAATTTAGGTTAAGTAGTGTGTAAGCTTAGGGACTGATGGCTTTAGCAGTTAAGTCCCATAAGATTTCACACACATTTGATTTCTTGACTCAGTTCCGCCACATTAAGCGGCACAGGATTGTTCCGGATGGGCAGAAAATGTGAGTGAAGGAGATAAATACCTTGACTATTAAGAACATGGCCTAAATAGTGAATTTCACTCTGAAAAAAGGCACATTTGTCCAGCTGACGCCTCTAACCTGCTGCTGAAAGCACTTGAAGAGGTTTACGAAGGTTACTAATATGTTCCTCCGGTGTAAGTCCTGACACCACTATATTGTCCAAGTAATTGGAACAGACTGTAACTTTTGCAGTAAGCAGTTCTAAGCAGCTTTGGAATATGGCAGGCGCGGAAACGCTGCCAAAGGGTAAGAGCAAAAATTTGAACAACGCTAAATGTGTGTTGACAACAAGCGCGTTCTGAGACTTCTCATCTAGCGGAATTTGCAAATACGCTTTGCTTAAGTTGACTTTTGAAAAATAGCAGCCTGCACCAAGCCTGTCTTTTAATTCCTCAGGGTGAAGCAACGGGTTAAGTGTTAGTTATTGTTTGCGGATTCACAGTGGATTTTAAGTCAACATAAAGACGAAGTCTTCCAGAAGCCTTTATAAGATTACCAGGGGACAAGCCCATTGATTAGTCCGGATAGGAGCAATATACACTTTTCTTGCCATTTTTATGTTACCTTGCTGCTCTGTCTCTAAATGCATGGGAGCTGGAACATCCCCCGAAAGAAACTTAGGTTGCACATTGTCCTTTACTGTAATGGCCGGCACAAAATTATTACTCTTCCAAGTACTTCAGAAGATAAATCATGAAACTCCACAATCAGTTAAGTAACACTGTCCTTTGGGCTGAAAGCAGAAACAGAAAGTACATTGTCCTGAATACGAAGACCAAACAAATCAAATGGATCTAACCTAAAAATATTTTAATAGTCTCGAGAATGCAAAACTGTAAATGTCACTGTCCTTGTGTGAGACTGGAATGTGGCAGGAAAACTACTTGTACCAAGCACTGCAATGTCTTGAGCGTTATACGCAGTAAATTCCATGCAAGATGATGTCAACTGTAGCGAGCCCAACTGTACACAAGTTGCACGATTAAGCAATGTAACGGAACCGCCAATATCTACTGAAGTCGCACAAAGCGTCTGGCAATGGCTAAGTTCACAAGCAGTTTGTTTGACCGTCGTTGCACAGCACTTGGGAGGCACGTCTTGAATTTGGTCATTACTAGTACCGGTAGCTGTTGTGGAAAAAACTGAGAATACGTTCACTGAGGGAGAAGGTGCATCATGCTTACGAGAGCGAATGTGGGTGGAGATCTTTTTCTGTTGCAATCACACGTGTTGTACATAACCTGGCTTTCCACAAGCAAAGCAAGTCACGTTCCGCGAAGGGCTTTTTTGTCTTTTACTCTTAGAAAAGCAGCGCGGACATGATTTCACAGCAGACTCATGCGTTGATATTTGTTTACTCTTACCGTAACACGGTGGCTCGTTTGCGAGAGGCAGTCAATCGCGAGGTCGTAGCCGTCTGACACTTTGCGTTACACTGCAATGAGAGCTACCTCAAAGTTTTCTACGGCACTATCATACGAGTCCTGATCTTCAATAATTTGTAACACTTGTTTCAAAGTAGGTCCAGAATGATTGAGAATTTGTTCACGAATCCTACTGTCTGGGAAATGGTATGTAATTGCATCACCAACCATTGCGTCACTGTAGTACTGTCCACAGCTACATTCAAAACGACACTGCCGTGTCAAACTCTGAAGTTCAATGACGCACTGACGGTATGTCTGTTCTGGCTTTTTGCGCAATCAAAAGAACTTGAAAAGGGCTGTAGCAACCCGTACCTGATCCTCGTAATAACGAGTGCAGATAGAAAATAAATCCTTAAAAACTAGCAACTCTGACCTGCTAATCAGGAATAACTTCTGAGAGAAGAGGCCGGGGTGGCCGAGCGGTTCTAGGCGCTACAGTCTGGAAACGCGCGACCGCTACGGTCGCAGGTTCGAATGCTGCCTATGGCATGGGTGTGTGTGAGGTCCTTACGTTAGTTAGGTTTAATTACTTCTAAGTTCTAGGCGACTGATGACCTCAGAAGTTAAGTCGCAGCCACTTGAACCATTCCGAGCGAGGCCGTAAGCTCCTGTTCCGGGCGTCGGCAAGAAATAAGAAAGTTTCACAGTACTTTACAGTTGATGTGTAGTACAATGAGCGTCGAACTGAACGTACCACTCGTTACATTCCTCTTGTTGTTCATCGAAAGTTCGGAACGGCGGAATGCACGATGGTGGTGCCGTGGAAGTGGCTGGTTGTTGTGGCGGAGTTGAAGCAGCAGCGGCTTGTACATTAATAAGCTTCTGGACTGCCGTCATCAACTGCGACATTTGGTGGTTCTGAAACTGAATAAACTGCATTAGATCAAAGCCAGCAGCAGCCGGAGATGTGGTACAGGAGGTGGATTAGATCCCACTTTAACGATCGGAGCTCCGCAACAAACTATAAGTAGAAGTAAAACTACGCAATTAGTAACATTGCTCCTCTGAAAGAAAATAGAGAAACATTAGTGAGGCGCTCTGACTGGGCGGCGAAGAGCGAAGGCAGCATTGGTTCCGAAATCCTCGTCGTCAGATGTTGTGTCGGCTACTGTGGGAGTTAGCACCGACACAGACAAGGTAGGAGAGAAGTTGCGATGGCCAGCAGCAAGAATCCAAAATGATCTGTACATTAAAAGTTAGCATTAATATAATACTTCATTTCTACAAAGAAGAGAACCGTTACTTAACTTGCTGTACCTCCTTCGTGCAAGTACATTGCCAATCCACTACTACTCGTAGAACTCAGACTATTCCTTAGTAATGACGCTCTCGAAGTCTGCGACCGAACTGGGCCAACCAGCGATAGGTGGCTGGTTAAATCAGCGTTGATAGGTGTGACGCTGCCGGTTCTTCACACTGGTGCGCGAATCATCGCCTTCTTGACGCCATTTCACAGTGCTGTGCTGGTCGGTGTGCAGCCGATTCTTGATGCAAAAATAAGTGTTTAGCTTTGTACACCGAAAATGCAGGGTATGTAAAAAAGATGTATACACACTTTTATAAAGATAAGCTATTATATTAACATCAGCATTTCAACGATTCAAAGTGAAACAATTACAACAAGTGTTCAAACTGCAAATCGCCCGCTTCCAAACAGTTCTGAGCACGATGCAGTAAATTCAGAGTCACCTGTCCTAGAATGTCGTGGCTTCCTGCTATACACTACGTTCTTGAGGGTACTACACAAGTATAAATCAAGTGGGGTCAAATCGGGAACTCGACGGGAGCCCTTCGTGCAATTCGAAGACCTTGTGCATTTTTACTCGGATAGGCCCGTACATCCCTATGGAAGTGGGATGGAGCGCCATCTTGCTGGAAGAAACGTCCATCACCAAACACAACACAAATGGATGGTCAAATTAATGAGTCTAGCATTTCCAGGTAACTGCTGCCAGTAATCGTACCTTAGAATAAGAAACGTCCAGTCAACCCCCTTGATGATAATCTGCACCAGACGTTACGTCCGGAGGCTCACTCGACATAAGCACGTGGATTTCGCAGGGTCCGGTACGTGCAGGTATGCCTGTCTACAGTGCCATTTAAATTAAACTATGCCTCATCAGATCATACCACTTTCGAAACAAAATTAGGATCAAGTTAAACCTGTGCAAGGGACCATTAAGACTTATGCTTGGCCCAGTCACTCCTACTGATTACTGTGCTAAACGACTGAAAGCATCTAACGCCTGGAAGGAAGACTCTTCAACTGTTGTTATGTATGGCCGACTTCATCTTCCCTTATGCATATCCATAATTGTTCTAGCAGTTTCAAACTTATGGTGAAGGCAAGCAATGCCAACCCTTTCCATATTCTGCCTCCAATGTCGTTGCACTTCACTGGTGTTCTTCAACTTCCAGTGCCATTTAAGACCGCTTATTCGCTGCCTCGAAAGTCAATTGTGTTCGCACCGTGACCTCACTTTGTACACTATCATTGAGGGAGGGGGGGGGGGCACAACACTACTGCCATATGTTGCTCAACCAAAATATTTGATAAGTGAACGACAGCAACTGAGGAACATATTTATAGAATAAAAATCCGCTTCATTTGTCAGTAGTTTTCTTAATTTATTCCATGATCGGTTTCGAAGCATAAAGCTCCATCTCTGTTTGCTACCAAATAATTATGGGGACAAAAATGTGTGGCAATCAGGTCAATTAGTCATGGAGGTCACACCCTCGTCAAACAGGTGGGAGCGTAGGAGCATCAACGACAGCGCCCGCTAGGACAGCCCGACACGGAAGTGCCTAGGCAATATTCATTCTATAAACATGTTGCTCAACCTCTGTGCAATACCTTCACCTCATACCGATTGTGATTTCAAATCATGTGGCTCGTATAGCCAGATTTACGAGGTGCATTCAAGTTCTAAGGCCGATTTTTTTTCTAATTAACTACTCACCCGAAATCGATGAAACTGGCGTTACTTCTCGACGTAATCGCCCTGCAGACGTACACATTTTTCACAACGCTGACGCCATGATTCCATGGCAGCGGCGAAGGCTTCTTTAGGAATCTGTTTTGACCACTGGAAAATCGCTGAGGCAATAGCAGCACGGCTGGTGAATGTGCGGCCACGGAGAGTGTCTTTCATTGTTGGAAAAAGCCAAAAGTCACCAGGAGGCAGGTCAGGTGAGTAGGGAGCATGAGGAATCACTTCAAAGTTGTTAGCACGAAGAAACTGTTGCGTAACGTTAGCTCGATGTGCGGGTGCGTTGTCTTGGTGAAACAGCACACGCGCAGACCTTCCCGGACGTTTTTGTTGCAGTGCAGGAAGGAATTTGTTCTTCAAAACATTTTCGTAGGATGCACCTGTTACCGTAGTGCCCTTTGGAACGCAATGGGTAAGGATTACGCCCTCGCTGTCCCAGAACATGGACACCATCATTTTTTCAGCACTGGCGGTTACCCGAAATTTTTTTGGTGGCGGTGAATCTGTGTGCTTCCATTGAGCTGACTGGCGCTTTGTTTCTGGATTGAAAAATGGCATCCACGTCTCATCCATTGTCACAACCGACGAAAAGAAAGTCCCATTCATGCTGTCGTTGCACGTCAACATTGCTTGGCAACATGCCACACGGGCAGCCATGTGGTCGTCCGTCAGCATTCGTGGCACCCACCTGGATGGCACTTTTCGCATTTTCAGGTCGTCATGCAGGATTGTGTGCACAGAACCCACAGAAATGCCAACTCTGGAGGCGATCTGCTCAACAGTCATTCGGCGATCCCCCAAAACAATTCTCTCCACTTTCTCGATCATGTCGTCAGACCGGCTTGTGCGAGCCCGAGGTTGTTTCGGTTTGTTGTCACACGATGTTCTGCCTTCATTAAACTGTCACACCCATGAACGCACTTTCGACACATCCATAACTCCATCACCACATGTCTCCTTCAACTGTCGATGAATTTCAATTGGTTTCACACCACGCAAATTCAGAAAACGAATGATTGCACGCTGTTCAAGTAAGGAAAACGTCGACACTTTAAGTATTTAAAACAGTTCTCATTCTCGCCGCTGGCGGTAAAATTCCATCTGCCATACGGTGCTGCCATCTCTGGGACGTATTGACAATGAACGCGGCCTCATTTTAAAACAATGCGCATGTTTCTACCTCTTTCCAGTCTCGAGAAAAAAAATCGGAGGCCTTAGAACTTGAATGCACCTCGTATAATATGTATAAAAAAATTTTATCTACCCTGTGTATGGCTTTTTCCTTTTTCTTTTTTCTCCAATTCAAGTAATATTGATATCCCGCACTCCAGAACTGCAGACTGCAGATTAATTAATATTGACTTCATTTTGAGATCCAACAGTTTTTCCAAGAAGTTTATTTTTCTTTAATTACTGTATTAGAAATGAATTTTGAAGTGTTAATTCGTAAAGAGGATTGAATTCTTAACCGCTTCATGCCTAAGTGAGCTGCATTCAAGATTTTGGTACAACTAATAAATAAACTGAAATTGTGTAAGGTGGCGTGGTCTCCTAACCTTCATTTCTTATATATTCCGACCTCACCATCGTATTCTGTGTATCAAGACGTTTCATTCGAGCCTAAACTCGATAGGGTACAGTCAGTTTTACATATTTCCATGTAACCAATATGCAAATCTAATAAATAAATCGCAAGTGCGCACAAACATTCAAGACACGACGGCCACAGGAGTTTTTGTTCGGCGGACGCAATCAGCCCAATGGAAAGTCTGTATGAGGGTGAGTTAGCACGCAGCTGAGCCGGCTGGCCAACCTCCCAGGGACCAAAACAGTTTTTGCTAGAGAAAAGGATAATAGCCTGCGTGTTCAACTTAAAAGCAAAACTCGTTCTATTGATTGGGAGAGCCCAAGCATACTAATTTTTGACAGACCTCTGTCACTAGTGAATCGGAGTGATACTCTACATTGAGTCACTCGCGATTAAGCGTTTGTTCACTATGTTGGTCACGATACTTAATGTGTGGTGTTAACACAGAGTATTAGTTAGCGAACATTGAGTGGCATCGCGGTGGACTGGTTCTCTGACAGGTGTACCACGCCAATAGTTAGACTAGGGGCAGATAGGAGTCCTTGAGTTGTAACCTCTCCACAAAAATTTATGAATGACAATATTATATAGAAATGGAGCCAAGAAGCAATATTGTCCCCACAGAAATATTTAAATAAAAATATAATAATAAATGGGAGCCAAGTGTAACCTCCCGCAATGAAATCTACTGACAATGACAATTAAACAAAAATTAGCAATCTGACCCAAGTATAAGTTCCTCACAAAAAATGAAAGTCCATTCAGTGATAAGAAAATCTCAATGATAATGATAATTCAATTAAACCGAAATATCGGTCTTTGGCCCTGTGCAAAAAATCAGAATTAATTTCTTACCTCATTGAAACTGCTTGTCAAATTTCTGCTCTTATTGTTGGCCGCGGCTTGGAGGAACTGCATTGCAAATAATATTTTTTTTTTTTAAATTTAACTGAAACTTTTCTTTAAGGGAAATGGAAGGAAATCGTTGGTTCAATTAAATGCTTCTTTTGTTAAAATATTGCTTTGAAATCAAAAAATTATTATTGGGGCACTTGTTGAAAATTAATTACAATAAATAAACTTTACATTATCTGATGATTACCTTAATTAACAACATACCTCATTCAGCATCTTGACCAGAATGCCATGTCGACGCTCGCCGACTCCTCACACACACAACTGCACTCGACTGCTACTACCGACATACTGCACTGCTCACAGACTGCCCACTGACAGACTGCTCGCAACTGTACTACACGACTACTACTAGCGTACTGCTCGCAACACTCGCGCGGTCAAGCGCAGACTAACCACGATAAATGGCTCTCTGGTCAAAGATTTTATCATGCCTCACCATCGCTGCTACGTTACATACGTGTTTCATAACCCTCCACTGGGGGGGCAAAAATTTGGCAGCGATGGTGAGTCATTTGGACTTGCCAAGCGCGGCAAAATTTTTTTCTTTAATTAATGAACTTTTACAATTTATAGAATATTTAAATACATGAATTAAATGTTGTGCACATGCACCGAGTACAAAACATTTCAGATAAAGACAAGATATGAGTACAAAACATATTAGCAAATCAGAAAACTGTATATACAAATTATTTGACAGATAACAGAGTGTACACGCACTGAAAACATTCTTTAGCATTTTCAGAACAAATAAACAGAATGGCAGAAAATCATGTTGATAAGTGACATGAGTGTACTCGCACTGGAGTTGAGAACATATCAGCAAATGACGAAATGTATATACAATGAGTAACAAATGACATAAGTGCATACGCACTGAAGTATTGAACATACAAAATGAGTACAAATCATATTGAAAAATGAGAAAAGTGCACAGGCACTGAAGTTCAGTAGAAAACATATTAACACATAACCTAAGTGCACATGCACTGTAGTTCAGAACATATCATTAAAATAAAAATGTATATACAATATAAAAGACAAGAGTGCACATATACTGTACTTCAGAACAAATCGAAAAAATGTCTTAGGCATTTTCGCAATAAATAAACATAATGGCAAAAAATCATGTCGACAAGTGCCATAAGTGTACTCGCACTGGAGTTCAGCGAATCGAAAAAAAAATGTATAACCCATGAACATAAATGATGTTAGCAAAAAAAAATGATTTTCACTATGTGACAAGAATTAGGATAGGAAAGGGAAGGATTGCATCATGGTTGTAGCACTTTAGATTGCACACAGCTGTTCTGAATGTCCATATCTTTCCACAGAAGTACAACACCAAGTGACACAATTTGAAGTTCTTTTCCCATCAGAATTTATCAGCGTAGCCAAGACACTGAACTGTCGTAGTAATGTTCCATGTTTTCATTTTGGCAGTACATTAGGTACACCAAACAGTGGGACCATAATAACGTCTTCATCGCTCACGGTGGTGGACAGCATGTCGCGTCAACACCACGCTCTTACAAGGCACACCAACGTAGAATTAGTGCAAAACCAAAGATAGTGCTCCATGATCACTAGGATAGACAGGACAAATGGACATTGCAGTAATTCAGGGTAGTTAGCTCATAAGGTGAAGGACATTAAGTCACATACCATTCTTCATTAGTAGTTTGCGGCATTCATAGCCCAGTTGTTGAACATTTCTGTACCATGTATGTAGTATTACAGAAAAATGTTCATTAATTGTTTTACATAGAATCAGTAGCCTTCTTTTCCTAGTTACAAAGCATTATTAAATAATCGCATTCTTTTCCAGTTACAAAGTATAGCATAGTTAAGTAATCATTTGTCATTCCAATATAGTATTAATCATTAGCCTTCTCCTAATTACAAAGCATTATTAAACAATCACATTCCTTTCCAATTACAAAGTATGACATAGTTAATTAATCATTTGTCATTTCAATATAGTAAGAATCATTAGCTTTTTCCTAATTACAAAGCATTATTAAACAATCACATTCTTTTCCAGTTACAAAGTATCAACATTGAAAACAAGAGCTAATTAATGGCATAATTAATAACATAATTCATTGAGTGACATTAATTATTGGCACTCAGTGGCCAGCAAGTATTGAATAGAATAAAACATTGTTCATCATTCAGTATTATTCAGATCATTATGAAGTCATTATTAAAAATCAGTTAATTACAGTCATAGCATTAATAATCATGGGCATAAAACATTGTTCCTCATTCAGTATTATTCAGATCATTACAAAGTCATTATTAAAAATCAGTTAATTACAGTCATAGCATTAATAATCATGGGCATTATAAGTAGTTTCATTACAATAAACAGTGGCAGTTATTAGCCAGTTACAAAGCATTATTTTATATATTTTTTTTGTCTCATTAAGAAGTCATTACTCAAGTGATATACTATTCTGAGTTGATCAGTATTATTCAGAATTATCATAAACTAGTGACATTATGTGGGACTGGTAATACATTTTTTTGTTAGCAATGCATTGCGTTGGGATCGATAATTAATTGCTGAGGCATAACACTATTTGCTTTTGACCTATTGCTGCAAATGAGAATAGGTAACGTCATTCGTCATGAGTCAGCTGTAGCAAGGTTATGTAACAAGGCAGTATATGTGATCACATTTATAAAAGATAGACACAATGGGTAAAAAAAATAAAAATGCAAGTACTAGAACAGGTATAATAAGTAACAGGTTTAGTAAGTATCATGAAAAGCTTCTCCTGGAAAAAATACAAAATGGATTATTGACCTGAAAGAAGAAACGCACACTATGCTGAAAAGTAGTGAACTTCAAATTAACAAGTAGTGAAACGTGTATAAAATGTGTTCCATAGCTGTCCTTTCCAAAACTTTCCGTCATCCTACTATGCAATATAACACCTGCTGTCAAAACAAACTGCAACAAATACTTAAATAACTACATAGGATAAATACATAACTTCAACATTATCCTCCAATATCATCATCACCTGTAAAGAAAAACTTCATTATTTATAGTAGCATATTCTTCATCATTATTCATCAGCATTCATTATCATCTGCAAAATATCACTTCATTACTCATTACACAATTATTCCTTATCTCTAGCATATTTCATCACTAAAACTAAGATGTGTAGTTCTGTCTGACAGCCTGCATCAATCACCTTGTATTCTGAAAGAAAAAATTTGTTAAGACTGCTATTCTACGATGAGTATAGTATATTCTTGTTAATGTTTGTTAATCCTGATCCATTTACTCTTCCTCATAAAGTTATTGCATCTTCTTTCGTTTATTCCGTAGGTGAAATTCCCATTTCTGTTGAATTTATTTCTTACACGCATCATTTCTTTCTGAAATTGATGAACAAAGATTAATGTCTTGCATTTAAATCACTTACCCACTAAATAATGACTGGTTTATGGTGACATAATTAAGCATACAGCATAACATGACAGAAAACGTAATATGTCAAAGACATTGACAGTGTTCAGATGCAAAAATGTACACAGAATAATACAATGCAGCAGCAAAAAACGTAAAACAGTCACGATCTTGAGATGTCATAGGGCAAAAAGAATGTCAAAGTCAACTGGTGTGTGTTATATCTTAACTATTTCACAGTGCATACAAACAAAACTTGAAAACAATCATACATAAAAAGACAAATGTGACGTTCGTTGTGTTCAGCTTGTATGTAGTGTAGTTAATCGAGGCGAGAATTAAAGACTTTAATGGAGAGAGAATTTGATAAAATTACTACGTCATTACATAGAATTGCATAATTATTCATAAAATACGTAAGTTCATCTGGAAAAATATGCACGGTCTGATGTGTAACGACAAGAAAAGCGACCTGCTAACCTTACCTTGCCGGGCACTTGCCAAGAAAAAATACGATAATCATCAGTAATTAGTCATGGGAATATAATTGCATTAGTAAATGGCATCATAGTGTGTTGAATCATAAAGTGTCTTCATTCAATAAAGGGTTTAATATTTGACCAATGGTGGTTGCCTTTCGATTTTCTGGTTCTCAAAGTTTCGACGTGTACAACATTGGGGTGAGGGATGCTGCGAATCCGAAATGGACCTGCGTATAGAAGTTCAAATTTACTGCACTTACCTTTTAATTTACTGGATAAATAGTGTGTACGTACTAATATTTTCTGTCCAACGTGAAAGTCGCGGCGTGTACAAACCTGTTTTTGCTGTCTTCTCCGGCGCTCTGCGGCACGTTTGATGTTGTTCAGCGCAATGTTAATTATTTCATGGTGTCTTAGTCGACGACATTTAGGGAAGTTTACTAATTCTTTAATTTTGTTTGGTGGTTCAACGTTTTTCAATATAACAGACGGAGATAGCATAGTGGATTCATTTGGAATGGAATTAATTACATCTTGGAATGAGAGTATGTGTGTATCCCAATCAATATGTCTTTTGTGGCAGTATATTCGGCACAGCTTACCAATTTCTTTCATTAACCGTTCACAAGGGTTCGAAGAAGCATGGTACTTGGATATATAAATCGGATAAATGTTTCTAGCTCGTAACATGCGTGTCCATATGCTAGAACGAAATTGAGATCCATTGTCAGAAATTACTTTCATCACATGCCCTACATGAATTAGAAAATGTTTTACAAATGCTTTCGAAACAGTTTTAGCAGTAGCTTTGCGTAACGGAGTGAAAGTAACAAATTTTGAAATGAGCTCAACAGCGACAAATATGTAGCAAAAACCTCTGTTAGTTCTCGGAATCGGACCAAAAATGTCTACAGCGGCCATATGTTTTAATTTAACAGGTACAATGGGATATAAAGGAGGAATATGTGAAGTGGTGTCTGATTTAGCTTTCTGGCAAATTTTACAAGACGCTAAAACTCGTCGTATACGTTTCTCCATGTTGGTAAAATAACAGTTCTGTCTCAGTATAAGAAAACATTTTCGTGCTCCGTAATGTGCGTAACTTAAATGAGTGTACCAGATTAATTTGTTAACCAGTTCGTCAGGAATGCATAATAACCAGTTGTTGCTGTCAGGATGAGAGCGGCGAAACAGAATGTCATTGCGTACAGTGTAATGGTTTCTAATCGTAACATTATTCCTATCTTGCCAAAGGTGTTTAATTTCTTTCCACACGTTGTCTTTATTTTGTTCTTGTGCTATGTCCTGTAATGACGATGAAATAAAGTTTTCAAATGCAACTTGCTGAATGTACATGACACTGAAATTTGTTTTGCAGAAGTTGGTTGCTACGTCTTGCTGATTGTTCCTCAGAGAACGCGATAGTGCGTCTGCTATAACATTTTGTGTGCCGGGAATGTGAACTATTGTAAAATTAAATTCCTGTAAATAAAGTTTCCATCTGCTTAATCTGTCGTGAGTGAATTTAGCCGAAAGTAAAAATTGTATCGCTCTGTGGTCTGTGTAAACGGTGGTATGTCTGCCATAAAGAAAGTGCCGAAATCTCGTAAAAGCCCATACAACACATAATGTTTCAAGTTCTGTAACAGAATAATTTCGTTCAGCAGGTGACAGAATGCGACTTGCAAATGCGATGTTTTTAATTGCTATTGAGCCATCTTCTTCAATTTCCTGGAAAATGTGTACGCCTAAAGCCGTGTTAGAACTGTCGGTGGCAATGGAGAAATTTCTGGTAAGATCTGGGTGCGATAAAAGTGGTGCATTCAACAGAGCATGTTTCAGGTTCATGAATTCAGAGTGTGCTTGCTTATCCCAAGACCAAATACTGTTTTTACCTGTTAATTGGCATAATCTGGGTGTGTCTAAAGCAGAGTGATGAATAAATTTACGAAACAAGTTAATTAAGCCCAAAAAACTGCGTAATTGCTTCTTCGTCGTAGGAACAGTAATGTCACGTAGAGCTTGAAGTTTTTCCGGATCAGGTGCAATGCCTTCTGCTGAAATTACGTGTCCAAGAAATTTTATAGAAGTTTTGCCAAAGTGCGATTTACTAAGATTAACTGTGAGTCCTTGAGCATGAAAAGTTTGCAACAGTTGTTCAAGAATCATATTGTGTTCCGACCAGTTAGCTTCTGCGATAAGAATGTCGTCTACATACGTCGTAATTCTGTCCTTAAGTTCTGTCGGAAGTATTGTGTTCAAACCGCGAATAAAGGCTGCAGAAGAAATAGTTAAGCCGAATGGTAATTTGCAAAATTGATAACAGTCGCCGAAACAGAGAAAAGCTGTATATTTTCTGCAATTTGGATGAAGTTGAATTTGCCAAAATCCCGATTTTAAATCTAGTGTAGAATAAATAGCAGTACCATGAAATTTCTGTAAAAGTTCCTCTAAAGTCTGTGGTCGATCTGTTTCATTAATAATAATGTCATTAACGTGACGTGAATCAAGTACAAGGCGAAGTGAGCCATCTTTTTTTTTTAACAATATGTAGCGGGTTTATGTACGGACTAACTGCCGGTTCTATAATTCCTTGATCAAGCATATCCTGCAATTCCTTATTAACCTGTTCTCTGTGGATATATGGAATTGGATAATGCTTTGCTTTAAATGTGTCGTGCTGTTTCACTTGAAATTCATACATAAAACCGGACATAGTATCAGGAATGTTGTCAAAAACTGGAGCTTGCTGTAAAAGAATTTTGTGTAACTGCGTGCGTTCGTCGTCTGTATTTGCACTGCTCTCTTTAACCTTATCAGAAATCAATTGCATTACGTCGTAGTCAGCTTCGTATGGAGTATTATAGTTGTGTACGTACGTATCCGTGAACAATGTGGGATTACAGTCTATGTTACGTGTTGCGGAAATGACCTCTGTGCGGTTGATTGTTTGTTCTTCCGCAGATAGTGAGTGCTGAAATTCTAAAGCAAATTGTATATTTTCATCCTTCAACATTAAATAAGAATTCTGAAAATCAATAACTGCGTCGTGTTGTGCCAGAAAATTCGTACCTAAAATAACGTCTGTTGTCAATAAAGGAACAATCCAAAAATTAGAGTGGAAAGTATGACCTCCAATACAAAATGATAAATGCGTCTGTAATTTAACGTCTACTCCTTTACTCGATACTGCTCCTTTCACTTTTGTTTTGCCTAAAGGTAATGTCGGAGAGGTATTCTCTTTGTTACACTCGTTAAAAGTTTCTTCATTTATTACTGATATAGGTGAGCCGGAATCAATTACTGCTGAGAATTTCGATGAACCAATTTTAATTTCGATAACAGGATGAGAAATGGTTTTCTGAACAAATGGTCTTTCCTGCAAGAGAGTGTCTCTGATATCGTCAAAAGTAATTACATTTTCGTGAACAACATTTTGCATGTCTAAGGTAGTGCTTGTGTTACTGGAAGATGCGATCTGTACAGTATCTAGTCAGATTCTATCTGATGTGTTATTATTATCAGCAGGATGCTGTGGCATTTCTACTATTTGAACTGTTCTATTACTTCTTCCAGACGTATTACGTTCTGGATGGTACCTACTGTCGGGTTCATTCATGAGAATATGTTCTTGTTGATTACTTTGTTGCTGGTAAGACCGACTGTTATTATATGTACGCTGATAATTGTGCTCATCGTTTTTACGTCTGTCGTGATAGTCATTCCTATACGGTGCATTGCGATAGGAATTGAAATATTGTCTTCTTTGTACGTAGTTGTTTCCTTGCTGTCGTGCGTTACTATTTGTTGGATCTGTGACTATACGTGCACGCGGCGGAACATTAAAGCCTGGTTGACCTTGTGCATTACATTGTTGGTTACGTATGCTAACCGGTTGACTTTCATGCTGTTGCGGTGGAAAACTTCGTTACCAAAATGTGCTTCCTGTTGCTGAAAATTTTGACGATATTGATAATCTGAATTTTGTCTGTGATTTAAGTTCTGGTAGTTGTCGTTCCTAAAGCGTCTGTTACTTTTCCTATTGAAATTACGTGTCTGATCATAATTGCTGTACTTTTGTTGACCTTGGTTATTATAAGAAAAATTTTTGTTTACAAATGAATAATCAGATTGCTGTACTTCTAAAAGCTGCAACAGATCCCTGAATGCTGAAATGTTTTCTTTTTGCTGGCCCGTTAGAAGTGACACTCGTAATGACCGTGGTAATTTGGAAATGCATAATTGTATAAGTGCAGATTCACTGTACGGTTCACTCAGGTATTGGTTTTGTTGTACCATGTGCTCAAAAAATTGCGTCACACTGGGAAAATTTGAGTTCTCGTAATTCGGCAAACTAATTAACTGATCTTTAATTCCGCGCTGTGTCGTCTTCGACCAGTACGCTGATAGAAAAGCATTCTGAAACTCTTCTACCGAATAGCACTGTCTCGCGATCGGTCTCATACGAGTTGCCGGTTCGCCTTCCAAAAAGCTGCAAATAAATTCAAGTTTATGCGTAACAGGCCAAGTCGGTGGAAAAGCAAAGCTAAACTGTTGTATCCAATCCAGTGGGTGAATCTGTGTTCTGTCGTTTTTAAACACTTTAAACTTTCTCACTGACAGAAAATGTTTGTAATCAAAATTATCGTCTCTGAGTGATGGAACAGGTTCAGGATTGTAAGAGAATCTGTTGAACTGTGGTTGTTTGGAATCAAAGTCCCGTACTCTCTGTAGATTACCCAAATTATACGCGTTGCGCGAGTCTGACAGATGTTCGCAAAGTGGCGTCTGCTGTGATGTGTTATTAACTGAAATACTTTTCATCTCTGTTACTTCTTGTTGTAAATTCGACAATCTTCTACGCAACGTGTTATTAGACGAATCGATCTCATTAATTGTCTGCTGTAAATTTTGAAATTCAGGTGTTTGGTTAAATGAAATCGGTGCAGTATCGTCTGATTTATTATCATTATTACTTTCAATAGCATCAATACGACTGGCTAATTCATCATATTTTTCAGTCAGTATTTTTGCCTGATCATCGGTTTTAGAATCGGATGCATTAATCTGTTTTTGCAACTTACGTGTAGTTTCGCTCAGTTTTTTAACATCAGCTTTGATGACATCGCAATCCTGTGTTAGTTCTAATTGTTCGAATCTGTCTGTCACTGTTTGAATATTTACTGTGCGTATCTGTTTTTGATTTAAGATCAGAAATTTCATCCCGTAATTCCGCGTTCAGCTGTTCTATGGTATTAATTTTGTCGGACACTGTAGTAATATTATTGTCTACATACGTCTTCGCTTTCGCGAACATTTTACGTTTGTCTTCTTGTCTTTGTGCAGTGATTGTTTCCATGACTTGTCGTTTTACTTTGTTTTGATCTTGAATAAATTTGCGGAAACGCGTATCACTGTTTTGTATGTGAAGATTAAAGCGTTCGTCAATCTGAGTATTCTGTTGTTCGAATTTCGCGTCTGTCTTTGCATCCATTGTGCGCGAAAGTTCTACCGTCATTGCTTTAAACTCGTCCCGTAATTGTGTAGCTTTTTCAGAGCACTGTTTAGCGACTCCGCTAATTTCGTCTCTGAGTGTTTCTGTTGCAGCTGTTTGCAATTCCCTTAATTCCTGAGCAACAGACTTAATTTCTTCGCTACTTTTTTTTTAACAAGCCTCAATTTCCACGCGCAACTGTTCCTTAGTGTCGTGGCACTGCGCGGCAACGGCTCTAATTTGTTCACTAAGCTGTCTGGAATTGTTATCCAATTTTTCATTCTGTTGCCTGACCTGTTCACTAAGTTGTTTAAGATCTTTACTACTGTTGTCTTGTTTTTCCATAATTTGGTTAACTCGTTGCAGCAATAGTGTCATAATTTGATCCGAACCAAAATTAGCATTTCTATTCTCAGTGCTGTTTAATGGTGTACCTGCAATTGTCGCGCTTTGTGTGACCATTTGGTCATTCTGCAACTTACAAAAAGGATTATCAGTCGGATGTACACTGTCAGACACTATTTCGGAATTAAATAAATCCGTCGTACTTTGTGTATCCTGTTCATTTTCATTAGACAAATTTGTATGTTCATCACGTAAATTTAGTAAACCGGTTGTGTTAGGCTGGGCAGCGCTCATTACAATAGAGCGTCTCGCGTCATCGATTGTCGTCAAATCAACAGAGGGCATAACCAAGTTCGTTTGTTCATCATTAAGACAAAAGTCATCATTAGTGGTTGGAATACACTGATTGTCAGTGAACGCAGGATTGTCATCATCACACTGTGTGTCACAAGTCCTATCGGTAAAGTCGTTTGAGCCGGTAATTTCGTTCGTAATACCTCGCGATACACTATTCACAGTCTTTCGCGGCATTTTTACAATAGTCACAAATATTCACAAAACAAATAAGCACAATGCAAAAACAACACACAAATACAACAGAGCAAACGAATTGTCGTTGATCTGTGGAAAGAAAGTCACAAAATTAGTAAAAGCGTAGCGCCAAATCCTAATTATACTTAAGCAAATAAGAGCAGATATCTGACTGTTGTTCAAAAGATTCTCAACGAAATTCGATCCTGGACTGAGTGTCGCCAAGTGTAACCTCTCCACAAAAATTTATGAATGACAATATTATATAGAAATGGAGCCAAGAAGCAATATTGTCTCCACAGAAATATTTAAATAAAAATATAATAATTAATGGGAGCCAAGTGTAACCTCCCGCAATGAAATCTACTGACAATGACAATTAAACAAAAATTAGCAATCTGACCCAAGTATAAGTTCCTCACAAAAAATGAAAGTCCATTCAGTGATAAGAAAATCTCAATGATAATGATAATTCAATTAAACCGAAATATCGGTCTTTGGCCCTGTGCAAAAAATCAGAATTAATTTCTTACCTCATTGAAACTGCTTGTCAAATTTCTGCTCTTATTGTTGGCCGCGGCTTGGAGGAACTGCATTGCAAATAATATTTTTTTTTTTTTAAATTTAACTGAAACTTTTCTTTAAGGGAAATGGAAGGAAATCGTTGGTTCAATTAAATGCTTCTTTTGTTAAAATATTGCTTTGAAATCAAAAAATTATTATTGGGGCACTTGTTGAAAATTAATTACAATAAATAAACTTTACATTATCTGATGATTACCTTAATTAACAATATACCTCATTCAGCATCTTGACCAGAATGCCATGTCGACGCTCGCCGACTCCTCACACACACAACTGCACTCGACTGCTACTACCGACATACTGCACTGCTCACAGACTGCCCACTGACAGACTGCTCGCAACTGTACTACACGACTACCACTAGCGTACTGCTCGCAACACTCGCGCGGTCAAGCGCAGACTAACCACGATAAATGGCTCTCTGGTCAAAGATTTTATCATGCCTCACCATCGCTGCTACGTTACATACGTGTTTCAGAGTTCATCAAGGCGTATTGAGAGTTCGATTGGCGAAGGTCAGTCCACATAGAAAGAGATAGTTTTGTTATTTTTCAGCGACGAACGACGCATGCAGCAGTCGTCACAGCTCACGGTATTGTGCGCTTCAGTGTAGGCAAGGCTCATCTTTGCTCCATTAGAAATAACATACTTCATTCAGGTCACTCCATTACATTTCGCACGCGACAACCTCGACCATACTTACAAAAATTCAATCGGATAATTGTTCAAGTTGAGTAGACGCGGCTCTCAGCCACACAGCCTAGTAAATAAAATTCTTAAAGAAAAGGGATAAAAGAGCTTTCCCACACATTGTGTATAAATTTCATTAACAGGATTCCTATCCATAAGAGGTAACCTCCTATTCCGAAAAGAACCGTGAAATCTGTGTATCAGTTTATAAATAAAAGTTTCACTTCAGTTTCTCATATTTTGCAATAAATAATATTTTCCGTTCGTTTAATGTTTTTCTTACACTAACTAGCAATACTCCAGTACCCAAGCATCTCACTAGTTACATAAGAAAATAGAATATTTTTGTGTCTTTTCCTTACAATGGACGACTCCAGAAGATATTTATTGCTGAAAGTTTTTCAGGCATTTCTTTTTTGGTACGTTAGGAGCGGATTTCTGATTTCTGTAGTAGGGTGGCGTGGAAACTGCTTCTTGCAGGAGCCAAAGGGTACTTGTCAGATCAATCCGTCGCTTAACTCGCCAACATAACACCCACACATACAATTGATAATGTTCATTTCTTTTTTTCGCTTGTGGTACGTACTATGTGCATATGTTAGGCAGTTTGCAGGCCGCTTTTCTAGTGCCTTCGAATGCTGTGTTTTGTGCATTGTTACTTCGGAGCCCGTAACGCTCGAAGTGCATTTAACTGAGACATAATTAACTGAAAGAGAATTAATGCTAAAAAATAGTGTTTTAGTCTGTCGTATAAAAAAAATCACTTCCAAAACCATTAGATTTGTGTTTGAGACCTGCACCATGAATTACTGCAAATAATATCATGGCATTTCTTTTTTAATGTTAAAACATAGTGTTTTCAGTCTGTCGTATAAAAAAAATCACTTCCAAAACCATTAGATTTGTGTTTGTGACCTGCACCATGAATTACTGCAAATAATATCATGGCATTTCTTTTCTATTACACGGACCAGCATTAAAAAATATGATTTACGGCATTTAACGTTTGTTCGTGTCAGACTTTATACCTAATGTCTTGGCGACCTTCAGATTGTTCTTTTATCTGTGTTGTTTTGGAACTGCGCATTTTACGGGGTACGGAATAAGCGAGTAGAACTTCGCATGACGGTAGTTGAGTGCAGAAGGTATCCCTTACAACAAACTGCCGGCCGGCAAGCCTGGCTCTGGGCGATCCCAAGCGGCGACGATATTGGCTCGCTGATAAGGTAAGCCCATCGAACGATCGGTTGCAGAGGAAAGATACCGCAACCAATCAGCGTGACGCTGTCGACTTCGCTATCTTAGCGGCCAAAGCTTGCGCTGGCTACCGAAATCGCTTCCTGTTGCAGGTCGACTGTGTGTCACGAAGAAACGTCGCATGCGACCGTCTATGTGTCGCTTTCCGGATTCCTCTTCCACTAGAATGTTGCGAATTTCCTTCAAGTGTCCTCACCTCTTGCCCCAATAAACCGAAGAGACCAACTGGTTTCACGAGCTCTTCGGATGGCGTCTGTACTACGTTTTTTGCTATCGATATTGCAGCGGTGGAGTCTAAAAGCAATTACTACCTACCGTACCCGTGGTCTCGGGGTAGCGCCTCTGATTAGTAATCAAAAACATCCACGGACCCGGGTTCGAAACCCGCCTCCGCCTAAATTTCGATTGATAATCAGCATTGGCGCCCGAAAAACGTCCGGTGTAAGAGGTCACCCTCATACTACCAAAGGCCTTGTAAAGAGGGCGGAGAAGCGGACAGAATTTCAGGGCATCCTCTTGTCCTTAGGGTGGGAAACTGCCGCTGAAGGCCGAAGAATCAGCAATGATCAACGGCATGAGGATGCAGAAGGCAACGGAAACCACTGCATTAAAGACACATAACGTGTACCCACAGGATATGTGGCCTGTAATTGAATAAGTGTCATAATGATCTCCCCATTGGAAAAAGATTCAGAAATAGTCCCAAATTAGGATCTCGGGGAGGGAACTGCCAAGGGAGAGGTGACAATGAGAAAAAGATTGAATAATCTACGAAAGGGTAACGTACTACGAATGTCAGAAGCTTGAACGTGGTTGGGAAACTAGAACATCTTAAAAGGGAAACGCAAAGGCTCAAACTAGATGTAGTAGGGGTCAGTGAAGTGAAATGGAAAGAAGACAAGGGATTCTGGTCAGATGAGTACAGGGTAATATCAACAGCAGCAGAAAATAGTATAACGGGCGCAGGATTCTTTATGAATAGATAGGGCAAAGAGTGTTACAGTGAACAGTTCAGTGATAGGGTTGTTTTCGTCAGAATCGACACCAAACCAACAGCGACAACCATAGTTAAGGTATACATGTCGACGTCACAAGCTGAAGATGAAAAGATAGAGAAAGTACATGAGGATCTTGAAAGCGTAATACAGTACATAAAGGGAGATGAAAATCAAATAGTCGTGGTTAGTCGTGGTGGAGTGGGATTCAGTTGCAAGGGAAGGAGTAGAAGAAAAGGTTAGAGGAGAATATGGGATTGGGAGAAGGAATGAGAGAGGAGAAAGAGTAATTGAGTTCTGTAATAAAATTCAGCTAGTAATAGCGAATACTCTGTTAAAGAACCACAAGAGGAGGAGGTATACCTGGAAAAGACCGGGCGATACGGGAAGATTTCAGTTAGATTGTATCATGGTCAGACAGAAATTTCGAAATCAGAAACTGAATTGTAAGGTGTTCCCAGGAGCAAATAGGGACTCAGATCACAATGTAGTAGTGATGAAGAACAGGATGAAGTTCAAGAGATCACTCAAAAATAATCAATAAGCAAAGAACTGCGATACAGAAGTACTAAAGGATGGTGAGACAGCTCGAAATTCTCTAGGGCCATAGATACAGCAATAAGGAATAGCTCAGTAGGCAGCACAGATGAAGAGAAATGAAAATCTCTAAAAATGGCAATCATAGAAGTTGGGAAGAAAGGCATATGCACAAAGAAGGTAACTGCGAACAAACCATTGGTAACAGAAGAAATACTTTAGTATTAGAATCAGAATTTAAGAGAGCTTTCGAGGACTTAAGATCAAATAAGGCAGAAGAGATAGATAACTTCCCATCAGAATTTGTAAAATCATTTTGGGAAGTGGCAACAAAACGATATTCACGTTGGTGTGTAGAATGTATCAGTCTGGTGTTAGTTTGGCTTCAGGGAAGGTAAAGGCACCAGAGCGTCAATTCTGACGTTTCTGTTGATAATGGAAGCAAGACTGAAGAAAAATCAAGACACGTTCATAGGGTTTGCCGATCTGGAAAAAGCGTTCGACGATTTGGAATAGTGCAAAGTGTTCGAAATTCTGAGAAGAGTATGGATAAGCTATAGGAAGAGAATGTTGATGATCAGGTGAACTGATAGGGTAAGGAGTGAGGAGATTCTGCGCAGCATCGGAGAGGAAAGAAATATGTGGAAAGCAATGACAAGGAGAAGGGACAGGATGTTATGACATGTGCTAAGACATCAGGGAATTACTTCCATGGTTTTAGTGGAAGCTGTAGAGGGCAAAAACTGTAGAGGGAGACAGAGACTGGACTACAGCCAGCGTAGGTTGCAAGTGCTATTCTGAGATGAAGAGGTTGGCACAGGAGAGGAATTCTTGACGGGCCGCAGCAAACCAGTCGGAAGACCTGTGACCCCAGAAAAAAAAGGAACGTTTTTGTCAAACTAGTTCGGTAGCTCCCAACAAAGTAACAAATTACTTATGGCTTTTCGACTGATGGATAACGAGAAAGTCTAAAAAGTCTAAAACTGATTATCACCTTGTTTTCTTCGTACTAGTTCGATAACCTCCAGCGATGTATTAAAATACTTACGACTTTCTGTTCATGAGTCCAAGAATACAATTTATGCCTAGAAGTCCGATAGGATGTCCAGCATTTAGCTGTGTATGACAACAGAGAAGCTGTCCTATGAGAGACACGTAAGAGTGCTCACAGTTTCCTTAGAAAAATAAGGGAATAATAATGCTAAATGTGAGACAAATGCAAGACTTTTATTGTGACTTCATGGAAAGTGACACTAGTTTTTGACATAACACTAAGATAACTTATCTAATACATACACTGCTTGCCATAAAAATGTAACACCATTAATGTGGCACACAACAGCTGTGAAATTGATTCAAATTGCTTGCATGCTTGGTGATATAAACGATTAATATTTCAACACAACCACACAAAGAGAAATGAGTATCGTCATCTACATTCCGTTAATTGGAAAAATTAGGCACTGGCTTTCTCTGTCCTCTGTTTGACATAAGTTTCTGTTGGGACAGATAAGAGCGGAAGTTATCCCACAAACAGCTTAACAGCTGCTGACAAAATAATGTATAGAAGAATGGAACAGAAAATTGAGGTTTAGATGACGATCAGTTTGGCTTTAGGAAAGGTTCTGATGTTGCGCGTGCTAATGGAAGCAGGGCTGAAGAAAAATTAAGACATGCTCATAACATTTATCGACCAGGAAAAGCGTTCGACAATGTAAAATGATGCAAGATGATCTAAAATTCTTAAAAATATAGGAGAACGCTATAGGGAAAGACAAAAGGTACAAGAACGAAGAGAGTACAATAAGATTCCAAGACAAAGAACGAAGTGCTCGAATTAAAAAGGGTGCAAGGGAGGGATACAGACTTTCGTACCTACTGCTCACTTTATACATCGAAGAACTAATGACGGAAATAAAAGAACGGTACAAAAGTTGGATTAAAAATTAAAGTAAAAAATATCAATAATTAGATTCGCTGATAACATTGCCATCCTCAGTCAATGTGAAGAAACGTTAGAGGAACCCTTGGATGGAATGAACAGCCTAATAACGAGTACAGAATAGGGATTGAAAGCAAACCTGAAAAAAATTAAATTCTGAGATGCAGCAGAAATGCGAATATCGCGAAGCTTAAGATCAAAATTGGTGATCACGGAGTGCTCGAAGTCTGGAAGTAAAATAACCGACTGCGGACAAAGTAAGGAGGATACAAAAAGCAGACTAGCAATGCCAAAGAGGACATTCCCTGACAAGAGGAATTGGTCTCAATAAGAGGAAGAAATTTCTGACAATGTACGTTTGGAGCACAGCATTGTAAGGTACTGAAACATGGACAGTGGGAAAATTGCAACAGAAGAGAATCGAAGCGTTTGAGATGGGTGCTACAGGTGAATGTTGAAAATCAGGTATGCTGATAAGGTAAGGAATACGAAGGCTCTCCACAGAAATGGCGAAGGAAGGAACATATGAGAAACACTGACAACAAGAAAGGACAGGATAATAGGACGCCTGGGAATAGCCTCCAACTTACTAGAAGCAGGTGTAGAGAGTAAAAACTGTAGGGGAAGACAGATTTTTTTAGGGCGCTCAAGTACTAAGGTCATTAGCGCCCAGTCACAAACATTAGTGCATTAATAGCTTAGAAAAACGCAAGGGGGCAACACCAGAAAGTACTGACAAAGACGCAGATAAACAAAATAAAAGAGTTAGATCTCTTTGGACAAGTCCGTCAATGTAATAAAACTAAGGACGTGAGCAGCTGCTCGAGCGTCATCAGCTAAAAGTTCCTTTAAGTTAGACAGCAAACACAGGACAAAACGAGAGTGAATAAAACGGGGACAGGACAATAAAACATGGCGCACTGTCAATGGATGACCTGCGGGGAGGGGTCACCGGACAACAGGTAGCGGTGGCTAAATCGCCAATGCCCAATCTGCAACCTAGCCAAAATGACCTCCTCTCGCCGGGAAGGGCGTGAGGAGGTCGTCCGAGCCGTCGGGATCGGTTTGATGGCCCTAAGCTAATTTTCATGGAGAGTACCAAGCCTCATGCCACAATGATGAAACGCGCCGACAAAGAACCCCACTAGCATCAGTTGATGGGACACAAAAGGAAGCTGCCCGAGGCAGGAGGACAGCAGCCTTGGCTGCAGCATCAGCAACTTCGTTCCCAGGCACACCAACGTCGTCAGGAATCCACAAAAAAGGACACGAGCGCCGGTATCAGCTAGCGACTGAAGGGACCGCTGAATTCGTTGCACGAGAGGGTGGTCCGAATATGGGTCACGGAGACTGAATGGCGCTCAAAGAAGCAGAGCAGATGGCATATGGAGAATGACGATGGCGGCGGATATACTAAACAGCCTGATAGAGGGCAAAAAGCTCAGCTGTAAAGCTTGAACACTGGTCAAGGAGCCGGTATTGAAAAGTATCATCCCCAACGACAAAGGCACATCCGACGCCAGCAGTAGTTTTGGAGCCATCCGTGTAAATAAAGACGTCATTAGCGAGCCTCGAATGAAGTCGACAAACCTCGAGCGGTATATCGAATCCGCGGTCGTCTCCTTGGATCAATTCAAGGTGAACGCGAACCTGAGCCTGGAGCCAAGGCGGCGTCGGGCACCCACCCACTCGAAAAGTCGTAGGGAGGGTAAAATCAAATTGCTGAAGCAGGCGACGAAAGCGAACTCCAAGAGGTAAGAGGGCACAGACATGCAGCCCGTGGCGGTCGAGAGAGTCGTCAAAGAAGGAGAAATATGACGGGTGGTTGGGCATTGACATCAGTCGGCAGGCGTACCGACAAAGCAACATATCGCACCGGTAGTTTAGTGGGAATGCGGCAGCTTCGGCATACAGACTCTCAACGGGGCTGGTGTAGAATGCTCCAGTCGGGGAAGACAGAGATTTGAATACATCCAACAAATAATTGAGGATGTAGGGTGCAAGTGCTGCTCTCAGATGAAGAGGTTAGCGCAGAAGAAGAATTCGTGACGGACCTCATCAAACCAATCAGAAGACACGATGACTAACAAAAAAAAATTGCGTTATGCCTCACGTAAGAAGAAAAAAGTTCTACCAGCTTGTGTCGGAATCAGACAGCGGCAGGATCGTGGCCATTCCATGATAATGTTGCTCGGATTGCTCAGCTTCCCTGGACCATTATGCGAATACAGAATTCGCGACACGTGAAACCAAACACCACCTGCTGCCTCATGTGGAACAACTGTGTTGACAACAGGTGGCCATCAGCCTCCACCGTCAGTCTGTCCGGTGGCCTTGCTGCTCTGCCACATTTCCACCAGGCGGCTGCTCTCATGCTCCAACTTTTGGGAAGAAATCGTTTTCCCTGGCTGGTGCCTACTGCACTTTGATCCAAAGACGACCACGGCCATCGCGTCCTTGGTCTCCACACTTCAATCAGCGGCCAATCCACTGTCCAACCACGCCGGAAACATCAACAACCTCTGTTGGAGCGTCACGCCAGGCCCGGCGTTATGAAAATTATCTCTTTTTTTCTGCATATTGGATGACATCAACTGAAAATAATCGTGTTCACAGCAGGTGACCATCAGCCTTGACCGTCAGTGCTCCCAGTTGCCTTGGTGCTCTGCCACACTTCCTCCAGGCGACAGCTCCTGTACTCCAACTTTCAGGAAGAATACGCTTTCGCTGGCCGGTTCCTGCCGCTCTTTGCTCCAATGACGATGACGGCTACCGCGACCTTCATGTCCATATGTCAGTCGGCTGCCAGTCCACGGTCTAACCACGCCGGAAGCATCAAACACCTCTGTTGCAGCATCACGCCAGGCCCAGCATTATGAAAATTATCTATTTTTTTCTGTGTTTTGGGTGATATTGACTAAAACAATCATTTACTATGGTCAGCAATTTCCCACAATCCGTAAACGAAATGTATGGACAGATGTTCTGTAAAGACCGCTCGTTCAAGTTGAATGACCTTACACACTCTCGAGGGATCGATTTTGTTTAAGGCAATGTAATACACAAAACTGATAATACCATGACTAATATTTCGCTTCTGGCCTACGCGATGTCGATGTAGCGCTCCTACCTCGCAAAATGGATATCATTGTTTCGAATCCCAGTATGATCGAGAGTGTAGATTCATATATGGTTTAGCTCTCTTTCATATTTCATCTAGCGTTCAAAAATCATGTTTTACTCCTTCACGGAAAGTATTTCACCCGACATTCCCAAACATTTTTCTTGTTATTTGTAACGGAACTGAAATGAGGGTAGGCTGCCAGTAATTTGGAGCCCGCGCGTCGGAAACGGGCACACTGGTGTGAGACTGCCAGGGAGTGCACCCTGATGCCATCTATTGGCGAAACCGGGAATTAGCGCTACCTGTCAGACAATGCACTAAGCTCTCGGAGTCAAATGCATACTTTTTCTTGGTAATTATAAGTTATTACTGTATAATTTAATGTTGTAAAGCGCTAGTAGTAAATTATTATGACTGGTATGAACTCCAGGGTAATAAATATAAATATTCTTAAATACTAAATGATTTCGGTAAAAAGGTGGTAGGGGAACGCCCCCACTCTTGGTGATACGAGCGTAGCTAGGGGTAGCTGGAGACACAGGGACTGAACGGAGGAATGGCCTGGGGAGTGTTGACGTGATCGGACGTGTGTAACTGTGCTCACGCAAAAGTGATTGTGCAACAGCGAAGAGGCGAATATCGTCGCCATTTGTGGAGTAAAACGCGACGAATGGTTATCGAAGCCGCCGCTATGCCACTGGGGCTGATTGTAAGAGTTCCTGCGCCCAGATTTTATGGCGGACGTGCAGTAGCTTATACAAGTGCTACGGCTCGTAGTTCCAGCCGCCATTAAGGGCATGAGGCGTGAAGAGCTGCGTCAGCCACATGCATCTCACCACCAGCACCGACACGTCTACCCAAGGCAAGACTGCTTGCAATTGTTAATTCGAACTTTGTATAAATGTAAAAGGAGAATACCAGTTTTCTTTTATGCAAGTACAGAGGACAGAATATAGTAAAGAGTAAAATTACGACGCGTGTTGTTCATTGTAAAGTGTAGTAACCTCAAACATAGTATAGTGAAATCAGACTGAGGCCACCATCGTCTCTTTCATTTACAATTCCTTTTGTTGTAGAATACTTTAGCGTATAAGAATGTTGAAAAGAGCAATGGTCACACCAGAATGAGTCGCCTATTTATAGTTACTTAAATTTTTCTGAGTAACCTGTCAAGTAAAGTCACTTAAGTAATTCTATATCAATTGACCAAAGAGTAATATCCAAAATCATTACATAAAGTTGAAGGATAGAATTTTGTTAACCCAAGTTGCATAAATATTCTTCGTAGTAATTACCATGCCAACACACAGAAATTGAAAGAGTATTTGCTTTGTAGAATCACCTCGAATGATCAGAAATAGTAATATTCAGAATTAAGTTTAAATTCAACTCAAGCCGTTTCACTTTGAAACGAGCCAAAAATTGATTTATTCTTTTGCTCCTTCAGAGCTGGCGACCGTAGTTATTAGTATTTTCAGGAGGATTCGACGGTAAGTCTGCTGCTCTCGTCGTGCTGATAGGATTATCCACTGCTGCTAGCAGTGGTGATTGGATACATAAGCTCACTACCAAGTTAAGTGGGTCAGGTAGGCAGTGTTACCGTGTGAACTGTAGGGCACTGTAGGCCGTGGATCGAACCCGTTCAATCATCACAGCTCTTTGGGAAATAGTCCGGTTAGGAGTGTGCTAATCACTAGGTAAATACTGGCGAGTAACGGTCAAAATGTATACGCAAGAGAATTTAGCAAGGTCCACGTAGCACATAGTTAATGTGGTGCAATGGCGAGGGTAGGAGTGGAGTAAAAGTGAACTGAGCTTGTGGCAGCTGTGCTGTATTCAAATATTAACAACGTGAATTCACTACTACCTCTTACCATTAGGACTGAGCTATTTACGGTTAAAATACGTAGCAGTAAGCGCAAAGGCGTGACAGCTACAAGTCAGTATTGGTTTTATACATACTGAATTAGGAAGCGGGTCATTCCGTCAGTGGAGGGGGTTAAAACAACCGAGTCAGTTGAGAACATACCCCATTTACTGATGGAAAGATTCGGCGGTTCGGTCGCATATTCTTCTCGTACACAAACAGTTGCTAGTGTACATTTCTATTCTGTTCTCTCTAATAACACGAACTGATCCGTACATATGAATTGTGTAAAGTCGAGAAAGATGGTATTCGAAATTGCATGGAACGACCTCTGGCTTTGTTGACATTTAACATCCTTACTATGAAGGTTTGAGATGTTCCCGACAAAAACATCGTTAAAAATTGTGCGCTGACTTAGGAAAGGGTATGGCGGAGAACTATTCTCCAATCTTTTGTTGAGAAACTTATTCTAGCTATAGGCGACTGAGTAGCGTATGCCTCAAATGCCGCAGCTAGTGCTGAAACTGTGTCACGAGAATTGCCTCTCCCTGGTCAACAGTTCAAAAGATTTTACTGCGCATCTTACACTGGCACCCTCACAAGAGACAGAATTTTCAGCAAATGAAGCCTCAAGATCCGCTACATGAAAATGGATGAAATGTGGCCGTGGAATATTCTTTGGGCGAACGAGACACATTTTACTTCGCACAGTGCCGTGGATCACAGAAGCATCTTCATCTACAACTGCCATGGGAATGGGCCGCCTCACTCTCCATGCTGCACCACCAATTCACCTGTTTCTTCCAACGCACATGTGTTTCTACTCCACCACTAGCTGTGCGGGAAGATCCACTCACAACTGAGAAAATATTCCGATCTACTATAGATTTAACGATAAAACCGAGCGTTCGGCTCCATCTGCGGAGGACATCTTGCTTCTGACTGCAGCAAATTTCTTTTGCGTGTGCTCGCACCCAGCGTCATGATGTGATTGTTTTGAATACCCAAGCGCAATCGGTCGTTATCAGCTGTTGTTGCCCGCTGCTGCTATCACCCCAACGTGGAAAACTAGTACACATCTTCAACACCGGGATCCAGATGTTATTCAGTTTCAAGTCCTCCTCCCTATTGATATTCCTGGGGTGTTTAACAATGCTTTTGGCCTCTCTGTATAGCCTTTCACGGTATCCGCGTGTGGCTGCCAGTACTTGAGTCGGCCACAAACAACGGCCAATTGTGCTTAGGTATTCAAAGCATGTGACGTCACGCCTCTGCGCGGGAGCATGCGTAAACACAATTGTGCTGCAATCACTTGCGAGCCAGAGTGTGAAGTGGACAAAAAAATGTTCAAATGTTTGTGAATTCCTAAGGGACCAAACTGCTGAGGTCATTGGTCCCTAGACTTACACACTAGGTAAACTAACTTACGCTAAAGACAACACACACACACCCATGCCCGAGAGGACTCGAACCTCCGGCGGGAGGGGCCGCGCGATTCGTGACGTGGCGCCTTTGACCATGGCCACGCCGTGCGGCTATGAAGTGGACAATCAAGAAAGCTACGATCTCCCTTTAAAATGTCTTCTACAGATAGATACGGAACTTTGGAATATAATGTGAAATCCATTCGACCACGGTGCAATAGCCTGGAATATTTTATTAATTAAGACATATCTTGCCTTGAAAGATTACGTTTTGCAATAAGGAACATTCAGTGCACTCAACTTATGTGTGTCAGGAAGTGGTTTCTGAAAGTATATGTATGGAGTGTAGCCATGTATGGAAGTGAAACATGGACGATAAATAGTTTGGACAAGAAGAAAATAGAAGCTTTCGAAATGTGGTGCTACAGAAGAATGCTGAAGATTAGATGGGTAGATCACATAACTAATGAGGAGGTACTGAATAGGATTGGGGAGAAGAGGAGTTTGTGGCACAACTTGACTACAAGAAGGGATCGGTTGGTAGGACATATTCTGAGGCATCAAGGGATCACCAATTTAGTATTGGAGGGCAGCGTGGAGGGTAAAAATCGTAGAGGGAGACAAGAGATGAATACAGTAAGCAGATTCAGAAGGATGTAGGCTGCAGTAGGTACTGGGAGTTGAAGAAGCTTGCACAGGATAGAGTAGCGTGGAGAGCTGCATCAAACCAGTCTCAGGACCGAAGACCACAACAACAACAAGAGCTTATGTGATGGTGATGTTCGGTTTCACAACCTCCTTCTCCTGGGTTCGATTCCCGGCCGGGTCGGGGATTTTCTCCATCTGGGGACTCGATGTTTGTCTTTTCCTCACCATCTCATCATCATCACATCATCATTCGGATAGTGGCGAGACTGCAAATGGGAATATTGGAACTTGTATGGGCGCTGAAGACCACGAAGTTCAGCGGCCCAATAACCAACATCATCATCATCACAGGCTCCTTCATTCTTGATCTGTTTTTCTTCGAGCAGATGACACTTCGCGGGACTGTTAGGTATGCAGTGACATCTGCAAGTTATAATGACCTCTTCGTGCAACACGTAATTCCAGATTTACAAGAACGCAGCTGTGTCCACAGTAACATTTTGATGCAAGGTGGGGCGACACCAGATGTCGTTTGCCAGATGAAATATCTCCCTCCACCCAGATGCATGTGACTTCTGGAGATATCTGAGAGATCGTGTCTATGAGGAATGTTTCGAGGATCTTCCTGATCTGACGACATTACATCATATATGCCTCGAGCAACTGTGGAACATGCAGTTTGTTGCTTAGTCGGGGTCCATATTGAACAAATGTTGTAAGTTGTGACCACATCCTCTAAACGTGCCACAACAACCGTTATGATGTGTTTGATAGTTCCTCCCCTTTTCTTGCAGCCACACCACATTCTCACTGCTTATAGCGCCATATTCTCACCTGGTGGCAGAAAGGGGATCTATTACTTTTTCTACACACAGCGCCAGCGCACCGAGAAATGAACATAAAATGGTTCAAATGGCTCTGAGCACTATGGGACTCAACATCTGAGGTCATCAGTCCCCTAGAACCTAGAACTACTTAAACCTAACTAACCTAAGGACATCACACACATCCATGCCCGAGGCAGGATTCGAACCTGCGACCGTAGCGGTCGCGCAGTTCCAGACTGTAGCGCCTAGAACCCCTCGGCCACTCCGGCCGGCTTAATGAACATACTTACGACGTTTCAACGTCCTGCTAAGTGTACAACCCGCACTGCAGCACTCGGAACACCGTCAGTTTAATTACAACCACAGAAACTGGGTAGTTTGCCACGATATGTGCGCACATGCCGCGACAATTAGTACAAAACATTTGTAGTGCGCCAAATGTTACTCCACAACTGTACTGAATGACCGATATATCTTCCACGGAGGCAATATGATTTCATAACCAACCTGCGGAGCTCACAATAATTATGCATCAGTCTAATAACGGGAAGAAATGTGGCGCCTAGAAACCACTCTGTTCTGTGCAATCGAACACATTACTGATTACATCTCGCATTCGGGAGGACGACGGTTCAATCCCGCGTCCCGCCATCCTGATTTAGGTTTTCCGTGATTTCCCTAAATCGCTCCAGGCAAATGCCGGGATGGTTCCTTTGAAAGGGCACGGCCGACTTCCTTCCCTATCCTTCCCTAGTCCGATGAGACCAATCACCTCACAGTTTGGTCTCTTCCCCCCAAACCAACCAACCAACCAATCAACTGATTACATCAGGGAGAGAGTTAACCACAACCTGTCGCGGGAGGTTATAAAAGCGCTGTCTGATTACGTAGGGTCTAAATCGCTGTCTCCGATCTCTCCTTGCAGGAGCAGCTAGAACTAATGCAAACTGCACCCGAAGTTCAATTCTACAACCTTCTGGCCGGCCCACACTTGTTAATGTCAGCCGACCAGGGCTGCCCTATCGTTCAGTTAAATCCATACGGACGGTGTCCCCAGGTTTCTTGTTGATGTTTCTCGTTCTGGCGACTCCACCGTTCCTTTTGCACTCTCGCTAGCTGGTCTACCTCGGTGACCCGCCGTGGAGCCCGTGTTGCGGAGCGCCAGCCAGCAGCTTCCCTAAGAAGTCGGCCACAGCGGTGGCCACAGCGCCGCCTGCGCCGCCTTTGAACAGTTGCGATTCAGTGGGGTCCTATGATGGAACAACATTAAACTGCTGATGCGAAGATATAATTTAACAACCTCTACACCGGGGGGTTATAATTAAACTGCAGCTATTCAGAGAGATCCAGTGTGGGCTATAATTGCCGTATGGTAGAGAAACTTGGTACATGTTAATGCATTAATGTGGAACCAGAATTAGTTCCAATTTTGGCCACCAGGTGCAAATCTGGCTCCGCGAATGCAAGACAGACGTACAGAAATGTTTCCGTATTGTGGTACCACCGCTGGTGGCCACATTCGCCGACTCACAGCACCAGCGGCCCAGGACGAGAGGAAAGCCGAAAGTCAAAGGGCAATCGCCAGAGACGCATTCTTTAAACATGCAGGAGGAAACATTGCGAAGGGCCTGGAGGACAATGAGAAGTGTGCAGATAACTGAGGGACCCATGCAGACACTGAGGAGAATTCGCACAGGGAGGTGTGTGAAACTAAAGAACTGAGGAAGAAGTCAACCTGTTGAAAAAAAATGCTTTGTGAACTGCAAGGAGGCTGTTTACCAACCTCGAACTCCATCAGATAGACAAAGCACAAACATGAGACTATCTACGCCTCACGCAGAGGTCACCGTTAGAAAGAAATGTTGTGTGGCTGCTTTCAAAGCAACTAAGGAATATAGAAAAACATCAGAACAATATGGGAACAAAGCTGAGAACAGCCTTGATAGTGAAAACGTCAATTTCTGAGTCACACATCAGTCCTCGCAACACAGAAAATTTCCACCCGGCACTGTAACGGCGATCAGTCACTGGGCGGCATTGCAAATTTAGTCCGCCAACGACAACGTCGAGAGAAGGAAGCAGTCAACGGGTCGCGGAGCTTAGAGAGGACGAGGAGGTAAGAGGACACTCAGGGAGACACATGGAAGCAAGAGGACATGGCGGCTCTTCTATCCATTGCATACATCCGCTTCTGGACACAGTGAAATCGCTGTTTCAGTTTCGGCGACACAGGGCGAACCCACGGGTTGCCGCTGGGTTCTGCCGACTGGCCGCCGCCGCTACGAGGCGATGCGCCGTACCCACGTATCGTCTGCCGCCGTCATCACCACATAACAGATGAATATGAAGATAGTTAATGATTCATTCCTCCCCACCCCCTTCCCCCTAATAACCGAGTCGTTTTCACGCCCAGTAAAATCGGCCCCGAGACTTGTAATGTTTTTGTTTTATTTTGTGTGTAAAAGTCACTGAAATAAATGCAGACATTACGTGTTTTATTCATCTACATAATCTATTCCATTCGTTTATCAATCACTTATTCTCATAACATTTACTTTTCGGTTTCACTTAATTATCGATGTCTCTTAATTATTGGTTCCCAATGTGGGGAAATACAATTAGTAATCTGCATGACAGTTTATGCCAGAGATCAAACAATTCTCGATTCACTACAGTATGTAGTAGATTAGGAATGAGACATGTACAGAAAAGGTCAAACCAGTGACAGAGGCATAAATTTTACTTTATTAATTACCACTTACACGAAATGTTCAATAGGAGCATCGGAGACGTCTACGAGATGTTGCAGAGCAACAGATTTGCAGCTGCTGGCCGAAATTGGAACTAATTTTTTCCAGTGTGAATCGGTTCTGCATTAACGCATTAGCGTGTCTACCAGGTTTCACTACCATATGATAATTACAGCCCACACTCGACCTCCGTGAATAGCTGCACTTGAATTATAAAGACCCGGTACTTCAATATTCCCTGTTTTAAAAATTCATTCAGTTTTTGATTCGCACGCTTCTTTCAAGGCTCTGGCATATACACTCCTGGAAATGGAAAAAAGAACACATTGACACCGGTGTGTCAGACCCACCATACTTGCTCCGGACACTGCGAGAGGGCTGTACAAGCAATGATCACACGCACGGCACAACGGACACACCAGGAACCGCGGTGTTGGCCGTCGAATGGCGCTAGCTGCGCAGCATTTGTGCACCGCCGCCGTCAGTGTCAGCCAGTTTGCCGTGGCATACGGAGCTCCATCGCAGTCTTTAACACTGGTAGCATGCCGCGACAGCGTGGACGTGAACCGTATGTGCAGCTGACGGACTTTGAGCGAGGGCGTATAGTGGGCATGCGGGAGGCCGGGTGGACGTACCGCCGAATTGCTCAACACGTGGGGCGTGAGATCTCCACAGTACATCGATGTTGTCGCCAGTGGTCGGCGGAAGGTGCACGTGCCCGTCGACCTGGGACCGGACCGCAGCGACGCACGGATGCACGCCAAGACCGTAGGATCCTACGCAGTGCCGTAGGGGACCGCACCGCCACTTCCCAGCAAATTTGGGACACTGTTGCTCCTGGGGTATCGGCGAGGACCATTTGCAACCGTCTCCATGAAGCTGGGCTACGGTCCCGCACACCGTTAGGCCGTCTTCCGCTCACGCCCCAACATCGTGCAGCCCGCCTCCAGTGGTGTCGCGACAGGCGTGAATGGAGGGACGAATGGAGACGTGTCGTCTTCAGCGATGAGAGTCGCTTCTGCCTTGGTGCCAATGATGGTCGTATGCGTGTTTGGCGCCGTGCAGGTGAGCGCCACAATCAGGACTGCATACGACCGAGGCACACAGGGCCAACACCCGGCATCATGGTGTGGGGAGCGATCTCCTACACTGGCCGTACACCACTGGTGATCGTCGAGGGGACACTGAATAGTGCACGGTACATCCAAACCGTCATCGAACCCATCGTTCTACCATTCCTAGACCGGCAAGGGAACTTGCTGTTCCAACAGGACAATGCACGTCCGCATGTATCCCGTGCCACCCAACGTGCTCTAGAAGGTGTAAGTCAACTACCCTGGCCAGCAAGATCTCCGGATCTGTCCCCCATTGAGCATGTTTGGGACTGGATGAAGCGTCGTCTCACGCGGTCTGCACGTCCAGCACGAACGCTGGTCCAACTGAGGCGCCAGGTGGAAATGGCATGGCAAGCCGTTCCACAGGACTACATCCAGCATCTCTACGATCGTCTCCATGGGAGAATAGCAGCCTGCATTGCTGCGAAAGGTGGATGTACACTGTACTAGTGCCGACATTGTGCATGCTCTGTTGCCTGTGTCTATGTGCCTGTGGTTCTGTCAGTGTGATCATGTGATGTATCTGACCCCAGGAATGTGTCAATGAAGTTTCCCCTTCCTGGGACAATGAATTCACGGTGTTCTTATTTCAATTTCCAGGAGTGTATAAGAGCAGAAATATTATTATAGTTAACTGGTGAGTCATCCTTACATGCCTCATCGCTTGCTTTCCAGTTGGTGTGTCGGTCCAATCACGTGTAGCCAAGTGCGATTAATTCAGTTTTTTTAACTTAAACTTTACTCCACGTTTCCGTTTTTGTACGAAGACTCCCTAAGCTGCGTCAAGCTGAAACGCCCCATCAGCATCGGAACAGTACTGTATAGTGACACGAACTTTCGCAGAAGTCAGAAGTGTGTATCATGTTCAAACCAGATAAATCCTTGGTTATAAATATGGTACTATCTCAGAAACAAGTAAACGGATTTTGAAGGCATTAACTCCGTTGAATTCGTCTCTTATGACACTAGCAGCAGACGTTACTACAGTTACATTTGAAATAACAAAGTTGATACCGATATCTCTGTAAATAATTAGTTTCGAAAAGAGATTATGTTGTGACAATTTCTTCATATTTCATTTGGGTGAAACAGAACAGTTAAGAAAATAACTGAGGTGAACAGCTTATCTAAGTCATTCTGCTTAGGAAGGCCAAGAAAGAAAGAAGTCTAAACCTTCAAGGAAACAAGAACTTATTAGCAATCTGTAATTAAGAATGTAAACGCATTAACTGCGACTTCTGATATTGTTAAAATATATGTATTTAGATCTGAAGAGATCTGATAGGAGAGAGACCTAAACTTCTGAGAATTTCGACTGGGACGTTTGATGCATTTCCATTCGACATTGTTTCGACCTCTGTAAACGAAGTATACAGTGACCGTGTAAGAGATTATTATGTGACTCTTGTAATCTTATTGTTCTGCAAATGGAGATGTTTTATTCATTTCACTTCAACGTCATTCTGCCATGTTGTTTTTCACATTTTACGCATAAAATTGAAACGACAACTCGGCAGAACACTCGGAAGCACACTGATAACCAATTAAGCCGAGAAAACATGACAAATCACGTATTACACTAAACTGTACAAAATAAAGTTTTGCACACCCTAAGTATCTGCAAAAGTGTGTGGGATTAGATTCAATGGAACGGATAACAAAAGAGTAAGCCGTCCGAAATTATTCAGGTCGTTCCGAAACTATTCGTTCAAATTAATGCAGTAGGTAGAGAACATATAAACAAATATATTTAGTTAGGATACATACGGTCCACGGCGGCAATTTCTGATGCTAAGGCCGATATACAAAGAAGGAAGCTTAACACGCTAATTGCAGCTGTGGCTTTATCAAGAACTGTTCGAATGAGCGACCACCGGCTGCATGCATGCAGTATATCGTCGGACCATTGATTGTCGTGTCCGCTAGGAGATTCCTCGTATGTCCGCACTGGTACCAACAGTGATGGTAATTATAGCGACAAGGCCTCCTGTTTCCACAACGACTTCATACGTCGGCTGCTTTACAGGTATGTGCCACCAGAGGAAGAAATTCAAACATGTGCGGTCAGGTGACCTGTGCGGTGAGGCCACAGGGCGACCACGGCCGATCCATCCATTCCCGAAGGTGGCCCTCAGTTGATTCCTCACGTCAGTGCTGAAATGAGCTTGCGCCCCATCGTGCTGGAAGTAAATCCTTTGTTTCCAAGCAGATCTCAGAGCCAAACATCTGTACACATTCACACAGAAGTACATGTCGGCACCACTAACAAAATGTTCTCTAACATTACAAGGAAAATTAGGACACCATATGCTCGTTATCTAAATTTGTTTTGATGATCTCTACCTCTTGTACTAATTTGAACGAACAGCTTCGAAATATCCTGAATGAAAAAGGTTGACTGTCATCTGGGGCAGCAATTTAGGGCTATCTGCCGATGATGCTGTGGTGTACGCGAAGGTGTCATCGCTGAGTGACTAGCAGGCTACAAGATGACCAAGACATAACTCCTATTTGGTGTGATGAATGGGAGCTTGCTCTACGTAGATTGAATGTGGATGTATGGAAAAAACAACCGGACATATCCGAAAGAACAGATACCATCTTCATATGTAATTCAGGCTAACCGGCCATTGACCTTCTTCTTCTGTGCTGGATGCACGTGCTTTGCCCGAACTCTTACGGGACTCGGTAAGATTGTCTGCCGCGAGTAATGAGTGTAATGGGCAGGGGCACTACGAATGTAGTGTGTGGACATTAAGATGGGAATGTGGGTCTCATGGAGAGCGTGCAAGGGATAATTCCCTGCAGTCGCCTTTTCCTCGGTGCCCTCGGTGGCTCAGATGGATAGAGCGTCTGCCATGTAAGCAGGAGATCCCGGGTTCGAGTCCCGCTCGGGGCACACATTTTCTACTGTCTCCGTCGTTGTATATCAACGCCTGTCGGCAGTGTAGGGTCTTGATTTAATTATCATTTCAAGTGCTATGAGTTTGAGAACGACAATCAACTAGCGTACTACACAAATACATGAAATATACAGTACATAATATGGTCTCGGAGTCTTTGAGCTGTAAAGGTATGCAAAGAAATTGAAAATGGCTTGTGCTGACTGAAGCAGGACTCGCATTCACTAAGAGTTCTGCTGAAAGCAGCTTTCACAGTGAAGCTGGTGATCGAATAGAATACAGATAAGAGAGTGGACATACAAACACGTGTACAATAGAACTTTAAAATGGACGTCATTAAGTGAAACGGGAAAGAAAATATATTGTAGATAGTTTAGTTGTATTCCTTGTTACTGAGACCCAGTTCAAAAGCAACAACACATGAAAGATTACACTTCTCCTACGTTGGATCAGGGGATATAAGAGGCCACGATATATAAAAAATTATAGAAGAAAGATTCTTGACACATCAGCAGATCCTGAACGCGTTTAAATTAACGGGGATGTGATGTGACCAGCGTGCGGACTAACGAGTTATAAATAGATACTGTATCACCAGGGTAGACAGCGATCCACGTCTTTGAACAAAGGAAGTTTGAAAATGAATGAAGACACATTTCAAGACCTGAAAATGTTGCAAACAAACTATCACCTTACTGCAGTGCAATTCGCCACCTCACCGTAATTTTCGTAACTGTTTGCATGAGAATAGACATCAGAATGTAACCTGAATGCAAATACCCAACATCCAAAAGGAAGCTGCCACATAAATCAAACATAGCAAAATGTAGAAGCGAAGAGATGAGTCACCAGCCAGAAACATCATCAAAAGCAGAATTAGAAATAGTGCAGAATGCTTTATCAATCGTTCATTTACATCTACATCTACCTGCATACCCTGCAAGCAACGGTACGGTGCGTGGTGGAGGGTGCCCTCTACCACTACTAGTCATTTCCTTTCCTGTTCCACTCGCAGACAGAGCGAGAAAAACGACTATCTATATGCCTCCGTATGACCCCTAATTTCTCGTATCTTATCTTCGTGGTCCTTACGCGACAAGTATGTTGGGGCGGTAGAATCATTCTGCAGGCAGCTTCACACGCCGATTCTCCAAATTTTCTAAATAGTGTTCCTCGAAAGCAACGTCGCCTTTCCTCCAGGATTCCCATTTGACTTCCTGAAGCATCTCCGCAATACTTGTGCGTTGTTCGAACCTACCGGTAACAAATCTAGCTGCCCGCCTCTGAAACACTTCGATGTCTTCCTTTAATCTGACGTGGTGTGGATCCAAAACACTCGAGCAGTAGTCAGGAATAGGTCGCGCTAGCGTTCCATATGGGGTCTCATTCACTGATGAACCACACGTTCCCAAAATTTCCCAATAAACCGAATGCGACAGCTCGCCTTCCCTACTACATTCCTCATATTCTTCAAACTGACTTATTTTTTAATTTATTTGGCCTCCAGAGCGTGTGCTCTATATACCCACCTAAAACATATAGACACAATGTGCACTGAATTGTATGAATAGAAATACATAAAGTCATATTTACATGTACAAGGGCACAAGCTGTCACTATTTTGTCTGCCATGAATCTACAACAATCAGATTTAAATGTAAATCAAACAGTTGTGGTTTATCAGTTCAAATCATTACAGAAATTGCATCAGAACTGAAACACAAAAATGAGAAACACATACCATTAAAACCTACAGTTTTTTTTCCCCAGCACTCTTGAGGAAATTAACAAATACTTTACAAAGGCAATGTCTTTGCCAAACAAAATGAAGAAGCTGATTGAAGGAGATGGTATCCCATACTGAGCAATGTCTTTAAGATGTCCAACCTTTCACAGTCAAACATGGGACAGAAAAACAAGATGTGTTTTACATCAGCTTCCGTTTCAGAATCACATTCACATATTGGAGAACTGTAAATATTGACTCGACGTAGATCGAGTGGGAAAGAGGCGTGGATGACGCCCAGTCCAATGATATTAGAAATTGTTGATAGGTCCATATCTGTCCTAGTAAACCACGGCTTTGCAATAATTCGAGGTTGTAACACCGCAAGTAAACACTTTTCGTTTATTGGGAAACGTTCCACATTTCTTGTCTTTGATGTTTTCCGTGACTCTTGGCTGCTTATGACAACTTCAGATCAAGGACTTGTCTGTATAGGCGGCTTGCTTCGCTAATACGCCAGCTTCATCATTGCAGCGGATGCCAGCGTGGGAACTCACTCACAGCAAATGGATGGTCTGTCGCCTCCGATTACTAAGAACAAAGTCCAAAGCCATATCCAGTATACAGTTAAGACAAAAAAAAAAAAGACGCACCACGAAGGAATTATCCGAATGAGATGGAATTCTGTACATGTGATGTACGTGTACAGATAAACAAATATTACAGTTAGAAAAATTAGATGATTTACTCAAGATAAAGAACGTCAAAAATTGAGCAAGTCAATAAGGCGTTGGTCCAACTATAGTCTTTATGCAAGCAGTTATTCGGCTTGGCATAGATTGATGGAGTTGTTGGATGCCCTCGTGAGGAATATCGTGCAAATTCTGTCCAATTGGAGAGTTAGATCGATAAAATTTCGAGTAGGTTGGAGGGCCCTGCCCATAATGCTCCAAACGTTCTCAATTGGGGAGAGATCTGGGGACCTTGCGGCCAGGGTAGAGTTTGATAAGCACGGAGACAAGCAGTAGAAACTTTCGCCCAGTGCGGGCGGGCATTATCTTTCTGAAATGTAAGCCCAGGATGGCTTTCTCTTAAGGACAACAAAATGCGACGTAGAATATCGTCGACGTATCGCTGTGCTATAAGGGCGCCGCGAATGACAACCAAAGGAGTCCTGCTATGAAACTGAATGCCTCCTCCTCCCCCCCCCCACCCCCCACCTCCCCCCAGTCCATTTCTCTCGATCGTCGGACCGTACGGCGGGCGAGATTGACGTTGGTATCCTAATGCTTTTCGAGGCGTCTGCAGACTCGTCTTCACTGGCCATCTGGGCTCAGTTCGAAGCAGATCACCGAAGACAATTCTGCTTCAGTCAACGAGATTCCAGGCTGAATGTACCCGGCACCACTGCAAACGGGCTTGTAGTTCTATAAAGATAAAAGGTTGTTGGCGCAAGGCATGCTGTGAGCTCAGCCTCCTTTCTGTGAACCGCCATTAATGGTCCTTGTGGCCACTGAGGCACTACTTGCACGTCCGATCGATGTTAATGAGCCGGCCGCGGTGGCCGAGCGGTTCTAGGCGCTTCAGTCCGGAACCGCGCGACTGCTACGGTCGCAGGTTCAAATCCTGCCTCGGGCATGGATGCCTGTGGTGTCCTTAGGTTAGCTAGGTTTAAGTAGTTCTAAGTTCTAGGGGACTGATGACCTCCGATGTTAAGTCCTATAGTGCTCAGAGCCATTTTGATGTTAATGATGAATGAGGGGCTGTGAGCGGCTCTCTGAATATTGTACGATCCTCACGTTCTGCCGTGTCCCTAGGTCGACCAGCTCCTTCTTGACGCTGTGTTCGGCCATGGTTCGCCCATTCTTGCCAAAACTGTCGAAAGTGACATCGCTCCTATTCACATACCGAATAATTCGTCGATTACTCCAATCGACTTCTCTGAGCCTACCTACACGCCCTCTCTCAAATACTGGCATATGCGTATATTGCCCACGCGTCTGTCTGCGAGGTATAGCTACTGTCCAGCTGCGTACACGGAATGAAATTCGCAGAGACTTATGCATTGGTATCGACATATTCCATGGTTACTATTCTTGCCAGTTGCACTGTGAAATTGAACTGCAATGTCACAAAGTTTGCAAGTTTACGTTTTCCGTCGATACGTGTATGAAAATCAATCTGTGGCCAATTTGCATAGCTCCATCGCAGGGCGCCGTTTTTTTTTTCCCACCGATGTTGAATATTTTCACGGTGGCTGAGGGAATCAGACATTATTAATATCTTTGAGAATGGACATGAAGATACAAAGTTAAGAGCTTCCAAAAGTGTCACTGTCTCCGCCGTAAAAATAGAAGCGCTGTTAGTCAGTTTGAAGGCTTTCCGGACTTGGAACTGAGAAGTAGTATACGCCTCTTGAGGAATTTTGGTTTCATTGGTATAAATACATAGATAATCAGATCACTGACTAGCAAGTAGACGATTGAAGCTGCAATTGACATCAACACTGTCCCAGATGCTCGGATGAAAATAATGGGCTGGAATCTGGTTGCTCAGTGTGTCGAGATCCATATTCAAAGAAAGACAAATGAGAACAGCATCGAATAGGAAACCAAGAGCCAAACATGGTACAGACGACTGGAAAGGGCATCTCGTCAAAGAAGTTCACAGACTCGTTACTCTGTCCGTATAGGCCTGTATCTGGTCCGTATGCACTGCTTCTAAAGTATAGGTTAGTAGACGTGCTTTCATTTGATTAGTCAGTGTAGTAGCTGAAGTAATCGATAACCTGTTACAGGATGTCTTTGCAACAAACTTACGATTCAGAAGTCTCGTAAGAATTAATAATTTGGCACTTGACATTTTAACGAACGAGTTTCAAGTGCGGTTATGAGATGTAGATCAACTTGACCACCCAGTTTCCATGCAGACAACCTTTCTTGACATAAAGTGACAAATCGTGCAACATCGAAGCCTGAAACGACTTTTCCAGGCGCTATGGCAGAATGAATAGTCAGCGTACACTAGCCGCATTGTCTTGTTCACTATTGTACAGACATCTACTGAACAGCATTGAGAAAGCAGATTCTTGTTTTATGGTATTTTGTGGAACAACGACATTATTAGAGAACCGTGTATGATATAGAATTTGGATAGTGTACACCACTAACCAACGATACTTCGTTTTCGGTTTACTTTACTAAAAAGAATAAAAAAACGCCGTTACCCCTTTCAAATTGATACAGTCGGCTACAGACGGTTTACATGCTGTCATCATAACACGTGGACGTTAGCTTATACAAAATTCACAGTTTTAAAAGTTCGAGAATGATGGTTCTCAGGTTCGTGTTGGAATGTAACCTGAAATGACCACCGGGAATATTTGCTTTTGTCATCTTTCTTGAACGAATGACACTTCCATTGATCTTCATGTCTTCACACGCAATCACTACTGTCTTCGTTACTGTTCATGTTCGTTGGGCAACAAAAAAGAATATCTCGACTCACCACGTACTTTGACTCACTCATATAACGTGAAAATGGACACAAAGTCATCACAAGATATATGACCGTCAAAGATGTGTCAACAGTTGGTGTTTTCTTTATACCACCATTACAAAGGTAGCTGTTCGTAGCTATTTTCTGTGTTCCAAAGAGAATAAAAAAGTAGTTCACGATAAAATAGGGAAAACAGTTTGAAGTGATGAGTGTGGTGTTAAAGGTTTTCTTTAATCACGAATATTATTCCTGTCTTTAGTTTGAAGAGTAGCATTATTATTTTTAACATGCATTTCGTTCCTTAGGCAGTGAGGGCAACAGCATTTTAGCGTCTACTCAGTCGTATTTTGTAATTACACGATGTGTTTAGAGGTTTTACAGTACGTATGATGTCTGTTCTGCAAATACTAAATGCATAGTAAAGCCATGTTTAAGATGCAGCAACATTCTCGAGTTGCCATTCGCAATGCCAGTTCTGTTTTACATGAAAGCGATGCTATCCTGCGACTACGGGGGTAGAATGAGAAACACACTATGCATGGTGGTTTTGACGGAGAGGAATGTTAACAAATGACGAAAGGCGCATAAATAGCAAAGTAAGAACATTTGAGACTTCCTCGCACATTAATACTGTGTGTCGAGTCGGGTCTCGAACCTGGGGCATTTTGCCTCTTCCGGAAACCTGAGGTACCTTCTGTTTTTTTCCCTTGTTCGATATCTCTCGTTACATCTCTTCCATTCGCTCACATTTAGTCGCGTTCTTGGCAAGGCTTCTTTGCCTTTCATCTTGTTTGTTAAAACATAAAAATTGTCCTAGGAGATGGAAGAAATTAACTTACGTAATTATTTCTTTTAATGTGGCAACCTCTTTCTTTATTATATATTTAAATTAAAATCCTTCTTAATTGTAAATTAAATGACGAGGAAAATTGTTCATGTCGTAGAACTGAAAAAATCCAGAGCGCATGTTGCAAAGTAATGCCTACGAATTTTTTGCCTGAAAACTCTTAAAGCCCACAAAGAAACTAAAATTTATGGTGAAAAGAGAATACGTATATCTGATACTCAGATGGCAAGCTAGTATTAAGAACGGAACAACCCCGTCGCACCCTCTCCGATTTGGTGGTAAGATGACCCAGAATCAACTTTCACTATTAAGTCTCTTCCTTACACCTCGTTGCTGCAGACGGATGTTACACCACGACACAGATACAAATTTGAATACAGCAAACAGCGAAAAAAATTAAAAAAAAAAGAAAATGCACGAAAGAGCTTCGAACACGGCTCGCACGCTTAGTAGTCCAACACCGTTAGCACCCGAGCCCGACGCTGTCCTTGTCCTCCCTCAGCGTTACACTTGTTCAGCTCGGACCCTTCACTGTTTCTATTTTGCTTTTTTTGCGCAGTTCAGTACACCTTCTTCCTGTTTTCGTGCTTGATCTGTGTTGAGTTTTTGACTGGCTGCAGATTCCTTGACTTGCGCCATAGGGTGGTGGGGTTTCGGGTTCCGCTGGATAGGTCAGGAGTCCACTACACGCAACAAGCGGCTACACGGGTAGCAGGGGTTGTGTGGCGTGGGCTGGGCGGTTTTTTAGGTTAGATGGCCTTGGGCAAGTACAGAAAGGGCAACAGCCTCAACGGGTGCGGGGCAAAGTCAGGACATGCGGGGACCAAGCAGCAATCGGTATTGTAATTGTCAACTGTCGAAGCTGCGTTGGTAAAGTACCGGAACTTCAAGCGCTGATAGAAAGCACCGGAGCTGAAATCGTTATAGGTACAGAAAGCTGGCTTAAGCCAGAGATAAATTCTGCCGAAATTTTTACAAAGGTACACACGGTGTTTAGAAAAGATAGATTGCATGCAACCGGTGGTGGAGTGTTCATCGCTGTTAGTAGTAGTTTATCCTGTAGTGAAGTAGAAGTGGATAGTTCCTGTGAATTATTATGGGTGGAGGTTACACTAAACAACCGAATTAGGTTAATAATTGGCTCCTTTTACCGACCTCCCGACTCAGCAGCATTAGTGGCAGAACAACTGAGAGAAAATTTGGAATACATTTCACATAAATTTTCTCAGCATGTTATAGTCTTAGGTGGAGATTACAATTTACCAGATATAGACTGGGACACTCAGATGTTTAGGACGGGTGGTAGGGACAGAGCATCGAGTGACATTATACTGAGTGCACTATCCGAAAATTACCTCGAGCAATTAAACAGAGAACCGACTCGTGGAGATAACATCTTGGACCTACTGATAACAAACAGACCCGAACTTTTCGAATCTGTATGTACAGAACAGGGAATCAGTGATCATAAGGCCGTTGCAGCATCCCTGAATATGGAAGTTAATAGGAATATAAAAAAAGGGAGGAAGGTTTATCTGTTTAGCAAGAGTAATAGAAGGCAGATTTCAGACTACCTAACAGATCAAAACGAAAATTTCTGTTCCGACACTGACAATGTTGAGTGTTTATGGAAAAAGTTCAAGGCAATCGTAAAATGCGTTTTAGACAGGTACGTGCCGAGTAAAACTGTGAGGGACGGGAAAAACCCACCGTGGTACAACAACAAAGTTAGGAAACTACTGCGAAAGCAAAGAGAGCTCCACTCCAAGTTTAAACGCAGCCAAAACCTCTCAGACAAACTGAAGCTAAACGATGTCAAAGTTAGCGTAAGGAGGGCTATGCGTGAAGCGTTCATTGAATTCGAAAGTAAAATTCTATGTACCGACTTGACAGAAAATCCTAGGAAGTTCTGGTCTTACGTTAAATCAGTAAGTGGCTCGAAACAGCATATCCAGACACTACGGGATGATGATGGCATTGAAACAGAGGATGACACGCGTAAAGCTGAAATACTAAACACCTTTCTCCAAAGCTGTTTCACAGAGGAAGACCGCACTGCAGTTCCTTCTCTAAATCCTCGCACAAACGAAAAAATGGCTGACATCGAAATAAGTGTCCAAGGAATAGAAAAGCAACTGGAATCACTCAATAGAGGAAAGTCCACTGGACCTGACGGGATACCAATTCGATTCTACACAGAGTACGCGAAAGAACTTGCCCCCCTTCTAACAGCCGTGTACCGCAAGTCTCTAGAGGAACGGAGGGTTCCAAATGATTGGAAAAGAGCACAGATAGTCCCAGTCTTCAAGAAGGGTCGTCGAGCAGATGCGCAAAACTATAGACCTATATCTCTTACGTCGATCTCTTGTAGAATTTTAGAACATGTTTTTTGCTCGCGTATCATGTCATTTCTGGAAACCCAGAATCTACTATGTAGGAATCAACATGGATTCCGGAAACAGCGATCGTGTGAGACCCAACTCGCCTTATTTGTTCATGAGACCCAGAAAATATTAGATACAGGCTCCCAGGTAGATGCTATTTTTCTTGACTTCCGGAAGGCGTTCGATACAGTTCCGCACTGTCGCCTGATAAACAAGGTAAGAGCCTACGGAATATCAGACCGGCTGTGTGGCTGGATTGAAGAGTTTTTAGCAAACAGAACACAGCATGGTGTTATCAATGGAGAGACGTCTACAGACGTTAAAGTAACCTCTGGCGTCCCACAGGGGAGTGTTATGGGACCATTGCTTTTCACAATATATATAAATGACTTAGTAGATAGTGTCGGAAGTTCCATGCGGCTTTTCGCGGATGATGCTGTAGTATACAGAGAAGTTGCTGCATTAGAAAATTGTAGCGAAATACAGGAAGATCTGCAGCGGATAGGCACTTGGTGCAGGGAGTGGCAACTGACCCTTAACATAGACAAATGTAATGTATTGCGAATACATAGAAAGAAGGATCCTTTATTGTATGATTATATGATAGCTGAACAAACACTGGTAGCAGTTACTTCTGTAAAATATCTGGGAGTATGCGTGCGGAACGATTTGAAGTGGAATGATCATATAAAATTAATTGTTGGTAAGGCGGGTACCAGGTTGAGATTCATTGGGAGAGTGCTTAGAAAATGTAGTCCATCAACAAAGGAGGTGGCTTACAAAACACTCGTTCGACCTATACTTGAGTATTGCTCATCAGTGTGGGATCCGTACCAGGTCGGGTTGACGGAGGAGGTAGAGAAGATCCAAAGAAGAGCGGCGCGTTTCGTCACTGGGTTATTTGGTAACCGTGATAGCGTTACGGAGATGTTTAATAAACTCAAGTGGCAGACTCTGCAAGAGAGGCGCTCTGCATCGCGGTGTAGCTTGCTCGCCAGGTTTCGAGAGGGTGCGTTTCTGGATGAGGTATCGAATATATTGCTTCCCCCTACTTATACTTCCCGAGTAGATCACGAATGTAAAATTAGAGAGATTAGAGCGCGCACGGAGGCTTTCAGACAGTCGTTCTTCCCGCGAACCATACGCGACTGGAACAGGAAAGGGAGGTAATGACAGTGGCACGTAAAGTGCCCTCCGCCACACACCGTTGGGTGGCTTGCGGAGTATCAATGTAGATGTAGATGTAGAACCCTCTTACCACTAAATCTGAGCGGGGTGCGATGTGGAGTTTTTTCTTGTGAGCAGTGAAGGGAAGGCTAAAAGGTGGAAGGTATACACCGAAGGGCTATAGGGGAAATGAGCCTCAGAACAGTATTACAGGAAAAGAAGAGTCTGGCTCTTACGTCAAACAACACTTCAAGGTCCGCTCCACACATCGATATTAACAAAGCGGAACCGCTGACATACGTGCTAGGATTCGCGCAATCTGCAAGATTTTGTTGTCCATTTTGAGTATAATATTAACGATTTTCGCCAATTTTGTATCTTTCTGGTGTCTCACAAATGTCTCTTATATTCTAAATTCTGTTAAAAATACCAGAAGTAATGCAATGCGGCGTTTTGTACGACATTTGAACCTAAAATTTAATTAGCTTTTCAGTACAACAACCCGCAAGTCTCTATCAGCAGTAGGTTTCGAGATAGATGCTTTTTAGAATATGATGCGCACTGGAGTCGCGTGGAGTCGACATTCAAAGACCGTTTCAAAATATCTGCCCTCGGTAAGACGAACTTATCGCTCTTTTCTACGTGTAAGGCATCAGAGCAAAATACTCCATGCAAGCAAATTTTTTTGCGTTTTCGGTCTTTTTTGTCCCAGAACTCTTTTTTCTTACACGTAGAAAAGAGGGACTAGCATCTGCCGTGCCGTATCACTTCGGCTCGTGAATAATAGTATTAAATGGCCGCATTTATGCAGATATATCCGCGATTTCGCCGTTTAATGTATTGTTCGCGCACATTTTTTTACGATTTCGGCTAATTTCTGTACTTTTTAGTTTTACAATTTAAGATCTTTTGATTTTTATTTTCACCTCATATCGTCAACAATTACACAATTTTTAATACGGCTAATGAAATATGTAATTTTTTATTTGCTTATTTGATCAGTTATGCTAGTAAAGCCGAAAATATCGATTCGTATCGCTAACAACCGGTGTACGATCTTCTTAGCTTAGAGATACAAAATCTGATTTGGAGAACACCCGCATCTGAGGACCGTATTGATTCAATTAGAAACTCGATCCAATTCTAGATCACTACTGAAGCGCATTTTTAATTCAATTAATGGCTTAGCTGTGATGTCTACGTTCCTTGGCTGTGACAGTCCACAATGCTTGTGTTGAGAGCCATAGAGAATAAAGGAGAGAAATAGGTAGCTGAATGTGTAAAAGGGGTTGAAGTGGTAAAACTTGATTTGGTACATTTGAAATGCAAAACATTTTTTGAAATGTGTGTGCCAACGAAAGGAATTTTTAAACAAGATTCATTCCAGCGAAAAACATGCATGGGACGTAGGCCCTAAAGTAATGTAGGTATGTGTAATGTCTGTAATATTCTTTGTTCCATTTGTTTCATATGTCATATGACAACATAAAGATAAACTAACAATGTCTCATTCGGTAGTGGTAAAGGTATTAGTCCAGATCTCGATACAAACGTGACAGTCACTGTTTTACGGCAATCATACTTTGTTACATAAAGCTAAAAACATCCCAACCTAATAACGAATACCTAGGCTGCCCTGCAGATAAAAGCTGCGGCGATTCCTAATTTTTTATCTACAACAAAAACATTCGAGGACCGCTGTATATGATATGACGTCATAAAAGTTTACCTTATTCTACCTTCCTATCAAGATCCTGACTAGAATTGCCCTAAAGCTTGTTGATCAACCCAATTAAGGGTGTCCTTATTTTGAGGTTATAGAATGTGGCAATTCTAATCTTGCAGAAGCTAGTGACATCACCTGCAGTGACTGAGAAAACCTGCCATTAATCTTGAATACGTACCAGATTAACGCCTCTACGTCTACGTCTACGCGATTACTCTGCTATTCACAATAAAGTGCCTGGCAGAGGGTTCAATGAACCACATTCAAGCTGTCTCTCTACCGTTCCACTCTCGAACGGCAAGCGGGAAAAACGAGCACTTACATTTTTCTGTGCGAGCCCTTATTTTATCGTAATGGTCATTTCTCCCCATGTAGGTGGGTGCCAACAGAATGTTTTCGCAATCGGAGGAGAAAACTGGTGATTGAAATTTCACGAGAAGATCCCGTCGCAACGAAAAACGTCTTTGTTTTAATGATTGCCGCTCCAAATCTCCCCTGTTTCGCGATAATACAAAACGAGCTGCCCTTCTTTGTACTTTTTCGATGTCATCCGTCAGTCCCACCTGATGCGGATCCCACACCGCACAGCAATACTCTAGAATAGGGCGGACAAGCGTGGTGTAACCAGTCTCTTTAGTAGACCTCTTGCACCTTCTAAGTGTTCTGCCAATGAATCGCAGTCTTTGGTTTGCTCTAACCACAATATTATCTATGTGATCGTTCCAACTTAGGTTATTTGTAATTGTAATCCCTAAGTATTCAGTTGAATTTTCAGCCTTCAGATTTGTGTGACTTATCGCGTAATCGAAATTTAGCTGATTTCTTTTAGTAGTCATGTGAATAACTTCACACTTTTCTTTATTCAGGGTCAACTGCCACTTTTCGCACCACACAGATATCTTATCTAAATCATTTTGCAAGTCGTTCTGATCATCTGATGACTTTACAAAACGGCAAATGACCGTATCATCTGCAAACAATCTAAGACGGCTACTCAGATTGTCTCCTATGTCGTTAATATAGATCAGGAACAATAGAGGGCCTATAACACTTTCTTGGGGAATGCCGAATACTACTTCTGTTTTACTCGATGACTTACCGTCTATTACTACGAACTGTGACCTTCCCGACAGGAAATCACGAATCCCGCCGCACAACTGAAGCGATACTCCGTAGGCACGCAGTTTGGTTAGAGGACGCTTGTGAGGAACGGTGTCGAAAGCCTTCTGGAAATCTAAAAATATAGGATCAATTTGACATCCCCAGTCGATAGCACTTATTACTTCACAAGTATATAGAGCTAGTTGTGTTTCACAAGAACGATATTTTCTGAATCCGTGCTGACTATGTGTCAATAAATCGTTTTCTTCCAGGTTACTACATTGAAGGACTCTGACATTGCGAGTAACGAACTGGCTTTCCATCCATTGGGTATTCTAATTAATTTTATCACTTCTTTTCCTCTAGTGAACTGTACTCGAGAGAACAGCTTATGAAATTTTTCACTTGTCTTCCTGTGACTGTGGTGAAACAAATCAGTGTATTTCTCAATTTTAGTGTCAAATACTTCAGAGAGGATGTGGATGGAAGACTAAATTGATGATATGATGTTTCGACAGAGCACTGAAAGACATGGAATATATGACGCTCCCTCAGAATTACTGAGAAATGTAGGAGAGCAAGGCATGACAAAAGTACCACTTGGTGTACAAGGTAAAGAGACGGGCAAGAAAAGGGTTTCTCAAAATGAAGTCTTTGTTACCACTGAACATAAATTTAAGTTTTGGGAAGTCTTTTTCGAAGGTTTTTGTCTGTATTATGATGAAGGGAAATGTGGACGATAAGCAGTTCAGAGGAGAAAAGAACAGAACCTTTAAAAATATGGTGCTATGGAAGTCTGCTGAAGTTTAGATAAGTAGAGCGAATACCTAAAAAGGAGGTACTGGATTTTTTGTGTTCTGCTTCGTACACAATAGTAAGGAGAGGTTGGCCACAGAGTGGTGCAGCTGCTGTTATCGTACAGAAGGTGGACAGGAGCAGAAATGATTAGCGAACACGTAAAGACGGGAAACAGATGTTTCGCTTAACTTACAGCTTTCGCCTAGCGTTGCGAAGAAACATTAAAACAGAACAACAGCAATAAAGTCGAGCTATTACAAGAGCATCGTGCAGTGTGAGGCTCCCACTACCAATACACGAGCAAACTGTCCCATCCTACTCCAATATCGCAGTGGCAGAGGGCGCTCATAGTCGGATTTGCTGAAGGCGTGGTTCAGCAGGCACGCCTTATTGGACTGCTATCGGCGTCTGTTGGAATCATGTGTTTCCGTTGCCATCTGCGAGATGTCGGTGACGGTGGTATTGGTCTATGATACCACAGAATTAAATTAGGAGAAAAAGAAATGTATGAAACAACTTGACTAAAAGAAGGAATTTGTTTCCTAGAAACATTGCGAAGAGAACTGCATGCAATGGACATCTGGACTTGGGTACTTCGCAAAAGACCATCAATCATGGCCATATATCTTCAGTGGACGAAACAACAGAGAAATAGGAAAGTAGCTGAGTGGAGGCGTGTAGAACGCTCCCACAAATAAGGAAATTGCCTCTTTTCAAATGATACAAGCCATCGAGTGCACCAACAGCCCAATCAAGTGTTTAACCCGCAAAGTGTGGAGTGTGTAGTTCAGGCTAGAGGCGGTTCAGTGATTTTTTGAGGAGGGAGGGAGGAGTAGGACTCACTCCTTTAGATTACGGTGAACAAAAACCAGAGTGTTTTTTGCAACATTTTCGCTAACCAAGTGCTGCCCTTTCCTCAACATCTTCATAATGAGTATGTTGTGGACACTCTCGTCTTCCAAGATGGCAACAGTCGTTACATCGGACCAGTGTTTCCCACATGCAGTGTCTTCTTAATACTATAATTGCCTAGAAATAACCATTTTAATATGAAAGCTAGTATTAAAACGATTTGTGTGTCTGAAGAGACGGTGTAAGTAAATTATACTGACCATGGCTCTAAGCAGTATGGGACTTAACATCTGAGGTGATCAGTACTCTAGACTTATAACTACCTAAACCTAAGTAACCTAAGGACATTACACAAATCCATGCCCGATGCAGGATTCGAACCTGCGACCGTAGCAGCAGAGCGGTTCCGGACTGAAGCGCCTAGAATCGCTCGGCCACAGCTGCCGGCTGACCATGGACAAATAAAGTTAATACTGGCAGTACGTGTGCTACTGCATCTGCTGCCACTAATTGTGATAATAATAATAATAATAATAATAATAGTAATAATGACACTAACTGACACTTTAATAACAATAATTCCAGTGGCAGGTACAATAAGAATTTACAGATGCACAAACTACGAGGTCTGACTGAAAAGTAATGCCTCCACCTTCGTAACTCTTCCACAGTTGGCTGCATTGGTATGCAGCAGGTACTGGGTTCTCTCGTAGCCTCTTCTCTACAGCTCCAGTTGGTGGGAAGCCTTAGCGTTGAACGGTTGTGTTGTTACAGTGTAAAGTATGGGACCCTGCGCAGACGGTGGGTCAATGGGATGTAGCAACGTGCAGTCATTGGATTCTTGACAGCAGAAGGTGTCACCCCAAAGGAGATTCATGAGAGAATGAAAGCAGTTTATGGTTATTGAGTTTATGTGAGTACTGTGCGTCGTTGGGAAAGTAAGTTTAAAGATGTTGAGGCGGGAACATCTGACCGGCGTGGCAAACAAAGAGTTGGACGTACTGTGACAGCAGCCACCGAGTTTAGCAAGTAAAATGTTGACACATTGATTCAGGACGATCGTCGTATCACTCAGAGAGAAATTGCAAGCACAATCGGCATTTCACAAGAACGTGTGGGTCACATTACTGCTTTGCTTGGCTATCGGAAGATCCATGCACGATGGGTACTCCCGATGCATACTCCTGAAATGAGAGCGATTTAGCACTGTCTGACTTCCATCTGTTCCCGATAATGTAAGGCGATCTGCGGGGACATCAATAAGCTTTTGATGAAGACGTTGAGAGGATTGTGAGACTGTGGTCGCGGAAACAGATTGTCGACTTCTTCCGTGACGGCTTCAGAAAACTTGTTCATCGTGGGCAGAAATGTATCCAATTGGTTGGTGATTCTGTGAAAAAGTGAATATTGGTAATTAAAGATCACATTCTAAGGATTATTTCTGCGTTTGATTTATTAAAATGTTCCCATCCAAACCCAATTAACGAAGGTGGAGGCATTACTTTTCATTCAACCCCCCAGATGTTTTCTAATATTGTGAGTTCTGGGGAAAGGAGATTTAAGAGAACCGCATCAGCTAATAATTCGGGGAAATGAGGAAGATAAGGCTGGAAAGAGGGTTGTACAAGGGTAACGAGTGTGTACAGAGACAATCGCAATCCTTATTGTTGCTTAAGTAGACATTTCATTAACGCCCTTCTGGAGCTGCAGATATTATTTAGTACTCTAATATAATGTGGAAGTTGTTCAAGAGTCTGTATCCCGCTACTAAGAAGGTGACTGAACAATGGAGTGGGAAGGAAAAGGTTTTGCTCTGATAGGAGCGGTTGTTTCTGCTCTTTTGTTCAGACAAGAGCGTCAAGGTTGAAGAGAAATGTGAGGGACGGTGTTCAGTGAGAAGACAGTGGAAAAAACCGACTGTATGGAAATCTCTGCACTTCTCTGCATGCAGCAGGATAGCTGTGCATATGATGGTGAAATCTGATCAAAGAGTCAAACATCACAGTTATAATGAATACAGTTCCGAGCGCCATGACCGAGCGAGATGGCGCAGTGGTTAGCACATGTAGTGGGACGAAATTAAGCGTCACCCACCCACCAAAGTCAGCCCAGTTTGCAGGTGACTATAAGTTTAATTTAGTTTTGTTTATGTGTTTTCTTATTATTTGTAATAAATGTGAATTATCTAAAAGTTTGTATTTTTTTTATGTGTTTCATGTACGGAGAGGTCGGCGCAACGAACGGGGACAGCATCTTCGTTGCCGCGACCAGAGAGGAAATTGCTGGCCGCTATACGTCGCGGGTCGACAGCCGAGGAGCAACAGAAGATCCTGGAACCGAGTTGTTGCGTCGTGCTTCTAAAAATTAAAAATGAAGTTTTATACTCTTTTTGTACAACAATGACATCATATAGATCTTAATCTTATTGAAATGTTAGTCACTGTCCGTCAACGCTCAAGTTCACATCTGTATGTGTAGGAAGCTAATAAAATAGTGTATGCTACTAAAGTTGAAACACGTGTCTTGAAGATTTATTTATGAAGAGTTATGTGAACGGATTAATAATATATTTGACAAGATTATTGATTCAGACAGCGTTGGCCGAAACTTTGAATCTAAAAAGTTTATTTAATGTGTGATTCTGATATCGATTAGATCAAGATAACGTGTGTCGATATAATTTTCTGAGGAGAAACAAACGAAATTTAAATTGGGAAAAGTTACAAAAACCAATTGGCCCAAGTGATGTAATTCTTTGCACACGACTCAACGGATGTTTTACAGTTTCGTTCAAGAACCATCCTATGACAATTTAAAAGAATATAAATCATTTTGAAGTGGGTTGTAACTGACGTAGGTGACGAAGTCTGCACATGGTCATACATATATCAAACGAAAAACTAATACGTCGTTACACCGCACCGTGGCGACCGTGACAGGACTTGTGTGCAACTAAGGCACACAGGTACGAAACAAAGCATCAAGAGTCCTTCGGAAGTCAACGCGAGTTTCTTGGAGCCTTCACCAGCCAGCGGCGACTTCGCGGGTGTGGGCATCTGACGGAGTGCAGCCAAGCAGTACGGTCACGCAGTTGTTCCACGAGAAGGCGCATCTGTTGGGCAGCAGCTGAACGCTGCAAACCTCGACAACCCTTTTTCTCCCTAAACTAATAGGCCCAGTACGTCAGCTGCGGGGCGTTCCTCCGGCTGGTATTAGAGGTGTTGCTGAGGGCTTCGCCTGTCTACGGCGGTGCCGGGCGTGGTTGCAGCTAGCGACGTTTCCGGTGTTCGACTCAGCGTCCTGCCGGTTGCGGAAGCGGGGTCGCAGCATCTCAGCGGCTGCATCGACGGCTGTTACATCTGCAGCCCATAGCAGCACACTAATCATCGAGAACTACAAATTACAATATTAGTGTCCGGTGAGTTTGTTTCAAGTTGGAAGTGGAGTGTTGTACATAGGAAGTGTGCTTTTACAGGATTGTTGATTACAAGTCTGCGTGTGTAAATAGTTAATATCTTACAATAATGTCGGGAAGTGAAATGTCAGACGAAGAGCAATCTATGTCCGATAGGAGCATGAGAGCTGCTAGATTAAAACAGTCTAACGAAGAATCTATGGCTAGATTAAAACAGTCTAACGAGGAAGCTACTGCTAGATTGAAACAGGAACTAAAACAGGAAATTAAAACAATCTAACGAGGAATCTACTGCTAGATTAAAAGAGGAACTTAAAGGGGAGCTAACAAAATCGACAGACAGGTTACAGGAACATCTTAATGAAACCAGTCGAGAATTAAGTGATAAAATAGAGGCTTCTAAAGTTGAAATGCAGGAAAAACTAGTAGGACTTAGTAATAAGATTGCTGATAATTGTAAAAGGTTAGAAGAACATATCCAGGAATCGCGCGAGGAAAAAGCTCGCATGCGACACGATATTACTGACTTATCCGAGAGACTAGATAGTGTCAATATCTTAGTTGTAAATGAAATACAGAAAAATAACGATATGTTACGAGATGAATTTTCCATGCAAACAGAAACTGTTCGCAGAGAATTATTGAAATCTATTAAAGAGGTCTCTACCAAACCTGTAGAGATTTCTTCAATAGATAATGTAGAATTAGAGACATTAACTCATCAAGTAGAAAGGGACCATACCGAAATCGAAAACATGAAATTTTTAATCACTGAAATATGCAGTAATCTTGAGACTGCCAAAGATAATAACATTGATGAAGGTACAGAGCGTTCACATCGTGAGCACAGTGAAGAATCGATATTAGCTAATCGAGTATCCAATACAGAAATGCGGATACAGGAAATTACTAAACGGTTATCGGAATTAGATAATAACGAGAACATTTCAGGTAGCAGAGGTAATAACATAATCAGAGACAACAGTCGCATCGAATTTGCTAGCTCGGACGACAACAATATGAATAAAACAATCACGGCAAGCCAATCCGATGCAACTCCGTCTCTGCAATCTAAACAAAATCCGACTATTTCTCTCGCAGAATGTCTGGATGACATAACGACAAATTCAAATGTAGCAAGTCGATTTCCTGTATTTAAACCAGGAGGCGAACTTCACCCTATAATCTTTATAAAAGCTTTTGAAACATCATTATCTCCTAAATGGAGTAATGAAAAACGCATTCAATTTGTAATAGGACATTTAGAAGCAGAAGCTGCGGAATGGGCAGTACTGCATAGAAATGAATTCAGGGATTGGGATGATTTTGTTAAGCAGTTTAAACAAAATTATTGGTCAAGAGGAAAACAACAACACTTAACTTTAGAGTTGTTAGACCCTCCTCCATATTCTAAACGGTGGGGAGGTTATAGGAATTATTTTGAATGGCATTTAAACCGTGCTAAATTAATTGAAGAACCAATTATTGAAAGTCATTTAATACGAGTCCTAATTAGTAGGTTACCGTATTACGTAAAGGAAAGAATGATAGAAAGAGAATGGTCACAGCCGTGCGAATTGTTAGGATATTTAGAGCAGTTAGATATACTTAATAGAGAAAGGGAAGACGAGAAGTTTAGATTTGGTAGAAATGACAATCCTCGAAATAATAATAATAATTCAGAACCACGAAAAGCTAATAACAACAATCATAGCCGGTTCTGTTATATAAAACGTCAATCTAAAGATAAAGAGAGCCAACAAAATCGTGGTAATAACTCTAAAGTGCGGAAATTATACAATAACGATCATGAGATAAATCATCCTCAAGTAATTAATGAAGGTCAAGTGGTAGGTGACGTCATCATAGAAAGTTCGGAAAACTAGTGAAGTCCTTTAGTACGGGTCAACTAAAGGGAACTATTGGTCAAGATTATACAAGACCCAATTGCAATTTATCATTAAGCTGCCAAAAGGACGGTGACTGGCAACAAGATTTACTTCAGGAAGACAATCAGATAAGGGAGAATGTAACTTATAAACCCGTTATTAAAGGTTATATTAAAGATACCGAAGTAAATATTATAGTTGATTCGGGTAGCGAAGTAAGTATTTTATCCAAAGAATTATTTCAGCTTAAAAGGAAATATTGGAATTTCCCGACTTTACCTGTAACTGGGGTGAAAATTATAGGAGTTACTGGTAAAAGAAGTCAAAATATTACTGAAGAAGTTTATGTAACTTTTGAAATTGCTAAACAATTAATTGCTCACTCTGTACTCGTCGTAGCCAACTTAAATGTGGCCATAATTTTAGGTATAGATTGGCTGTGTAAATATAAAGCTATATTAGATTTTAAAGATTCTTCCTTAACCATCCATAAGGAGGCATGTACTTTTAAAGTGAGGTTCTCTAATAGTCAAGTACCTGAAAATTGCTACGAATCCTTACAGATTAGGTACGCACCGACCATGAATCTATTAACAGATTTTAGTGATCTTGGGTATGCAGTATACCAATGTCAGGCTAGTAATAGTATCGAAACCGAAGTGAAAGAAAAATGTTTATCTACGAATTGTCTATCCGAGCAAGAAAAGGAAGAGTTGGAATCTTTGATGTTAGAATTTAGAGCCGTCTTCTCAGATGAACCGGGGAGAATTAAAGATTACGTTTGTAAACCTAAGATTAAAGATAAAAAACCATTCTTTAAGAAACCTTATCCCATTCCAGTGCAATTCAAAGAATCGGCTAGTAGAGAAATAAGTAAGATGCTAGAGCAAAACATTATCGAACGATCATGTAGCGCTTTTAACAGTCCGTTGTGGGTAGTTAAGAAAGCCACTGGTGGGGTACGACTAGTTCTGGATGCCCGGGAATTAAATAAAATTATAGAGATGGAAAGAGACAGACCTATTCCTATGGAGGACGTACTTCTTAAGATTGCTGGTTCTCGTTATATGAGTACAATGGATTTAACCGCCGGCTACCATCAAGTAACATTACACCCGGATTCACGGCAATATACGGCTTTTCTTTTTGAAGGCAGATCATATCAGTTCCAAGTTTTACCTTTTGGACTTAATATATCAGTGTCAACTTTCATTAGGGCATTAGATTCTGCTTTCGGTCAGCAATTGTTACAAAAGATTATTTTATATGTAGATGATATTTTGGTAGCTACTAAAACGTGGGAAGAACACGTAACGATATTACGGGAATTGTTTAACCGTTTAATTGACAGAGGAGTTACTTTAAAATTATCTAAGTCTTACTTCGGAAAGGAGGAAGTAAGATTTTTGGGGCATATAGTGGACCGTAACGGTATTAGGCCAGACCCAGCACGTATTGAAGCTATTGCTCGATGCCCGAGTCCTAGAAATCGGAAACAATTGAAATCATTCTTAGGAATGGTAGGATTCCTGAGAAGATTTCTTCCAGGGCAGGATATTGTTAATCCTACATTACTAGATTTATTGAAAGAGAAGTCAGTATGGCTCTGGGGACAAGAGGAAGAGGAAGTTTTTAATAAGATAAAAGGAGCGTTAACCAAAGCCAAAATGTTATACCACCCAGATTTCAATCAGGACTTTTGTATGTGTACGGATGCCTCTGATTATGGTGTGTCTTGTGTAATATTCCAAGGTGATCTGATCAATGAAGAGGGATTATATCGGCCTATTGGATTCGCTAGTCGAACTTTAAATAAACATGAAAGAAATTATTTTGTATCCGAGAAGGAAGCTCTCGCAGTGGTATGGGGTTTTCAACGATTTAGAGGATTATTAATGGGAAGAAAAACAATTGTATATACTGATCATCAGGCTTTAATCTTTTTGAACAATTGCCGGTTACTTCACCGTAGGCTATTACGTTGGGTATTATGCTTGCAAGAATTTCAGTACGAAATTAGGTATATAAAAGGATCTCAGAATGTAGTTTCAGATGCTTTGTCAAGGCTTCCCGTAGGAATGGAGAATATTAATATTGCAGAAGAACCAGGAACAAATTACCATGTTTATTTCCTTTTAACTAAGGAGAACGAACGTAAGGTTAAACGGATAGTAACTGCTGTTAGATGCAATCAAAGAAATGACGATCAATATAGGGACCTTATACAAAACCTTAATAATGGGGACGAAACAGTTAACACCCGGGGTGTGTGGTTATATTTTAACGACTTGTTGTATTGGAAAGCACAGAGGGAACACCAGAGATGGAAAATCTGCATTCCGAAAACTGTTGTGGACGAGTTAATTACTTATATTCATGAAGGTTACGGGCATTTTGGAATTCATAAATGTATTAAACATCTAATGAAGTATTATTATTTCAAAAATATGTCACGTATTGTGAGAAGTATTATTAGGGCTTGTGAAACCTGTCAAAAGGTTAAAGTTAATAACAAATCCAAGCGTTATAAATTATATGCTGTAATTCCTCGAGGTTTGTGGGATCTACTATCATTAGATTTTTTCGGCCCTCTGCCTCGGAGTTCAGGAGGATTAACATATGTGTTTGTTGTAATGGAATGTTTGTCCAAACATGTGAAACTGTATACTTTGAAACGAGCGAATACAGCAAGCGTTATACGCTGCCTCACCCGAAATTACTTTGTTAACTGGGGCATTCCTAAACGACTTATGTCTGACAACGGTAGTGCCTTTATTAGTCAAAAATTTCAAGATATGATAAGACAATATGGAATCAAACATATCTTAATTTCGAAATATCACCCTCAAAGTAATTTAGTAGAAAGAGTCATGAAAGAATTAGGACGATTATGTAGAACTTATTGTGCACATAAACATACTCGGTGGGCCAAACTAATGCCTGAATTCGAAAAGATATTAAATGAATTGCCTCACCTAACGACGGGATTATCACCTATAGAAATTTTAGGCAAACGAATTATAGGTGAGCCTTTACTAGCTGCTTTACCTTGGCCACCAGTAAATGAGATCCAACAATGTATCCCAGACGAAAAAGTTTGCGAACAGATTGTAAAAAATGGCGAACGGAGAATTAAAAGTTATAATCAACAGGCTATAGAACCCTCATTTCAGGTAGGAGATCTTGTGTTAGTACGATCTCATCCTAAAAGTTCTAAGATCGGTAAGGAATGTAGAAAATTCTTCTTGATCTTTGAAGGTCCATATGTTGTACATAAGATTGTACATCCCAAAGCATTACTTCTTATGGAACCTTCATCAGGTGTAATTAAAGGATTATATAGTGTTGATCAAATGAAACCCTTCATTCCTAAATAAGTTAATATTTAGTATATGTTACACACGGAAGAGCGTTCATAGTTTATTCATGTGAAGTTTTTCGTGATAGTTACGTGTTATTTTAAATAAATGACAGAAAGCTTAAACATGTGTTCTACAATAATCTACTGGTACTTCAAAAAGAGAAAGATAACCAAAAGGGGGATTTATATGGAGGAAACTTTGCTCTTAGGTCTAAAGGAATTTTGCGCATTTTAAATTTACTCGGATAGTAGGAACCAAAGGGGATGGTTAATAGTTTTAGGGACCATGGGCGTCCAGAGCTATATGGCTCACGAGAACATAGCAGAGTGCCTTTAATAGAGGTTTGTAATAGTGTTAATATAGAACACACCAAATGGGGCTCTCTCGCTTGTTTCTCCTAAATAAATGGCCATTACCCAACAAGGTGTCCGAAGGTAAAGAAAGCCGTGCCGAGATTCCAAAGAAAGTTTTGCTTGATTTCTTCTTGACCTCAGGCATAAATAAGGCATTAGGGAAGAGGATGACGTAAAGTAAATAGTACTATTAGTTATTGTGAGAAACTTATTAGTAATATACATTCTTGAAAAGAATAACTCTAGTAAATAAATGAAACTGAAACTAATCTATCACCATTTGAACGCTCTGTCCTAATGTACAACGTTAAAGAACGTACTAAATTAGTATTTATTAGCAACTATTAACTGAAGAGGAGCAATCTCCCTATATTCGGTTACGAATTACCATAAGAGCACAATTAAGAGTAAATGACAAATAGTCACAACGATATCGTATTAAAAGGATTAAATCTATCTAATAGCAAGGACTCTAGGTTACGTAAAATGTGAGGAAAATGTATTAACAGTTAAATATTATATATTGAACAGTTTAATTCCGGTTAAAACCTGACAAACTGAGCTTGTGGGTGGGGTATGTAGTGGGACGAAATTAAGCGTCACCCACCCACCAAAGTCAGCCCAGTTTGCAGGTGACTATAAGTTTAATTTAGTTTTGTTTATGTGTTTTCTTATTATTTGTAATAAATGTGAATTATCTAAAAGTTTGTATTTTTTTATGTGTTTCATGTACGGAGAGGTCGGCGCAACGAACGGGGACAGCATCTTCGTTGCCGCGACCACAGAGGAAATTGCTGGCCGCTATACGTCGCGGGTCGACAGCCGAGGAGCAACAGAAGATCCTGGAACCGAGTTGTTGCGTCGTGCTTCTAAAAATTAAAAATGAAGTTTTATACTCTTTTTGTACAACAATGACATCATATAGATCTTAATCTTATTGAAATGTTAGTCACTGTCTGTCAACGCTCAAGTTCACATCTGTATGTGTAGGAAGCTAATAAAATAGTGTATGCTACTAAAGTTGAAACACGTGTCTTGAAGATTTATTTATGAAGAGTTATGTGAACGGATTAATAATATATTTGACAAGATTATTGATTCAGACAGCGTTGGCCGAAACTTTGAATCTAAAAAGTTTATTTAATGTGTGATTCTGATATCGATTAGATCAAGATAACGTGTGTCGATATAATTTTCTGAGGAGAAACAAACGAAATTTAAATTGGGAAAAGTTACAAAAACCAATTGGCCCAAGTGATGTAATTCTTTGCACACGACTCAACGGATGTCTTGCAGTTTCGTTCAAGAACCATCCTATGACAATTTAAAAGAATATGAATCATTTTGAAGTGGGTTGTAACTGACGTAGGTGACGAAGTCTGCACATGGTCATACATATATCAAACGAAAAACTAATACGTCGTTACACCGCACACACTGGACTCGCATTCGGGAGGACGACGGTTCAATCCCGCGTCCGGCCTTCCTGATTTAGGTTTTCCGTGATTTCACTAAATCACTCCAGGCAAATGCCGGGATGGTTCCTTTGAAAGGGCACGGCCGACTTCCTTCCCTAATCCGATGAGACCGATGACCTCGCTGTTTGGTCTCTTCCCCCAAATAACCCAACCCGAGCGGCAAGAGTTTTCCTGAGAAAGTCATTTTAGGATAATATCGCTGTAATCAATAATTCGAAGTTTAAGTGTTTGTATAAGTTTCTTTTTCAGGTCAAGAGGGAAGAGTTTTTATATTTTTTTAGAGCATGGAGAAATGCTGATTCCTTCTTGCACATTGCAGTTATGTCCTCAGTTTTTCATCTATTATTACTCCCAGCCCGTTTGCTAAAGGAGAGAAGCTGATATTTGTCCCATTTATGGTTAAAGATGGTAGGGATTCCCAGTATTTCGTGCCAATGAGCCTACAATGACCAACCAATACCCCTTGAGTGAGTTGCTCTTTCACCCTATCCCTGCACCCACCATTTTAATAGCGCACACAGTTCGGTATTAAGATTCTCGATAGCTGTCTTCAGGTTTACTGGTTTTGCGCTTAGGTAAAATTTGAGGTCATTAGCGTTCTATGGTATCTGCGATAGGACGAAATTGGTGACACATCATTTACGTACAATGATAAAAGCATATGGCCTAATACCGAACACTGGAGGAACCATGAATGAGCGGCATCAGATAGATATGCCAATCTTAAGGAACTTGCTGACTCTCTACCCGAATTGAGACCATTGTAAAGGCTAGAGGCGGCATCGCATGCTTTTAGCGTAGTGTCTCCTACTGTTGATTAATCGTCCAGTGTGTTTACGTCACAAGTAAATATCTATAAGTAAATCCGTTACTATAACGTCAGATATCTCTTTAAAGAGGTGCATACTTTATAAATGCTAGTTAACTTACAAGCAGGGCGACTAGGTACTATTGCTTTACGAACTGATCATGTAGACTTGGGTCCACACCCGAAATAAGGTCGCTACCCAGTACGAGCAGTGGCTCGCCGACCGCTGTGCGCTAACGAGTGCGAGCATCGATTATCGACCCGCGGCGTCAGCGGCAGAAGCAGCAGCAGCGGTATCGGCTGATTGCGAGGAGTCGCGGCGGGCCTGCAGCTATCGAACGCTTCCCGCGGGGCTCCCCCGACCTACTCCGAGGCCGCCGACGTGCTTTCAGCGCTCGCCTCCCTCTGCCCTGCCCTGCAATGCCCTTCGACCCACGCATTCTGCGAGTCGATCCCCCCAATGCTGAACTCGTCGGCTGGGTCAGAACCTGGATTCGTGAGTTAACCAGAAGTCTTCTACACAATTCATATGCGTTAATTTTCATCAGCTGCCACGTATGACGTTACCGATAATCCTTCATTGCTTAAGGGAACAAGGGTGTGAAAATAACGAGAATGTCAATTTTTTCTTTTATATTCCAGGAGAATAGACGATTTCTTTTGATTTCTAAAATGTATAGTTTAGTAACATTTGCACAATTAGTTTGCTTTTCACGGCGCTTTGAATAAAGGACATCTTGTGGGCCTCATCAATGACGAACTGAAAAATTGATTTCGCTTGAGCTTTGACAATCCTGAAAATCCTTTATTGCTTAACGAAATTTGTCGCCTCAGCATAACCTGGACATGCTACAGAAACATGGATAGCAGTAAACGTGGCTGATAGGAATTTCTGCCAAATTCTGACTGTCTGTAGCAAACCACTCCACGTATCAAATTTAACACAAAATTCCTAGAAAAACAACATATCCCATTGAAAAATCATCTGCAAAATGCCCTTGGCAGCCACTTCTAAGCGTCGTTTTGAAATGCATAGCCTTTCCGCACATGTCTTAATATTTTCTATTCCTCACACACCAAGAGGTCAAACAAGCCGATCTTGTCGCTCTGATGGCACTACACTCACAAACACAATGGCAGAAAACATGCAGAGCCCACAATCGATGGCAAAACTTTCGAAATAACAACAACAGCAATCCGCCGCCGAAAAGATATCTCCATTGTGGCGATAGAGCCATTTCTAGGAAACTTGCTGTTGTTTCAGTTAGTTTCCATAATATTCAGTTTTTCTTTCTCGTCTCAGTACTGTAGAGAGTGCTTTGACGAGATATGGCGTATCTACTATTTATTTATTTAGCTGTTTAACCTGATCTGTTGAGGACCATCAGGGTCTCCCTTACACCTTTTTTTCATCATAGTTACGTAAGAAATAACAATTATAATATGAGAGCCACTATTAATATGATATCAGTGTCTGAAGTGGCGGTATTAGTCATTTATACTGACAATGAATTAATTGTTAACACCGGCAGTACTTGTACTACTGCAAGTCTTGCTACAAATAGCGATAATAGTAATAATAATAATGACAAAAATAAGCGTGGGATATTAAGGAAAATCCTAGGTAATAGATGGGTTGATGGACAATGGCGAATGAGAGCAAATGAGTACTTGTACAGTAAGAAAGAACCTATCACAGCATCCACTAAGAAGAGACGATTGTTATTTTATGGTCATCTCATAAGGATGGACGGGGGCCGACCAACTAAAAGAATATGGAGTTTCATCCAATCTAAGAAAACAAGGCCAAGATGGTTTGAAGAATGTGAAAAATACCTTAGGCAAATTGATGTCTCAGAAAGATATTTTCCTGACAGGAACAAATTTAGAAGATTGGTGAACAACTACCAAGATTTTGAAATGGCATCAACGTCCAAAAGATGGAAGGATCATTATCTGAAGAGCATAAACAGGCACTTCTTGGTGGGCTCAGAAGATACTGGAAGGAAATCAAAGCTGGAACAAGAACAAGACCTAGACACTAAAATGAATTTGGTTGTTACCACACATTCCATAGAGGCTCAACTCAATAGTAAAAAAAAATAATGATCGTGGTAGATATAAAAAGAATTTATAGGTGTACCAAATAGATGTTTTCTTATATAGCAAGTCCTGGGAAAAGGAAATTTAAGGAGACTGCATCGGCTAAGGATACCGGGAAATGAAGAAGATCCGGTTGGAAAGACGGATGTGCAACGAGCGTGTACAGTGACAATCGCAATCCTCGTTGTTGCTTTAGTAGATACACTATGCGATCAAAAGTATCCGGACACCTGGCTGAAAATTACTCACAAGTTCGTGGCGCCCTCCATCGGTAATGCTGGAATTCAATATGGTGTTGGCCCACCCTTTGCCTTAATGACAGCTTACACTCTCGTAGCCATACGTCCAAACAGGTCCTGGAAGATTTCATGGGGAACGCCAGCCCATTCTTCACAGAGTGCTACACTGTGGAGAGGTATCGATGTCGGTCGGTGAGGCCTGGCACCAAGTAGGCGCTCCAAAGCATCCCAAAGGTGTTCTACAGAATTCAGATCAGCACTTTGTGCTGTCGTGTAACTACTCCGCCACAGGCCGCGCATTATGAACAGGTGCTCGATCGTGTTGAAAGATGCAATCGCCATCCCCGAAATGCTCTTCAACAGTGGGAAGCAAGAAGGTGCTTAAAACATCGATGTAGGCCTGTGCTGTGATAGTGCCACTCAAAACAACAAGGGGTGCAAGCCCCCTACATGAAAAACACGACCACATCATAACACCACCGCCTCGGAATTTTACTGTTGGCATTACACACGCTGGCAGATGACGTTCACCGGTCATTCGCCATACACACACCCTGCCATCTGATTGCCAATTTGCGTACCGTGTTTCGTCACTCCACACAACTTTTTTCCACTGTTCAATCGTCCAATATTTACGCTCCTTACAACGAGCGAGGCGTCGTTTGGCATTTACCGGCGTGATATGTGACTTCGGAGTAGCCGCTCGACCATGAAATCCAAGTTTTCTCACCTCCCGCCTTACTGTCATAGTACTTGCAGTGGATCCTGATGCTGATTGGAATTCCTGTGTGATGGTCTGGATAGATGTCTGTCTGTTAAAGATTACGACCCTCTTCAACTGTCGGCGGTCTCTGTCAGTCAGCTGACGAGGTCAGCCTGTACGCTTTTGTGTTGTACGTGTCCCTTCACGTTTCCACTTCACTATCACATCGTACCTCGCCCCGTGAACCATGGACCTTGCCGTTGGTGGGGAGGCTTGCGTGCCTCAGCGATACAGATAGCCGTACCGTAGATGCAACCACAACGGAGGGGAATCTGTTGAGAGGCCAGACAAGCGTGTGGTTCCTGAAGAGGGGCAGCAGCCTTTTCAGTAGTTGCAGGGGCAACAGTCTGGATGATTGACTGATCTGGCCTTGTAACACTAACCAAAACGGCCTTGCTGCGCTGGTACTGCGAACGGCTGAAAGCAAGGGGAAACTACAGCCGTAATTTTCCCCGAGTGCATGCAGCTTTACTGTATGGTTAAAAGATGCTGGCATCCACTTGGGTACAATATTCCGGAGGTAAAATAGTCCCTCATTCGGATCTCCTGGAGGGGACTACTCAAGAGGACGTCGTTATCCGACGAAAGAAACCTGGCGTTCTACGGATCGGAGCGCGGAATGTCAGATCCCTTAACCGGGCAGGTAGGTTAGAAAATTTAAAAAGGGAAATGGATAGGTTGAAGTTAGATATAGTGGGAATTAGTGAAGTTCGGTGGCAGGAGAAGCAAGACTTTTGGTCAGGCGAATACAGGACTATAAATACAAAATCAAATAGGGGTAGTGCAGGAGTAGGTTTAATAATGAATAAAAAATAGGAGTGCGGGTAAGCTACTACAAACAGCATAGTGAACGCATTATTGTGACCAACATAGACACGAAGCCCACGCCTACTACAGTAGTAAAAGTTTATATGCCAACTAGCTCTGCACATGACGAAGAAATTGATGAAATGTATGATGAAATAAAAGAAATTATTCAGATAGTGAAGGGAGACGAAAATTTAATAGTCATGGATGACTGGAATTCGGTAGTAGGAAAGGGGAGAGAAGGAAACGTAGTAGGTGAATATGGATTGGGGGTAAGAAATGAAAGAGGAAGCCACCTGGTAGAATTTTGCACAGAGTACAACTTAATCATAGCTAACACTTGGTTCAAGAATCATGAAAGAAGGCTGTATACATGGAAGAAGCCTGGACATACTGACAGGTTTCAGATAGATTATATAATGGTAAGACAGAGATTTAGGAACCAGGTTTTAAATTGTAAAACATTTCCAGGGGCAGATGTGGACTCTGACCACAATCTATTGGTTATGAACTGTAGATTAAAACTGAAGAAACTGCAAAAAGGTGGGAATTTAAGGAGATGGGACCTGAATAAACTGAAAGAACCAGAGGTTGTACAGAGTTTCAGGGAGAGCATAAGGGAACAATTGACAGGAATGGTGGAAAGAAATACAGTAGAAGAAGAATGGGTAGCTCTGAGGGATGAAGTAGTGAAGGCAGCAGAGGATCAAGTAGGTAAAGAGACGAGGGCTGGTAGAAATCCTTGGGTAAAAGAAGAAATATTGAATTTAATTGATGAAAGGAGAAAATATAAAAATGCATTAAATGAATCAGGAAAATAGGAATACAAACGTCTCAAAAATGAGATAGACAGGAAGTGCAAAATGGCTAAGCAGGGATGGCTAGTGGACAAATGTAAGGACGCAGAGGCTTATCTCACTAGAGGTAAGATAGGTACAGCCTACAGGAAAATTAAAGAGACCTTTGGAGAAAATAGAACCACTTGTATGAATATCAAGAGCTCAGGTGGAAACCCAGTTCTAATCAAAGAGGGGAAAGCAGAAAGGTGGAAGGAGTATACAGAGGGTCTATACAAGTGCGATGTACTTGAGGACAATATTATGGAAATGGAAGAGGATGTAGATGAAGATGAAATGGGAGATATGATACTGCCTGAAGAGTTTGACAGAGCACTGAAAGACCTGAGCCGAAACCAGGCCTCGGGAATAGACAACATTCCATTAGAACTACTGACAGCCTTGGGAGAGCCAGTCCTGACAAAACTCTACCATCTGGCGAGCAAGATGTATGAGACAGGCGAAATACCCTCAGACTTCAAGAAGAATATAATAATTCCAATCCCAAAGGAAGCAGGTGTTTGACAGATGTGAAAATTACCGAACAATCGATTTAATAAGCCACAGCTGCCACTAACGCGAATTCTTTACAGACGAATAGAAAAACTAGTAGAAGCCGACCTCGGGGAAGATCAGTTTGGATTCCGTAGAAATATTGGAACACGTGAGGCAATACCGATCTTACGACTTATCTTAGAAGCTAGATTAAGGAAAGGCAAACCTACGTTTCTAGCATTTGTAGACTTAGAGAAAGCTTTTGACAATGTTGAGTAGAATACTCTCTTTCAAATTCTGAAGGTGGCGGGGGTAAAATACAAGGAGCGAAAGGCTATTTACAATTTGTACAGAGACCAGATAGCAGTTATAAGAGTCGAGGGGCATCAAAGGGAAGCAGTAGTTGGAAAGGGGGTGAGACAGGGTTGTAGCCTCTCCCCGATGTTATTCAATCTGTATATTGAGCAAGCAGTAAAGGAAACAAAAGAAAAGTTCGGAGTAGGTATTAAAATCCGTGGAGAAGAAATAAAAATTTTGAGGTTCGCCGATGACATTGTCATTCTGTCAGAGACAGCAATGGACTTGGAAGAGCAGTTGGATGAAATGGACAGTGTCTTGAAAGGAGGATATAAGATCAACATCAACAAAAGCAAAACGAGGATAATCGAATGTTGTCGAATTAAGTCTAGTGATGCTGAGGGAATTAGATTAGGAAATGAGACACTTAAAGTAGTAAAGGAGTTTTACTATTTGGGGAGCAAAATAACTGATGATGGTCGAAGTAGAGAGGATATCAAATGTAGACTAGAAATGGCAAGGAATGCGTTTCTGAAGAAGAGAAATTTGTTAACATCGAGTATAGATTTAAGTGTCAGGAAGTCTTTTCTGGAAGTATTTGTATGGAGTGTAGCCATGTATGGAAGTGAAACATGGACGATAAATAGTTTGGACAAGAAGAGAATAGAAGCTTTCGAAATGTGGTGCTACAGAAGAATGCTGAAGATTAGATGGGTAGATCACAAAACTAATGAGGAGGTATTGAATAGGATTGGGGAGAAGAGAAGTTTGTGGCACAACTTGACTAGAAGAAGAAATCGGTTGGTAGGACATGTTCTAAGGCATCAAGGGATCACCAATTTAGTATTGGAGGGTAACGTGGAGGGTAAAAATCGTAGAGGGAGACCAAGAGAAGAATACACAAAGCAGATTCAAAAGGATGTAGATTGCAGTAGGTACTGGGAGATGAAGAAGCTTGCACAGGATAGAGTAGAAAGGAGAGCTGCATCAAACCAGTCTCGGGACCGAAGACCACAACAACAACATCACATCGCAAACAGTGGACCTATGGATGTTTAGGAGTGTGGAAGTCTCGTGTACATACGTATGACACAAGTGACACCCAATCACCAGAGCACGTTCGAAGCCCTTGAGTTCCGCGGAGCGCCCCATTCTGCTCTCTGACGACGTCTAATGACTACTGAGGTCGCTGTTGTGGAATACCTGGCAGTAGGTGGCAGCACAATGCACCTAATATGAAAAATGTATGTTTCTGGAGGTGTTCGGAATCTTTTGACCACATAGTATGTCTTTTAAAGTTGAAGACGTTATTCACCTCTCTAGTATAGGGTGTACATTAATAAAATTGACAAACTACCAGGACGGATAACTGACTGGATATGGAGCAAAAAAGGTCTTATAAACATCTGTCCTGAAATGGACGATGTGCGTGCGACGACAACAATTCGTCCCGAAAAACAGTACAGAGCTGCATCGCATCCATGTCACAATAGATGTTCAAAGTTGCCTCCATCGCATTGCAGGTGATACGGCTGTCACGCAGAACACACACAACGGTACTTTGGCTTACATTATCTTGGCAGGCCACTTTCCTGGAGCTTGTACTAGGGTCCATCTCAGTATCCTGTGGAACCCGGTCCTCGAAATCTGTTGTACGCACAGTCTGCCGCCTCCCTGTACGTTTGTCTGTCTGAAAGGACCCATGATCACACAAACGCCCAAAAAGGGATTGAAATGTGTGATGTGATTGGTGTCCGTGAGGGTACTGGTTCTGGTTCTGTTTGGCTGTACACAAACACAATCTCGACTTGTTCTCGACATGAATACCGAACCATTCTCTGCTTATGTTCCTTGTGTGCTGCGTTGACCACACAGCCTGCAGCACACAAGGAACGCACGGAAATGTCATTCACCAGCGCCATCTGCCGTGGCAACGATGCATTTCCTGACATATGTTCATAGGACATTTTTTCCTCCATTTCCAGTCAGGAACCCATTTCTGCACTTTGTCGTTTTTATTCATGTTCATGGTGTATAATAAGGGAGATTATTGCAGAGTCGAGTTCCTGTTAGGAGACGGACTCCAGGAAAGTGGCTGGAGGATAGGATGGGACAGAAAGGATTTTCGTTAAGTTCGAGGAGAGGTATGATGAATAGTGTTCATTGATAAGACAACAGTGAAGGTAAACGGTAAGGAAATCTCTGCTCTTGTCTGCAGGCAGCGAGGACAGTTGTGCATACGACGGTAAACTCTGATCAAAGAGTCGAACGTCACAATATAACTAAGACAGGTATTGATAACTAGATCCAGACGCCATGAGCTTTCCTGAGAAAGGTCATGTAGGATAACATCGTTGTAATCAACAACTGGAAATATAAGTGTTTGTAAAAGTTTCTTTTCATGTCCAGAGGGAAAAGACTTTTATATTTTTGTGGGGCGTGGAGATTCTGATAACTTCTTGCACGTTGCAGTTACGTATTGAGTCAAATTTAGATTTTCATATATTATTACTCCTAAACTCTTTGCTGAAGGACAGAAGTTGATATTCGTCTCATTTAGGGTTAAGATGGTAGGGATTCCCGATATTTCGTGGTGAATGGTGCAAAAATTGGAAGTTGACACTAAATAACGAAAAGCGTGAGGTCATCCACATGAGTGCTAAAAGGAAAGCGTTAAACGTCGTTTACACGATAAATCAGTCTAATCTAAAAGCCGTAAATTCAAGTAAACACCTAGGTATTACAATTACGAACAACTTAAATTAGAAGGAACACATAGAAAATGGGTTGGGAAAGGCTAACCAAAGACTGCGTCTTATTGGCAGGACACTTAGAAAACGTAACAGATCTACTAACGAGACTGCCTACACTACGCTTGTCCGACCTATTTTAGAATACTGCTGCGCGGTGTGGGATCCTTACCAGATAGGACTGATGGAGTACATCGAAAAAGTTCAAAGAAGGGCAGCACGTTTTGTATTATCGCGAAATATGAGAGACAGTGTCACAGAAATGATACAGGATTTGGACTGGACATCATTAAAAGAAAGGCGTTTTTCTTTGCGACGGAATCTTCTCACGAAATTCCATACTTTCTCCTCCGAATGCGAAAATATTTTGTTTACACCGACCTACATAGGGAGAAACGATCACCACGATAAAATAAGGGACATCAGAGCTCGTACAGAAAGATATAGGTGTTCGTTCTTTCCGCGAGCTATACGTGATTGGAATAATAGAGAATTGTGAAGGTGGTTCGATGAACCCTCTGCCAGGCATTTAAATGTGATTTGCAGAGTATCCATGCAGATGTATATGTAGAATAAGCCTAGCATGATCAACCACTATCGCTTGGGATTTGATTGAGCTTTATATCCTGCCCCCATTTTGATAGTGCACACAGTTCGGTACTGAGTTTCTGGATAGATTTCTTTTTCAGTAGGAAAAACCTGATGAGACGTCATTTCCTTAAAGTAATCCCTGGGGGACGCCTGATACCACCTGCCTCTGTTGTGACTTTGTGGTGCCGGACGTGACGCATTGCTGGCGAGACGTCGGGTATGAGCGAAACCATTGCACTGCTCTTAGCCAGAAATTTAGCCTGCTGAGTTTGGTAACTGAAATGTCATAGTCCATTTTGTCAAAGCCTTTGCTGAAGTCTAAGAATCACGTAATAGCTACCTCTTGTGCATCCCTGGCAAGCTCCAGATCATCTGTTACTGTTATTAAGGCAGACGTTGTGCTGCGATGTTTACGGAAACCTCATTGGTATTCGTGTAGCAGGTTGTTTGTAGTTAGGTAGTTCGCTAGCTGGTCGTGAACTATATATTCCAAGTAATGGCAGCTGCCAAAATGCATAAAATAAAAATTACATGCCCTAATAATTCTACATTGAAGTGCTAAAAATGATCGCTGACCCGTTTCTGAACTTCCTATTGTCGATTACATTAATATACAAAGTGAACCAGAACTCCACCGACAACACTTCGGAGGTTGTTGAGGGAAACTTTCCGAGTATTTTGGTACAAGGGATCCGTGGTGTCTGATGGCTCATTACAGAGCAGTTGCATTTTGTTTGATTTCTTGCCCTCATTTGTTTATCTTCCTATGTGTACAGCACTGAAAATATCTGCATAACACTGCAAATGTCGGCGGTGTGCTTCGTGTGTCTTCTCTGCGAACATTTCTTCCATTCACTCGCGGTAAGCTACTTCTTGTTGGCATCAGTAGAATTCGCTTTACTTTTCGATCTGACGATCAGTAGTGGTCTTTTGCCTCCGTTTTTTCCGTTAACAGTGACGTACAGCAATACGGGTAGGTTTATTGAAGGAGAGTTTTCCTAGATGCACCTCTCGTATGGGTTCACTGAATGCAACGGAAGAGCAGCACAACGACACTAATATATTCATCCATCGATGACAAGCTCATTATATTATTTCTGCATCTCTTTGAGCGTTGTTGCATTCCTCTGTGTTTTGTGTTGTAGAATAACAGACTTTTTCACTGTTTATGGCTCTGGGCACTGTGGGACTTAACATCTATGGTTATCAGTCCCCTAGAATTTAGAACTACTTAAACCTAACTAACCTAAGGACATCACACAACATCCAGTCTTTTTCACTGTTGCGAAGGTATTTTAACATAAACTAAGATAACTGGGGTAACAAACAGAATAAATCATAATTACACGGTTCCCTTATATCAAAATACTCAGAAAATATCCCTCAAAAATCTCCAAAATTTTACCGGTGGAGTTCTTGTTCACTTTGTGTAGTGTGTGACCACTTCGAAGAGTCTGATATCTTGTCATATGAAATATTGTACATATACCCCATATACATCTAGCTCTATACTTCGTATATAACCTCATGGCGTGTGGTGAAGGTACTTCTGGCTTCTGGTACCACTATTTAATCCCCCCCCCCCTCTCCACACCCCCTTCCGCTTGCCACTTTTCCTTTTCAATTCACAAATAGCGCGTGGGAAGTACGACTGTCTCTAAAACTCCGTAAGACATTTAATTTCCTTACTTTTCTCGTCATGGTCATTTCACGAGACTTATGCGGGAGAACATAATATGTTGTCTGACTCTTGTAGAAACGTACACTCTCGAAATCTCTCCGTAGTGTACAACGCATATTTTTATCGTCTAACACTGTAGTTTGTGGAGCCTTTCCGTAACATCCAGTGACGAAAGGCACCACTCTTGGTTGGTTCTTCACTATCTCTCCTATTAATGCTACTTGGTAAAGGTCCCAGACTAAGGAACAACATGCTCTGTTCTGTACGACAGACAACCACAGCCATAAGCAGTCATCTTGAATAATAACCGCTTGGCTGCCCTTGTAAGTAATTTATTTAACGACTAGTTTCGTAGACCAGAAGACACATCAATAGCTTAAATATCGTGAATCATGACATTAAAGTTGCTACAAGGACGACATCCAACAGTCCTTGTGTATGAATAAATGACGCAATTAGCGGATGGTCAGGTAAGCGGTACTTTCCGCTTACCTGACGACCCTCTAATTGTGTCATTTATTCATAGGCAAGGATTGCTCGGTCTCGTCCTTGTAGCAACTTTAATGTCATGATTCATCTCATATTTATTCTGATGATGTGGCTTCTAGGCTACGAAACCGGTCGTTGTCGTTAAATAAATTATTCACAACAGCAGCGTCCGCAGCTCGTGGTCGTGCGGTAGCGTTCTCGCTTCCCGCGCCCGGGTTCCCGGGTTCGATTCCCGGCGGGGTCAGGGATTTTTTCTGCCTCGTGATGACTGGGTGTTGTGTGATGTCCTTAGGTTAGTTAGGTTTAAGTAGTTCTAAGTTCTAGGGGACTGGTGACCATAGATGTTAAGTCCCATAGTGCTCAGAACCATTTGAACCACAACAGCAGGCAAGCGATTATTATTCAAGATGGAGAACAATACTCAAGAATCAGTCGAATGTTTTGTAACCCACTCATTTCGTAATCGGCTCACATGTCGTTAAGACTCTCCCAGTGATTGTCAATGTGGCATCTGCTTTTCGTATTGCTTGTTTTATGGGCTCATTCCACTTACGTTCGCTAGGGATCGTTGCTCCTAAGTAATTAAAAGTAGTTACTGTTTCTGGTGATCTATTGCCAGTAGAGTAATCGAAAAATAGCGGATATTTATTCGTTTATTCATTTACGTTCACGGTCAACTACCAGTCCATCATCGAGTGCCGATACTCAGCAGATCGTCCTGAAATTCACTGCAGTTTTGTGGCTTTTCAACTTTCCTATAGACAACAGCATCGTAGCCTCACGTAACCTCAAACATTAAGCACTAGATCATCAACAATCCTTAACCGATTACAGGCTCCAGCTGTCGAGAAAATGCTTTGGTTATGCTTGATTTGCAGCGAAATTATTGCCCAGGTTGCTTTTGCTAATGACATTCACACTAAAATATGTGACTGTGACACGTGTACCTTCCCACGTTGCTGGTAGTGCTCTGAGTTTCTATGCTTTGAATTTTTTATGTTGTATATCAGCCTGGGGAATAAACTGGCTCTAAAAAAGGAAAATAAAATAAAATAATTGAAATACTAGTATTTGTATATTTGTCATACGAGGTTGTTTATGATTTGTGACGGTAAAATCTAATTTCTATATGTTCTGGAATGGTTATTTCTTTTATAATAATTCCATTGTATTTCTGGACGTCGTAAAAATATTAGTGATTGATATCACATACTGCCACGACAACAGAAGGAAAAAATAATAATATAAGGTCGGATTTGAACAAGGAGTGAAAAAACTGAAAGTGTGATTTTGCTACTATTCTACCAACTCGCTTGGTATATTGCCACGTGTGTGAACTGATGGAGCAGCGTCAAAATTTTGAATGTCATTTTCCTGGAATCTATTGAATTTTGGCACCTGAGATAAAATAAGTTGAGGCGCGGCGGGTTTCAAATGTTTCTTTCATTCTTTTGACATACTGTTCACAGCAAAAGTTCCACCTACCTCAGTACGGCAGCAGATCTCCAGCCCGTTTCTCTGCATACGTATGTACTGCACTGACGACGCAAAAGCAGTATTGAAGAAAACGACGTCAGTACTTACGTTGCAAAGTCCGCGTAAACTCTGGTAGCAAACTATCCGGTAAATTCTTACAATACATTTCGGGCGGAAAGTCGTTGCTCCGTTCTCTCAGTATTTATCTATTTTTTTTTTTTTATTTACATGTCAAGTTCCGTAGGACCAAATCAAGGAGCAAATCTCCAAGGTTATGGAACGTGTCAGTACATGAACTTACAACATAAAAGTAATAACAGATAAAAATAAATGTTCATGAACCTGAAAGAAAATCAATCCATAAGTTTAAGCAAACGCCATCAGCAATACAATGAGAATCAGCTTAATTTTTCAAGGAACTCCTCGACAGAATAGAAGGAGTGACCCATGAGGAAACTTTTCAGTTTCGATTTGAAAGCGCGTGGATTACTGCTAAGATTTTTGAACTCGAGTGGCAGCTTATTGAAAATGGATGCAGCAGTATACCGCACACCTTTTTGCACAAGAGTTAAGGAAGTCCGATCCAAATGGAGGTTTTATTTCTGCCGAGTATTAACCGAGTGAAAGCTGCTTATTGTTGGAAATAAACTAATAATTGTAACAAGAAACGACAATAAGGAATATACATATTGAGAGGCCAATGTCAAAATACCCATACTCGCGAACAGAGGTCGACAAGAGGATCGTGAACTCACACCACTTATTGCCCGAACCGCCCGTTTCTGAGCCAAAAATATCCTTCTAGAATGGGAAGAGTTACCCCAAAACATAATACCATACGACATAAGTGAATGAAAATAAGCAAAGTAGACTAATCGAAGTATTACTCACTTTCGATACCGTTCGAATAGTGAAAATGGCAGTATTAAGTCTTTGAACAAGAACCTGAACGTGCGCTTTCCACGACAGCTTACTATCTATCTGAACACCTAGGAATTTGAACTGTTCAGTTTCACTAATCATATACCCATTCTGTGAGATTAAAACGTCAGGTTTTGTTGAATTGTGTGTTAGAAACTGTAAAAACTGAGTCTTACTGTGATTTAACGTTAGTTTATTTTCTACAAGCCATGAACTGAGGTCATGTACTGCACTACTTGAAACCGAGTCAATGTTGCACACAACATCCTTTACTACCAAGCTAGTGTCATCAGCAAACAGAAATATTTTAGAGTTACTCATAATACTAGAGGCATATCATTTATATAAATAAGGAACAGGAGGGGCCCCAACACTGATCCCTGGGGCACCCCCCACTTAACAGTACCCCACTCAGATCCCACATCACAGCCGTTATCAACATTGTGAATAATGACCTTTTGCTGCCTGTTGCTAAAGTAAGAGGTGAACCAATTGTGAGCTACTCCCCTTATTCCGTAATGGTCCAACTTCTGGAGCAATATTGTGAGATCAACACAGTCAAATGCCTTTGTTAAATCAAAAAATACGCCAAGCGTTCGTAACTTTTTGTTTAGTCCATCCAGTACCTCACAGAGAAAAGAGAATATAGCATTTACGGTTGTCAAACGACTTCTAAAGCCGAACTGTACATTTGATAACAAATCCTGTGATATAAAATGATCAGTTAACCTTACATACACAGCCTTTTCGATAACTTTTGCAAACACTGATGGCATAGAAATAGGTCTGAAATTATCTACATTATCCCTTTCTCCCTTTTTGCTTTACTACTGGGTACTTTAATCGCTCAGGAAACTGACCATTCCTAAAGGAAAAATTACAAATATGGCTAAATACAGGGCTGACATGTGCAGCACAGTACTTTAATATTCTACTAGACACTCCATATAACCATGAGAGTCCTTAGTCTTCAGTGATTTGATTATTGTCTCAATCTCCCTCTTGTCTGTATCACAGAGGAGTATTTCAGACGTCAATCTCGGAAAGGCATTTGCTAAGAAATTTATATTATTTCCTGTAGAAACTAAATTTTTATTTAATTCACCAGCAATGCTCAGAAAATAGTTGTTAAATACTGTACATATATGTGATTTGCCAGTAACAAAAATATTATTACTGTGAACTGGCTTTATATCATCAACCTAGTGCTGCTGACCAGACACTTCCTTCACAACTGACCATATGGCTTTAATTTTATCCTGTGAATTAGCTATTCTATTTGCATACCACATACTTTTTGCCTTGCTAATAACATTTTTAAGCCCCTTACAATACTGTTTGTAATGGGCTACTGTAGCTCGATTGTGACTACTTCTAACATTTTGATATAATTCCCACTTTGTTCTACATGATACCCTTATCGCACTAGTCAGCCAACCGGGCTGTCCATTACTGCTAGTACCCCGTTTAGAATGTTCTAATGGAAAGCAACTCTCAAAGAGCATGAGAAATGTGTTATGGAAAGCATTGTATTTATCATCTATATTATCGGCACTATAAACATCTTGCCACTCTTATTCCTTGACAAGTTTTGAAAAACTGTCTATTGCTATTGGATTACCTTTCCTACGTAGTTTGTAATTAAATACGACATTGGTTTGAGTACAAAAACCTTTTAGTGTTAAAATTTGTGCATCATGGTCTGAAAGACCATTCACCCTTTTACTAACAGAATGCCCATCTAGTAATGAAGAATGAATACAAATATTGTCTATGACTGTGCTACTGTTCCCCTGCACCCTAGTTGGAAAAAACACAGTTTGCATCAGATCATATGAATTTTGGAGATCTACCAACATCCTTTTTCTTGCACAATCATGTACAAAATTAATATTGAAGTCACCACATATAACTACTTTCTGGTACTTCCTACAAAGTGAATCAAGAACCCTCTCTAGCTTAAGCAAAAATGCTCTGAAGTCTGAGTTAGGGGACCTATAAACAACAGCAATTAGAAGTTTAGTTTCACTAAATTCAACTAATGCTGCACAACTTTCAAATATCTGTTCAGTGCAGTGTCGTGATACGTCTATGTACTCAAATGAAATACTGTTTTTTACGTACAGAGCCATTCCCCCACCCCGCAAGGAACTCCTTGAGAAACAGCCAGCTAATCCGTAGCCTGGTAAAGGAAGCCTCTGAATTATCAAATTATTTAAGTGGTGCTCTGATATACCAATAATTTCAGAGTTAACATCTACTAGCAGTTCACTAACTTTATCTCTAATACCTCTTATATTTTGATGAAATATGCTAATTCCTTCTCTACTTGGAAACATTAAAATGTCAAAATTCTGAAACGAGTCTTTTATTCCATTTCAGTTCAAAAAAAAAAAAAAAAACTGCCATCATCCCACATATAATTAGCGAACAACATCACTGTCTTCAGTTCACAGTTCATGCAACCCAGTACACATGCAAGGCAGCCAGAAATGTACTTAAATCCAACCTGAAGAATTACACGTTTTCACAGTCAATACTCCGCTACTATAAATGAGTTTCACATTCAGTCCTTTTCAGTGGATTTCTATTAAAGAAGTTGCTCACCAAATATTCCATATACGGATACAAAACATGCTACTAGGAATTTTACAAAGGCCGAAGGTTGACCCGCGTTTATCTTTCCTACAAAACAATTCTAGAACTTCCAAACTACACAAAACTGCCCGTAAATGCAACTGCTTCTACGGCAACACAATCTGGACGCGAAATACCAATAACTTCTTCATTTTACACATTATAAGACGGACACATTCAACATGACCTGCAAGTTCAATAGCTACCCAGCGACTCCTCCATGCTGCTCCTTCCACAGCCTACAACTACCTGGCAGTGAGCGGGAACTGCTAAACTCTGATTGGTTGATCAAAATGACCAGCCAATCAGAACAATCGTTCGAGATCATTCTCACGCCAAAACTGACCTACGCCAATCACTATTCCCAGTTGCATTCACGTCATTTCGATATGCAAATAGTAATATAATGTTTAACAAAACCAAACGAAAGGAAAACTAATCTCGGAATTTATTTAGAAAACTATTACTCTGCAAACGGCTATTCTGGCTGCCTTGTTACAAAAGCAAGTACTTTTAGGCGTACGTCATCAGCAATGAGGGGAAAACACAACTTTCCCACTACACAGTTACTTAATCTGGTGCAATATACAATATTCAATTTCTACGTATGTCTCACTTACACATTCTCACTCATTCTCATTCATTTCACAACAACAAAACAAATAGATATTAATTAAATAATAATCTTTTTTGGATTTTATATTACGAAAATGAAAAGTAGTTAATACACTACTGGCCATTAAAATTGCTACACCAACAAGAAATGCAGAAGATAAACGGGTATTCATTGGACAAATATATTATACTAGAACTGACATGTGATTAAATTTTCACGCGATTTGGGTGCATAGATCCTGAGAAATCAGTACCCAGAAAAACCACCTCTGGCCGGAATAACGGCCTTGATACTCCTGGGCATTGAGTCAAACAGAGCGTGGATGGCCTGTACAGGTACAGCTGCCCATGCAGCTTCAACACGATACCACAGTTCATCAACAGTAGTGACTGGCGTATTGTGACGAGCCAGTTGCTCGGCCACCAATGGCCAGACGTTTTCAGTTGGTGAGAGAACTGGAGAATGTGCTGGCCATGGCAGCAGTCGAACATTTTCTGTATACAGAAAGGCCCGTACACGAACTGCAACATGCGGTCGTGCATTATCCTGCTGAAATGTAGGGTTTCGCAGGGATCGAATGAAGGGTATAGCTACGGGTCGAACACATCTGAAATGTAACGTCCACTGTTCAAAGGGCCATCAATGCGAACAAGAGGTGACCGAAACGTGTAACCAATGGCACCCCATACCATCACGCCGGGTGATATGCCAGTATGGCGATGACGAATACACGCTACCAATGTGCGTTCACCGCCATGTCGCCAAACACGGATGCGACCATCATGATGCTGTAAACAGAACCTGGATTCATCCGAAAATATGACGTTTTCCCATTCGTGTACCCAGGTTCGTCGTTGAGTACACCATCGCTGGCACTCGTGTCAGTCATTCAGCGTCAAGGGTAACCGCAGCCATGGTATCCGAGCTGAGAGTCCATGCTGCTGCAAACGTCGTCGAACTGTTCGTGCAGATGGTTGTTGTCTTGCAAATGTCCCCATCTGTTGACTCAGGGATCGAGACGTGGCTGAACGATCCGTTACAGCCATGAGGATAAGATGCCTGTCATCTCGACTGCTAGTAATACGAGACCGTTGGGATCCAGCACGGTGTTCCGTATTAACCTCCTGAACCCACCGATTCCATATTCTGCTAACAGTCATTGGATCTCGACCAACGCGAGCAGCAATTTCGCGATACGATATACCGCAATCGCGATAGGCTACAATCCGACCTTTATCAAAGTCGGAAACGTGATGGTACGCATTTCTCCTCCTTACACGAGACATCACAACGTTTCACCACGCAACGTTGGTCAACTGCTGTTTGTGTGTGAGAAATCGGGTGGAAACTTTCCTCATGTCAGCAAGTTGTAGGTGTCACCAACGGCGCCAACCTTGTGTGAATGCTCTGAAAAGCTAATCATTTGCATATCACAGCATCTTCTTCCTGTCGATTAAATTTCGCACCTGTAGCACGTCATCCCGTGGTGTAGCACTTTTAACGGCCAGTAATGTATTTTAATACGAAAACCCAAATAAATTGACCTAACATCTTGTGAACTCCAGTAATGATTTCAAACGATACTGAAAGACAAACTGTTATTATTCCTAACTGAGTTTTTTAGTCTAAGTGTCGGTTTGGGTGTTTTAGGTTATTTCCTCTAACTCCGAAACTATGACAGATAGAAGGCTGAAATTTTTATACCATGCCCTCTTGAATAACAAAAGGCAGTGTATCGCCTTTAAACAGTATTAAATAATATTTAGTATAGTTTATTTAGATCCTTAGGGGTTTGAATATTCAGTCGCTCGAAGTGACACAGGTACTGCTTCCCACAGCTAGCATATCGACAGGTGCGAATGAGTCATTTCTAAAACACAACTGGCTGTCTCCTTCACAGCCAACGGCTCCAATGCTACGGGCTGTTCTGCAAAGTATCTTACTGCAATAAAGCTATCGCGTTACAAGGTGTCCCTTTTATTTTCGCCCTTCTTTCACGAAGCGAAGTTTTGACTGTGTCAGAAAGTGACCTACGTATTGTGGATCCCCCTTGTAAGACACAGTTTCAGGAAACTGCTGATGTAACCCCACGCCCGCACATGGAAAACAGAGTTCTTGCATTATTCCGCGCCAGAAATATAGCTTGCCCAATCCTTACGGGCCACAAATGTCTGCCTTGAGAAGCTAGTATATTATTGTACACAGTATAATAACAAAGTCCTGCATCCCTCAGGCCAAGCGTGATGATATTAGGCTTGTTAGAGTAAGATTAAACTTTACTGATTCCATGGAAACTGACGCGTTTCATCTTCTATAATTTACTTTCTTATACTCTCTTTTTTACTGCCTTCCTGAAATTATATCATTGCAGTTTTAGTGTGCTATTTAGAGATTGGTTCGCATCGGCATGACAGCATCTGGTGTCGGACAACCCCCGCTGCGACCTCAAGTTATCAAAGTGTTTAAAACGACTCGAAGTGATCTTCAGTTACACGTATTTGGCGTTTGTTAGCTATGTAGGGGTGATATAGTGCTTACGAAAGAAATCATTTAGGTTTCATTTCGAAATGTTTAATTTACCCCTTCAACCTCATTTCATGTAAATTCGTTGCTATACTAGTGCTTAACTTTTTCGAATTATTTCAAGTTATGTAAAGAGTGAAGTGTCTAATCTTCCGGCATATTTGTCCTTCTGGGGCCGGCCGGAGTGGCCGTGCGTTTCTAAGCGCTACAGTCTGGAAGCGGGCGACCGCTACGGTCGCAGGTTCGAATCCTGCCTCGGGCATGGATGTGTGTGATGTCCTTAGGTTAGTTAGGTTTAATTAGTTCTAAGTTCTAGGCGACTGATGACCTCAGAAGTTAAGTCGCATAGTGCTCAGAGCCATTTTTTGTCCTTCTGGTTTTACCCTATTTATGTGACCCTTCAAATTGTTAATTAAGCAAGAGTCTATGAGCAATTTTATTAGGTGACAAGTTGAAGGGGGCAGGATCTATGATAAAAGCGTTATTAAACCTTTCAAACAATGTTGAAGGTGAAATGAAATTACAATAAGTGTTATCCACTGAATCAGATCCGGCAACAAATTGTATAATATTTAACGTAGTAGCCAATTTTAACTATGGCTCAAATGGCTCTGAGCACTATGGGACTTAACATCTGTGGTCATCAGTCCCCTAGAACTTAGAACTACTTAAACCTAACTAACCTAAGGACATCACACACATCTATGCCCGAGGCAGGATTCGAAACTGCGACCGTAGCGGTCACGCGGTTCCAGACTGAAGTGCCTAGAACCGCACGGCCAAACCGGGCGGCCAAACTATTAGATCCTCGACAATTCTCATATCTATGTCACGATAGCCTAGAAGGGTTCTTCGTGTGAAACGACTGGGAAAGACAACTACGAACAGAATGTGCCAGCTGCAAGGTACTGTATAGACATTTTGTTCCGTGCTTACCAATGATAACTTTGGTTTCTCTCTGTCCTAAGCTGTCTGAAAATTGAAAAACTCATGCATTTATTGAAAGAATCACCGGCAGTTATACTGTAAACGTTATGAGTAGGCGATACTTTTCGTCTCTTTGGTTTTTATAGAATGAATCACAGTGTTGCTGAAGATGAAATATCCAGTACATTACTGTCGGCGCTTATTGTCTTTTGTTTCACATTCTCATCACAACTGCTTCTCCTTCCATGTTATCGGGAGCTGGAACCGAACTTGCCCTGCAGTGATTCATTTGTTTAATTATCTGCTCGGTTGCTGAGCAATTTTTTGGACATTGCGGAAGATTTCTTTACAAGGTTAGTTTTTGTGATTTGAAACTATACGTCATTTACAGCTTCTGAAATTTGATCGCAAATGCTAAAATCCACAAATAGTGTTACGTTGAAACTTCCTTGCAGATTAAAACTGTGTGCCGGACTGAGACTCGAAATCGGGACCTTTGCCCTTCGCGTGCAAGCGCTCTGCCGACTTACTTTTTTTTTTTAACTCATTTTGTTCGTCATTGGTCGCTCTATTTGGTTGGGGTGGATGTCCCATAGAGCTTGCTCAAATTCATCGTTGATCCATTCACTCAGTTTTTTATTACAGAGGGCAACTAGCCCTCGACCGAACTCGCTGAGCTACAGTGCCGGCGCCGACTCAGCTACCCAAGCACAAGAGCCGTCCTCATAGCTTCAATTCTACCATTATCTCGTCTCCTACCTTCCAAACTTCACAGTGATACGTTGTCTTTTCATTTATGTTATTATTTATTAGAGGTGGTGCGAAAACAAGCATTTGTAAGGAAAACTGTTTTCAACTACATGCAACTACTATGCTCCAGGTGATCGCTGAAAGGCATAATCAGTCTTAAATGATGATGATGATGATGATGATGATGATGATGATGTTAAAATGAATGTTATTCACTCATAACGTTGAAAGCGTCTGGTAATGCTATAAAAGCGAAATTCTTCTGGTGAATCAGTTTTTTAGTTTGCAGTTCGCAGTAGAAAACCAAAAATACCTAGGACAGCAACTGAAAAGGAGAATCGACTGAATAATTTTCCGTGCGCTTTATTTATAATGTTCGAGCTGTAGTCCGTGCATCAGGATATTATTTGTGACTACGGTTTAGACTCAAATCAAATAAAGATTTCTGCTCCCAGTCAATGCAGTGGCAACCGGCGAAAACGTGTCTTCGAAGGCTTTGCTTCCCAAATGCTAGCCGACTGAAGCAACATATCGGAGGAACAAACGTATTCCGCCTGCCGCTAGTCTATTAGAGAACTGGCAACATTATAGAATACGTTTGGCAAGTGACCGTCAATTTCCTTCTGGAGTGATTCAAAGCGATACTGAAAAATTCATTCCATATTTTCTTGTCATTTAGATTAAATATTCAGAATTATTCGAATTTTAGGGGGTATAGAGGAAGCAAATTTACGTTTTTGAATCCAGGAAGCTTCTTGTAACAGAAACTGCAGCATAGTTCGGCATTTACGTTGTGTATTGGAAATCCTATTTTTCTCCATTCTCTTTAAGTGGCTATACCATCCAAGCCTTGATGTTTCTGTCCTGCACTCTTTCACTATTTTCCTTACCCTTTGATTCCTTATCCTATCTCTCCTTGTTACTCAAAAATGTTCAAATGTGTGTGAAATCTTATGGAACTTAACTGCTAAGGTCATCAGTCCCTAAGCTTACACACTACTTAACCTGAATTATCCTAAGGACAAACACACACACCCATGCCCGAGGGAGGACTCGAACCTCCGCTGGGACCAGCCGCACAGTACATGACTGCTGCGCCTAAGACAGCTCGGCTAATCCCGCGCGGCTCCTTGTTACTCCTATCCTATTTCTGAGCAACTCCGTTTCACATGCCTGCAATTTGCTTACATCTCTTTTCTTTTTTACCCGTGTTTCAGATGCGTAGGTCAGTATTGCTGTGTAATAACTTCTATATATTACTTCTTTACTTTTTTGTGGGATGTCTTTGCACCAAACCAGGCTCCTAACACTTCGCAGGAATGCATCTGTCTGTCTGCTACGTTCACTGATCTCACTCTCATTTCCCCAATCATACTTCTCAAGAACTTGACACTGCCCACCTTTGACACTTTCCACCTTCTTCAGTTGTTCACCTCCAATCCTCATTCCGCTAGTTGGTCATCTTTCATTCTAGTTGTTTACATTAAATTTCATTCCAGTACTGTCTCACAGCTTCTTCCCAAGCATCCAGCTGTTCCTGAATCTCCCCTGTGTCATCATATCATCAAGTCACCTGCAAACACTATTGCTTTTATCTTGTCTTCTCCAGTTTTTTCTGCCACCTGTCATTATCTTATCAAAGATCTAAATGAGAGGTAATAGAGCACTGCCCTGTTTCGCACCACTTGTTTGCAGGAACCATTCCGTCCTTTCATTTCCCAGTTTCAAACAACTCACACCTCCATAGTACCTCACCCAAAATGGAATAAAACAAAACTTTTTTGAATGTTGAAAAGAAAATTTGGAAGCGTCTTTCCATTAGTCACATTTACAGGTCGTTTCGATTAACAAGGCATAGTTTCAAACGAGATTGCATTGTCTTTTATGCGATTGTCGCTTGAAATTCTATGGGTACGCTGTTTTTAGATGAGCAACACGCGTGTGTGGTGCTTGGCCAGTGAAATGTTTACGGGTGTGTTTTGCGTTCTATAGGGAACGCTATCTGTCACAGTTCGCTACGACAGCAGTAATTTCCTCTGCAGGTAAACACGGAGAATAGGCCAATGTGCGCCGCACTCTCGATTAGCATTCGTAACGCAACTCGTTAATGTTAGCTCCCAGATCATTGCATATTTAATAGTGTCCGCGGTGCCATGAAAGCCTCGTGGCAATTGGTCGCACGGAAGTTCTCGTTCCAGCGTGCAAGCGGATCATAACACGGAAAGCAGAGTGCGAAGCCATAAACACGTTAAGCGTGGGAGGGGGAAGCAAACACAATCTGCATCGTTTATAACGGTCGGTAACGACTGCGAAACCCGCTGGGACGTCTCAAATGTAGCCCGAAATACGATCGCGGGGCACAGGACGCGACTAATAATTTTTTCACGACGCACGCAATTCTCGTGACGGATTTACGGTGAGGGCACAGACACGGGGATTTAGCAGCAGCTGTGTGACTGCGACTGCTCCGGACTGGCTCTCAGAGTTACTGCTCAATAAACTTGCAGGTGCGAGAGCGGGTAGAGGGGATGACGTCACAGAGAGCGACACGTGACTGTTCCGTGTATGGAGTGTGCTCGTGTAGCTCAGAAGAGGTGAGGCAAGCACGAGGAATAACATGGACCCGAATCCTACAAAAAATTGGGTGCAGCCCTTGCTGTAAAATCAACGCAGGATTCAGGATAGGAAGTCTCCTTTCCCTTCTAGGGCACTGCATCTGTTAACTTTATGAGTCTGTTCCCGAATAATAGTCCAGCCTGTCTCTAGGTAGCTTATCTCATACCTCTTCCCCATACTGTCTCACACAGAAGCAGAATATAGAAAAACCTTTTCAATTAAGAAAGGGGGGTGGGTTAGGAAGTCAAACGGGCCGACTTGGAGCAGAAGAGGAATAGTGGAGCAACTTATGTATCACCCTAAGTACCGTTATCCCAGATAGCGGCCGTCACCCCAGGGAGGGCATCACCCCAAGTACCGTTATCCAAGATGGCGGACGTGATGTAAGTACGTGACACCATGTCAGCTGATGACGCAATTGATGTTATGATAGGTCAATTGGCTATCTCTACTAACCTATGAAAATGGGGGAAAGAGAGGGTACTTGTGCTACCTCCACTAGTCACCTGACACAATGGTACCTGGCAAAAAAAAAAGCATGCTTCATTGAATGGTGTTGTTACAATTGCCAAAAACCATTTTTGTGGGAAGAAATGCACTTGTTATTGGTGTTTATGATGCAGTCATATAGAGCCATAAATCTCTGTATGTCGTGAATTAAGTCGTTACACTAGTGTTTCATTCGAAGACTTGATAGCAACTCAGTCAAGTCTTCGAATGAAGCATTAGTGTACCGACTGAATTCACAACATCCAGAGATTTATGGCCCTATATGACTTTTCGTTTATTTGGAGAGATACACATGGAGCCTGAATATGGCAAAGTGAAATGCTGAAACTGGTAGCCTTCAAATAAAATAAACATCTTAAATTACGCGGCTGTTGGTGAATTTCATTGACACTGACAATTACTTGACCAGCTGGTGTCCCCTGTCCAGGATGGACCAACAGAGATACTTGTTAAAATGTCGAACCTTGCATTTCTTCGTCAAGGAGTCAGTTGAGTCAACCGGTCCTTGTGGTATTCTCGTGATGGCCCCTTGTATGTTTACACAGTTCATTTTATTTTCGTGGCCCTGTTAGTCTTATTTTCTTAATTCAAAAAAATAAACTAACAATTGTTGCAGGCAACGACTGGAAATGAAATTTTTTAAGTGTAAAAGTGGCGGTGCCATGTAGGATTAACTCTGATTTTGTTTTAGCGACAGGTGGGCGGGTGGTATCGTGGCCAGACGTCGTAATTGTACCCCTGCCCACCTTATCTCCACCCAGGCTGAAGCTGACCGTGTTCGTTCTTTCCGTCATGTAAGTATTTCTGTTAAATAAGAAAAGTTAAAAAAGAAATTTAAAAAACAATAGACAGAAAAAAGAAAATAGTTGTGCAGTGGTATAGTTACAGTACTGAGAAAAAGCGATAGACTGTGTGGCCTAGGTGGCTAAAAAAATGGGTAGCGTCTTTGAGTAGTGAGCAAAAAACTTCCTCGGTCCCCGGCACAACCCTCTACTGCTTAATTATTGAATAAAAATCATCAGCAACAGCGGCCGAAGACTTCCGGCATAAGAACTCACCCTCATTCTGCCAACGACCTTCTCAAAGAGGGTGGAGGAGCGGACTGCCGTTCAGGGCACTTTCTCCTTGGGGTGGGAAACTGCCCCTAAAATGCGGAACAATCAGGAAGACCATGAGCATGAGGACGCAAAAGACAATGAAAACTATCGCACTCATAACGTGTAGCCACAGGATATATGGCCTGTCTTTTTAAAGTCTCATGATTATCTCTCCATTGGCTGAAGATTCTGGATTAGTTCCCCATTCTAATCTCCAGGAGGTCACTACCAAGGGGAGGTGACCATGAGAAAAAGATCAGATAACGAAAGAAAGAATTAAATTTACAAGGCGCGGAATGGAACTTGACTGTGCGGCTGGTCCCGGTGGAGGTTCGAATCCTCCCTTGGGCATGGGTGTGTGTGTTTGTCCTTAGGATAATTTAGGTTAAGTAGTGTGTAAGCTTAGGGACTGATGACCTTAGCAGTTAAGTCCCATAAGATTTCACACACACAATGGAACTTGAAGCAAAATGGAAAGACAAAGATTTCTGATCAGATGACTATAGGATAATACCAAAAGCAACAGGAAACATTATAATGGGTGTAGCAATCGTTATGATTAGGAAGGTAAGGCAGAGAGTGATTTACCGTGAACAATTCGGTGGTGGAGTTTCTCTCATCGGGGTCACACACAAAGCAACATCGACAATAACAGCTCAGGTATAAATGCCGACGTCGCAAGCAGAGGATGAAGAGATAGAGAAAATATATGAGAATACTGTATGGGTAATTCAGTATGTAAAGGCAGATAAAAATCTAATAGTCATGGGGGATTGAATGCGGTTATAATGGAAGGAATGCTAAGCTTTACACATGTGGCTACTCTTCTGCAGCCATATCTTCAGATAGGAACGATTCTTCCTCTGCTCCTAATTTTGTATCCCAGCCTTCCACTCCGTGGCCACTCCGTGGGAAGAGGGCTAGCCAGCCGGCTTGGGGCGAAACCATTTCCCCACAACTTGGTTTATTGTAGGACAGACGGGGAAACTTCGGCCGCTACCAAACCGCTCTTTCTTGTAGAGCACGTTGAAGATACGTTTGGTGAAGTTGACTCCCTTAGTAAGATGCTGTCTGGTTCCCTCCAGATTAAAAGCTCTTCTGCCAGTCAGTTAGCTTCCCTTTGTGCTCGTGAGCGCTTAGGAGACATCCCGGTGAGCAATACTACTCACCAGTCCTTAAATGTGAGCCACGGAATTATTTTCCACATGGACATCCTTCAATCTGGTGAGGAACTTAGGTCTGATCTGGAACGGTGCAGCGTTCATTTCGTCCGACGAGTCCAGAGATGTCCTATGTACAATCTTGTTGATTTCACAAGCTGCGACATCGTCGCGAAAAGAACAGTGACCCGTATATGTCATAAGTTTCCTTTAATTTACGTCTATGGTCACAAACTTTTTGTTAACAGATTACCGGTTTCGGTCTTTGATGACCATCATCAGATCTGTTTCATAAAAACGAAGTCCTAATGTACTGCAGCCATAGTGGCATCGTCAAATGTTAAATGTGGTGCTGATTCTGCATTTAACATTTGACGATGCCACTATGGCTGCAGTACATTAGGACTTTGTTTTTATGAAACAGATCTGATGATGGTCATTGAAGTCTGAAACCGGTAATCTGTTAACAAAACGTTTCTGACCATAGACGTAAATTAAAGGAAATCTTGTTGATACCAGCACTTTCATGCTGGCATTTGAAGGGGACATCTTTCTGGAAAAAAGTGAAAGTTATGGTTTACCATTCTGATTTGAAGCCCTATATGTCACCTCCCGTGCACTGTTTCTGGTGTCTCCGTTTTGGTCACAAGTCTTCGTGACATGAGGCGACTATTATTTGTAGTGACTGTGGCTGCCCCAATTGTGGCCACCCTCTCCATGTAGGGAGTCCTTGCACCCCACCATCCAAGGGCGTGAATTGTTCTGGTCCACATTCTCCTAATTTGTCAGATTACCCGATATACAAAATGGAAAGGAAAATTCAGGAATTCAAAACTCTCAACTGCCTATCCTATTCTGAGGCACAACAAAATTTCGACTGTCTCCACCCAATACCTTTTTTATATGAAAATGATATCTGTTACGAAAGAACAGACACCATTGGTGATCTTGCAGCTCGCGAAGAATGAAATTAGAGTGAATTCAAACCTTTAGCTGTTTACAGGTACTGATAAATATCAACAGGGACAGTTGAAAATGTGTGCTCCGATCGGGACTCGAACCCGGGATCTCCTACTTTTATGGCAGACGCTCTATCCGACTGAGCCAACGAGGAGACAAGGGATAGTGCGATTGCAGGGACTTATCCCTGGCACACTCTCCGTGAGACCCACATTCTCAACTTACCATCCACACACTACATTTGCAGTGCCGTTGCTTACCGGCCAATGATCTTCTTCAGTATGGATGCACTCACATTGCTCAAACTCTTACTGGAATCGGTAGACTGACTGCCGCGAGTAATGAGTATAGTGGACAGGGGCACTAAAAGGTAGTGTGTGGACAGTAAGTTGGAAATGTGGGTCTCAGGGGCAGCGTGTCAGAGATAAGTCCCTGCAGTCGCACTGCTCTCTGTGTCTTCGGTGGCTCAGTTGGATAGGGCGTCTGCCATGTAAGCAGGAGATCCCAGGTTCGAGTCCCAGTCAGGTACACATTTTCAACTGTCCCTGTTGATATTTATCGACGCCTGTAAGTAACTAAAGGTCTGAATTCATTGTAATTTCAGTACCTTTGACTTCTACCTTTACTTTTGTTGCGTTAATTCCTCCTCCTTCTTCCTTACCTCCATCCTGCCCCCTTCCATTTTCTGCTTCGCGTTCACTCCCTCCACAGAACCGCTCCTTCTCCTCAGCCAGAGAAGAAACCTCCTTCCCGGCATCTGCCATGGATGGGCTGTCTCTAGGAGCCCTCTCAGTGGTGGCTCTAGGACAAGAAACCTGTTGCTTCAAGTCGGACTGACTCACTCTCTTCCAGGGCACACCTCATCTCGCTCTCCATTAGGGAAGAAGAAGATGGGTAAGTTTTGGGATGAGCCCCATCCCCAAAATCTCCAGTGGTTTCACCTCCTCCCTCTCAGTCAGGGTTCAGTTTTATATTCATGGACGTCACTCTGTCCTTACCGATGATTGACCCTGACTCAACACAATATTTGAGTCTGGGCTGTTCAACGTCCATCTGGACTCTTGTACTATTCTCTTCAAATGCAGCTATAAAGGTTACTTTCGTCACCGCCCAAAACTGCAGTCTCTTCTTCCTTTCTTTCCACTCTGAATGATTGTTTTATTACAGGTATCTAATTTCAGGATGCTCATTTACCGACCCTTCGTGGTTTCGAGGCCTTGTGCCAGAACTGGGTCAGCTCTTGCCAGCCTCCAACGGTGTCTATACGTTGATCCTCCCAGAAATCGTTCTGACATCGTTCTGGGTTCATCTTCAAACTAAACTGGAAGCAATGGCTGTTCGGATCCATTTATAATCTGCAATAACAATATGCCATCTTTATTTACCCACAGACTGGTCTCCTATGCTTCCTGCTCCTCTTGACCTCCTTTGACAGTTCCTCACTACCTTCCTTCTTTTTAGGGATTTTAACGCCCATAACCCTCTGCCCTGCTAGCAGGGCTTGATCTCTGCCTCCTCAACACTGGAGCTGTCACACACTTTAGCAAGGTACATGACACTTTCTCAACCAGTGATCTTCCCATTTGTAGCCCTAGTTTCTCCTCTCTGACCAATGGGAAGTTGATGACGATTTGTTGCAACAGCAGTCATTTTCTGATTGTCCTTTCTTATCTTCAGCATCACCCGCCTGGATGCCCTTTCAAAATGTGAATTGGGATGCATTTTCCTTGGCTGCCACCCCAACCTCTGCACCACGCAATGGCACTGATGGGTTCGTATGGAGTTTGGCTGATGCCATACTTTCGGCAGCTGCTTCAATGATTCCCTCTTCCTTGGGATCTCCCCAATAGAAGAACGTCCCTTAATGGATCCCTGAAATTGCTGCATCTATGAAAGACTGCCATGGTGCCTTCCAATGTTGATAACAGATTGTATCTCTTGACCACCTCCTGGCCTTTGAACAGCTTTGTGCCTGGACTTGTTATCTAATTAAACGATAGAAACGGGTTTTTGGGGACGATATGTTGCTGCCATAGGGTCACATACTCCCTCTTTGCAGGAATGGACAAAGATCAAGCGCATTTTTGGCCGCCGTCCTCCTACAGATGTCCTTGGAATTTCTCTGAATGATGTTATCCTCAGCACCCCAAACTCTATTGCTGAGCATTTTGCTCAGCATTTCGTCAAGGCCTCAGTGTTCACTATCTGCCCATATTCTGTCTCCTCAAACATAATATGGAACGACTCCCTTTATCTTTCATTTCCCATCATCTGGAGCCTTATAACGCCCCACTTAGCCAGTGCTATTGATCACTGCCCCAAATATGGCCGCTGGGCCAGACCCTGTGAACAATCATATGCTTCAACACTTTCAGATGGCTAGCCAGCTCATATGCCTGCCCTTTTTAACTGTCTGTGGAGTGAGAGTGAATTACCTTTCCAAAGGTGAGAAATTGTCGTTATTCCAGTTTTGAAATCGGGTAAATCACCCCTTCAGATGGGCAGCTATAGTCCGATCAGTTTAACCAATGTCCTCTTCACAATACTTGACTGTGTGGTGAGTTGAATCCTCCAACTCTGGGACCTTTTGGCTTCGACCAAAGCTGGTTTTCGCAGAGGCTTCTGCTGCAGATAATATAGTCCACCTGGAGTCTGCTATCTGAACCATTTTTGCCCCATTTTAAGTTTAGGATATCACATAGCTCCACCACATCTTTACCGCCTTATGAATGGGACATCCATGACCTACTCCCAATTTTCATCTAGACCTTTCACGTCGCATTTTTCAGGTACAGATTGGCGCCTCCCTTAGCTCCTCCTATTCACAGGAGAAAGGGGTTCCACAGGATTATATTTTGAGCGCCCCCCCCCCCCCCTTTTTAGTGGCTACCAATAGTCTGGTGGTGGCAGTGTGACTTACATTGTCCCCTTCTTTTTATGCTGATGGCTTTTGCTATTTGTTTTTTCGCCACAATGGGTGTTGATGAACACAGGGCGCAATAAACAGAGCGCTATCTTGGGCTATTACTCATGGCTTCCATTTTTAGGTTACCACGAGGTGTGTTGTGCACTTCTTTCGTCACTGTACAATGCATCGCCATCTGGATGTGCATCTTGGTGGCACTCCCATCAATGTGATGGACTCATCATTTTTGGGACGGGTCTCTGATGCTGACTTGACATGGCTTCCCTATCTTCATCAACCAAAGCAGCCATGTATGTCGCACCTCAACACTCTTCGATACCTCAGCAATACCAACTGGGACACAGACTACTCAACTCTGCTATGGTTCTACAAAGCATTGGTCGAGTCCGATCTGGATTTTGGTAGTCTTGCATACGGCTCAGAGTCACTTTCAACATTACAGATGTTGGACCCAATTCACCATTGATAGATGCGACTGGTAACTGGCGCCTTTCAGACTAACTCCACAATCAGCCTCTTAGTGGAGATGGGGGTTCCACCATTGTGGTTTCTGCCCTAACAACCGTTGGTTACATATGCATTGTCTGCATCTACATTCATACTCTGTAAGCCACAGTACAGGGTGGGGTGGAGGGTACTCTATGCGACAACTAGTCGTTTCGTTTCCTGTTCCACGCACAGACAGAGTAAGGGAAAAGCAACTGTCTATACACCTTCATATGAGCCTCAATTTCTCATGTCTTACCTTTGTGGTCCCTACGCGAAGTGTATGTTGGTGGCAGTAGGATCGTTCTGCAGTCAGCTTCAATTGCCGGTTCACTAAACTTTCTAAGTAGTATTCTTCGAAATGAATATCTTCCACCCTCCAGGGATTCCCACTTGAGCTCCCGAAGCATATCCATAACACTTGCGTGCTGATCGAACATAACGGTGACAAATTAGCAGCTTGCCTCTGAATTGCTTCGATATCTTCTTTCAATTCGACCTGGTGCGGATCCCAAACACTCGAGCAGTACTTAAGAAGAGGTCGCACTAGCGGCCTATATGCGCTCTCCTTTACACATGAACTACACTTTCCTAAAATTCTCCCAACAGACCAAAGTCAACGATTCACATTCGCTATCACAATCCACATACGCTCGTTCCATTTCACAGCGCTTCGTAACGTTACTCCCAGATATTTAAACTATGTGACTGTGTCAAGCAGGACTCTACTGACGCCGTATCCAAACATTACGGCTCTGTTTCTCCTATTCATCCACGTTAACTTACATTTCTCTACATTAAGAGCCAGCTGGCATTCATCACACCAACTAGAAATTCCGTCTAAGTCATCTTGTATCAACCGACAGTCATTTATCTTCAACACCTTCCATTACACCACAGCATCATCAGCGAACAACCTCATATTGCTGCCCACCCTGTCTGCCAGATCATTTCGGTATATAGAAAATAGCAATGGTCCTATCACACTTCCCAGGGACACTCCAGATGTGAACCCTGTCTTCTATGAACACTCGCCGTCGAGGACAACATACTGGGTCCCATTGCTTAAGAAGTCATCGAGCCAGTCACACATCTGGGAGCCTATTTCGTATGCATGTACCTTCGTTAACAATCTCCAGTGGGGTACCACGTCGAATGCTTTTCAGAAATTTAGAAATATAGTATCAGCCCGATGCTCTTCCTCCATAACTCGAAGTATATCATGTGAGAAAAGAGGAAGCTGGGTTTCACATGAGCAATGCTTTCTAAAGCCGTGCTGATTCGAAGACATGAGCTTTTCGGTCTCTAGGAAATTTATTATATTCGAACACAATATGCTCTAGAAATCTGCAACAGACCGATGTTACGGATATTGGTCTGTAATTTTGTGGGCCCGTTCTTTTAGCCTTTTTATACACAGGAGTCAACTATGCTTTTTTCCAGTCGCCTGGCACTTCTCGCTGGTCGAGAGTCTCGATAGATGCAAACTAAGTAAGGGGGCAATGACGCAGAGTACTCTTTCTAAAACCGAATTGGGATTCCATCCGGACATGGCAACGTACTTGTTTTCAACCCTTTCAGTTGTTTCTCTGCGCCAGGGATGCTTATTGCTATCTCGTGGGGATGCCTATTATTATGTCATCCATACTGGACTATGTGCTATAGCCAAACGACGATAAGCTTGTACGATTATCCTGACTGAACGATTTCTTAAACGTGGAATTTAGAACTTCAGCCTTCCCTTTGCTGTCTTCTATTGCAAAACCAGACTTGTCAATGAGTGACGGGATGGAAGCCTTAGACCCGCTTACCGATTTTACATAAAACCAGAATTTTTTCTGGTTCTCAGCCAGATCTTTAGCCAACGTTGGTAATTGTTGTATGTCTCGCGCATAGAAAGTTTCACAGACACACGAATCGCTACTAATCTTTGCCTGTCGTCATTTGCGCATCCTCTTTTGAACGAGAGTGCAACAGCCTTTGTTTCCTCAGCATTTTCCGAATTTCGATATCAAACCTCGGTGGGTCTTTTCTGTCCTTAATCCCTTACTATGCACATACTTGTCCAAAGAACGATTTACAATCTGCTTAAACTTTCCCCATAGTTCCTCTTTGTTCATCATTCTGGAATTAAATAATTGCAGTTCGTTGTCTAAGTGAGATGCTAACAACTGTTTATCTGCTCTTACTAGCAGAAACACTCTCTTTGCTCTCTTGAATGATTCATTAACTTTCGTAACCATAGCCGCTATGATAACATCATGATCAGTAATCCCTGTCTTTATACTGACACCATCGATAAAGTGTCGCCTGTTTGTAGCTACAAGGTCCATGATACTTCCATTGCGTATGGGCTGCCGAACTTGCTACTCAAGACAGTTTTTGGAAAACGTGTTCATAAGTACTTCACCAGACTGTCTGTCTGTATCCCCTGTAATGAATCCATACACGTCCCAGTCTATACTCGGAAGGTCAAAGTCACCACCAGCTAGTATTGCACCATCTGGGTATTTATGCGCAACTGACAATAGACTTTCTTTGAAAAACTCTAGAGCTGTCACAGTGGAGGCGGATGGTCGGTAAAAGCTTCCAACAATTAACTTGATTTCACCCATACATGTTATGAGCGACCACGTAAGTTCACTTTCAGGCTCCGTTTCAACCTCAGTAGAGATAATTTTGTCGACTGTAATGAACACTCCTTCTCCTACGGCATTTATTCTATCTTTCTGATAAACATTCCAATACTCGCTAAACATCTCAGAGCTTTTTACTTCGGGCTTTAGCCAGTTCTCAGTCCCAAGAATAATTTGAGGTTGAGAACTTTCCTGGAGGGCAGTAAATTCGGGAACTTTGTTACGAATACTTTGTCACTTTACCGATAAAATTTTTACAGTCGAACTGTCTGTACTCTGAACATGGTCTGGTTTCCGTGTATGCGCAACGACTGGCGAATGTACCTCCGACTACCGCCTAGGCTTTAAAAAAAAAAAAAAAAAAAAAAAAAGTACACTCCACAAGCACTTTGCTACCCGAGTAGCTGCTTCCTTTGTGCAGTGTTCCCCTGAACTATCAAGGGGAATGCTACAAATCCCCACACAATATAGCAGGTCCAGAAATCTGCAGCCAAGGCTGTCACAGAGACGAGGAAGCCTTTGGTTGAGACCCTCCACTCGGCTCCAAACCAAAGGGCCCAGTGAACCCTGGGAACAATGCGGCAAACTGCAAGCTCTACTTGCATCCCGTGTCCAAGGCCAGGAGTCTTCATCACCTCCGCCAGGGCCTGTAAGAGCTGAGGCGTCGTCGGTGCCGACATGAGCCACAACTTGCAGTCGCTTGCACCCTGTACGCTCGACAGCCGCAGGCAACGCCGCCTTCACATCTCCAGTGAGGTCCCCCGGCAGACATACCGAGTGCACATTAGCCTTCTTTCCAGCACTGAACGCTATCTTCCTGAGAGGCTCCATATTGCGCCTAACATTTGAGCTCCCAATAACTAGCATCCGCCGCTCCCCAGAGCGACTGAAATACCATTTCCTCTTTCCAGATACAGAGATCTGCCTCCAGCAAAGGCAGCCCATGTCTGAGACTACAACTGCCATCCGCATTCAGTCCCTTTTTTCAGAATTTCAGCTTTCTCCTCTACCACTTCTCCTCCTGGTACACTCACGTACATCTCCGTGGTTCATCCCCGTCCACAGCCACCACAAGGTCCGAAAGACTCGACTCTGCCTGAGGCCCACCCAGCGCCAATTCTTCTCCATTCTCAGAGCGTTTCAGTGTTCAGAAGCCTAAATAGCTCGATCGTTGCTGATAACGCTGGCTTTGTTTACGGTCGTGTAGGATGTAATGAAGTCTGCTCTTGTAGATGGCTGCAGCGTTTTCAATGTGGATTTAGTAACCATCTCTCGTTCTTGCACTGGTGAGTCCTTCCTCACTTGTAAGGACTCCTTGAGCGGTTCACAAGATCTCGACCAGTGATACCTTCGCCATTCGTTGATCCTGACTATCCAATATTCCCTTTTTGCCTGCAGACAATGTGGGCGCTTGTTGGTCTTTGTCTGAACCCTGGGTTATGTTAGGATCCCAGGGAATGAACCTGCTGACAGGATGGCCAAATTCTTTACCAGAAAGCCATCTCTTGAGATCAGTATACTGGCATGATCGGTATTATGCCATCACGTTCAAAGGATTTGGAGTACAAAATGGCTTAATCTGATGTCGCCAAACAAACTATGGCGATAAAGAAGACCCTGAATTTCTCTGCAGGCGTCTCGCAAGGGCTCCATCGCCATTTGCCGTCTCCGCATCAGCCATACTTGGCTGCCATATGGTCGTCGTCTCCATCGTAAGGATCTGGCCCACTGTCACTGTGGTGCCCATTTGACAGTGGCCCACATTTTGCTGGACTGTCTTAACGTAGCCACCCTACGGCGGACTCTTATTCTTCCAGACTCACCACCCCTGGTGTTAGCAGAAGATGCCTCTGTGGCTAACCTGGTTTTACAATTTTGAGAGTCCATATCTACTTTCTGGTAGGGGCACATCGCCTTTCTTTCTTTCCTCCTTTCCTTCTTCCTTTTTCATTTCTCTAGTCTTTGTTGATCTTCGAGAGACCTTGAGGTTTTCTTTCCTTGGGTTTCGCTGACTAGGCCCTTCATTGATGTGTAGTTTCGTCGACCGGCCTGTTCCAGGTATGAAGGATGATGACCTCATAGTTTGGTACCTTTAATCCTTAACCCAAGCAACCAAACAACCTAGTTGTTCTTCTACTGACTTCAATACACCTCCTCTCAAAGCAGCCCATTCATCGTCTCCTGTGTTTCTTTCCACTATTTCAGTGAATATTTGCCTAATGTTCCCTTTGAAATTTTGAAAAACAAGGTCCCAAATCCGTAATTTCTTACCTTTCTGCAATTTCTTCAGTTTTAATATGCAGCTCATAACCATTGAACTATAGTCTGGGACTCTATATAAGAATTTGAACTATTTTTTGGTTCAAAATCTCGCATCGAAATCTCTGTCTTACCAACATATAGTCTATCTGAAACATTATCATGTGTCCAGGTCGTTTCCAAGTATACTTTCACAATTCTGAAGCCAGACGTTAGCAATGATTAAACTGTGGTCTATGTAAAATTCTGTCAGGCGATTTCCCTTGTCATTCTCTTCCCCCAATCCACGTACTATTTTTCCTTCTCTTCCTTTTCCTACCACTTAATTCC